>NW_025814823.1:201104952-202354952 GCF_022079265.1 Lynx rufus | reverse complement strand
TAGTGCAATTGCTGGGTCGTAGGGTAGTTCTATTTTTAGTTTTTTGAGAAACCTCCGTACTGTTTTCCAGAGTGGCTGCACCAGCTTGCATCCCCACCAGCGGAGCAAAAGAGATCTCCTCTTTCTCCACATCCTCGCCAACATCCTCGTCAACGTTGTTGCCTGAGTTGTTAATGCTAGCCATTCTGACAGGTGTGAGGTGGTATCTCATTGTGGTTTTGATTTGTATTTCCCTGATGATGAGTGATGTTGAGCATTTTTTCATGTGTTGGTTGGCCATCTTGATGTCTTCTTTGGAAAAGTGTCTATTCATGTCTTTTGCCCATTTCTTCACTGGATTATTTGTTTTTTGAGTGTTGAGTTTGGTAAGTTGTTTATACATTTTGGATACTAACCCTTTATCTGATATGTTGTTTGCAAATATCTTCTCCCCTTCTGTCGCTTGCCTTTTAGTTTCGCTGATTGTTTCCTTCGCCGTGCAGAAGCTTTTTATTTTGATGAGGTCCCAGTAGTTCATTTTTGCTTTTGTTTCCCTTGCCTTTGGAGACAACGTTGAATAAGAAATTGCTGAGGGCAAGATAAAAGAGGTTTTTGCCTGCTTTCTCCTCAAGGATTTTAATGGCTTCCTGTCTTACACTGAGGTCTTTCATCCACTTTGAGTTTATTTTTTGTGTATGGTATAAGAAAGTGGTCCAGGTTCATTTTTCTGCATGTTGCTGTCCAGTTTTCCCAGCACCACTTGCTGAAGAGACTGTTTTATTCCATCGGATATTCTTTCCTGCTTTGTCAAAGATTAGTTGCCCATACATTTGTGGGTCCATTTCTGGGTTCTCTATTCAATTCCATTGATCTGAGGGTCTGTTCTTGTGCCAGTACCATACTCTCTTGATGATTACAACTTTGTAGTATAGCTTGAAGTCTGGGATTGTGATCCCTCCTGCTTTGGTTTTCTTTTTCAAGATTGCTTTGGCTATTCGGGGTCTTTTCTGGTTCCATACAAATTTTAGGGTTGTTTGTTTTAGCTCTGTGAAGAATGCTGGTGTTATTTTGATAGGGATTGCATTGAATATGTAGATTACTTTGGGTAGTATTGACATTTTAACAATATTTGTTCTTCCTATCCAGGAACATGGAATCTTTTTCCATTTGTTTGTGTCTCCTTCAATTTCTTTCATAAACTTTCTATAGTTTTCAGTGTATAGATTTTTCACCTCTTTGGTTAGATTTATTTCTAGGTATCTTATGGTTTTTTGTGCAACTGTAAATGGGATTGATTCCTTGATTTCTCTTTCTGTCGCTTCATTGTTGGTGTTGGTGTATAGGAATGCAACTAATTTCTGTGCATTGATTTTATATCCTGCAACTTTGCTGAATTCATGGAACAGTTCTAGCAATTTTTTGGTGGAATCTTTTGGGTCTTCCATATAGAGTATCATGTCATCTGCAAAGAGTGAAAGTTTGACCTCCTCCTGGCCGATTTGGATGCCTTTTATTTCTTTGTGTTCTCTGGTTGCAGAGGCTAAGACTTCCCAATACTATGTTGACTAACAGTGGCGAGAGTGGACATCCCTGTCTTGTTTCTGACCTTAGGGGGAAAGCTGTCAGTTTTTTCCCATTGAGGATGATATTAGCATTGGGTCACTTGTATATGGCTTTTATCATCTCGAAGTATGATCCTTCTATCCCTACTTTCTTGAGGGTTGTTATCAAGAAAGGATTCTGTATTTTGTCAAATGCTTTCTCTCCATCTATTGAGAGGATCATATGGTTCTTGTCCTTTCTTTTATTGATGTGATGAATCACATTAATTGTTTTGCAGATATTGAACCAGCCCTGCATCCCAGGTATAAATCCCACTTGGTCGTGGTGAATAATTTTTTAACGTATTGTTGGATCTGGTTGGCTAATATCTTGTTGAGGATTTTTGCATCCATGTTCCTCAGGGAAATTGGTCTATAGTTCTCCTTTTTAGTGGGGTCTCTGTCTGGTTTTGGAATCAGGGTAATGCTGGCTTCATAGAAAGAGTTTGGAAGTTTTCCTTCCATTTCTATTTTTTGGAACAGTTTCAAGAGAATAGGTGTTAATGCTTCCTTAAATGTTTGGTAGAATTCCCCTGGAAAGCCGTCTTGTCCTGGACTCTTGTTTTTTGGCAGATTTTTTATTACTAATTTGATTTCCTTACTGGTTATGGGTCTTTTCAAATTTTCTATTTCTTCCTGTTTCAGTTTTGGTAGTGTATATGTTTCTAGGAATGTGTCCATTTCTTCCAGATTGCCCATTTTATTGACATATAATTGCTCATAATATTCTCTTATTATTGTTTTTATTTCTGTTGTGTTGGTTGTGATTTCTCCTCTTCTTGATTTTACTTATTTGGGTCCTTCCCTTTTTCTTCTTGATCAAACTGGCTAGTGGTTTATCAATTTTGTTAATTCTTTCAAAAAACCAGCTTCTGGCTTCATTGATCTGTTCTACCGTTTTTTGGTTTTGATAGCATTAATTTCTGCTCTAATCTTTATTATTTCCTGTCTTCTGCTGGTTTGGGGTTTTATTTGCTGTTCTTTTTCCAGCTCCTTAAGGCATAATGTTAAGTTGTGTATCTGAGATCTTTCTTCCTTCTTTAGGAAGGCCTGGATTTCTATATATGTTCCTCTTATGACTGCCTTTGCCGCATCCCAGAGGTTTTGGGTTGTGGTGCTATCATTTTCATTGACTTCCATATACTTTTTAATTTCTTCTTTAACTGCTTGGTTAGCCCACTCATTCTTTAGTAGCATGTTCTTCAGTCTCCAAGTATTTGTTACCTTTCCAAATTTTTTCTTGTGATTGATTTCGAGCTTCATAGCATTGTGGTCTGAAAATATGCACGGTATGATCTCGATTTTTTTGTACTTACTTAGGGCTGATTTGTATCCCAGTATATGGTCTATTCTGGAGAACGTTCCATGTGCACTGGAGAAGAATGTATATTCTGCTGCTTTAGGATGAAATGTTCTGAACATATCTATTAAGTCCATCTGTTAAGTGTCATTCAAAGCCATTGTTTCTTGTTGATTTTTTGATTAGATGATCTGTCCATTGCTGTGAGTGGGGTGTTGAAGTCTCCTACTATTATGGTATTACTATCAATGAGTTTCTTTATGTTTGTGATTAATTGATTTATATATTTGGGTGCTGCCACATTTGGCGCATAAATGTTTACAATTGTTAGGTCTTCTTGGTCTGTAGACCCCTTGATTATGATATAATGCCCTTCTGCATCTCTTGATACAGTCTTTATTTTAAAGTCTAGATTGTCTGATATAAGTATGGCTACTCCAGCTTTCTTTTGTTGACCATTAGCATGATAGCTGGTTCTCCATCCCCTTATTTTCAATCTGTAGGTGTCTTTAGGTCTAAAGTGGGTCTCTTGTAAACAGCATATAGATGGGTCTTGTTTTCTTACCCATTCTGTTGCCCTATGTCTTTTGATTGGAGCATTGAGTCCATTGACGTTTAGAGTGAGTACTGAAAGATGAATTTATTGCCATTATGATGCTTGTAGAGTTGGAGTTTCTGGTGGTGTTCTCTGGTCCTTTCTAATCTTTTGTTGCTTTTGGTATATATATATATATACCAAATTAAAATATGCCAAATTAAAAATATACCAAATATACCAAATTAAAAATATATATATATATGTGTATATGTGTATACATATATATATATATATATATTCATTCTTTTCTCCCCTCAGAGAGTCCCCCTTAAAATTTCTTGCAGAGCTGGTTTAGTGGTCACAAACTCCTTTAATTTTTGTTTGTCTGAGAAACTTTTTATCTCTCCTTCTATTTTGAATGACAGCCTTGCTGGATAAAGAATTCTTGGCTGCATATTTTTCTCATTCAACACACTAAATATATCCAGCCACTCCTTTCTGCCTGCCAAGTTTCTGTGGATAGGTCTGCTGCACACCTGATCTGTCTTTCCTTGTATGTTAGGGACTTTTTTTTCCCTTGCTGTTTTCATGATTCTCTCCTTGCCTGAGTACTTTGTGAATTTGACTATGATATGCCTTGTTGATGGTCGGTTTTTGTTGAATCTGATGGGAGTCCTTTGTGCTTCCTGGATTTTGATGTCTGTGTCTTTCCCCAGGTTAGGAAAGTTTTCTGCTATGATCTGCTCACATAACCCTTCTACCCCTATTTCTCTCTCTTCCTCTTCTGGGACCCCTATGATTCTGATGTTGTTCCTTTTTAATGAGTCACTGATTTCTCTAATTCTTAAATCATGCTTTTTTGCCTCATCTCCCTTTTTTTTCTGCTTCATTATTCTCTATAAGTGTGTCCTCTATATCACTGATTCTCTGTTCTGCCTTGTCCATCCTTGCCGCCGCTGCATCCATCCATGATTGCAGCTCAGTTATAACATTTTTAATTTCATTCTGGCTATTTTTTACTTCTTTTATCTCTGCAGGAAGGGATTCTAATCTATTTTTGACTCCAGCTAGTATTCTTATTATCGTGATTCTAAATTCTGGTTCAGACATCTTCCTTGTGTCTGTGTTGGTTAAATCCCTGGCTGTCATTTCTTCGTGCTCTTTCTTTTGGGGTGAATTCCTTTGTTTTGTCATTTTGAAGGGAGAAAAGGAATTAATCAGGTAGAAAAATTGAAATTAAAAAAATTAAAATTAAAAAAATATTAAAATTAAAAATTAAAAAACACATCCACACAAAAATCGAATAGATGATGCTAGATTCTAGGTGTGTTTTGGTCTGGGTGTAGAAAGTGGTTTGACAAATTACAGAAACAAACAAACCTACAAACAAAAGTGGGGGGAGAGAAAAAAAAGGAAATCGTTTGAGAATTTGAAAAAATGAATACACTAAAGTAGACTAAAATACACAAAAGTAGAGAATATAGCAGAAAAATTATAGAAAAATATTTTTTAATAAAAGTTAAAAAGAAATATGAATTTTTTCGTTTTCTGTATTTAAGAAAAAGAAACACGAAAAATAGAAAAAAGATAAAAAAAGAAAAAAGAAAATACAAAAAAAGAAATCGTTTGAGAATTTGAAAAAGTGAATACACTATAGTAGACTGAAATAAAATGATGGGAGTAAGATAGAATTTGAAAAAATTTACATAAAAGCAAAAAATATAGTAATAAAAATTAAATGAAAATATTTTAAAAAGAAAATGAAAGTAAAAACGAAGTTTTTCTCTTTCTGCATTAAATAAAAAGAAATGAAAAAGAGATAAAAGAAAAAGAAAGAAAAAAAGGAAATTTTTTGAAAATTTGAAAAGGTGAGTACACTGAAGTAGACTAAAATAAAATGATGGAAGTAAAATAGAATTTGAAAAAAATTACACAAAAGTAAAAAATATAGTAACAAAAATTAAAGACAGATATTTTTAATAATAATTGAAAATAAAGATGAGGTTTTTACTCTTTCTGTATTCAAGAAAAAGAAAAGAATTATGAAAGAGAAAAAGGAAAAAGGGAGAGAAAAAAATGGAATAGATGAACCTGCTAACAGATTGAAGTCAGACTGAAATTGCTTCGTTTTCCCCTAGAGGTCAGTCCATGTAGCTCTTTATAGTCCATAGATTAAGCTGGCGGTGAGGTTTGTGTTTTTGAAGAGTGAAGTTGGCCCAGGTGGGCGGGGCTCGGTGTAACAGCTCTGCTGTCCCCTAGATGGCGCTGCTAGCCTACTGGGGTGGATTGTTGAGGTGCTCGTGGGCGCACATGCGTATGCGGGGGAGTGGTGAAAAATGGCACCATCCAGCCACCCAGTCTGTTCTCCCGGATCAGCAATCGCGCACTGGTCCTCCGTCTTCAGCTCTCTTCCACTCTCTGCCTTTCCACTCTCCGTGACCGGGCCCCAGGCAGTACCTCTCTCCCGAGCTTTGTCTCAGATGCGGCTGTTTTCCCCAGCCCCCTTACTTCCAAAGGACTGCGGCTTTGACCCGCTCCGCCCCTCTGCGGGAGGGTCTCACTGAGCAATGGCCGAATGAGGAGTGGCCGAATGTTGGCTGCACCCACGAACGCCTGCTGGACCCTGCTGTTGCCGGTGCCCCGAGACTGCGGCCAGGTGCCAGTCCGCCCACCCAAAAATCACGAGACAGTGTGGCCTCAGCGTTTCAGGGACCATGGAAAATCACAACACACATCTGGCACCAGGCTTCACCCTCAACAACCTTGCCCCAGCACCAGCGAATGTGGCTGCCTTCCGGGGTCTGCTGGGACCAGGTGGCTTCAACAGTCTCTACCAAATGTCCTTCCAGCAGTGGAACCGCTTTTCCCCGTGTGGCCCGAGAACCTCCCAGACACCACTCTGTTCCTGGGGATTCACCTTTCCCACCAGAGCACCACCAGGTATGGAGCTGCGGAGTTTCAGACTCTGCGCTCTCCCTGTTTACAGTCTCAATGGAATTTAAACCCTCTCCTTTCTCCTTTCTCCCTTTTTAGTTGAGTCCCTGCACTGTTTCGAATTTTCCACTTTCTCTCCAGCTGCTTTTGGGGAGGGATGCTTTTCCCGTATGCCCCCCCCCCAAGTCTTCGTCCTCTCTCTGCCTACAAAAGGAGGTCCCTACCTTTCGGGGCTTCTTGCTCCCCAAGTTCAGCGCTTCGTGTCGCGTACCTGCTGAATTCTGTGGTTCAGGTTGTGCAGATTGTTGTGTTAATCTTCCGATCGATTTTCTAGGTGTGTAGGATGGTTTAGTGTTGGTCTGGCTGTATTTCATGGACGCGAGACACACAAAAAGCTTCCATGCTGTTCTGCCATCTTGGCTCCTCCAACCATTCTATTTTAATTTGCACCTTTCACAAATGTGGCTGAAGAACACGCTGTGCTCTCTGGTCTTCTGTTTCGTTAATGCAGCGACTCTTTCATTCTGGGCTCAGCCTCCCCCTCATACTATTAATAATGATATCTTCACAGGTCCTGCTTATTAGTTTAAATTACTCAGAAAACTTAATAATGTTGGCATTTTGCGGCATTAATGAATCACATTTTTAGACTTAGGTTTTCCGAGGTGTGTATATGAGACCACCCACAAAATTCCTGGTTTGTCAGGTAACACAGTAGAAGCAAGTTAGAAAATGCATCATGCTGGGAAAACCTCTTGCTCCTACTCACAGTTCAGAGGATGTTTGTACACTCTTTTCTTCTCAATAAAGTACACTCAAAGAAAAGAAACTGTTGTCCATGGAGACAGGTTGTGATCCTATGTAAAGACTTTGAGGTCAAATTGTAGGATTTGAATCCAGTGCTACCTTTTGCTTACTACATGACCTTGCACTTATCATTTAACCTGTTTCCCCATTTACAAAATGGAAATCTTAAGGGACACCTGGGTGGCTCAGTTGGTTAAGTGTCCAACTTCAGCTCAAGCCGTGATCTCACAGTTTGTGGGCTTGAACCCTGCATCGGGCTCTGTGCTGACAGCTCAGAACCTGGAGCTTGCTTCAGTTTCTGTGTCTCCCTCTCTCTCTAACCCTTCCGCACTCACACTCTGTCTGTCTGTCTCTCAAAAATAAACATTAAAAAAAAAAGGAAATCTTTAAAATTTAGTAGTACATAGTAGCCACTTTGTAAATACTAATTCTTGTTATGACGGTTGTTTTCAGAGTTTCCAAGAGGTTTTAAGTTCTGATTGTAGAAATCCACTATTATTATATATCATTTCCCCCATTTTCTGCCCTCTAGTGGCAATTTCAAATATGACTTCTGTGTTTTATTTTAAATGAAATTCTTGTTCTTGGAAAAAAAAAAAAATATATATATATATACACAAATATATATACACACATACATACATATATACCCACTTTGTTTCCTTAGTCTTATTAGGCTCAAATCATTTTAAGTGCAATCTTATATATGTACAATTGCATGCAATTTGCAACCATTTTTTTTTTTTTTAATGAATTTGGTAAGAAATAACTTGGGGATTGTTTTACAAAAAGAATTTCCTCTTCAATGCCTATTTACATTCATTTCTCTGAGAGAACTCTGTCCAAAAGCAATCCCTTTTTCTAGAAACAAGAACTCTTCCTTTACCTGACCTTACCAGTGAGATCCCACCCATTTTGAGCCCTATAAAAGCAACAGAGCATTTTTATATTAAAGGTATTACAGTACTTCCCTGCTCCCTGAGAAGTAAGCATTTAACTCCAAAAATAACAATGCTCCAAAAATAGAATGGTAACATCCATAAGCTATTGGAATATTTAATCAAAGAATGATAAAAAGACTGACTTGAAGCTATTTGTTGCCTTGAAAACTCTGTCACCTTCTTCTCTTCCTTTGAACACAAACTCCTTTCCAATATACTTACTCTAAGTCTGGATTTAGAGATAAAACAGATTATTCCTTCTTCCTCAGCTTTACTGAGATATACTTGGCATATAACTATGTGTAAGTTTAAGATGTATACACACATATATTGTGAAATGATTACCACAAAGGAGTTAGTTAGCATCTCCATCAACTCACATAATTACCATTTTTGTACTTGTGGTGAGAACATTTAAGATCTACTCCCTTAGTAACTTTCAAGTATATCATACAGTACTGTTGACTGTAGTCATGCTGTATATTAGATCTCTAGAACTTATTCATCTTGTAACAGGAAGTTTGTACCCTTTGACCAACATCTCCCCATTTCCCCTTTTCCTCAGTATCATAGTATAAATAAGAGCAACAACTAACTGGCTTTCTTCTTTTTCTTCTTTTAAAGACTTTTAGGGAAGTTTGGAGTTCACAGAAAGATTGAGAGGGAGGTAAAGAGATTTCTCATATATTCTTTGCCCCCACCTATGCATGGCTTCCCCCCTAACTGTCATTGTTAAGAACAGATCTTTGGTGTTTTTACAACATAGCTCTTTATATTGAGCTCAGAAATATCACCTTGGACCAAACAGTTTTAGCATATAGACATATCACAAAGAGGGATATATTAAACTCTAAGAAATTAATTGAGTTATCTGAAAGACCTTGTATTTTTATTTATAAACCAGGAAATGAAGTTAGGAAGGATAATTGAAGAACTGTACTGAGTTATAAACCACATGATTTAGTGAGTAGATCAAATATTCAAAAAACGCACTTGAACTACTTAATTTTATCTGTACATTATTTTGTCCTTGATCAGGATAGGACCATAAATATAAGAGAAAGAAAGAAACTCCTGGCTTAACAAGTCTGTTCAGTTTGACTGGAAATATTTATTTCATGCTCCCTAAAACTTCCTTCTTTGAGCTTGGAGTGGAAAAATGCTTACCATAAAGAACGTTTTATTACCTTCCTTTTCTAAGTTAGTCAAATGTTGAAGACATCTCCTTCTGATGTCAGAAACATGAGATGTAAGGTCGTAATCATTACCATAGACCAAGAAGGATACACTCAGAATAAAGGGAGACCCTGACTACTCACTTCAGAAGGAAGATAGGAGAGTCCCTCTAGAAGTGGCCAACAATGACTTTTCAGGAATATTCATAAACCTGATATATAAACAGCTATTATTGGGCAATAGCATCAGTGTTAGAAATTAGTATCTTGGTGCCAATTCATATCAATTTGCTCTCAGTTTCAAATGCTACATGCATAATCAGTATGAGTCGATATAGCTCTGTTAAATTTATATTATATATCACGGTTTATTTATTTTTAAGTAATCTTTCTACCCAAGGTGGAACTCACGACCCCAAGATCAAGAGTCAAAGGCTCTATAGACTGAGCCAGCCAGGTGCCTTGATATTATGCATCAAGGATTATTTAATACATTTAATTTGCTTTAATTCTGTTGGATAGAAACATTAGCAAAGGAAAGGCAAAATAAAAATTAAAAAGAGGAGATTTTAGAAGTATTCAAAGAAGTGCCATTTGTTCCCTCCTTGACCAAACTTTAGCCAGGTTCCTCTGAGCCTTCTTCTTGACAAGCCTCAATCTTGGCCTATAAAGAGTTTTTTTTTGTTTTACCTTACGTTTTTATTTTAATTCCAATTGGTTAACATACAGGGTTATATTGGTTTGGGGTGTACAATATAGTAATTTAACAGTTACATACATCACCGTGTGCTCTTCCCAAGTGCACTTCTTAACCTCAACACTTGTCTAACCCATCCCCCCACACCCTCCCCTCTGGTAACAAAGACTTAAATATCAGTATAGTTTCTAACAACACAAGGCCACATCCCTAGGATGACTCTAGCGCCCCGTTAAAGTCCACCTAAGAAAACTCAAAGCTGCCAAAAGAATTCACTGTTTGTTTCAGCCAATACCTGAAGATGGGGCCTTGTCTCCCAGCCTCTGTTGGAGGATAGGAGCTTCACCTCCATAAGCACTCCAGTTAGCAAACCCAGAGGGGTTTCGTGTGGGAAGAACCGTTCACTGCATTTGGTAATTTTCCACTTCCCTGACTCTACTGTGCCCATGATCACTCCCTCCCCAATTCACTCATTCTCCTTTTAAAGCAGCCAGTCACTTCTGTACAAATTGAAGTTGAGTTCAGTTCACACTGGACTCTCTTCTTTATGTGATAACATATTACTGATTAGAATTTGTCCTTACCACTTTGTCGAGTGCCCAGTTTTGTTTGTCTTTGACAGAAGGAAGTGGAAGAGACAGAAAAATAAGAAGGCAGAAAGCACCCAATCTAGTCAAAATAATAAACCTAAAATGAAATATGTGAACTCACCAATTCAAACATGGTTTATTAGTGCTTATCGTAGTAAGGTATAATGTTAGGTATTGGAGACAAAATAGTGAACAAAAGGTTTCACCTAGTAAGAAACAGCAATGTGATGGGCCACCCACTTAGAAAGAAAATGACGTGTAAGTACTATGAAGGGATCGAAAATAAGGTTCTTCAGAGTCCATTAAGATTTACAAGTGGAAATAACATTTAAGATGAATTCTGAAGGATAAGAGGGAGTTAGGCAGAGGAAGAGCTGAGAAAAGAGTGTTCCAGACAGAGCAGAGAGCATGCGCAAATGCCAGGAAGTAAGAAAACAAATGTATAAGCACAAGACAAAGAGCAGGTTCCAGGAGCTGAAAGAACCACATCATGGCTGGAGAGTAGTTTGCAGGCCAGGGAAGAGAATGGTGGAAAAACCCAGGGTGAGGGAGGAAAGCTGGAGTCAGAGTCTAAAAGGTCCTCTGGGGTTGGTTTGTACTCCTCACATAGGGAGGAGGAGAGGTCTGAGCTTCCAGTAAGGGCTAATGTGGCTTTTTTGTGGAAAATGGATTGGAATAAACAAGAGAAGAGATGGAAAGAAGTGGATTTATTCATGAGTTATTTAGGAGGCCATATACAGGAACTCAGGGGTACTTAGCCGTGGGGTAGAAGGGACAGAAGGGAAGAAGCCAAAGTTGAAATTCCCACTTGGGGCTGGGCAGTTCAGTGAGTGGTGCTGCGTTGTGTTTCTAAAATAAGAAATACAAAGGGGCGCCTGGCTGGCTCAGGCAGTAGAGGATGCAACACTTCATCTCAGAGTTTTGAGTTCAAGCCCCACGTTGGGCGTATAGATCACTTAGAAAAGTAAATAAAATAAAATGAGAAATACTGGAAGGAAAGCTGTTTTGTGAGAATAATGGGGCAGCTGTATTCCATGACTAAAGATACATTCCACCTTAACGTGCAAGTGAGGAAACTGTCATCTTTGTTTTAGTTGAATAAAAAAGCACGGCACTAAGATCTAACTACACACAAGGTTTTAGTCAATTACTTTACCAGAGGACAGGAGGTAAAGTGTAAATCAAAACGCAGAACACAATGATTGCAACTGCATTTCCTCTATACAAGAGGTAGGTGACAAAAAGGGGGGAGGGACTGTAGAAAAGAGGAATAAAAACAAAGAAACAAATACAAGAGGCTCTCTATGAAGGAAGAAAGCAGATAAAACATATCCCAGAAGTTGGATAATTGAGAAGTTAAAAAATAAAAGTTAAAGTAGGTAAGAAGCGGACATTAGAATTTTTCTTTTTATTATTCTTTAGGAACTATGTTAAAAAAAAAAAAAGATTTAGCAATATAACCAGTAGGAAATACCAGACCTCAAAAATCTAACCACCAGACACACTCATGCAGGTTTTACTTTAAACTTTTAAAAATATTGCACTTTTCTGTACTTTAATTGAATGTTTCAGTCATTTACACTTTAACATATTTTACATGAGTGATAATTCCGAAGTAGGAAAAATCTTTGCTTTTTCCACCCAGGTAAAAAAATTCATGCTATGAAACCTGCAAATTTATACAAAAGATGGGCAATGAGGAACTTCTAAAGTTTGTTGCTTTCTTCCTCTATGCTCTGAAACCACACAATTTCAAAAACTTTTTTTTGTTGTTCTTACCACGAAAGTGCGTAAGTTCTCTAAAAGAAGCCACCAGCATTCTAATTTTTGAAAATCCTCTTAAGTTATTGGTGTTAAGTTTAACATATTTTAGATTTAAAAGTTAACAGTTCTGTTCTTAAGGAGATTCTATATTACCAAAAAAACAAAAACAAAAACAAAAACAAACAAACCCAGAAAGTTTCTCTTAATTAAGATATATATTGTTTGGGGTATATTTAGAAATGCTTTATCCTTACCTTATTCCTAATATTACCTGTAAAGTTTAGGTAGTGTAGCAAAACTTCACAAATTAAGATTTCATGCAAGTCTTATCATCTAATACAAATCTGCCTGTGAATAGACCCTACTGAATTCTTGTTTTTGTGCACTATTTTGCCATTTATTCATCCATAAATTGTTTATCCTTTACCTTGGGCTGGACACTATTTTAAATGCTGAAGATATAAAGCAAGTACAACCAGAAAGGACCCTGACTTTATCGAGCTTGTGTTCAGCCCAGTACCATAAGGAGGAGCTACAGAATGAAAGACCAAAGGCCATGGGAAGCTACATAAACCAAGGCCTCAGTGCCATAGACAGATGAAGGAAAATGATAATAATAATAATAATACTGCAATCTATTGTTTCCCTCAAACAGTACACCTTTGCTTTAAACTTTATTACTATCAAGGTACAAAAATGACACTAGAGAGGCAATACTTGAGATCAAGATGAGAATCTATATTAAGCTTTACAGAATAGTGGGACAGAAATGATTATATTTTAAGATTTCTAGTGAGTGATATTTCATTTTTTAATGCACATAATCCCAAGTACCTTCCAAGAAATGTAAATAATATACAGTATATACTCATACCTCAATACACTCACCATAACTAAATGTTTATTCATTGGGTTTTGTGAATGAAAGACCTAAAATATTTTTCTCTCAATTTTTTTTAAAAATTTTTTTAATGTTTTTATTTTTACTTTTGAGACAGAGAGAGACAGAGCATGAGCATGGGAGGGGCAGAGAGAGGGGGAGACACAGAATCTGAAGCAGGCTCCAGGCTCTGAGCCGTCAGCACAGAGCCCCACGCAGAGCTTGAACTCACGGAGTTGAGATCATGACTTGAGCTGAAGTCGGACACTTAACCGACTGAGCCACCCAGGCGCCCCTCTTTCTCTCAAATTTAAATGAAATAGAATTTTGTGATTTGTGCTTATATCGAATATCCTGATAAGCTTTTTTTTTTTTAAGTTCTCATGTATGTCCCTCCCTAGAGTACAGTTTAATAATAGGGCTTCTACCCATTAAATTTTTCTCTCATTCTTTGGTTTGTTTTTTCTTTGTTTTTTGTTTTTGCGTGGAGATTTAAGAGATTTTTTTTTTAGTTTTATTTATTTATTTTGAGAGAGCAAGTAGGTGGGGGCAGAAGAAGGAGAGAGAGAGGATCCCAAGCAGGCTCTGAGCTGTCAGCATGTAGCCTGATGTGGGGCTCAGATCCACGAACTGCAAGATCATGACCTGGGCCGAAACCAAGAGTTGGATGCTTAACCCACTGAGTCATCCAGTGCCCCCAAAGTACATTGTTTTTTAAAAGAGATACTGACAAGAAGCATCCTAAGAGTCTACACCATACCAAATGTGACTGTATTAGTCAGGGTTCTCCAGAGAAAAAGAGCAAATAGAAGATATCTATATCTATCTATGTATCTACAAATTTTATCTATATTTATCTTTTAGTATAAATAAGTCTATATTAAATAGATAAATACAGATACAGATTTGTACATATATAGATATACACTTAATATAAGAAATTGGCTCATGCAGTTATGGAGGCTGGAAAGTCCCAAGATCTGCAGAGTGAGTAAGCAAGTTAGAGATCCAGTTGAGAGGATGGCATAGTTCCAGTTCATAAACTAGTAGGCTTGACCGAGGAAGATTCAATGTTTCAGCTGGAGTCTGAAGGCAGGAAAAAGCTGATTATCTCAGTTCAAAGGCAGTCAGGCAGAATAAGTTCCTTCTTACTCAGCCTTTTTGGTTTATTAGCCCTTCAACTGATTGGATGAGGCCCATCCACATTAGGGAGGGCAATCTACTTTACTCAGTCTGCTGATTCAAATGTTAATCTCATCCAAACACTCTTACAGGAACATCCAAAATAATGTTTCACAAAATATTTGGGCACCTTGTGGCCCAATCAAGTTGACACACAGAATTAACCATCACAAATGCCTTTCATTAATTTCCTTTGGTTTCTCAAGCCAACAGATAATGTCACTGCATTGAGAGGAAAGAGAAAGAGTTGGAATAATTTCGTTCAGCCTTAGAGTATCTTTCTTGCTTCTTAGTCCCAGAAAAACTAAATAATACAACCACAAACATGTCTTTACATAGGTTTTCTTTTCTTCCTCTTTGCTTTATGCAGAATTTAGTAACCTCTGGGTCTTCTGTTCCATTGACAGGGCTGCAGAAAAAAAATGTTTTTGAACTTTTTCCAATATATTTCAAAAATGATATCCTATTTGGGCTTCATACTTGATTGGATGTTTTTAAGTTTATTTCTCTTAAAAAAGTACCTATCAGAATGTAAAAAATGTCCCCTCCTCCCATTGCAAGCTATTTTAAAATTGCCCAGGTGTTGCCTTCATCAGCATTTTGCCTGTTCGTTATGCATATGTGATATTCATCGTTTTGTGTTTCCTACAAGCTTTGTAATTTTTCCTAAAATACTGATTTCCTGCTGAGATACTTCAATTGTGGATACACGCCACTTTAAAAAATTTTTTAACCATCTGTTAATTACAAAAATCAAACTATAGCTCATATCTAAATAATTAGAAGCAATACCTGTATGTAGTAGGAATTCAGTAACTGATGAATGAATGAGTGAATGAATGAGTGATGAATGAATGAAGGTTAAATGCAGCAATGTGGGGGGGTGGGGGAGGGAGGTATTGATCATACTTGTGGTTGATCTGAAAAAAGTTCAAAAGATAAATATCTTTGGTAAGATAAAACTTGTATCTTGGCCAGCATCAAACTAGAACTACAAATAGAGAGTAGTGATGATTTTAAGTTTATATCACATGTAAGTAATACATAAGTTTATTCTCTGTGTAAAAATGTTTAAATATTGAAGATAAGTTTAAGATACCATTGAACACTACCCCATAAACAATGTTACAATACTGTTTTGTGGATTTGTGAATTTTTTTCCTCCGTGAACTCTGAGTAGATATTTTATAACAGGAATGAGGGACAAAACTAGGGCAGAGTATCCACATAGCAATAATAGAAATAGCTAATATCTACTAAATCCCAGTCATTTTTTCTAAATACTATGCACACATTAACACACTTAAGCCTTTCAAGGACACATGGTATCATTATTATGTACTATCCATTATTCCCATTGTGCAGATGAGTAAACATCCATTTCCCCCAGCAATTTTCCATAATTTCTCCAAAGTCATGGACCTGCAAGTGGTGGAGATGGAATTTGAACCTAAGTGGTGTGGCTCCTGCACTTGATCAAAACCACTACATCATATACAAAATATGTAGACAACCATACTGTGTCGAGTACTGATTGTACAACCATCTGCATGTGCACTGGTACAAAGCAAATGCCCAGCCTGGTCAACTCATGTTTCTCACTTGACTACCAGACACTTTGGCAAACTCTAGGATTTATATTCCACTTTCTAATTTGCTGCCCTTCTCTTATATGGGAATCCCACTTCAGTTCTCAAATGTGGTTCTTGATAAATAACTGAACTGAACTAACAAGGGAGGACTCAGATAATGCCAAGATCTCACTCCAACTTTGTGGATCAATATTAACATACTCTTCTTCAACATGGACGATCCCAACTAAGCATCCTTTCCATTAAGCTGCGCAACCATGTGTTAGGTGCCTTCACTGTGTCTGAAACGTTCTTCTTTTGTTAGTTTACATGTTAACACCTATTTCTCTCTCAAACTCTTGCTAGGGTACAATGTCCTCAGTGAAGTCTTCCTTGTATGTATTATTTCTATCTCTTTTGCGTTCTATCACTACTGCACCGTCAGTCTAGATTTTAATTATTATTTTTTTTAATTTTTTTTCAATGTTTTTATTTATTTTTGGGACAGAGAGAGACAGAGCATGAACGGGGGAGGGGCAGAGAGAGAGGGAGACACAGAATCGGAAACAGGCTCCAGGCTCTGAACCATCAGCCCAGAGCCTGACGCGGGGCTCGAACTCACGGACCACGAGATCGTGACCTGGCTGAAGTCGGACGCTTAACCGACTGCACCACCCAGGCGCCCCATTATTATTTTTTTTAACATGCTGTTCTCACATCGGACAGTAAGATATTTGAGAATAATCATGGTTTGGGTAAACCAGATGTGAACACCATGCCTGGCACATATTAGATACATCATGAATGTTGTGAAACTAAATGGAAATGTGACTATTACAACAGCATCGTTGAGCCTGGCAATACTTTTTACAACCACGTTTACAACTAAGTATTTACCTGGTGTATGAATTAACTCCCATATGTTGAGAAAAATTCATTTCATATTTCCCCCAAATAGTCCACAAAGCTACATTTTTCCATTATATTTTATTTCCCTATAACCTTAAGATGAAAATCTTAATAATGTTTTACACTTGGAGGAAGATTTTTAGTTGTTTCTTTATTAAATTTAAGAATAATTTGGGGCGTCTGTGTGGCTCAGTTGGTGGAGCCTCTGACTCTTGATTTTGGCTCAGGTTGTGATCCCAGGGTTGTGGGATCGAGCCCTGTGTCAGCCTCTGTGCTGAGTGTGGAACCTGCTTAAGATTCCCATTCTCTCTCTCTCTTTGTCTCTCCCCCCCTTCTTCCCCTCTTCCCCACTCACACTCTTTCTCTCTAAAATAAAATAATAAATGAATAAATAATTGGGGAAAAAAAGAGCCTACTCCCTTAAAAAAAAAAATAAGAATTCTACCAATTAAAAGCATTCACAAATATTTGTAGTGGGGAATTGTATGTAGTGGCCATTTTTAAAAATATTACAACTTAGCAGTATGGAAGATGGTGGCAAATTTTACCAAAATGAGATCACTAGCAATTGTTATTCCCATTAAGGGGTAATTTCTCTCTTCAAATAATTTTTTCTGACTATAAAGCTAGATAAAACTCTCATTTATCACAGGGTAGCTGACAAAGATAACTAGAACCCTTTCCACTACAAATACCAAGGTATGGTGGATGGAACAAACCAAACTTATTTTTAAATGCATAGCTAAATTTTCAACAAAGAGAGAAAATTTGTCAGTTCCAGAAATAAAATAGAAACTGAAAACCAAAGGGTAAGCATGTGAGTGGAACCTGAGACTGTCCTGTGATGTACTTCTCTTCCCAGTACTTTAGGGACTCAAGTTCTATTTCCCACATGAGAAAGGGGACATGCCTGGGCCGACACATGACAGGAAATTGGGACTAAGAGATCTGAACAGAGCTGGGACCCTCAACTGTCTACACATTTGGTGGACCATTTAATTTTTAAATTGTCCAGTGTCACAAAGAAATGTGTCTGTCTCGGCTATGTGGGAAAAAAATAGAACCCCAAATAAAGTGAAGTTCTACTTTATTTCCATAGGCTACCGTGGGCTTGAGGATAAAATTAGCATATTGTTAACGTTAACAATATGCATTACGTTGTTCTTGAGACCATGATTACCACCAAGCCACCTGGCAAAGCGAATGCAAAGCTGTTCCTTAAAGCCATGCCACAGTATTATCTGAAAAATAAAGAGAGGAAAAAAGGCTCACTAAAATAGGCAATTAACAAGTAACAGCATGTATGGAAATCACAGAAATAAACCATCATGAATGAGACTAAGCACGCAAGAGAGGGGGATTACAGATTCAAGAACTTGAGACATAACAAGGTAATCTAAAAAAGAGTATACAATAAAAAATACATATCAATATAAAAAGCCCTTTTTATTTTTTTTTATTTTTTTTTATTTTTTTTTAAATTTTTTTTTTCAACATTTATTTTTGGGACAGAGAGAGACAGAGCATGAACGGGCGAGGCGCAGAGAGAGAGGGAGACACAGAATCGGAAACAGGCTCCAGGCTCTGAGCCATCAGCCCAGAGCCTGACGCGGGGCTCGAACTCACGGACCGCGAGATCGTGACCTGGCTGAAGTCGGACGCTTAACCGACTGCGCCACCCAGGCGCCCCAAAAGCCCTTTTTAATATGCAGAGGTAGAAATATGGCTGCATTGAATAGGAAAGGTCACAGGATCAGATGATCTAGACAAGGAGAAGGTAGGATCAAAGGCAGTTAGGAAATAGAGGACATGACTCACGTGGGGGAAACAGTTTAAAGGATAAGAATTTAGTAAAAACAGCCTAAGTTTGGTGCATATTATAGAACTATGAGGAATAAGGTTGACCAGAGAGAATGAGTCTATTTCAGTAGGCAAAAACAGTACAGTTCATTTCCAACATTCATCCCATCATTTCCCGAATAAGTATTGCGTGATTTGGGAATGGAACTCAGTTTTGGGGTGGGTCTGATTTGTCCACTACTTTTCTCCCCAAACCATGTCTGACCTACACGCAGCACTTTAACTGTAAGCATTATGCCTGCCCACATCTCATTGCTACCCATGTCTCTGTAAATTCCATGCTCTGCTTCTCCCCATTTTGTTTTCCAGAAGTTATAGTGTCCAACCGGACAAAAAAAAACCCAACAAAACAAAACACAAATAAAAGATTTGAAGATGCCCCTGTTGTCTTAAAAGTAGGACCTTTGCAGTAGAGTAACAACCGTGTAGAGTTCTGATTGGTGTAATGATGCGAAGGGAGCGGAGGTGAGAGGAGTGCCGTGCTGACAAATGTTTAACAACCTGCGGGGAAAATGGGCTGACTTGTAGCCTTTGATGATGATTTCTATGATATAAATACTCCTACCAAGGCTGATTTCAAGCCTCAGTGGAACAACCGTCTTGCAAAATCCCTGATAAATGAGCACTTGTCTGTCTCGAACCGCTGTGAGCTGGCTCCAGCACACTGCCGCTCCCCACACACCTGTAGAATGTAGTGTTGCACCATGTCACGTGCTCTTTCCCAGGTGGGTCGGCCACTGCCATTTTCTAACTGGTTGTAGCAGCCTATGGATGATAAATGTTCTCAGACTCTAGTGACAGGGTTATGGCCATCTAAGTGTTGATGATAGTGTGGGCTTTGTTTTTTCCAGAAATAAAATCGAAACTGAAAACCAAAGGGTAAGAATGTGAGTAGAACCTGAGCCTGGCTTGTGATGTACTTAATGGGGGGTTGGGAAAGAATACACCAAAAACTATTTTAAATTGGACTCCCAAACTATAATATATTAACAGTATTTCTCAATTTATTAGTCATTTATTCAATGAAAATGTATTGAGCACTTTCTAGACACAGTTTAAGCTAGAAAGGATTGAGCAGTGAGGAAAAAGTACAATGACTAAAACCAAACAACTCCTTCTCCACCGCTCATAAAAAGTTCTTCCCTAATTTGGTTTTAAAATATTCCATTGCTTTCTTTTATGTAATTGAATACAAAGCAGTATCTATACACAGTGATCTTATGTTCAATGTATAAATGTTGGAAGTAAATAAATCTCAAACGTAAACATATGGCAAGCCCGGTAAAACATCTGCAGGTAGAATTTTTATTTTAAACAAACCACCTAAATCATGGCAAGTCACAGGATCAATAATCCACCTATTATAGTCAATAAAATAAATAATGGCAGCATTTTTTGTAAGAGAAAAAAAATGGAAAAAATCTGAAATGTTCATTAATTGGGAAATAGACAAGTAAATTGTGACAGATCCATACAATGAAAGGGTTTCATACAATTTTTAATTTAATTTAATTTAATTTTACTTAATTTAATTTAATTTAATTTTATTTATTATTTTGAGAGAGCACATGAGCTAAAGAGAGGGGCAGAGGGAGAGAGAGAGAATCATAAGCAGACTCAGCACAGAGCCCATGTGGGCTTGATCCCATGATCCTGGGATCATGACCAGAGCTGAAATCAAGAGTTGCATGCTCAACTGACTGAGCCACCCAGACACCCCCATTTATTTATTTATTTTGAGAGTAATAGAGAGAGAGAGAGAATGTGCACACACTCACGTACGAAAGGGGGAGAGGGAGGAACAGAAAGAGAAGGAGAGAGAGAATCCCAAGTAGGCCCTGCACTGTTAGCACAGATCCCGACATGGGGCTGGATCTCACAAACTGTGAGATCATGACCTGAACCGAAACCAAGAGTCAGAGACTTAACCTGAAAAGCCACCCCGGTGCCCCCATACAATGAAATGTTACATAGCAGAGAAGATGAATAAATGGGTGGACCTTACAAATTTAATGTTGAAAAAAATTGCCAAAAAATACATAGTATAATGCTTTTTAAATAAAAATTGTAAAATCTGGGGCGCCTGGGTGGCGCAGTCGGTTAAACGTCCGACTTCAGCCAGGTCACGATCTCGCGGTCCGTGGGTTCGAGCCCCGCGTCAGGCTCTGGGCTGATGGCTCAGAGCCTGGAGCCTGCTTCTGATTCTGTGTCTCCCTCTCTCTCTGCCCCTCCCCCATTCATGCTCTGTCTCTCTCTGTCCCAAAAATAAATAAACGTTGAAAAAAAAAATTAAAAAAAAAATAAATAAAAATTGTAAAATGTTTATATATATACATATAGGTATGTGTATGTATACATGCATATTTATATTTTGTATGTATATTTACATGTATACATACAATCTGCAAGGCATGGTAATAATAAACACCAAATTGCATGAAAGTAGTAACCTCAGAAGCTGAAGGAAATATGATGCTGTTAAAAAGAGATTCATAATCAGCTTTAACTATATCAGAATGTTCTATTTCTAAGCTGAGTAATATATAGATTTTTGTTGACATTTTGTTCCTTTGGAATTATGAAATATTCCATAATACATTTTAACAACTAAACATTTAAAATTTGCCTGGGTGGCTCAGTCAGTTAAGCATCCAATTCTTGGTCTCAGCTCGGATCTGATCTCAGGGTTGTGAGTTCAAACCCCACACTGGGCATAGAGCCTACCTTAAAAAAAATTAAATTCATTGGCTAAACATTTGTCACGTCATAAATATTTGTGTGATTTGAGCATTAGTCAAGAATATTATCTTGTGCATAAAAACCCTCATTAGTCTTCCTGTTTTCAAGTTTGGGAATTACTTTCCTTGATATTTAATTATCAATATGTCACTAATGTTATTAAGAACTTTCTACCCAACTTCAAATCATACCTTGGAGAATAATAGATGTACAAAAAATTAGAATTAATATTTAGGAATGAGAGATATCATCTCACCTGGAATAAATATAATAATGACACAAATTCAATCTCTCTTTGTTGTTCTTTAGTCATGTTTTGTCTCAGGAAGATCTACCAGGTTTTTCATAATCACAAAGATTTATGATGTTGTGTGTGTGCTGGTGCTTGTGTGTGTACAAGCATGTGTGTGCACAAACGTATGTGTGCAGGATTGAGTCTGACCAAGAAATCCCTGCATTGCCAACCTCAGAACTGAAATTATATATTGAATGTAAATACTGTTGACATAGCTCTCAGTGAGGCTAAGGAGAGTATTGCCTCTCCTTCCATTGAATTTTAAGGTTAGATCCAGGGAAAAATTGCCTTGCAATAGAAAGGGCTATTAGGAGAACAAAAATATAGTTAGCCATAGAGTTTCACAATTCTAGATCTCTTTAAAAAAAAAAAAATCTAGATCTCTTTTGGTCACTGACCAGTTTTGTGACATTACTTCTCTGATCTTACTTTTCTGCATGTCTTGTTTTTTCTCACTTGTATAAGATATCTGGCATTTTATGTATAATTATGTAATCCATACCAATTATATTCATTTGCTACAAATAGTAGTAGAATTTGTTTTCCCAAAGCAACCCATGACTTAACATGTGCCCCAGAAATTCCCTCAGAGATAACAAAAGTTTCCTAGCACTGCAAAAAATGAAACAAGATGTTTCCTCTGGTTTATTCTTGGTGGAAAAAGATGAACAAACTTAGACTACTTGGGACCTGAAAGAACCAAGAAAGTACATGCAGATGTACTTTCCCTGAAGTGGTAACAAATTTGAGGAAAAATGGCAGAAAGGAGAGGAAACATTCAGGTTTTACTAATGCTTGAATTTGTTTTCTATTTTTAAAGTTTATTTTGCGAGAGAGTGAGAGAGACCAGAGAAAGTGCATGCTGCGCAGACGAGAATGAGTGGGGGAGGGGCAGAGAGAAAGCGAGAGAGAATCCCAAGTGGGCTCCGAGCTGAGAGCGTGGAGCCCAACACAGGGCTCAATCCCATGACCCTGGGATCATGACAAGAGCCAAAATCAAGAGCTGGATGCCCAACCACCTAAGCCACCCAGGTGCCCCTGTACTGTTCTATTTAGTTAGGGCCATGCAGTTTTTTTCCTCAGGACTATATAAATTGACTTTATCAAATTCTAGCACAATTATATTTTAAGGAAGTAAAATATTTACAAGACTCTACATGGATAAATTTTGATATGCAAAAATTATAAATTAAGTAGTATTTGTTTACTTTCAAATGGACTTTGCCTAGTATTTAAAAATACTATTTAATTTATAAAAATTAAAATCTCCATTGAAACTTTAAGGTGAACATTTATTGCTTAAAGCAATGTTCAACTGTATTTGAAACAAAATTTATATTAATTCACATCTTGCATACATAAAATGATGTTATGGTGATTTTTGTTTTGTTTTGTTTTCATTTTTAACTAAGGCTTGAGTTCCTGATGTGACTGAGGCAGAATCTTAATACTGATCCTTGTTGATGACTATTCCAAAGTGTGCAACTTGGTAGTTTAATGAAGTAATGTTGATAGGCTTATGGCGGAAATAAAATTTAATAGTAACATCAAAAGAAATTTAACATGTGCCTTCATAGGAGATGTCAATTCTTTAAGACTTTATGTTTAAGTAATCTCTACACCCCGTGTGGGGCTTGAACTCACAACCCCGAGATCAAGGTCATATGCTCTACAACTGAGCCAGCCAGGCGCCCATAGATGTCAACTCATTTAAGGAGAAATGCCTTGTTACCAACTATTATTAGTTTGAAACAGTAAACTCCTTTCCCAAAATAATCCAGGAGGAATTTTTTTTTCTTTCTTTCCTTAACACCACCACCAAATTTCCCCCAAACTTGGAAGGTAAATTATCCTACAGTTACACATGCTCAATCGGCTTCTAGAGTTTTCCGATCCAGAGTAGAGAACCCACTTCATGTGCTTTCCCAGATTCCCACATTCACAACTCTCCTCCCAGACTTGGACAGTTTGCTCATTAGAATGCTCCCCTGTCACCATTGGTGCATCATCTGCTCACACTGCCAGTTGTCTCAGCCCTCGCAGGTGTCAGCTGGCCCAGCCCAGCCTTCATGCACTGTCCACAAGGCTGCTGCAGCAGCCCATGCTCCCAGGCCAAACTGAGAGGACCCACAGTGGCTCTGGTTCTTCCCATCACATCCACATTCAGATAAAGTATCGTGCCGTGGGGTGTGGAACAGGGCTTCCCCAGCACCTAATAATACAACTCAGAAGTGGCGGGGAATTCGTGTCCTATGGACAAACTGAAACTAATAGAATCAGGAAAATGGAAAGAGCCCTCAGTTAAATTCCTCTCTTTTCCTTCTCTCTTACACTGTTCCAAGTAGCAGGGTTTTCTTAAGACCCTCTTCAAAGACTTCCTTCCTGATGTGAGAAATACACTGTGCTTTCAAAATTCTGAAGCTGTGGCCTGCTGGGCCACCATACCACCTACCTTCCTTCAGCTCACTCTTTTTCCCTTACTGTAGCTACCCTGGCAAGGGTAAATCTCCCAATAAAGTCTTAGGATTTGGGGCTTTGACTCAGGCTCTATTTTTCAGGGAACTTTAAGACATCCTCTTTGGGGCATATCTAATCTTAAGCCAGTAAGAAACCTAAAATGCGATGATAATAATTTTAAAATCTTTCTGTAAAATTCCCTTGAATATCCATTGTTATCACTCTTTAACAACAACATGCCAAATTAAAAATTATAATAATAATAATAATAGGGCAAAGATCTCCTGAATGCCCATAAATTAATACAGTTCAGGAGATCCTATTTTTTTCATAGCTCTGTACCATGTAATGTAAAGTACTAATAATTATTTTTAAAAACTTCAGTCAGGACTGATAAAGGATAACAAAAAGTGAGTATTCTTAAAGAAATATGGGAAACATTTAGTTTACTATAGAAAATAGATCTTATGAACAATAGCGGTGAACATTAATAAAAACAAATTTGGTTAGTTTCTTTACAATGAACTGTATTGAGGTATAATTTATATACAATAAAATGCACCCATTTTAAGTACTCATTTCAGTTAGTTCTGACAAATATCTATACTGATATTACCACTATCACCATCAAGATTTGGAATATTTGCATCACCCCAAATAGATCCCCCTCATGACCCTTTGCAGCAAAAATTTCCCACCCTTAGCTTCAGGCAACCGCTAGCCTCATTAGCTTTCACTTTCTGTCACTGTACAGTAATTTTTCCCTTCTAGAATTTCTTATAAATAGAATCATCATACACACATATTTTGTGTGTATGTGCATGCCAGGCTTCTTTCTTTCACCATTTGTTTGAGGCTCGTCTACATAGGTGTGTGTGAAAGTAGTTTATTCCTTTTTCTTGCTGAGGATTAGGCCATTTTACTGATATACCACATGTTAATGGACCTTCACACTGTTTCTAATTTTTGCCTATTGCTAATACAGCCACTGTGAATATTTGTATGCAAGCTTTCTGTAGTTTTATCTTTTCACGTATTTTGGGTAAATATCGAGTAATGGAATTGCCGTCTCGTAGGGTAAGTGTATGTTTAACTTCACCAAAAACTACAGAATTATTTTCTTTTTTTTTTTTTTAAATTTTTTTTCAATGTTTATTTATTTTTGGGACAGCGAGAGACAGAGCACGAACGGGGGAGGGGCAGAGAGAGGGAGACACAGAATCGGAAACAGGCTCCAGGCTCTGAGCCATCAGCCCAGAGCCCGACGCGGGGCTCGAACTCACGGATCGCGAGATCGTGACCTGGCTGAAGTCGGACGCTTAACCGACTGCGCCACCCAGGCGCCCCGAGAATTATTTTCTAAAGTAGTTGTACCCATAAGCAGTGTTCCATATCCCGCCTAGCAGTTGACATTATCAGTCTTTATAATTGTAGCCAGTTCAGTGGGCAGTGTCATCTCCTGGTACTTTTAATGTGCACTTCCTTGCTGTGTAATGGTATTGAGCATCATTTCATGTGCTTATTGACCATGTTCTATCCTTTTGTGAGAATCTTTTATTCATTTTTATTGGTGTTTGTCTTCTCACTCACTTTTAAACAGTGAAAAGCCTTCAGAATCCACTCAAGGGTCTTGTGGTTTGCAAATATGCCAGGGCATTTTAATTAAATACAGGAAAAAAGAACAATTAATTACCTCATTTTCTGCTTTTATCTTCCCTCCTCAGGAAGCTCCAGCCAGTCTAGGCTTCTACCTGTTCTTAGAACAGGCCCAGTTCTTACCCCGCCTCACACTGCTCTAGCAATTAGCTTGGCTTGAAATTCTGCCTCTCTCTCCCCCTCATGAGACTGGATCCTTCTCCTCCTTCAGCTCTCAGCTCAAATGTCACATTCTTACCAGTACCCTCCCCGACTACCCAATGTAAACTAAAGCCCTTTAGGCTATTTCTGATCACAGCACCCTGTTCCATCACTTAGCATCAGCAGTGAAATATTTTTATTTATTTGTTTACTTGCTTATTATTTTCCTTTACACTGACCTGTGCTCCCTTGAGAGTGGAGACCATGACCAATCTGGGTTGGATTTCCAAGGACCCTCCAGCACATTGTGCAGAACAAAACTCACATTGGAAGTTGAATAAATATTTGCTGCTCAATACATTTATACCTCAGCTCTCCATGCATTATTAAATTGGAAGATCAGTATATGTAGAGAAATCATCCCCTACAGTTCCTGTTGCAGTTTGACACAGCTATCAATGATTCACAAATGGGGATATCCTTGGAATCTCTTTCTACTTGACTCTTTATCAGAAGATTCCTAGGATAAAAGAGGTTTCATGAGCTTTCCTAGATGACTGAGCAACTATGGGAATTCCAAGAAGTTCCAGTATAGGGGCACCTGGGTGGCTCAGTTGGCTAAATGTCCACCTGCGGCTCAGGGCATGATCTCATGGTTCATGGGTTTAAGCCCCGTGTCAGTCTCTGTAGCCAGGGACCTGCTTCGGATTCTGTGTCTCCCTCTCTCTCTGTCCCTCCTCCGCTCATTTTCTTTCTCTGTCTCTCAAAAATGAATAAATGGTAAAGAAGAAGAAGAAGAAGAAGAAGAAGAGGAGGAGGAAGAAGTAGCAGCCGCCGCCTCCACAGTACAGTACTTAGCTTTTTGGGACTTCATATCAATGCTGAAACTTTTCAGAAATTTACAGGCCTAAGAATTATCCTACAGGGATGCTCAGAATAAACAGGATTATCTAAGTTTATTGGGCTACTTTGGGGTTCACTGAGAAGGTAAGCAAATCACACAATGAGTAAACCATGCCCAATGGGAACAGCAGGGAATAGTGGGTAGCTTGGTGACCCAGTCCAGTGTTGTCAATCCAAAATGCAGGATCCATTTTTCCCAATCTCCTCATATATGAATGAAAAAGTAGATGAAGACCTGAACTCATATGTGGGCTCTGTCTCTTAGTAATTATATAAATATTGCCAAGTTACTTAATCTCTATGCATTTTAGTTTCTTTATGTTTAAAGTGAGGATATAGTATCTAATTTATAAACTGTTTTTCTGTATTAAGTAGAATGCTAATAGAGTCTTTGGAATATATTAGAAATTTTATTTTTTTTGTTTATTTTCTATTTTAATTCACTTCAGCTTACATATATTAGGAAGCAAACATTTCCCAAAGACATACTGTATTCAGTTCTCTATTCAAATTGCTACTTAATAAATATTTATTGATAGGGGCACCTGGGTGACTCAGTCGGTTGGGTGTCTGACTTCAGCTCAGGTCATGATCTCACAGTCTGTGAGTTCGAGCCCCACATCGGGCTCTATGCTGACAGCTCAGAGCCTGGAGCCTGTTTCGGATTCTGTGTCTCCCTTTCTCTCTGACCCTCCCCCGTTCATGCTCTGTTTCTCTTTGTCTCAAAAATAAATAAACGTTAAAAAAAATTAAAAAAAAACTATTAAAA
The DNA here is from genome assembly GCF_022079265.1 of Lynx rufus. Taxonomy (NCBI): domain Eukaryota; kingdom Metazoa; phylum Chordata; class Mammalia; order Carnivora; family Felidae; genus Lynx; species Lynx rufus. Next base: position 202,327,264 of record NW_025814823.1, on the reverse strand, counting down.
AAAAAAAAAGAAAGATCCTAGGGGCACCTGGGTGACTCAGTCCATTAAGCGTATGACTTTAGCTCAGGTCATGATCTCACAGCTCATGTGTTCAAGCCCCACATTGGACACTCTGCTGTCAGTGCAGAACCTGCTTCTGATCCTCTGTCCCCCTCTCTCTCTGACCCTCCCCTACTTTCATGCATTCTCACTCTGTCTCTCAATAAAACAAAACAAAATAAAATAAAATAAACATTAAAAACAAAGCAAACAAACAAACAAAACCCCCCAAAGATCCTGAAGGCATGTTACTAACTGAAAGAAGCCAATCTGAGAAGGCACATACTGTATGATTCCAACATAAGACGTTCTGGAAAAGGCAATACCATGGAAACAATAAAAAGATCAGTGGTTGCAGGGGTGGAGCAGGGAAAGGTGAAATGAACAGTCAGAGCACTGGGGATTTTAGGGCAGTAAAAATACTCTGTATGATATTATAATCACAGATATATGTCATTATATATTTGTCCAAACCCATAGAATGTACAGCATCAAGAATAAACACTTTGTGTGGTCAGCTGTGGACTTTGTGTGATTATGATATATCAATTCTATGGACTTTGTGTGATTACAGTGTAGAGATGTAAAAAATATCATTCTGGTGAGTGGTGTTAACAGTGGGAGCAGGAGGTATACAAGAAATCTCTGGACCTCCTTCTAAATGTCGTTGCAAGCTTAAAACTACTCTAAAAATAGCCTTTAAAAAAAAAAGAGGGCAACAAAAGCAAAAATAAACAATTAGGACTGCATCAAACTAAAATGCTTTTGTATAGTGAAGGAATGCAGTGAAGGTGATCTACTGACTGGGAGAAGATATCTGCAAATGATATATCTGATAAGGCGTTGATACCCAAAACATATAAAAAATTCACACAACTCAATCACAAAAAAAACAACCCAATTAAAAAATGGGCAGAGGACCTGAATATATATTTTCCAAAGAAGACATACAGATGGCCAACAGACATGTGAAGAGATGCTCAACATCACTCATCATCAAAACCATATGCAAACAAAACCACAATGGGATGCCACCTCATACCTGTCAGAATGGCTACAGTTTGAAAGACTAGAGAAAATAAGTGCCAGCAAGAATGTAAAGAAAAGGGAACCTTCATGCACAGTTGGTGGGCATGTAATTGGTGCAGCCATTATGGGAAATAGCATGGAAGTTCCTCAAAAAATTAAAAATAGAACAACCATAGGGGAACCTGATGGCTCAGTCGGTTAAGCATTTGACCCTCGACTTCAGCTCAGGTCATAATCTCACAGTTCGTGGGATCAAGCCCTGCATCAGACTTTGTGCTGACAGTGTGGCGCCTCCCTGGGATTCTCTCTCTCTCTCTCTCTCTCTCTCTCTCTCTCTCTCTCACTCTCTCTCTTTCTGCCCCTCTCCCACTGGTTCATGGGTGCATATGCACATATTCTCTGTGTGTGTGTGTCTCTCTCTCTCTCAAAAATAAAATAAACGTGAAAAAATAGAGCAACCATAAAATCCAGCAATTCCTATTCTGGGTATTTATCTGAACAAAACAAAAACATTAAATCAAAAAGACTAATGCATCCTCATGTTCACTGCCGCCTTATTTATAATAGCCACGATCTGGAGGCAACCCAAGTGTCCATCAACAGATGAATGGATAAAGGAAGATATTATGTATATATACTGAAACACAATGAAATCTTACTAAGCTAGAAAAAAGCAAATGAAATCTTGCCATTTGTGACCACATGGATGGATCTAGAAGGTAGTATACTAACTGAAATAAGTCAGACAGAGGAAAATACATATCATAAGATTTCACTTATATGTGGAATTTAAAAAGTAAAACAAATGAGCAAACAAAACCAAAACAGATTTATAGATACAGAGAGTGAACTAGTCGTTGCCAGGGAGGAGGGGGATGGGGGATGGGCAAAATAGGTGAAAGGGATTAAGAGATACAAACTTAGTCATAAAATAAATAAATAATGAGGATGTAATGTACAGTATAGGGAATATAGCCCATAATGTTGTAATAACTTTGCATAGTGACCATGGCAACTGCACCTGTTGAGCTAGATGATCATTTCACAATTGAGGCATCTGGCTAGCTTAGTCCATTGAGCTTCTGACTCTTGATTGCAGCTCAGGGCATGATCCCAGGGTCATGGGATCAAGCCCCGCTTTGGGCTCCACGCTGAGTTTGGAGCTTGCTTGAGATATTCTCTCTCTCTCCCTCTGCCCCTCTCCCTTGCTCATGCTCTGTATCTCTCTCTCTCTCCAAAAAGAGAGAGAGAGAGAGAGAGATATGATCACTTAAATATATATAAAATATATATCAAAACAATATGTTGTATACCTGAAACGAATACAATACTGTATATCCGTTATAATTCAATAAAAAGAGAGGAAGGGAGGAAGAAAGGAAGGAAAGAAAGAAAGAAAGAGAAAAAGGAAGAAAAGATGTACACTAATTCAAAGAAAAAATATTTTTTCATAATCAATTTAATAGAGCAGAGATTCAGACAAACTTGAAAAGTAATTATTTCAAGATATTAAACATTATCCAAAGAATAAGAAGATTATATAATTTGTGCTTGACTTAAAAAAAGTTGTACACCACCTATTTGGCAATATCATGGACTTAGATACGACATTCTACATATATTTTCCAGATGTTCAAATCTTTCTCTGTGAAATTTCCTTTTAAAATAACTTTGTCTAACTATAAAATTAGAAATGCTGATGCAGGTATTATTACATAGCAACTGGTATCAGAGATTAATCAACCTGTCTGAAGTTAAACAAATTCCATCTTAGGTCTTTTAAGATAGGAAAGAAAAGAAATTTGACTGAATAAATTAACTTCAAAAATCACACCTAAAATCGCTGCATATATGACTTAAGGTCAGCACTTGTATGCAAACATGTCGAGCCCTCCTGATCATGTATACTCCGTCTTCATGCTGACCATGTATTCTTATATATCTTGTCACCTTAAACTCAGCAGCCTAGAAGAAATGTCTTTATCTCTGCAAAAAAAATTTCATTTTCTCAATCAAAATCCATTTTATTTTCTCAATCAAGACAATCATTTATTTTTCATTCCTTATTTGAGTTCAAACCTCATGACTAACTAGTTGCCAAGTTCTGAAATTTTTCTAGTGAGATAAGAAAGATTGGTGGCTATTTCTTTTCTTAAGCCTCAAACCAGAAAGAGGAAAGGAAAGTCTAAATGTAACAACCACAGTTCAATCATTTGCTTATCATTGGAAGAAGAAGCCTCTGAATTTTAAAAATAGCCCTTGCTTGGAGTCCAATGATCAAAATGTATTCTTGTCTTAGCTACTAACTAGCCTTCTGACATCAAATAAGACACTTCCTCTCCCTGCTTCAGTTACCTGATCTTCAAAATGGTGGGGAAGTGGGTGGTTTTCTAAAATACCTTTCCATTCTAAAATTTTGTGTGGTTCTCAATTTGTTCCTTTCTTTCCATCCCCACTGTAGCCAATCCAAATATAGGCATTTATTACTTCAAAAACCATTGCAGCTCCTTGCCCAAAATCTATCTTTAACCTTACCGACCGATTTAACTTCCTAAAACACAATTTTCTTTGTTATTTCCTTAGCCTGAATTGGCTAGCAGTGTTAATTAGATAAAGTCATATGCCAGATCTTTCCAAATCACCTGTCACTGAAATTTCTTGCTACATGAACCTCCCACATAATCAACCTTTCTGCTTCAAGTCAACCCAGATCACTGATTAATAGGAAAACATGCACTAGACTTTCTCATTTCTACTCTTTTGTCCATTTTATGTATACCAGTCTTCTAGACCTGGAATGTTCTATTCATTTCTTGCTACCCACTGTAAATTTGCCCTGTTCAGATTACACATTCTCTAAAAAATCTACTCTGCCCCACACCGAAACAATTTGTCTTGCATCTGAACTCTCAGGTCAAATGAAAAGAGTGTTCATAGGTCTGGTAGGAGAGGGGGGAGCTCTCAGGCCCTCAAGGATAGAGAGGCTTCCCAAGATGGGTGCCCGTGTAGTAGGGGGATCACCATTGTGATTCTCCCTCCGCCATCCGGGTGAAGCATTTAAAAACAACAACAACAATAAGTAGGTACTTATTGTAGCATGGACTGTTGGGGCCCGGCCGTCAGTCATCTGTACGATGCATGTCAACAGCTTCTTCCTGGAAGCGGTGCTCTGGCTGACGACTGCCTTTGGTTCCCATGCAGAAGGGGCCACAAGTTTCGGGGAACTAGTACCTCCAGGAGAAACCCACAACAAATGAAAGATAAGAGTTTGTGGATGCATGCCTTAGTTTCATTGCTCCTCAAGTGGCATAATTCGGAAAAGTATTTCACACAGACTTCCAGAGGCCTCCAGGGGGACCAAGCCCTACTTATCACTCCTGGTAACCCACCCAGGAATGTTCTCACTTTGTCTTCACGTTCTACATTTCCACATCAGGGCTTTGGGAAGTCAACTACTGTACAAACTACTTGCACCCAAATACTTGCCTTGAGGTCTGCTTCTGAGGGAAATGTATAGGTTTTCTATGTATTTTGTTTATCTTTGTTAAGTTTGCTGTGGTTTGATTTACATAATTCAATCTTTTGAGGAAATTACAATTTCCTTTATGCTTTCAAATTTGTTAATATATATTTATTCATTATGTTATTTTATAAGTTAAAAAAACTTCTAATGTAGGTTCAGTTTGTCTTTCTCCTTCTGAATTGTTTTTGCTTTTGTTCTCTAGTTTTATTTACCATGCTTTTAAGAGTATCTATTTTGTCTTTTCAATGCATTATCTCTTAGTTTTATTGATCATCATTTCTAATTTTTGGTTGTTATTACTTCTGTTACTCTTATTTTCTATTTTATTAATTTTTACTTTTTAAAAAAGTTTTATTTTAGTTATTTTGAGAGAGATTGAGTGAGCACAAGCAGGGCAGAGAGTGAGGGACAGAGAGAGAATCCCAAGCAGGCCCCGAGCTGTCAGCTCAGAGCCTGACTCCAGGCTCAATCTCACTGATCATGAGATCATGATCCGAGCCAAAATCAAGAGTCATACACTTAACTGATTGGGTCACCCAGGCTCCCCTATTAATTTTTCCTTTTACCTGTGGTATTTCTTCCTCTCCCTTCTCTTGGCTTACTACAATTTTAGCGCTTTGAGACAATTGCTAAATTTATTTAGTCTCGATTTTATCTCATCTTATAATGAATGGACATGAAATGATACATCTTCCAAATACTGATTTTGAACCACCAGTTGGAACATAATGTAGCTTTTCTGTTTGTTTTATTTTTTAAAAATTTTTAATGTTTATTTTTGAGAGAGAGAGAGCGCGGGCAGGGGAGGGGCAGAGAGAAGAAGACACAGAATCTGAAGCAGGCTCCAGGCTCTGAGTTGTCAGCACAGAGCCTGACACCGGGCTCAAGCTCACAAACCATGAGATCATGATCTAAGTTCAACTCAGATGCTCAACTGACTCCACCCAGGTGCCCCTCTGTTTATTTTAAATATTTAAAAATCTTTGTTGTTATTTGTTTAGCAGTGTGTATTATTTAGCCATGTGATATTTTATTTCCAAAATTATTCTATTTTATTAGATGTGTTTGGTTGCTAATTTTTAATTTCATTTACTGTTTTTACTAAAGAGTTGTGAGCTGTTTAATTTTTTTTTTAATTTCTTAAAACTTCTGTCTAAAGTAATGATTCATTTTATAAAGGTCCAAAATATGTGCTGAAAAATATGCATTCTCAGGGTACCTGGGTGGCTCCGTTGGTTAAGCATCTGACTTCGTTTCAGGTCATGATCTCGCAGTTCATGAGTTTGAGATGCATGAGATCCCTGCATTGGGATCTGTGCTGACAGCTCAGAGCCTGGAACCTGACTCAGATTCTGTGTCTCCCTCTCTCTCTGCCCCTCCCCTGCTCACATTCTGTCTCTCTCTCTCTTTCAAAAATAAATAAACATTTAAAAAAAAATGCATTCTTTATTGGGTGAATAGTTCTCTAATAAAATATCTATTGGCTGGGGCGCCTGGGTGGCTCAATCGGTTGAGCATCTGACTTCGGCTCAGGTCATGATCTCACAGTCTGTGGGTTCGAGACCCGTATCAGGCTCTGTGCTGACAGCTTGCTCACAGCCTGCAGCCTGCTTCAGATTCTGTCTCCTTCTCTCTCTCTGCCCCTCCCCCGCTCATGCTCTGTCTGTCTCTGTCTCTCAAAAATAAATAAATGTTAAAAAAAATTTTTAAATATCTATTGACTAAAAATTATTAATCAGGTTTGAGTATTTCAAGAACTGCTTTTTGCCTGCTTATTCTACCAGTTTATTAATTCATTGGTTAAAATATCACACCAAAATTGTAGATTTGGGATTTTCCACTTTAAATCTGAGTCTTGCTTTATATCCTGCAAAGTTCTGTTTCAGTGCATGTAAGTTTTAATTGTCGTATTTTAGTGCATTGTTCATTTTATCGTCATGAAATATTTTCCTTCGTCACTTTTAATACATTGCATCTTCTGGCTTCACAGATGTTTCCCAGTTCTGATTCCCCACTGTATGTAGGGCCTAGAAACTTGGCTTCTGTTTCTATGTAGGTGCTGAGACCTTAGCCACTGTGGATTTCTAGGTGACAGTTACTCACTGCTTGGGCCTAATGGCTTCAAGTATGGCTTATTGCTGTCTGTTCCTTCTCTGTTTCTGGTGTCTAGACACCTAGACACTTTACTTTTTTTTCTTTTTTTTTTTTTTTTTTTTTTTTTAGGAGAGAGAGTGTGCCTCAGCAGTGGAAAGTGAAAGAGGGAGAGAGAGAAAGAATCTTAAGGGGGCTCCACACTCAGCGTGGAGCCCAGACTTAGGGCCTGATCCCATGACGTTGAGATTTTGACCTGAGCTGAAGTCAAGAGTCAGACAGGCAACCGACTGAGGTCCCTGGGGCCCAGACACTTCACTTTTTTTATTCTGACATTGGAGATTCTATATCTATACCATTATCTATCTTCCTGTTACATATGCATACATATATATGTATACATAGCAGGAAGAGATGCACATATGTACGTGATATATTCAGAAAGAGAAAATGAGAGCACACAAAAACAGGTGTTTCAACATGTGTTTCTTCTGCCATCCTGAAGTTGAAGTATACCTAATCTTTTCTTTCGTTCTTTTTTTTTTATTAAGTTTGTCCATTAATTTTGAAAGAGAGTGAGAGAAAGAGAACCAGAGGGGGAGGGGCAGAGAGAGGATCCAAAGCTGTGCTGACAGCCGGAGAGCCGGATGTGGAGCTCAAACCCAAGAATGGTGAGATCATGACCTGAGCCGATGTTGGATGCTTAATCAACTGAGCTACTGAGGTTCTGCCCTAATCTTTTCTTAAATAGAAAATGTGACTAATTGGCATTACCATTCAATTTCTTGAATTGCAAATGCGTCTCTTTTTAATTTGGAATTAACTTTCCTGAGTAGTTTCATGAATATCCTCCTTGCTGTCCTGTGAAAGCTGTCCAAAGATTTCTGTAAAAGTTGCTAATGACTACTGAGTCCTTTCACTGGGAATGCATAGCTCCACTCCAGCAATACTACTGAGGTATTTCTATAGAAGGCCTTGTTAAGTGCTTACTGCTTTTAGAAATAGCACCTGGACTGATGCCCAAGCTTACATTAAGGGAATAGTATTAATGTGCCCTTAAAAAAACATCTTTTATAGCCTAGCAGGAAGAAAAATCACTTTACTTTCATAATTTGCTATATGTATTGCTGTCATCATCACTAATTATAGTATTGCAATAAAGTATTTATTTATTAAGTCTCTTTAGTTTGCCTTCCTCTATTAGTAAAGTTTATTTTCCTTAGTAGAATTTCTTGCTTCCTATTAAAATTTTAAATCATTTGATTGGATAAAAGATACGGATGATGACCAAAATAACTAATGGCAGAGAGACTGGTTAAGTTAATGCTTTGTTTTCTTTTACCATTCTATTTAGACTTAAAAATTCAAGACCTTTTTTCTTTCTAAAATCAAACAAGGCTTAAGGAGTTCTAAATCTCATTTAGCCAGACACATCCACTTATATCTTTAACAATTTTGAATGTGTATTGACAGATTTTCTTTCTTTCTTTGCCATGTACATTATAAGTTATGGTTTCATTTCACGGCAGTTAAATATTATAGTCATTTTCAGGAAGAGAAAAAAAGTTACCACAGTCTAACTACCTTTATACTGTCATACATGAATCATTTAGAAAATTTTAGGAAACTGTCCAACTGCATTTCTCATAAAACAATGCCAAGACTTATATCTGTGTAGCTTAGAAAATTGAGAAAATTGAGATAACTAAGTAAAACAAAAGAAATTAAATAAAGCACATTTTGCAGTACCATTGTAACCATGCAACTTGAACAAAGCCTACTAAGGAAAAATTTTGTTCAAATGCATTTTCTTCCATAACTTTCCAGCATTTTACATAATGTAGTCTAGATTAAAGATAAAGTAGGTCTTTAAGATCTTTTGCAAATAAGCACAAAAAAGCTGTATTCTATTAAATATCAATGACTGCGCACTATAAAATTTTTTTGATGGTTATTTATTTTGAGAGAGACAAAGCATGAGCAGGGGAGGGGCAGAGAGATAGAGGGAGAGAGACAAACCTAACCAGGCTCCATGCTGTCAGTGCAGAGCCTAATGTAGGGCTTAATCCCATAAACCATGAGATCATGACCTGAGCCAGAATCAAGAGTTGGATGCTTAACTGACTGAGCCACCCAGGCACCCCAATGACTGCAAATTATAAAGAAGATATGTTTCATTTTATTGTCAAGATTAGAATAGTTCTCCCATATATGGCTGAAGTTAAGATTTTTGCAGAGGGAAAATGAAATAGTTTGTTTTTTTTTATTTTGAGAGAGAGAGGGAGAGAGAGCAGGAGAGAGGGGCAGAGGGAGAGAGAGTGAATGTTAAGCAGGTCCCATGCACAGCACAGAGCCCAACCTGGGATTCCATTAAACAATCCTGTGATCATGACCTGAGCTGAAATCAAGAGTTGGATGCCAAAACTGACTGAACCACCCAGGCGCCCCATGGTTTATTTAAAGTTACATTATAGAGTTATTGAAATAACATAGCTTATTTCTATTGTATTTTCAAATAAGATTTATACAAATTTATAAAGGGGTTTTGTGGGGCACCTGGTTGGCTCAGTTGGTTAAGTGTCTGACTTCAACTCAGGTCGTAATCTCACAGTTCATGGGTTTGAGCCCTGCATCAAGCTCTGTGCTGACAGAACCTGGAACCTGCTTTGGAATCTGTGTCTCTCTCTTTCTACACCCCCCCCCCCCCCGCTTACTCTCTGTCTCTCCCTATTTCAAAAATTAATGTACGAGACAATGTGGGTTATAGATCAGAAAAAATCTTCCTGTTAGCATGTGTCCTGACACCTGTCCTTGAAGTGTATCTAATCTTTTCTTCAGCAGAACAATGTGATTAATTGGCATTAGCTTTAAATTAACCTGATGAAATGGTTATTAGTCTATATATATTTTCTAATTTTTGTTTGGTATTTTTAATTTTTGTCAATTTTTGTCTTGGCTTGATTAATTTATTCTCTTGAGAAAATTGTTACTTCATGTATATTTTCAAGTTTACTGGCATATATTTACTCATTATGTTGTCTTACAATTTTTTTAATTCTTAATATAGCTTTACTTTATGTCTGTTTTCATTTGCAGTCGAAATGGTTATTATCAGTTGCAATGTGCAATAAAAATAATTACTTTGGTCATATCTTAGAACATATTAGTCTTTTCCAGTTGTATCGTTGACTCTCTTTAATCTTAAAATGTTAACAATTGCCATCCTTTTTTGTTTACTATAAGATGTAATTACTGAAATTACTTTCCTGTTTACTAAACACTTAAAGAACTTCAGATGAAAAGATACGACAGGAAAGCAGTTTCACTTTTAGTTCATCAAAAGTATGGATTTCCTCTCATATCAGTAAAATTTCTGAATGCATCACTTGTTTTTATCAGTAATCATTTTTCGTTATACCAATGTATTCACAGTTGCGTGAAAATATCATGGTGCTATTTTCTTTATTGGAGTTCCATACTTCCAAATGGTTTTCTCTTGACAACTGAGAGAGTAGTGACTCATGAAGCACCCTCTGTAACAGAACATAATTGTCTAGGGGGTAAGAACACTCAAAGTGAGACAGTGGGTCAAAGTTGAAGAAAAGACCATGAGCATATAGATATCTTTAAACATAGAGCTCCACTGAAGAGTTCTGAAAGTCTGGCTCTATCTGCTCTTTTTGGCTCAGTGTGGAAATCACACAAGGAAAGTGCCTAAAGAATGAAGGAGGAAACGGAGGAGAAGAAGAAGGGGAAACTAGAAAGGTAACTGGTAATTCCATATAAATTTTTAAAATTATATTGCTGAATTTATTTTAGTTTCTCAGGCTCTGTCTCAGCATAAATACAGTCATAAATTTGACGAAGTGATAGCTTCGTAATTCACAAGTAAAGGGAAAGACTTCATACTTCATCTATTCCAAATTGTTTTCAACATTAAGAACAGGCGACACAGACTGTGGCAAATATGAACACCACTGTGCACTCGATACGACTCGGCCATTAAGCTTTTACTTTGCTTTATTTTTTGTTAATAGAAAAGCTGTTGCCTGGCAGTCTGTCTATAAATACTTGTATGTAAATGAGGGTGCCTTTGAATTTGAAAGAGAGAATAGTGCTGACATTGTGACAGGCCACTCATATTACACTTTCATAACTACTCTCAAGTAAACATTGGAAACATTGTGCAATCTCAGTATATTATTAAATAGTCAGGTTGGTGCAAAATACTTTAAATAATTTCACATTTTTCACGATATGGACTTGAGCTTTAGGCTTTAGCACAAGTTATTTGGACATTGATACCATCTATGTATGTCTTCCAATAGTGTCGAGATTGTTGAAAAATATATACCTTATTTGACCTCCCAGCTTAAATCTTCAAAAATGATTTCCCAAGGTCACATTCCTTAACAAAACCTTACTGGAGACTAAAAGAAAGGTTCAACCCTGTGACCCTCCCTTGTTCCTGCGTGGCAGCCACAGTGAGCATCTTCTAGTTCTTCCAAAGTTCCACAGTCCCCAGGTTCTCACCTTTATGTTGCCTGCTTTTTGCTGAACTGTGTCCACCACCCTTCTAGCTAAGCCCTACGTCATGTGTGAGTAAAAACCTTTACTCCTTGGACTCCCACATTAGATCAATCCCCTCTGTCACATGCACATTTAGGTCTCAATATTTCCTTTCATACCACTTCTCACAGTTTGACATTGAGTGAGGACAAATTTATAACCACTGTTACAAATTGCACTATAAGGTCCCTGAGTAAAAATCGACGTTATTGATTTTACTCACCATTTTATCTTCACAATGTAGTAGTGTACTTAGGATCTAGTAGGTGCATAATAAATAATTTTGACCGAACAGATATGACACATGGTCATTATAACTTTTTTTTTATGTTGATGAAAAAGCACAAATAGAATTTGCATTGTTTTGTAATTTATATAGGTGAATTCAGATAGTCCAAGAGTGCTATTATGTTTGCAATGGACACAAGAGTAGTTTTTCTGAAAATACAGTAGTTCCCTTTTATCCACAGTTTCACTATCCGCAGTTTCAGTTACCTGCAGTCAGCCATGGTCTGGAAACAGATGATCCTCCTTCTGAAGTATCCTCAGGTCAGTGTCAGCTTAAAGCTGTCACAATGCCTACATCATTCACCTGGCTTCATCTTATCGGGCATTTTATCATCCCACATAATCATAAGGGTAAGTACATTACATAAGATATGTTGAGAGAGAGACCACATTCACATAATTTTAGGTATATTGTTATTGTTCTACTTAAGTATTAGTCTTTGTTAATCTCTTATTGTGCCTAATCTATAAATTAAACCTTATCATAGATACATAAGTACAGGAAAAAAGCACAGTATAATTAGGGTTCTATGCTATCTGCTGTTTCAGGCATACGCTGGGAGTCTTGGAACACATTCCCCACTGTGGTGGCAGCATGTGCCCTTCTTATTCTCTTTTCTCTCCACCATGTTTAGAATTTTTAAGTATCTTAGAAAATACATAATGAGAAAATGTGATCGTATCTTAGTTTGAGTTTCACCACAAGTAAACCTTAAAAAAGAGGATTCAAGTGTAAATAATTTAGATGGGAAACACTGGTAGCAGAGTGAGGAAGTGAAAGAGGGAATAGAGACAAACTTAAATAGCATATGACATAATAATTTAACAAAATAACGGGGCGCCTGGGTGGCGCAGTCGGTTAAGCATCCGACTTCAGCCAGGTCACGATCTCGCGGTCCATGAGTTCGAGCCCCGCGTCGGGCTCTGGGCTGATGGCTCGGAGCCTGGAGCCTGTTTCCGATTCTGTGTCTCCCTCTCTCTCTGCCCCTCCCCCGTTCATGCTCTGTCTCTCTCTGTCCCAAAAATAAATAAATGTTGAAAAAAAAATTAAAAAAAAATAATTTAACAAAATAACAAGAGTGTTTTATTAGGCAAATTACCATTGTAGACGTTGGGAGCTAATGTAGAACGTGTACCTTATTCAGACTGAAGGACAAGGAATCTGGAGTATTTAAACACTGTCTTCCATCAGTTGTGGCTGCTTGGGGGGTTGTAAATTTCCTGAGGCTTTCAGACTGCTACTGTGCACCCGCAGAACAGCCTCAGACTGCCAGAGAAAACCTTCAGACAGATATACATGCTGTCTTTGGAAGTCTACTGGTGTGTGTGACAATGCTAAGAACCTAGGGGATATGGCACGGCACAGAGTTTGCCCACAATAGGCTTCATAAATATTTCTCAGTATACTGTATGATATTTTTTTCAAATTTTAGTATTATTCTAGTTCTGTGAAAAATGCTGTTGGTATTTCGATAAGGATTGCATTAAATCTGTAGATTGCTTTGGGGAGTATGGACATTTTAACAATATTGGTTCTTCTGATGAATAAGCATGGAATGTCCCTCCCTTTATCTGAGTCATCTTCAATTTCTTTCATCAACATTTTATAGTTTTCAGAGTCTTTCACCTCGTTGGTTGAGTTTATTCCTAGGTATTTTATTCTTTTTGATGCAATTGTAAGTGGGATTGTTTTCTTAATTTCCCTTTGTGCAACATAATGACTAGTGTATTGAAATGCAGTGGATTACTGTATATTAATTTTATATCCCACAGCTTTACTGAATTCATTTATCAGTTCTAGTAGATTTTTTTGATGGAGTCTTTAGGTTTTCTATATATAGTATTCATGCATTCTGCAAAAATTCATGATTTTACTTTTTTCTTACCAATTTGAATGCCTTTTTTTTTTTTTTTTTGTCTTTTTCTTTCCTGATTGTTGTTGGCTGGGACTTCCAGTGCTATGTTGAAGAAGAGTGGGCATCTTTGTCTTGTTCCTGATCTTAGAGGAAAAGCTTTTAGCTTTTCACCATTGAGTATGAATTCAGCTCTGGGTTTTTCATATATGGCCTTTATTATGTTGAGGTATGTTCCCTTTAAAACCTGTTTTGTTGAGAATTCTTATCATGAATGGCTATTATACTTTGTCAAAACCTTTTTATATATTTATTGAGATGATCATATAGCTTTTATCATTTTATCATTTTATCATTTCCTTCTTTTTTTTTTTTCAACGTTTATTTATTTTTGGGACAGAGAGAGACAGAGCATGAACAGGGGAGGGGCAGAGAGAGAGGGAGACACAGAATCGGAACCAGGCTCCAGGCTCTGAGCCATCAGCCCAGAGCCCGACGCGGGGCTCGAACTCACGGACCGCGAGATCGTGACCTGGCTGAAGTCGGACGCTTAACCGACTGTGCCACCCAGGCGCCCCTATCATTTCCTTCTTAATGCAGTGTATCATGTTGATTGATTTGTGAGTTTTGAGCCAACCTTGCATCCCTGGAATAAATCCCATTTGATCTCGGTGAATGATTGTTTTAAATGTATAACTGAATGTGGTTTGCGAATATTTTGTTGAGGACTTTTGCATCTGTGTTCATTAGAGATCCTGCCCTATAGTTTATTTGTAGCATCTTTTTCTGGCTTTGGTATAAAGGTAATACTATCCTTGTAAAGTGAACTTGGAAGCTTTCTTTCCTCTTCTATTTTTTTGAAATACTTTGAGAAAAATAAACATTAACTCTTTCTCAAATGTTTGGTGGAATTCACTATGAATCCCTACTGTCCTGGGTTTTTATTTGTGGGGAGTTTTTTGATTACTGATTCAATTTCATTGCTAGTAATTGGTCTGTTCAAATTTTCTACTTCTTCCTGATTCAATTTTGGGAGCTTATATATTTCTAGGGATTTATCCATTTCTTCTAGTTGGCATCTAATTTTCCATAATATTCTCTTATAATCCTTTTTATTTCTGTTGTGTCAGTTGTTATTTCTTGTCCCTTATTTCTGATTTTATTGGAGTCCTCTCTATTTTTTCTTGATGAGTCTGGCTAAAGGTTTATCAATTTTATCTTTTTAAAGAACCAGTTCCTGGTTTTATTTATCTTTTCTTTTAGTCTCTATTTCATTTATTTCTGCTTTAATCTTTATTATTCCCTTCCTTCTATTGGCTTTGGGCTTTGCTCTTCTTTATCTAGCTCCTTTAAGTGTAAGGCTGATTGCGTATTTGAGATTTTTCTTGTGTCTTGAGTAAGGTCTGTATTGCTCTAAACTTCCCTTTTAGAACAGTTTTTACTGGATCCCAAAGATTTGGGGCCATTGTGTTTTTATTTTCATTTGTTTCCACATATGTTTTTATTTCCTCTTTGATTTTTTGGTTGATCCATTTATTGTTCAGCAGCATGTTATTTACCCTCCATGTATTTGTGTTCTTTCCAGATTTGTTTACACTATACTGTATTTTATGATCTCAAAGTCTATAATCTTGTTTTAATCATGATTTAATCATATTTTTGAATAAAGTGTTAAAATTTTTGGTGGTGCATTTTAAAATGTAATAACTTGGGGCGCCTGGGTGGCGCAGTCGGTTAAGCGTCCGACTTCAGCCAGGTCACGATCTCGCGGTCCGTGAGTTCGAGCCCCGCGTCGGGCTCTGGGCTGATGGCTCAGAGCCTGGAGCCTGTTTCCGATTCTGTGTCTCCCTCTCTCTCTGCCCCTCCCCCGTTCATGCTCTGTCTCTCTCTGTCCCAAAAATAAATAAACGTTGAAAAAAAAAATTATAAAAAAAAAAATAAAATGTAATAACTTAAAAACCATAATAGGAGTGGGCAAGTATAGACTATAGCAACTTGTAGCATTGCTGAAACTGTACCAAAGCAGGTAGCCCTTAAAAACACTTGGGTAGAGAAATTAGCGCATTGTTTTAAGGTTTAATCAAAAAATAGTTTATAAAAGTTGTTCCAGATATATGTGAACACAATTAGAAAAATAATTTGGCAAACAGTGGACCTTTTCTTTTCTTTTCTTTTCTGTTTTACCTTACATGTTGGAATTGCTCAAGTGTGTTCTCCAAGTGGTAGAAGCAAAATGGAAAACCAAATAAGCATTTGGGTCCTAAGGAGATTAAAAGAACTGAAATGGAAGAAAAATAAAAATAAAGATATCGGTCATTTTGTGACGTTTTCACATAAGCAATGGATGTATGATAGAACTTGAAATTATTGTACTGGAGTTACTCTTAGACACTTTACATGATACCATTAACTTTCCATCCAAAAAATAAAATACAATAAGAGGCTGATTAATGCCTACTGAATGAATAGCAAACACACTTCATGTAAGTAAAATAAAATACTGAATTTATGTTGTGATTTTTAATAAATAAAATATTTTATACATTTTTAAAGTTTATTTATTTTGAGAGAGAGAGAATGCCAGTGGGGTAGAGGCAGAGAGAGAGAGAGGAGAGAGAGAATCCCAAGCAGGCTCTGCACCACCAGCACAGAGCTCAATGCAGAGCTTGAACTCATGAACCATGAGATCATGACCTGAGCCGAAATGAAGAGTCAGTTGGATGCTTACCTGGCTGAGCCACCCAGGCATTCCTATTTTATACATATCTATTACTCTCACAATATTTTGAAATAATAAATATTATTTATCTGATAAAGGAATTGGAAACAATGCCACAAAGGAAAAAGACCTCATGGATTATTAAGAAAATATGTAAAAGTATCCAAATTTACAGGGGAATTTCTGTAATGAAAATAATCAGTATAAAAACACTTTCAGTTTGTCATTGTGCTTTTACATTCATTAATTCAACCAATCCTCAAAACATTCCATTTTAAAGTTAGGAAACTCAGTATAACACTAAATATTAACTAGTTATGATCTTGTCTCCCTCCTTCACATACACACACACACACACACACACACACACACACGTCATTGGATTGAACCTACACACACAAGTCATTGGATTGAACCTACTTCAATTTCCCCCAAATAAATCCAACAATCTCGTCTCTTTATATTTCATCTTCTCTCCCTTCAAAGTAGAATAAGGGAGCTGAGCCGAGGCCCTTCACTGGTGCTCTAAATCAACTCTTCTTTTGCCTTCTTAAGGAATTGACACTACCTTAATTATCCTTCTTCCTTGCCTCAGCCACACCAGCTTTAAATATCTTCATGTCCTGACTATATTTAAAACCAATCAAAGCAAAGAAACACAAAACAGATAAACCTCACCCTTAAATCCCTCTCCATGTAGCCCTTCACAGGCAAACTCCTTGACTAAGTTGTCCATGTTCACTGTCTTCATTTCCTTCCCAACCATTTACTTCTCAATCTCCATTCTTTGCCCCATTAAATAATTAATCCAAAAGATTTTTCTGATTTTATTTAATCCACTTGTAACATTTATACCTGTCGGCCACTTCTCTCTTCCCTTGGCTTCATTGGTACTATTTATTCCCAGATTTCTTCTTATATTCTGGCTGCAACTACTCAATTCTGTGTTAAGTTTATCTTACCTACCTACACATTAAATGTTTCAAGGCTGGAACTTTCTTTCTCCTCTATATGCTTTCTCTCAGTAATTTCATTCCTGCCAAAGATTTCAATTACTATCTTCATGTATTGACTCCCCAATTTACACCTATAGTATAGACATCTCTTTTTGCTTTAGATCAATGAATCCTGTTTTTCTTCTAGATATTTCCACTTACCTGGCTTAAAGTCATCCTTTTACTCAAACTAAACAAAAGACTAAAGCTAAATTCATGACCTTGTCTTCTTTTAGGACTTGTTAACTCAGTTAATGGCATCACCATCTACCCAATTTCACAAGCCAGAAACTGAAGAGTCATCTTGCATCCACAAGGCCTGCAAAGTTCTTTTCCTTGCCTAGCTCTTCAGCCTCATCTGATATCCCTTTTTCTCTCACGTGGAGCTCCAACCACTCTAGCCTTCTAGGTTTTTGAATCTCTTATGTTCTGCTTCTCCAGTCCTTTGCACTAGCATTTATCTCATCTTAGAACACCTCTTCTTGCCTAGATCCTCCAACTCATGATCTAGACTTCAGTTCAAATGATTAGTTCCCATAAAACCCTTACCTGACCATCCAATTTTTCTTCTACATTCTTAGAACAATATTCAGCTTTCTCATACGGTTCTTAGCAAGGTTATTAATTAGAAGGTCCTTGGTCCCTGGAATGTAGTCAGATGTGAATAGTTACTCTTTATTAAGTATATGAATAGTCTGGGTCTTGATTTTAGTATGAAACTCTGTCCACCCTGCCCTGTATAGGAACTTTGCCATTGCAGACAAACCTATCATGTTTAAAATTTTTTTCCGCATTTCTATAAACTATATACTCTCTATTAACAGTCATATATAACAATAAAGACAGGGTTTTCAAGACCCTCTTTGAAAACTTAACTTTAAATCCTCAGCTCTTTAGAAAGGTCTACTATACTTAAAAAAAAAAAAAGCCTATGTACTTTACTACATACATCTTATTATGGACCACTTTCTTTCACTTTCAAAGTAAATATATCCAATAGAAAACATCTATTCTATGAAAGTAAAGTAGAAGGTTGTGTCTGGGGAAGTTGTAACTAAGGAAAGATGTTTAAGTCATTCAGACAGTAGTGATTCTTCAGTTGCAAAGGCATTAATTATGTGAGACATTAGAAGGACTTCCAATGTTCCTAAACTTTGTAGACAATAAATATATTGGAAGAAATAGAGAAACTGGCTACCATCTGTTTTTTTAAACTATAAACCATTTAGATTTATCAATGGATACATTTAGGAAACAACCTTAGATTTGAGAAAGCTCAATATTCTTCACGGGAAGAAATATTACCTTTCTCTCTTTCTTCAAAGGAGTGGCCATATTAGATACACCTTGACAGCTTATATTTCACTGAATGACTACCTTTACCAGATAAATTCTCCTGCAGTGACACAATCCAGCTACATATCCCACCTTGTAAAAGAACGATCTTGAGCCTTCCTTTATTTGATTGCTAACTACTCTAGAGGCTTCCCTCAATAGCTCCAGTCCTGATTATTCTTTACCCTGTGCCCTTGAATTCCAAAATGTAAATCAAACTCATGTGTATTACTTATCTCACCTACTGCATGTCATTGCTTTGCAAGCACAGCATGGACTACTTGAACAGTATAAGTTACAGGTACGAATATAACCGAAATAATTATCAATTATTTTTCTGAGAGTGCTAAGAACACTGAATGGTGAATTGCTGCTATGAGTATTTTTCTATGCTAAAATGTATCCAAATATTGCTGTTTGCTTTCCTATTGCTTTTTAAGTTTCTTTATTTTTAGAAAGAGAGAGACAGGGAGAGAGAGAGAGAAAGGGAGAGAGAGAGAGAGAACGAGAACACACAAGCAGAGGAGGGGCATAGAGAGAGAGAGAGCAGGAGAGAGAATCCCAGGCAGGCTCCACATTCAGCACAGAGCCCAATGTAGGGGTTGATCTCACAAACTAGTATCAAGAGTCTGATGTTTAGCTGACAGCCACCCAGGTGCCCCATCTTCCCTATTGTTTTATCCCATACCAAATAGGCTTGAAATGCAGGGTGTTTTTTTTTTTTAATTTACATTTTTGTACAAGGAAGTGCAGATTTTATGCCATTAAAGCAATGGTTTCTAGAAACCATAACCTAACATATATTTTCTAAATTTTCCTTAAAAGAATGTTTTGGAATTTTGAAATTTTCTACCTAGAGATAGCATAATTGAGACATGAATTTATTTTAAGTTTTAGATTGTTGGCCCATTCTCACTAAAGTTTTATTTTAGATATTTATAGAACTTGAGGAATAGTAATATATTAAGACACTTCTTCACAAGATTTGCTTGTGCTAAACTTGAAAAAAAAACTGATATATTAATAAAATGCATAATCTGAAGAATTTGCTAAACTTTAACGATATTATTACTTACACAAATAATAAAGCATAGAGATATAAACTTTACGTTTGCTTTGCTTAGTAATTAATATAATGAACTGGGGAAATATTTAACAAACATTAATACTTGCAAGGTTAGAAATGAAAAATTTTAACATGTGAAATTTTTCACAAAAGCTTTCATAATTCTTATTGAGAAAGAATGATGATAAATTTTCACAAATGTAATCATTTAAGCTAGACATGTTTCATCTATTCTATTGCCTTACTCTTGCTAACAGTGTTATTTCTTATTATTACGGTTATTTTGCTTGCACATTATCAGTAAAGTATAGACTCAGCTAAAAATGATAACTGTGATTTTTGTCAAGATTGTAGAGCTTAGATTTACAAGTCCCATTAATCTCGATGTCAGCAATCTGTAACTCCAGTTTTTCAGTCTGTTTTCTAGTTGAATGTTTATGTATGTATCTAAACTTCTGCCATGCTGCTACACAATCTTAATGATTAGGAATGTAACTGCCCCAAATAATGTCGTTCTAAATAATAATATTGGAAATATTATTAAATATCGTAATAAAATCAGAAATTTAACCACCCTAAATAATGTTACTCAGCACTGAGATACCTTAATTTCACTATGCCATTGCTTAACTTCTAGTTACATAATTTGTTTCAATGTCTTTGTTTTACTGTATAACAAACACTAAAATGAGTATTTTCCAGCAAATAATTGTTTAGAAGATTTATTTGAATTTTCAAGTACATTTCCTTTTTAAAAATCAATTTTATGGAGATATAATTTAAATATAATAAAATGCACAATTTATACAGATCAATGAGTTTTGACAAATGTACACTTCCATGACCATCAATAAGGACATAGAATATTTTCATCACCTCGGACAGTTCCCTCGAGCCTCTTGCAGTCAATCCCATCCTCCCCACAAATTCCCCATCCCAAGGCCACTTATCAGCTTTCTGTCACCACATGTTAGTTTGGCATATTCTAGGATGAGATATAAATAATCATACAGTATTTATTTGAGTGTCTGGCTCTTTGGGTTCAGCATAATATTTTTGAAGTTCATCCATGTCATTATCTGTACCAGTAGCTTATTTGTCTGTATTGCTGAGTAGTATTCCACTGTTTGAATTTGCTCATGCCTTCATGTGTTGAAGGACATTTGGGTTGCCTCCAGTTTAGGAGATTATGAATAAACCTTTGTCAACATTCTTATACAAGTCTTTTTGTGGACATAGTTTTTTTTCTCTCTCTTGGAAAAATACCTAAGAGTAGAATTTCTGAGACATAGAGTAGGTGTATGTTTATTTTTAAAGAAAGTATTCAACCATTTTCCAAAGTAGGTGTACCATTTCACATTCCAACCAGCAATATATGTGTGCCAGCTGCGCCATATTCTTGCCGACATTTATCACTCCAGTCATTCTAGGACTATAGGACAATGAGACCACACAGCTTCATGTCTGGAGACTGCAGGATTTCTGAGATTGGGAAACAATGAAAATACAAGACTTTTAGACTGTGAGATTGTAAAGGAATGCAATCTTTCAATTTCCTGGTCCAAGATTTGACTATTCAGTGAAATATTCATGTAAGACCATAAACGAGGGAAGAGCATTTTCTTTGCATTTGAAGTTTCCTCAGACTCAGACTCACATTGGCTCAAAAGTTGATAAGGTTTGGCAAAGTTCTGTTAGTCAAAGCCAAGATTGTTCTTGAGCTGGAGGCTTGTTGCTCCATCTATCTTGATCCCAACCACAGCAAGTACGCCAAGTAAAAGGGCTCTCCATCGCGTTCTCACCCATGAAGAGTTTGTTTCTCTGGAAAGTTTAGTTCTTTTAGATTTATTTGTGCCTATGAAACAGGATTTTCCATTTCTGTTCAAATGGTGGTTTTGAACAGAAGTTTAAATTTTTGTTCTATTGGGTCACTTGTGTCAGTGGGAATCAAGGTCTTTCATGATTTTTTTATATCCTAACTGTAAGCAGAGCTCTTACTTTTTTTTTTTAACTGATTTCAATGATTTTCTAAGGATATATTCCCAGAAGAACATTATTAAGTGAAGGATAATAAATATTTTTGTGACAATTGTCAAAATAATGATAGTATGATGAGTATTATTTATCAAAAGAAAATTGTGCTCTCTTTTTCACAATTACTTTTTCTCACATTACAGATTTGAAACAGGACTCATCGAATTTTACTGCATTCACTTTGTTAAAATATTTGTATCTTGCTCTCAAGCTTATTTGCATTATACACTCTCCCCTCATCTATTTAACACTCATTTATTCAGGAGCAGTCTTAGAGAATGACCTTTCCTTCACTTCTACAGACAAAATGAAATAACTGAGAGTAACTGATAATGAGTATGGGGTTTCTTTTTGGAGTGATTAAAGTTTTCTCAAATTGATTGTGTGGTATGTTGCACAACTCTGAATATGATAAAAATCACTGAATTGTACACTTTACATGGGTGAATTATCTGGTATAAGGATGTTATCACAATAAAGCTGTTATTTAAAAATGAAATAAGGGAATGAAATATGAATGTCAATGAAGCTTCTATGATATGTCTCCAACAACTGAATTCTTACCCAACTGAAAATGAAAATCGACTTTATGGGGCACTGAAAAAAGAAAAAAAAATCTGATCTACCAGAACATTATCATAATAAATATAACAAGAATGAAATACATTTTTAATTGAAGTCAGGCACTGAGCTACACATTTTAAATGAATTATCTCATTTGATCTTTGTATGAACCCTCAAGAGTTACAGTTCTTTTTTTTTTTTTTTCAACGTTTATTTATTTTTGGGACAGAGAGAGACAGAGCATGAACGGGGGAGGGGCAGAGAGAGAGGGAGACACAGAATCGGAAACAGGCTCCAGGCTCCGAGCCATCAGCCCAGAGCCTGACGCGGGGCTCGAACTCACGGACCGCGAGATCGTGACCTGGCTGAAGTCGGACGCTTAACCGACTGCGCCACCCAGGCGCCCCTACAGTTCTTTATTACATATCTTTGTAGATGAAAAAACTGATATTTAAATCAAAGCAAGTAACTGGAAGATTCAAGACTGAAACTTCAGATTTGTCTGATGGAATTGTTTTGGATCCATTGCTTCCTAATGTTAGAGCTTAACATTCAAGACTATTCCATTGCTGTAGATTGTGGCCCAAAACTCCACACATGCAGATATGCACACTCAAAGTCATGCAAAGTACAATAAACATTTTTCAGGACAAAAAAAATTAGCCTGCTCTGGTGAAAACCTAGATATAGAAATCCTAAAAGCCTAAACTGAGAAACCCTAAATTCCTTGGAGGTTAACTGGAAGCCAGTTCAACCTGGCTGTAAGTTTATAGCTGTGCTCATGTTCAACACAAGTTTAAAACCTCATTGATCCCGTGTCTAACCGCAATAATAGTACCTTAGGTTCTATGACACTTTATAGGTAATGAAGATATTATAATGGTTAAACAACTTATGGCAGCCTTTTGAGAATTATCAAATATTAGTTTTGCAAGACATCTTTGAAATTTTAATTTTTAATGTTTATTTATTTAGAGACAGAGAATGTGCAAGCAGGGGAGAGACAGAGAGAGAGAGAAAGAGAGAGAGAGAGAGAGAGAGAGAACCGCAAGCAGGCTCCACACTGTCAGTGCAGAGTTCTATGAGGGGCTCCATTTCACAAACAATGAGATCATGACCTGAGCAGAATCAAGAGTCAGACACCTAACCTACTGAGCCACTCAGGCACCCCTGAAATTTCATTTTATTAATAAGGACACATTTCCCAGAGAAGTGAAAGCAATTTTCCAAGGTAAAGCATCTTGAGTAAAAAAGGGAACTATTTCAGGTGTCATGAAGCAGGTCCAGGAATCCTTTCACCACATTGTATCGATTATTACTGATCAATAAATGTTCATACCCTTTCTCCTCTTCAGTCCCTAGTAAATGCCCAACACTGGCCCAATAATTACACACAATACTGCCTCTCTGGTTTCTAGTACACTCTGCTCTCTGATTGCAAACTCTGGGAATAAACTTGGCATTATTCCAGGCTCTGCTCCTGCCAAGTCCAATTTCATCAGGGAGTAATAAAGAACAACAATACCCATTTTTACTTTGATGTTCAAAGAACACTTCTGGATCATTGAATTCTGGACAGCATCTCATCTGTAGGATGCAAATTATTCTAATTACAACAAGTTTACCTTATTAAAAAAAGAAAGAACACCTGCTTTTTCAAGACAACATCCCCTAAACACTACTGAATTAAATAAAATTAAATTTGTTTGCATTTAATAGTAGTTAGGAAAGAAAGCAAAAGAGACAAGGAATTGTATTTGTCACTAGAGAAAGCATTGGATAGCTAGTGAACTTTAAGGAAGGAACACCTTAGAGGTTTTTTATATTGTGTACATTTCTACTGTGTGCACTCAATAAAGAATATACAAAGCATATAAACCTTGTAAATAATTTTAGGGTTGGCATTCCAAAATGAACTACTCCTTTTAGAAATACAATTAAACCTCAGGAACTGAGATTTGCATCATACATAAGCAAATTTTTCAGGTAACTAAGGCTTATAGCTCCAAGGTGCATCACTGTGTTTATTTTGTTATTCGTTCTATAAGTGTAAATTCCATATAAGCCTACTGTGTTCACCAGGCACTAGGCTAACCTTGTGTTACAACAGAAAACATGGTCCCCATCCTTATGGAGTTTTCGTAATGTGAGATATGATCATTACAGAAGATATTTTTGTCTCTACAACCAAAGGTAATCTATGTATGTTCATATAGTCTTGATGGCTTTTGATGAACA
Organism: Lynx rufus; assembly: GCF_022079265.1. Classification (NCBI taxonomy): domain Eukaryota; kingdom Metazoa; phylum Chordata; class Mammalia; order Carnivora; family Felidae; genus Lynx; species Lynx rufus. Next base: position 202,302,921 of record NW_025814823.1, on the reverse strand, counting down.
TCCATTATTGAACTAAAGTACTAGGACTATGTTTTAGACTTTGTGTCTCTTCCTCCTGAACAGAAGTGTGCCAGTTTCTACGGTGCCAACCATATACAAACTCACCAAGCTTGTAGTATTTTTTTTATTTTTATTAATTTTTTTCTTTTCCTTTTTCTACTTTATTTTATTTTATTTTTCAATTTACATCCCAATTAGTTAGTATATAGTACAACAATGATTTCAGGAGTAGATTCCTTACCCATTTAGCCCACCGCCCCTCCCACAACCACTCCAGTAACCCTCTGTTTGTTCTCCATATTTAAGAGTTTCTTATGTTTTGTCCCCCTCCCTGTTTTTATATTATTTTTGCTTCCCTTCCCTTGTGTTCATCTGTTCTGTGTCTTAAAGTCCTCATATGAGTGGAGTCATATGATATTCGTCTTCCTCTGACTGACTAATTTCACTTAGCATAATACCCTCCAGTTCCATCCATGTAGTTGGAAATGGCAAGATTTCATTCTTTTTGATTGCCGAGTAATACTCCGTGTGTGTGTGTGTGTGTGTATGTGTGTATGTGTGTATATATATATATATATATATACACATATATATACCACATCTTCTTTATCCATTCATCCATTGATGGACATTTGGGCTCCTTCCATACTTTGGCTATTGTTGATAATGCTGCTATAAACATTGGGGTGCATGTGCCCCTTCAAAACAGCATACCTGTATCCTTTGGATAAATACCTAGTAGTGCAATTGCTGGGTTGTAGGGTAGTTCTATTTTTAATTTTTTGAGGTACTTCCATACTGTTTCCAGAGTGGCTGCACCAGTTTGCATTCCCACCAACAGTTCAAAAGAGATCCTCTTTCTCCGCATCCTCACCAACATCTGTTGTTGCCTGAGTTGTTCATGTTAGCCATTCTGACAGGTATGAGGTGGTATCTCATTGTGGTTTTGATTTGTATTTCCCTGATGATTAGTGATGTGCATTTCTTCGTGTGTCGGTTGGCCATCTAGATGTCTTCTTTGGAAAAGTGTCTATTCACGTTTTTTGCCCATTTCTTCTGGATTATTTGTTTTTTGGATGTTGAGTTTGATAAATTCTTTATAGGAGATTAAAGGAAGATGATGGCGTAGGAGGACACTGGGCTCACCGCGTACTGCTGATCACTTAAATTCCACCTAGACCTGCCTAAATAACCCAGAAAACCACCAGAAGACTAGCAGAATAGATTCTCTGGAGCCAAGCGCAGACAAGAGGCCCACGGGAGAGGGTAGGAAGGGTGGCGAGGCAGTGCGCGCTACACGGACTAGCAGAAGGGAGCCAGGGCGGAGGGGCGGCCCGCCGGCAAAGCAGAGCCCCCGAGTCTGGCTTGCAAAAGCGGAGGGGCCAGACAGAATGTGTTCTGACAGCAAGCGGGACTTAACATCTGGAAGGTTATAAGTTAACAGCTCTGCTCGGAGAGCAGGAGGGCTGGAGGACAACAGGAGAGAGAGTTGTTGAGCCCCGGAGGATAGAGCTCAGCTTGGTGGGGAACAAAGGCACTCGCCAGCGCCATCCCCCTCGCCCATCCCCCAGCCAAAATCCCAAAGAAAACTAGTTCCTGTCAGGGAACTTGCTTGCACCGCGCAAACACCTGCTGTACTTCTGCAGATCCATCCCTCCGGGGGTGGCGGGTCTGACTCCCTCCCGGTGCTGCAGGGTCCCTCCCGAAGTGGTTCACCAAACGATAAACGAGCTGAGCCTGCCCCTTCCGCCCCCGTGCACCTTGCCGATCCACCCCAGCTAATACGCCACATCCCCAGCACCACAAGCCTGGCAGTGTGCAAGTAGCCCAGACGGGCCACGCCACTCCACAGTGAATCCCGCCCCTAGGAGAGAGGAAGAGAAGGTACACACCAGTCTGACTGTGGTCCCAGGGGTGGGCTGGGGGCAGATATCAGGTCTGACTCCGGCCCCGCCCACCAACACAAGTTATTCAAGACAGCACAGGGGAAGTACCCCGCAGTTCTGCACCACTCCAGGGACTATCAAAAATGACAAAACGGAAGAATTCCCCTCAAAAGAATCTCCAGGAAATAATGACAGCTAACGAACTGATCAAAAAGGATTTAAACAATATAACGGAAAGTGAATTTAGAATAATAGTCACAAAATTAATCGCTGGGCTTGAAAACAGTATAGAGGACAGCAGAGAATCTATTGCTACAGAGATCAAGGGACTAAGGAACAGTCAGGAGGAGCTAAAAAATGCTATAAATGAGCTGCAAAGTAAAATGAAGACAACCACAGCTCAGATTGAAGAGGCAGAGGAGAGAATAGGGGAGCTAGAAGATAAAATTAGGGAAAAAGAGGAAGCTGAGAAAAAGAGATTAAAAAAAATCCAGGAGTATGAGGGGAAATTAGAGAACTAAGTGATGTACTAAAGAGAAATAATCTACACATAATTGGTATTCCAGAGGAGGAAGAGAGAGGGAAAGGTGCTGAAGGTGTACTTGAAGAAATAATAGCTGAGAATTTCCCTGATCTGGGGAAAGAAAAAGGCATTGAAATCCAAGAGGCACAGAGAACTCCCTTCAGACATAACTTGAATCGATCTTCTGCACGACATATCATAGTGAAACTGGCAAAATACAAGGATAAAGAGAAAATTCTGAAAGCAGCTAGGGAGAAACGTGCTCTAACATATAAAAGGAGACCGATAAGACTCGTGACAGATCTCTCTACTGAAAGTTGGCAGGCCAGAAAGGAATGGCAGGAAATCTTCAATGTGATGAACAGAAAAAATATGCAGCCAAGAATCCTTTATCCAGAAAGTCTGTCATTTAGAATAGAAGGAAAGATAAAGGTCTTCCCCAACAAACAAAAACTGAAGGAATTCGTCACCACTAAACCACCCCCAGAAGAGATCCTAAGGGGGATCCTGTGAGACAAAGTACCAGAGACATCGCTACAAGCATGAAACCTACGGACATCACAATGACTCTAAACCCATATCTTTCTATAATAACACTGAATGTAAATGGACTAAATGTGCCAACCAAAAGACATAGGGTATCAGAATGGATAAAGAAAACAAGACCCATCTATTTGCTGTCTACAAGAGACTCATTTTAGACCTGAGGACACCTTCAGATTGAAAGTGAGGGGATGGAGAACTATTTATCATGCTATTCGAAGTCAAAAGAAAGCTGGAGTAGCCATACTTATATCAGACAAACTAGACTTTAAATTAAAGGCTGTAACTAGAGATGAGGAAGGGCATTATATAATAATCACAGGGTCTATCCATCAGGAAGAGCTAACAATTATAAATGTCTATGCGCCAAATACGGGAGCCCCCAAATATATAAAACAATTACTCACAAACGTAAGCAACCTATTGATAAGAATGTAGTAATTGCAGGGGACTTTAACACTCCACTTACAGAAATGGATAGATCATCTAGACACATGGTCAATAAAAAAACAAGGGCCCTGAATGATACATTGGGTCAGATGGACTTGACAGATATATTTAGAACTCTGCATCCCAAAGCAACAGAATATACTTTTTTCTCGAGTGCACATGGAACATTCTTCAAGATAGATGACATACTGGGTCACAAAACAGCCCTTCATAAGTATACAAGAATTGAGATCATACCATGCATACTTTCAGACCACAATGCTATGAAGCTTGAAATCAACCACAGGAAAAAGTCTGGAAAACCAAAAGCATGGAGGTTAAAGAACACCCTACAAAAGAATGAGTGGGTCAACCAGGCAATTAGAGAAGAAATTAAAAAATATATGGAAACAAACAAAAATGAAAATACAACAATCCAAACGCTTTGGGATGCAGCGAAGGCAGTCCTGAGAGGAAAATACATTAATAAATTCTTTATAGATTTTGGATACTAACCTTTTATCTGATATGTCATTTGCAAATATCTTCTCCCATTCCATCAATTGCCTTTTAGTTTTGCTGATTGTTTCCTTAACTGTACAGAAGCTTTTTACTTTGATGAGGTCCCAGTTCAGAGTATTTTCCATTCTTTCAGTTTTTAGTCATCCATGCAAGATGAAACCAGATAAGCAAACTTGTTAAAAATTGTATTCTTGGTAAGTGGGACTCTGAAATAGGTCCCTATAAAATACCTGGTCACTTGCAAGGACTCTGGGAAACTTCTTCAGTGTTTTGAAGAGAACTTTGGGTTCACATATTTGCTAAAGTGTAGAGCTTCCTGTCAATGAAATTACCCATAGTTAACTCCATTCTCTGCAAGATGTTAGAAGAAGAGAAAATTGGTCACTGGGCTGCTTGAGCTGCCCTAACAAAATACCATAGAGTGATCAGCTTACACAACACAAAATTATTTCCTCACTGTCCAAATAAAAAATTATTTTCTCACTGGCCCAAAGTCCAGGATCTAGGTCCAAGAGGATCAGTGTCCTGGGGAAACTGTCTTCCTGGTTTGCAGATGGCCCCTTCTCACTGTGTCCTCACATGGCAGAGAGAGGGAATGAGCTCTCTGGGGTCTCTTCTTATAAAAACACTAATTTTATCATACAAAGGCCTCCATTTTATGACCACATTATCTTAATTACTTCCTTATGAGTTAGGGCTTTACCGTATGAATCTGGGAGGGGGGAGGCACACAAATATCCATAACAGGTGATTAAACTAAATGATATAATTATTAATATTTTACTAGTAATGTGTATGGTTATTTATTTTAGTGAATTTGGTAAAATTTGTAGTCAAACTCAGAAATGACGTCTTTTCTTTGGATCTCTTAAAAAAGGATATGAAAGGACTACGGCTTGCAATTAATCTTTAGAATCAAAGATTTTGGGAGTGCCTGGGAGGCTCAGTCAGTTGAGCATCCAACTTCGTCTCAGGTCATGATCTCAAGGTGGTGGGTTCCAGCCCTGTTTCAGGCTCTGTGCTGACAGCTCAGAGCCTGGAAACTGCTTTAGATTCTGTGTCTTCCTCTCTCTCTCTACCCCTTCGCACTTATGCTCTATCTCTCCTCCCCCTCAAAAAAAAGAATCAAAGATTTTTGTTTTCACTGTATTTTTTAAAATGCTATAGACCTCAATGAGTGCAAAAATAACCTTTACTATTATCAAACACGTATGTGTCTCAACGTCCGATTAAAAGTTGTATTAAGCATTTTCATTGTGAGATTGATATTACTGTTTGATGAGTGAATGAAAGAGCAAAATTTACGGATCAAATTTGTTTTTCAGTACAGTCTCCAAATAAGGATAAGGTTTGGTTGCTATGAAGCTTTCCACTTAACATTTTCTTTAAAAGGTTATAATGACAGTTTTCAATGACTGTCCTTAATACAGTGGTTGTAAAACTAATCAAGTGTAGTGATCCTTCATCTGGAAATTCCTCGGACTTCATTCAATGGATCTTTAAGTTGTTTGTCCAGACATAGGTCAATGAATTAACTAGTGGTTTTGTTGGTGGTGGTGGGGTCTAATGGGATGATACGATAAACAAAAAAACACTAGTTTTTCCTTCATAGTAAAGTAAATATACATTATAAATATTTTTATTTCTATATCACAGTGGGACCATGAGTCCCTTATTCCTAGCATGAATACTACTTGTCTTCAATCAACAGACTGCTGAGTGTAGAGTGTTTGCTAAACTAACTGAGCACTTAAATTTGCAGTGCTTTTAAAGTGATTTTTTTGTTTATTTTTGAGAGTGAGAGAAGGGGGGAGAGAGAGAGAGAGAGCGAGAACACGAGCGGGGAGGGGCAGAAAGAGAGGGAGGGGGACAGAGGATCTGAAGTGGCCTCTGAGCTGACAGCGGAGAGCCTAAATGCGGGGCTTGAACTCACAAACCAGTCTGAGAGATCATGACCTGAGCCGAAGTCGGATGCTTAACCAACTGAGCCCCCAGGCATCCCTACTTGCAATACTCTTAACCTATAACGTATAACTGACCCACCGAGGATATTGTTAAACTGCCCTTTCTAATTTTCAGATCCAGTAGGTCTTGGGCAGACCCCAAAATTCTGCAATTCTAGGGGTGATACTCATGTTACTGGCCCAGACCACACTTTGAGGAATGAGGCTCCAAAAGGTCCAAGAGACATCTATTTCTTTTAAAAATCTGCAAAACTGAAATTACTAAAAGAACATTTCTATCCTATAATGGGTGCTTGGGGGATTAATGAGGTTACATCGGTAAAGCAACTGGCACAAAAGAGTTTAAAAACAATGAAACCTATTACTTGGATAAACAAAGACATCATCTTTTATGGTGAATTTTATGTTGCTGAATTTACTTAGAGCAGAGAATTTGAAGGGTTTGTTATGGTAGCATGGGCACGTTGGTATGACTTTATTGAAAACATTAAACTCTAGGGGCACCTGGGTGGCTCCGTTAGTTAAGTGTGTGACTCTTGATTTCAATTCAGGTCATGATCTCATGGTTTGTGAGTTCGAGCTCTGTGTTGGGAGCCTGCTTGGGATTCTCTTTGCCCCTCCCCACCCCAATCAATCAATCGATCAATGTATAAATAAATAAATATATAAAAAAGAAAATATTAAACTCCAGAGATATGAGACTTCATTCCAAAAGTGAGAGTAAACTTATCAGTGGCTTTCTGTCATGGTAATGACAAAGTAAAAGCAATAATTTCATTCTGTGAAACTAAAGTTTTAGAAACCAAAACATTTGTGCAGTAATAGGGACTAGACTTGATAAGGCGTGGAGGTTAATGGTGGAAATAATGAAAATGTGGAAAACGAGAGGCCAACAGATATTGAGTGCCTACTGTCAACCAGGCAACATGCTCTACAGGACGCTGGCTGTATGGAAAACCATGTGGGAGACTTTCAGAATGTATGTGTACACGTTCAGTCTCATTTCTCACCAGAATCTCTGCAGGAAGGTCCAAGCAAATCTTTTTAAATGCTCTTTACAGCCTCTCTTTCTCATGACAGGTATACCAGTTCGCCCACCAGACTTCTCCCCAAAACTCCTATGAGGAGACCACCATTCTTTTCCTTCACCAGTTCTCCTCCTCAAGGCTGGCCATCTTCTTGTCCTATCTCTCAGGGAAGAGGCAAATGGTTATGGCCGATATCCTGCCCTCTGCTCCCCTGACAGCCTTCTCTTTTTATTCTCAAAAGTCTAGGTTGAAAGTAAAAGATGTTTTTAAATTAGCTGTGTTTCCTCTTTACCTCTCTGTTCAACCTAAATCCTGTAAGGCAGTTAAAATTCCCCAGAGGTGTAGACAAGAAAGAGATGCACACAGTTTAATATTTCAGGGTCCTGTCTCACTACAACAAATGGCCTGAGTCAGGGTGTGATTCTAGGACTGACTGAGTCCCAAGTACTTATTTATTATTCCTACTATGCCCTGCTGCCAAGCATTGCAAGCTATCTAGGAAAAAGCAATTAAATTAATAATAACTTTTGCTTTTCCTTTTCTAAGAAAGGGAAGAAATAGGAGCCTATATTTCGTCTCCCGAGAAATATACCTTGAAACATTAGGAGGAAATACAGTGCCATAACCAGAGCAACATCTTTACCTTGAGCTACGAAGGTCTCACCACTGGTTCCATTTCATCTCCAACTTCTTGGTTCATAATATTTTTGGCCCAACTCAGATTTTTAAAACTGAACATCACCTTTCCTCTAGATCTTTCTCTCCTACTTCTGCCTTTTCAAAGTTTCTCTTGTGTCACTTATCTGCCTTGACTGGATCAGATCTCCCTTCTATCAGAGCACAGTTTGTAAAGTTTGTTTCCTTTCAGCTTTGCTGAACAGGAGAGTCGAGTACACCCAGTTTAAGATCCATGCATTAATAGTCCTATCACAATCCTGAATCCCTTTTCATAATTGGCATTTCCTCAGTATGTATGTTCTCTTAATATATATTGTTTTAATGTTTTAAAAGCATATAGTATTGCATTGCCCTCTGATCTTTTCTTTAGACCTTCTCTAAAATATGTCTATGATGATTGCCTGGGAACAGTGATTCTCAGCTCTAGCTACACATTGGAATCTTTTGAGAGCTTAAAAAAAATATTGTTGCTTGGGCCTAATTCAATCAGAATCTCTGGGGTGGGACCGAGTATGAGTTTATTTTTAAATATCAAGATTGAGAATTGCTACTTTAGATCATACATTAATTCAAAAATGTCCCTTCTTTTCCCCCCAAAACACAAAAGCGAAACAAACAAAAAACAGCCTCAGGGCATAGGTTTAGCTAAAGGTTTAGCCCTAGAAGTGTTTGAAGGCCTCGATGTTGGAGGGCTCCCAAGAGAAAAATTGGAAAGTCACAGAATTGGAAGACATAATTCAACCAAGGGTATTTACTCAGCTACTAGATACTGTATTTATATTCCTCATTTCAGCTAAATCTTGTCAGCCTGGAGGAAGTACCTTTCGCTCAGAATCAATCTTTTAGTTGATTGAAGATCAATGACTTGTGTTTCTCAGGTCTGCAAGAAGGCTGTGAGGAGAAGAGCAGGATGAGGCACACCTCAGTTATAGGTGTCTGTCATTCACATGGCCCCTGAACTTTTCAGGGTAAAGATGTCCTTTTCAGGTTTATTAATCAAGGGCCCAGAATCTCTAGATAAACCCCTGCCCCAGAGGCCCTGGCATAGGAACCTCATGAGGTAGCCTATGGTTCAGAATTGGGGATTTGGCACCAGGAAGCTACTCCTAACATTGCTCTTTATTTTGAGCACATCACTAACCGATATGTGCCTCCATTTCCTCACAGGTCAAAGGGAGGGGGGATCAAGTGCCATATGTACCTCAAAGGTTTTTGGGAAATGAGACAATCATATGGCTAAGTGCTGGAAAAACTCCTAAGTACAATTCAAACCAAAAAAGTGATTTGTATCACTGTGATTATTTATGAATGATGAATTTAGCCATGTTGTTCTATTTTTTGCCAACTTTTGAGACTCAATGGAATTTAAAAAGTAAAAATGAGGAAAAAAAAGGCTCATTGCAGTACATTTAATGATACGAACCCAATGAAAACAAAAATAATAAATTGCTTTATAGGAAAAGAAAAGAAAGACATCCTGAGTATTTGTGATGACAATGAAAATTTGAGGGCAGGAGAAACTCTTTTTTTATTTTGCCTTATTTACAATAAGACAAAATATTTCTCCTGCTGAAATGTACCTGTTCTCCCCTTAGCAACCTAAGCATTGTTTAGGGAAGAAATGGCTGACATTTAATTTAAATTGAATTCTCAAAACTCCAGAAGGAACTTTTGTCGCTTCTTAAGCCAAAATAAAAACTCAGTCTTTATCTTTATTACATTCTCCAGGGAAATTTTAGCTCCTTGGCATTGCCCCTGGGACGTGCTGCTGAATAGCTGTTTGGCTGCTTTGGAGAAAAAGATCTCAAACTTCCCCTGAGATACTTCCCCTGAGATACTGCTCATTTCAGATATTTATACACAGAATAACTTTATTCACAGAATAATTTTTCAAAAACGTGTTTTCCAAGTGATCAATAGTATTAAAATTCTGTATCAGAAATTACTTACTGCTAAAGAAATCGACCTCATAACAGACCAGGAAGATTGTAAAATGTTTTATAAATATCTAAGGCTTTCATCACAAACAAGAAAATAATACACAAGGGAAAATGTGTTCCAAAGCCACCAGGAAAAATTGTGTTCCATTAATTCCTATCATGGTCCCTCCTCTATTCTGTTTGCCCCCAACATTTATGAAATTACTCAATACTATATGATTTTACTTTTATGATTAACTTTGGATGAGTGTTTATAAAGATCAATGAAAACTTTCCTCCTTAAAGGTAAAATTGCACATTATTCTATATGCACTCAATAAATACTTGTAAATCACCTACTCATTTGAATCACATGAAATTACCATTTTCATAAGTCAAATATAATTCAGTAGCAGGAATCTTATATGCCTAATCTCCTACAGACTAACTCTTGTCAACCACTTTTTCAAATATCAGGTTGTTTGCATTTAACTTAAATATCTAAAAAATGTTTTCTCATCTATGTCAAAAGTTTAGCTAAGTTTTTTTTCTTCTCTCTGCTTAGAGTAGACATTTGTACTATATGGCAATTAAGTAATATTTCTTCATGACTATTTCAATGACTATTTCAAGTATTTAAAATTTTTTTCTTTTATAATTAAATTTTTTTCCTTATAAGTCTTAATACTCTTCTTTACAACCTGTTGATTTTAATTACAGTCCTTTGATGTTAAAGAGAAATATCTTGAAGATAGGTAAATTGAACCAGAATGTTTCAGATTTACTTTTTTCTTGGATTCCATATATAATCTATACACATGTAAGTCACAAATTAGCTAACAACATTCTTAATTCTCTAATCTCATTTTCCAACCCTGTTCATGCAAACTTGAAAAAGCAAATTTCCTAATTTCACACTACAACAGGTGCTTAGTCAAGTATTTTTACCATTCAGTTAGTCAATCCTACTCTTTTCCTTCCCCTCCCCCCACAACAGAAAAAAAAATATTGGAAAATGTTTATTTCACAATAAGAAATATATGGATTTTCCTTTCAGTCACTACCAGAAATCACAGAGGTTTTAATAATGTCTAACAAAGATATACTTAAGGTCTTTGAGCATCTTTCATCATGGATTAGTTCAACTTTCATGATTTTCTTCTCACCATCAAACCAACAGAACCTCCCCAAACACTAAACAGGAAAACATTACAAAGATGTACGTTCAAATTGTCCTTGCTTTCCCTCCACTGCCTTTTCCATTCTATGTTCTATTGTGTAGTTCACATTCTAAGACCATTTGTCTACCAAATTATGCTTTCAAAATGCTGATATCCTAGACAGCCTGTATTTCCCAGAGGGTAATTCTAGTGCTTTCCCTTTACATTTACTAAAGATTCTTTGCCAATATCATGAGCCCACTCCTCCCTGTCCAATTTTCTGCCCTTTAGTTTTGGTTTAGACATACTTAGAGATTGTTTCTTCATTCTCCCTACTCTCCTCTTGGGCAAATGTTTTTCCTTCCCTAGGAGTTTTATGTGGACTTTATCTAACAGCTATGCTGACACTTGAAACATGCAGTTCTGCATGGCCCTAGTTCTAATGTCAGCAGCTGCTTATGGATGCTCGTCCACAGATCTAACCATTTCTCTCTTACATAGCCAAATCACCCTTGATATTTCTTTGCATGTATTTACTTCCCACTCTTTCCCCCAAGGGAAGGGGGACGGGGGAGAGTAAGTGGGAATGTAGCTTAGAGCAGGGAAGAGGGAGGGGCAGAGGGCTGAGAAGGGGAGGCCAGAGTGGAAGGATGAGAGAGAGGACAGTGGGACAAAAGTAGAGAGTTAATTGCTTCCTCTGAGTTTGTTACTTACAAGGAGTGCCCCCTTTCCAAATGTTCTTAAGGCCAAGGAAGCATTGTGACAGTGGTGACAGAAAGATCAGTGCTGCTCCAACAACGAGCTGTGGAAATGAGGTAGTGAAAGAAGAACATGATATTAAATGTTTAGTTCTTCACCCTTTTAGGGGTTCTTTCTCGCCCACTCCCCCATGGCCCAGCTCCAACTAATGCAAATACCCTCGCTGCATAATCTGATCAGCTCTTGGAATTCACCTCCAATGTTTTCATATTCTCTTCATACTGAAACTCATATCCTTTACATTGAAACTCAACACGAAAATTGATAACATTCTTACACTGAATATTCTTGTCATTAATCCACGTCCTCAATAGCATAATTTTGGATAACAGCCACATAAATTCACACTAGTTTTCTGTTGGATTGTCAAAATAAAGTTGGATATCAACAGTTATATAGCTATTTTTAAGAGCTATATAACAAACAGGAGAATTAAATTCGAATAGGGTCTGTAGACGTGAAAGAGTAAAATCTGTCTGGAACAGAAAAACTGAAAATTAGCTTAGATTGGAAAAAAAAAAAAAAGTATCCTTGCTGTTAATCAAGCTGGGAGGACACAGATGAAGCCCTGCTTCCTGCAAAGAACAGGAAACTTTTTTCCAAGGTCAAGCAGTCCCTATAAACTGCTATCATGATCTCTTCTTTCTGTGACCGCTGCTTTGTTACCAATGAGGCTCTCGGACTTGCTTTGCTATCCCCACCCACTATTACTGGGGACACCCAATTGCTAAACGCCCTTGCATCATGACAGCACCCAAGCCCTAGTTAATTCCTCCTTCTCCTAATCCTGCTTCAGAAACAGCATCTAAGGGAGACTCCAAGGTCTTCCTTCCCTTCAAGCTTCCTCAGAATCCTTCAGCAGGAATCTAAGCCTTTCCAAAGACAGTGCCATCCTCTCCCCCTAGAATTTTTTTGGGGGGATGGCATATAAATTGTCAGAAAAAAATGTCTTTTAAAACAATCAAAACCCTTTTAGACATAATCAAATAAGTATCTGAGGCTTCGTAACTTCATCCAAAACTGACAACTTTCAATAATAAGTAATAAAAATTTTCCATAATAGAGACATAACTTTTCTAAAAGACTTGACAGTTTGGTTAAGAGGAAATAAATTTCCATCTAGTGTTTGATTTAATTTTTTAACAAGTTAACTCTGAGGTTTCTCTTCTGTGGAAAGCTTAGGAGCTTAGGAAGCACCCAAAATAAACATTTATTTGCCTTTACTCTTCAAATAGGTCCCATGTTGTATATATTTGATTCAGATGTATGTTCTGTGTATGGCCTATTTCTGATGTATCTATCATGTTCCATAAGTTCTGCCTCAGCATTATACACTGTAAATTCAGAATACATTTTATATCTGATGGAAAAACCTGTCCCTCCCTCCCATTCTAACAAATACATTTTGTTAAAACTTGGTTGAATTCCAAAAGAAAATTATGTTAGAAATGTTCCCCATTGTAATGATCAAAAATGACATTAAACTTCTAAATTAATTCTGAGATAATTGAATTCTTGAATAATTGAACAGTCCCAGGACTTCTCTTTTCCAAATATTATTTTGTTTCTCAGCAAATTTCCGTTTTTAAAGATATGTATACAATATTTTTACTATTTTATTTTATTTTTAAAACAATTGGGGAACGCCTGGGTACCTCAGTCGTTTAAGTGTTGGACCTCGGCTCAGGTCATGATATTGCAGTCTGTGAGTAGTTCAAGTCCCGCATCAGGCTCCCTGCTGACAACTCAGAGCCTGGAGCCTGCTGCAGATTCTGTGTCTCCCTCTTTCTGTGCCCCTCCCCCACCCCTCAAAAATAAATAAATATCAAAAAAGAATTTTTTTAGGGGTGTCTGGGTGGCTCCGTCAGTTAAGCCTCTGACTTAGGCTCAGGTCATGATCTTGCAGATGGTAAGTTCAAGCCCAGCATCAGGCTCTGAGCTGTCAGCAGGAGCTCTGAGCTGTCTCCGGAGCCTGCTTCAGAGTGAGAGAGGGAGACACAGAATCTGAAACAGGTTCCAGGCTCTGAGTGTCAGCACAGAACCCATGAGATCATGACCTGAGTCCAAGTTGGATGCTTAACGGACTGAGCCACCCAGGTGCCCTTTGCTATTTTAAATACAAAATTTATTCTTTTTCTCTAATAAAGGTAATGTACATGATAGAAGTTGGAAAGTACAAAAAATATATGGTCATACTCCTCATGCTCCTACTTGGCCAAAGTATCAACATTATTCAGTGTTTAAATTTATATATATTTTCACATTTGTATTAAATTCGTGTTTGACCATTTTATTCAGTTATTAATTTCATTAGTATTTACAAATTTTCTTAAGCTTTCTAGCTGATCATATTATTATCTAAAAAGATTAATAATTATATCCCAGCTTCTTAAAAAATTCTATTTTCTATTCCTATGTCATGTTGTGGTGAGCAGAATAATGGCCTTCCAAAGATGTCTATGTCCTAATCACTGGAACCTGTGAATATGTTATGTAGGTGGCAAAAGGAGATTAAGGTTACAGATGGAATTAAGGTTCCTAATCAGCTGACCTTAAAATAAGGAAATTATCCTGATGGTCCCAATCTAATCATGAGTCCTTAAAGGAAAAAAAAAAAATCTTTCTCAGCTTTAGTCTGAGAAGGATGTGGTGACAGTAGGTCAAAGAGATGAGTCATTCAAAGGATTCCACCAGCCATTGCTGTTTGTGGAGAAGGAGGAAGGGAGCCCTGAGCCTAAGTGTGAGGGTGGCCTCTAAAAGCTGGAAAAGCCTTCTGCCCTGGAGCCTCCAGAAAGGACTGCAGCCTTCACAACACCTTGATTTCACACAGAAAGATCCGTCAGGCTTCTGATCTATGGAACTGTAAGATAATACATTTATATGCTTTATGCTACTAAGTTTGTGATCATTTGTTACTGAAGCAATAGGAAACTAATACACATGTCTTCTTACATTGATCTGAACAATGTTAAATAATAATGTCAAATTTGGGGTAGAGAAAGATATTAAAGTTGAAAAGAACAAATGAGGCTGTCCTCTCTCAGCAACAAATGATCTAAGAATTCTCTTCTACTTCATTAAATTTAATTAAATTTCTAACCTAGTTTTATTGATCTGGCTTTTAATGAAACATTTTATGCTTCATATTTCATCTCTCTGGTTTACTTCATTTATTTTTTGCATTAATTTCTTGAAGTACCATTTTCAAAGGATTATACAAGAGTTTTCTTCATTCATTTTTAAGAAACTTTTTGTTGGAATCTTCTCCAGTGGGTTTTTATGTGATATACATGAAATATTGGCCCCTTCTGGTACTTTGATTATCGTGTCTCTCTATATTTACTATGACAAGAGTCACATGTAATGTACATATTCTCACTTTCACGTCTTAACATCTCTCACATTTAAGCTGTTTCTAAAGTTGGAATCCATAAACAGTACCTATAGCTAATAACTTTGCCCCATCATCCTCAATTTCTTTCTCTACAGATTCCCAAGTCATGGATGCAATGAGTAGGGTACCGTCTTCTCAGTAGCCCTTCCTCTTCCTTTTTGGAATAGCACACTGCTATGTAAACCACAGTGGCCCACCCCTTCTGAACTAACAGGAGTAAATAAAGCAAGATTCCGTTTCTCCTGGGAATCTGAATCTTGAATAGAATACCATGGCATTCTTGAAGTTGAGTTACTGGCACTCAAAAAAAACCTCAGTTTCCAACTGAGATGCCGAAAGCTGTTGTAGTTCTATTTTTTTTCTGAGGCTTGGTTATCCTGTTTTTCCTTCTATTGTGTAAGCTAAGCAATATCCTTTTAAATACCTTTATTTATTTTTACCAGAGGTATTTTCTAATGTTTTCAACCAAAGACCTCCAACTGATAACCCGGACGACGTCAGGGAAGATGATATATAACACTGACACCTATTTCTGGATGTAATGGATTATTGCAAAAGTGTTTCGTTTCGTTTTGTCTTTTAATTCTTTTTAACCTTTATTTATTTTTGAGAGAGTGACAGAGCGTGAGCAAGGGAGGAGCAGAGAGAGAGGGAGACACAGAATCTGAAGCAAGCTCCAGGCTCTGAGCTGTCAGCACAGAGCCGGAGGCGGGGGTGGAACTCACAAACTGCCAGATCAAGACCTGAGCCAAAGTTGGAAGCTCAACCGACTGAGCCACCCAGGCGCCCCCTTCTTTTGAATGCTATCTTAGTTAAGAATCTTTGGTTCTGGTGTAAGACTGGAAATAACAAGAAGGAAGAAAATATGTCAACTAAGTAGAGAATATGTCAACTAAGGCATTAGAATAAGAAGAGATTCTAGTAGGATCTCCACAGTGACTCCAGTGTTACCAAATGTGCCTTCCAATGAACTCCTGTTTCCTCCCAGAGTAAGAGACTGCTCAATGGGGGTTGGAGTGAGATTAATGGAGTGGTATATCTTTTGCTTCCTATTTTACAGTAAGGATGTCAGCAAACCTTTCCCAAGGCAGTCCTATGCAACTCTCAAATTAAAGAAAAAGGCTGTAGCAGCCACGTCTATGTCAACTCACTCCAGTCCTTGAGTGCTGAATGGTGACATATAAGTGAGGGTGACTTCCGCATGATGTAGCTTAATAGTCTACGTGGCAGACAAGGCCAAGACATCCAATGGCAAGGAAATGAGTGACAATGAGGGCAGCCCTAGGGGAAAAGGCCAGAATGACATATTGGCATCAGACATGCTAAGTGATAGACATTAGGAAATAAATTAGATTTATAGTGGATCTGTTACTTTGAGTTCTTTTTGACAGAAGAGCCTCTCTCTGAACCATTAGAACACAATCACTGTCTTGCCCCCCCCCCATGAACATTTATAAATCTGAGTTGTAAATCCCTTTTACCGAGATTAATCTATGGTAGAAAAGTTTCAGAGACAGGAAAGCAAAGGATATACAACTTCATTCATCATGAAGGGAGAATAAAACAATTTTTTTTTGAAATGTTACTCAGGCATCTGTGATAATCTCAGGAAAGATTGGAATATCTCATCATAAAAATGTCAGAAACCAGGATAGCTTAGAGAAACTGAACAGCTGGAGAGCTGGAGTTCATGTACCTTCCTTCTGTAGTTCTACCACAAGTTTAATTTAATTCACAAAACTACGGATTTAAATATGTGAGAAATAACTGTGAAAGGCTTTAGAAGAACAATCCTACCACAGGGCTCTCATGTCTGTAACACTTTCTAGTTTCAATGTTTCCTTTTTCCGTCCTTAGATTTCCTTTTTTTCCATGTAAACTACATTACTCTTTGATTTTCATTCTCTCCCTTTTATTTTTCTCTATGTCTAATGTCATTCAATTGCATTCTATACTTTTGAAAAAGAAATCTTTCACTTAGTTTTTTTCTCTTAAAGTTTTTATCATATTTTAAATTATTTTATTATTCTTCAAAATTATTAAGGTTAACAAGTATCAATAGGTTCTTCTCTGTTGTTATCTGTCCTTTATATACATGATAGGTGAGATGTAAAAGTAAGTTACAAAAAGTAGGGTGAGTACCTCTTATTTTTATAAAAATAGTGTGTATATATAATAAATTTATACACCAAGATCTACATTTAAATACCAGTTTGCAAAACATGTGAAGGAAAGAAGAACAGATAAGTCAAGTGACATCACAAAGAAGTAATTAACCAAAGTCAGAATATGGGAAATTGTTCAGAAGAATGAACCTAATTTCTTCAACAATAAATGTCATAAAAATTGGTGGAGGGAGAAATAATCGATTATAGACTTAAAAATTTGGTTTTCACAGGGGTGCCTGGGTGGCTTAGTTGGTTGAATGTCTGATTCTTGATTTCCGCTCAGGTCATGATCCTAGCATTGTGTGATTCGAGCACTGCATTGGGTTCCATGCAGAGTGTGCTTAAGATTCTCTTTCTCTCTCTCTTGAGCTCTCTCTAAAATATATATAAAAAAATTTTGGTTTGTCACAAAATCCTCATAGGTATCCCCATTTGTAAAAAACAGTAACTATTAAAATACATTTTTGAGAAAATCAGGGAAATCATATTAAATAATTATTAACATTGCTATGTGTGATAATGGCATTGTGGTTGTATTTTTAAATTTTATTTTATTGTTTTTTAATTTTAAGTTTTTATTTTAATTCTAGTTTGTTAATATACAGTGTTATATTAGTTTCGGGTGTACTGTATAGTGGCTCAACACTTCCATACATCACCCGGTGCTCATCACAACCAGCGCAGTCCTTAATCCCCATCACCTATTTAACCCACCCCTCCCCTCCCCCGGCCACCTTCCCTCTGGCAACCATCAGTTTGTTCTCTATAATTAAGAGTCTGTTTCTAGACTCTCTGTAATTAAGGGTCTGATTTGTCGCTCTATTTTTCCCCTTTGCTCATTTGTTTGTTTCTTAAATTCCACATATGAGTGAAATCATATGGTGTTTGTCTTTCTCTGACTATTTTGCTTGGCATTATGCTCCCTAGCTCCATCCATGTCATTGCAAATAGCAACATTTCATTCTTTTTTATGGCTGAATAATATTCCATCACATATATGTGTGTGTGTGTATATATATATATATATATATACAGACACACATACATGTATATACATACACATATATGCATATATATCACATCTCCTTTATCCATTCATCAATCAATAGACAGTTTAAAATCTTCCATAATGTGGCTGCTTCCATAATTTGGCTATCGTAAATAATGCTGCTATAAAATAAGGGGTTCATGTATCCCTTTGAAATAGGTTTTGTTTTTTTTTTTTTGTATTCTTTGGGTAAATATCCTACTGTAGTGCCATTGCTGGATCATAGGATAGTTCTATTTTTAACTTTTTGAGGAACCTCCAGATCGTTTTCCAGAGTGGCCGCACCAGTTTGCATTCCCACCAGTAGGGCATAAGTGTTCCTTTTCTCTACATCCTTGCCAACATTTGTTGTTTCTTGTGTTGTTGATTTTAGCCATTGTAAAGGTGTGAGATGATATCTCACTGTATTTTTTTAAAACCTATCTGTGAGAGATGTGCACCGAAGTATTTTCTGGTAAAATGTTATGATGGGTGAAATTTGATTTAAAATATTCCAGTATCACTTGTCAAAACTGTGTGTTGAGCTGAGGGGGCGACCATAGATGGCAAGATTGACAGAATGTTGATGATTGTTGCACATCGATGATGGGAACAAGGAGATATGTTAATGCTCTCTATTTTTTAAATGTTGAAAATTTCCATAAAAAGGTGATGAGTTTATAGATGACTAATCTTTCCTTCTCAATATTTTCTAATTTTTTACTACAATGATGTGTTAGTTGCACAAGAAAAGTTTAAAATATTTAAAAAGTATGTCTTACATTTTAAATGTATTCCTATTTCTAATGCAATTTGTTCATCCTTTACGTGCTGCCAATTTTTCAAGTTTTGAGAAATGAATTTTGACATTTTCAGGAAAGGTGCCATCTTCCATCACAAGGGAGTTTTAAAGTTCAATTGAGATCACATTTCTGAAAATACAGTATAGCCATCACAGTGTTATACAAATGTACTATAATTTGTTATCAACTTGCCTCTTTCTTTTCCTTTTCTTTTTTTGTCTTTCCTTTTTTGTTATTACAATCCAGACTGTTAGCACACATATACAAGCACGTGGACTTTCATTTTATATTCCAGCATGTTGTCCGCTATTATTTGGCTTCAGAAGTTGTTTTACTTACTTCTGGTTCTATTCTCTTTTCCCAGGATGCAACTTAAATCTCCTTTGAATAATTGCTGTGTGCAGGGTAATTATCCTCGGGTAACTCTTCGTATTTCTCTTAAGAGTATGCCCGTTAGAAATTCTCATGTTCTCCTCTCAATATAAAGCACCACGTTCTCAAGAGGTAAATAGATGTAAGATATTTTGGAGCATGGGAAATACTGAGGTGATAATAATAATTAATCATAACAACAATAGTAGCCATTTCCACTCTGTTCAATTTCTCTCTTTCTGCTTCTTCCATTTGTGTCGGGCCCTATTGTGATTGCCTGGCTCCTATGATCCTCATTCTTCCAGGACTCATGGTTCATTCCATGGGGAATGTTAGTCTTATTTCTTGGACCCTTTTCCTCTATTGAATTATCCATCCATATACTTCTTTTCTCTCTCTGCCTTTCTACTGTTGGCATTAGACAAAACTTCTTTACTAAAAATGGCCTATTGTTTGGTTGCTGTTTGCTCTGTGCATACTGTTTCATTTGCAGCCATGCTGTCTTTCTTCATGTCACCTCTATCACCAGAAACCCACCTTCTTTGTTTTCTGTTTCATTTCTGGAGCCTTGACTCACTCTGCTACATAGTTTCATGTGGCCTTTTAACAGCTGTGGCAGCGGAAGTAGTCAATTTATTTCTTTAGACTCCCGTTTTATTTATTGGCTTCAGACTGGCCTGATTATGTCCCTCTCAATTTTGTTATGACCAGTTACTTAGAACCCATAGAGCCCACAAAGGGACCCTGGGGGATTGTAAATCCAACTCCTTCATTTTAATGATGAGAAACCAGAAGCTCATGCTTCCTGATTTCTGGTCCAGTACTGGAATTCTTTTCATGACACCTCAATTCATCATCCATTTAAACAGTCATATTTTATATTTGCGTAATACTTTTGTCCTTGCGATGGGCTTTCACATCTATCTTCTCATTTGCCTGTAGTTTAAAAGGCACTTCTGACCACCTATTTCTAATGACAGCAGCCACAACCTTGGGATGTTTCTGCCCCGTGACTTCACACGTCTGTTCTGGGCCCTTGGGTAAGAGCACAGAATCCTGCACTGTGTTTTCTCAAATACTTTCTCACTGTCTGGAGAACAAATTTTGTTATGTGCTCCATCATTGTAGTAATATTTGCCTTTAGTCCTATCTAGAAGCATTAAAAATGTGCATAATATATATCCTTTTAGATCTTATCTTAATAAACATCACTTGTGGTGGAGGAGAGATAGATGAATAAAAGAAGGGTTTGCTTCCTCCCAAACAAGCCCACCAAGAACCTCCTGAAAAGAACTCAGACAACAATCCAGATGAAGTAGGTTCACTTCAACACCAAAAGCAAAGCAACTGAGAAAGATATTCTTAGATGTAACCTTTCTGTAGCACTAAGGTTTTCTAAACCTTTTCACAGGTAGATCTCTTTTGTTTGTTTGTTATCTCTTTTTTCCTTCTCTGGGGTGCCCCATTCTAGCCGACACGTGATTCTTTTTTCTAGAAGTTAGTTATGTCCTTTTCTTCCAAACAGGTAGTGCTTTTTGTTTTTGTTTTTTGCCTATAGCATACATCCAAAAGGATGGGAGGAAAAGAAACCTCTTTCATTCTGCTCCCCAGTCAACACAGGCAGGAACAGCAATTTTCACCCGGGCACCTGCTAAGGAGCACCTTGTACGGATGCGCTTAGCATGTGCAGATCAATGAAGAAAGGAAAGATCTTGATGGGACTTTCGTGGCATACCCACTTTGCACAATTTCTCACGCAGCCCAACTATCTCCAGAATTTGTTCCACCCATTTAAGAAATTAACCAGTTGCTGATAGACAGTTTATCACTGAGACCACGTTGTCTTCACCTTGCTGCATATTGACCCTCAATACAGCCCCTTAAGGAAAGCAGGGAACTTTACAAAGAAAGTGGTTAAGAAAGAGAGAAATTAAGCCATTTGTTCAAAATCACCTAACAAGCTGGTGACAAAGCCTGAATGAGCTTGAACTCAAGTCTCTGGCTGAGAGTTCAATGCTCTTTTCATTGGAACCACACAGCTTCTTAAAAGTAGGTCAACCTTAGTAATAAAACTTGCATAGTGCAGTGTGACAGATAAGCTAGTATGGAGACCAAGATATAGCACAGGAAGCACTTGGCCTTGCATCCTCCTGGTCCCCCTCGTATCTTTTGTTTATGTACTGACTTGACTTGGGCAGCAGGCAGGTAGCACAACAGCTGTCAGAATGAATTGAGGCCACGATTTTATGTTGTTGAATGTGTTGAGTCATTTCCCTTAGTTCACACATCTGCCTCACTCTGTCTTCTAAGTTATTATCATGGCTTTAATCTCTCCTTTATTTTGACAGTTGGGATTTTTTTGGAGACATTATTCAAATGAAATATTGATTCTCATTTGTGAGACCCTAATCCTTCCCCAGTGGAAATGGCTATTTCCTAGATACAATAGTTAAACCTATAGGATTAAAAATGCTTTTACAAAGACATTAAAAAGTTGTTTACAAAAAGGATGGTTAAGAAAATAGAAATTGAAACTCGAAATGACTGCCATCAGCTTTCTCTAATGTTTTTCTCTAATCTTTTTTCCTGCGATGTAAATCAAAATACTTTTTTTTTTTAAAAGACTGTTTTCAGGTGAGGATAAAAACAGCCAAAACCCTGAATTAGTTAGTAGTCTTATGATTCCTAGTCACCAACTATTTTTATATTCTTTTGTGAGATGGTTGTTATCTTTCAGCCCTCTCTAATACTGTATGTAACTAATCTCCAGGTAGAGAAACTCTAATTTGTCTGTTGTTTATCATTCCCTGATTTTAATCTTTTGTTTATCATTCCCTGATTTTAATCTTTTATTTGATAAAAACCCAGCTTTTTTATATGTAAATATTAGCAGTAGTCTAAAAATGCCATTTCTCAATGAACAGGATGCATTAACTTGGAAAACAGAGAATCAGGTAATCACCATTGAGGAAATCAGCAAATCGAAGAGTCCTATCCAGCTGGAAGGAAGTCAGACAGGGCTATAGCATGAAAATATTGGAGAAGTTTGTTGGAAGGGCAAGACCTAATATAGTTTACCTTTACACTTTTAGAAGATTTTGCTTCTTGCCTCTGCTTGAATGCCCTCTGTCATTTATTATAACTGGATTTATTGTTTCAATAGTGTTGTACCTGGAGTTTTGACCACAGTCAAAACAAACAAATCACTGGATATAGCTGAAGCCATAGATAAATGACATGGCAGGGATTCGTGCACAGATTTGCTCTAGTGCCCTCTCACATTCTTGTACCATCAATCTAGCTGGTGCTCTCTGAGGGTCATCAAAGGTCAACATACTTTCAATAAGGTGTTTTGTTTTTTTTTTTTTAATTTCAGTAAGGTTTTAACTGAAAGGTGCCCTTAACGTTCAGTGAACTTCAGGCATGTTTATAACCAAAAAGCCACTCCCCCTGTGGAATGATCACCCTCTACAGAAGTCACCCAGCCTGTGTCACGTTTCCCAATAGTGCTCGCGCTTGATACATTGACCACTGACTCCCATAGGCCCAGCTGCTTCCAACGCTGATGGTCCAAATAATCTCAGTTGTCTGCCTGGCCTTGTCAAAGTCATCTCATTTCCCATCTTTGTGTTTTTGCTCACACGGTTTCTACGTGGAAAGTCCATACGCATCTACTTCATTTTCCACCTCATCATTCCACCATCCATATGCTCTCGGGACTATCCATCATCAGAACTGCTCTTAGCTGACTCTCCACCAAAAAACTTTCCTCGAACTCATCCTGAAATAACATTTTTTTCTGCTAAATTACCATTTGTCATATATTAGTGCATGGCATCTCTAACTATCATGAATTGGAACAGATGAGAGAAGATGGAACTTGAAAGGAAATCTGCTCTTTTAAGGTAGGCCGTGGGGAAGCAGGCCTGGCTGGAGGTGATGTACAGTCTAGATGATGTTTTCAGGATCTGAAGATGGTAACAACCAAAAAACCAGTGTGAGCCCAGACAAGCTGCCAGTGCTGGTCCTAAAACTAGGTATTTGAATGAATGGACAAATCAGCTTGGAGAATTGTGTCAGTAAATAGAGGAAGGGCAGTCAGGGGTGCAGTGCAAGACTATTGAGGGAAAATGGCTCAGAGATAGCAAGACGAGGGGTGCCTGGGTGGCTCGGTCAGTTGAGCGTCCGACTTTGGCTCAGGACATGATCTCATGGCTTGTGAGTTCAAGCCCTGCGTTGGGCTGTGTGCTGACAGCTCAGAGCCCGGAGTCTGCTTCAGATTCTCTGTCTCCATCTCTCTCTGTGCTCCTCCCCTGCTTGCACTCTGTCTCTCTCCCTCTCTCTCAAAAGGAAATAAACATTAAAAAAAAAAGAGAGAGAGAGAGATAGCAAGACTAACACATCGCCTAAGTTGTTGAGAACTTAAGGCTATTACTAAATCACTGAATCAATTATAAGAGCATAAGACAACACAAGAACGTAGCTTAAGTCAAGATTAGCAGTAGGGTAAACTAATATTGAGTCTTAAAACACTGAGCTAGAAATATTTAAATCCTTGCCAAAGGTAAATATAAAGGGCATGTATTGGTTCAGGGTGAATTTCAGGTCTTTTGTAAAGAAGGCTAGAACAAAAATATTCTTTTCCACTGAAAGGGAACAGTGAAGCATAAAACCCCAAATTTAGCTGCAGGTTCCATCACCTGCTGATTTGTGTGTATGGAACATGAAAGGAAGGCTCAGAAACAAAAGTCTGTAGGAAAAAAATAGAAGGCAGCATTTACTCGCAAAGAAATGTGAGGAAGTCAGACTTCAGAAGAACTGGCCCAACAAATTAAAAAATAGGACAAGTATTTTTAAACAAACAAACAGTATTATGAAAGCTCAAGTTCTCATCAGTCTGTTCATGGTGGAAGACAGCAATTTTATCATGGCTACCATATTCACCAAGTTCATAACCTATATTCAGACAACAGCATTGCGAACGTCAAGGATAAAGTCATTTTCACTTAGGAGTTAGCAACTTGCAGGGAATACTCAAGGTTTCATTTGGAGGACAGAACTAGGCAGAGAGATTCTTTTAGTTTTTATTTATGTAAGAGTGGAATGGTGAGGGATTTTTTTTCTTTCGTTAGTGGTGAGACATGGGGCACATGCTTACACTGGTGACAGTGCCAGGTGTCACTTTCTGTTTTTGCAGTGCTTCCTGTGGTCATGATTCCCTGCCCCCCATAGGACACATTTGTCTGCCTACATTTGCTTAGCAATTTTCTCAGTTGTTATTATTGATTTCATATTTTACTTTGACCCATTTTATTTGTGTAAATATAATGAGAAATGTTGATTCACATATAATTACCTCCTTGTAATTTTTCTTAATGAAACAATACGATACTAAGACCCAAGATTTCACTTCTGGTTGTAGGTTTATAAAGTCTTTCTGGTTTTAATTTATTTCTATGTGTTTATTAGCTCAGTTGAGAGCAGACTATACCACCCAGTTCACCTCCACCCGATTAACAGTACCTGTAATTGTAAGGCTGCCCTTTTCCCAAAAGATACTCAGATTTCTCAGAATCCACACCCTGCCAAAAAGTGACATTCTTTCCCACCTATAGAGCTGAGATTCCCTAGTCCATCAGGGCAAGTACCAGGTGAGTTTCCCGAAGCATGCTATAGGCATCACTCTATATGCAAAACAAAGAGTTGTTTTTATTACTGAATTTGTCTCATCTACTTGAGTGTAATTTGCAGCCTGATTATGTTAAAATTTTATTTTTCCCATCATATGATGGTAGAAAAGAGGACAGATTCTTATTGAAGCAATACAAATAACTATACTCTCATTTAAAGTAAAAGTTTTTAAGGGCATCTGGGTGGCTCAGTCGGTTAAGTGTTGACTGTTTTGGCTCAGGTCATGATCTCACCATTCATGGGATTGAGCCCCCATGTTGAGTTCTGTGCTGACAGCCTGGGGCCTGCTTGGGATTCTCTCTCTCCCTCACTCTTTCAAAATAAATAAATAAATATTTAAAAACTGTTATCTTCCATCAAAAAGAAGTTTTTATTAACAGTAAATTTATATGTTTGACCATTGTAACTAATTTATACCTTTGGTATATTAATCTAAAAATTTTAAATTTCCAAATCAATTATAAACCTGTCAACCCAGAGGTATTTTTGTTGATGTCTTTCAGAACCCAGGACATAATATTCTGACTTTAAAATGTTTATTTTCTATTTAATGGTGGAAAATAATCTATATGATGACAAACCAATCTAGAAGTTAGTAGTTACTTGTATAGTGGATACAGGAAATTTTTCTATATTTATATTAAGTGCAACACTCTATTTACCTATAATTAAGGCTTTCTAAACTCCTCTTTAGAATGACTAAAAATGATATTAGAGAGGATGGTCATGTTGATGTTTAAAGCTGGTTCACCATTCTCTATCTCACTCTTATACAGAAACCTGACTATTTTACCACAAAAATGCATATTTAACATTTAACATTTCTTGAAAGGAGTTAGAGGATAATCCCTATTCCCTCAGATGGCAATACTGCTTTGCGTGTGAAAGAATTGACTCCAGAAGGACTATTTCTAATCTGTCAGGACACTGTAAAAAAACACTAGAAAACAAAGTACATGGTGCATGTTAAGCATACTTATGATTTCAAACTGTCTAATTGCTCTAGTGTTCTGAAAAAGTAATTAGATTTTTAGTTGGTCAAGAAGCCATAACTGTCTTGACTCAGGCTTGCTGTCTAAGACTCTAAACCTAAGGAAAAAATGGGGCACCTGACTGGCTCAGTTGGTTAAGCGACAAACTCTTGGTTTCAGCTCCAGTCATGATCTCATGGTTTGTGGGGTCAAGCCCCACATTGGGCTCTACACTGACAGTGCATGGAGCCTGCTTCTGATTCTCTCTCTCCCTCTCTCTCTTCCGCTCTCCCTCTCATGCTTACTCTCTCAAAAATAAATAAGCAGGGGCGCCTGGGTGGCGCAGTCGGTTAAGCGTCCGACTTCAGCCAGGTCACGATCTCGTGGTCCGTGAGTTCGAGCCCCGGGTCGGGCTCTGGGCTGATGGCTCAGAGCCTGGAGCCTGTTTCCAGTTCTGTGTCTCCCTCTCTCTCTGCCCCTCCCCCATTCATGCTCTGTCTCTCTCTGTCCCAAAAATAAATAAACGTTGAAAAAAAAAAAATTAAAAAAAAAAAATAAAATAAATAAGTAAACTCCAAAAAATTCTAAACCTGGAGGAAAAATAATAGATTTCAAAAGAAGTATCAGAGGATAGAAATATGAACATAAGTTATAAGTCCCTAAGGACAATGGATGATAGAAGCATAAAATAAGCATAGCAATAAGAAACCCTGATCATCAGATACAATAAGATAAACTGATTATTAAAAGTGTAGAATACTTGATTAAAGAGTTATTCACATTTATAGCAAAAGCAAAAACATTATAAGTACCATGACTAAATGAAAATCCTTCACTATCTGGAAGAGAATAATTTTTTACTACTTTTACTAACAGCAGGCTGGTATATAAAGGTTGATTTATCATTTTATCAAAAAGAAAACCCAAAACTATTGCTTTTTTTAGATCTATATAAGAAATTGCAGTAAAAGGTTCAAAAGACTTTTTTATGTTTTATACATAAACTCATTAATATTGGATCAACTTACTGGGAAAATTATAAATATTTTATTGCTCATTTAAACTCATTTTTTACAGGTATTATAAACTATAGTAAGTAAAGTTTATCTCCCTCAGATATTCTATAATTATTACACACCCCCCAAATCTGTATTCTTATTTATTTATTTATTTATTTAGAGAGTGAAAGAGAGAAACTGGGAGAGGGGCAGAGAGAGGGAGAGAGAGGGACAGAATCCCAAGCAGGCTTTGGGCTGCCAGTGCAGAGCCCGATGCAGGGCTTGAACTCATGAACTGTGAGATCATGACCTGAGCCAACATCGGATGCTTAACAGACTGAGCCACCCTGGCACTCCCTAAATTTGTATTCTAAAGTCTAATTGCATATTCTGGCACAACAATAACAATTTTGCTTTTAGAAAAAATTACTCCCATTTTGCCCTGATAAACAGAACATATTAAGATCTTGCATGCACTTTTCCATTCATTCACACGGACTTAAATTCTTAAAGAATTAAAGAACGAGGGGCGCCTGGGTGGCGCAGTCGGTTAAGCGTCCGACTTCAGCCAGGTCATGATCTCGCGGTCTGTGAGTTCGAGCCCCGCGTCAGGCTCTGGGCTGATGGCTCGGAGTCTGGAGCCTGTTTCCGATTCTGTGTCTCCCTCTCTCTCTGCCCCTCCCCCGTTCATGCTCTGTCTCTCTCTGTCCCAAAAATAAATAAAAAACGTTGAAAAAAAAATTTTAAAGAACAAACATGTGTAATAATAGGTGCTAAAGGTATTTGTACATACTGTTCATTTTCTTATCTGATAGTCATTCTATAATGTATAAAAATAAGGGGCATGGATATGTTAAAGGTTTTGTTTGCATATACAGAGATTATTTATTAATGATCTCAGTATAATATTTATCAAAGTTCTCAAAGTTAACTAGTATAACAAAATTCCATGTAAGCTGACATATTACATAGAAACAAAAATTTATATGAAAATTTTGTCAAATATTAAATTTGAAAAGTTGTCCCCCAACAAGGTAAGAGTGATTTTACCTACACAGTATAATGATTTGTAGCCCTGTCTCAAGTTACAGGAACAAAATCTCTTAAAAGACAGTAGTTATTATAATTCAATTTAATTGAACCATAAAGCCAGTGTGGGACACTTTGAGAGCACTGATTAATTAGGGTATTTTATAAATTAGAAAAAAAATATGCTTACATTAATTCTAACATTGTGATAAAGTCTGGAAGAAAACATAATTTACTTAAACCGAAATTATTAAACCATATACATTTATCCAAGGATTTCCCCTTATTAGGAATCTTACTGAACTTTATTTTAATCAAATAGAAAAATCTTTCAAATTTTGTTTTAAAGTAACAAAGTCATGGGATGCCTGGGTGGCTCGGTTGGTTGAGTGTCCAACTCGTGATTTTGGCTTAGGTCATGATCTCAGGCTTGTGAGATCGAGCCCTGCATTGGGCTCTGCACTGATGGTGTGGATCCTGCTTGGGATTCTCCGTCTCCCTCTCTGCCACTCCTTGATAGGCACATTCTCTGTCTCTGTCTCTCAAAATAAATAAAATAAAATAAAATAAAATAAAATAAAATAAAATAAAATAAAATAACAAAGTCTTTAGAATTTTGTGGCTCTTCTCAGGCACCTGCCTTTCCTTGTTTCTTATCCTTTAGCGTAGCAACCAAATTCATTAATTCAACTCGGAATTAAACCTCGCAATTTTTGTTCTTCTGAACTCAGTTCAGCAAATCACCTGTGTTTATGTAAGTAAGCAAATGAAAACAGCTCTATTAAATTCAAGACTTGTTTAACTCACTTCTTTCATTTTCTCTAGACATAGTAAAATATATAGAAGAATTTGTTCAAAAAATATTTATATCATACAACAGGAGGTCATTATTAAATTCTGGGCCAGCAATGATTTTCTCCCTATTTTATTATATGCTTTTATGCGCTGTTTATTTATAGTCCTCATCCAGTCAGATTGTGGGTCAAGTTAGGGACATAATTATTGAGGTTAAGTAATACCTTATAGTTGGCATACAGAACATTCCTTGCATCTTCTTGTGACTCACTTTTTATAAAACTGTGAGATTTTCCTGGTTTTTGGGTTTTTTGGTTTTTGTATTTTTTGTGTGAGGAGAGAAAAATTTGCACACTTGAATTTCTAGAGTTTTCAGACGGGCATGCAACTCCAGATTAATCAAAAGCAACAATTTCCACTACAAATTGTATTTAGGCTCACTAATGTTTGGTTTAGGAAAATTAAGCAAAACCCTCTCAAAAGTTAGAACTCTCCAGGGTGCCTGGGTGGCTTAGTTGATTAAGCATCTGACACTTGGTTTTGGCTCAGGTCATCCGGGGTCATCCCAGGGTCATGGGATCAAGCCCTGAGTCAAGCTTTCCGAGGAGCTCCCCACCCCTGTTGAACCCCCCATCGAGCCAGGCTCTGTATTGGGCACGGAGCCTGCTTGGGATTCTCTCTCTCTCTCTCTCTCTCTCTCTCTCTCTGCCTTCCTTAGCTGTTGCTACAACAGTAATTTGAATTGCAAGAGCATAAGAATCACCTGGAAGGCTTATTAAAATGCACATTTCTTGGCCCTTGCTGGGCAGTATGTGCTTCAGTAGGAAAGGTCTGGGAAGTTGCATTTCTAAGTTCCCAGGTAATGCTGGTAAAGCTGGACTGGGGACCATTTTGAGTCCAATGTTCTAGAATGTTTGCTAAATGACCAATTTCTGTGCCCAATTAATCTGCCAAAATTTCCTGAGAGGGGGAAAAAGAAATGAAGAGTAGTAACACTTAAAAATAGACAAACCGCTATAAAGGCTAATTAATCTTTCTTCGTAAGAATGGGGGAAAATTGTATTTCGTTTCACACCCACAAAAAGCTTTAAAATCTAATTCATATGTCAGAAGGAAGCATAGAATGCAAAATATACCGACCCAGATCTCAAAGGAAGATCAGAGGCTCAGAGGCTCTCCATTCCAATGAGCACAAAAATTTTGAGCAAAAATTAAAAACAAGGAGGATGCTGGAAGTTATCAAAATTTTGTATATAAGCAGACCAAAAAAAAAGATTAGAAAAGTCCTGGGTGGCTCAGTCAGTGGGCGTCCAACTTCAGCTCAGGTCATGATCTCGTGATCCATAAGTTCGAGTCTGTGCTAAGAGCTCAGAGCCTGGAGTCTCCTTCAGATTGTCCCACTCTCTCTCTGCCCCTCCCCGACTCATGCTCTGTCTCTCTTTGTCTCTCAAAAATGAAAAAACTTAAAAAAAAAAAAAGATTAACAAAAGGTATGAAAGACTATCTCTGCTAGATTCCCCAACACTTTCACTCAAGAAAGAATGTCTCTCCTAATATTACCCAACAAAGTCAAAGAATTGTGGCCTGACGAAAAATTCCCAACAGGAGTCTTGGACATGGAGGCCCCAAATCAGAATATCTAGATTATTAAGGCTTAGATATGGGTTTTCTGCAGCCCAGTCCCGAAGCTCCAGACCATTCCAGTCTCATTGTTTTCTGTCTTTGCTATCTAAGAATTCTAATATTTTTGAATTTCTTCCATTTCTCCTAGGAAGACATAAATACATGAACACAGTATAATTTGTCATTCCTGCTTCCTTGAAATTTTATTAAGAATTTCAGAGTAGAATAAACTGAGGGTTACTGGAAGGGAGGTGGGCAGGGGGATGGGTTCAATAGGTGGTGGGGAGGAAGGACTGTACTTGGGATGAGCACTGGGTGATGAATGTAAATGATAAATCCCTAGATTCCACACCTGAAACTAATGTTACACTGTATGTTAACTAACTGGTATTTAAATAAAAACTTGAAAGAGAGAAAAAAAAAAAAGAACTCCAGAGTAAAAGAATCCTTTACTTTCCAACCTTTGTTACCTAGTGGTGTGAAAATAAGGATGAATGGTCGTGAGTTCTTTAATTGCCTCAACACAGGCTGACCCTATCAGTGGTATAATGGAGGATAAATTGGAACCAGTCTCCGGGGTCACAAAAATAGGCTGTGCAGAGTGGTTCACCATGGTTTGTTAACAATTTTCAAGGAATTTAGCAATTTTCAAGGAATTTATGGTTAAATCTTTGCCCTTCATAAAAACTGTGATGAATTTTATAAATGTAATTTGACTTTGCCACTTCAACTCATATAAACAAATCGCTTTACATATTATATGATAAGAATGTTCCCCCAGGTCAAGAAACAAAAAGTTACAATTGTTGCATAACTGTGTAATTTTTACATGTAGATATAAATAATGTATATGTGTGTATATGCGTATGGGTATATGAATGTATATATGTGCATATAACTAAATTCTACAAGTAATGTAATCATTCTCCTATTGATGGAAATTTACCGTGGTCCCATATATTTTGCTGCCATAAAAAAAGCAGCAATAAACATTCTAACTTTCCAGAAGATGTATTCTTTCACACTGGTTCTTTAATCTCCATAGGCTCAAGTCCCAAAAATGGAACTGCGAAGTCAACATGGTTTTTGTCTTTAAAAATAATAATAATAATTACTACCAGATGACTTTACAAAAAGTTTTCAATTCACATTTCCACCAACAATGTATAATGTTCGTATCCCTGAATCCTCACCAGCACTGATTTTTTTAAATATAATCTAATGGAATTAAAAAAAAACATATTTTCCCTTTCAATTTGAAATTCCCTGATCCTACTGAAATTAAACATCAACGTTATTCCTTTAAAATTCAAATGCTGAAAATATGTATAACTACAATCAATGTCAAGAGTCGAATAGCCAAGATCCTGGTAAATTATACATCAGAATTCCTAAGCGAACACAGCACTGGATGTGGAGCTGGAAAATTCCTATATAAATCCTAGCTCTTCCATCTACCACATTGTAAGTGTGGGTAAGTTGTTTAACTTTTCTAAGTTTTAGTTCCTACAGTATCTAAATTGGACTAAATCACCTCTCCTACTTCTTGAGGCATTGTGATAATGTGGATAATGTGATGATGTGAAGTGGTTAGCACGATTCCCGGCACCTAGAGAGCAGTTAATAGACGTTGGTTAGTATTACAAGGATGCTTACCACCTTCTGATATGCTTTCACTCTTTTTCTCTCTAGGATCTTGAGTGAAACGTGGTTAAAGAACAAAGCGGAATGATGTCAACTTGACGACCTCAGTGTATTCACATTTGAAATACCTTAAAATATTTTTCTGGCAACACAAAAGACATCTGCCGTCTTAAGTTGGCACTGACGCTTTCTTTAAATTACATATGCAACAATATTACAGTGAGATCGGCAGCATCAAAGAAACAAAAACCAAAACCCAAACAGAATGAAGCAAAACACAAGAAAGCACATAAACCTTAATAGTGAGTTAATTAAATTCTTAATGGTGAGATGGCAATGTTTTGAGTATTACAATGCCTTCATAAGTGAATAGGTAGCCCCTGTGAAACCATGTTATTGGTTCACCCATTCACTCACTATTTTTACATCTTTGCTCTTTGTCTCTGTGAATTCACTAATTCTTTCCGATGTTACGTTCTCACACTCTGAGCCATTTCTATCAATTTATAATACACTTGATCGAATGGTAGTTTGCATTTGTTTATCCTTGGTTGGTTCAAAGCACTTGGTATAATTTCCTTGAAATCATCTCCTCCCATTTCACAACATTGCATTCTTTTCAATTAATTCCCAATAAACTCGTAATTGTCCATGCTCTGTTAGAGCCAGCAGTTAATCTCTGTTTAAGCTAATGGGTTCAACGTCTTCAACAAACAAATCTTTCGTGAAGGCTGCTGACAACCCAGAGTATTAACTGAGTCTAGTTTCATTATTTCTCACTTTCCTTGATCGTTTTCTCTCTTATTGTTTGGGAAATAGTCATGGCATTCTGGTGCTACTGTATAATATGATCAAGACTAGAGAACACAGTGCAAAGAGTCAAACTATTCTCCTTAAAGCTGGTGTGACCCTTCCTGTATACCAAGCCTCAGATGACAAGCCCATAACATGGGTAGTAGTACTCTCTAAACTCATTTTCAAGCATGAAACCAAACACATCTGACAATGTATGATTTCACTCGTACCTTATACAAGTGCCAAGAATAAGAAGTACAGTTGTATCAAATAAAATGATATATTTTTCAATTAGAATTAATTTTTCAAAATGGAAAAACTTAACCACTATTTTTATTATAAAAGTAAATGTACTCATCATTTTTAAAAAGTACAAAGAAAAAGGGAAAAAAAAATACCAGAATTACCAGCTGTCCTACATCCCAGAGACAATCACTGTTAACATACAGATGTGAAATATCCATTTGGATAAAATAGATAAAATTATTTTTTCAAAAAAAAATACTAGACATTATTTTGCATAACCTATTTTTCTAATTGTATAGAGCATAAAATAAATGTCATCACTTGACAATATAAACTAACCTATTCTTTTTTTTTTTATGTCTATTCCTTTATTTGGAGAGAGAGAGAGAGAGAGAGAGAGAGAGTAGAGGAGGAGCAGAGGGAGAGGGAAAGAGAGAATCCCAAGCAGGCTCCACAACATCAGCACAGAGTCTGAATTGGGGCTTGAACTCACGAACCACGAGTCGGATGCTTAACCCACTGGGCCACCCAGGCACCCCTAATCTATTATTATTTTTTTTATTTTAATTTTTTTTTTTTTTTTTTTTTTTTTTTTTTTTTTTTTTTTTTTAGGGAGAGAGAGAGACAGAGCATGAGCAGGGGAGGAGCACAGAGAGAGGGAGACACAGAATTCGAAGCAGGCTCCAAGCTCTATGCTGTCAGCACAGAGCCTGTCGCGGGGGCTCCACCTCACAAACCACGAGATCATGACCTGAGCTGAAGTCGGTCGCTCAACCAACTGAGCCTCCCAGGCGCCCCCCTAATCTATTGTTTTAAACAGCAAGGTACATTTCATTGTATAATATATGTAATATATCATAATGTATTCACTGAGGCCTCAGGAGGGGAATTTAAGTTGCTTATAATTTTCCTATTACAAATAAACATTATAAAAGTAATCTTTGATGGGGCACCTGGGTGGCTCAGTCTGTTGGACGTCCGACTTGGGCTCAGGTCATGATCTCGTGGTCTGTGGGTTCAAGCCCCGCGTCAGGCTCTGTGCTGACAGCTCAGAGCCTGAAGCCTGCTTCAGATTCTGTGTCTCCCTCTCTCTCTCTGCCCCTCCCCTGCTCGTGCTCTGTCTCTCTCTCTGTCAAAAATAAATAAACATTTTTTAAAAATTTTTTTAAAAAGTAATCTTTGCAAAAATTTTTTCTATGTTATTTGTGTAGGAAAATTACTAGAAAGAGAATTGCTAGATCAAAGATTTGTAACAATTCAAATTTCAAGATATTGGGACTAACTGTCCTTCAAAATATTGTACAGAACTGTATTTTTGAGTTTCTTTCCTTCACTTTCTCTAGAGCCAATCATTTTAATTTTTTCCAGTCTCTGAGACAGAAAAGAAATCCAGTCAAAAAATATTCAAGGCAGATGAATAGATAGAGAAGGAAACACAAATGGCCAAGAGAAATAAGAGATGGCCAAAGTCAGTCCAATCAGAAGAGCTAAACTTTAAAAAATGCAATAATAGGGGCGCCTGGGTGGCGCAGTCGGTTAAGCGTCCAACTTCAGCCAGGTCACGATCTCGCGGTCCGTGAGTTCGAGCCCCGTGTCGGGCTCTGGGCTGATGGCTCAGAGCCTGGAGCCTGTTTCCAATTCTGTGTCTCCCTCTCTCTCTGCCCCTCCCCCGTTCATGCTCTGTCTCTCTCTGTCCCAAAAATAAATAAACGTTGAAAAAAAAATTTTTTTAAATGCAATAATATTCACTGTTAGCAAGTGTGTGAGTATTAGACATTCTCATATCCCATAGACATGGTATTGGCAGGAATACAAACTTGGGCCTTGTTTTGGAAGCATATTTGGTCACAACAAAAAATATTATTCGTATATTCCACAGCAGTTTCATTGAGGAATTTATCACAGAGATAATCTTGAAAAAGTACAGAAGCCAAGATATGTTATTAATGTTACTGGTAGAAGATTATTTAAATAAATTATAACATTCATACAGTGCAGTTTTTAAAAGTAATATCTTGAAAATAAATTGAATAACTCAACCAAGCTTTCATAATATATATGCCTATGAAATTATTATGTGTACCTTAAAGTTAGATAATGTTATTTGTTAATTATATCTCAATAAAGCTGGGGAAAAAATGTAAAGCCTAGATTCCGAACATCCTTTTGTATAATTCCAAAAGAGTAAGTTATATTTCAGGGCACCTGGGTGGCTCAGTGGGTTAAATGTCAGACTCTTGATTTCAGCTCAGGTTGTGATCTCACGGTTCGTGGGGTCATCCCTGCATCAGTCTCTGCGTGGACAGTGCAGATTGTACGTGCGTTTCTTTCTCTCCCTATCTCTCTGCTCCTCCCTTCTCTTGCGCTCTCTCTCTCTTTCTTGGATTTAAAAAAAAATTTTTTTTAATGTTTATTTTTGAGAGAGAGTGAGCACAAGCCGGGGAGGGGCAGAGAGAGAAGGAGACACAGAATCTGAAGCAGGCTCCAGGCTGTCAGCACAGAGCCCGACGCGGGGCTTGAACTCATAAACCGTGAGATCATGACCTGAGCCAAAGCCAGATGCTTAACCAACTGAGCCACCCAGGCGCCCCAGTTCTTGGATTTCTTTTACCAAGTGCATGAATTATATTTTTATGTCAGCCTGTGAGGTATTAACTAAATAAAATTATGAGCCATTTTTGTCATTTCCCACTTTTGTGTATAAATGAAGAAAACCGAGGCTTGTCTTTTTTAAATTTGATCATTCTAAGTCTGTAATTTTTATGAAATCCTCTAACTTCGTAAAGTTTAGTCCTCTGCTAACATCCTTTCACAAAGACTGTTTATGTTGTACAATAACTATTTGCTCAAGACAAATCTTATAAGGTAGATACAAAATGTGGCATGCATCTTCTGGGTCAAACTAATTTCATGTAATGAACAAAATTGTGTAATATCAAATTATAGGACCTTTATATGATCTATCAATCTACCGAGTTAAATAGCTGAAATCACTTCCAAAACAAATCCTTTTGCAGTCAGCAAAATGAAGCAATTACATGAATAAGTTTTTCCACTTGGCCTATTTTTCTGCCCATGGTTATTAATCAGTCTCACTGACTACATTTTCCATTTTACATCTACTTTCAGGCACTACTCCAGGTGGCCAAACATTTCACATTACGTAAATAAAATAAAACAAAACCTTTGCCCATTGAGCAAATGGATGTACTTCAGATCTAATTTTTCCAGCCTCTCTCAAATCATTCAGAAAACACAATATGGATTCTATAAAAGGATACTCAATATTTTCATTTTATTTGGCTAACTGGAATTTGTTGAAGTGAAATTTTGCTCCAACCGATATTACCCAGATAGCTGAATTAATTTAGGTTGATGGCCTGTTTTATCTCATGGCTCTTTGATACCTTTGGCTCGATTGTTTGTTGCTTTGCCTTGTCTCTTCTTCCGAATTCAAAGTCTGGGAAATGCCTGTTTGGAACAGCTGTTTCACATAATGCCTCTTTCAGATGCTAGTTCTTAACCCTTGCTACATATCAGAATGACTATTTCTTTATACTACTATTCTAGACGCAATCAGGTGGTGATTCAGATTTAACTGGGCCAGAGTGGGGCCAGGGCAATTTTTTAGAGCTCCAAATGTGATTCTGTTGTGCCCGTACATCCTGGCCCTCAAGCAGGGTCAAATATTACTCTATGTTAATGATAGGTCTCTTAAACTTAATCCAGGTCCTTACAGCTGATAGATTTCTGTACGCTGATCTGCCCTGAGTGATAACATGGCTGTAACAAATCTACTCACAACATCTATGTCGTTCATAGGAATTCCAGTGTTCTAAAGATTAACGGTTCTTAGGCCTCAGAGCATTTTGTTTTGGTTTTTTGGGTTTGGGGTTTTTTTGAGAGCTTTAAAAAATAATAATGCTTGTACCACTCCCAAAGTCTAAAGTCTGACCTGGGCATTGAGATTCTTTAAATTTTTCCCAAGTGATACTAATGTGCAGCCAAGGTTGAGAATGACCATATAGGGCCAAGATACTTAAGAAAATTCAAGTCCTGCCTTGTCAAATGCAGTTTCCCTCTTTCCCAGAGAGATTCCCAGGGGATAACTTAACCATGGGATAATGACCACAGGAAATAATCCACAACTATTATATATATACACACATATTCTTCTTTGAACTTTGGCTTGGAAATATCTGTGTTGGAGTTCATTTCTAGAACTCTATACAGGGACAGTCCTAGGGGAAAAAAATGAGACTAGAAAATATATTTTCCATGGCCTTCTCTTAGCTTCTTTTATCAATTCTCCTCATTTCCCTACCCAGGAACTTTTCTTACATCACAGTCTCTGAGGGCTTTGCTCTCAGCTAATTAGCTAAGACATTAGCTTTCAAAAGTATAAGATGTTTTCTCACAAAGATGTAGAGTATCTGTATTTAATAGGACAGTATGGAAAGATTTTAATTCTTTCCAGGAACACTACATCTTCTCACCCTATTCATCAGAATAATCAGGTTTCTAGACCAAGATTGAAATTTACTGTTAAAAAATAAATTCCTATATGACTTTTCTACAGCTCTAGTATGCTCAGTATTGTCTTGATTATAGCAACAAAAATTCTGGGTAAATGGGAATATCGATCACCTCTTTTCCTGTATCTCTCCCTTTCATGACTGGCTCATAACCATGGCTGCTTTGGTCTGAACGTTTGTATCCCCCAAAATTTGTCTGTTGAAATACTAACCCCCAAGGTGACGGTATAAGGAGGTGGCACTTTGGGAGATGATTAGGTCATGAGGACCAAACCCTCAGGAATGGAACCAGTGACCATAGCAAAGAGACCTCAGCCATCCCTCACCTTTTCTACCATGTAAGGACACAGGGAAAAGACAGCAATCTGTGATTGAGGAAGTAATCTCTCTCCAGACACTGCATCTACCAGCATCTTGATCTTGGACTTCTTAGCCTCCAGAATGGTGAGAAATAAATTTCTGCTGTTTATAAACCACACACTGTATAGTGATTTGCTATAGCAGCCTGAGTAGACTAAGTAATGGTGAAGGTCACAGTGTTGTTGTTTTTTTTAATTGTATTTTAATGCATTACTCAATGCTGTTTCTGCATTTTTAAATAGTTTGTATGCACTAAGAAACATTAGAAATGCAGAGAAAATAGTAAAGAATGAAACAAGAATCACTGACAGAAATAGTCTCGATGAAAATCTTAACCCACTCCCTTTCAATTTGTCTCTCTGATTGATATTGACACCTATTAATGTCAAACGAAAAGATCGGAGATTCAGTCCTGTGAACTGGCTGTAAGTGTAAGACATTTGACAGTGTAAGACAAACATGAAGCTCAATTCTAGCCAGACTCCATGCAGATTAACCCTCTTCTGCTAAGACATCATTTGAGATAGAATAAATATAGTTACTAACATGCAAGCTTTCTTAGTTAAACCACAATTCAGTTATGCTTCCCTGACTTTGTAGCAGTTGGATTTTGAATGATCACAGAACATGTCTTGAATAATTTCTAAAGATGGTTGATTATTTCTTTTGCAATTTGCTTCTTCCTTTTTAAATTCAATTCTTGGAGGGGCGCCTGGGTGGCACAGTCGGTTAAGCGTCCGACTTCAGCCAGGTCACGATCTCGCGGTCCATGAGTTCGAGCCCCGCGTCGGGCTCTGGGCTGATGGCTCAGAGCCTGGAGCCTGCTTCCAATTCTGTGTCTCCCTCTCTCTCTGCCCCTCCCCCGTTCATGCTCTGTCTCTCTCTGTCCCAAAAATAAAATAAAACGTTGAAAAAAAAATAAATTCAATTCTTGGAACATCAGTATAATTTGGGGGTACTTTTCTTCTCATATTTATATTCTCTCTCTCCCAAAGTTGATGTATACTTCCATATTTATGTATTTGAACATTGTATGGAAAAATGTGTAAAACAGTGAGGTTATACAGTATATGCAAGTTTTTATACTTCTATTTTGAAAAGTAATTGAATACTGAATATATATAAACTAATATTTATAAAATACAGATAAGATACACACATAAGTAATAAAACAATAATATATCTGCTTTGACTAGCCCCTCTCTTCCTCCTCTTCTCAGTCACTTAATGGGTCCTAAACTGGTTTGTTCTCAGACCCCTTCCAATCTACTCACCTGGTCTATTCTGTATTTAAGGAAAAAACATTTGCAGGTATATTTGACCTCCAATTCTTCATTAGGTTAGCCAGTGGGAGGTACTGGGAAAAG
The DNA here is from genome assembly GCF_022079265.1 of Lynx rufus. NCBI lineage: Eukaryota > Metazoa > Chordata > Mammalia > Carnivora > Felidae > Lynx > Lynx rufus. The sequence continues at coordinate 202,263,692 of NW_025814823.1, read as the reverse complement.
GCAGGGTATGATCTCCCTGTCTCCTATGGTGTCTCCAGCAAAATTTGTCCCTCTTTTGCTGGTCTAATTCCTGACAGATACCCTCTCCTTACATGAAGCCTGCTCTCTTAGACAATGCTGATCTTAGCTCTAGTGGCTGCCAGAGATTCCAGTCTCTTGAGTCTGAGAACACTTCTCCCACTACTCTTCTAGCCCTAGGGGCATGACTGGCTTCCTGTCCCCAGTAGCTGACTCAAAATGCCTGGTTTGACTTTCATAATCTGAGTAACCAAATTACCTGTTGTAATCACCTCTGCTTGGAAGACCAAGAAATTTCTGATTTGTAAGTGGATGCTAAAAGCTCTTCCATTTCTAGTTTGCTAGAAAAAAAAATTATTAAGATTTATTACTTAATTTTATTGAATTCACTTTCAGCATTTCCAGAGATAATGATTTGCTTTTCCTTCTTTAACTTGTTAATGTGATAAATTACATCTATAGGTTTTTTCTATTGTTAAAAATCCTACATAGACCAAGTTTTCATACTACACTATGAATTTTCTAGGTCACTATAAGAAAGAAAATTTGCTAAGTTCTAATTTAGAATTTTTACCATTAGATTCATGAGGGAGATTGGTTATAATTTCTCTTTATTGTACACTTATTGTATAATGTTGGTATCAAGATTATAGGGACCTCATAAAATTAACTAAAAAGAGTTCCTTCTTTTCCCATTCTGGTATAGTTTTCGTATGACAAGAATAATACATTCCATTGACATTTGTAGAGCTCATCAGTAAATATGTCTGGGCCTTATGGCTCTCTTTTTGTGAGAAGAATTTTTAACTTCTAAATCAAATATCTTTACTGGTAAGAAAAATTTTCAAGTGCTTTATTTCATCTTGAACATTAATAAATTTGGACTATGAAAAGTCCTTAGATATTATTTCCTTGACTATAAACTTTCCTAATTTTCTTTATTTTTCTTTTGTACATCTTATCAGATATTGCCTCTATTTAGTTCTTAATCTCTACTTCACATATCCGTCTCCCCTCCCTGTGCTGTATTCAGGATAATTTCCTCATATCTAACTTCCAATTCATTATTTTATCTTTGGCTCTATCTAATCTAGTACTTAACCTCTCCATTAAGGTTTTGATGTTCATTATATTTTTTATTTCTAAAAGTTCTCTTAAATACAGTTCCAAACTTGCTTAATACATGATATATATACTGTTTCTAACTTCTGTTACCGACACATTTCATTGATTTCTTTAAACATATTAAATGTGGGTTTTATGGTTACATAATAATCCTAATATCTGAAATCTGAGTAGAGTTCCTTTATATGTTTCTGCTCAGGATGCCTATTTCCTTATGAGTTTTTTCTTTTTTAAGTTTATTTATTTTTGAGAGAGAGAGAGAGAGAGAGAGAGAGAGAGTATGAGCAGGGAAGGAGCAGAGAGAGGGGGAGAGAGAGAATCCCAAGCAGGCTTCAGACTGTCAGCACAGAGCCCAATGCAGGGCTCAAATCCACGCACCGTGAGATTATGACAGCCTAAATCAAGATTCTGACGCTGAACTGACTGAGCCACCCAGGCTCCCTTCCTCATGAGTTTTGTGATAGTTTATGTTTCATTCCATATTTAATGGAATTTTGGGTGTAGTAATTCTCTGAGACCTGGAATACATGGATTTCTCCAAAGATATTTTGCTTTTGTTTTGGCTAAGTTCTTTTTTTTTTTTCTTAATGTTTTTTATTTATTTTTGAGACAGAGACAGAGCATGAGCGGGGGAGGGGCAGAGAGAGAGAGAGACACAGAATCTGAAGCAGGCTCCAGGCTCTGAGCCATCAGCATAGTGTTTTGGCTAAGTTCTTAAAGATAATACCAAACAGGGACAATTATAAAATACATTTCAGTTGATTTTTTTTTTTTTTGAATCACGGAGACCATGAGAATTTAAACTACAAATTCATGTCAAGATGTACTTATGATTTCTGCCCCCTCAACCTTGCACCAAGTTTGGGGCAGAAACATTTCCTAATGCCCTTCTGAGGGGCAGTTATTTTTTCTACTTCATTCTTTCACTGAAAATATAGTCCTTTAGATTCTGGCTTTAAATAGGTTTCTCTATAAGACTGTTACCCTGAGCAGGCTCTAAGCTTTGTCTCCCACTTTCCCATATCTTGATAATCATAAAAATGGAAAGTCAGGGTTTTAAGGATAGCACTGTTTCATGGAAGTCTCTGGTTATCGTGCTTTCATACCTCTCTGGATTCATGTATTCTCTTCATGATCTTCCTATAAGGTATACCTTAATACCTTGGCAAGTTATCAATACACTTTTAAAAATGTCATGTGCATTTTACCTGGTATTTGTAGGATTGTGGTACAGAAAAAAAATCCCCTGCACTTTGAAAACATTATGTAAAATAATTTTTATTGTCACTCATATTTTTTTAGAACTGTGCTTTTAAATGCCCGCCCAGCATTTTGTTAGATCTTTTTGGTATGTATTTAACTAATGTGCCCCTCTTCCCTTTGTGCTGTGGAAGTGAAGGTTGTATTCAACTCTCCATTTTAAATAATGTTGCAATAAATATCACTCCCTATAGCATTTATGATTATTTCCTAGGGAGTAATTAGTGAATCATGGTTACATGAACAGTTTTGATGTCTGAGATACCTATTTCCAAATTACATCCCAGAAATTACAGTACCAGTTTATACTCTGATAAGCTGGATGTGAAAGTGCCCATTTCACTGCACTCTTACCAAGAAAAACTATCACTATTTTTATACCTATAAATCTGACAAGGACTTTAGCAGGCATCTTATTATTTCAATTTGTATTTATTTGATTACTAAATTACTCAGCACTTACTTTATCATCCACTTTCAAACACAACATAAAGATTTTTTCTTATTGTTTTCTATGTTAATGCAAACGCTAAATCACCACTTTCTTCGTCCAAAATTATTTCCTAAGCAAATTATACATGCCTTATACGTATGTTTTCTATTATTCTCCCTTATATTTATATCCTGTAAAATCTGTTAAAATATATATTAATTATGAATGATTGATCAGGAATAATATCTTCATTTGGGAAATTTTCTCTGTAAATCTAAGTTTCCATAAATCTTCCTTTGAACAACTCTGCAGAATTTCCTCTAGTTTTAATATTTGCAGATAAACATTTCTTCCATTTCCTATTTCTTCTGGTCTGCTGCTCTCTCCTTTTTCTTTCATAAGGTAAATAAAAATTCTAGTTTCAGATTTTGTGATATATTATTTCTTACAACCTCCCACAACACTTTAAGGATTCAAATTGACCTTTTCTCCCATTCTTCTTATTTCCTGCTACCGGTATGTCAATACCTAGGAAATCTCATCAAAGATGTAACTGTCCATATCCAACTGACTCATTCCTTCTTTCAAATTGGTCTTCCTTATTCTCATTCAATTTTTTTTTCAGTAATATAACTTCTTCAAGCATTTTACCCTCTAATTCATTTCTCCAAGCAACAACTGTAGCCCTTACTTGTCCTTATTCAGCAAAAACAAACAAACAAACAAACAAACAAACAAACAAACTGCACTAATCTTGGAAACAAATGATTATATCAAATCTTCTATATCATATCTTCTCCCTCCTTCATATAAGTTGTATGTGACAAAATTAGTCAATCAAGTAAAAGCACCACCTTTCTTAATGAGAAGGAGCAGATACTGGCTATTATTTTCAGTGGTGAAATGGGTTATTCAGTCCCAATTAAAAATAGAGACGACAGAGACTGAGACCAAGATTTTTAATTTAAGATGTGCCTGTGATGCAGTTACATTTGCCAAAGGAAACGGCTTCAACAGTTGGATGCAGGCTTCTTCTCTCTTCTCTCTGAAAAGAAGGGAGGAAACAATAAACTTACAGAAATAAAAAAGATACCACCCAGCTTTCACCCCACCACGTTGCTTTCTTGTAAACATTGTACAGAGCAGTTAGCATTCAAAAAGTCAAGCCTCCCAGTTCTAAAAAAATTTAAAAGACCCACTGTGATTTTATTTCAGAATTTTTATCAAATACTATTTACAATGCTTTTCTTTTTGCTTCATTAAAATCTGATTAACAATATCTAAAAACTTCCACTTTATTAACAATCAATAACGTCTCTTTTTCTGATCAGCATTTTTTTTTCCTATTAACCTTAGAAAATGAGAGTCTGGAAAGTATATTTAACTTTTTGATCCTGAGATTTTATATTTTCAAACTGAAGTTACTTTCCTCTTGCACTACAGAAAGTACTTAAGACAGTTTAGATAATATTTAAATGCTCTTGGATGAAATGTGCTTAGTGACCAAAGCCAATCATTATACAAACCATGTGTTTTTCCATAGCAAATTAAATGAAATGAAAGAAGATGACAGTTCTAACTAGTAATCCTGCTTCAATAGTATACAAATTAGGAGCATCCGTATTCTATTATATTTATAAATTCCAGGACTTCTCTTTAATTAGAAACAAAATAATTGATAAGTAAACAAATTGTGTGTGATAACGAAAGAATGGACAGATCTAGAAACCCAAATTGCCTGAAGAGCTAAGTACTTTAAGCAAGATGCATTTTTATTTCCATAACTTTGTATTAAACTTCAGTAACAAATAAGCAGAACACACAGAACATAATGAATACTTGATGAGTCAGGGTTATCACCACACAATAACAATATGATATATAGTTTATAGTTAAAAAGTGACTGCTCCGTGGCGCCTGGGTGGCTCAGTCGTTTAAGCGTCTGACTTCGGCTCAGGTCATGATCTCACAGTTCGTGGGTTTGTGCCGCGAATCGGGCTCTGTGCTGACAGCTTGGAGCCTGGAGCCTGCTTTGAATTCTGTTTCTCCCTCTCTGTTCCTCCCCCACTCATACTCTGTCTCTCTCTCTCTCTCCTTCAAAAATAAATAAAAACATTAATTAAAAAAATTAAACACGTGAACTCTCTCAAAAAAAAAAAAAAAAAGTGACTGCTCCTAAGACCTATGAGATATTCAGGGAATGTAAATAGCATATGAAGAGAAAAATACACCAGTATGGTTTAGTCTGCTACCTACAGGAACAGTATCTAAATTGTAAGGATTCCCTTAGCTTTTGAACAACCTCCACTCGTGTTTGGATTCACCCCGTAATCACGGTCTACCTTTCTGGTAACATTGCTGAATGAAGACCCATGCTTGGGTCTAGTTTTTACTAATTTGACCCATTTAGATTTCTTTAACTCTGTATCTTCTTTTTATGTTACAGTAAACATACATTAACTCATATGCCAACGAGTAGAGTGGAGGATGGACAAACTGCCAAAGAACCATGGTGTTTTTTTGTTCTTTTCACAAACCAGACACCATAACAGAAAACAAATTTAAGAACGTGTGTGGGTCCAGTAACCTTCTGTGCAATTACACTAATTATTTCAAAGTTCATAGGAATCAATATTTTTTGAATATTTACCAGGTCTGTGATGGCTTATTTGATATGTAACTTGATGGGACTACAGGGTGCCCAAATATTTGGTGAGACATTGCTCCGGCTGTTTCTATGAGAGTGTTTTTGGATGAGATTAGATTCAAATTGGTAGATCAAGTAAAGCAAATGGTCTTCCCAAACATGAAGCCTCATCTAATCTGTTGAAGGCCTGAATGGAACAAAAAAACAGACCCTCCTCCAAGTAAGAGAGGATCAGCTTTTCTTCTGCTTTCAACCTTGAACTGAAACATCAGCTCTTTTTGGTTCTTGAGCCTGCCGACCTTCTAACGGAAACTACACCATTGAGTCTCCCAGCTTGTGGACTCATTCTGCAGATCTTGGGATTTGCCAGCCTTCATAATCATGTGAGCCGATATATGTATATCTTACATATGTCATTAGTTCTATTTCTCTAGAGAACACTGAGTAATACAAAGTCACTCACAGAATGTTAGAATTTTGACTGGGAAATAATAATGAAAATGACTTTTTTACAATGTTCTATAATCTCCTACTATTTCTTCTTCATGTGCTCTTCTGGTTTGTGTGTGTGGTTATTGTTATAAGAGCAGAGGTGAGCAGGGGTGTTTCTCACGACCTCTTTAACTTTCTCTTGTATACTCAATTTCCTGACCAGTTCATGCTTTCCTCTTGCCTGTCCCGGTAAGATCTGGAGACAAGTAATAGATTAGCTCACAGTACCTATCTATTAAAGATGAATTTATCTTCCATCAGTCCAATTTTTAGAAAAGATACTGGTGAAATTTTTCCATATTGTAACATCAAAATCATTAACCAGATTCCAGAGTTAGAGGACAGGTTGACTCCCTGCCTTCTCAGATGCTTATAAGGAAAGTTGTATCCACTAAAAAACCAAAAAAATACAATTGAGGCAAAATCTCTTACTGCATATCCAACAGCTATTTCTCTTTTCTCCTTCATAATGGATCCTGTTATTATTTAGGACTTTGGTCTCAAATGATGAATCATGAAGGATTTTGAGATAATATGTAATATCATCTCTCCTTTGCATGTTATTATTTTAGAGGCAAGTTTGGGATGTATTTTTGACCTCTGGGGTGTAAGAGGGAATATTTTGAGGATTCTTGGAAAGATTTTACCCTTAATTTTAAAAAAAAAGGGTGGGAGGTATCTTTTCCTCCTTTCTCTACCTTCCTATTTTGGAAACTTCAAATAAATATAGGCTATCTAGAGCTGCAGCCACTGTTTACAAATGTGAGGGGACAAGCCTGATGAAGAAATTCAATATTCTGAAGAAGTCAGTTAAAGGATGGAAAGAAACTAGTTTTTTAAGATCCCACTGGGCCACCAAACCAACCCTGGGGACCAGCTACCTTAAGAATTCCTGTTAAGTAAAAATTAAATGTTGCTCTGTTAATAAGGTTTTTTACTGGTTTCAACCAAGCACAACCTAACTGGCATGATCTAACATAATTAGTTATATATGATAATGTATGGATTTGTCTTTATTTTTCAAAAGTTCTTTCTTGTTCTTAGCTTCATGCTGAGTAGCCTATCTCTTTTGCATTATAATTGCATTCTGTTGATTTCTATTATGATGTTTTTATTGACATTCCCATTGATTTAATTCCCTATGGTTGCCTTTGCTTGCATAGTATAATCTCCTAACATACTTTGTTAGAAACATAAAAAAATATTTCCTTTATGCTAATGGTCTAGAGTGCTCTATAGAAGTTCACAAAAGCTTGTAGTAAAATGTTTCTTTTTTTGGCAAAATAACATGTATGTATGTGTGTGTATATATATATAATAACATGGCAAAATAACATATATAACTATATATACAAAAAATATATACAATAAAATTTTTTTATTTTTTTATTTTTTAAAGAAATAACTCTTGATTTGATCCTGGGCCACTATAGAGACGGAAGTCTTATCAATGGAACAAAACATGACAACATGAACTGCTTGTCATGAAATTAGTGCTACCCAGTTAACTAGTATCAACTAGGAATAATATAGATGGACTTGAGCCAAAGCAGCTCCTAAAGGCACAGAAAGCTGCATGAACTTATTCTCTGATCTGCTGCCCCTCCTTGATCCTCATCTCTGTCTTCACGGGAAGTTCTCTATGTCCAGCTCATGAATGAGGGAAAAATTGAGCCTGTTTTATAGAAGCACTGCTCAATATATCAGTGCCAGCCCAAAGTTGACAGCTTAGGCATTATAGCCCACTTGAGTGTAATCTTAAGAGATACTTCAAGCTGTATATTTGGTTGTCCACTATTCCTGCAAGATGAGTTATTGATTTATGCATGGTAGCTAATAATTTAGCTAAATGATTAGGGACTTGGAAGGAACAAGATGGGAGGACTGGTAGTAATGAATTTGAGGGAAGAAATATGTGGATGAACCACTGAGAATGAGCTACAGTATGAGAACATTTATGCTTAATATGAATGCTTACCAAACTGTCAAGAAGATTATCAATCAGATATGTAGGTGTGAAACAACCTCTTTCACCAGGCACATTGCTTGTTCAGAAAGCTTATGAACAAAGCAACCTTAGCCAAAGAAAGCTTAGCAACAAAGGCAACAGAAAACATTCATAGGCTCAACAACATACCTTGTCCCTCACCAAAGCCAATTTATCTGGCAAGACTATTACATGTCCAACATGCAAGCAATAGTGAGCAAGGCTAAGCACTCAACAGTGTATCTTGGGCAAACAAACTACTTACCTTTTGGCAGGATCATTGATAATATTTAATTCCTCTGTCACGGTGGCAACAGGGAGTTTCATAACTGGCATAGATAACTCTTCTGAGATTACATTGTCTTTATCTGCACACCATGCTTCTCTGACCACCCCCCCCCCCCCCGCCATGGGCATATTAAATGCCTTAAATGCTGCCACAGTCTGTGTTTCTACACTGCTTGTATGCCAGGAACTCTCTTTATAACAAAATAGTAGATATGCATTGAACATGCCAGTCTCACCATTTACCCTATGACCCCAGAATAACTCTTACCACTGTCTGGTGAATATTCTGTTAAAAACTCAATTCTAATTCCAGCTGAGAGACAATGGCTTGAAAAGTTGGGCTGATGTTAGAGGATGTGGTGTATGTTCTAAACTAGTGATCGAGTGTGAGCTTATGTGGGTTCCCCATAGAGCAAATACAAGAATCTTTGATTTGTGTTCTGGATGTCAGAGTGACACCTTTTTAATTTGTTTTAAATTGTTTAAATTGTTTTAAAACTTTTGTCTCTTACTCCTGAGATTTTAGGCTTTACTGAATTAGTACCCGAGGGAAAATATGCAGCAAGATTCCTTTGAATTTGAGGATGAAAGCCTTTTAGGGTTCTTCATGCTTCTGGACAAACAATCAAAAGTTTAAGAGGCAGTTACATTGTTGGCTGGGGAATAAAATTTGACTCTAGAAGGGAATTGAAATGGCAATTTCTGAGAAAAATTAAAAGAACACAGGGGCAGGATGGTGCCAAGGTGGCTCATTCCGTTAAGCCACTGACTCTTGGTTTCAGCTCACGTCATGATCTCATGGTTTGTGAGATCCAGCCCTGCATCAGGCTCTGCACTGAAAGTGTGGAGCCTGCTTGGGGTTCTCTCTCTCTCTCTCTCTCTCTCTCTCTCAAAATAAATAAACATAAGAAAAAAAAATAACACAGGGGATCTCCTTGGATAGCTCCTAATTCTGCCAAGTCCTATGAGAAAAATCAATGAAGACCTAATGGTCGAAACTTGGAAGCAACCCAGATGTCCTTTAATTAGTGAATGTGTAAATAAACGGTGGTCCAAACACACAATGGAATATTGTTCAGTGATTTCTATAAAATGAGCTATCAAGCCACAAAAAATTCTTGAAGGAAACAAATGCATTTTACTGAGTGAAAGAGGTCAGTTTGAAAAGCTTATATACTGTAATATTTCAACTATATGACATTCTGGAAACCACAGAGTAAAGTAAAAGTATTAGTGGTTGCCAGGAGTTGGGGGAGGGGGTTAGATAAGCGGAACAGAGGAGATTTTAGGGCACTGAAACTATTCTGCATGACGTTGTAATGGTAGATGCATGACATTAGACGTTTGGCAAAACCCACGGATCTACACAACACAAAGAGGAAAGCTTAATGTAAAGTAGGAACTTTAGTTAATAATAATGTATCAATATTGGTTCACCAGTTTTAACAAATGTGCCATACCAGCACAAGATGCTAAAAATAACAGAAACTGGGGATTGAGGGAGATGAACAGAAAGAGAATACACAGAAATTCTGTGCGTTCTACTCAACTTTTCTATAAACCTAAAACTGCTGTAAAGAATAAAGTGTATCAATTTTGTTAAAACAAATGCCCACAGCAAAATCATGCAAGTAGATTATAAAGGATATTTATGTTAAGAATGAAGATTTGCGGGCACCTGGGTGGCTCTGGCAATTAACTGTTGGACTTTGATCTTGGCTTAGGTCATGATCTCATGGGTCTTGGGATGGAGCCCTGTGTCAGGCTCTGTGTTAACCATATGGAGCCTGCTTGGGATTTTCTTTCTCTCTCTCTCTCTCTCTCTCTCTGCCCCTCCCCTGCTGGTTCTCTCTCTCTCAAAATAAATAAAATTTAAAAAAAAAAAAAGGAGTCTCTTCGTTAAAAAAAAAAAAAAGAGAGAGAAAAGGAAAAGAATGAAAATTGGTCACTCTACAGTGGAAAGCTCTGACTATAGAGATGTTGGCAGAGGGCACACGGTCACAGCTGCCAATAATGACCTGATGATCATCCACAGAAACAAAGGCCTTAACATCCACCCACATTTCTTGCGTTGTCTGGTATATTTCTATTTTATATGTATTTTATATTTATATATCTTAACAAAATTTCCCTCTTCTTTCTTCTCTCTTTCTCCCTCTTTTTTGTGTAGGATATTTGGGAGGTGGTTAGCTTATTTTTAAAACCACATATGACAAGATATCAAGATAGTATAGTGATTGGCTTAGAAGAGGAATGGACATCACCCAGAATTCTTGGATTTGGAATCGTTGCTGTGACCGATGAGATTTTTTGTTTGTTCCCTTGTTGAAGAGAGTGTAGCTAAATATTCAGTTGGTGAAAAAATAGTTGCATCTCTTAGTATGAAGCATGAGTTTTAGTGTCTAAAAAAGAGAAAAGTTTATGTTGATGATGAACAAAGCATGAAGTTTTAATTTGTTACTATTATTAAAGTATAATTGACATACAATGTTATATTCATTCTAGGTGTACTACATATTAATTCGACAATCCTACACATTACTCAATGGTCACCATGTTAGGTATAGTCACCATCTGTCATCTTACAACATTATTAAAATATTATTGACTATATTCCCTATGCTGTCCTTCTCATCTCTGACTTATTTATTTTATAACTAGAAGTTTGTACCTCTTAACCCTCTTTATCTATTTCATCCATCCCCCCACCCACTTTTTCTCTGGAAACTACTAGTTTGTTCTTTGTGTTTAAGAGTCTGGGTTTTTTGTTTGTTTGTCTGGTTTTTGTTGCTGTTTTTTAGATTCCTCATGTAAGTGAAATTAGATAGCATTTGTCTTTGCCTGACTTATTTCACTTAGCAGAATACCTTCTAGGTCCATCAGTATTGTCACAAATGACAAGATCTCATTTTTTAATGGCTGAGTAATACTCCATTGAATAGACCACATCTTCTTCGTCCATTCATCTATCAGTGGACACTTGGGTTGAAAGCATGGATGTTCTTATTATTTGAAGCTGTTGTATTATTTGTAGCTATTGTAGAAATTCCTTAGCCTCTCAGTCTTGATGGGAGCAAGAGACCACCTCCTGCTTTAGAAGCTGAAATGTCAAATCCTCGCTTTCCCAGCCTCCTTTGCAGCTAGGGTAGCAGCATATGATTTAACTTCTGCCAATCTGTTTGCCTGCGCTGAATTTTGACACAGGAATTCATAAAAAAGAAACAGCTTTAGTTAAGCTTTCTCTGTTTCTAGTGGAGGCAATGCAGCAGCTGCTAAAGCATCTGTTGTATAGCGCACAGTGGGAGCGAGCGGGAAGGGTGGTTAAACAGGTGGCCTGGGATTGAGCAACAGGTACAATCGTGGTGTCTGTGAACTGCAGCATGAGTTCCTAGAGGTGTGCCAGTAGAACTCTGGTCAAGTTCTACAGCATGGTTGGGGCATGTTTTGTGGCTCGTTAGCTTTGAGTCTGGTTGTACAGCCTTTCAACAGTACCACAAACACCGTGATATTTCTGATCAACTTATTTACTGTTGAAGTCAGAAATATTAGGCGACTGTGGTTTATATTTTTAGAAGTCCAAGATCTACAAATGTAACAGATGCTCTGACAACATTTGTCTTTTTAAGTTAAAATACAACCTATGTCACAGAAGGTAGAATGAGCAGAAATCAGCAAGTTGAACTGAGGAGAGACCAAAAATATCCAAGCCTGTTTGGTCTTAAAAATGTAAGTGGATGAAACTTAGGCTTTTAAGTAAGTAGAAAATACTTTAAGTAAAACACAAATAATAAATTAACATTCTCATTATGGATTTTTGTACTAGAATTTTTACTCTAGACTTTTTTCACTTGTTAAAATGTTGACTATGTTGCAAATCCTTGAAAATGTGAAATATAAACCTCGGTATTTTCCAAATGTATTTGAACATGGGCTATTTTATTTACTAAGTTAGCATGCAAGTGCACTGCTAGACAATGGCAAATACTAGTATAGATCAATTATGATCTAACATTTTAGTGCTAATGGATTCTGATAATTTGGTCACAAGGAACAAAGGCATAATTCAAACTGGCTCATATAATAAAGAGAATTTGGAAAATAGTAAAAACTCTTACTAATTTAATGCCAAAGTTTAATGATGACACAAAATAAATGCTTCTTGTCCTTTCCGTATCTCCACTCTACCTTATTAGTACCCATCTTATTTATTGATTGAAATTCCATATCATCACAGGGTAACTACCTCATGCTTCCTCTGATATGTTTGGAGAGAAGCTATTTCCCCCTCAATCACTGAATGAAAAAAACTGTGCTCCTTTCTGATTCGATGAGCTGAAAGCACATGCCCCTTCCTGTGCCAATTGTCATGACCAAGAATTCAGCACGAGTGTCATCCCACTCAGATGTTGCCGTGGCTGAAAAATTCATCGTCTGGTTAGGAGTGTGTGCATGGGGGAAGGAGCATATTGAATGCTTGGGAGGCCACTCCCAACGATGTCCACCTCATATATTTCCATTTCAGCAAACTTTGCCATTAGGATACTGCTCTAACAAAAATCAGAAGAGCAGAGCCTAGAGCCCCCAAGTTTTGTTGATCTGAACAAAATGAGGCTGCTTTCAACTGGATAGTTTTGAATCTCACATGTACTTTTATGCCTCAGTCCAAATTTACATTAAACAATTTCCAGACCCCTATGTTTAGCATATTCTGCTTGTTGGTCTATATATGTATATATTTTGTATGAGATATAAGATATTTATATTTATATTTGTATTTGTATTTATATTTATATTTAACATGCACATGCACACACACTCCTACATATAGTTTGGAGGGCTTCACATTATACTGTTTTCCCTAAAGAGTGAAAAAAAAGGGACGCCTGGGTGGCTCAGTCAGTTAAGCAACTGACTCTTGATTTTGGCGCAGGTCATGATCTCATGATCATGAGATCAAGCCCCATATTGGGCTGTGTGTTGACAGTGCGGAGCCTGCTTGGGATTCTCTCTCTCTTTCTCTCTGTCTGTCCCTCTCTGCTCTCTCTTTCTCTGGAAATAAATAAAAAAATATTTTGCATTCTGGATGAATTAATATCTTCATGATTTTGTTTATTTTTTTCATAATTTTGTTTGTTTATGGCTTAAAATAATAGAAATTTATTTTCTGATAGTTCTGGAGGACAGAAGTCTGATATCAAGATGTGAGCATGGCCATACCCCCTCTGAAACCCATGGGGGAAAATCCTCATGTCTTTCACCTTCTGGTGTTTGCTGGCGATCCTTTAAGTTCCTTAACTAAAGACATTCCACTCTCATCTCTGGCCCTGTCATCACATGGCCTTCTTCTCCCTTTATGGGTCTGTGTCTTCACATGGTCATCTTCCGTCATTTTAAACACTACTTTGAAACAAACAAATGCTTTCCCTTAAATCTGGTCAACTACAAGATATAAAAATATATTCGAGATGCAATTTGTTTCTCAGGATCCTGTACAGAAACTTAAAAGGCCCCTGTATTTCAGAATGTACCTAACATGGGTAATTGCACACACACACAATGGTCTACAATTATCGACCAACCGACAGAGAGAACAACAGGGTGTTACTGAGAGATGGTAGCACCCGTGTTTGCATTAGCTTCTACTAGTTCTTTCTTCTGTATCTGACATGTTTCATGTCACTGTTACTTAGCTACTGAGCTAATGTGCTTATATCTATAAGGGGTCTCATGTGAGCCTGTAAATAATTAAAGACGCATTAGCTCCCTGGAGGGCCCACATGCCTCCCCGAATAAGCCAAGACACCTAGGGACCTAATCATGCAATTTCCCTAAACCACCTAGCTTTGAGGAAGAAGTCACATCACTCGGCAGTGAGTATTATAATTATTCACAGCAGTTTGCCTGGTGCGATATAACATTCAATTCACAGAATTAAAGGTAATGCAATTCAGAAGAAAAATAGCTGGTTTTAAAAAACGAATAGCCACATCAACTACTAGAAGTGTCTTTGGTTAGAGCCTCTATATTAGGGTTTCGGAAGGCTTATATTTTTAATTAATATCCTATTCGGCTTGGTAAAATTTCCATTGAGCTTCCCCAAGACAAAAAAAATTGGAAACTGATCTTTGATTGTAAGCCAAAAAGCAAAGAGCCAAAGAATTGAGACAAATTTTGAAGAAAGAGATTTATCAGAACTAATCATCTCAAAAGGATAAAGAGTAATCAGACAACAAAGAACCGAATATAGTACAAAAACCCTATGACATACACTGGGAAAAAAATTATTAAACTTTTTCAAGAGGAAACGTTTAACCTTCCAGAGAAAAGAATTAGCAGTTTTGACTGTAAAAGAGACAAATAAAATACCAAAGAATTACTGAAGTCTGTAAGATGAAGCTCTAAATGTTCTCAAAAAGAAATCGGATGCTAAAGGGTAGGGTTTAGTTAGTAAGAACAGGCAATAGAGGAATAGTATCTTCTAAGTTGGGAGAGAAAATAATTGTCAACCTAGAGTTTGACAACCGAGTAAACCATCATTAGATGGATAGGAATTAAAGATATTACCAAATGTATATAGAGAGATTTAACTCACAAATGTCAATATAATTTGACTGTTGAAATGTAGTAAATGGACACCTGATAAGCTTCTTGGGAATAGTTCAAAGCTCTTCAAAGCTGATGTCGCGTGTCCTCCTTGAACACGTGGAGCTTTGCACTTGATGTAGAAGCGATTCCGTTTCGTCTCCAAAGAAATCTCTGCAACTTCACTCCCCCAAGTGTAAGTGTAAGAAGTGAGGGTTTTATTTTTGGTCTCTGTTCCCTGCTTATGAATATGCATATTCGCGTTACACTCGGGCTTCTCTTTTAGTTACTTAATTCCAGAGACCATCTCTTTCGAAAAATCATTATAGTCTCACCATCCATGTAGACTTGTGCTAGTTAACTTGGTTAGCTGTACTGACTGTGTGATAGTTATTTGGTTGACACCTTTCTTTATAAAATATATTATATATTATATATATTATATTATATTATATTATATTATATTATATTATATTATATTATATTTAGATGGGGAGCCCTAGCTACACTCAAACTAAGAGAATATTTTCTTTGGTAGTTTCTGAACACTTAGACACAATGACTGTTAACTCCTCCTTCAGCAAACAAACTAGCCAAAATAAAAGTATTCATAAATGTAATTTAAAAAATATTTTAAGGTTTACTTATTTTCGAGAGAAAGGGACAGAGTGCAAGCAGGGGAGGGGCAGAGAGGGAGGGAGACACAGAATCCCAAGCAGGCTCCAGACTCTGAGCTGTCAGCACAGAGCCCGACTCAGGACTCGAACCCGCGAACCATGAGATCATGACCTGAGCCAGTCAGTCGCCCAACTGACTGAGCCATCCAGGCACCCCCATAAATATAACTATTTTAATCATACTTTCGGATGGTAAATGGGATAGCCCATGAAGGGCAAATAATATTCGGGGGGGGGGAAATGATTATTTCTTAAAAACTGGTGCTGAGAAAGAGAAATGTGTGGTGTGGGGAATGTGAGAAAAGCCTGAGTGTAGATAAATCTTACATTTATAGAACAAGAATTCCTGATTGTGGAATGAGTAGGGCATCATGAGATGCTCTTTTTCCTCACTCAGTGTCTGGCACACCACAGTAACTTCTTACAAAAAGTTAAAGTTACATTATATGACAAGACAGAGCCCGTTGAAGAAACTGGACTTTCTGGATGGGCGTGAGACAGTGTGGATCTGAAAGCGGTAGGGAAGGGAAAAGGAGATTCCAGGTGCTGCAGAAGGCTTGTGGTGCCTTTCCAGGAAAGCTGGGTTGGCGTTAAGATAAGGAAGAAGAAGGGATTTTGAGTGGGGAAACAACAGAGAGCAGGATTTCTTCATCACAGACGGGGTAGAGGGGCCTCTCAGAAAACCTGTCGGAGAAAGAAGAGTTGCTGTGGAGGAAGGATGTGGGAAGAAAACCCAGTGAGTCACGAAGAAACGATAGCATGCAGGAGGGCGGAGGCTTTGATCAGTTAAGGCTGCGGGGAAAGGAAGGGTGTGAAACTTGGTGGAACTTGTTGGCTGCATGTTTTCCAAAATAGTTAATTCCAGCAATCCCTTGGTCTTTGCCAGCTGAGGAAATAGCAGACTAGTGGATGGAAGACCTTTCTGGAAGAAAAAAGCTCGGTGCTGTCTTTTAAAAGCTAGTACAGAAAAACAGTAATTATGAGGTCTTGCCACGTCCATTAATTTATTAAACATACATCTCTATCTATCTACCTCTCTATCTCTATTACCATTATTTCATTTTACTTTTTTTTCTCTCCTTCCCACCCAACCCTTTCGAGTACTTTCTAGACCTCTGTGTGCTCCTTGCTGCTGGGGAGGGACGTGAAAAGATAAAGCAGAGAAAAATGTTTTCCTGGCTTTGGTTTCCTAAGTCAGAAGCACTCGGGGTAGTTTCCTGCTAGAGAAGGATTCTGGATGGAGAGGATTCTGGACTTAACAAGATGTTTAGAGACAGAGCAGAACTTACCCCAACTTCTCGTTAAAACAAAAACAAAACCCAAAATACTTTGGGTTCAAACTGGAAGAAAGAGAAGGGAAGATAATGAAAGTGGAAAGAAGTGTTAAGACCTAAAAAGAGAGATGGGGCACCTGGGTGGCTCAGTTAGTTAAGCGCCCGACTTCAGCTCAGCTCATGGTCTTGCCGTTTGTGAGTCTGAGCCCTGCATCAGGCTCTATGCCGACAGCTGGAGCCTGCTTCCGATTCTGTGTCTCCCTCTCACTCTGGCCATCCCCACTCGCATTCTGCCTCTGTCTCAAAAATAAATTAAAAAAAAAAACCTAAAAAGAGAGAGCCATTCCTGTAGAGTCACCCTGATGGGAAAGAGGAATGTTACAGCAAAGACCTGCAAAGGGGCAGAGGGGTCGCTGGGGACCCAGGAAGTGGAAGCTGAGCCGGCAGGCTTGGCCTTCACTTGCATTAGCAGACTAGTTGCCTAAGGACAGTTGGCTGAACTTTACCCCTCTGTGACCCCTGGTGCAGAGTCCACCCTTTGGTAGTGTTGTGCCTGAGATCACCGGTGACCCCTATCAGTACCCACGAGGTGGATAATCACATCTCTACGATGCCACTGGATGGAGGGTGTGGAAGGTATGGAAGGGAAAGTCTTCTTCCTGAACCCTGGTAAGACACACCTCGATGACAGAGCCTATCTACCGAATTCAGGGAAACGATATCTAGACGCATCCCTAGAAAATTGGGTTTTACTGGAGAAGTTTGTTTTAAAAAGAAACATTTTCTTTTAGAATTGAGAAAAATAAAGTAAAATAAAGACCCCCACTTATTGAAGTGTAGCAATGTTTGCTTTTCCCCTTTTTTTGTTGTTGTTAGTTTCGAAACTCCCTCTGAGAAACAAGTGATTGTTTCAAAACCTGTAATTTGAAACGAGGCTAAATTTGTTCCCTTAAAAATAAAACAACATGTTTTGAAATTATGCCAATAAGCTATGTCATTAAAAAGTGTTTAAATATTCATAATACCACCATTCAGAAATAATCGCTCGTAACATTTTTCTGTGATTTCCAGGCACACTATGAAACATAACCATTCAGATTTAAAGAATCTGACTTTTCAAAAGTTTGCTTTCAAACTGTCCCTTCAACTTAAAGGGAATGAGCTGAGCATGACGAAATGGGAGCCACCAGGAAGGCATGAAGACATTTTTGTATGCTTAAAATTGGTGATTGTTGGATTAGGTTTTCTTTTCAAGAAACCTGTCATTGTCTAGGTCATCCCAGCAATGGCCTGGTGGAGTGTTTGCCTCATTTTTATTGATTTATTTTGTCTTTATTGTTTCGGTCAGTCAACAATTAACACAATAATGCTGAGTAACAAAGGCACTCCAGACTCTGTGGTTTAAATTTTTTTTTTTAATGTTTATTTATTTTTGAGACAGAGAGAGACAGAGCATGAACGGGGGAGGGTCAGAGAGAGAGGGAGACACAAAATCTGAAGCAGGCTCCAGGCTCTGAGCTGTCAGCACAGAGCCCAACGCGGGGCTCGAACTCACAGACCATGAGATCATGACCTGAGCTGAAGTCAGACGCTTAACCGACTGAGCCACCCAGGCACCCCAAGACTCTGTGGTTTAAAACAAAAATTGTTTGTTCTCATTCATGTGTCTGTGCCCGATCTAGGCTGGGGTAGACTGGGCTTAGCTCCAAATGGCAAGATGAATCCATGTTTCTTACATGTTTCTTATCCTTCTGGGAACCAGCAGAGTATCTAGGTTTATCTTCTCATGGTGATGGCAGAAGTGTAAGAGAGCAAGTCCAAACACTAGCACATTTCCAGCTCCTGCTGGTTTCATACCTATGAACAACCTATTAACCAACACATGTCAGTAGACAAGTCCAAAGGCAAAGGCAGCAATGTACATGTACTCCACTTGGCAGGAAGCCAAAGAGAGTCACCCATCCAACACAGTAAGTAGACCTCTCCCCTGCAGATTAGAGGGCAGAAGGGTTTTTGAGTAAAAAATGGAATCTATCCTGTTAGATTTCAATACAAACATTGGAAATCATAAGCTCGCTTTGTTAATTCTTGAAGTAATTGTATACTATTAATGTGAATGATACTTACATTTTGATTTACTCAAATTTGCCCAGGACAACTTTTTCACGGATGACTTAATTTCATAAGACAGAAGAAGAAAAATCCATTTTTAGAATTTATTCTTACTAGGTTGTGTTGTGACCACTTTTCCATGATGGTAACTAGTGATAGCAATGCTAATTCTAATCCCTGGTTCTGTTATAAACTTTCTTTGTAAACTATAAGAATTTTAAACAGGTAGAGCAATCATTTTAAACACACAGTATTTCCCACATGGGGCAGTAGAAAGGCCAGAGACCCCAAGGGAAGAGAAGGTCAGATTCAGGGAACTAAGACTCTGTGGACTGATTTCAGGGATGAGAAGCTAGGGGAAAAGGAAGAAGGCACTTTGCTGTGATGTCAAGAAAGAAATTTGCAAAAGTCTGTCCACTGAGAACACCTCATGCTTTCATTATAGCAAAATCATAAATAAATAACAACCAAGTAACTTTGAAAGGGGAGTGCTCCAACGTACTTCCTCATTTCATCCCGCTTGCACGTGAGATGCCACCCTTTTATAAGTGTCTATCTCAAGGGGGAAAAAAAAGAGAGAGGGAGGCAAACCATAAGAGGCTCTTAACTATACAGAACGAACTGATGGTTGCTGGAGGGGCGGTGGGTGGGAGATGGGCATTAAAGAGGCACTTGTTGGGATGAGCACTGGCTGTTGTATGTAAGTGAGGAACCACTAAATTCTACTCCTACACCAATATTACCCTATCTGTTAAATAACTAGAATTTAAATAAAAATTTGGAAAGAAAAAACAAAGCGTCCATCTCAACCACCCCAAAAGAAAACTTTTTCCTTCCAATCTCTGTATGTGTGTATGTATCTGTGTGTGTCTTTCTTCAATAAACTTTCCTTTCTCTACATATTCCTAGATTTCAAAGAAATGCAAAAACCCACTTAGGTCAAGTCTCTACCATTAGACAAGACCACACCTGAAATAATCTAGACAGAAAAGACAAATACAACTAGACTTGGCAACCTTTTTTGTTGGAAGCTTGCCGATGTCAACGCTTCAGGAGGCTGGTGCGCCAGGAGGCAGGAGGAAACAGACTTGTATTCTGTGGGGCATATGAGCAACTGTAATAGATGTGAAGTGGGGCTGCTGTTGGGGCCACACCTGGTCCCGATGGAATCAAGTTTAGGTTGGGCCTGGCCTAGTTCTAGGCTAAGCAATTGGCTGAGACTGATTTGATAGGACAGGGAATAACTTCCCTAGAACTGCACGCACTCCATGCAGGGTGACTGTTTATGTCACCCTCTGCCAGTTTTGCCATGCAAAACCGCTGTGGAAGGGCTCTCGCCAGCAGATATCGAGCAAGTCATGTCATGTGCTTTCCTTTTCGAAGGAAAGTGTCTAAGATTTCAGTGTTTAAGATTTCTGATTTCCGTGGTAAATACCCCCCACTATGACTTGTTTCAAGCTACCGATAAGTCACTGCTTATGGAGTGAGGAAGAGATGTGTACGATGGGTCTTGCAAGCTTCTGCGAACCAACTCAGCACATCACGGGCTCCAGGACTTCCCACTGCCTAGAGGGTCCCGTTTCACTTTCTTTACTCCTATTTATTCAGTATTCGGTATCATTGGTGCCTACAAACGTTTTCCCCTGCTTCAATCTGAGTTATATGCCCTCTGTCTGTGTTTCTATTTTGCATCATGGAAGTGCACTGCCCTTCTTCCCTTTAGCGAGTATTCAGTGAGTGTTTTCTGTGTTTTACATATTAGCTTAAGTAGAAGAGAAACACTGTTGAACATAGCAAATTACGCTCTGAGCACATTTGTTCATCCTCTCAAAAAAGGAAGATGAACAGTAGGTGTGCTAAGTACTATTACTGGGGTAAGCACAGAGGAGGGGGCACTGACTTAGTGAATAAAATGAGAAGAAATCCAAACGGTGAAGAAGAAAATAATCCATTTCTTGATATAATTCAACCCCGAAAGATGAGTGAACACTACAGATCCATCTAGAGAAATGCAGTGAACTGACGCAGTAGGTGATTTTTTTTTATCAGACTAGCAAGAGATCTTAAGTGACACTGCCTTCAGTCCTCCCCAAGTGCTGTCCCTGAACATGGAATCAGTATTTGACCTGGCCTAACATATCATAGTACATCATCCACTTAGCAACAAAAGATAGACCCTTGATCCAAGCTGGGAAGGTAATTATATTGTTTTTATTATGAGGTTAATATATAGGTCCTGGAGGGAAGAAGTGATCCTTCCTCCACTGGGTTTACTATGCTGCTATGTTATAGATTTGGGATTACCACAGGGCCATTTTCCTTGTTATTGGAAAGTAAGAAAATGACAAGCAGAAATGGAAATGGAAAGAGAGAAAATTCAAGTTGAGTCCCCAGTTTGATTCCCTAAGTCACTAACTAGTTCTTCTGGTTCTTGTTTTGGTCTGGTAAGCGAACCAAGCACCTTTTCCAGTTATTTGAGCCAACAAACCAAATCCTGCCTCTGCTAGTTTGAGTTGGAGTTCTCTTATACCATCAATAGTGACCTTGGATGTGATCTCAAAGAGGCAAGACTGGATTATAGCAATGGAAGTACCAGAAATGTACTTCCACAAGGTTGAAGCACTTGAGGAGAACTTAAAAGATCAGGGCATAAATAAAACGTTTGGGAATAACAAGAAGAGTATGGGGCTTCCCCAGACTGTCCCATTCAATATTAGCAGCACGGGGGCACCTGGGTGGCTCAGTGGATTAAGCGTCTGACTTCGGCTCCGGTCATGATCTCGCAGTTTCTAAGTCCAAATTCCACATCAGGGTCTGCGCTGACAACTCAGAGCCTGGAGCCTGCTTCAGATTCTGTGTCTCTTTCTCTCTCTGCCCTTCCCCAGATTACACTCTGTCTCTCTCTCTCTCAGAAATAAACATTAAAAAAAAAATAAAAATATTAACAGCATGTTCCCTTTAGTGAAGAGCAAAAGAAATGGAGGAATTGGGGATGGGACTTACCGCCAAAGTGGGACTCAGAAGCAACAGAGAGAGCCATGTGGTCCCTAACACAGCAAATAAGCAATGTTCTCTCAGTTGGGAGAGGCTGTGAGAGACAGGGCTTCTAGCATTGTTCTGAGTGGTCCACCGGCCAAGGAGCAGACTGGCTTCCCACGCATACCTTAACACAATGTAAGCTCTTTTAGACTTCAGTACAATCCCAGGAGAACTGGAGTAGAATTCACAAAAACTAAAGATAAATTTTTTGTCTGCTAGACATGATAGGACTAGAAATAGAACTCTATTTAAGCAATCAAAAGTAAAATATAGCTCCTCCTCCTCTTCCTTTCCTCTTCCATCACTACAATCTCTGCTTCCGTGGTCACATTGCTTCCTCTTCTTCCATCTACACGTCTCTCTAATCTCCTCTGCCTCTTGCTCGTAAGGACATTTGTGAAGGCATTTGGAGCCCAAGAATCTAGGATAAATCTCTTCATCCCCAAATCCTTAACTTAATCACATATATAAAGAACCTTTTTCCTTAGAAGGTATTATTTACAGGTCCCAGAGATTTGGACCTCATACCTTGAAGGCCAGTAGTTGACTTGCCTATCACACTCAATGATTTGGAGGTAATGGAGCATCAGGTTGGCAGATTTCTCTTAAATATTTCAGGCAAAACAAAGTTATGTGTTCTCTACTTCCAATTTTTTATAACTTTATTTCAGAACAAAGAAATATGGATCTTGAACAGTTGAAAGTAAAGGAAGAGAAATGTTCCTCCAGGGAAGCACTTGTTCTAGAATTCCTCCATCCTCTTCTACTACCTCAAATCTGTGCGGGTTCCCAGTTGCCACCAAGCATGAGGGGGTTACAAATATGAGGAAGAGGAAGGCCCCACACAGAGACTTATAACTTACTTATAACAAATGCACCCCAACAATACAATAGAAATTCCCAGGTAAATTGGGGAAACAAAGGAGGAATTAGTCAATTGTATATGGAAGTGAGGGAGAACATTTTTGAAAAGTGGCTCCTTAAGAGTAATTAATTCTTACTAAGCAAATTCTTTATTTTTCTTTGCATGTGCTTATCTCATCCTTTTCTTCAATCATAAAGAGACAGGAGCCATTGTTCTCAGTTTTTAGATGAGAAAACTGAGAGTTTAAGTAATAACAAATTGTGGTTATATACCTTGTCCAAATTTACATCGCTAGTAAGTTGGAGTGTCAGAGTTTGATCCAAACTCTTCTACTTCAAAATCTACTTCAATCATCACAAGCCTTTCCTGGGATGAGTGTTAAAAATGCTTCACAACTGATACCACAAAGAAGAGAATGAATGCATATAGTGGAAGTTTTTACCTGACTTGAAACAGATAAATTATTGAAATTACATGAAACACAATTCACTGCCAAGAAACCAACCAATCAACAAAAACTCCACATGGTTAGCCAGCTAAAACTCTTTGGAAATTCCATATATCCTTCTTAGTTAGGTACATTACAAGCTCAAATTAGTTGGAGAGAAACCTATTTAAATTTATTTAATCCACTTTCCCCAAATTTACTTGAATCTGGAACAATTTGGAGGGAAATATCATTATATAATATGAAATTAATATCCAATGGCACACTCTTATAGAAATGCTTCTCTTTTGTGGAGATAGCATGGAATATTCAAGATAATAACAAAAAGAAAATCAATTAATCAATGCATATGTACTGAGTGTCACTAGTATATACTCAGCACTGTGCCAAAGGTTATTTAGGAGCAGTGGAAACATAGAGTAACAGGGCAATCAAATATTCAAGAAACTTAAAACAACAACAATAAAACAGAGTAATTAAGATTTCATGTCATTGAACAATTATTCACTAAACTACTTCCTTTGCATCCTATTAAAATAATTTCCATCAAAAGTTCTTCTGAAGTTACTAAGATGAGTAAAACCAGTTCCTGCCTTCAAGGAACTTACAGTCTAGAAATGGGGAATTCAGGGAAGAAGAAATATTAGTGAACTGGTGAAGTTAGGAAAGATTTTTTTGAGGAAGTAGTTTTGGTCTGAAGGAGTTAGCTTTAATTTTTTTTTAATGTTTATTTATTTTTGAGAGAGAGAGAGAGAAGAGAGAGAGAGAGATAGAGCATGAGCAGGGGAGGGGCAGAGAGAGAGGGAGATACAGAATCCCAAGCAGGCTCTAGGCTCTGAGCTGTCAGTTACAGAGCCTGACTCTGGCTCGAATTCATGAACCGTGAGATCATGACCTGAGCCGAAGTGGGACGCTTGACTGACTGAGCCACCCAGGCACCCTTGAAAGAGTTAGCTTTAAGTTTTGTTTGTTTGTTTGTTTGTTTGTTTGTTTTTTAGAGAGACAGAGAGAATCCCAAGCAGGCTTCATGCTCATCGTGAAGCCCAATGAAAGGCTGGATCCCATCACCCTAGGATCATGACCTGAGCCAAAATCAAGAGTCTGATGCTCAACTGAGTGAGTCACCCAGGTGCCCCTAAATTGTTTATTATTTTTAATAAATAAAAATTTAAAGTTTCTGTCTGACTAAAGCATATCTATGGCAGAAAAGTGATTGCCATCTGGAATATATAAAGGTCTCCTATAAATCAATAATAAAAAGCCAGAAAACTCAATAAGAAAATAGAGAAAGACTATGACAGTCATACTCAATTATACTTGTACACTCAAAAGACTATACCATTTACCAAAAAACACTTGAAAAGATGCCCAATATCACTAATAATCAGGGGAATACCAACAAAATAAGATGAATATTTTTCATCCTCCCTGCTAAAAAAGATAAAGATTTGTAGTACCTATTACTGGGAATGATGCAAGAATTAGTAATCTCAAAAACAGTTGGTGGAATATAAAATAGGGTTATTTTGAGAGTAATTTGTTTATACCTATCAAATTTTTAAATTGTCAGTTCCCTGTGATCCAGTCAGTCCACTTATACCAATATATTCCAAAGAAACTGCTGAAATTGTGCATAAAGATATACATTTATTGCAAATTGTTTTAATCAGAAAACATTTTGAAAAGCCTATCATGACTGCAGAGGCATGGTTAAAGTATATTATGGCCTGTCGGTTCAATAAAATTCTGTACGGTAGCTGAGAGAAATGAGCTAGATCTCTTTGCACTGACATAGAAAGTTCTCCAAGACAGTGGAAAAACAACACGTTTACGTGTTACAAAACAACACGTATTATGTGGTTCCTTTTAAATTAAGATGTATATGTATAAGCCGATGAACATATATATGTGGATATATAAATGCAAGAATGAAAAGATTCTCTTGTAACTATTAATACTAATTATCTTTGGGATCAGGAGTGGATTTAGGGGTTTAGATATGTAGGAATTTTCAAATTTTACTCTCTGTATTAATATATGCTTAAGTAGTTTGCACTGAGAATATATCCACGCAGTATTTACGCACTTTTAAAAATAAACCAAGGGATAGGTATACAACAAAGTAGAATGAATAAGTGAGTACAAGCTGAGAAGTGGGAGTTTGTTTTAATGGGATGATGAGACATCTAATTTAATGAGGGCCAAGGATGCTTCTATGGTAGAAACGGGAATTAAAGTTTATGGAGAGACAAATGGGACGAAATTAAAGAGAAGTCTGGAACTAGAAAGAGCAGTTCAGTTTTTCTGTTACAGCTTTGGTGTTAGTTAAGTGTCTTAAAGTTGCTAGAAAGGGCTATCAAATCTCAACGAAACCAACACGATGCTCCATTTGACCTTAGGTTAGGCGATATGGTAAAGACCAAATTGAGACAAATTCCACATCGAACTACCTAAAACTCACTCCCATTTTGTCGAGTTTATTCAAGGGTGACTTTGTTTTGCTCATACTTTGATTGCTAGACCTACCAAATGAGGTTAGGGTAGCAGGATCAGTTTCTCCCAAAGCAATACTGCAGAAAGAATTGCCCAAATCCACTTTATTTAGGAAAGGCCAGTTGGGCCTAGCAGGCATTTTGAATTTTATGGATTTCTGTCCATTACAGAGCCACTGCAAGAAGGCCTTATAGATCGTAGGAAAGAATTTTGAGATCCCAGTGACTTCCCATTTCTCTCATATAAAATCCCACTTCCTCCCGTTCGCTTAAAGGCTCTTGGTGATGTCTTCCCATCGCGATCCCTCATGCTCTCTCTCTCCCTTTTTCACTCTCATTCTACCTCAAAAGCAAATTATCACAGTGCAGTTTCCAGGGCTGACCAAGGCTGCTTTGCGTCCCCAGGGGCATTTGCTACTGATGACACCGTCATGCATTTGGGAAAGGGGGCTGTTCTCTTGCTAATTCTGCCTCCCAACCTCTTTTCTTAATTCCTAAGAAATAACAGAGGTCAGGCTTTGACTTTTCTTCAGATGTAACTGAGGACTGGGATTCCTTTGGGAAAGGAAGTTCAAGGCAGGAAAGGGAAAGATAACTGCCACTAGTAGAGGCTATTTTGAGAGCCTGTAGGCTCCAGGCCTGTTTCAGAATCCATTAAAGGGCTTCTTGTTGGCTTAACTCCTGGCCTGCTGCCATTGGTGAAGCCAGTTTACTCTGAAGTGAGACTTCTGAACATTTATTTTTCTCAAAGTTCAGCTCAACTGCTGAACGTTTTGGAGAAAGGAAAAAGTTAATTGCAGTCTATGTCCCTGCTTCGAGAAGTTAATCAACTCCTTTGTGCCTCAGTTTCCTCTTTTGTAAAATGTGAAGGATTATAGGAACAGCTACCATCTAGGATTATTGTGAATATTAAATGAGTTAATCTATGTAGAGCATATAGAGCAATGTCAGGCTGTTCTCATAACCTCTGGATACGTGTGACTTATTAGTAACTATGTCATAACGATTGAACTTAATGCTACATTTCCATTGCCTTATGCTTCTGGGTCTTTTAGTATAGGTGAAAAATTTACATTTTTCCTCTAATAAATTTTGCTTTTTGGCTTGGGATTGTTTTTCTAACCTGGTGGGACTTTTTTGACTAGACCCAATCATCCAACATATTGATTATTATCTTGAATTTACTATAGCACACTACCAGAGTTCTCTCTCATTGTGAATGATTTTTATTTATTTAATAAACTGATTAAGGGCTCTATTATGTGATGTGTTCCTGAATGCATGTGAGTATGTGTGTGCACACAGGAGTGGTTAAGGCAGGGATATAACCTCCTCATCTCAAACATGCATATAGTTTTTAATCACTGTAAAATAAGCTAAATTTTAAACGAGAGTCTGAGATGAGGTCAGGTAAATGAGATATTGGCTGTGGGCAGAGTCTGAAATAATTATGCCATAAAGATCTAGTATGGAACACTGATGCTTTGCATGGTTTTTATTAGAGAAACTTCTCTTGCAAAAATGCATGCCACAAAAGAAAGGCTTTTTTTTTAATCTTATCCCTTAACATTTAAAAATATTTAAATATATCACACCTTAAGGGCATGAACAGAGTGAGGTCAGTTTTGTTTAACAAAAACAGGGCAGCCTGTGAGGCTTGAAAAGAAAATCAAATATAGGACAAATCATAAGAAGCCCTATTTTTTGAAGGGAGTAGTAAACCAAGAAGTGATCCAGACAAAAAAACATCAGGTAGGTTTAAGAGTATTTCAAATTTATTTGTAGTAAGGGTTTTCCTTGGAGAATGCGAGCTTCGTGGATAAAGAGATAACCATCAAATAAATTTGGGGGAGTTGATAGATCTCAAGCTTTGTAGAGAAGTGAGAGCACAGAATGATAGGGGGAAGTACAAGTGATACCCTGTGGAAGAGAAGGAAGTGCTTTTGGTAGCCAAGGGGCCTACACGCCCAGGAAGAACATGAACCTGCCCTGCCCTACCCTGTCCTACGCAGGAAGTTTCAGGACAGGTCTGAGCAGAAAATGTACTGCATTGTGACTTTGACATCAAAGATGGCAGTGGTCCTGAGTGCAGAGGAACATTTCCTCTCATAATTCATGATGAATGTGATGTGTTCTAGGCTGTTTGACAAATCATTTCATGTTTTCTTTTCTGCAGGATAAAGGATTTGCAACACTGGAACATATGATTTCTCACTGCATTTGTCTCTGGAATCTTAAGGTTCTGTCAGGGGTGATAGCGGTTTCTAATTCTCCTAAACATCGTGTTGCCGCTTAATCAGAATTCAAATTGGACTGATTAAGGGTCTGAGGCAGTTTGTCAACTCCTGCATACTTATGCTGATAAGGAAGTTGGCTAAGATTGTGTTACACGTAAAGAAAAGAGGCTGCAAGGCACCACCGTTCATGCATTCAACCAACACTTAGGCCTGCCTCCTGTATTTCAGGCACTGCACCAGGCCCTGGGAATGCAGAACCAGCTGAGACATGGTCTGCTCAGGGAAGCCTTCTCGCTGGAGGACAAAACAACAAGAAAAGTGCCATTGGAGGCTCGTCCTAGGGCATGTGGCAATATAGAGGCAGGACGGCTACATCAGCCCTGCCGTGTCCTTAGGTAGAACAGGGAGTAAGGATCAGAGCAGTATCTCACTTCTAAACCAGACAACAAGATTGTAGGAGCTTTCCCCTGACCGGCAAAGGAGTGGCTTTTTAAAACAAGCCAGACATCCATCTTCTAGGGAGACCCTGGCACGTGCTCGTTGCCTCTGCCAATTTTTTGTGGACGGAAATCCCTAGGCGGGAAGAGCTGGTGAGTGTTTGGAAGTAGAGGAAGTCCCTCGAAAGGGGCTGCATTTCCTAAAGGGTGTCCCAAAGGGGCTGGACTATTTCCATCTGGGAGAAAAAGACTCCGGCAGGGAGGGCACGGGAAGGTGTATGTCTGGAGGCGTGTCAAGGCTTTTTCCATCTTGCCTGATGGGGCAAGAAGGAAAGATTTGTTCGTTTTATTTATTTATTTTCGATTTTTAAAGATTTTTCTTTTCCCTTTCCCCTCCCTCCCAGCCACTCCGGTTTGGGTTTTCCATATGACTCATAATCCCTTCCGAAAGTGGAGTCGAATTCATAAAAGTGGTGGAAGGGGGGGGGCAGGCTGGGAGCCCCGGGGAGTCTTCACTACCTACATTCCCACTCAGCCCCCGGCGCGAGCGGCGGCCGGGGCGGGGACGCCTAGCCTGCGCCGGGGATGGCGGATACTATTCACACCCCGGCGGCCGGGACCCGGTGACTGGGCGCGGGAGGGTCTGCAGCGGGCGGCGCTGCAGCAGCAGCCTCGGCACGGCCGCCGCCGCCCGCGGGCGCGAGTGTGCGCGGGTGTGGAAGGCCGGCGTGCGGGCCGCGAGGGGTGTGCGCGCGTGAGGCGGAGCGGGGCTCGCCCCTCGCCGGCGCCCGCCGCCCCGCCGGTGATCGCACTCCGGCCGTCTCCGGCACCTTCGGCCCCCCACGGCCGTTGGTCCGGGCGGGGGAGGGAGAAAGTGAGACTCGGTGTCATCACCATCCATTGTCAGGAGGGGAGGAAATTGGAATCCAGCAGTGGCGAGCAGCAGCTGGGCGGTCACATCTGGGAATGCAAAGCCGACCTCCCCCTCCTCCTCCTCCTCCACCACCTCCTCCTCTCTCACCCAGGATCACTTCCGAAACCACTTCGCCTTCAGCCCCTGCCTCGGCCAGAGGTTTCATTTTTAACTGAATATTTGCGAAAGCTGGAAGCGTGCGAGGGGGGTGGGGTGGGGTGGAAATAGCGGCTGCTTCTTTTCCAGGGATTTATTTAATGGGGATGTGTTCAAGGCAAGAGCGAATTCAGAAGGATATCGACGTCGTGATCCAGAAGTCCAGAGCCGAGAAGGACTGCCTGTTTGCAGGTGAGTTCTCGCCTTTCCGGAGGCTCCGACCCAGAGCCAGCTTCCCTTGCCCGCCCGCCGCCCCCCTTCCCAGTTTTCTGACCGCGACGTGTGTGGCTCGGGCTGGGGGTGGGTTGCACGTCCCCGTTCCGGGGTTCATTTGGCAACAGCTGCTGCAGCGGGAGCGGGAGCCAAAAGGGGGAGGGGGCGCCAGCCTCTCCCCTACTCCCCTCCCCCTTCCCCGCTCCCCCCTCCCCCTCCCCCCCAGTCTGGGGCGGCCACCAGCTCTGGGGGCAGAACCACCGTGGCCCGAGCCGGGGTCTAGCCGGAGGGGCCGTGCGTGGTCTTTTCAGCCCCTTGTGGATGCCCGGAGCGTCCCAGCCCGCCTCCGGGCTTTCGGCAGCGGCGGCCGAGCCGGGAGGGGAGGACCCGCGGGTTTGCGCAATGGGCTGAGCGGCGGCGGCCGGGAATGGAGCCCGCTGCGCTGCGCTACGCTGCGCTGGCTGGCTGCGCCCGGCGCCGAGGCCCCCGGGGGGCAGCGCTGGCCGGGTCTCCCCGCCTTCAGCTCCAGCTAGTCCCCACCGACTGGCAGCGCGTTGCCCCGGAAAGAGAAGGGACTCCCGGGGTTTCCGAGGCGCCCTGCTCCCCTGCCTGGGGGTCGCCTTTCGTCCATTTTGCTCCCCCGGGAGAGGGATCGGATTTTGCTTTCTCAGCCGCGAGCTCCGCGGGGGCAGCTTCCGGCCGCCCCTACCGGGAAATTCCCGCCGTTGCCATGGCACCCGGCACTTGTTGCGGGGGGCGGCCTCCCGCGGCACCTGGCCCGGGGTGCGCAGCATCCCCTTCGGCGTGGCGCGGAGAGGGGACCGCGCGGCTCTCCTGCCCACGCCTGCCGCCCCGCCAGGCCTTCCCTTGGCTCCACTAAATAGGGGGCCCAAGTCCTGACCGGGGTTAATAACCCAGTTAAGGGGTAGCTTTTAACAGGACTTTTCCGTTTCAGATTTCAGATACTCAGACTCCACCTTTACTTTCACCTACGTTGGCGGCCCCAAAAGGTATTTGTGTGTATAGAGTTGCTTCATTTCCTGTTCACAGGCTTGTGTTTCCTTTGTTCTTAGCATGTTCCTTGTTTGGGTATTTTTTTTTTTTTTCTTGTTGCTGTCCTTTAGCCACATCCCGAACTTGAGGTCCCTCCGTTTTGAATAACAGAGGGGAAATAAATGTGCCTGATTCAAGTGTGTCTAAGATCACGCCACAGGCAATGAGCAGAACTCTTGAACTGTTCATGTTCTGCTGTAGTAGCTTCTTGAGACGTTTGGGGGTTGATGGAGTTAAGCGGGTGCAGAACCGGAATACTAGGTATGAAGTGAAATACATACAAGATGAAAGATGTCACAAAGTAGTTCGATCACAATAATTTTCCTGGTGAGTTGGGGCTGCACGTTTCCATATTTTCTGAAGGTTGACATAAATATTCAGTCTCCCAATTCTCCATACTTTTTTTTTTTAAGGAGTGGTATTTTGTTTTTCACATTTAGTTTTGGAAAGAATTTGGAAGTTCTGTGTAGCTGGAGTGTATCACTTCTCTCTTGAGGGGGAGGTAGGACAGATGCCTATATTAGTACTAGATTGTTAACAGTGTGAGAGAAGTCCAATTCCAATTTTGTATTTAGGAAGTAGAGTTACAATGAAAGGTAGCCATTAAAATAGGACTTGCTGTCTTCACTTGTTAAGTTAGGATTTTCTGGGACACAGGTTTAAAAGAGCAGTGGCCACATGTGAGAACTATCAGAGATTTAGCCTTGCTGTTAGGACATGACACGCAGTATCATTTGATCACATTCCAAAATATCGGTTAGCTAATGGAAATGTTTATGAACATACAAATTGCAAAAGAAGCTTTCCTCTGTAAATACATTTTTTAAGGTTGGAATTAATGTGAGAATCTTTAAAATGCTTAGGATCTGTGCTGAAGTCTAGATATCAAAAAAGCTTTAATTAAGACGGTTATCACATTTCCCATATGTACAGCCTAAGCCTCAGGATTGGTGTATTGATTTGATTAACTAGTTGCAAATATAACACATATAACATGTGTACTTACTGAGAGAGAATGAAATTACCATACTTCTTAATTTATTGGGGTGCTGTCATCTTTGTAATTATGAATAAAAAGAATAATCGAGAGGAGATTCAGCTGAATTAACGCTGCTCCTGCACTCACTTTCCCAAGGAGGTTGGTGTATATCCTTTTGGATTATTTTAGCAGTTAAAATACGCTGTGTGGCCCATTGAACACATTCTCTCCCATTCTCTCCCATTCTCTCCCAGATATCTATTCAGGTAGATATCTACTTGAGTAGTCAGTTTCACAGTTAGGTTGTTCACCCAGTGAGAGGTGCGGCCTGGGGAATGTTGTGGGTCGGTTTTTCAAATAACTAGCTTATTTTCAGTAAGATACTTGAGTTCTTTTGGGCTCAGTTTACTTATCTGTACAATGAGGGAGTGAGCCAGACACTTAATCTCTAAGATCTGTTAGATGCTGCAGTAAGATTCTTTATCAGCAAATTATTGAACTGGTGTTAACACAGCAAGAGGTGGAAAAGGTATGAATGCCTCCAGGAGCAAAGCCAGGGGGGTTGGGATGAATAATTAACTAATTAAGATAACATCAGTTTTCACTGTAGGCAACCAGTACCACGGTTGCTCTTCAAGTAAGAGAGGTTTCCTTTTCTATGTAATCCTATTAAGGGATAGTATTTTCTTCTGTCTCTGATTTAAATACCTGGGACTTGTGTCTGTATTGCAGAACATACCGTCTGTTAAAGAAGAAAAATAACTCTTTGGGACTGTTGGTGTGATTGCTTTGTCTCCCCAAAAGCTTGTTCTCCAAAACAATATATAAAAGGTTGCTTTAGTATAATAATCATAATCCCTTTCATGATAATCCTTTATGGATTTATAGCTAATTGCAAAGAAGACATTTTTTTTCTGAAGAGAAAAATGCATTGTTTTCATTAACTACATTAGAATCTGATACTATGTATTTCTCATTGTGGCATGTCAGTTGGGCATTTAAAATTTTTTAAATCTCACTGTTTTGATTTAAAGTGCTTATCAACTTCTGATATTCCATTAAGAGTGTCCTTTCAGGTAAGCTAGACTTACTTCACCGTGAAAGGAGGTGGGAATCTTAAGGAGAGATAGTACATGATTATCTTGAATTCTTTAACTATCATTTTCTCTAAACCATTGAGGACATATTTAAAGAATAATTTTCAGTTCAGGTTGTAGATAAATTAAGCCATTGTCTCTGTGTCACACATTCTGAGAACAAGTTACACTTTGTTCTAAAGGCAAAGGTTGACCTTACATGCTACTGTTCAAATAAAGAAATAATATTGAGAATTTTTGTTACATGTGTATGTTTTATGTTTCTGTGGATAAGAGGAAATGCCCAGAGGCAGCTGTGTCTGGGCTGGCCAGTGGCCTAGTGAATTGGCCTTTCGTGTGGAGGTTGAAGTGCCCGTTAACATTTGCCATTCTGCTGCGTCGGTCGACTTTTGGTGAGGAATGAGGGAGAGCCGACGGTCAGCTGGGAGACCGAGTTCAGTTAGTTTTGCCTCATGGGAAGGTACAAGGAATTCTTCTTCTCACTTTCAGATGTACAAACTGAGGCTTAGAGAGTTTAAGAAACATGCTGAGATGTACTCAGTTTGGTGAAGAAGCTATGGAGTAAACCCTGTTCTGTCACACCAAAACCTGCGCTACAGTAGGTTTCTCAGCCTCCTTGACCATGGGGACACTTTAACATTGAAAGATTCTGTGGATACTTATTTGCGAGTGATAGTTTTAGTGTCATTTCATTGAGAAATAATGAGAAAGGAGGTGTTAAATGTTATGAATTTGGTTATTAGTACCATCTTCAAGTGCTTGAAAACATATGGTATGTATGCAGCCTAGATCACTTTATTCTAGCAATGCTCCTTGTAACACCTCTGATTCCCGGGTTCCTTAGAGTAACTTCACAGCCGTCAGTGGTTCAGGGCCTGCCATGGGCACCTTCTCGGCACTGCTGCTGGTTTCAGGGGTGTGCCAGCGTCTGGCCTCAACTCTAGACAGTTTGGAAGTTTATGCAAAAGTCATTCCTTCCCCATACTTGTCATGCTTCTGATCTCCTGCCTCCTCCTTTCTCCCTTATCGATGGACAGTAAAATCCTTAAGACCCACAAAGGTTTGGGGTTCTTCTGGTCCTTCATCTCACTTGCCGTCGGTCACGCAGTTAGTGGTAGGAGACACAGAAAGGGTAAAGTGGGTAGTGACAGCTACTAGAGATGGGAGAGCAGGCTGAGTCAAGAAAGACGAGGATTGGGCAAGGGAGCGCGATGGGCCTGGCCGGGGACCCTGGGGGGTTCCCTGATTGTGAGCTTCTAGCAAGGAAAGTATTGTGAGGATACAACTGAGATTTTAAAAATACACAAATAGTGTTGATAGTAAAAAAAAAAAAATTGAAAAGAAGAGATAAGCCAACAAAAAACAAAAAGAAACACACGATTTTTCCATCTTCTATTAAAGTAGTAGAGTTTATTCTTTCAGAAGTTTTTATGTCTGTATTCATATAAAGTATATACATCCAGATTGTATTATACTCTTTTGAGACCTCACTGTTTTTTTCACCCAAGAATGTAACAATGTCTTCCTTTTAGAAAGGATATGAGAATACGGAAATGTTTGTTAAACGGAGTTTTCTAATCAAGGAGTATGACTGCAGGACAAGAAATCTAATGTTAGAAATTACTAATGAGTTAGAAACTTAGTATCTGGCAGAATGTGCAGAGTGTATATACATATATATAGTGTATATATGTATATATATATATACCCATATACCTTTTATTGTAGGGACAGACACTCTTTCACGTGGTCATTGGTAGAGTGGCATCTTTGGAAGTGTGTCCCGCCCCCCGCCCCATCTTTTAGGATTTTCTGTTCATGTAAATGTTTTAGAACATCACGTGTAACACTAACAATAGTGTCAGCAATCCCTCCAATCACATGCTACCTCTTCTTTCTCCTGTGCCTTTGCACGTGCTGCAGAACACGCATCTACACCCTGTCTTCCCACCCCTTCCCCGCATTCATTGTTGGATCTTTGCTAAGCCAAATTCCCCTCTGAGAAGCCTTTCCTGGCATCCCCTTGCCTGTCCCTGTATTATTCTTTTAGTTTTTTTGTTTTAATATTTATTTATTTATTTATTTATTTATTTATTTATTTATTTATTTTGAGAGAGAGAGAGTGAGTGCTTGAATGAACAGGGGAGGGACAGCGAGAGAGAGGAGGGACAGAATCTTCAGCAAGTTCTGCGCTGTCAGAGTAGAGCCCGACATGGGACTCGATTTCATGAACAGTGAGATCATGACCTGAGCCGAAGTCAAGCTCTTGACTTGATCGTCTGTCTGACCTTGAGCCTCTGGGAGGTAGGGCCTGTCCTATTCACTGCATTTTTCCCTTGCCCCTAGCTCACTGCTTAGTACACTATGTTTTCTGAATAAGTAGATATTGAATCAATCATTATAGGAATGCTAAAAGGTCTTTTGGCAGGTGGGGAGCAATTTCCTAACTAAATGACTAGGTATAGAGATGATCACATACTTCAAAAAGCCCCAAATCTGGTAATGTCACTTGCAGTGGACTCTCTTAAGAATCTAAAAGTTGCCTTGCCAAGTTATAAGCCCTGTGGCATGCTCAAATGCTTTCAGGGGACAGGAAGATAATGCAGTGGCTTAACATTTGAAGAGAGTTATGAAGACTATGGCACACTGGAGAGTTTGGACTCTTAAAAGTATTTAATTTCAGTTTAAAAAATCAATAGCACTTTGGTGATCAAGCAAATTTTCTGGGGGCCCTAAATCACCTGGGCTCCCAGTGTTGAATTTCTTACTCATGGGATGTCATGGAGAGAGACAAGCTACTTGATTGCAAAAATGCATTTGTTTTGACTTTCTTAGAAAGGAGGAGTGTACAAAGGTGTGCAGGAATGGGGACATCGGGAGGGTGGCAAAGTAGAAAAAGATCATCTGAAAAAGATGAATCAATTTTCATTGTGAAAGAATTACATACTCACTCTAGAAATCTTGAAATACACAATTATTTTGAAACTATCAAGTGCTCCTTAAGATGTCATAAGGGAAAGAATGATCATTTTTTAAAATCAGAAATTACCGCATTCCTCTTGGCAATGGGGACTTGCTTCCCATAATCTTATACTGTATCAGTTGCTATTTTTTATAGTGTGTTCCTTGGAGCCCTGAGAACAGACATTGGAAATTGGGGTGCCTGGTGGAAGGGAGTGCAAAGGAAGCCGAGTGAGGGAATGAGATCTGGGCTCTCTCATCCCTTTGTAGACTATAGCTGCTTTGGCTCTTTTCTGTGTACGGTTTTTTTGAAAAAAGGTTTCATTGTTAAATGAATTTCAAAACCACTGACCTAAAATAGCCACCAATTTTTAACACAAATTTAACTTCATTGAAACTTACATACTAAAATATTTAAACCCCATTTACTTCACGGGTCAAGATAATACTCTTAATCATCTTTTTGGTCACAGTCTCTGCTATGCCTTTTGCCTACCGTACATCCTGTGTTTGCAACAAAGACGAGTAGGTCAGCTATTTGTCAGCTATTTTACATTTTATAGCTAAAGAAACTTAGGCTTAGGCCATTTAAATAGCCTACAGTTAGTATGAAGCAGGGTAGGGATATATTTCAGTGTAAGTCAATGTTTATGTAAGGTTGAGGGGCATTGGTTGAATTGGCATGACTAGGATAGTTGGGAATGTTTGAGGTTGGGGAAGGATTGCTTAGTGGGATGTCAGCCAGGGGCAGTACTGAACATTCCACTGGTTGGCAAGGAAAGTGCCCGAGCCCAGCGCTGAGCATTAACAGTGAGAAAATTATGTACATTGGCTGTGGAATCCTTACACAAATATTGGGCTGATCCGTTTAAATTCCCCATCATTTCTCTCGGCAGCATTTTGAAAAATACATATAAGTGAAAATTTATCAGTCCTAAAAATATTTTGTAATTCTCTGCACAGATTTACTGTTGGATAGATTGTGCTGTAGTTGATAAATCTTGCTTTAAGACAGCTGCCACTGACTTAGTGTGGAATTGTAAAGTTATTGGCGTGTAATCTTTCTTTTTCATTCTCTAAATTTTTGAAATCTTATTTTCCATGTACCCTCAGGAAACGCTAATAAGAAATAGGTTTTTATTAACAAAATAAGGCTTGTCATTCCTATTTTATTGTGACATAATTTAGGTTTTCTGTTCAGTTGTCTCACTTAAATGGTGGACACTCAACCCAGCCTATCAGAACAACTCGTGATCTCCTCGTTAAAAGAAGCTTCCCTTCCCAGCCTTTCCCTGATATCGCATCATCTGAACCTCAGGTCTCATGTGTCTCACCTCCCTCTTCATTTCTTTCCGCTTCATATGCTCCTCTGCTGACTCTTCCTTTGAAATCACTGTGGGCATCTTCATCCTTCCCAGGGTCCACATTTGGTCCCGGCCGTGATCACCTTGACTTACGTCAGTCACTTTAACCCAGTGTTTAAAAATTCTAGATTAACAGCCCCTCACCCATCCAGTTCATTGATACCTGAACTCTTTTAAGTATGAATTTAACCGTAGCATTTTTTCTGCATGGAAGCCTTCAAATATGACCACAGTTTTCTCCATATCAAATTTAAGCCCCCATTCTTGGCTTTCTAGGGCAACCTTCCTATCCAGTCGTATGCATTTCTTAGGCTTCCACTGTTTGTTTATTGACCTGGTCTCTTCATTCAACAGCAGGTTGTATTTAGTGCATTAAGCATGCACAGCTGTTGAAGGTTTATTGATTGATAGATTCTGTGTCACAAAATACGCTTGCTTTGGGTATCATGTTCATGATTTTTATTATCACCAATGCCAGTTCATTTAATCTTTTCTTTGACCACAGGTGGCATCTCTGTGAAAATATATGACGAATTTATGGTCAAGAAGGGGATAGAGTAAGATCATGAGTAGGACAAACAGAATAAGACAAAGTGAGATCTGAGGAGGATGGGATGAGAATGTGAATAGTTCTGGGTAGTTCTCGGTTCATTACAGAGTAATGGCAACAACAAGTTTTGGGTGTAGTTCATTTGCATGTCAGTGACATCCCAGTTTATGGCTGACACCTTCTTGGTATTAATGGTGGTGGGAGGGGGAGGGATGCTAAAGCAGAATGTTAAATTTAAAAGGGAATCATCCACTTAAACCTTTGTGCAGTCAGATCAGTTTTCTCTGTATAGGAAGTAGCAGAAAGCTAGCTGCTAACAGACTTTCCCCAAGAGGGTTTCTTTCTGAACATTTTGAAATGTAGATGGAAAAGATCTTACTCATGGCCTGCAAGTGTCCTTAGGATTTGTCAACCAACTCAGAAGTGCTGTAGTTATTTGGGTTTTCATCATTGTTTTGTTTAAAAAACAAGTATAGGTCATTATTCCAGGAATCCAAGAATCACTTATAGAATATTTACTGTACACAAAGTGTAGATTGGAGCCAGAGACTCAATGTAACTACTTTACATTTGTTAGGCTTTCACAGCTATGAAGAAAAAAGTTCAGACAGAATTGGAAAACAACAAAAATGCTGTTAAGGACAGAGCTGTGTCAAAGAGCGAATGTAAGTCAAATAAAAAAAGTCACAAAAAATCAATATTCTGTTTAAAGACTAGAATTCTGGTTCCCAGCAGAGTGCCTAGAATACAATAAATATTTCCTATTATTTCATTAAAAAAAAAATGTTACTTATTTTGAGGGGAGGGGAGAGACAGAAAGAAAGGGAGTGAAAGAATCCCAAGCAGATCTGAGCTGTCAGCACAGAGCCCGACGTGGGGCTTGATCCCACGAACCATGAGGTCATGACCTGAGCTGAAATCAAGAGTCAGACGCTTAACCAACTGAGCCACCCAGGCGCCCCTTTCCTACTACTTCTTAAACGACAGTCATATTTTTCTTACATTATGTGATAACATTCCCAAACTGTTTAATTAGGTGTTAGGTGTATGGCCAAATATGTCTGGGAAATGCTGAGATAAACAATATTAAACCTTTCTAATGGTTGGCATTTTAGAGCTTTTTATATATTACTGTACGTTATGCATATCCAAGAGGTGAATGAAATATTCAGGCTTTTCAGACTTATTTGAGCACAGATCTGGAACGTCTTGAGAGAGTTGTTTTGTGGAAAACACTTTGGCAAACTCTGAGTCTTAGTCATTAAGAATAGTTTTTGAGTAAACAGCAGTATAGTAGAAATAGAAATTGCCGATTCACATTGAGCCCTGAAGAATTTATTTTTGGTGATTTTTATAAAACTTGCTTTACGACCAGGAAAGTTTTGGTTAAAGGCATTTGGCATTTCGTGCCACTCACTGTTTTGTACGAGGGTTTATTTCTCTGTGTCTGTCACTTTGTCCTCAGTCGTGTTGAATCCATTTATGAGGGCTTTCAACTATTCTTCTTCACAGCCTTGAAGCCAGCAGGACCCAGTCTGGTGCAGGATTAGAAGTCAGCCTCATAAGGAAGTGTTTGAGATAAATAATGATTTTTGTGTAGCAGAAGTACTCATTATGTCCTCTTGAATTCTGCCGCTTTGACTGCAGTAGGGCATCTTAGTGAGCAGTCTTTGGTGGAGTATATACTTTTGGAGAAATTCATGGTAAGGGAAATCTGGAATTTATTTCAATGTTTTTCTTTTTTTTTGATAAATTACATCTAGAAATCAATGAAAGTATTTTATACAATTTCCACCCAGCGACCAAATGAGAAATTTACTGAAGGGGTTTTAAAATCTTTCTCAGAGTTTTTCCAGCATTAGTCAGGAAGCAAAGCAGACTCTTTTAATTTTTCAGACAGCGTCAGCCATTAAACTTTAGGAAGTCACCTTACTTTTGGTAACGCATGAATGGAGAATGAAGCCAGTGCTTTAAAGTGTACTCCTGTGGACTCAGGGCCAGGTGTATATTTTAAATGATGCATGTTAACAGTAGACCCATTCTCACATGAATAGTCCATAGCTGTGGTGATTCAGGGAAGCCAGTGGAACCTCACAGATACTGAGAATCCAGTAAATTCTAGTAGGTTTTTCGTTTGAAGTCAGTGCGCAGAATCTCAACTGAGTGAATTCATGGTTGTGATAATACGTTTGTCAGTCTGTATGTTTCTGTGGCATTGATCTTCTTAAGAACAAAGTCTTAGATATTGTTATGGTGAAGATCTAAGCAGGATGTTAAGATCCACTTCATAAGGTAGAAGCTGGTGCTGTCATCATTTCTCATTAAAATGCACCACAGCTAGATCTGAAAAAAAAAAAAAAAAAAAAAAAAAGGCCCTCTAGCTGTCAAGCAGTCATCACTTTATTATCACCACAGAATTTGATATGATTTCTCTAGTGAATGGTCAAATTCATTTTTAGTTAGCTAGGAAAAAAGTTTGAATAATTCACTGTGAGCCAGAATCTTTCCTGATTCTTTTTGGAGCAGTCCATCCTTATGGGAAAACCAGCCTAGAATGGTGATTTAATTAATTCAATTAATATGAGAATTGCATATTCTTGGCTGAATGTGACGCCCAAATGATAAAATTTGGACCAAGAAAGATTTTATTTTATTTTATTTTTTAAAAAGTTTATTTATTTATTTTGAGAGAGACAGAACACAAGTAGGGGAGGGGCAGAGAGAGAGGAGGACAGAGGATCCAAAGTGGGTTTTGTGCTGATAGCAAAGAGCCCAATGCAGGGCTCGAGCTCACCAACTTGAGATCGTGACCTGAGCCAAAGTCGGCCACTTAACCAATTGAGCCACCCAGGCACCCCAACCAAGAAAGATTTTAAACTTCATTTTTTAAAAATCATACTAGTTTGGTTTTCTTTTTAAAATGAAGTATAATTGACATATAGCATCATATTAGCTTCAGGTGTACAGCATAATGATTCGATATTTGCATGTAGTATGGAATGATCACCACAATATGCCTGATGAACATCTGTCACCACACATAGTTACAAAATTTTCTTTCTTGTGAGAAGCACTTTTAAGATCTACTCTCCTAGCAACTTTTAAATATGCAATACAGTGTTATTAACTGTAGTCATCATGCTGTACATTATGTCCCCATGACTTAATTAGAACTAGAAATTTGTACCTTTTGATCCCCTTCACCCATTTCTTTTATCACCATCCCCATTTTGATTTAATATGAGCTTTCTGTGTTGACTTCCTATGTCATTGATTTAAAGTTTCCAGTGTTCTCGGGGCGCCTGGGTGGCTCAGTCGGTTAAGTGTCCGACTTCGGCTCAGGTCATGATCTCACGGTTTGTAAGTTTGAGCTCTGCGTCGGGCTCTGCGCTGACAGCTTGGAGCCCGGATGGACCCTGCTTCAGATTCTGTGTCTCGCCCTCTCTCTGACCCTCCCATGTTGATGCTCTGTCTCTCTCTGTCTCTCGATAATAAGTAAACATTTAAAAAAGAGTTAAATTTCCAGTATTCTCAATTCTTGATGTCCAACATACACGAAATCCTTTCCAGCTGTAGGTAATCGGCATGGAAAAATCTACTTAGGGCAGGAGTTTTGCAGAAGCTTTTTTTTAAAACAGAAGTGTGACATTTCCTGTCTTTGGGGTACATTCTCAGAAATGTTACATTTCAGACGCACTTTTAAATGAAAATACAGGTACTTACCATTACATACCTATTAGAATGGCCAAAATTCAGAACAGTGAAAACACCAGATGCTGGTGAAGATGTGAAGCAACAGGAAGCCTTGATTCATTGACAGTGGAAATGCAGAATTGTCCTGTCATTAGAAGACATTTTGTCAGGGGTGCCTGGGTGGCTCAGTTAGTTAAGCATCCAACTCTTGACTTCAGTTCAGGCCATGATCTCTTGGTTTGTGAGTTCGAGCCCCGTCTCGGGCTCTGTGCCGACAGCTCAGAGCCTGGAGCCTGCTTCGGATTCTGTGACTCCCTCTCTCTCTGCCCCTCCCGAGTTCGTGCTCTGGGTCTCAAAAATAAATAGCCATTAAAAATAATAATAATAAAAAAAAGAAGACAGTTGGGCAGTTTCTTACAAGAATAAAGATGTTCTTACCACAGTGTCCAGCAGTCACACTCCTCTGTATTTACCCAAAGGAGTTGAAAACTTAAGTTTACACAAAACCCTCACATGGATATTTATAGCAGCTTTATTCAAAACTGCCAAAACCCGGAAACATCTAAGGTGTCCTTCAGTTGGTGAATGGATAAATCAACTGTGATACATACAGACAATGGAATATTATTTAGCACTAAAAAGGAATGAGCTACCAAGCCTTGACAAGACATGGAGGAAATAATTCCTATGACTAAGTGAACAAGACCAGTCCGAAAGGCTGCATACTGTATGATTCCATCTACATGACATGCTTGAAAAGGCAAAAATATGGAGACAGTGAAAATATCAGCGGTTGCCAGGGGTTACAGGAAATAATGAATAGGCGGAACAGAGTGTTTTTAGGGCACGAAAAATAACAATGGTGCATACATGTCATTATACATTTTTACAAATGCATAGAATGTACAACACCAAGAGTGAGCCCAAGGGTAAACTATGGACTCTTGGTGATAATGATCTGTCACTGTGGGTTCATCGTTAGTAACAAATGTACCACTCTGGTGGGGGCTGTTGATCATGGGGGAGGCTCTGCATATGGGGGATAGAGGGTATATGGGAAATCTCTGTACACTTTGCTCAATTGTGCTGTCTCCAAACTGCTCTAAAAATGAAAGTCTATTAAATAGCCAGAAAAAAAAAAAAAGTCAGGTGCTTGCCAAGACTTTTTCAACTTCTAAATAAGGATTCTGATCTGTAGAAAGTTTAAGAACTTCTTTTTACATGATACAGGCATGTAAATTTGAATTAGGAAAATATAAAATTAACGATTTTTATTAAATAAAAGTGCCTTGGCATAAAACTAAAATGCATAGCCTATATTATGGATTTAGTATGCAGCTAATTACATAGCAGACAGTCACCATTTTAAATTATGTTTCTATCAGTTTTTTCTAAGTATACTAAGCAATAAATAATCAGTATTCCAAGAAATACTAACACCTGTTACAGAAATTCTATGCCTGTTAATTTTTTAGTTGCCGTAGAAATACATAATGCCGGTGAACTTTTCAAATAAAATCAAGTAGGAGTTGGTGCCATCAGATACTTCTGTGGCTGAATACTGAGCGTAAACACAAAACATATTTGAAATGTGTATGTTGTCTCTCTTGCACACATGATGCACGGACGCCCCCACAGACATTTGTGTGCACATACCTGCAACACGTTGAAGTTACAATGCGTTTTAAGTTTTCCTCCTAAACATGCAAAAATAACCTAAACTGCATTTGCAGACATTAAGAAAATAATAATATACCTATTTCTTTCTCCCTAACCACCTCCCCACCCACAACATGCACATACACATGCACAGGCACACAGTTCTCAAAGATAGAAAGTAATGAGAACTTCATCGCACTGGAAAGTTTTTGTGGGCAGGAGGAGTAGGCAGGTGAGGGACACCTCATAGTTTAAAAAACTAATGATTATGGCTTTTAGAACCACCACAGATATACATACAATTCTTGTA
Source organism: Lynx rufus (assembly GCF_022079265.1). NCBI lineage: Eukaryota > Metazoa > Chordata > Mammalia > Carnivora > Felidae > Lynx > Lynx rufus. The sequence continues at coordinate 202,220,331 of NW_025814823.1, read as the reverse complement.
AGTCCAGCTTTAAATTGGACCATGTTTACAGGTTAATTGTAGTCTAAATATTTTTCAGGGTTTATGAAATTGCATTTTATAGTTTCCAAAGGAAATATTTCCAGTGTTGGTTGAGTTATAAGATTATTATTTTTTTAAATGTTTATTTTTGAGAGAGAGAGAGACAGTGCACGAGCTGAGGAGGGGCAGAGAGAGAGGGAGACAACAGCAGAGATCCTGATGTGGGGGCTCGAACTCATGAACCATGAGATCACGACTTGAGTCGAAGTTGATGCATAACCGACTGAGCCACCCAGGCACCCCAAAGTTATAAGATTATTTTAAACATTCTTTGTAACTCCTAACATTACAGTGCAGTATAACAGAATGGACAGATTGATTTGGTTTCCTTTTAGATAACCAAATGACTTAACCTCTTTGAAAAGTCTTGATTTTATCATCTGTGAGATGGCGGTAATATTGCAAGGTTTTCAGGATTGAACTTGATAATATGCTTGGGTCCTGAGGACTACTGTCAGGCTCAGTGGTTTGCTAGAAGGAATCACAGGGCTCAGAAAGCTGTTATACTCACAGTTATAGTTTATTATAGCAAAAGGGTACAGAATAAAATCACCAAATGGCAAAGGCTCATCGGGCAAAGTCCAGGAGACGGGCACAAGTTTGCAGGTGTCTTGTCAGTAGAGTCCTATGGACACACTTAATTTTCCCAGCAGTGATGTGGGACAGCACAGGCAAAGTGTTGCCAACCAGGGAAGCTCACCTGAGCCTGGGTGTTCAGGGTTTTTATGAGGGATCAGTTACAAAGGCATGTTGCACCTTTATGAATTGACCTCAGCTACTCAGAATCCAGCCTCCCAGAGCAAAAATGGTTTCACCATACATCACATTTGTTAGCATAAACTGAGCAAAGTGGTATTGCATGGCCCAAGACTTAGGGCATACGGAAGCACTCTTACCAGGCAGAATATTCTAAGGGCTCAGAGCTTATTTCCTCTGTAGGGAAAAACGTTTTTCTGTTGTTGCTGTCGTTTTTATAGGGAACAACTTTTAATTTCACGGCTGCATCATCGCTTTGCCCAATAGGCAAGTGGTGGTTCCAGGGCCGAGTGACACAGGGTAACCATGAGATGAAGTGCAATAGTCTGTTGAGGGTCAAGCTCTCACTTTTGCTGATGCTGGCAGATAAATGTCACAACTTCCTCCTACACAGCAGTTAGCTAAAAAGTTTCTTTCAATATATGTATGTATGTATACGTAAGTGAAAAGCATGAATTTTGTTATCAAGAAATAACTGAACAAAGGCTCACTAAACAACTGATACGGGATAAACAGATCCTAATTCTTGCTTCTAAGTTACTGTCACGTTTTTGTCCCAAGCAAATTTCTCATTTATTCCATGGAAAGGGTAAATGAGAAGCTGTTGGAAGGAAAAGGTGGCTAAAGCAACTTTATACACTGGATTGCCTCAACATTTACATTTTTTTAAATGTGTATTTATTTATTTTTTTAAATTTTTTTTTAACATTTATTTATTTTTGAGACAGAGAGAGACAGAGCATGAATGGGGGAGGGTCAGAGAGAGAGGGAGACACAGAATCTGAAACAGGCTCCAGACTCTGAGCAGTCAGCACAGAGCCCGACGCGGGGCTCGAACTCACATACCGCGAGATCGTGACCTGAGCCGAAGTCGGACGCTTAACCGACTGAGCCACCCAGGCGCCCCTAAATGTGTATTTATTTTTGAGAGACAGAGGGGGACATTGCTAGCGGGAGCGAGGGGCAGAGAGAAAGGGAGAGAAAATCTTAACAGGCTCCATGCTCAGCGAGGAGCCTGATGTGGGACTCAATCCCATGACTGTGAAATCATGACCTGAGTGGAAATCAAGAGTCAGATCCTTAACCGACTGAGTCACCCGGGGTCCCAACAGCATTTACATTTTTAATTAAAGTATCTGGTTGATAATTTAAATTAATTTTAGGGGCATCTGGCTGGCTCAGTCGGTTCAGCGTCTGACTTCGGCTTGGGTCATGATCTCTCAGCCTGTGGGTTTGAGCCCCGCGTCGGGCTCTGTGCTGACAGTTTAGAGCCTGGAGCCTGCTTGAGATTCTGTGTCTTCTTATCTTCCTGCTCCTCTCCCGCGTGCGCTCTCTCTCAAAAATAAATAAATATTAAAAAAAAAAAAAGTTAATGTTAAGCCGTGTTGTAAAGGGAAAGATCCTCAGATTCTCTGGGAGAAGGTGTTCGGGACCAGATATTTACCGTAGGCTCACCGCTTCTGCCTCCTTCCTTACCCTGCACCCGTGGTCTGTAGCCTTACTTTCTGTAGCCCCCTCCCCTCTACTTCACACCCCCTCCACGTTCTCTATAAGCTCCCGGTGTTTTATCTTTTTCCACAGTGACTCTCAGGGCTCTTGGAGTTGCTGTGACACATAAGGTGGGAAACAGTGTGGCTGAGCATAGAGGTCATCTATGAACCAGCCGTGTTCCCATTGCTCCTCCATTGACTCTGTGTGTGTCTGTCTTTGTGGAAGTCTGTGTACGATTTCTGTGGAGCAACTATTATCAGAATTAAAGCATACCACCTGGCAAATACATGAATTGATTTCCCCCACACCCCCCAGAAAACTTGCTTAAGTGCCGCACACTCAGAAAAGAAAAACACTGTTGTCTCATAAAGTATGTTTCACTTTCATGTGCCTTTCCTCTGCTAGAAACTAAGGCCGCCCTGCTTGAAGGGTTAGCCTTTCAGTAATGTGGGAGGCCATGTGTAAGAAGACAGAATTAGAAAATCAGATTTAAATTAAAAGAGTAAAATCTTCATCTGTCTGGCACAGATCCATCAGCCCTGTATGTTTTTATGACCTAAGGGCATGCCTGATTTTCATAAAAGCAATGCATTAGCATTCAAACAAACAAGCAAAAATTATTTTTGATACCCTACTTGAAAGGGTGCATGAATACTTTAAGTGTATTAAAAATTTCACAGATGGTTGAAATTGTATAAAATGCTGAGTTTTACCTTTTTTCATGCATTAAAACAGACCTTGTTTTCTTAATAATGAATTTACGTAGATACTTTCCCTAATAATAGGACATTAGTGAGTCTTAGTTCCAACTCAAAAGAATATGTATTACCATAGGTATACTAGAACAATCAAATCTGTCTGATTCCATTAAAAATCCTACTTTTTCCTAAAATCTTAAAAGAACTTAATGTCTTAACTATTTCTTGTTTTATTAAAAACAATTGTTTTTAGGGGACGCCTGGGGGCTCAAGTTGGTTAAGTATCTGGCTTTTAGTTTCCTGTAGGCTCAGGTCTTGATCCCTTGGTTTATGAGTTCAGGCCCCACAACGGGCTCTATGCTGACAGTGCGGAGCCTGCTTGGGATTTTCTCTCTCTCCCCCTCCCTCTGCCCCTCACCCGCTTGTTCTAGCTCTTTCTCTCTCTCTCTCTCTCTCTCTCAAAATAAATAAATACATAAGTAAACTTAAACAAACAAAAATGTTCCAGTGAAATACAATTGAGCAATTGAAATTTGTTTTCCCAATATCTACAAGCTTTTTTTTTTTTCTTTTTGGCTTTAAGTGTGTTTGGCTTTGAATCCAGTTCTTCCATTCTTGAAGGTCTGTCAGGTCACTGATCTATGAGGCAAACATCATTTAATCATCCTGGATGTGGGTAGATGGTGACTTTTAAGCATCTTTTATTTCTTGTCCCTAAAATGGTGAGGGGGGCGGGGGTTGGCTTTGGGAAGCTGGAAAAAAGCGATAGTGAACATTCCTCTTTGATCATCTATAGTAACAAGTTTATTATTCTTATAGCTTCAGATAGTCTGAGAGCTTCATATAAAACTTAATTTCAGTTTCAACTAGTTGTGAAGCACTTAACCCAAAATAAAAGTCTTTGATGACTCCAGAATCAAAACAGAAGTTTCTTTCATCCTGAAGTTCTTTAGAGTCTGTGAGAAGGCCTGAGTGAAGAAGCAAACTGTTTAGTTTGGTCATTAAGGGGGAACTAATTAATTCAGTGGTTACTGTGATTGGAAACCAAATAACCGAGCTTGTTAGAATCGTTTCTAAAATGGCACAGACTTTGTTCAGGGACGAGAGGGAGTGTAAAGACATGGCTTTGTGACTTACTTTGGTGGTTTAAAACCTTTCTTTGTGTTTTGTTTTCTTCTGTGCTTGATTTCGTAGTTATTATTTCACATCCTCTGATTAGTGCTTTGGCTGCAAAGCAGTGTAACTGTTGCTCATGGTACCCTTGGTCATATGGGCAAATGGCAGTACTGATGGTGGGGTATTGCTGTTTGGTCAAGGCTGTGTCATTAGAAACTTGTTTTCCCAAATGTCAGTACATCCTCCTCTTCTGCTGAGTGGAGAAACCTAGATGTGAGGTGAGGCTGATTGAATACACACCGGGGTGGGGCTAACATTTGATGTCAGCTTCTTTGCTTGTCAATTGTTCGTTGCCTTTAAATATGAACAAAAAGAGTTACCACCAAGAATATGAAAGTAACATTTGCTAAGCTAAAATTTAATGAAATCATTTTGGCTTATTTATAGTCACTTAACATTTTCAGTTCATGTGTTAATATTAATTCTACTTACTGGAGAGAAAGTACAGAAAATGTTATTCAGTCTGATAACCACCTTGTTACTAGAGAAATGTAGAAGTTTGGCATTTTAAATATCGGATGTTTCAAGTTAAAAAAAATTGCCAGTGTCCTGTAGCACGGAGAGATATCTGTGCCTGCTTGTGTCCCTTTAATCTTTCCCTTATAAAATTAAGCCTAGAGGCCTTATACTATTTTAAATTTTCAAAATTAGGTTACATAAATGTTGTGTCAGACTTCCAATTCATAAGTAGTATCCTTACGAATAGGAATATAGGATATATTTATATCCTAATTGCTTAACTGTGGACCAGAGGTGAACTTAGAATAATGATGGTGTTTTCAAATGTTAGTAAACTGTTTTTCTGTGATCTCATATACAAGTGTAATGGCTCCCTGCCGCCCCCTTCCCCCCCCCGCCCCAGCTAATATTAGAACATATGGTCTGATACATATGAGTACATTTGGGGAAGGCAGGACAGAAATCAGGATTGACCTGGAAAAGACTTGGTCCCAGTATTTGTGGATTAGGAGGGGGAGGGACCAAAAAGGAACTGGAAAAGCAGTGACCAGTAGACCGAAAGGTTTAGCAGCAGAACTGGGGTAGCGGGGCAGGGGCAGGGATTTCTCCTAAAAGGTTGAGGAGAGTTCCTGTGGTCACTCCCTGCTGCAGGGCTCAGACTGAGAGCCATCCACCTAGGAAATGATTTAAACACCCTGTTTCTAGCTGGAAGGTGAATGCTTTATTTACTTTGAGGAAGATATTTGACCCCTCAGTAGATTCCATCAATTTCAGATGTAGTGTAAATACATTTTCCCTTTGGCTATTTTACAAGGACATTGAGGATTAATTGTATTTAAAAGAAAGTAGCTCTTGAACTCCGGCATGGAACTCCCAGGAGATGAGGAGCTGTTTATCATTTTCTCATCATTCATTCTATATTCATTCATTTAACAAATATTTGTTGAATACCAATTACACTGAAGACACTATAACAGGTGCCCTAAATGGGAATACAAAGATGAATGATTAGGGTGACTTCTGCCCTCTTTATATTATGTGTTCATATTTTATTTTTAAAATTCCCAATATGTGTAATTGTGCTAGGATATAACATTGCCAATCTCAGCAATGGTTGATCTTTGACCAATATCACTGACATATATATTTACTTTGTAAGTTCATTTTTCCTTTCCGATTTTAGAACTACTCTAACTTCTACTGTAAAAGATGTACAACATAACTTCATGTTTTTTTCCTAAATTATAATCTGTGCTATAAGAACTATTTTTTCTTATTTAAAAAAAAAACACAAGTAATAATAGTAAACAAACAAGAAAAACAGCTCCTTACACTTCACTTCTTCCATTTAAGATACATCTATCATATTTTTATTTATTTATTTTTACATGTGTCTTATTTTACATAGCACACCTAGAATTGTTTGTTACTTAATGAAAATATTACTAGGTAGAAGCTTAAAAAAGTTTCTAATATTTATATTCTTTTTAAAAAATTTTTAAAGTTCATTTATTTTCAGAGAGAGAGAGAGAGAGAGAGAGAGTGAGCCGGGGAGGGGCAGAGAGAGTGCAAAGGAGATCATCTCAAGCAGGCTCAGCACTAGCAGTGCAGAGCCTGATGAGAGACTTGAACTCACGAAGTGTGAGATCATGGCCTGAGCTGAAATCAAGAGTCGGACTCTCAACCAAATGAGCCACCCAGGTACCTCTCTAATATTTATATTCTTTAACTAGCGTTACAAAGCATGTGTTAATCCATAGTTTGAATTAAAATATGTTAATTATCAGGGATATGAACTTAAGATATTTCCAATGAATATTGATAGGATGTTCTAGTACAAGAATGCATGCCTTTTTTGGGAAGGCTAGTGAAGATTTCCTAGCTTAGGTGATATTTATTTATTTATTTATTTATTTACTTATTTATGAGAGGGGGGGCAGGGGCAGAGGAAGAGAGAGTCTTAAGCAGGCTCCACGCCCGCACTCCAGAGTCCTGATCGTGGGGCTCCATCTCATAAGAGTGAGATCATGACCTGAGCTGAAATCCAGAGTTGGACACTTAACTGACTCAGCCACCCAGGAGTCCTTTAGGTGAGTTGTTAGCTGGTTGGTTCTTGAAGTTCATTGAATAATGAGTGAACAGTTTTGACTACCAGCCTGAAAATGTTAATCTTTAATTTCAATCAGAGCAAGTGAAAGCAGATAAATTAATAATGTGTGCCCGATTCTCTATTTTGGGTATGAAAAGAAATAAAGACTCTACCTCCTAAATTAGGATAGAAGCGAGGAGTATTTCTCTCCTTGATTATTTCTCAATTTGGAATTGTGTTTTTGGAAAAGGAAAATAATAGTGCTGATGTCAGTAACCTTTGTCACTGCCAAATGACGTAGATACGTTGATGTTTTGAACTAGTTGTATAAAACCATAATTAAGCGTGTAGTCTCAGATGAATATCTGTAAAGATGTACGAATGCTGAGCTAACATGAAAATTATGGGTTGGAAAAACAGTGGATTGAGAATAATAAGTGGTAACTAAAGTTATATGTATATATTCATTGATTCTGTTTCTCTTCAATTTACATAATGTCATAAAACTGATAAAGTGCCTAAGTGTAGACTTGACAGAGAACCAGCATCCAACTGCTGCTTAAATCACATGAGCCTGTCAGAAACGTTATGACAGTATTTTAGGGATAACTTACTGTTATTTGTGAACCACGGTCAGGAGTGACTTCTAGGACTCATTTGACTTCATCTTTATAGCATAGACTTTTAAAAATGATTATATCCGTATGGCCACTTTGAAAGCCAGTTTAGTAAGTGTCACAAATGGCAGATATTTCTCTTCCTGCCTGCTGTTCCTTCCCCAGAAGCAGGGTATGGCATGAGGTCTCTTTGTAGGTGGTGTGCTTGCTGGTCAATCCGGGGACTCGTGGTTCTTTTGCATTTCCATCCAGTGAAGATCAAATCTTAGCATTTCTGTTGCTTCAGCTGGTCCATTTATAGCAATTGCTCCAGACTAGTTATCTGTATGTTTCTTTTTCAGGAATGCAGGTTTTCTGATATTCCTAATCATTCTTTTTGTATTTAAAAAAAGTTGATTAAAGAATGGGGATCAGCAATCCAGGAATTCCGGAATGCACAGCAGTCTTTCAGGGCATGGAGCACCACAGGAGAGCTGTTTGTCTTGAAATCTGTGTGTGTCAGGATGTGTTTATTTGCTAATGACAAAATACTCAACTCAGATTGGCTGAAATAAAAAAGAATTTTCTTGTTTATCTAGCTCTAGATTGGGTGGTAAACTGGGTTTCCGAGTTGACTGGTTTAGAGCTTAACGGTGTCTTCAGCAACTTGGTTTCTTTCCAGAGGTCGACTCTTGCCTTCCATGTCGGCTAGTATCCCTTCCTCGTGGGATTGCGAGACAGCTGCTGAAAACTCCAGTGCTTTTTCCTCTTCCATATCCAGAGAGGGGAAATGCTTTCAAAAGCTGATTATTTTAGGCCTCAATTCCATTCCCATTGCTAGAGTCAGGGGTAAAATTAGCTGTCCTCAAATTAGCTACCCTGAGGAAGATAGGATATGATGATGAATAATAGGAACATTTCTAAGAAAAAGGGATTAGATGTTGGTGTGACAACCCCGAAGTCTGCCGGAGAGAGTTTTTCCACCTCCATTTCACAGTTTATTTTTCTGTTGGGCCTTGGAAAATCTAGGGAGCAGTTGGACTTATCTTAGGCAAATAAGTGTGCTGTGTGATGTGAGGATAGGCCAGTCTGACACACAGCGTCTGTAGCACAAATGAAATACCCTCCTGGATTTGAGTGTGCCAAGGGCAGACTTCTGTAACCACTATTTTTGCCATGAACCCCAAAGAACCCTGTTGAGAGTGCATTACATAAGAAGAGGCCTCTCAGGAGATAGAGATTTACTGGGAAATAGATCAGAACATGTCATAATGATCCACCCCATTCCTGTGCAGGTGGTAGAGATCGTGTGTAAATATTTTATTCTTTTAGATAATTTTCCACAATTCATTTGAACTTGATGTGATTGCAAACCCACATAATGTGACATAAAGTATGTATTAATACTTTAAACCAATAATGATAGGAATAAAAATCAGGTAATTCTCACCTCTCTATAAAATGTAATTATGAAAGTTCTCAATTAATATTTATATAACGCCTAGAAGTTAATTCTAGCTTTACTCTTCAAGTACTCATCAAGTGACATTTAAATTCTTTACAGAATTAAAACCATTATATATGATGTGTGACTAAATACATTTTATTCCTTTTATTATAGCCTTGTCAGTTAAGAAAATTAAGAACATCATGGTACATTACTGGTTGAGCTATGGTCCAAGAAAATGATCAAGAACAAGAAAATGATCACATTGGTATTCTTGATCTCGGACAAATATCATTCAGAGCTGCTTCCTTGTTTGGGCCAAAGGAATTGGGTTGGTTTTGGGAAGATGTTTAGATAGGAATAATTTTTCTTGCTGAGTTCTTCAAGGTACGCTACATTGGTTCCTTTGGGCTAAGCTACTGTTTGACCCTCTGGCCTTCTAGGGAAGAGATTCTTTAGCGTACTAGATATCCGAGGTCAGATTTCCTAGGAGGCTGACTTGCTTGAAACTTTAAGCTGGCTACTCTTGTCATTTTTCCCACCCTATCCACTCCTGTCAGCCATCAATCACAGCATTTGATATTCTTGGTCAATATGAAAGTTTTCTACTTTCAGTGAGCATAGCCTTCTTATGTTGCAGTAACCAAATACTTGTGAAATATGAACCACTTAATTCTGCCAAGATTTATTTTCCTGTTACTCTCTATGTTCATCTTTGGCTCATGGAAGCTCCATATCATTACCTGGGGAGCCAGATTGAAGAGCTTCCTTCTTGAATTGCATTATCTGGAAATACACCCTGCTTATTGTACATTTCAGGTAAAGAAAGAACCTGGAGAATTCTACATGGGCCTTTCATTAACTCTACCTAGAAGTGATACACATCACTTCCATTGCATATCATGGCTCACATTAATCATGTAGACCTACCCACCTATAATGGTTACAGTGAAGAGAAGCAAAAGGAATATTGGTGAACATTGCTGTACCTGTTGTATTTTTCTATGACCTAGAAAATGTTTCAATTTCTGCATACTTGGTGAGGTTCCTGGGGACTAATTTATCCCTTCACCTCCTGCCTCACTTGGTAGAAAGGTGTCTTGGAGTCCATAGACCTAGATAATTCCTAAATGAGGCATGTGTCCCACCATGCACCTGGATTGTAGTTACTTCTTATTGGAAGATTCTTTTGGAAACGTTCTAGCCAGCGGCTGCTGTTGCAGACTCAATAAGGCTTACCAGTTTCTAGCCTTAGTGGGGATTGGACTTTCCCTGAGGTCATCTTCTCCTCATAGTCTCATGCCCTTTTGCTTTACAGTTGGGAGCTGGGGCCAGTGAATTATGTGTGATGATGGCAAGAAGATAAAAGAATTTTCATTTGATGCCTTCCAATCTTTCAGAAGGTAGAGGTAGAGGAAGAGAAATTAAGAAGGTTGGAATGGTCACTGTGAAAAGGTGTGGAGAAGGGAAGAGAGATCCCCACTGCTTTCTTTTCCATCCTTTGGCTTTTGTAAAGTTGACTGTTTTTGCTGTACCCCCTTTTTTCCCCTTTTGCTGGTCTCTACCAAATGCCTGGTTATTCTCTCTTATTTACTGAGGACTTTGACACACGGTTTGCCCTTTTCCTGTCAACTCCAGATTCAGCCAGCACATGAGTGACTCCAAGGATCCGTATCTATGATCTACTTGATATCCACAGGTCTCGTAATTCTTTGATGATCTCAACACTGGTATTTTCAAATTCTCCCCGTGTTAGCCACCTACTTCATGGTCACACTCTGGAACTGCTTAGCCTCTGGTGTATTTAACCCACACACCTCATTCTCTGATATTGTCAGTGTTCCATCTTTCCTGCTCTCATATTATTACTACCCCTTAATTGAGACCTTTGATCTTATGGTCCACTTAGTTTCTAGTAAATTCCTCCTAATTCCCCCCTTCCCTTTTTAGCCATGTTTCATCATTTCCAAAGACACATTTGGCAATATCCTCTCCTCTTTTTATGTTTCTGTGGGAAACTACATCTAGCTAAACTACTTCTAAAGACTGATCTACCTCCTCATTCCACTCCTGTGCCTGGGCTGGTTAACATTTCTTCAGGTAGATGGGGCGCCGGGGTGGCTCAGTCGGTTAAGCATCTGACCTCGGCTCAGGTCATGATCTCATGGTTCTTGGGTTCAAGCCCCGCATCAGGCTCTGTGCTGACCAGCCCAGCCTGCTTCGGATTCTGTGTCTCCCTCTCTCCCTCCCGTCCTGCTCACGCTCTGGCTCTCAAAACTGAATAAATGTTAAACAAAACAAAAGAAAACATTTCTTCAGGTAGAGACTCAGGAGCGACCACTAACGTGCAATCTCTGACCTCAGTGGGCCCTCACAAATCAAGTATTGCATAAATCGTAGAAAGAATGGTGAATAGTGAGAAACAAGCATGGTCTGTTTTCCTGTTTTCCATAGTAGTTCCTCTTCCTCTTTTTACTACTCTTCTCAAAACTCTTATTCCTCCACCTCTTCCAGAACACATTCCATCAAACTTCACATTAAAATCGATAACCAAAAGGGAGCAGTACTTTTTACTTATTTATTGCCAGGTGTCTACAACCCCACTGTGCTCTTGAGCATCCGTTGCTCCCATTGGAATAAACCTGTGGCTAATATGCCAGTGCCCGCCCCTTCTCCACTACCCCCCCCCCCCCCCCCCCCCCGGTCCCAGTTGTGCTCTGGAACACACCCATTCCATGACTTATCCCTCTCTCACATCTTCTCAGTGGCTCGTTTCAACTTAAAAAAAAAAAAAAAAGTTTAAAACAAGTTTACAAAGAAAACCTGCCTTACTTCCAATTCTGTTTTTGCTCCTGGCTTCCTCCCACCCAAAGCCAGTTTTCTGATGGAAGTGTTTGTGTTCTTTTCTTTACATCCTCAGCTTGTCTCCTCACCCTAACAGCAGTCTATATAGGTGGCAGCTATTACTTGACTTGTGCAGCTATGGCCTTCCACAAGATTAATCATGCCTTCCATTTGGAAGTGCTCTCCTGTCCAGGCCTCGGTGATGAACCCCCCATTCTGCCCCATGTCTCTGACTTCTGCATCCTTCTAGGGACTCTTCTTCCTGTTTCAATTCCATAAATGTCAGCGTAACTGAATGTTTCCTGCCTGTTCTCCCACCTTTGTCCACTCCAGACATTCTGGGAAATCTCCATTAACCCCCTTGCATTCGGTTAGTCTCTGTATTTTCATGTCCCACATCTCCCAAATCCTTGACTCTTTGTTTTTAAACACTATGATCTGTTTTTCAGCCCAGATCTCTCTTGTGTATATCCCCCCTCTCACAACTTGGACATTTTAAGAATCTCCAAGCTAAGTATATAAAAAATGAACCTCATCTTCCACTCCCTCCCAAGTCCTCATGCCATTGATTGACTCCACTTCGTGCCCATATTTTCCCATGTGAAAAACTTGGGTGCCATCCAAGTTCCTTTGTCTTCCATATATCCTACATATATAATTAATCACCATATTCATATTGGTTTTTAACTCCTTAGTATCTGTCAAATGGCTGATATTGAATGGCTAGTACTTTCCACCACAACTCCTCTACCTTAGCTGTGACCACTGCCCACAGTTCTTACTTTCATCATTCCAAAAGCCTTTTCCAAATCCAGTCTTGCTTTATTCCATTCCATTCCATTGCACCCATAGCAAAATAATCTTTCTTAGGTATATATCTGATCATATTACTTCCTCCTCCTAAAGCCCTTTCTAATTTCTCCACTGACCACAGAGTGAAATCTAAACTCTTCATCATGGTATTTATTTATTACTAGTTTTTTAGTGTTTATTTTTGAGAGAGAGAGAGAGAGTGAGCAGGGGAGGGGCAGAGAGAGAGAGAGAGAGAGAGAGAGAGAGAGAGAGAGTGGGGGAGACACAGAATCTGAAACAGGCTCCAGGCTCTGAGCTGTCAGCACAAAGCCCGACACAGGGCTTGAACTCAGGAACAGCTAGATCATAACCTGAGCTGAAGTCAGATGTTTAACTGACTGAGCCACCCAGGTGCCCCTCCTTGTCATGGTATTTAAAAGCCCCTTTGTGAGTAGGTATCTCACCTGGCCATAACTCCCTAGTCCCTACCACTTTACTTATTTTTGATAGTTCTTTTTATTTTGCATCTTTTATTTTATTTTCCTGTTTGCTTTGATTTCAATTTAGGTGTCATTTCCTCCAAGAAGTTTTCCCTGAGGCACTCAGAATTAGATTATATGTCTCTCCTAGATGATACTCTGCCACATGGGGATAGTGATCACATAATTAAAATTCTCTGTTTATGACTCTATCTTTACATTCCTTAAGGGCAGGAATAGTTTCTTTTTCACCAAGCACAGTGCCCGAGTTAAAGTAGATAATCAAAACTTTTCATTGAAGGAATGAATGCTGTTGGGACATAATTAGACAGGCCTATTGATGGGAAATTCTCTTGGTTGCTTTTTCTTACTTCCATAGGATGGTAAAAATTAATACTCTTTACCCTCTAATTATTTGACTAAATCTTAATTACCTTTCAAGATTCAGCTTACCTAGTCACACCTGATCAGTCGTCACCCTGTCCTAGAGGCACTTACTTTGTACTCATGTGGTACCCTGTGCTTGTTTGTTTTAGCACTTAAAACAATGATATATAATTACTGTTTTTTTCTGCCTGTATTTCCTTCTTTAAATTCTTTGAAGCAACAGTTTGAAGTTTTTTTAATGTTTATTTATTTTTGGGAGACACACACACACACACACACACACACACACACACACACACACAGAACAAGAGTGGGGGAGGGGCAGAGAGAAAGGGAGACACAGAATCTGAAGCAGGCTCCAGGCTCTGAGCTGTCAGCTTAGAACCCGACGTGGGTCTCAAACCCACTGACTTGAGCTGAAGTCCGACATTTAACTGACTGACCCACCCAGGTGCCCCTGAAGCAACGCTTTATATTGTTCTTGCCTGTGTCTCTAAATGACTGGCCCAGGAAAAGAGTAGCTCTTAAAATTTTTATTGTAAGGGTATTGGAGACCGCTCGTAGGAGTTTTTCACTTAAATTAAACCTAGGAGTTTTCAAGATGATTACCAAACTAAAATGCCATTGGCAGATTTTCAGCCAAATTATCGGTTGATAATAAATGAAAGAGGTATTTAAAAATTGTTTTCGTAGCCTTTGTTTATCACAACTGACTGTAGATGCTACTACCAGTGGCCTATCTCAAATAAAGTGTGAATAAGCACAGGAAGTAGCTATTATGGCCTCGGTGTTTTCTCATCTTTTATTAATTCAACACTACAGTTGAAAGTATCCCCCAGGCATAGAATGGATTACATGTAGCCAGCATTTTGAATCTGAGCCTTTTTCTGAAGCCATTAGGAAATTAAGTCTGTCCAGGTGTTCTGATTGTTTTGACGGTCTCAGGAGGTCAGAACCGCTCTCGGGATAGAACATAACTACATTTATAGAAGAACATGTTCAGAGTCTGAAGTGATATGATAGAATTCTAAGCTTGTTTGTTTTGTTATGTTCACATCTATATTGCCCATGATTTTAGAGTTATGCCGTACTTACTCTAAAAACTTGACCATGCAGAAAGGTATGAAAAGGAAAGAAAAGTTGCTTATAATCTCTGCACCCAAAGTTAATGTGTTAGCAGTTTGATATATCTCCTTTCAACATTTTTTTTTCTGTACCCATACCATGTGGCACACATGGTGCAACTTGCTCCTCTCATTCTCATCTTTAATTATAAGGAAGGAGTATCCTAAATTCTGAAGTGGTATTTTGCAAGTAGCCTTTTTTTGTAATAACCTAAATCACTGTTTATAACCATTTATTTACCATACTTTGTTTGAGGCAACATTTTTGTTGCTTTCAGTAGCCTGCTGTGAACAAGGATCCTTGGACTTCTATTTTCTTGCACTTGTCTTATTCCTAGAGTGAAAATTCTGAGTCTTTTGATGCATGTTGTGAAATTGCCCTCATGAATGTGACACCAATTTACACGCCTGGCAGCACTCTCATGACTTAGCTCATGCAGCATGCTCGAATTCTTTTTTGGTTTTGCCAGTTACACACACACACACACACACACACACACACACACACACACGCAGTTGAATCTCATTATAATTTTAATTTGCATTTATTTGATAGTAAATATATTTTCTTTAAAAGATTTTTTTTAATGTTCATTTATTTATTTTGAGAGAGAGAGCATGAGCAGGGGAAGGGCAGAGAGAGAGAGGGAGAGAGAGAATTCCAAGCAGGGTCTATGCTGTCAGCAGATGCTTAACTGACTGAGCCCTCCAGGCGTCCCAGTGGTGAATATATTTTCATGTTTAGTTTATTCTGCTAGGTTTGATCAAGGTCCACTTGAAGGGTCTCAGAACCACATATCTGGTGGAGTGATTTTAGCTCTGCTTATAGAAATTTTGTGTCCTTGAGGCATTTCCTCAGGGTGGCTTCAGGAACCTTATTAACTATGAGTATGACAGTACGGCTTGAGATTATCTCCTTCTAGAAACTGGGACCATGTTGACCTGGTTATATAGACTCTCTAGAATAATCAGCTCCCTAGTGTAGAAATGTAACTTGACAATACTGAACTGTCAGTGTTGGGCAGGCCTGAGATTTATGTGCGACCGTGCGGTGCCTGCAATGCTTAGAAAATGAAAAAAGTCACAACCGAGTCCAGGTTCATGTTCAGTCATTCAGAACTCTTGAAGTATTAACCTAGGTTGTAAATGACTATTGGAGTCTGACTAGTTTAGCTAATTGGGTATTTATTGGACACACTTCATAAAAGCAAATGGATAGATTCTGTAATCTGTTCTAGTAATATGCACTAATTAATTAATGATTACTATTGTCAATAAAAAAGCAAAATATTTCAATAAGCTTTTCTTTTATGGCTCTTTTAAAAAATGTGGTCACTTGTTTCCTTTGTTAGTGTTCAATTTTGTTCTTTTTAATTTTTGTATCCTTGCTTCATTGTAGAGTTCAGAAATGGATTATTTTCTAAACTCTTTTCCTAATAATAAATTATTTTGATTTAAGAATTACTCAGCAGATATGGGATCATTATTCTCAGAAGGACTGAAAGTTGATTTACTTTTGAATATGCAAAATTCAGGCTTTAGTGTACTTGAGCAATGTTTTTGTGATTTAGAGCTGCTATGAGAAATATAAATTTCAGAAATTTTCACTTGGGTGAATTCTAAATTATTCCCTACCATGACATTATTTTGATATATTTCAGCTGAATATACTGTTTATTTTTGAACAAAGACATGATTCAGGTGAAAGAAATGCATGCTGTTTATTGTTACGAATTATGTAGATCTTATAAGTTAAGTCTGTACATCAGTACTTAGAAGACATAATTTGATGCTTACACAGAGGAGATGGAAGATTTTCTTTTAAATGAGGATAAAGAAAAAGTTACTTTGAATTAATTTCACACAGGTAATGTAGCAAAGGAATGAGTAGAATCAAACTATACCATAGCTCCTTCTGTGGGTTAAGCTTTTATTACTTTATAGTCATCATTTGAGTTGCCTGACAAATAATAATACAAAAATTAAATTGGAATTCTTTTAAACTTTATGGTCTGAAAGCTTAAAAGTTTTAAGGTTAGTTTAAACTTGCGTAACTGAAAAATTGTCCCAAATTTTAAATTCAATTTGGGCATCCAAGGTACCATATTTTAATGTATGTGGAACACCATCCTTAAATTTCTTGAATGATTAGCCCATAAGCTTCAATTTGAAAGGATGAAAACCGGAAGGCAGCTCTGATTATATTATCTAAAAACAAAGTAGCAATTCTTTCTACCCATTAGCTATTTCCCTTTCTCTTTCCCCCTGGAATAATGTTATATTATTCTCATTTACTCATTAACCCTTTGTTATTTGTCTCTGCCCTCACTTATCTGTCTCCTTTGTGTCTTCTTTATGTAAAATGTTTTTCCTCTTGATTTTACAGTGTTACTCCTTGTTTGTTTGTTTGTTTGTTTCTTTAATCACTTCTCAGGCTTCAGCATTTCTACATTTATACTTCATCTGCGTGCCCCTTTCATAACTGACTCTGTATCTGTTGCAGTTCCATATACTTTTGCAAACTTAGTTGGCTATCTGCCCCGGAGCAGTCAACGTTCTTATCTCTGTGCTCTTGGATTTACTGCTCTGGCCTTGGGAGTTCT
The DNA here is from genome assembly GCF_022079265.1 of Lynx rufus. NCBI lineage: Eukaryota > Metazoa > Chordata > Mammalia > Carnivora > Felidae > Lynx > Lynx rufus. The sequence continues at coordinate 202,203,330 of NW_025814823.1, read as the reverse complement.
TGTTCTCACTTATAATAGTGACGCCCAGTTTGCCACTACAACTGTCACTCAGATAGGACATTAAAAAGAATGGGTCATCTCCTTCTGAGTCAAAAACTGAAGGGTTTTTGGAAAGCTATTAAACAAGATGGCAGAATCTTACCCGGAAATCCTCTTTTTTATTTGAAATCCTGGCCAACAGTATCTGAAAGAAGAAAATCAGTACTTTAAGTCAAGGTGTTAGTAAATTAAAAAGACTTATTCTAGAAAAAGTTAAAAACCGAAATTTTCTTCGTGAACATGTTGGTGGTTATAGATGTTGGTGGATACTCAGAGCTGTATCTTTTAAGTAAATATTCTCGTTTGTTACCCATAATATAGTTTAGTGTACGGCTTATTAACTATAACTAATTTTACTAATAAGGAAAATAATCACTGTGTGGGATCACTGGCACTGCTTTTCTTTTTTTTTTAAATCTCCTTTGTATGCTTCTGGTCACTGCTTTAAGTATCACACAGAAAAACCCCTCTGTTTCCCTCTCTCTCCCTCTCTTTCTCATAATTAGGTTAATTCTACTAGAGATTTCTCAGTGCATTGAAACTGCAGTTTCACATATTTGTGCATGATTATTTGATCAAAATTTAATTTCTTTGTCTGGACCATGAATCTACAAGGGGTTTTGGGGTCATGTTTGCCTCAGCTTTCCCAGGGCAGCATAATGCCTGGTACACAGTAGGTGCCCAGTGGCTCTTTTCTTAGTTATTTATGTCAGTTACTTATTTCTCAATAATTGAAGGAGTTAGTCATTCATGATTAAATTAGAGATGTAGATAAGAAAACCTCTGAGAACAAAATATATAAATGTGTAAATGGCCAATTGATTTACTCATCCGCCACTCCAGCAGACATAGGCACCAGGGAAACACAGATGAATTCAACATGACTCCTGCACTTCAGGTGTCTATACTAATCTAAAAGCTTCTCCTATATAGAGGGCTTTCTGGGAATCCTAGAATGTCTATGAGCATTATAACTGAAATACTCTGAAATGAATTACCTTCTAGAAGGTTGTTCATATCTCCTTTTTATTCCTTAGCATCTTTTCACTTAAAAAAAATTTTTTTTAGTGTTCATTTATTTTTGAGAGAGAGAGAGAGAGAGACAGAGCATGAGCGGGGTAGGGGCAGAGAGGGAGACACAGAATCCGAAGCAGGCTCCAGGCTCTGAGCTGTCTGCACAGAGCCCAACGCGGGGCTCAAACTCACGAACGTGAGATCATGATCTGAGCTGAAGTCGGATACCCAACTGACTGAGCCACCCAGGCACCCCAGCATCTTTTTGCTTCTTATCACTGTGATAAAATGACCCTTTGCCTTAGATGAAGCCAAAATTATACCTGAGAGTTTTGGGGCACCTGGGTGGCTCAGTCGGTTAAGCGTCTGATTCTCGATTTCATTTCAGGTCATGATCTCTTGGTTCGTGCATTCAGGCCCCACATTGGGCTCTGTGCTGACATTGCAGAGCCTACTTGGGATTCTCTCTCCCTCTCTCTCTGCCCCTCCCCTGCTCACATGTGTGCACCCTCACGCCCACGTGCTTTCACTCTCTCAAAAATAAATAAACTTTAAAAATTATACCTGAGAGTTTTACATGCAGGAGAATCTCACTAGAAATGAGATTCTTCCCCCTACAGCACAATGGAGGACAGGAAAGAGGCCAGAGACCATTTCTCAAAGACCATTCCATCAGCCTCTTATCCTGATGAGATTTTTGCTTTACCCTCTTCCTCTCTGAATGGAAGGAAAAGCCATTAGAGGAGATAAAAAGGAAGCAAAAAAAAAACAAAAAAAAAAACTTGAAAAGAAGCCATGGGGTCAGGGGTTCTTTGAAAGGACTTAGGGAAGGACAAAGAAGACTAGGTGATATGTAATATGTGCTAGTTCAGGTGATTGTCAGCTTCTATCTAGTAAGTTAAAAACCAAGTGAATCTACTCAAGACATTTCCTCCTGCTAGGAAGACTTAGAAAAAGATTTTACTTAGTTTCACAGAAAAAAAAAAAGTTTCTTTGAAAAAAGTCTTCCAACTTCGCCTCCTTGGAACTATAGTGGAAAGGTTTTTCCACATCCCTGTGTTCAAGAAATGAGGACACTGTGGTGTCATTGGATCCTGTGTGTGTTTCTGGAAGCGGGTGATTAACCTCCTCTAGAACCATGATCATGTCGGTTTCATAGAGTCATGTCAGTTGTATTCTTTGCTGACTGTACTCTTGCCCGTAACATGGCAGGACATGAGTAGCGTTGTGTAAGTATGTGTTAAATGGCTGACCAAATGAACGAAAGATTGAGAAGGGCCTGCAGTGCCGAAACATGGGAAGGATCGGTTGTTGACCCTTTGGATCCTTCCCTGGCCAAGCCCATTACCTAAAGAACATGGATCTTGGCAGGATTGGAATCTTAAGAAAATATCACTGTACCAATGGTTTATTAAGACTTTACCAATTTCAGAGTGTCTGTTGATACATTTTCCATATAATCATTTCCATAGCTGCCTCCCAGTTTCCTAGTGGACTTGAGCACAAGGTTAAAAAGGTGTTTGGGTCGGAGAAAGCATATGTTTACCCTCTTCATTAAGACATCAGCACCTGCTCAGGATTCCTCCTAAATTTGGTCCTAGGGAGACCCTTGTAGGTCAGCCAAATTACTTATACTTCCATTTCCACTGTCAATACGACAAAAAACCAAGTGTGCTTTGAACTAAATCTTAACCTGGAGTGTTGTAGGAACCACTTGAACATCTGTTGAATGTAGGTTCAGATTCAGTAGGTCTGAGGTGGGCTAAGATGTGATATTAAACAATCTTCTAGGTGAACAGATTCTTCTGGACTGTGTAGGGACCATATTCTGAGTAGTGGCAAGTTGCTTAGGGCACTTTTGATGCCCCTTGTCTTTCTCTGGCTGATAACATTCTTGATAGGGTAACGCCACTGAGTTAAAGTGAGTGAAAGTACCGTAAAGAGACATCAATGGCTTATGGAACCTATCTTCATTGAAATTTAGTGAATTAAATCAGACTAAATTTCTGAAACCAGACATTTCTGAAAGTCTAGCTGTAGGCACTCTGGTGAGAAAAATGAGGCTTTCAGATGTGGTTACTGGTTTAAGGTCAAAAAAATGAACTAAGTCTTAAATCATCAGCATATGTCCTCTTTCTGCTCTACCAAGGGCCAGATGTGCTGGAATCAGCTTCCAGAAAAAAAGAATTACACTGGCTTAGGAGTGAAAAAAGCTGACATTTTTTTTATCTTTTGCCACCATGCTGAAAAAAAAAATCTTTATATAGTTCCCCTCTTTAGAATTCTTCAAGACGGTAAAGCTTCTTTACAGTGAAAACCAAGTTCTATCAAACTATTGATTATTCTGTACATTACTTCATTCAGAGTTGGTAGATAAGTTTGCACATAAAAAACTTGTTTCCTTGGGAGGCCTGTGGTTTCCAAACATAAAGTTTTTTTTTTTTTGCTTTTTTGTAACACGGTGAAATTAAGAGACTTAATTTGATCAACTGGAAGGAAATAAAACATAACATGACCTAAATTTACTAAACAATGCTTTAAGGCAAGTATTTAAATTAGCAAGAATTGGAATATATGTTTGTTTTTCTCCCATTTTAGCAGTGTTTGTAATCTCTTGAGTGTTGCTCATACTTAGTAACTGAATATTTGTGTCAGGACATCATTTCTCAAAATTGTATTTTCCCCCTGTGGATACAATATTAAATTCATGTAGTAATGCTAATTCACTACTGTTTCATAAACTTCCATGTCCTTTTTTAATCTGGCAAAAGCCTTCTCTCAGGATAATCATTACCCTCTAGCAGTTCTCACTCTCATGCTTGAAGTCGTTACTAGACAATCCTCCGAATAGTACTCCAAACCCATCTAAGTATCATTTGAACATTTTTTTTTAATGGCATTGGAGTTTCTGAATTTCTGTATCTATGAGACAATGGAAATTCCCCAGAATATGCAATGGAGAAGTTTTCACAGTTTAATTCATATCCAAGTCTGACATTGTTTGAATACCCTCATTCTCATTTTAAATGTGATTTATTTTTACTGACTGACATGGATGCAAGTCACAGATTGTAACTTTTGGAGTTCAGTTGACTCCAGCCTCTGTTGTTATCCCTTTTCTCATCTATTTTTTCCCTCAGTAGAAAGGTAAGATAGAAAATGTTTTATATAATTATCTTTAATAGTGGATGCAGTTAATAGTAGTGGCTCCAAGGATGAGGATAAGTGGATGAACTGAAGTGAATCTCAGTGGCAGAATAGTGGGATTGATGTTGATAGTAGGTGTTGGGTGGGGTGTGTTGATTGGATGTGAGAGGTGTGGACTGGGGGAAGCCATTCAAATACACTCCTAAGGGTAGTGATTTGCTTATTTGGGGATAAAGCCTTTAGTTTTTCTAACCAAAAGACTACACTTTTTATCTCAGTCCTTTTTATAAATACTTATTTCCTTTTCTTTGGCATAGTTTCCATGAGTGGCATATATCATATATGACATTCTGATTATGTGATTCCACTTACGGCTTGAATAATCAGATTTGAAGTGACTGGCTACTACAGTTGGGTTTTTTGAAATCTGGAAAATTTGTAAGGTCACTAAAGTGATAGAAGTTTGCTTGGAAAGACCATCTAAAGCACATGTTGATTAGTGACTGCAGAATAAACTGTTTACTCTTCTGCAATATGCGGATAGAGATAGATAACCACATGTGGGAAGATCTTGTGTTGCTCAAGAGACTACAGATAGGGTACATATTGAGAATTTTTGTTTCTGTTTTTGTTTTTGTTCAGTAACACAGTTATACACAACATTTAGAACTTCTTCTCTTCTTGTTTAGAAAGTTGGTACCTTTTTATGTCCTAATTTTATTTTTATTTTTTTAATTTTATTTTTTTTTAACTTTATTTATTTATTTTGAGAGACAGAGCAAGGGAGGGGCCGCGAGAGAGGGAGAGAGAGAATCCCAAGCAGGCTCCGTGCTGTCAGCACAGAGACCAATGTGGGGCTTGAACTCACAAACCGTGAGATCATAGCCTGAGCCAAAACCAAGAGTTGGATGAATGTTCAACCGACTGAGCCACCCAGGCTCCCACTAATGTTATTTTTTTTTTTTAAATTCAGCAATTTGACCTTGTTTTTATAGCTCTAACTCATGAGAATAATGGGTGTAATTATGGAGCTGTGATTGTTTTAGTTTGTTTTTTGTTTTGCCAACTAATGTTTTGAATAAAACACCATTCAGTTTTCCTGCTTTTGGAGATGAATTTGCAGCATATATGATTTGAAATCTAATGAGGATCTGTTCATCTTTAGTTGTACAATTTATGTAACTGTTCTTAAATGTTGTCCTATCAGAAATAAAATCATCTTCTGTTGATTTTTAATTAAATCTTATTTAATATCTCTAAGAAAGGACATTAAAGTTTTAAAAAAGTAGGTAGTGTACATAATCATATAACTGCCGTAATCAGACCTAGTCTTCTAGGACAATAAATAACTTGATTTGTGAACACTGATAAAACATGAAAGTAAAATAATCATTTAACTCAATAAAGTCCTACTTTATTGGCAGCCCGTAGAACAGAACCACATTTATAGTTCACAGCTGTCTGTTGAAATGAAAGCATTTTGAAGTGACAAATTTCAAGACTTCTCATTTTGTTATTTCATTCTTTAACACATTTTTATTTCTAAAAAGTATTTTAAATTCATTCTATGTCAGAAAACCCTGGTTCACTCCAAACTAAGAAGCTAGTAAATGACACCCTTCTTTCTGACATTTCTAACCTCTGTAAAAAGAAAAAGAAAAAAAAAAGTATAAAACCCCCAACATCATTGTTACAGCACTGCTCTTTCCCCCCACCCACTTTCTCTCCGCTGTACTCAACAAAAGTAGTAGGAAGTGTTGTTGTTGTTGTTGAGACTGTAGTTCTGTAGAAGTAATTGAGGCACCAAATAATGCTAAGTGCATCTCAGGCTCAGTTCTCACTGCTGAGAACAAAACTGTCAAATACCTTGATCTCAGTGAGCTTGCTCTTTGTTCTCTGTTCCTTTGATGTGTCTCACCTTGGGGACATCCTCCTGGAAGTGTCCTCTCTGAAGAAAGCCTCAAGGGGAAGATGCCCTCCGGTGTGGTGTGACGTTAGGGCGACATTGACATTTGTACACTCCCTTAGGATTGGGAAAGTGAAACAAAGGCATGGTCAAACAGTAGGATCTTGGAATTACTCATGTCTGGCTTCGAAATTTCAAAATCTGTCTTCCTGTTTTTCTACCCTTCAGACTTTAGCCTGTTACTTAATCTTTCACTTCCTTAGGCTCATATCTAGACTATGACAGGATGGCAGTAATAACTTTCTTAACTAGGGGAAGAGGAGGAATATCTGACTATGTTGGTGTGAACTTGTAAATATGGGAAATGAGTGTGCTTACTCAATTATTGTTACTGTGTTGATCTTAATTGGATTGAAGGGTAAAGAGGAGAGGTTGAAAATCTTATGGGATCATAGGGTTCCCCTGTCTTAAGAACAGAGCGTGTCTTACCTGGTTCATTTTATGGTAGTTGCCATAGCACCTCACATGGTGCTCTTCACCAGTGAGATGTTGGTGGATATTCAGGAACGACTACCCAATGATCAGCCCATTGATCTAGCAGCTTATGTGTTGCAAGCCTTTGAGGGGCTTTATCTTTATGCTGGACATTAGCGTTTGAATCATAGGCCTTTTCAGTGGAGGATTACTGTTGCCTTGAAAAGATACTCATCTGGAGACCTCATGAAATTTTCTTTTGAAGATTTTATGTCAAATAGGGGAGGCCATTTCTGTTTTTACATTTTACTAATTAGTTTATATTTGACTTAAGACTTTGTTTAAAATTTTTTAAAAAATTTTTTGCCTTAAGGCTTTGAACTTTCAGGGGCACCTGGGCGACTTAGTCAGTTGAGCGTCCGACTTCGGCTCAGGTCATGGTCTTGCTGTTCGTGAGTTCGAGCCCCGAGTCGGGCTCTGTGCTAACGGCTGGGAGTCTGGAGCCTGCTTCGGATTCTGTGTCTCCCTCTCTCTCTGTTTCTCTCTCTCTCAAAAATAAACAAACATTAAAAAAAAAGACTTTGAACTTTCAAAATATTCTTAATGTAAGGATTGAAGTTTGTTTTTATTTTTTAAGGAAAGATACTGTCATTTGGGGGCGCTTACTAGAAAAGAATAATGGACCGCGTCTCTAATTTATTGATTCTGTAAGTTTTTATTAGCATCTCTGTGGCAGGCACTTTGCTGGCAGCTGGGAATGTAACAGCAAGCACAATGAATGGCTAGGTTTCATTATGCAGTCTGGCAAAAGATAGTCAATGAAGTTTCTAAGTACTCTTATAGAAAATGTGATATAATAGTTAACAAGATCCCTGTTTTCAACAAAACTAATGAAGCGGAGTTGATAAAACTTAGTTTAATGAAGAAATTTGATATAAGTAAGGTATTGTATGATATTGACTTATACGTATAGTAGTATCTCAAAGAAAGGAGAAGCTGCATGGCCCTGAGTGATGCCTTGTATTTTTAAAGTTGACTATAGTTGAGAAAAAAATCAAGAAAGTGAACAGTGACACTAAAAATGGTTAGCATTTATCGGGCACTTACATGTTCCAGTTACACACACACACACACACACACTCACACACACGTCTCGTACACACTTTGAGTTAACATTTTCAGTTTTGAGCTTTAATTCTTTAAAATCTTGTGTTATCGTTTACCAAAACATTGTAGGGAGTATTTTCCTCCTTTATCTTATCACCTCAATTATACCAAAAATGTAATGATAATATTTTGAGAGACTAGGAAGCCATATGACATAAAAATGACAAAGTCTTATAGGAAACTTTTGTGTAATAAATATAATATAAGAAAGTCCTCATTTAATAGCAGTTAGTGAAGAGAAAATGAGTTTAAAAGAATGAGCTTTTAAAAAGCTTTTGGTATTAAATACAGAGAACAAACTGGAGGTTGCAGAAGGGAGGTGGGTGGGGGGATGGGTGAAACAGAAGAGTGTGAAGAGGATGAAGAGTGCACATGATGAATGGGGTGCCTGGGTGGCTCAGTCGGTTGAGCATCTGACTTCAGCTCAGGTTATGATCTCGTGGTTCATGAGTTCAAGCCCTGCATCGGGCTCTGTGCTGACAGCTCAGAGCCTGGAGCCTGCTTTAGATTCTGTGTCTCCCTCTCTCTCTGCCCCACCCCTGCTTGTGCTCTGTCTCTCTCTGTCTTTCAAAAATGAATAAACATTTTAAAAAAAAGAGTGTACATGATGAGCACTGAGTAACGTACTGAATCAATGTCATGTACACCTGAAACTAACATAACACTATGCTAATTATACTGGAATTTAAAAAAGGCAAAAAGCTTGTGGTAGGTATTTTAATATTGTTGGCCTTTCGTGTCAGATAATCCCTAGATCCCTCATTGTTCCAAGTGCGGTTCCAACTTTTCATTTCTCTCATCTCTCTTTGAGAGTTTGCAGTGCTGAGGAAGTAAGGCATTTGGTGCCTTTTCTATTCCCGTTTATTCTTAGGGAGAAGGCACAAGCGTCCCAGATTCAGTGTCTGAGCTGGAGCAGTCTTCCATGTCACATAGGTGGGGAACCTGAGATTTAGAGAAAGAACTTACCCCAGGTTACACAGCCCCCCTGCCCACGCAGGGCCCACACATGGTGTGCAAAGCCACCCTTTCTTACTCCGTTCTCATGACTTGTTCACAGCACATGATTTTTCTTGGTGGGGAAAACAAATTTTTTTTTTTTTATTTTTTATTTTTTTTTAATTTATTTTTTTTTCGTTTATTTATTTTTGGGACAGAGAGAGACAGAGCATGAACGGGGGAGGGGCAGAGAGAGAGGAAGACACAGAATCGGAAACAGGCTCCAGGCTCTGAGCCATCAGCCCTGAGCCTGACGCGGGGCTCGAACTCCCGGACCGCGAGATCGTGACCTGGCTGAAGTCGGACGCTCAACCGACTGAGCCACCCAGGCGCCCCGGGAAAACAAATTTAGAAGGCAAGCCCTCCTCTCCCCACTTCTGATTTTTAGAATCCAATCTTTTTTGCTTATTGTAAAAAAACAGGTCTGAAGAAATGGACTTAGGTTTCCTAATCTTTCATGTTGGAAACCATTAAAAGGTGGGAATGAATTAAAATCGTAGTCTGCTTGTTTTAGTGGTGGACTTGGTGAATACAAAACTGTGGCTAAATATGCAGAGAGCTTGGACTTCCCTTTATTGCCAAAAGACCAGTGTCCAAAGACTAGTAGAAGAGTAGAATAAGGAAAAGCTTATTTGGTTTTGCATTTCAGCTCAGGAAATTTCTTCCTAGGGAATATAGTACTCATTTTCAGCTTCCCCAGATTTTATCCTGAGTTCAAAGTCTACTAACTGCCTAAGCCTTATATTTACAGTGCCTCGTCCATGGCCATCCGAGTCAAACACACTGTTATCTTGGACAGCATCTTTGGAATTCTGCGTTCTTCAGCACTCTCTTGACTATTCAGAGAGTAGGACCTTATTGGTGGCATTGTACCGATTCGGCCTGCATGCGTGCTTCCCAGTTTTTAAATAATCTGATTGTTTCATTACATTTCTTACTTTTTCTCCACATCTGACTCGGACCTATTAGAATACTGAAATCTGAGAAGAGTCTAGATGAAGCCATTTGAATTAGTTCGTTTGTTTTTTGAGTAAAGTGGGAGTGAGGAAGTAGAGGGAGGAAGATGGCCCATCCACTGCTACTTAGATAAGAAGGGTCGCATTTGCAAGGATGTTCTCCAACAGCGGCTGTGTTGGCTTTCAGGTACTCAGCCTAAAAGCTGGTTGGGTGGATGTCACCGGGTACGTTACGTGGCTTGCTAAGACGGTATGTGCCCAAAAGCTGGCATGGTAAAAACACTTACGGTTTTCAGCCCCTATCACAGTGCTGGGGATCTAGCTCAGTGAGAAACAATCCAGTCACGGTAAGAGTAAATTCACAGTACTTTGTAATAAATTTTCAATAACAGATAACAAATTTGCAGTAACTTTGTTGATGTCCACGGATTAACGCCTCAGTATTTCACAACTTAGGCTTTTCTTGTATGAGAGTTTCTGTGTTAGATTATGTGAGGTCCCCTCAGTTTTATTCTTTGCACTTTTTTAAAGTAATATCTGTGCCCAACGTGACTTAACAACCCCGAGATGAAGAACTGCATACTCTACCGACTGAGCCAGCCAGGCGCCCCTGAACATTGATTCTTTGAGCATTAAGTTTCCATATTAAGACATGAATTATGGGAGAAAGTATCTACTATATAAAGCAGGATTTAAGATTTAGTTGATTATGTATTGAATGAAATGATTTTGTTGTTGTTATTTTGAACCTTATTTAACGTTTATCTAATTTGCCCTCTTAAACTTACATTAAAACTTTTCCTGTAGCCAGAAGTTGTGTTACGGGTGCATTCCACAGACAGGGTGTCAAATCTGCCTTAGGCCGAAGAGGCTGGCCTACTTCAGCCTTTGAGACTCCAGGTACCTCAAAGTCCTTCTCATTCTAGATGGGAGATCTGATATTAATTGATTCCTGCAGCCAGTTCTTATGTGTATATATCCCAGTAATTCTCCTTGGCATATATAGATTCTGATCACCAACTGACTATCAAAAAAAGGCCATTTTAACTGTCTTTTTTCAGATCATAATCAGAAAATATTGCCTATTTTTGTCCATCTTTGAAAAACTACCCTGACCTAAGTGAGCACAGAGCCATTTACTTTATTTTAAAGTTTATTTATTTATTTTGAGAGAGAGAGAGTGTGTGTGTGAGCAGGAGAGGGGCAGAGAGAGGGAGAGAGAATCCCAAGCAGGCTCCACACTGTCAGTGCAGAGCCTGATGTGGGGCTTGAACTCATGAACCGAGAGATCATGACCTGAGCCGAAATCAAGAGTCAAACACTTAACCAACTGAGCCACTCAGGCACCCCTTACTTTATTTTAATCTTTACTCCCTAAATGCTCACCTCTAAAGGTAGCTAACAGCCAGAAGTGGCTTTTGAGCACTTGAAATGTAGTGGAATAGAGATGTGCTCGAAGTATAAACTATGCACCAAATTTCAAAGATTTAGTGTAATAAAAGGAATGTGAAATACCTCACAAATAATCTTCCATTGATCATATACTGGAATGACATTATTTTGGATATATTGGGCTAAGTATATTATTAAAATGGATTTTTATCTATTTTTTTTTCTTTTTAACATGACAGTTTAAAGTTACATCTGTGGCTTGTAATATTATTTCTTTGGGACAGTGCTGCTTTAAAATAGGAATACAAGAAGAATTGTTTTTTAAAATGGTTTGGGGATGCTGCATCTGTTGATCTGTTTGTAGAGTTGTGGGATTATTTTAGAGCAGTGTAATTTTTAAATTTATAATTACTTAATGGATAACTTGCTTCCTTCTAAAGCAAGTGAAAGCTTTAGTATTGCCAATATTATAATCGGGCAGACCACAGATGGCCAGTACAGTCCCTTTATTGCCATTCGGATTATCTTCTCAACACACAGATTGACACTAATGCACACAGTGGAAATGTTTCGGTAAAAATTTTTGTTTTAAAAACTGAAAAATGTATACTTTGTAATTATTGTCATGACTGGTACTGTAATGAAACTTTGCTCTGTTTTTTTTTTTTTTTTTTTTTTTTTTTTTTTAATGCTTTGATGAGTTTCTAGACACCAGAGTAAATCGAGGGGTTTTCTACATGTGAGTGAGACGTAGTTTTTCTGCATCTACGTGCCTCACTTGATTATAGGAGAGCAACCACGATAGCTAATTAGCTTGCTTCTCATTTAATTGCCATTTCCTAATGTGTGACACAAGTGAGAAAAGAAAAATAATAATTTGATAAAGATGACTGACTTATTTTTAGTTAACTGGGCTCATTTTCTTTTTAAAATCAGAAAGCTGCAATAAACCATATAAGAATTGGAAACGTAATTACGTTGAGATAAATTATTGAAAATGAAGTTTTTAAAGCAAGTACTTTATTACTTTCAGAAATAGTTCACTGATTAAGACAGTTGCTCTGTCTCATCATGGCTCAGGAGAATGTGTGATTTTAAAAGTAAAGCATGAAAAGAACATTGGTGATGCCTCTGGCCAAACATTTAGGGACGATTTTCTGTATTATCTGGCTCAGCTGTGAAGGGTAAAGGGGAGTTCGTTTACTGACAAATGGATGAAATAAAGTGATCATCTAGGTATATTATTTCAAGGCACCAGGATGCAAACTAATTGGAAGATAAACATAATAGAGTTTCTGTAGATACAATATAGAAAAAAGTATAGGTGATAAAATAAGATATAAGACATATGGAGATTACTAGCTGAGGAACTAAAAAGGCATATGTTTCCAAAGAGTCAGCGGGACAGGGCTGGGACTCGATTGTCATCATAAAGTAGCTGCACGTACCTTGTTATGTGTTGTCATTTGTCTGCATTTCCTTAGTATATATTTTTAATTTGGTCTCAGGCAGTGGGTCTTACAATGTGGTTCAGGGTTTAGCTGCATCAGAATTATTGAAGCGCATGCAAAATGTGGATTTCTGAGTCCCACTTCTGAACAATTGAATCCATTTTGCTGGGTGTGATGCCGGGAAATCTGTTTTAGCTTGAATCCCAGGAGCATCCTGAGATCACTGAAGATTAAGGTGCGATAACTTCTGTGAGGTGTCAGAGTATATATACTTGGCGAACGTTTTCCTGACACGTGAAGTATTCAGCAATAACTAAAATGAGCGTGCACCACAAATGTGTTGGAATTGGTATAATATATAACTCTAGCTAGCCCTGAGCAGCATAATACTGGGATTTACAAAGTACTCTTTGATAATGTGATTGGGGATCCGTAGTCTGTATCAGTGGTGACATGTCAGTGCTCTGTTTCCTACTTCTGGGGGCTAAGAATACTCTGATTTCTCTTCAGATTGTATACCAATTCTTGGGGCTAAACAAGTCTTTTGTTGGTACAGTATTTTATAATTGTAACACAGTGGCCAGCATATGGGGCATTAATCCTAAGCAAAGTATGGCTCTTTACCGTGGTGGTTGTCTGTTGTGACCATGTCAGGGATGGTATCCTTGTCTCAGCCGGGGTTACCTGTGTTACAAAGGAACATCATACACACTGCTTCTGCTGCACTTACAATATTTTTACAGCAAATAGCAAAATGCTGGGACTCAACTGGCTTAAATATGAAGGAACTTTATTATGAAATACCAGCACTACAGTAAGCTGTACTCAGGCATTAAGTGATCTCATCAAGGAACCAGTTATATAGGCTTCATCCTAAGGCTGGTTTTCCAACTGTTTTCAGGATGGCTGCCATTAACAATTGGTATTTTGCTTGCTTACTTGTTCAGATTCAACAGAAGGAGTGAGGGGGACATCTGTCATTTAAACCAGGAATTCAGATCCTTTTCTCGCATTCTTACTGGGCCAATTTGGAGCTAAGGATGGGGCCATTTTACTCAACGTCTTGGAAGCAAGAGAAGTGGATACTTGAAAAAAATTAGGATTTTTTTTTCTCCACGAAGAAGGGACACTGTAAGCAACTAACATTGCCTGTTATATAGACATTTCAGTATATTTCATGACAACTATTACTGGTAACTTGTAAAGTTGGTAATGCAAACTTTACAGATAAGACAGTATAAATGTGATGATATGTAATAGTTGATGAACACTACCTGTATGTTGGGCACCATTCTAAATACTTTTAATATATTAACTGATTTAATACTGAGAGCAGTCTGCTAAATGAAATACTACTGGTATATCTATTTAATGGATCAGGAAACTGGGACATAGGGAAATTAAGTGACTTGTCCCAGGTAACTTAAGGAGGAAGCAGCAGGTAGGGATTTGAACTTTCAGACTGGCTCGAGCTAACTCTCCTACCTGCTACCATATGGCTGTCAGAACAGGTGCTGGATGATGTCAGTCAGCTTGCATTGAATATGGTCTTTGAGAGCTGAAGAGTTATGGTATTCATGAATCAAGGTTATTATCTTTTTTTAAAGTTTTTACTTATTTATTTTTAGAGAGAGAAAGAGAGAGAGAATCCCAAGCAGGCTCTGTGCTACCAGTGCAGAGCCCCACTCAGGGCTCGAACTCACGAACCGTGAGATCATGACCTGAGCTGAAATCAAGAGTCGGATGGACGCTTAACCGACTGAGCCACCCAGGAGCCCCTGAATCCAGGTTATTGTTACAACTCTTTAGGTTGCTGATGAGCAGAACAGCTTGCTCCTGTAGGTGTTACAATAATTTCAAATTGAAATAGAGTGATTATTCAAACCAGAGGTAATAATAGTAGCAATAAAGTAATGATAATGATGATGATAATAATAAATTAGCCTATGTTTCAAATATAAACCCGTCACGGTGAACTTATCTTTATGATTTCACCATTATCTAGGATAGGTGACTGTTAAATTTCCTAAAACCATGCGTTCATTTCTCCCACCTTTGCATTCATTAAGCATGGTATTCATTTAGTCAACCAACATGTGCGTTTCTCCTAAGTATAATTGTCTATGTAACAGTGATTTCAAGGATAAATAGACATAGCAACTTTGCTTTTAAAAAATTGATGGTCTGATTAAAGAAAAACAACAGGTAAACACATAGATCTAAGAGTAAAGATTACTGAAGTAAAAGAATGGAGAAGCTATCACAGAGACAAGAGGTCTGCAGGTTGTTGGGAAATGTCAAAAGTTTGGAAATGTTCTTGGACAAAAAAAGATTCTGGAAGATGAAGTGGGTGGACCCAATTAGGAGGATTAGAAAAAAGCATTTAAGTGAAGAGCATTTACAACGGCACTGGGAACTGAAGAGCTTCTTATTAATTTTTTGAAGTTTATTTATTTTGAGAGAGAGAGAGAGAGAGAGACCATGAGCCAGGGAGGGGTAGAGAGAGGGAGAGAGAATCCCACAGCACAGAGCTTGAACTCAGGGCTTGAACTCACAAACCATGAGATCTTGACCTGAGCTGAAACCAAGAGCTGGATGCTTAACTGATTGAGCCACCCAGGTGACCCAAACCAAAGAACTTATATGTTTGGTAAATATAAGTGAAGCGCACTGTTAGGTTCTGAAAAAAGGATTGAGAGGAAGGTTGTAGGAGTTTAGGTTAGACAAGTATTTTTGGAATGTTGAAATTTTTAAGATTCATTGAATTTTATTTCATTTATTTTTATTTTTTATTTTTTTAGAAGGAAAGAGTTTGTGTGAGTGAGGGAGAGGGGCAGAGGGAGAAAGAGAGAATCTTGAGCAAGCTCCGCATTCAGCTCAGAGCCCAGCATGGAGCTGCTTCCCATGACCTGGGATCATGACCTGAGTGAGCAGAATTCAAGAGTTGGACACTCAACCGACTAAACCACCCAGGTGCCCCAAGATTCATTGAATTTTAAATCTTTAAGATTGGGCACCTGGATGGCTCAGTTGAGCGTCTGACTCTTGATTTCGGCTCAGGTCATGATCCCAGGTTGTGGGATCGAGCCCCGAGTTGGGCTCCACGCTGAGCATGGAGCCTGCTTAATACGCTTGCGCACGTGCACGCGCTCTCCCTCTCTCTGAAATTAAATAAATAAATAAGCAAACAAATAATTAAATCTTCAAGATACACTTGTTTGTGGTTTGGGCTCAGAAAGTGTAAAAACACCTTTAACTTCTTGATTTTTAGTTTAGATTTAGAATCTTTGTTCGTTCAAGACCACTGATATTTGGTAGAACAGATAAATTTGGGATTGTTAGCCATATTGTCATGTCTTCACTGCATGCAAGTAAAAGAATTCTTTAATATTGGATGTGTTTCAAAGTACTGAAGAAGTGTGTTATTTAAAGAAAATCATTAATAATTTTATGTTCAGAATGAAGACCCTGAATTATTCACTTTACACATATATTTTGATTACAGCATACCAGAAATTTCTTTTCCAGAAGACATGATATATATTTATTTAAAAAAAAATTTAATGTTTATTTATTTTTGAGAGACAGAGCACAAGCAGAGAGTGGACAGAGAGAGAGGGAGACACAGAATTCGAAGCAGACTTCAGGCTCCAAGCTGTCAGCACATAGCCTGACTGGGGTTCGAACCCATGAACTGTGAGACCAGGACCTGAGCCAAAGTCGGATGCTTAGCCGACTGAGCCACCCAGGCGCCCCTATATTTACTTTTAAACCCTTGGATTACCCTATATCAATTTTGTTGTAGTGGAATTATTGTATTCCAGTGTCATGTGGTTGTTTCAGATTAGTAAAGGTATTAATTTTATTGAGCATCTTTGTATGTCTCTTTATATACTTGAACTAGATTCTCTCTTGGGTATATTTTAAAAGTGGAATTGTTGGGTTAAGATAGGCTGATACTCAAAAATTGCTTTCTAAATTGGTTGTATTTAATTTATACTTCAGGTAGAATGAAAGTCACCATTTCCCTCACTCTTGCCAGTAGTTTATGTTACATTTTAAAGTCCATATCAATATTATTGTGTTGAGGTGCCTGAGTGGCTCAGTCAGTTAGGCAGCCGACTTTTGATTTCAGCTCAGGTCATGATCTAACAGTTGTGAGATCGAGCTGTGCATAGGGCTTAAGATTCTCTCTTTCCCCTCTGCCTCTCTCCCCCTCCCATTTGTGCTCTCTCTCTCTCTCTGTCTCTCTCTCTCTCTCAAAATAAAAATAAAAAAAAAAAAAGGAGTGTTAAATCATATTCCATTGTTATTTTAACTTGCATATACTAATTATTACTGAGTTGGAACATTTGTTTTCAAGTTCATTTATTTGTTTTGAGAGAGGGAGAGAGTGAGCAAAGGAGGGGCAGAGAGAGAAGGAGAGAGAGAATCCCAAGCAGGTTCCACACTCCCATGCAGGAGCTTGACGAGGTGCTCGATCCCTCGGCCTGTGAGATCATGACCCAAGCCTAAATCAAGAGTCACTTGCTCAATCGACTGAGCCACCCAGGCACCCCAAGTTGGAACATTTCTTAAGTTTGTTGAAAGTTTAAAACTTTATTTCTGTGAAGTTTTATGTTATTTTACATATCTTTTATTGGTTTTAAGTATTTTCTTAATTATCTTTAGAAATTTTGTTCTGAATAGTTGGTTTATGGGATGGAAAACTTTTCACGTCTGGTATCAATTTTCATTTCCCTGAAAAATCTTTTAATCCTCTTCCTATCCCATTTGGTTATGTCTGGAGTCTTTTGATTGTAAACTTCTTGTGGTGGTTAATGTCAGAAACAAACCTGCTTGATAATTTCAGTGGTTAGGACCAGGGTTTCGAGTCGAAAAGTTTCAGTTTGAATATAGGCTCCTCATGATCTTGAGTAGTTAATCTCTCCGATTTCTACGTAGAAACAATAACCTGCTGTAGTAAAGTCACACAAACACAAATCCTTAATTCAGAGCTCAGAACTGTACCCGCAATAAATGGATGCGATAATAAGGAAAAACAACATCAGTACTTTAAAAAAAATTTTTTTAACGTTTATTTATTATTGAGAGACAGAGAGACAGAGCATGAGCAGGGGAGGGGCAGAGAGAGGAGGAGACACAAAATCCGAGGCAGGCTCCAGGCTCTGAACTGTCAGCACAGAGCCCGACTCGGGGCTGGAAATCACAAACCGTGAGATCATGACCTGAGCCAAAGTTGGACGCTCAACCGACTGAGCCACCCAGGCGCGCCCATCAGTACTTTCCATTTTGTCAAATGCTTTATGCTTTCAGAGTGCTTTTATTTAAATAAAATGTGGTTAATCTGAGCATTTCCTAATTCATATTTTACTAGTCCATTGTGCTCCCAGTAGCATAGAGTGATTGATTTCTGCAGTTTCCATATACTGGAATGTATATGTCTTACTTATGAAATCATTACTCAAGGGTTTCATAATTTACACAGAAATCTATATAGCTGCTTTTTTTATTGGGTAGTCTTTTCTAAGTGTTAGATTTGCATGTATTTATGTAGTTCACTAAGTCAGTATGTTCTTTGTGAACGGATATATAAAATCTCTTTATACACATTTATAAGAGCATTTATTGATTTAATAAATCAGACACTTGTCAACCAGGCATCAGTGTAAATTGTCGTTTATGTATAATGTAAGCATGTGCCTTAGAGTACATAATTCATCATTCAATTAACATAAATATATGAGTAGTCAGTATTTACCTCCCATGGCCCAAATCCTGCAGGAAAGAAACTTTCTTTGATATATAGAAGTTACAGTTGTTGTTCATTTGGTGATGCTCTTAGTGTGTTTTTGTATTTTTTGTAGTGTTTTAAATTTAGATTTTTTGATGCTCATTTCACCGCAATAATTAAATAGACTTAACAGCTCGTTAGAATGCCTAATTTTTTCTCAAAAACAATGCAGTAATTGCTGAAGGTTTGATTAAAATTCTTTATTAAAATTCATCAAAAACCTACTTAATGTCTGAATATAATATTTGAATGATTTTAAAACTTGATCTTTGGAATGTATTCTTGGAGAGCAAGAGAGATTGATTGATTGACTGATTGATTAGGGGACATATTCTACTGCTTTTCAGGGAACAGTAGCCAAGTGTAGACACCATACTACTTGCCAAGATTGTCTTCTGAAAGCAGTCTTTTGACTGCTTCTTTTGGATTTGAATGAATGGTGGTTTTATCCTGCTTTTCTTTGCTCTTATCTCTTTTTGGTATCAGTGGGGAGTTTTCTTAAAACTCTATATTCATTGAAGTAAATGCATATTTAATTACAAAATCAGACAGTATGAGTTTATGATCAATATGTTTACTATATTTTAAAATAATTCACTTTAACTGCTCTTTATGGATTTATTAATTTTAGACAGTTTTTGTTGAATACATGTTATATTAGTATTTATCTCTCTTTTATCTCTTTACCCTATAATCTCAATATAGCCATTTCACAATTTTTGGTTGCATGAATAATCAACATTATATTTACAGTGACTGTATCATTGTAACTATATATATATATATATAACTATATAACAATTTTTTATTTTTCCTAGAGTTAAAAATTGCCTATGAATTTTTTTCCACTAGCTTTTATTTGACTATATATCAATTATTTTTTTAAAAAACTATTTTAGAACATTTGTCATGGCTGTCAGTAATTTTCCCAAATGGTCAAAAACATCAAATAAATTATTAGTGACTTATCCCTTCCCACTTCCTGTCTTTTCTTGAGGCCTCCTTTTTTCTTGAGTCTGACCTATATTCTCTGTAGATTTGATATGTTATTTTAGGACATATATTCTTTCAGCTGCCAGAAAAAGTTTTTTTTGAAAGTCATTTTCTTGAGTCTGGGAATGTCTAAAATAACTTGATTTGATCTTCATTTTAATTGATAGATTTAGAAGGTATGGAATTCTGGCTTAGAACTCATTGGTCCTCATAATTTTGTGGACATTGCTCCATAGTGTTACAGTGCCACTGTAACACTGAATTTGTGTAATTCAGTATCTTCCTGATTGTAATTTCTTCAGATGTAACCTGTCTTTGTATCTTTCTGGAAGCTTTTCAGAACTTTATTTACCCTTAAAGTTTAGA
The DNA here is from genome assembly GCF_022079265.1 of Lynx rufus. Taxonomy (NCBI): domain Eukaryota; kingdom Metazoa; phylum Chordata; class Mammalia; order Carnivora; family Felidae; genus Lynx; species Lynx rufus. The sequence continues at coordinate 202,183,635 of NW_025814823.1, read as the reverse complement.
AATTACCAATGATGTGGTTAGGAGTAGACTTTAAAAAAAAAAAAAAAAACTGACTTGGAATTCACAGCCAGTGTTTTTAATGTGGAGGCCCCTTTTTTTTTCCTAGGAAATTGTTTTGTCTTATGTTTTTGATAATATTTCTTCACCTCCTTCAACTCCTTTTTTTAATGAGCCTCTGTGTTTCTATGTTTTCATCTTTTCCATGTCTTTATCTCTTTATTCTGCCATTTCAAGGTTTCCTCAATTTGATCTTCCGGCTCTTTTGTTGAATTTTAATTGCCAGTATATTGTTTTTATTTCCAGGGTTCTTTCTTAATTTTTTATTATTTTCCTTTTGAAAATACTAAAATATTTTCTTCTTATTTTATGTACGGGTCACACTCAGTTTATAGTGGGATTACATCCCAACAAACCCATCGTGAATTGAAAATATTGTAAGTGGAAAATACATTTAATGCACCTAGCCTGCTGAACATCATTAACTTAGCTTTGCCTACCTTAAATGTGCTCAGAACACATACATTAGCCTATAGTTGGCCAAAATCATCTAACACAATGCTCTATTTTATAATAAAGTATCTTCTGTAATTTATTGGATACTGTCTGTACTGAAAGTGAAAAGCAGAATGAGAACAGATGGTTGTAAGTATTGGTTGTTTACCCAGATGATCGCATGGCTAACTGGGACTTCGAGGCTCACTGTTACTGCCCAGGCATCACGAGAGAATATCGTTCTGCATATGGTGAGCCTGGGAAAAGATCCACGTTCAAAATTCCAAGTATGGTTTCTACTGAATGCTTATCACTTTGGCACCATTGTAAAGCCCCAAAATTGTAAGTAGAACCATTGTAAGTCAGAGACCATTTGTACTTAAAATCTGTATTTCTCTATATCAACTTAGTTTCTTCTACTTCCTTTACTGTTTCTGTTTTCTCCAGGTTTCCTTTTTTGTTTGTTTTGGTCTCCTACATTCCTGTTGGAGGCTTTTCTCAAATGTCTAGTGATCTTTGCCTGTTGACATTCAAGAGTAAGGCATCGGGTAGACTATAGTGATCCTATAAGCAAGCATGATGGGAAGAGGCAACAATAATCCGTGTAACTCCAGCATGCAGTAGCCACATGGTTGAAAGGACTGTCATCTCAGGACTCATCCAGAAAGAACAGTGTCATTAAGCCCTACCACTGTTGCCAAATATAAAAGAAAGGGAAAAATGGAGATATAGAAAGGCCAAGAGACCAAGAGAGAGAAATGAAGACAGACTAAGAGTCAAAGATGAGTGGATGGGTTGTAAGGGTTTGTGTACGAGTGTGTATACAGGAGGAGAGGGAAGTGGGAGAGAGAGAGAGAGAGACAGAGAGAGACAGAGAGAGAATACATGATAATGATAATATATATTCAGGGATGTTTGTAAAATGAACTTAATGACCCTTCAATAGAGATGAGCTGTGTGCAGATTTTGGTAGAAAAAGAATGGCAATGAGGGAAAAGTCACATTAGTAATTTTCTGGGGTTAATTATTTATTGTGTTTTTATTTCATTACAGCATTATTCTTAAAACACTCCTTTCTCAGATATTTACAGGTGATCAAATGAGCACCTGAGGTATAAATTGAAATTTTTTTTTTACATTTCATGGATCTTTGCTTAGATTCTGTCTTCTACTAATTTTTATCTCTATTTTGAGATTATTTATGAGGCAGCAGTTGCTGGTGCCTTGGTACTTTATAATAGCAATAGTAATAGAGAAGTGCTCTCATACTTCTTATTTATATTCTTTTAAAAAGATTTTTCTCTTAGAAGAATCAGAGATTAGAATGGATTCAACACCCAGTGGTATCCAGATCTCATTGAGTCCTGCTAATTCTCATTTTTGTAACTACTCCTTTGTTCTGGTAAGAACCTTTTTAGAGAAAGATAAGGAACAGCTTGTTTTTGTGTGTTTTCATGTGCTCCTTAATGGCGCACAGATTCTTGGATTTCATCTTTTTCAGAATGTCAATATTCAAGTATAACGTATTTAGCAGCGTAACTCTGCTGTTGACTTTTGAAACAACATAATTTTGTTTACATGTCTGTAGCCCACGTATTTGATGGAAAATTATTATATCTGAGATGTTCTGGTTTGAATGAACCTTGGTGTATCCACCTCTATCTCTTACCTTGTTTCTATCTATATATCATATATTCACATACACGTATACGTGTGTGGTTTGTGTACACTCAACTATATGTATTCAAATGTTTCCTGGCATCAGAATATATAAGTATGTGTAGCTACTTTTTAGAAAGTGAATGGTTTCTTGTTATTGATCGTCTATAAAATGGCATATTGATTCCTTCTTTGGTGAACATGGCTGTATTTATGTATCTTTCCTCCCTTATCCTGCCTCCTTAGAGCTTGGTAATTTGGCCTATAACAGAGCTAACTTTTCTGACACCATTTGTTTCTCACATTTCAAACATTATTGTCTATCAGACATAGATTCCTACCTTTCTCCATGCAAAGAGAAAACCAGTTTTGGTTCACAAAATCACCCTTAGTGAACATGAGTCAAAAACAAATTAGCTTAATCCAATCGGGTACCTTGTTCCTCTTGCCCACTTTCCCCTTCCTCCCTGTCCTGATTGATTCATGGCTGGCTGTAGGATGCACATCTGGCCTCTAAAAGGAATTTGCTGGAAGTGACTCCTATGCTGTTAAGAAGGAAACACACAGGAAGCCTTTAGAGATTCTCATGTCTGGATGTAATGTTGGGACTGCAGCAGCCACCTTGTGCGCCACACAGGAAGTTAACCCAAAGGTGAAACTTGGTATATCCTAAGAGAGAAAAGATGGGAAAAACTTGAGTCCTTGATGACATTGTTGAGCTGCTGAATTAAACAATTAAACAGTGGTGGAGTACTTCACTCATACCCCCCATCCCCAACACCTGTACTCCCAACATACATTTCTATACTTTTTAAATGTAAGATAATCATACTTTTTAAATGTAAGATAATCATGGTTTTATTTTTAAAGTCAGTTCAGTTTGGACTTTTGACACTTGGCAGCCAAAAGCATCTTTGGTGAGACATTATTACTGCTTTACCTTTTATTGCTGTTTTCCGTAGTGATTATTAATAGACCTGCTAACCCTCTTTTGGCTTTAAAGCCAGTGGAGTGAATGATAACCAGGTTATTATTTATCTAGCATCATTGCAATTATGATAAGCCTTTGGAGAAGTAAAAATCTAAAGGGTTTTTCTGCAAAATTGATTTATCTACTTCCCGAAGGATCTTATTACTTCTTCCGTCTCTGACAAATACATATACTACAGTATGATTTTCTTTATCAATTCTAAGTTGTATTAATCTTCACTTTGTGCAAGATGGTTTGAAGTGGACTACAAAGTTGAATGGCAAAAACTAAATTATGTCCAAAACAATAAGAACAAACAATGCATGCTCACCTTTGGCTGTTGATTACCATTTTGTAGACTTATCCGAGCTATACATTTAGAAATAGATATTTGGCATTTCATTAAAAGCAAAGAACTTTTGGAAAAGGTTTTCTGTTTCTCCACAGTGAATATATTCTGATTTGTGAAGCACATATAAAACAACAAAATGTTCATGTTTTTCATTCTCTGATTATTGTTGATTGCAGAAACAAAATAAACAGGAACATTTTGGAATCTATTCAACCTCATATTGATTTTATGTTAATCTATGGAGATATTTTAAGAAGCATACAAAATGGTAGCAGTAATTAAAGATTCTTGGCAAAACAGCTTACCAGGTTTTTAAATAACTGCCGTTTGTTACTTCTTCACTTATTCATTCAATAAGCCCCGACCGAGGACCAGGCTCTACAGGCCACCCTGAGTATGGAGAAATCCCAGGCCTCAAGACACTCACAGGTCAAGGGCCAGATAAAGAGGCAGACGTTACAGTGTATTCTGATGTTACAAGTGACAATATGGACAAATAGGGAATCATCGGAGCATAAAGGATGGGGACCAAATACAGAGTTGGAGAAGAAGGAAAGTGTTTATACTGGTGTAAGGAATATTTAGAACTGGAAAGTGGGAGGCACAAAAAGTGTTTCTAAAGTTCTTATGTTAATATTGGGCTTGATGTTTATCATGTTTTTATGTTCATGGCAAGAGATTTATGTAATAAATTCATTGCAGTCATATCATAGTAATAACAACAGCTAAAATTTGCTGAGTGTTTATCAGAGTGGTTAAGAGCACGAGGATGGGATTTTGAATACCCCCCCTTTTTTTTTTTGTCTTTAATGTTTATTTTTTGAGAGAGAGAGAGAGAGCGCAGGCGGGAGAGGGGCAGAGAGAGAGAGACACACACACAGAATCTGAAGCAGGCTCCAGGCTCTGAGCTGTCAGCACAGAACCCAACACGGGGCTTGAACCCATGAACCGTGAGATCATGACCTGAACCAAAGTCAGACACATAACCGACTGAGCCACCCAGGCACCCCTTGAGTCCCCCTTCTGTAAGATGCGTGCTGTGTGACGTCAGGTATAGGAATTGTGCTATATGTTTCTCAGGATGGTAGTATGTATGTCATAGGGCTGTTGTGAGGTTGTTAAATCTCTAAGGGATTAAGAAAAGTCCTTGGCATTTCTTGAGTGCTCAATAAACTTTAGCTATTATTGCTATTATTGGGATAATCTCACGTAATGTTTTCAGTAATCTGGCAAGGTAATACGGTCGAAGGAGTAATGGCTACCACATGTCCACATCCTAATCCTTGGGCCAGTGAATATGTTCCCTTACATGATACGAAGTCTTTTGAGAATGTGATTAGATCAAGATTTTGAGATGGGGAGATTATCCTAGATGACTGTAGTGAGCCCAGGGTAATTACAAAGATCCTTACAAGAAGCAGGAGAGTCAGAGTAGCCGATGTAATAAAGGCAGAAGGGGAGAGCCCGGGGTTTGGAGCTGCTGGGCTGCTTACTGTGAGGGTGGAAGAAAGCACTATGAGCCAAGGAACATAGGCAGCCTCTAGAAGCTGGAAATGCAGGCACCTGATTTTTGCCTCAAACCCCTACGGGGAATGTGGCCCTGCTGACAACCCCATTTTGGCTTGGTCACACTCATTTTGAAATTGTGGCATCTGGGACTACAAGATAATAATAAATCTGTATCAGTTCAGGCCGCTGAGTTTGTGGTAGTTTGTTACGGCAGCAGTAGAAAACAAATGCAGATTTTTACAGATGAGGAAACGAGCTCTGGGAAATGAAGTTTCTGGCAGGGTTCCTGGAGGCTCTGGGGTGTGAGCAGGAGGGCTTGAAGGCTGATAGGCCTTCCCATGGAAGTAGTCACCGGGGAGGGACTTGGGCCTACATTTGCGTATAGCCTGCAGCCGGCTGGTTTTAAGCCTCCCTCCAGCTCACTGTGCCTGAGGTCCTGAACCTCTCCGGTGCCTTAAGATGGCAAACGGCCTTTCTTCTCGTGAGGTCCATTCCTGCAGGTAGCCCACTACTTACCTCTTCCACTCTCCTAATTTAGTTAACTTTTTTCAAAAGTGTTGGAAAGTTTCTTTCCACTGATGGCTCTTCTTTTCTTCCTGTCCTTGTGAATTTATGCCCCCGCCTCCCCCTTCCTTCGCTCTCATTTTGGTAAGGGTTCATCAGGAAACCGAAATCACTGGTCAGCCAAGCACGGTCCACCCGAGCAGCATGTTAATTTTTGACCTGTGGCAGGGCCTCCTTTCCTTTCAGCTCCCTCAAAAGACTGCAAACAGTAGCATGAATTCAGCCAAGACTAGCACAGTCGAAAATGTCTCACGCAGTCTTCATGAAAGCACCCACAATTCTTGCTCTCTTTAGTAATCTTTCCATGCAGCCTTTTTTTATTCGAATACAATTAACTCCATATAATCTTAATGGTGGAGCAGTGGGTAGGAGAGAAAATGCTCCTTACACACCCTGCCAAAATAGTCATAATGGATAAATTTCATAACTTTGGACAAATTTTTATGAATTCTCTTATATTTTTATGTATTTTCTAGGAATTTACTCATAACTTCCACGAATTCCTTCTCTCTCCACTGGGGGAGAAAAGGAAATTGCAGTTCACACTTCTCTGGCTGTGTGTATATCAGTGTCCTCATATTCATCAAGACCTCTTCTAAAAATGAAACGTTGCAAATAAAGATGACCAAAATCGGTCACTTAACGAGGAAAAAACAATGTGATTCACCAAAATTTTTAAATGTTTCTTTTTAAACAGTTATTCAGACCACTGTGTTACATGTTACATGTAACAAGGGGACCCAGTAAATATGAAATAAGAGAATATTTTAAAAAGCTAGCATTTAAATTAAAATACACAACATATCTACCTCTTAACTTATATTAGCAAATTCCTGTGCTGCACGTGAGTGGAAATTGTAACCGTTAGGCCTTCACGGCACAGAAAGGACCAGGGTTGCCTTCTCATTCTCATGTAATGTATGAGACCGATTCAAGTTTTTTTCATCTGTTCTTTAAAGCTGAACACTAGATTACATCTTTATTGTAAGTTTTTGGTTCCCAGCTTTCTTCCTGTAATTCCATCCCTCTTTAACTCCTGCTTGTGAAACTACAGCTGAATGCGTGAAACCGACATTGTAGCAAGAATCTCAAATTTATCATGCCTTATAAAAATGAGTAATTCTGTCCTAATCTTTGACATGTTTCAAAATGGCTATATATGAGACCCTTGGGCTTCCGAAACATGGAGACCAAGAATTGTCAAATTGGAGCCTTTTGTGAAGAAAAGAAGCTGTTATTCCTTACTTTATTTAGACTTCTGTGAAGTTACAAAGGAAGACAGCTTGATGATGTTGCACAGAACTTTCTAAGTGAGATAATAATTAATATGACTTAGGGTGGGTCTGATTTAATAGTTGTGTCAATACAGTGAATGTCATGGCTTTTTACTTGCTCATCAAAGAGGCTCTGCAACAGTAGATTCTCAGATTAAAGGAATTGGGTAAAATGTTCAGTTCCTTGCTACTAGGGAATGTAAGCTGTGTTTTAATAAATATATTGCAAGTTTATGGCGTGTTTTAATTACCTTTATTAATTCATTTGACAAGTAGCAATTGCATACGCTCTACGTATCAGCCACTGTCCTTAGTGCTGTGTACACAGGAGTGAACAATGCAAAGTAGGCAGGGGTAAGGTCATGTCAGGCATTTCTCAAGAAATTCGAATTTTATTCTGACTACAAGGGAGGCCATTGGAGAGTTTTAAGCAAGAAAGTTACATAATTTGTAAATATGTAAATGACTTACATAATTTATAAACAGAGCACTTTGGCTTCTCTGCACACAACGGGTAACTTGGGAGAAGCAAAGAGAGTTAGTTGGATGATGGGATGGAGGCATTACCAATGTTCAAGGGAAAGATGATGGTAGCTTGCCTTGGGGTTAGAGAAGAGGAAGTGCAGAGCAATGGATAGCTTCCAAAAGTGGTGTCAGATGTGGGGGCGGGTGAGGGAAGGAAAGAGTAATCATGATTGCCTGGTTTTTGGCTTGAGCAAGTATTTAGATGGTAAAGATAGAGAAATCTGGAAAGGAGCAGGTTTGGGAAGTAGGGTAGGGAATCAACAGCTAGGTCAGATAGGAAGTTAGATTTTTACTGTGGAGTTTTAAGTGTGAAGTCAGGGTAAGAAGGATGGATTTGGAGTTTATTGAAATACAGGTGATATTTAAAGACCAGGAACAGATGATGTAACATTTATGCAGATAGAAAAGAGAATGCAGGACTGAGCCCTGGAACATTCTATAATTTAGAGGTCAAGCAAGATGATGGATTCAGCAATTGATACTAAAGGAAGGAGTGTAGACATAGAAACCAAGATAGAGTATGGTGTCATGGAAGCCACGGAAGAAAGTGTTGCCCGGAAGGGAACATCATTGACTGTCCAGTGCTCATGAGAATACAGCAGTGATATAAGTGACCATTGGATTTGGGGTTATGGAGGTCATTGATTATATTAACAAGACATTGATAGTAGCTCAGAAAAATTACAGTAGATTATACTAGGGTGTGTTTGGATGCTGATGGAAATGATTCAAGAGGTAAGGAGAATTTGACGATGACAGACAGGGCGATTTCACACATGAAGTTGTCAAATTGAGAGTATAATTTTTGAGAAATTATATAGTTGTGACCAGTGGAAATTGATTTTAACATCTGGGAGTTTGACCATCGTAAGAATGTTGGTAAAACTTAATGGATTTTCTAAATTTTGATAGTGATACACAGATAAATTAACCTTAATTACTTTTTTCTCCCAAAGAAGTAATCTTGTGTAATGTCTTTTTTTTTTTTTAAGGATAACAGCTCTTTAAAAAAATTTTTTTGATGTTTATTCATTTTTGAGAAAAAGAGAGAGTATGAGTGGGAGAGGGGCAGAGAGAGAGGAAGACACAGAATATGAAGTAGGCTCCAGGCTCTGAGCTGTCAGCACAGAGCCAGATGTGGGGTCCGAACCCACGAACCGCAAGATCATGACCTGAGCCGAAGTCAGACACTTAACCAACTGAGCCACCCAGGTGCCCTTATGTCTTCTTGATAAAAAAACAAGAGACGTATTATTGAATAAATAGAAAATGCTTTGAAAACCATGGAGAAAGCTTATATATTTTTTTAATCTTTAAAGTATGACAACAGGACTTTGGACAGAGAATATTGTTAGTATTTTGGTTGTTTGTTGTAGACTTTAAGAAAAATCATATTAAAGGGGCGCCTGGGTGGCGCAGTCGGTTAAGCGTCCGACTTCAGCCAGGTCACGATCTCGCGGTCCGTGAGTTCGAGCCCCGCGTCGGGCTCTGGGCTGATGGCTCAGAGCCTGGAGCCTGTTTCCGATTCTGTGTCTCCCTCTCTCTCTGCCCCTCCCCCGTTCATACTCTGTCTCTCTCTGTCCCAAAAATAAATAAACGTTGAAAAAAAAAAAATTTAAAAAAAAAAAAGAAAAATCATATTAAAATGTGTATCCTTTTCCCTCTCAGAAGTTAAGTAGTTTAAAGATAAAGAGGGAAATTATGTCACAGCTTCTCCAGAGAAATAAAACCCCTTGGAAACCAAACATGCAAGTACATCCTCAGAAATGATTTTCATCACAAGTCAGAGTCTGCTATAGATCAGTTTCATATGCCAGCACCTGAACTTTTAAGAGACTTAACCTGTAGTGTCTTAATTTTTTTTTTAAGTTTATTTCTTTATTTTGAGAGAGAGAGAGAGAGAGAGCGAGTGCGCGTGCACATGTGAGTAGGGGAGGGGCAGAAAGAGAGAGGGAGAGAGAGTCCCAAGCAGGCTCTGTGCTGTCAGTGTAGAGCCCTACCTGGGGCTCAGTCCCATGAAACAGGACATCATGACTGGAGCCGAAGTCAGACACTTAACCAATGGAGCCACCCAGGCGCCCCCTATAGTGTCTTCTCAGGTATAAGTGTTACAAACTATAAAATCATCAGGCACGTTACTTGAAAATATTTGACATATTTCTATCCTTTTTATGAATCCCATCAACAGACATGTATTATCATTAATGGAGTACCTCTCAAAAGGAACATGTTTAGGAAATCTTCCTTTTATTGCTCCAAAAGTGTACTTTGCATTGCTTACATTATGAGAGACATAAAGCTAACTCAGGCAGTTGTTTTGCATTCAGTAGGGATCTAGGCCATGTGTCAAGGGAAGTTACGTGTTTTGGGCCCCACTTACCCCTCTTGTTTTCAGTTCCTCAGGCTCCAAAGTCTTCACTTGGCAATTTGGCTGCAATTAACAAAAAGCCCATAATACCATTGGCTTACATGAGAAGTTTTTTTTTTTTCCTTCTCACGTCGGTCTTTCAGGGCTGGTCTGCTCTGGGACTCAGGCCCTTCCGGCTCGTCCCTTCCTTATGGCGCAAGGTAGTACCCCTGTTCCTGACAACAGGGAAAAATGGAGAAAGACAGCAGCAAAGGTACATATACCAGCTGCCTCTTACAGGAGGGTCCCAGAACCCGTTACCAGATACTTTTGTGTATACCATATTGGCCAGAACGTGATCATATCATAATTCCTGGTTCCGGGAGAAACTGGAGCACAGGGTCTTGATTTGGGGCAGGCATGTTCCAAAGCTAAGCATCAGATTTCTATAGAAAAGGGTCTGAATAAATATTGGGGCCAAAAAGCAGTATCTGGCACACCCTGACACACCAAGGTCTGTATTTCCATGAAATAGACCATGCTTTTGAGATCATCTTTCCTTTTTCCCTTCCCCTCACCCTTGCTCTTTGACATGGATCTTTGGTATTGAGAAAATGGCTTCCCTTCCTCCTAGCCGAGCTGTGCTAGGGTGCAACTCTTACTGGGCAGAGACCGGGCTAGATCATGGCTCTCTTGGGAGCCCTTAGCCTGGAGCCCTTTTGCTGCACACAGTTTGCACAGCGGTACATGGCCGTCCTGTTTCCTTGCTCTAACATCTCTTCTGTGTCCTCAGCGTCTTGTGGGGAGAAGAGCGGTGTAATGATCTAATAAAGCAATTCACCTGAGGTAAAAATAATTGGTGTTTTACCGTCTGCAGGGGTTATATATGAAATATTTTTGATTTGGAAAAAAACTCTTCCGGTCCTTTAATATCCCTGTGTCCAAAACTTTTCAGTAGCGGTTTTCCTGCTCTTAAGAGAAGTCTGTCTCTTTTGTTAGCAGCAGTGGGTGCCTCCCGTGTTTCAGAAAACATGCCATTTACACACCAGTGGGGGCAGGAGGCTAAACCTGTGTGTGTGTGTGTGTGTGTGTGTGTGTGTGTGTGTGGTAGAGGTAGTCTTGGCTTTTGTGAAGCAGTCATACCCTGATAGATGATTTCTTGAAATATGAAAATTGGCCAGCTGTTTAAGAAGCATTAAGCTAATTGTGGCTTGTGTTACAGTCCTTGCATTCAGTAATTTATCTCAGAGTGTGTCTGAGAAATGACGTTTTGCTCCCCCAAGGAGTCTCTATGCCCAATGTGAGGTTTGACCCCGAGATCAAGAGTCACATGTTCTACCGACTGAGCCAGCTAGGCACCCCCAGAACTGACATTCTTGAGAGACCATTCAGTTCACTGAATCCTCCCATTTTCCCTGAAATCCTGAAGTCAAGTACCTGTGACTTCTTAACTAGTTGTATTGTTCTGTGCCTTTCTTTGTCTGTGGTTAATTAGTTCAGACAGGGAGGAGTATAGTGGAAATAGCCTGTACTAATAGGGGGATGAGATGGATACTATCTCGTGGCTGAATCTTTCTCCTTCTTTGGTAACTTTGTAGATGTTTTTTGAACACAATAGGGTCTTAGCCAGAAGGGGTGAGTGAATTCATAGAAACGTCTTGTCCTTAATGAAAAGAAAAGTTCTTACTGGTTGATAAGAAACCACGCTTTGTATGCAACATGTAGCGATTAAATAAAAGTGCTAAAGCTGGATTCTGATTTTTCTGCCTTTCTTTTCCAAGCAGTTCTTGTAACATACGCTTTCCTTTTTTATGTTATTTCATGTTCTCTGTTTATCTGTATCATGCTCTAAAACTTTTGTAGCTTTGTAATAGTATTAAGGAACGTGACTAAGTAGATGAATCAGCTTTTATTTTTCACGTCCAAGCTGTTTCCTTTTTCATTGTGCCCAATTAAAATATGTTAACAGTTTTCATAATGAATGTTTCAGTGTAATATTTGAGGAGGAAGGACAGCTGGACTGAACAGATTTCATGAAAGTTTTAGGGATTACTGAAATCTTGAAAATTACAGGCATACCTTAAAAAAATTAAAATTACAAGCATACTTTGTTTTATGGTGCTTTGCAGATATTTCATTTTTTGCATATTGAAGGTTTGTGGCAAGTTGGTGTTGACCAAGTCGATCGGCACCAGTTTTCGAACAGCATTTGCTCACTTTGTGTCTGTCACATTTTGGTAATTGTTGCAGTGTTTCAGACTTTTCCAGCATTATTATATTTGTTATGGTGATCTGTGATTGGTGATCTTTGATGCTGTTATTGTAATTATTTTGGGGAGCCCTGAACTGTGCCCATATAAGAGGACAAACTTTATGATAAATGTGTGTGTTCTGAGTGCTCCACGGACTGACTCTTCCCCATCTCTCTTCCTCTCCTCGGGTCTCCCTATTCTCTGAGACTCAGCAATATTGAAATTAGGCCAGTTAATAACCCTGCAATGGCCTCTAAATGATTAAGTGAAAGGAAGAGTCACATGTCTCTCACTTTAAATCAAAAGCTGAAAATTATTATTAAGCTTGGTGAGAAAGGCACATTGAAAGCCGAGATAGGTCAAAAGCTAGGCCTGCTTCTTGCAACGATTAGCCAGGTTGTAAATGCAAAGGAAAGGTTCCTAAAGGAAATTAAAAGTGCTACTCCAGCGAACACACAAATGATAAGAAAGCAAAACAGCTTTATTGCTGATGTAGAGAAAGTTTGAGTGGTCTGGATAGAGGATCAAACCAGCCACAGCATTCCCTTGAGCCAAAGCCTATACGCAGCAAGGACCTGACTCTCGTCAGTTCTGTGAAGGCTGGGGAGGGTGAGGGAGCTGCAGAAGAAAAGTTTGAAGTTAGCACAGGCTGGTTCATGAGAGTTAAGGAAAGAAGCTGTCTTCCTAACATAAAAGTGAAGGGTGAATGAAGCACCAAGTGCTGATGTGGAAGCTACAGTAGGTCACCCAGAACATCTAGCTAAGATGATGAAGGTGGCCACACTGTATGACAGATTTTCAGTGTAGATGAAACAGCCTCATACTGGAAGAAGATGCCATTTAGGACTTTCATAGCTGAACGGGAGAAGTCAATGCCTGGATTCAAAGCTTCAAAGGACCAGCTGACCCTCTTGGTAGGGGATTAACGCAGCTGGCAACTCTAAGTTGAAGCCAGTGCTCTTTTACCATTCTGAAAATCCTAGGGTCCTAAGGAATTAGGCTAAATTTACTCTGCCTGTGCTGTATACATGGAACAACAAAGCCCAGATGACTGCACATCTGTTTATAACACGGTTTACTGAATAATTTAAGCCCACTGTTGAGACCTCAGGAAAAAAGACTTCTTTCAAAATATGACTGCTCATTGACAAGGCACCTGGTCACCCAAGAGCTCTGATGGAGGCGTACAATAAGATTAATGTCATTTTTATGCCTGCTAACACAGCATCCATTCTGCAGGAGTAATTTCAACTTTCAAGTCTTATTATTTAAGAAATACATTTCGTAAAGCTTTAGCTGCCATAAATAGTGATTTCTCTGATGAACCCGGGCAAAGGAGATTGAAAACGTTCTGGAAAGGATTCATCATTGTAGATGGCTTTTAAAAACATTCCTGATACAAGGGAAGAGGTCAGAATATCAGCATTCATAGGATTGTGGAAGTTCCAGCCCTCGTGGATGACGGTGAGGGGTTCGGGACTTCAATGGAGGAAGTCACTGCAGGTGTGGTGGAAATGGTAAGAGAACTAGAAGGAGAAGTGGAGCCTGAACATGTGACTGAGTTGCTGCAACCTCATGACAGAACTTGAATGGATGAGTTGCTGGTTCTCCTGAATGAGCAAACAAAGTGGTTTCCTGAGATGGAATCTGTTCCTGGTGAAAATGCCGCAAAGACTGTTGAAATGACAGCAGAGGATTTAGCGTATTACACAAACTGAGTTGATAAATCAGTGGCACCGTTTGAGAGGACTGATTCCAATTTTGAAAGAAGTTCTCCTGTTGGTAAAATGCTATCAAACGGCATCTCATCTACAGAGAACTCTTTGGTGAAAGGAAGACTCAATCATTATGGCAAACTCTTGGTTGTCTTATTTTAAGAAATTGCCACAGCCACCCTGGCCTTCGACACCCCCCACCCTGATCTGTCAGCAGCCATCAACATCGAGGCAAGACCCTCCATCAGCAAAAGATTACCACTGGCTGAAAGCTCAGATGATGGCTAGTGCTTTTTGACAACAAAGTATATTTTTAATTAAGGTGTGTACGTTGTTCTTTCCGACATGATGCTTTTGCACCCTTACTAGGCTACCGTGTAGTGTAAATACAACTTTATGCACTGGGAAACAAAAATTCGTGATTTGACTGGCTTTATTGCAGTACTTGCTTTCGTGCAGTAGTCTGGGCCTGAACATGCAGTGTCTCCAAGGTATGCCTTTGTGGGTATTTGTTTTCCTCTGCCGTTAATTTCTAATTAAAGGCATTGGAAAACTGGAGTTCTAAGTAATTAAATCTTACAATAAGCCCAGTGTGTTAACGATGTTAAAGGATGCTGTGGTACAGACTTCTGTGTGATCACCAAATTCCTTTCTTCCTGGCCACACGGTGAGACTACATTTTTCCGCCTCCCTGGCAGTTAGCTGTGATCATACACTTGAGTTCCAGAGAATGGAGTGTGGATGGAAATGATGTAGGTCCCTCCAAGGCTTTGCCCATGAAACTTTTCGTCATGACTTCCATGTTTTGTTTCTTGCATGTGGATTGAATGCGGAGGAAGATGAAGTCTTTGCAGATTGTGGGGCACAATAGTTTAATAAGCCTGGGGCCCTCATTGACTGTGTGGCACAGAATCTCCTGCTCTTCTCCATATACTGTGATATGGATGAGAAGTCAACAGCTATTGTGTTCAGCTACTGAAATTTGGTGTAAGAATTGATATCAAAAGGTATATGCTTCTCAGCCCTCTTGGGACCTTGGAATCCAGCTGTGTCTTCTGGAGGAAATAGGATTTAGTGAACACAGGACATTGCCTCTCTCAGAGAGAATTTGCCCGAATTTTCAGATACGGATGTTTTGTGTATTTAAAGGTTGTACACATCTCATGTTATCCCAGACCTTTCCTAACCCTGAAGGGTAATGTGAGTTGTGTACTCACTAGAAATGTTTGGGACGGTCCAGCATCAAGGAGGCATCTCATTTCACTTTAAGTCATGAATATTTCTGCAACAGATAATTAACATTGGTAATTGTATTGTTTTATAGCCAGCTTACTGGAATGATCTGTAATGTGGCTTGGCAACAGTCAACAGCTATCAGATGTCATTTGAAATAATTTACTGATTAGAGATAACTTATTATTTCTTGCTCAGCCTTTTCACCGTGAATGTTAAAGTATATTTTTGCCTCTTAAATATGGTAATAGCTTTTACTTTGCATGCAAATATGGGCAATAAGCTAAAAATTCCCTTCCCTTATGAATCAACTTTCAGATGCCTGTAATGGATGATGATTTTTTTAATGTTATCATTTGGTTCTCAGATGCTTGTTTTAAAAATTTACTTCAGAGTCCTGAAGTGAAGTCCTGTGTTAGGAAGCAATGGATAGATACTAAATTTCTCCTTGTACTCCTGCCCAGGGGCTTTGAGTTCAGTGTATCCTCTACTAGGGATAGATTGTTCTGTCTCACTCCTTAGATTAAATGGTTGCCTTTTCAAGACCATGGTGATGATGCTAATCATGATGACGATGATGGTGATTTACCATTAATATGGGTTAAGTGTTTGGATAGCAAAGGCCAGGGGTCTTTCTTTTCAGAAAAAGGTGATGGTTTATTCTTGGCCGATTTGTATTTAATTTCATTTAGGTAGTTTAGGTTTGCATGAATACTGGGCTCTTGTGCTCATTCTGTCACTTTCTTGCTATCTGGTATCAAATCAATCTGTTAACCTCTCTTTGCTTTCTTGTTCACTCAAACCTATAATGTGGAAAGTTACAAAGCCCTTTAAAGCTCTATGATGGTGTGATACATTGAATTTATGATTTACTTGTGGCAGGTAGTACCTTTATCCTTGGAGGGGGTAAATCCTACAATTAGAGGTAAGAATAAGTTCTTGAAGAAGGAAAAAAAGGGGCACCTGGGTGGCTCAGTCGGTTAAGCGGCTGACTTCGGCTCAGGTCATGATCTCGCAGTCCGTGAGTTTGAGCCCCGTGTCGGGCTCTGTGCTGACAGGTCAGAGCCTGGAGCCTGCTTCGGATTCTGTGTCTCCCCCTCTCTGTGACCCTCCCCCGTTCATGCTCTGTCTCTCTCTGTCTCAAAAATAAATTAACGTTAAAAAATTTAAAAAAAAAAAAGA
Organism: Lynx rufus; assembly: GCF_022079265.1. Taxonomy (NCBI): domain Eukaryota; kingdom Metazoa; phylum Chordata; class Mammalia; order Carnivora; family Felidae; genus Lynx; species Lynx rufus. The sequence goes on along the minus strand of NW_025814823.1, from coordinate 202,167,561 downwards.
AGGAAAAAAAAACAGAGAAAACTGAATGAGAAAAATAAAGGAAACATGAGAAAAAATATGCATTGTTGAAGAATATTTCCAGATTTCCCTAAACAGGTTTATTTCTATTCCTTATTAGATTAAAAAGCAAAACAAAACATGAGGCACCTGGGTGGCTCAATCGGTTAAGTGTCCGACTTCAGCTCAGGTCGTGATCTCATGACTCTTGAGTTGGAGCCCTGCATCGGGCTCTGTGCTGATAGCTCAGAGCCTGGAGCCTGCTTCAGATTCTGTGTCTCCCTCTCTCTCTGCCCCTTTCCTGCTCACGTTCTGTCCCTTTCTCTCAAAAATAAATAAGCGTTAAAAAATTTTAAACAAAGCAAACCCTTCTTTTAGGAGGAGGGAAGGGAAATTTTTAAAAGATTTGAGAGGTTTAAGTCCTAGAGACATTGAAATATTTTAAAAAATATATTTGTGAGGAACTTAGTTCCCCTTTTAAATTTTAAGTAGAGGATTTCAGTTTCTCCAGAAGAACTTATCTCTTTGGGTCAATCTCCATATGCACAATGACAACCAATAAATATTCTTCAAGACCAGGTGTAAAAATTCTCCAAAATGTGATTGTCTATTCAGATCACATGCCTTTCCTTTCTGCTTTGGAATGAACAAACAAATTTATACCATGGTGAAATTCTATTGTATGTGTGAAAATTGATTCTTTACTTTTACCTACCTTAATAAGCGCACAGATTGCTAACTTTTCAGTAGATGCATTTAAAATATATTATAGCTAATCAAATGTTAAAGTGAATTACAGTCAATCAAATGGGTTTTGTTTTTTTTGTTCCCTTTTAAATGACACAGTACATGAGCCAGCACAGCCAAGGAAAAAAATTGGTTTAGTTATCCTTTACTGAAAACAGAAGTTGATTGATTCAGAAAAGAATTTGCAGCTACATGAATTGATATTGATGATTTGATATGTTAGGTGGGTAAGAATCACAGATGTGTCCATCAGAAATGACTGTCTATGATATGTAGTGAAATGTTAGATCATTATTCCCTCTTCTATTCATCTGCCTACAATTTAATCTGTTATGAATGGAAAATGGAATTAGGTGCTTTTTTTCTAAATTTTTTTTTTTTGGTAAAAGCAATACATATTACAATTTTGGCTGTATATGATACTTTTATTTAAAATTTTCATTGTTATCATTGTAGGTAGAATGTCTGAAGCTCTTTGATTGGAATAGTAGCTTAATACCATTTAAATAAATGTATTTGCTCTTCATAAGGCATTTTACATCATTTATGTATGTGCATATTAGCTAGAGGTAAATGCCCACTAATGTCTAAAGTAAGAAAAACGATCAGTGAATTATTTACCTTATTTATACTTTTAACAAGATACTTACACGTAGGTTCAAACAACAGTCTTATATTTGAGTCATCACTATCAATCTGGAAAAGTATTGGCCAACTCTTGTACCCTAATGGGAGCACGTGTTCAGTGAGGGCCTGTCTGTAAATTTCAAATGTAATTTCATGTGTTTACTGTTAATAATGGCTGTTAATTAAAACAAATTAGTGGTCTACATAACACAAATTAGGGAGTAATTTATTTAATTCACTAAATGTTTTTTCCACGGCAGACATTTTCAATTGTTTACATGGCATACAGCGCTGGTCGTAAAACAAGGGTTTACAGCTAAGTCACGATAGCGGTAGAAGGTCGGTTAGGTCTTAAGCCAGTCTTTCTGATAGATGATCAGTATGTTCCATTCTATTGGTGGTTGTGTTTCAAAACAGCTCTGCTAATGTTGGCCTTATCAGTCTGCTTAGATAGTTTATATAACTTGGTGCATATATACATTCCTTCAAATTGAAGCACCCTTTAGAGCCTGAGTGGTTTCTGGTTATGCCACCTATTCCTATGGTGTTTCCATGCCTCTTTGGGGAAACCTGGAAGTTTGATTGCTTTACATGTGTTTATTTTACAGCTTACTATGTTGTTTCAAGTTGTCTCCCTCCCTACTTTTTTATTTAAAAATGTTCTTTTTGTGGTGTATCAGACAAGTCACTTTTTCTCTTAGTAGGATGTGGCATTGGGACTGTTTCAAAGCTTGAGCGTCCCTGTTTCCTCAACTACATAGTAATGGTGGATTCATGGCATCTTAAAAGATGATGTGACTATGTGTGTGTTACTTAAAAGGTGTTCAATAAAAATCTGTTGAATAACGTATGCAGAAACTTTCATTAGCTATCTTCCAAGCTTTATTCTTTTTTTTCATTTTATAAATACGTTTGTACTGATAGGAGTACCTCAGATTTGATTTCAAAATCTGAGAGGGGAGGCTGTTTCTTCTCATTTAACCACATTGATTAGCATCACCAACCACTGTAAAGCATGTTGTATATTGCCAATGCTTTCTCAATTAAAAATTCCCTCGGGAACAAAGCACCATTTAATAAAGTTGGCATAGGCTCAGAGATGATTCAGAAAGTTCCTTTTCCTAGTGCGGGAAAACTCACAAGGGAGCTGCTTTGTATGCTGGTCTCATTTAGACTTGCTGGCTCCTGAATATTCTCTCAGAAGGGCAAGACCACCAAGGATTGTACAGACAAGTCATGTGCAAGCCTGAGAGGCACAGCTCAGGGCTTGTCACTGTGGATCGTCTTTGTCCCCTTGCTGTAGACCTTTCTCAAAGGGCAGATGCCAGGCACCTCTGTTTGCCCAAAAGGGCGAGACTTCTTTATCTGGAGGGGAAGGGCAGAAATGTACTAGGGAGGGAATTCACATCTTAGAATAATACATCACTCTGTGTTTTATATTTCTTTTTGTGGAAATAAACAAAAGAGTGGTCATTAGAAACTACTCTTCCATATAAAGATAAGGCATTCCCATGTTATATGTTAAGGATGACATTTATAGTCATAAATCAAAATAATCTGGAATTTCTCAGGGCCTTTTAAGTTGGTAAGAAAACCACAGCCACGTTCTTTGTACTCGTGCTTTGTGAGTGACAGAGGATCGCACTGATAGCAGTTTTGGTAATCATTTTGTCCTTAGCTCCTTATCAGCTGGGCTGTAGTATTTTTATGATCACCTCCCCTTCTTTTAATACACATCTGAGCTACTTTGTTGTACAAAGAGCTGTAGGCACATTTGGACATGCTGTGAGTCAGCCATGGCTCTTGTGTGCCAATACTCCCTTCTGTTGGAGAGTGCCCAGTGCCCAGGCCTACGGCTCCTGTTTCCTATGGGGTTTGGCTTCCTCTGGAAAAGATGGACACTGATCCCCTCAAGCTGTATCCCTCTTTTCATGGCCTTTTGTGTGTGCATACTGTGCTTTGATCAAACTTGTGGCAGGTGTTTTGGTCAAACTTGTGGCAATATATATATATATATATATATATATATATATATATATATATATTTAATGATTATTTATTTTTGAGAGAGCGCTACTGGGGGAGAGCCAGAGAGGGGGACAGAGGATCCAAAGTGGACTTTGGGCTGACAGCAGACAGCCTGATGTGGGGCTTGAACTCAGGAACTGTGAGATCATGACCTGTGCCAAAGTCAGATGCTTAACCGACTGAGCCACCCAGGCGCCCCATTTTTTTAAGAATTTAAATACTTCAGGTAATCTACATGACTTGTAGGCTTGCTTTCCATTCTTCTCAACAGAATATGTTAAGGCAGATTATGATTTGCACCTTCCACTGTGCCACGGGCTACAGATACTGCAGATACCTAGAGGAGTAAAATATAATCTCTGCGCACGAGGAGGTCTGCATTCCACATTTAGTTGGGAAGCTATAAGGTTAAAAAATGAAAATCTTGAAGAATGGGATGGTGTGTTTTAACTCCTTCACCCTTTTCCTCTTACTCATTTACAGATTTCTATGGGAAACTTGGTGTCCCTGCACCGATGGCAAGTCACATGCCCTTGTTTTATACTCCAGTTTATGGTGTCATCCTCCTTCAGAGCATTTGTCACGGCTGTAGTTTTCATTCATTTGGGTGACGTTTTTACTGTATTTTCTTTGGCCAGCCTCGAAACTTCCTGGGTCCAGGGGCTCTGTCTTTTTAAAATTCAGCTGTGTTGGCACAGAGCGGGTCTTCAATAATCATTCATTCCATAATTGGCTGAATGATTGTATGCGTTCTGATTATTAATGAGTGGTGAGAACAAATTAATTGAATATAGTTTCTTCTTTTCACTCTAAGTATGTCCTTTCTTTCAGGGGCTTAATATTTGCCATATTTATAAAACCTCTTGTGTGCTTTAAAAAAATTTTTTTTTTTTTTTTTTTGTTATCTACCTATTGAGAGAGAGTGTGCACATGTGCGCATGCGGTGGGGAAGGGCTCAGGAAGAGGGAGACAGAGGATCCCAAACAGGCTCCATGAGGAGCCCAATGTGGGCTCGATCTCACAACCCTGAGATCAGGACCTGAGCTGAAATCAAGAGTTGGATGCCTACTGACTGAGCCACCCAGTTGCCCCTAAAACCTCTGGTGTGCTTTTAAAAGTTCTCTTTTGTTTTGTAGCATTTTTAGTCACAGTAGCATAATCACTGTGAATTGTTTCCGCAGAGGCATGTTTGTAAGTGCTGGGGTGCGTTGAGATGGTGTGTGTTTGAGAAGGAAGGTCTTGGGGAGTAGAGCTGGACAGACACGACCATTGACAGCATTCATTAGTTCTGTGTCATTTTTCTGGGTGGAAATAACTAAAGCTAAAGTATTTTTCTTCCAATTCTAATGAATATTTCTAAGCCATTATCTTGTTTCTTCTATTAAATGAAAACATCAAGTTAAGTTGTATTGATATTTGCAATTTTAGATATCACACTGTGTCTAAGTGATGAATGGATGCTATTACAATTAGACTGACTTCAAAGAATGATCTGAATTTTGAGTTATCTATGAATCAGCTCATTAAAAAAGGTAAAAATGATTCTGTTGATCTTAACACTTTGAGTTCTGAAAAACATTTGTCATTTGATATGTTTATATAATCCTTAAATTGACATCATTTTCCTATTCTTTTTCCTCTCATATTCTGAGTGCAGTTTAATTGATGGCAATCTTACCACAAAAAACTTTCGCTTTTTTGTCAAACTATTTTTGTGTCAGGTTCTTGTTTTTGTAGGAATCACTTTCAAAATTAAGGTCCTGCGGTTTTCCTCAGTTCTTAAAAAAACACACAGAGTTTTTTCTTTTATTCTGTGTTTTCTTTCCTTCTCTTTTTACTTTTCCTTCTTTCTCTCTTCTCTCTTTCTCTTTGTTGGTACCCACATGAGACTTTCGGCTACTCCCCTCCCAGAATTAGTTGCCTTTCTTTTCCTAAGAATGCCTGGTATAAAAATGTGTCTCAAAGAGCAAGTAAAACCAATACTTCAATGTCAAGGAAGTTGAATATTTTTTGAATTGATAACCTCTGCAATAACATTTAAAATGTTTCATAACTTATAAAGTATGTTTTTTAGATCACTCAAAATGAAATTTTATACGGAGTATTTTAGAGTTTTTCCATACCCTCTCATATTGGAGCTATCTATATATGAACTTTGAAAAATATTTAATAGTGTGATGAGAGAAAGGGAAGATCTTCATGATACAGAAAAAGATAACCAAAAAGAGCTCATTTTTATTAAAATTGACTGAAGATTTAAAACTTTTTTTCTCATAAATATACTTAGGTATGTAGTAATTTTATGGCCCAGTCTTATGGTACATATGTAAGTGTGTAGTTGTTGAACAGTGCTCCTCTTCTAAAGTGAAAATTTCGGGGTGCCTGGGTGGCTTAGTCAGTGAAGCATCCAACTTTGGCTCAGGTCATGATCTCACAGTTCATGAGTTTGAGCCCCACATTGGGCTTTCTGCTGTCAGCACAGGGCCAGCTTCGGGTTCTCTGTCTCCCTCTTTCTCTGCCCCTCCCCTGATTGTGTGCATGAGCTCTCTCTCTCAAAGAAGAAACATTAAAAAATTAAATTGAAAATTTCATTCATTAAAAAAAAAAACAAAATGACACACGTTTTTTGCTTTCATTGCTTTGTCAACTATTAACTAAGTAAAAGTAGTTATTTAAAAAAAAATTTTTTTTAATGTTTATTTATTTTTGAGACAGAGGGAGAGAGAGCACAAGTGGGGGAGGGGCAGAGAGAGAGGGAGACACAGAATCTGAAACAGGCTCCAGGCTCTGAGCTGTCAGCACAGAGCCCAATGCGGGGCTCGAACCCACGAACCGTGAGATCATGACCCGATCCGAAGTCGGACGCTTAACTGACTGAGCCACCCAGGCGCCCCTAAGTAAAAGTAGTTTAAACAGTCACCTCATCATTAAAAGAACTTTCCTCTGATAGCTAATATCAGTTTGCAAAACTGATGCCAAATAGAATTAGACATGTCTTCACTCACAAAAGCTGCTTTGCTAAGGAAACAAAATATAGAGGAAAAATAACTTTCTTCACATTTTTAAATACATTTCATGATTGGTTTAAATTGGTTGAGTTCTGACTAGGAGTAACAGCTAGTGTTCTGCTGCATATACATGTTAATAAATGTACTGCACAAGTTGTGGAAGTGGCAAAATTTAGTGGAAGGCCTCTAGATCAAAGGAGACCTAAGTTCTGGACCAGAACTTCCTGCTCTGTACCCAAAGACAAATTGATAGACTTCCCTGCACCTTGATTTCCTTACTATAAAATAAGAGGCCCAGATAGGATGGTCCATTTTTATTACTATAATTTTATGAGTGTTATGGGAATAAATTTTATTTCTCTTTGCAGTTCAGAAAAGTAACCCTGTTTGAATTATTTCTTTTCAGTTAGGTATGAATATCTCCTGCAGGCATCTTCCATCCAGCTCTTCCAGATTAGCTGCCTCACATGTTTTTCTTTCCTTTTCTTACCGATAAATTTGGACTCCCTCTTGACGCCGATGACAACTTCAGCATCCTTCTTGTCACCTTGCAGACTTTAAACATAAAAATACTCATTGGTTTTAAAAGGCAAAAAAAAAAATGTATATATTAGGACTATTAAGCCTGGCCTTGAAACATTTCCTGTCTTTTATTAAATGTCTATTACCTGAAGAGGATTTATTTTAGGATGGAAAGTGGGAGAAGAAAGGAGCTAGACACATTTGAGAATGCAACTATGGTCATGCAAACATTTTAAAAGCCTTCTTAAAGGGAACACATGGAAATGTATTAACTAAGGTATTAAGAAGCGTTACTGCTTGTCTGATGCTAATTAAGGCAAGCATCTGGGTATATTTCCTCTTCTTAAATTGAAGTATATTTTTAAAAAAAACATAAAACTTAGAGTCATCAGTACAGATTGTATAAGAATTTTAACTGGATTTTGTTTGGTCTTAGTTTCATCCTTTTTTTCTTTGTCAGTCTATGGAATTTTATAAATGTCAAACTATTTTTATTTCTTGAAAAGCTGATATGACAGAACTGAGTCTGTGTGCTGATTATTAACCAGTACTTTAGCTGATGTAATATTTATTCAGTGCCAAAAATCATTGAGATATCTTTTGTTATAGCTTAAGTGACTTCCTTTGAAAACAACTCCATACTTTTAGAATATGAATAATTTCTTTTGTTAATAATGATCGAAGGTGAAATATAATAGATGAAGAAATAACTGGGATCACCTGAGTGGCTCGGTTGGTTAAGCCACCAACTCTTGTTTTTGGCTCCGGTGATGATCTCGTGGTTCTTGAGTTCGAGCCCCGTTTTGGGATATGTGCTGACAGCATGGAGTCTGCTTGGGATTCTCCCTCTCTCTCTGTCTCTCTGCCCCTCCTCTGCTTTCTCTCTCTCTCTCTCAAAATAAACAAACTTAAAAAAAAAAGAGAAATAACTGCATAAACTTAAGCATATTAATTACAAGACAAGATTGTCATCTGAGGAAAGGATACCTGGTGGGCTTTTACTTACTTTGGGGCAGTAATGTTTCTCTGTTGCTTCTATTTTCAAAAATATTTTGAGGAAGGAAGATTAGATCTTGTTGCAAAATACTCTGAAGTTTCTTGCCATAGAGCTTACAAAGTCACAAGAGGAAAAAGTCAGAAAACTTAGCTCTGTCTCGGTTCCACATGGAAATGCACGAATCCTTATAAATTTATGTTTCTTCATCTGTAAAGTGAGGGTGTGCATTGGGCGATTAAAGACCTATATTCCTCTCTAATATTCTGTGAAATCAAGACATTATGTACATTCCCTCCCTCCCCCACTATTTCTAAAACCTTTTTCCTTTGGCCTTTAGGGAGTAAAATCAAAACAAAGTCTCTCCATTTTGAATTTCTTTTTTTCAATTGATTTCTCTTTTGTTTGTCTGTCCAAAGGAATGATCATGTTTGTCTGTTGGACTTGAGTCAAATGAAAATGTAAAGTAGGAAAATCATAGCGTTGTGCCTTTGCTTGCACAGATCTGGCTTATGTAAATCCGAGAATTCTGGTAGAGTTCTTAAAATTTATTTATATGCTAAAGAAGATGTGCTTGTTGAACCCTGAATAAAGGATCACTAGACAGCTTTTTATTCTTTCCATTGTGAAGTTGTTTTCATCTGGTCTTACTATGATGGGAAATGTTTGTTGTCTCCTACAGATATTTTTCTTTTCTTTTGTTTTTTGGATACAGTCATTAGGAAAGCGTAAAGTATAGGCTTCAATGCTTAGGTATTTAGGTATAGATTTTCTACTATAATCAGTTAGGTATTTGCTTAATTACAGAATGTGGCCTCATGAGTCATCCTTTTAGATATTAAAAGTTAAAATATGTGTGTGTGTGTACACACAATTTATTATCCAGAATTTTTGAATCCACAAGACTCTGATTATTGAAACAAAATTACTTTGTAAGTTTGGCCCATTAGTGGCAAACTGATCTGAACTGACACGACATTATTTATAGTGGGAATGTTCATGCATTTCTCCAGATATAGTATTGTTTTTGATGATAAGGTGTAAAATGTGCACTGTTACCTTTCTAAAATATGCATAACTCTGAATTTCAAAATACACCTGGCCACTGGGGGTTCAGAGAAGAGACTGATCTTTGTCATCATTCTCAAGGGACTATTAGCATGCGAGCGTAAGAATATTGGTTTCCTATTGTTGCTGGCAGTGGAAATACAATACAGCAAATAGACAATAATTAAGTTCTTGCCCCTGGAAAAGGTTGGAACTAGAATCTGGAAAAATAAACTGCATACAATATGGGAGAGAATCTTAACAAATAGAAAACATACGATAGTACTTATCCATAAAGATTAGTACATAGTACTTACAATTTTTAAAACCAGCTTTGTGCTTGCTATAAATGCAAACAGGGTTTTATAAGATTTGCTAAACAGGGTTAAAAAGAAATTCTGAATAGAAACAGTTGATATGCAGACTGATATTTGCATGAAAACAAATTTAACAGATGCTTTGGAAACATTGGATATATTGTTGGGTAAATTGGCTTTGAGGGCGAAGTAGTGAAAAAATTTTTTCTTTCAATGACAAATGCAAACAACATACAATAGTTTTTACTCAGCAGATAGCATCTTTTTTCTTTTTTGGTAACTGTGGAAATGAAACTGAATGATTCTCTCATAGCGATGCTTTTTTTTTATCTGTGACCTGTGGTCATAGAAGACTGATTTAAAATGGACGAAAAACTTGCTTCTGACCTAACAGATGGTGTCTTGTACTCTCTGGTGGGCAACTTGACTTTTAAAAAAGACCTGAAAATTCAAATTGCTAATATCCGTACTTTATGAAAATTATTTTCTTTTGCTTGAAAAAGTCTCTTTTAATAATTCATGATGAAGCAGTTTTTTAAAAAGCTTTTAAACGATTCTGTGACTGATTGACTTGAATGTAATATTTTATAATTAGTCAATATTTGAAAGATTATATTAAGCTTTAATAGTAGTATTTATGCTTAAATTTTAGTTGAACTGTATTCAGGGATAGAAATAATGGGGTTAAATAATTTAGAAAACAACTCATCATTTATTGACTCACAGCCTCACAATTTGTTATTTGTTACTCACAAAAAAGGGTATTTTGTCAATATCTATTGTAGAATCTAATATCCTTACTATCATTTTCCATCACTTCTTACCATGTGAGGCTTCATTTTATTTTATTTTTTTAAGTTTTATTTAAGTAATCTCTACACCCAATGTTGAGGCTCGAACTCAGGACCCCAAGATCAAGATTCTCATGCTCTTCCCATTGAGCCTGCCAGGTGCCTGGAGGCTTTATTTTAATATTCAGCATGATAACTTGTTTTCCTACCAGATCGGGTGCCCTACAGTTCTCTACAGATCTGGTTCTCACACTTGTTTATCTTTTCTTTAAATCTATAGTCCTCTTCAATTTCTAGTATGTTCTCAAGTATTATACACTCAACCTCCAAAAGCCATCCTTAAATGGCCTTGTCCTGTTTGGGGCATTTCCTTATTTTCCTCACACTCTGTACATTAACTGATTAACTGTACATTAACTCTTCTAATGAGTAAAATGAACTTAAGTGAACTTTGTTATGAAAAGTAATTTTGGAAGCATTCGGAAAGTTGTGAGGGAACCTATCATATAATGGTATTAAATATAAAAAGACAGATACAAGTGACACAGAGGCTTTTAACATTGAATTTTATCTTCCTTAAAGAAATTTTTAATGTTTATTTATTTTTGAGAGAGAGAGAGAGAGAGAGAGAGAGCGCGCGCGCGCGCGCGCGCGCGCGAGGGAGGGGCAGAGAGAGAGAAAGACGAGGATCCAAAGCAGGCTCTGGGCTGACAGCAGAGGCAGTGCAGGGCTCTATCTCACAAACCATGAGACCATGACCTGAGCTGAAGTACGACGCTTAACCGACTGAGCCATCCAGGCGCCCCTATCTTCCTTTCTTTTTTAAATGGAGGTTTTATTTAAGATCCCATAAGGATATTTATGTTTTTTTTCGATTGGTATGTGTGAAATTCTTAAGAATTTATGAAGGATTTCTTTTTTTTTTTTTTTAATTTTTTAAACATTTATTTATTTTTAAGACAGAGAGGGACAGAGCATGAACGGGGGAGGGCCAGAGAGAGGGAGACACAGAATCCGAAGCAGGCTCCAGGCTCTGAGCTGTCAGCACAGAGCCCGACGCAGGGCTCGAACTCACAGACTGTGAGATCATGACCTGAGCCGAAGCCGGATGCTTAACCGACTGAGCCACCCAGGCGCCCCTATCAAGGATTTCTTGAGGGTAGAGATGGGGGTTTGGAAATCTCATGACGGAAATTTTATCATTTTCCTTCTTACTGTCCCTCTGAAGGAAAAGAAAGAGTGAAGAGAAGAAAAGATCCTTGTGATGGTGCAGAAATAGAGTATCCAGTTCTCCATTTGCTTTGGGCTATCACTGGATGATTATAACGATGATAATCATCTATAGTCAGCCTGTACGTGATAACAGAGGGCAGCATGTACGTGAATTATTTGCTGAAAATTACATGATCATTTTAAAAAGTCACAATTTGTCAGTAGTGTATTTACTGTTATATAAAATTAGGTAAAATTGATTTTTTTCTTATTTCATGTCCTTAGAAATGTGTAATTCTCAACCATATTGCAAATGTCCCCAGGATGCCTAGTATAAATTTCCATCTCGGATTGACTGAACAAAAACAGTTAATGCTCTGTCTCTCTTGTTCTCTCTCTTTGCTTTTCTCTGTAACCTGAGAAATTTCTTCATTGACTTAAATGAAGCTAAGAGGTTTACCTATTTTTAGAAACAGAGAAGTGACTTTTCCACGGGTGCTGGAGTTTTCCCATTTTCTTCCGTGAAATTCATAGTGCCAAAATCAAGGACACCTAGACACAGAATTAACCATGCATTGCCTAGAAAGGGAAGCTGAGACAGCGTGATATTTATGCCCACCCTAAATTCAGACTATAACAAGATTATGTATGAAGAAGCCAGTGTTGGACAAACCTATGTTCTAGAGCCTTAATATTATTAGTATCACTATAATGTATTGCTATAATAGAAATTAATCATGAACAAAAAGGTTGGTTGTGACTGGAAGAACATTTTTATAAACCAGATTGATGGCTGCTTCTCTCATGTGGTAGTGCTATAATAGGATTCAGTGTACATTTGTTTGGTGCCTGGGGAACTATCTGAACAGAATATTTTCTGTAATTTATTTAAACATATTTGCATGGCCTGCAAATATTGAAATTTCAAGACCTTCAAGTACCCTTTATTGTTTGTTCAGATTTTATCATCAATGTTGCAAATACCAAGCGTCATATTTTCGTGATTTTTGAACATGTTGAATTACAGATGAATGTCCTTGAACCCTCTGCATATAATGTATACACACAGACAGTATGACTTCTTTGTTTTCACTTCACAACATGATACAGTATGATAAAATTCCATTACCGTGATTTGCTTAATGCAGACACATTGTAGACCAAATTATATCCCTTAAAATATTACATACGTAAAAAATCTTTTCCACGAGTGAGTGGCAAATGTTACTCAACTCTCATAAAATCCGGCTTATAAAGAGACTCAAGTTCATTGGATTTAGGTGGTTTATCTTTGATACAACATACTTGTTACTCTACCATATTTTAAGAGTCATTCATTGTCCATGGCAAGGGAGCTTTATGTATATTTATATATATACATATATATGTGTATATATTACCTATGTAATATGTATATATACATATACAATTACATATGTAATATGTATACATACATATACATATGTATATATAATATGTGTATATTATATATATATATATATATATATATATATATATATATAAGAGGTACATCCTAAGAGTACCTCTTAGGATGCAATATGCATATATTGAGTATCAGGCTCACAACAGTGGATAAGACAGAGAAATTAGGTCTAGTAGGGGAAAGAAGCATTGATTTCATATTCACCCCTGTTATAGCTATGAAAAGTTTTAGAAGGGGTTCATCTAGGGCCCTATGACAGTGTCTAGTAAGGAGTCTTATATCTTGTCTGCATCAGATTGGACAGAGTGGGGTGAAGTTGAGAGGAAGGGCTCTTGAAGGTAAAAATGTGAACTGCTCCCTGAAGGATGTGTAAGATCTAGCCAACAGATACAGAGGTATTGCTCCCACTTTATTAATGAATGTACTTTTACTTGCATTGTGAAATATAATTTATAAATTAATTCTAGTAGTTTTCCTCTATGATTATACTTGATTACTGCTAGTAAAGTTTATTCCAGGAAAATTTGGAAGAAAAGAAAGCAGACGTCATCAGCAATAACAACCATCAGTGATCCAACGAACCTCCCCAGAAAGCATAGCCTAATACCCTTCTCCCCGCCTCAAAAGTCCTATACAACTCGGAATAGATGTATTAATAAAGGTATTTAAATCCAAGTTTTGTTTTGTTTTTTTTTGACCAAAAATGGGGTCACAGTATTATTAGATTGCAGTTTTACTTTTTCTAGATTTTACTTTTAGTGGCTCCAGCACCTTTGCAAGAGACATACCATTATTTATTTAACCAGCCCCTACTTGTGAACCTTTTAGTTACCTTTAACTTTCTCACAATCCCAAAAATACTTGAAGCAAAGTCTACTCTATTTATAAACTTGGTTTGGTCAGCTTAATGCGTATATTAATATGAAGTAAAGAAGGCATTCATTTGTCAATACCAGGGCTTTTTTGTGTAAATTTGCACACTAAAGATGGCTCAAATGAGAACTGGGTACACACACATTTAACTTATTGAGATATATATTCTTTACTGAAAGAAAACTCACTTGTAATGCCATAAATGGAAGTAATTTGCATTATGATCAGTCTTTTACCGCTTAGCTTTTATCCCTGCAGGGTATGAAGATCGCTGAATTAATCAGAAACCCCTTTAGAATCAGAATCTTCAGGGTCTACTGTAGAATGAATGCCCAGTGTGCCAGTGGAAAACATTCAGGATCTTTTATGCCCATTTTCAAGTTTTTGACAGTTTTCTTTAGAGTCTTCCTCCTGAGATCACAAGTAATTTACAAAGGTAATTCTTCATCCAAAAAAAAACCCAAAAACTGCAGCTAGAGTGTTAATTGGCCATAGAGGCCTCCTCTAGATTTGCAAATGTAGAACCATGAGCTGTTGAGGTGATAGAATTAATTTCTCTCCAGAAATTTTTATTATAAACCTTGGATTGGACTTTTAAAAGCCTCTATTATTTGCTTCTCTGAGGCTAGGAAGACAAAAGCAAGAAACGCTCTCCAAGAGATTTCATCTTTAGTACGTGTGTAACTGGGTGAATTTCCGTCTGGTTGAGGCTCCCAACATTTGCTAAGGTTCCTGTTCTGACTGACAGTGACCTTTCTTACCTTCTTCTAACTTCGGGAACCTATCTGCCAGCCAGGTGTGTTAGGCCAGTTGTCTTGGGTGAGATTTGTAAACTTAACCCTTGTTAAAAACTGAACCCTTGTCTTTCAGTAGTTGTCACTCCTGATTATGCGAAAATCATTTTCAAATATGATATTCTCGGGGCAGCTCTGGTTACACAATTGATTTGTCCAAAGTATTCTGCCAAAAAGAGAGGGCAAATTCTTACTAAACCTATGGGAAGAACTATATGGCCATGGCAAGTAAGGATGCCCATTATTCATTTCTGAAATCTGTAGAGATCAGTGAGAATTAGATGCTCTTTTAAAGTGTTTTGTTTCTGGGGTGCCTGGGTGGCTCACTTGGTTAAGTGGCCTACTCTTGATCTCGGCTCAGGTCATGATCTCATGGTTTGTGAGATCGAGCCTAATGTCGGGCTGTGTGCTGGCAGTGTGGAGCCTGCTTGGGATTCTCTTTCTCTCTCTCTCTCTCTCTCTGTCTCTCTGCTCCTCCCCCACTTGCTCTGTCTCTTTCAAAAATAAATAAACATTTTTAAGTGTTTTGTTTCAATTTGAAACAGCAGTGTCCACCAAATTGAAAGGTATAGCTTAAAAGGAAAAAAAAAAGATGAAAGTCTTACTCATATGTCATTAGAAGACAGAATATTAAAAGCAACAACAGTATCTGAAAAAATACCTGCAATTAAATGGTACCCATCCATTAATTCAATCTTATGGAATTCTTATTTCCTTGTATCTAGGGTCAGTGGAGTCTGCCTTGATGAAGTCTTCTCCCATAGGAAAAATCCAGAGACTAATTTAGTGTTTAATTTAGACATATATTCAAAACCGGTATTATTATTGTAACTACTTTGTTAAACTGCCGTTTTCCTTTGGTAAAACCATTTGCGTGGCTATTTTTGTGTTATGTATTTGTTACTTTGAGGCTGGCTTTTAGTTACATATTCACTGGCTTAAGAATGAATTGCATTTGTTAATTGAATATCTAGTAATCAATTAACTTTGTGGCCAAAATATGTCAGATTTAAATACAGTACCCTTGTTTTCAAATAATTATACTTTCCACATTAATCTTGTGAGAACAAATCATTTTTCAAAAGCTTAATGAAGAGTGAAAGGCTAATTGATTGTAGCAAGAACTTAGAAGTACTGTTCTACAGTCTACAAGTATTCCCACTCTCCTGTTGAGTTGCTAACTTCCCTAAAGGCTGTAGTCTAGAAACAAACAAGAAAAACAATGGTTAGGACTATAGCTTTTCAAATCCCACTTTCTAGAATATATATTGAAACAAAATAACAAACCAAATGCATATGAAGGACTAAAAAAATCATTTATCCATAAGGGACAAAAATACTGTACCTTAAAGAAAATGACCATAAAATAACAAGACCTTTGCACTCACAAATTTTGTTGTATAGTATCTAATTTATTACAGTTGTTTTTGGGTCATCAATTCTATAAAATGTATGAATATTACTTAAAATCCTAAATAAATCACTAAAGTATATACTTTGTAACGATTAGGCAAAAATCACAAAATTAAATTAAGCCTATATGTCCGTTGTTTTTTAGTTTAAATAGCTTGCAGATGTTCACATTAAAGCGTCTCAACAAGCCTAATAGGTCTATGTATCAGGTAAGATGATTTTGGTTGTAAGGAACAAAAATATTTTATGCTGGTTTAAAAGAGCAAAAGGAAAGTTATTTGTTCATTGAGAAGTTCATTGATAAGGAATTTAGGTTTAGTTTGATCAGGGCTCTGCCTCTATCTCTGAAATTACCTAAGCTCTGCTGCCTTTCTCTGTTTACCACGGGTGTTAGGCTACCAGGGAAACTAGGCTTATCTGATTGGCTTATCCATTTGCTCAGCTCTTTTCTACCCTGGGTGAAGGGATTCTCCTCTTGCAAACCCAAGGGCTTCCATATCCAGCCGGGAGGGGAAGGGGTAGAATGGATAGTGAAGAGCTCTACTACAGAATTATTTTGTATATTCTCATGCTTGAGTTTTGGGAAAGGAGAGGAAGTTGAGAAATATTTTCACTGATTGTCTCCTCTTATTACACAAGCTGCTTTCTTACACTTATCATCTTCCATGTAATCCTCTTGACAATACTAGGAAGTAGATGTTATCTCACTTCACAAATAAGCAGAAGGTTAGCCAATTCTTTTTCTCAGGCTCACATGGCTTGTGAAGGTATATTCTAAAGTCCATGTTCTTCTGTGCTCTTCAGATTGTAAACTAAATCACATTTGCTAAGTAATTTTGTGAGGAATGTTACTCCAAGTTGGAAGATCCCAAAGGATTTAAACATTTATCAATATCCATTCATTCCACATTTACAGTGTTCCTACTGTGTACTAGGTGTATGTAGTTGCTGGGATATTATGGTTAGAAGTGCCTTCAAACCGTACAGATTTAGTAGGAGAAACAGATGTTAATGTCATGCAAATAAGTATATAATTACAAACTCTAACTGCTCTATCGTAAGATCTGAGTCTGGGAGAGGTGATCACAATGTTTCTTTCTAGGAGGTGACATTTCAGTTGAGATCTGCAGGATGAGAATGAATTAACAAGACAAAAGAGGAGTGGGAGTAATGGGTTTTTGGAGTGATGGTGGGGTTCAGAGCCAACAGCCAAGATAGAATTCTTGAAGACGTCTTTGGTGCAAAAAGGTGATTTTTTTTTTTTTCAACGTTTATTTATTTTTGGGACAGAGAGAGACAGAGCATGAACGGGGGAGGGGCAGAGAGAGAGGGAGACACAGAATCAGAAACAGGCTCCAGGCTCTGAGCCATCAGCCCAGAGCCTGACGCGGGGCTCGAACTCCCGGACCGCGAGATCGTGACCTGGCTGAAGTCGGACGCTTAACCGACTGCGCCACCCAGGCGCCCCAGCAAAAAGGTGATTTTATTAAAGCTTGGGAACAGGACCCATGGGCAGAAGAGCTACACGGGGCTGTGCAGAGTGACTGCTTAAATACTGTGGAATTGGGGGAGGTAAAGTCAAGAGGAAGTTTCTTAAAGGGCTTTCCCTATGCTAAAGAGGATTTACAGATTGTTGGAGGCCTAGCTATTGTTAAGCTAAGGTGGTTTTTCCCTTTCGCAAAGCATTATCCTTAAGATAGTAGGGAGTTCTGGAGATTAGGCTGTTGATAACATTGCCTTTTTCTTGTGATATTACTAAGATATTTGTAAACTGATGGAGGTTCTATCAATGTAACCATTTGTTTTCTGTGCTTTCCTTTGTTCTTGAGCAACCAGGAGTGCCTGAGGAGTGTCAGGCACATCTCACCTCGGTTGGGTGGTTGGGTGGTGTTCGTGTCTGATGCATGCATAGAAAATAAAGCGAGTCCTTTTTGTTTGAGCACAGAGAGAACACAGGGCAAGGCTAGGATGAGGCAAGTAGATAGATCGGATCTTGCAAGGGTCTTCAGGTGGTATTAAGAATTGTGCTGGAGGGGCGCCTGGGTGGCGCAGTCGGTTAAGCGTCCGACTTCAGCCAGGTCACGATCTCGCGGTCCGTGAGTTCGAGCCCCGCGTCAGGCTCTGGGCTGATGGCTCAGAGCCTGGAGCCTGTTTCCGATTCTGTGTCTCCCTCTCTCTCTACCCCTCCCCCGTTCATGCTCTGTCTCTCTCTGTCCCAAAAATAAATAAACGTTGAAAAAAAAAAAAAAAAAAAAAAAAAGAATTGTGCTGGATATTCCACAAGAAATTATCTTGGAAAGAACCGATCTTGGAGATCTTAAGTCTTTGAGAAAGTTGGTGAGGTGGTATTTTAGTATTTATTGTCGTTATCTCTCTGAATAATTTATAGTGTTTTCTTTAAACATGTTTTCTTGCCTCAACAAAGCCATACTTCATTTTTAGAATTCTTCTATCGTATTCAGCTTTCCAGTCCTGGCATGTTGTGTAAATCATTTGTAACCACTTTAAACTTTTTATAACTGTTTATAACTTGAACCTAGATAGAAAACAGTGAAGGTGGGGGTGCCTGGGTGGCTCAGTGGGTGAAGCCTCCGTGCTGGGTGTGCAGCTTGCTTAAAAAAAAACACAAAAAAACAGTGAAGGTAAAGGTATCTACATTTATCGAATGAATGTTTATCAAATAGTATTGAATTAGTTGCAAACTGCTCAGAGAACAAAAGTCTAGACATTAAACTTTGGGGAGGAAATATAGAAATAATATATATAACTGATTTAATGTTGGTGACTTGGTGTTCTCTGTTCACTGTTAAGGTCTTGTTGGAATTGCACTTGTGACCTCCCTTTTATTTTTGGTTACAATTAAAGAGTAAGAGAGAAATAAGAATTTATTTAAATATGCAGTTGGCTCTTTTCATTAGACTAAGGCAGTATAAAAGAAAAATTTTGCTCATACCATATGGTGTATTAATATCATAAATAAAGCATGCATCTGGGTTATAATCAAAGTTGAACTTAGGTCCTTCAAGTTCATGTCTGTTGACAAGATGGTTTACTTAGAATTCTGAGCACTTGACCTATAGTATAATATTTAAGCCTGAAGCTGCTGACTCAACCAGTTCCCTAAATGTCACACAAACGAACGCCATTACTTTAATCTTCTTACATCACTTGCTGAAAGTAAAGCTTTAAAAATTATCAAAATAAGACTTGAGAGTAGGAACATATGTATTATTGAGAAACTAACTGAATGTTTAGTGGGCAAACATCATCATCCTTTTATCTTTGTAAAGGATAATGTAAATTGTGTTATACCAACAGTTTATTTCATCGTTGGGAAAGATGTGTCTTCTCTTCTGGAATGTGAGCTTAGTTCTCTTGTCTCCGTGTTGAAAGCTCTAGAAGAAGGGCAGGGCAGATATATGTGCGTGGTTGTTGTTAAAGTCTTTGACTAAAGCGTGCTTGCTCCTGGCATGGAATATATGATGTTGCAACAAATTCCTGCTCAAACATTTTCTAGTCCATTTTCCTCTTCTGTCTAGAACTGTCTATACTTACTTTCCCGTGTAGTTCTTTCCTGACAAGTAAAAAACTAGTAAACTACTGATCAGTTTGAAATGCTAACATTTCTACTTGTTTGTATTGAAAGTAGGTACTTCCTTTTTGGTGGGGGAGAGGGGGCATCTGAGGGATCTTCCCTTATTCTGGGCCATTGAATTTCAACTCATGCTATCAGGACTGATAATAATGCAAGTATCACCTTTAGTATGTAGATTTGAAAATGGCAAATACGGAGAACACATATGATCTGGGCATTCAGAACCCACTCTATTCTGTGCATCACGAAAAGCCTGTGAAGAGAATGTGAGGAAGAGCTGGACACTCACATGCATGGTGGTGTGGACCCCCAGGATGAACTGTTGGGTACCAGCATTTGTTGATTTTCATCAAATATTTCAACACTTGCTGAAGCGATATGTTTTCTATCAAGGACTGTCATGGAATATCTAGTACTTTTGGAAAAATATATGATTTGTTCATTTATTCAGAAATTATTTATTGAGTGGTAAGACTGTGTCAAAGCTCTAGGAATTTGAGGATGAAAATGCTTGGTCCATACCTTCAGTCTATTGGATAGTTAATGCCACGATGAAGTGGGACATAGGGGAAGAAATGCCCAATCTTCCTGGATTGTTGGAGAAGTTTCATAGGAAGTTGTCCCTGAGATTGAGCCTTGAGGAGAGAGGGGAATGTGTTCCAGAAATTAAGTCTATGTGTGGGAGTAATAATAATGACAATATTATTAGAAGAGGGTCACCTGGGTGGCTCAGTCGGTTGAGCATCCACTTCGGCTCAGGTCATGATCTCACAGTTTGTGGATTCAAGCCCAGCATTGGACTCTGTGCTCACAGCTCAGAGCCTGGAGCCTGCTTCAGATTCTGTCTGTCTCTCTCTCTGCCCCTCCCCTGCTTGTTCTTTCTCCCTCTCCTTCCCTCCCCCTCTCCCCTCTCAAAAATAAATAACTAAACATTTTTTTTAAATTAAAAAAAAATTAAAAAAGGATATTATTAATGAAACAGCTAAGGTTTATTGAAAATTTTGTGATTGTTTTTTTTCTTTTTTCTTTTCTTTTCTTTTCTTTTCTTTTCTTTTCTTTTCTTTTCCTTTCTTCAAAGCGTTTCACGTGTATTAACCTGTTTACTCTTCATAGCAACCCTAAGAGATAGTAGACTATAGATAGGAAACTGAGTCAAAAAGAAGTAATTCTCTAGCTCACAGTCAGTCTAGCATGCAGTCACACAGTTAATAATGACGGAACCAGATTTCACATCCAGAGTCTAGGGCAACTTTGCTTTGTGTGAATAAAATGACCTGTTTGGTAATGGTAGAACTTGAAATGGTTAGAAGTTCAGGTCGCTGGGTATTTGACAGAGTTTTGGCTGGTCAGATTGTTATGGGTTACATTGTGAACAGCCTTGGAAGACATGCTAAAGAATTAAAATTTAGAAGTAAATTAGAAATGCACATACCAGGTCCTACCTCACATCTACTGAATCAGAATTTCCCTGCTCCAGAAAGTATCCAAGGGTTTTGTGCCCTGATATAGTCAAATAGTGAGTAGATCTATAGTTTCAAACAGCAAGTGCTGCTATTATTTGCCCCAGGTTTCTTGGTATTTCGTTTGTTGAGTTGAAAAGTAAGGTAGAGAATGCAATAAATCCTATTTTGTATGACTTGGGTTTAATTTGCTTGCAGAATATCCTATTAAAAATGTGAAAAATAAAAAGCTGCCTGCCTGATTTGGAGATAGGGAATTTTTTAGTCTCATGTATGGCTGGTAGGAGATACTCATGGATATAGTTGAGATTACTCATGTGAGAAAATAGAGCAGTCAGCATGGATAGAAAGCATTGAAATATGAAAGCAGCATGAAATTTGAAATATTGTAAATGAAAAAATTAAGAAGAGCATCTTCAAATACCGGAGGGAACCCGGGGAGAGATGGAGTTGGGGAGCTAAGGAAGGAGGGTTTCACGATATCTTTATTTTTATTAAATGCATCAGAGAATTTGTGTAAGAAAAGGACTAGGGGGAAAAAAAAGACCAGGGATGTTGTGAAGAAGCAGAATTTTGGTGGGGTGGAAGCCAGATTGGAGTGTACACTTGCCAGTAGGTAGGTAGTAAAAAGGGCTTAGATGACTCTTTGCAAAAACTTGATTTTAAGAAGGAAAGTAGAGTGATAATAAGAAAAGGCTACAAGGTAAAAATTACCAGCTTTTCCCTCTTTTTATTTAATACTTTTTATAAGATTGAAACAATACAGATACAAAAGGTAAAGCTCCCTTTCATTCAAACACCAAGAGATAAGAAATGTTGAAATTTGTCATTATTTTTCAAGCCATGCTTCTATGAATATATATTTGTAGTAAATATGTATCTATGTGTTTTTAACAAAAATATGTTGTAGCTGTCTAAATTTTCATATGTACCTTAATGTACTGGAAACACATATCTCTTTCATTACATGTTATTTTACACCATTACCTTTTCAGAGTTGCCTGGTGTTGCATTGTATGTATAGAATAGTTTACATAATCCAATTTTTGACATTTTTGCTTCTCTGGGTACTTCTTCATTTTAACAGTGCTACCATTAATATCTTTGTGGGTAAATTGTTAACACTTTCATAATTATAGATTTTTTATTAATTTCAAATTGTGGAACAAGGTCCCAGATGGAGCCTTCATTTACGGGATCTATAAATCAAGTAGATGGACCAGTCTTAGATAAAAGCACAGACATTTCCATCTTCCTGGGTGGGAGGAGAAAAGTATTAGCTTATAGGTGGTTAGTAGGAGAAAGGATGAAAATGCCCTGCGGGAGTAGCCATATGATGCTCTGTTTTATCTTCATGCAGATAGTTGAAAGGGCACGTTGTTACAGGACTTTGGAAAGTTGTGAAGGTTTGAAAAAAACTACCAAAAAGAAAAAGCACAAGAGTATATGAAGGGTTACTGGGCAAAGTTGTGCAGAACTGGCATTGAGCACTCCATGTCTGCAGGGGTTCCAGATGCCTTGGTTCCACTGTCCTCTCCAGGGGCATTCAGAGCCCAGGTCTAGGGAGTTGAGAAGGCCAGACATGACTTATCTATGGTTTGGTGGTTACAGCTCTGGTAGGTGGTCGGCATGGGCAAAATAGGGGTACACCATGAAGGAGTTGAAGATGGTGTGGAGAGAGCAGTTGGGTCTCTACAGTCACATGAAGAAGAAAAAGAAGCTTGAAGGGACCATAAAGAGCACAAAGAGTGAAAGAAAGCATGGGGATTGGCGGGTGTCAGTGAGCAGGAATAAAGGACTGAGGCCCGAAAAGTTATAAAATTGTGGCCAAAAAGTGGGACACCGAGTTGAGATTTTAGAAGGAGAGCAATTACACTCCAAGTCAAGGTCCAAGGGGTAGCCATGGATCTGGTGAGCTAAAATTAAGGGAAGATGAGGTCATGGAACCATATGCAGCTCAACGTTGTCCATATGGATGTGGGTGATGTGAGGATTTTTAAGTAAAAAGGAAAGAGTGCCCTAGAAATTCCTAATCCTGGATAAATGACAAAACAATTGGTAGCAAATAATGGTAAATAACGAAGGTGCTATAGCTGGTTGGCCTGGATATTTAGAAAATATTTATGGAAGGTAAAACTGATAATAAATGCGATAATGAATCTTTTGGGAAGCAAATGGCATCCAAGGAGCAAAATGAGCTTCTAGCATGCCAAAAGTCACCGTCTAGCTTGAGATGCAGGAGTTGGTTGAGGAGATGGATAGCTGGATGGTGTCTTTTTCACCCTGTAACACTGGGACATTGGTGAAGACAGGTGCTGGAGTGAATTTTCTTCTGGTGAGCTCGCAGTGGGTCTGTGAGTGGGGTAGGGAACATACACCCTCAGGTCTAAGCTGTTGTCTTACAAGTGAACATACAGAGTTGAGGCCTGTACTCGTAAGCATTGTAGCCAGGATGGAGGGTTGCTTGCCAGTAGCTGCAGTTTTTTGTGAGTTTCTGATTTTGCTTTTTTTCTTTTTTCCACGTAAATTTTAAAAGTGACCTAACTGGGAGGAAAAGGAGCTGTAAGGACTGGCTTCCCAGAGAAACTGTTTTAGAGAGTAAGGTAAAAGACCTGGTGAGATTCTGGGTTTTGCTTGCTCTGTCAAAACCTCCAGGTGTAGTTGAGAAAGTATAAGCTCGGGATGCAAGATTCTTGAGTTTGAGGTATCAGAAACGTTATGGGGCCAACAATTAAAATACAGCCACTGAATCCAGTACCTCTGAGAGGTCTTCGGAATCTAAAGTCATTTTGTCTTCACACCCAAATTCCCTTCCCTGTTATGTTAAAACTGCCCTTTTCATCATCTCCCTACTGTTCTTAAAGAATTTCCTTATATCTGTGAACTTGGGGACTAGATATAAACTCCTATTCTTAGTTCTTTGCAGGTATTTCAGGAGAAATAGGATGGTAATGGAGTGAGTGGTGAGTTTAGATAGAAGAATGACCTTACGAATGCTTGTAATTACAGGAGTAAACAAATAGAGAAACAAAATACAGGATTAGGTAGATAGTGAACACACACATCTGAGGGCTCCCCCAGGAGCTCCCTTACAGGCTTGTGGCAATAGAGAGAGGTCTTTAGTTGGGACAGTTGCTTTCAGAGGAATAAGGGATGGAAGCCGCCATTTTATTTATGTTGCATGTAGTATTGACCGCATAACGACCACCTTAAATTTCTCTGGCAAAGCACCTTGGTGTAATCGTAATTCAACATATTCTAAAATTTTGAAGCCATTTTTTCCTGAATCAGAATTCAGAGCTTGCTCCACGGTTTTCTTCCTTCTCCTGTTCGCCTTCCCCTTTCTTTTCCTCATGATAATTTTGGCTGCTTTAGTATTTAGCATGTGCAGCACATGCTATGTAAGCCTATACATATACTATTATACCCTTACTCCTATATCTATTTAAGCTTGGTTCTTTGCCTTTTTTCTCTTTTTCTGGCCCTGTGTATTAGGTCCTTTAGTTTAATCATCCGTGTCTGCTTGTACTAGATTGTTTCCCTAAGAACTCTGTAAGCCACAGAGTGAAACTGATTTGGATTTTACAGCCCTGGTGATTTTCCTTCTGGTGTACTACCAAGAAAGTGCTATAGCACAGGAGCTGATGAGTCATTTTGCTGGGATTTTGCTTTCTATTTTGTCTTTGAAAAATCAGGTATGATCATGAACGTGGAAATGTCTCCTAACATCATGAGGGTAACGCTACCATAAAGTAAAAGCGTCAGTGTTAGTTTTGGTCTCCGATAAATGGAATACATTGTGATTTCAAGTAAATTGAGTTCCCCCATAAAACATTCATTCATGTAAAATTTCGTTTCTCTAAATTTTCATTGCTTGTACTGGAAGCTGACTAGAATTACTCGGCACCTGCTGCTATGTGTCTGGCGTTGTCCTGGGGGCCTCACACCTGTTAAGCCATTAAATCATCACAGCAGGTTTATATGGTAGGTCTGGATTCTCCCATTTTACTGAAAAGAGGTTGAATCTGAGCGTGTTGAAATAACTTTTCTTATGCCACTCAGCTAGTAAGGCTGGTATCCAGGATCTCTGTGGCTATGACTGCAACAGGCTTCCTGATTGGAGATAGACATGGGAACGTATTAAGGTTTCATTTTGGATTTATACATTCATTTGGATTAGAAATGAAGCCAACTGTTGTTGGTTGAGATGGTAGGCTGTTGGGAATTAATTCAGTTTAGTACTGAGTATAATCTCTGGCAAGATTCCAGTCTTCTGTCACATAGTACTGCCAGATGAAGGGTTACCTTGATCGTCAATAATTTCATTTCTACATAGTATAGTTTCATTATCTAAGGAGATGAATTGTGGGGCAAATAAATTCATTGAGGTCATAGTGTATATTTCCCCCAGCTTGTTTGAGGCATCACTGGCATGGTTATTTTATCTTTTAATTCTTGGCATTTGATTCAGGGCCATGATTTCCAAAGCTGGTCTCTTGGCTGGGCTCCAACATCTGCCATTTGTTCCTGCGTTTTCTCCTCCCCGTTACATACCTCCCCACTGATCGTTGCTCATATTTTGCCACTACGGTAGCTTTTGAATCCAGTCTCCCTCTTCTTCAGTCTATCCTACATATTGCCAATCATAGCAGTTTTTTTCACAATACTCATTTGGCCTCAAAATACTATTGTGCTTCATGGCACACTCTGTGATTCCATTTATATAATGTTCTTGAAATGACAAAATTATAGAGATGGAGAATTGATTAGTGGCTGCCTGGGGTTAAGGATGTTGAGGTGAAGGGAGATGGATTTGACTCTAATGAGGGTAGCACGAGGCAAATCCTTGAATGATCGAATAGTTCCGTAGCTTGATGTATGGTAGTACATGATGCATGGTACAAGGTACATGGTACCATGTGATACAATAACATAGAGCTATGCTCCCTTTACCTAATGTTGATATCCTGCTTTTGATATTGTACTGTATGTATATAACATGTCATTAATGTGGTAACCTGGATGAAGGCTACAGGAATTCTCTCAACTATCTGTGCAACTTCATATGAACCTATAATTATATAAAAATGAGAAGGAAAAAATACTGTTGTGCTTTAAAATGTTTAAGTTCCCATGTCTATCATATTCCTTGTTTTATATTCTTTGTTTCCTCCTGAATTAATCATTCAAAATCATCTCCTGATTTTTTTTCTACCAAATCGTAGTTGACGTTAACATAGTGTTTGTCTTTTATCAGGTTACCAAGAAATGCTTTTTGAATTCATTGAACAATTAAGTATGCTTTATGAAAGAACGTGTGTCAGTATTTGGTCTCATTACAAACCATCTTGTTTTCCTTCTCACTTCCTTATTCATTTTTGTCTCTGCCTAATCTCTTTACAGGGACTAAGCAGCAGGCCAGGGATTTGATTGGTGGAGACTTGGGCTTGCCTAGAGGAGTTGCATTGCCTGTGGCCATAGTCACATTGCCCAAAGTCCAGTCACAAATTCTAAAAGGCAGTGGGTCTTTGAGGGCTTACGACTTAGTTATAAGGGCTAGATGAGTCAGGAAACCCAGGATATGGACTATGGTGAACCACAACCATCCATTCATTCAGATTTACTAAGACTAGTTTTATAGCACAGTGAATGATCTTTTCTGGTGAACGTTCCATCCATGTGTATCTGAA
Organism: Lynx rufus; assembly: GCF_022079265.1. Taxonomy (NCBI): domain Eukaryota; kingdom Metazoa; phylum Chordata; class Mammalia; order Carnivora; family Felidae; genus Lynx; species Lynx rufus. The sequence continues at coordinate 202,141,002 of NW_025814823.1, read as the reverse complement.
AGGAAAAGGATATTCTACAGTAATTAAAGTCTATTTCGGATCTTCGGTCTTCAGTGATTTGGGTGGGGGGGTGACTAGTTCTATCAGTTACTCAAATTGTGATTGTGGAGTTGTGCTTTTCTCCTTTTAATTCTGTCAAGTTTTGCCTCATGTATTTTGAAGTTATTAGGTGCATACACATTTATGATTGTTGTGCCTTCATCCTGATGAATTGACCCTTTTATCATTATGATGGTCTCTTTGTATCTTTGTCTTGAAGTCTTCATTATTAATTTAAACATGTGAGTCTTATGCTTACCATTTGCATTGGTATAACTTTTCCCTCCTTTACTTTGAATCTGTGCCTTTGTATTTAATTTGGATCTCTGAAAGACAGCATAGAATTGGATCTTGCTTTTTTAAATCCATTCTGGCTGGCTTTGCCTTTTAGTCCATTCACATTTAATGCAATCCTTGCTATTGTTTTTTAAGGTTTGCTTGTTTGTTTGTTTGCTTGTTTGTTTCTTTGTTTTGTGGTTGTTCTAGAGATTACAGTGTATATCCTTAACTTTTCTTAGAAGTTATTGTTTAGGGTTAGTATTATCCCATTTTGAATAAGATAGAAGAACCTTGAAACTACATAAGAGCATTTAATCCCTCCCAGACATTATGCTATAATTGTCATGTGTATTACATTTACATATGTTATAAATCCCACAATGAAGTGTTAGAATTTTTACTTTAAACAAGTCATGTATTTTTAAAACAGTAAGAGAAAAATAGTCTTTTATATTTACAATTTCTGGTACTCTTCATTCTCTCTGGATATTTGATTTTCTGATATCATTCACCTGGAGAACTTTGGGATTTTTTCTGCCTTAGGTTTGCTGGCACAGACATCCACAATTTTCTTTCATCTGTAAGTTTTTAAATTTATCTTCATTTTTAAAGATCCGTGGCCTGGATGTAGAATTCGGGGTTCACAGTTCTCCCCCAGCTTTTCATCACTCTACTGTCCTCTGTCCTCCACAGTTTCTTATGAAACATTGATTCTTATTGTTTTCCTATGTGTATAGTGTCAGTTTTTTCTCTTTTAAAAATGTTTCCTTATATTTGGTTTTCAGCAGTTTGCCCACGTGCACCTGGATGTAGCTTTCTCTGCATGTAACCTGTTTGGGGTTTTCTTGGCTTCTTCAGTCTGTACATCAGTCTTTGACTCAAACTGGGAAATTGCCAGCCCTTTTTTTTTCCTGCAGTGTTTTCTCTCTCTTTACCTCCTGAAACTTTAGTTCTACAAAATGTTTGCTCTTTTACTAGTGTCCAAAAGACCCTGATGATCTGTTTTTTCTTCTTTGGATTGGATTTTTCATTTTTACTTCCGTAAACATACTTATAAGAACTTTTTTAACATCATTGTGGGCTGATTCCAGCACTTGGGTCAAACTTTCCCTTGAATATAGGTTAGATTTTCCTGTTTGTTCATATGTCAAGTAATTTGAATCTTACAGGTTTCACTTTGTGAATGATACTTTGCAGAGATTCTATTTTTTTTGTTCCTTCAAAGAGAATTGATTTGTGTTAACAGGCAGTTAATTTGGCTGAACTTAAACTAAATTTTGACTTTTCTCTGGCAGGTGGCAGTTCCACCAATCTCTTCAGAAAGCTAATATTGAATATGTTCTGTGTGTCATGCAGTAAAATAGAGGACTGTGCTAAAAATAAAATAGACACTGACCCTAACCTCAAGAGACTCACAGTCTAGCTGATAGAGAGAGGAAAGTGGAGAAGTAATCGTGATAGCTTCCCATGTGTCATTGAGGTAATACTTGAAGGCAGTAGGGTTACTGGGGAAGGAGTTGTGAAATGGTTAAAATGCAATTTAAAAATTGTTTTTAAGGCAACCCAGTCCTCCTGAGGTCTGGAGATAGTTCGTTTATTCTATGTCGTGACGATGAGAGATTGGCTGATGAACAACTATGAGTTACGCTGTCATCCTTTTGTTAAGTCTTTGAAGAAAAGGACGTGTTTCAGAATCACAGTAGATTGTGGAGAAGCAGTATCAAAAACAAATGTTTAAATTCTGGACTGCCGTACCAAACAGAAAGAATACTTTATTTTGGGTTAAAAGAAGGTGATTTGATAAAATCTGAGCAGATGACACAAGTGATCATAGATTAGGGAATATTAGATATTGCTGAGATTAAAAAGACCTGTCTGTACTCAAAGTACCACTGTGGGAAGAACGATACTTCAAAAATCATTTACACTCACAGAAAATATATCTTAAAACTCTGTAAGTTTCCGATGTCAAAAATCAAAATATTCTTTCTAATCTGTTTTGGATGTTAGTTGTTCATCTATAAAAATGAATGGGTAATATGACGGTTTTTATTTTGTAAAAACATATATTCCTTAGCAGTAACTTGAGCCTTTCTTTTCTCTTTTTTCCTGTTTTAACAGTGTATCCTATTCAGTACATGTATCTGAAGATTACCCAGGTATGCTTTTTTTTTTTCTTTCTGTTTTTATTACAAATACTTGTGTCGTGGTTTCTTTGAATATTTTTTTTTTCTTTTGGAGATGGAAAATGTATATAAATATATCTGGGAGTGAAGCGTTGGCAGGGGAAGACTTAAAGATCCAGAAAAATTCTGTTGGTTGCCTGTGAGATACATGTCTTACCCTGAGATGCAGTCCAGAATCAAAATAGTTTCCTGATGAAAAATAGTTTACTTGAGCCCATGTATAGCTTCAGCCTATATATATTTTTCTCATTGCAAGTAAAAAAAAAAAAGATTCTCTGAACTGGTTCAGTCGTTGGCTTTGAAACATCATTTGAATTCTCATAATGTAAAAATAATAGGTAAGGATAGCAGCTAAAATAATAGGTAAAAATAAGAGTAATAGCAAAAAATAGTCCTGTCTTCATTTCTCTAAGTATATGTCTCATTAAACAATTCTGACAATGATCCTATGACATTGTTACCATAGCATCACTTTTTTCCTCATGAATGATGACACAGCTAGTAAGAGGAAGAGCTGGGTTTTGAACCCAGGAGTCCAGAGTCTATGGACTGTACCACTGGACTAGGCTAGGTATCTTGTTTATGTAGTCTCACTGAGTGTCTGTTACTTGAAATATATTACTACGCCCACAAACGCTTCTCCCTAGAAAACAGAATGTAAGACCACTGCAGATCCATTTTTGTATCAGCCAAACAAGGGTTTTTCTTCTAGGCCATGGTCAGTCCTGTTTTCTAGACACATGTAATCTCATCAGAGCCCAAGCTGTGTATGCCAACATTTTAGTCATGACAATTTTCAGATACATAAACAAGATGTTTCTCTTTAGTATTTTCCTCACAAGTGATATCTATAATTTTATCTTGAATAAGAACATAAGTATTGTAGACTTAATGCAGAAAAAAATACAACCTGATTACTTTACCTCAGAGAAAAGAGTATAATGCAAGCATCTATTGTTTATCATATTTTGTGGCAAAGAACAGCAATTTTTTTTTAATGTTTATTTATTTCTGAGACAGAGAGAGACAGAGCATGAGTGGGGAAGGGCAGAGAGAGAGGGAGACACAGAATCCAAAGCAGGCTCCAGGCTCCTAGCTGTACGCACAGAGCCTGATGCGGGGCTTGAACTCACAAACCGTGAGATCATGACCTGAGCCGAAGTCAGTCACTCAACCGACTGAGCCACCCAGGCGCCCCACAGAATAGCAAATTTTAACTGCCTGTATTTCATATATGTTTTACTCCAGCATTCTGACTTAATAAAATCAGATGGTCACCAAACTAACTGTCGTGATCTGTCAGTGTCATAAATTAGAAACCTAATTCCAATTCTTATTAAAATCTAGCCGTTTTATTCACATACTCTGCATGATTTGGATCATATTTTTCTGTGTAAAATGACGAGATTGCTATAGGCAACTTTGATGATACATACTTTGAGTACTTTTAAAAATGGTTAGTTCATAAGATAGTATGAAGATGTAAAACTTATTTCTTTAGCATTCATGCTAGTATTTTTTGTGGTTGTTTGCATCATGCATTTAATCTTTTTATAAGATCAGATGTTACATTTAAAAATAATTTTGTAAGTTTCAGTTACTTTGCTATGATCTCCATATATGTTAAGCATATTAGTCTTTAAAACTTTTGTACAGTTTTACAAGGGGAATTATTCATTATTAAAGAGATGGCCTTTTTTTTTAATAGTAGTATAAAAAGAGTTCTAAACAGATTTCATTGGAAGAAGGAACACAAGAAGTATTTACAAAGAAAAATTTTTTTGTAGAAGATTTTGTAATCAGCTCTCTCCCTTATGGTATAGGATGTTTTTGATACTGAATGTTTGCTAAGTGTGTTAGGAAAATAAAAGCTCCAGTGTTGTGAATATTATAATTATTGTGCTTCTCATCTGAGGCAGCTCCTAGAGATGTCAGTCATGAGAGGACTTGAAGTCAGAGTGATAGAGGTAATGCCACAAATCAAAGCCACGTTGAAGACAGTAAGTGAATTATTCTGTAGCACAGGAAATAGGGCAGAAGATGCCCTTAGTAATAACGAAGGGAGCCAAATGTTTAGCTCCCTCTTGTGGCCAAGAGGTATCACTGGCTTTTTCTCTCTGTGCGGGAGGTAGCCCCTTTAGGAAATGCAATATACAAAAATTGAAACTTAAAACACTAGTTATCATTTGTGCTTTTTAAAAATAAGTTCCCTTCTTGGAGAAAGTCTGTAGCGAATTTCCACTATAATTTCATTTCTAAAAATAAAAGGAGTGTAAATGAAACACAAGTTTTGGTGTGAGAGAGATTAATGCATTTGGGGGTAGAATTTTGAATTGGCTGATGTAACCAGTACACTGTATACCAAGTATTTTCATACACATAATAGAATAGACTCTAAATGCCAGTCTGTGTATAAGCAGAACAGAGGCTATCGTGACCATTTATAATTGAAGCAATGTGTCAAGAGAGGGTAAAGAGTATTTCCCAAGGACATGCAGATTGGTGGTAAAACCAAGTCTGTAATTTAGTTCTGATTCCTGTCACTTGTATGAAAGAAGCAGTGGGAGTTATTTTTATGGAGTGTTCTTCGTATTACTACATTAAAAAAAAATTCGGGGCACCTGGGTGGCGCAGTCGGTTAAGCGTCCGACTTCAGCCAGGTCACGATCTCGCGGTCCGTGAGTTCGAGCCCCGCGTCGGGCTCTGGGCTGATGGCTCGGAGCCTGGAGCCTGTTTCCGATTCTGTGTCTCCCTCTCTCTCTGCCCCTCCCCCGTTCATGCTCTGTCTCTCTCTGTCCCAAAAATAAATAAACGTTGAAAAAAAAAATTAAAAAAAAAAAAAGAAAAAAAATTCAAAGTGTTACTATGACAATATTTTATCCATTTGATTAAATTTTAATCTACATTTATTTGTATTAAAAGTTCAGTTAATACACTTGATTTCTCAGGTAGCTAATATTGCATACAAATTATGTTTGCTCTCCCTTTCCGGTATTCATCCTTGTGTCTTTTCTGCCATTACACTGCTAGAACTTTCAGAATAATTTTTAATGATGATTGTGAAAGTTGGCAGCTTTGTCCTTCTTTTCCAAAATTAGTGAGCGTGTTTCCATCTACTTTCAGAAAACTAGTTTTCTCGTTTTACCAAGTCTTTTTTTTTTTTTTTTTTTTAAGAATGAGTTGTAAGTCTTGATCAAATTCTTGCTTAACATCTATTGAGGTATCACGTACGCTTTCTCCTTTGAACAACAAGGTTGTTTAGCAGGCATCTTAATGTTGATCTGTAAGAACCGTACGCATCTTGCCATATATTTTGCTGTTAAAGAGTTGGCATTGCTGAAGAAATGCAGCTATTCTTTGTCATTTGCTAGAACATGCCAGCAAATCTCTCTGAGCCTGGCATCTCTTCAGGGATGGTTCTGGGGCAGTTGTTATTTTTCTGCCGTGATTATTGTCTGTTTTGTTTTTCTGTTTCTTAGTCACTTTTAAACATGAAAGCTCACTGTGTTGGTGAAATGTCCCAACTTCTGTAGCAAAAAGTTTTTTATCGTATTCGGCCTGTACATCTGAAAATCTGCCTCTTTGTGGTTATTTCTCCTGTCTCGTACCTATTGTTTTACATTTGTTCTTGTCTTTTTCTCCTTTTGGTTTTTCTCCCCCAAAGTTTACTTATTGTAAAAATCAACTCAAACAGATAGCTTTTTATGTTGTTTTTGAAAATTTCTAAGTCTTGATAGTAATTACTCTCAGTAATCTTGGTAGTACTTCATTAGTTCCTTCTGCTAATGTTCCTCAGTCTTTTCCCTCCCTACTTTCTCTGGATTATATGGTTGAATGATTAGCTCATCATCTAGCTTTGAAAATTTGGAATTTGCTTTGCCCTGTGGAAATATATGAGCATAATCCTCCAGATTCAGGATTATGGCACTTTGTTTATTTCCTTAGGAACAGATTTATCACTTCATAATTTTAATGTATTAAGTAACCTGTGCCACCTATTGAAATTCATGTCATAGTTTTGTTTTGTGTGAACAAAGAAGGTCTTTATTGAGTATTAAGTATACTTTAAGTAACATGTTCATAAATGCAATGTTAAATGATATGTGGGCTTTTTTAAATGCAGGGAAGAAATAGAGCAACCTTCTGGTTTACTTGTGCTTCCTTATGGAATTTATACTGTAGACAGATTTTTGCTTTTTGAAGGCAAATATATTACAAGTCACAGATAATTGGCTCCACTGGAACAGAACAGCAGAATTGTTTCTCATCAGTTCCCACCTTTAATTAGGAGGCTCACCTACTGGTGGGTGTGAATTTTCTCATCCCTTTTTATGTTTTACAAGATATTGCAATTGTTGAGTGATAGCTTTTTAATATTAAAAAAAGCGTAGCAAAGAACTGATGTTTGAATTCAGACAGTTTTACCACTTACTTGCCATGTGTAATTTTTTTTGTTTATTTATTTTTGAGAGACAGAGAGAGAGAACAAGAAAGCAGGGGAGAGACAGAGAGAGGGAGACAGGACCTGAAGTGGGGGCTCTGCGTGACAGCAGAGAGCCGATATGGGGCTCAAACTCATGAACCACGAGATCAAGACCTGAGCCCAAGTTGGACACTCAACTGACTGTGCCACCCAGCCGCCCCTTAATTACTTAAATAATTTGGGCAAATTGTTTGATTTCTCTTAGCTTTGGCTTCCCCATCTTTAAAATAGGGATAATAGTTGATTGGTTTGAAGGTTGATATGAAGTGTATAAATATTATATAATATAACACTCAGGGGAGATATCCAGTTTATATTACAAAGCCAATATAATTATTATTATAATTGTATTATTTTTCTGAAGGTACATAGTAATGAATAATGGAATGACTTGGCTTAAATTATGTTGCCTTTGAAATAGAATGGAAACAATAGTTTCACAGATGCTTTCTCATAGCTCTCTACCCATCTTGCCCCAGTTGTCCATGGAAGTCCCAGTAATGGCTTGCATAGTCTGGTAGGGCAGGGAAGAGAAAATAGTCACATTGTTAACAGCCTTTAATAACGATCTATAGGTCCCTACAAAACTTACACGTTAAGGAACCTAGCTGTCCTCGGAATTTTTGGGGGCAAAAAAAAAAAAAAAAAAAAAAATTTGGCACCTCTGGAGTCAAGTGGGAGAATTCCAGAGAAGGAATTTGAGTTTGAAAACATTCTATTCAGTCACTGACTCATTCTGTTACCTTAAATGCATTCCTTATCCTTTTTATGTCCTACTTTCTCATGTCTAAACAAAGATGATTTTATTATTACAGATGTCAAAATAGTTTGAGGAAGGTTTAGAAATGATTATTTAAAGAACAACGAAAAGAGAAAACAGAATTCATTCATACAGCTGGGATGATCCTCAAAGAGCATCTGCAGACCTTCACTTTAGAACTAATGCAACCATGGGTTAGTTAAAAGGGATCGATAGCTAGTTGGTAGTTGGGTCTAGATTTTATGTGCTTTGTCTACTGTCCTGTTTTTCACTCGGGTATATATATCTCTTTGATCGGGCCTGTAATGTTGTAATGATGATTTAATAGATATTGGCATGAAACCTGAAAACATTTTGGCTTGGGTAAATTTAGCCAGAAACAGAAATTGAAAGTGTTCAAATGCCTAAACACCAATCAAGATACAAACTGGTAAAAAAAAAAAAAAAAAAAAAAAAAAAAAAAATCTCTTAGAAAATGATGTGTTTGACTGCATAATCCTGTCTTAAAGCATTATGCAACGTGTGTTCATTCATTCAATTAAAATTACATTCTCTTGAATCAAAGCTGACTGCCTTGTAGTGTCAACACCACCTAAGCCATTGGATCCATTAAATTGAGTTATTCACGTCCTTATTTTCATAAACAGAATGCCCTAATTTACTTTCCTCTTAAAGATTTAGTAAAATGCTCCCGTCCATGACACTGAGATACTGCATGATACTGTGTGCACTTTGTGGATTTTTGGGGATCTCCCCTTCTAGGTGGTGGTTAGCTATTACTTTTTTGCTTTAATGCTCACTTTTATTTTTAATACTTCTTTTCTCCATAAGTTTGCTTCAAGGAATACATTATCTACAGGGAAAAACTAATTGAATTGATTCAGTAGCAAATAACTTTGGATCAGTAACCCTCTGAATGAGGGTTTAAGAAATTGAAATACTGGCTTTAATAGAGGGGTTTACTCTTCACCTCAGAGTATGAGGTTATTGACAGAAGAGACTCCAGATAAACGGTCAAAGTCTCAACCAATGTGATGAAACAGTAATTAAAACAAATTTATATTAAACCTGTTTCTTAATCTGTGGTCCCACTTGATAAACACAAAAATCTCACACCCTCCTCAATGCTACTTGAAAGTGAAACAAGGCAAAATTTGTAATTAAAACAAAGTAATGAGGCAAACCTGTTTTGTTTCAAATCTAATCCACATTCCTCTCCTCTCACCTTCCAGAATTATTAGTAAAGCCTTATGTCTATTGAGAGTCTTTGAGACTATGCTGGGAACACATATAACTCTCGACTCACTGCACTCAAGGTCTAAACACAGTGCAGATGTTTCTTTGCAAATAAAGTAGTGACTTTGATATCTATCAGTTAAAGATCGTGTTCTCACTGTACTGACACAATATTATGAAAACTTGGCTCAAGATCTTTTATCGTGTACTCAGCCAGTTGTCAGAATGCTCATTTCCTTTTGCAGAAATTGATAACAGGTTTCTGTTATTTGTTGGGAATATTTTACACTTTTTTTATTTTATACAGTGTCAATGAGCGTATTATAGGACCATAATTAATGAATTGGTGAAGCGTTTGGTAACCAACAGCGGTCTCACAGATGCCCAGTAATTGTCAATGAACAAAGTAGAATAAATGGCTGTGTGTTATATTATATACACAAAGATCTGTATTTTTAGGGAAAAATCCCAAATTTATTAAAATATTTTTTTCTGGAGAAAACAAATAATGAATAAAAAAGCTGTGGAATAATTTAATGTTTTCTGTGCATTCAACTTGCTTAGTATTATTTAATGGAATTAATTTATGGAAGAAGAAGAATTGTGAGACTTAATATCATTTAAAAATATACATTAGAGTAATATGGAGGTATGATTTTCAACCAAGGCTTTGGTTCGGTTTTTTTAATGACTTGATATTGAATTTTTTTATTGCACCAAATGTTCTTGTTTTAGCTTTCTCCCAGTATCTGCTTCCTGTTTGGGGAACAGTCTCTATCCGCAGTCTGTATTTCTCTAGGAGACACAAGTGTCTTTGAAGACGCCATTTAAAATTAAATCACATGTAAATCTGTGATAAATCACGTCTACTTAATTTTGTCTGAGATTAACCAGAGCAGTAGTATGTGCTTCCTGAGTGATGGAAGCGATGTGGATATAATTTAACTTTTTTTTTTAATAAAGGGTGTATTTTTTTTTGTTTACCATGCCTTTAATTGTCCATATTTCTTTGCAGATAATACGTATGTGTCAAGTTCAGAAAATGATGAAGACGTATTAGTTACTACGGAGCCAATTCCAATAATTTTCCACCGGATAGCAACAGGTAATAGGAATATACTGTTTTTTTAAACTCTAGATTAATGTTTTCTTGGCTATAGGTAGCTTTATTTATTTATTTTTGTTCTTTTAGCCCATGTAACAGATATTTATCTTTAGCGTGTATAAATCTGGTGTCCCATACAAATTTTCTGTCTAACTTGCATTAGTTTGTTTTTCAACAGTTTTTTAAACACATAAATTTACGCTACTTTAAAAAAGCCCTGTTTAAATGCATTGTGTTGATATTCGCTCTTATGAAAATATTCCATGCGTAATGACACTGGTAGACAAAATGAATATTTAAAAAGCTTACTTAAGGCAATGTAGACCCCACGAAATACATAAACGAGAGCTGAAGGGGTCTGTATAGTGGCACTTTGGTTTGACCGTATTTTGATGGGCAATGAAAAAATCAGAATAGCTTATATATCATGTAACTTCCTAACATAATATAATTATAAGACATTCCTTAATCTTTTGGCAAAGAGAGAATCACCGGAGGCGTGTTTTTATACTGAAACTTATAAATATTTGATAAATAGCCTGCTGAAAACTAAAGTGATGTTTTATAAATGATGTTTTATAACTTTCTTTCAGAATTAAGGAAGACAAATGACATTAACTGTTGCTTATCCATAAAATCAAAGTTACAGAAGGAAAATGGAGAGGTATGGAGGTTACATTTCGTATTTTATACTTTATTCAAAACAGAATACATTTTAAACTTACCTTGTATTTATAGTTAATATCATTGCTATTTAGGTTAAGACTGTAGGGGCGCCTGGGTGGCTCCTATTTATAGTTAATATCATTGCTATTTAGGTTAAGACTGTAGGGGCGCCTGGGTGGCTCCGTCGGTTGAACTTCGGACTTCGGCTCAGGTCATGATCTCACGGTCTATGAGTTCGAGCTCTGCATTGGGCTCTTTGCTGACAGCTCGGAGTTGGAGCCTGCTTCGGATTCTGTGTCTCCCTCTCTCTCTGCCCCTCCCCCATTCATGCTCTGTCTCTCTCTGTCTCAAAAATAAATTAACATTTAAAAAAATTTAAAAAAAAAAGACTGCATATAGAGTATGAAGCACAGGCTTGTGGCCAAGAGACTTAAGTATGGGGAAGGGTAGTGACCTAGAATTAACCTTGAGAAGGAAGCTGCCTTTAACAGAAAGAATGTCTGGCTTAAATCTAAATCAAGTGCACACAAAGCTTAACTTATTCTCTGTATTTGGTCAAGTAATGTAGTTGACTGAGGAGCATCTTCTGTAACTTACAGTTCTAACAGCTGCATGTGGAACCCTTACCATTTCATTTGTAAAAGGTGATCTCTTTACCTAAGGTAGCAAAGAGAATGGGTATATAATCTTATTATTAGTGGCCAATGTTAAAACAACATCAACGACAAATTCCTGCTACCCCTTCCTCACCTTTAAAAAATCTGCTAGAATCAGTCAATAAACACTGGGGTGTTAAAAAAACAAGATGAGTGCAACGGGACTGACAATTTTTTGCTTTTCAAACTACGCACCTGGAACAAACCCCCCCCCCCACCCCGCCCCTTAGTATTGTATCGTTCCCTCTACTCTCCTTCATCCACAGTGAGAACCACAGATTTAGCAATACTGGCCCCCAAACCCAAATCTGTTAGCATTTTATAAAACCCAAATTCCCTTTTGTAGGTTTTTCGTTTTCCTTAAGAATTTGAAATTTGGTCTGGAAATTTAGAAACGATTCCAAAATATTGGGTTGATAGATTCCTGTGTCTAATGGGATTTGCCTTTCTCCTAATTATTTTAACAGAGCCGGCCGGGTATGGGAATATCATCATTAGTTACTTTAGGTAAAATTTTACTGTTTGAACTTCAGACACAAAGCATATGTGGTTCCATTAATTAGAAACTCAGACTTCAAGTTCAAGCATATTTAATTAAACATCCTTTTGAAATCTGAAATCTAAAGTAAATAATTTCTGTATGTAGAAAGTTCTCTTCATAATGTAATTCATATTTATTTTCATAATTTGATTTTTATATTATTGGAGTTAGAGTGTCTTTTATTTCATACCATTGTATAGAGTTGGCAGTGGAAGTGAGAACGGTCAGGGATAAATAAATAATGCTGAGGAACTTTTTTTTTTTAATGTTTATTTATTTTTGAGGGAGAGGGAGAGAGAGAGAGAGAGAGAGACAGAGCATGATTGGGGCAGGGGCAGAGAGAGAGACACACACACAGAATCCAAAGCAGGCTCCAGGCTCTGAGCTGTCAGCACAGGGCCCGATGCATGGCTCGAACTTGAAAACCACGAGATCACGACCCGATCCAAACTCTGAGTCTTAACTGACTGAGCCTCCCAGTCGCCCCAGTGCTGAGGAACTTTTTAATAAACAATTGAATCAGTATGAACTCAGAAACTACGAGATCATGACCTGAGCCGAACTCTGAGTCTTAACTGACAGAGCCACCCAGGCGTCCCAATGCTGAGGAACTTTTTAATAAACAATCGAATCAGTATGAACTTGTCAGATGTTTTTATCAGAACAAAACCAAAGTTGTAGTTGATGACACGTAGTTTTATGTAAACATCAAATAGTAAATTGTACAACTCAAAATCAATGAAATAGAACTTTTAAAAAAGATGTACAATAGAGCTTACTACACTGACAAAACTGTCTCTTACTGCCTTTTGTTTTTGGCTTGTACTACACCACACACGTTTTTTATATAAAATCCATGTGATAAGCAAGCACAAGACCTATCTATTATGGCCACTTGGTACTTTCTTTTCAAAAGAAGGTAAGGTAATCTGACCATTAAAATTCTTTTCTTAATCTGTTATTTAAGGAGTCAAGACAAAATAGTACAGTGGAAGAAGATTCTGAAGGTGATAATGATTCGGAAGAATTTTATTATGGAGGACAGGTAAGCACATCAGACCCGTCAAATACCCACTCACAGAGTTCGCAGTAGCCCTTACGCCCTAGTGGAAATCTGTGCTTGTGATCTGAGAGACCTGTGTGTTAGTTCTGGAGCTAACTTGGAAACCTATATAATTACTCCGTTTCTCATTTCTACATATTTTCAGAAATCAAGGTTACTTTTGCAACTCTTTGACTGTAATCACTCACACTGAAGTTGTCTTGCTTCATCACTAAGATTTTGCAGGCAGCAGCATTGTATCATAAAATAAAAGTTTTTTGACTTTTATATTTCTTAAGCATATTGGGCTCAGTCATTATTTTGAAATGATGACACTTCTAACAAAAGCATGGATGGATGGTTAGTTTTAAATAGAAGATGATTAACCTTTATCAATGTTGATGGTCCCTCATTACCGAGCATCCTTAATGTTTGTATTCATTGTCTTTTCCTCTTACACTGTTGTAAAGTGTTTGTTGAAAAATGTTGATGAAGAAACATCATAATTTATATATATATGAGAATGGCATAGCCGCATATATAAAAGAATTCACTATTTTTCCAGGATCATGTTAAAATTTTAAACCGTGGAGTTGATTTTAGGATTTGGCTATATAAGGCATCTTGTTCGTTTCTGTAAACTTTTTTAAAAAATTATTTTTAAGTTTATTTATTTTGAGAGAGAGAGAGAGAGAGATTGAGCTAGTGGGGGAAGGGCAGAGAGAGAGGGAGAGCGAGAATCCCAGGCAGGCTCCATCTCACAAACCATGAGATAATGACCTGAGCCAAAACCAGGGGTCAGACCCTTAACTGACTGAGCCACCCAGGTGCTCCATGTTTCTGTAAATTCCTTAATCAAAAAGCTTTGTTATGTTTGTTTGTTTTTTTTTAATTAAAAAAAAGTGTTTTTTAATGTTTATTCATTTTTTAAGAGAGAGAGAGAGAGAGAGCTCTCTTGTGAGCAGGGGAGGGGCAGAGAGAGAGGGAGACACAGAATTTGAAGCAGGCTCCAGGCTCCGAGCTGTCAGCACAGAGCCTGATGCGGGACTCGAACCTATGAATTGTGAGATCATGACCTGAGCCAAAATTGGACACTTAATCGACTGAGCCACCCTGGCACCCCTTGATCAAATAGCTTTGTAACTTGGATAGTATAATGGGAAGGTAGTATGTTAGAGTGGTGTTTTAAAGCCAAATTTATTATTGTGTAAAAGAATGCAAGTCAGTTTACTTTTCTGGAATCAAAAAACCAGTAATTTATCAATGGAGCATAAACAAGGCTGCAGAGGCGTGAACATATACATACAACTGGGCTTCTTCTCTCCAAGAATGCCCGTCCAGCAATGGGATACTTTTCCTAATGATTCTCTAACCAGTGTTGCACTTCAACATTATGCAAAATAATCCTTCCAGTTTGGATTTTTGTTTACACAGCTAGTATTTGCAGAGGGGAAGTAAATGCTTTTTCTCAGTATAGATATTCAGTCTAGAAGTTTTCAGATTATCTGCTAGCCACTACTTGGTTCTTTTTAACATTGATCTTTTCCCCATATCAAGGTAGTCTAATTTTCCTTTCAAGCATAGTAAGTTATACTAGACATAGGTGAACCTATGAACTTTAGCGAATATACTGCTGTATTCTCTGTATTTTTCGGTGAGAAATGTCTATGGCACAACCTGCAGGGTAACACCTGTCCAAGAGATGGTTTGTATTTGATTCTTTTGATTCTCTTCACCATCCCTAAGTCATTTCTAAACCATCCCTTTCCATCAGGTGAACTATGACGGGGAACTGCACAAGCACCCACAGCTTGAAGCTGATTTGTCAGCAGTGAGAGAGATATATGGGCCACATGCAGTTTCTCTCAGGTAAATAAATACCTCTCGTGAATAAAAATCGAAACAATTTGGTAAGCCAGTCATTGGGATTTTTCTGTTGCGTTGTTTAAGTGGAAGTATTCTTGGGCTTAATTATATATGAAAGTTCTGAGGACATTCTGCTGTGTTTTTACTTACACAAGATAGTATGTTTATGGCTGTAAGGAGTTTTGTTTTGTTTTGTTTTGGGTACATGTGGTTTAAGGGTACATTGGTGCATTAAAAAATTAGTTAATTTGGAGAGTTAGTTCGATAAAATATCAGTCTTAAATAGCGTCGTAATCAAATCCTGTAATAGATTTAGCCAGCTGGGTCTGTGCTGTTAATCATAAATCAAGGGCACGTGCACGTGAACAATAAAAGTCAATAATGCATTAACCACTGAGGTCCAGAGATCACACTGTGATGTGATCTGACCCCAAAAAAAGAAAGGAAAAAAGGGACATAAATTTGCAGAGTGTTTGTTTGAATGATAATGTAGTTTATCTTTCAGTTACTTAATATATAATTTGGTGATAAATTTTGGACCATTATTTATTGCTTTTAATTATTCAGAAGACCCCACTATCCTTACTTTTTTTTTTCTCCTTCATTTAAAAAAGAAGCTCTTTCCTGCCACTATCTTAGTTTCCCTCCATGAATCAGATCAGATTATTTCAGATTCTTTCTCTTTGCCGAAAGAGCAGCCTTCTACGTGCAGTGGAATTCCAGAGCCCTATCCCAGCCTGCCCTGGGTTCCCACCTTGCCCACCCAAACCACAAATGTCCCCGTCCTCCAGTTCTCTGTGATCCCGCTTGACCCTGGGAATTTATCTGGACTTGTTTCTTACCAAGAGGTGCTTCACTCTCAACCCCACTGCTGTTGTTATTCAAGCCACAGTCCAAAGGCCACCTACTCCTTGAGCCTTCTTTGAATCTCCACTGCAGGTTAGTTGTTCTGTCCTTCAGACTCCCATCACATTTGGCTTTATCCTCATTTATTATACTTCTCATATCCTGTCATTACTGCTTTACTTCCCCTCCTCATCCTAACTTATGTGACTGCTGGCACAGTGCAGTTGGTTTTTAAAGTTTATTTATTTTGAGAGAGAGAGTGTATGCGCCGGTGCATGGGAGGTGGGGTGGGGGGAGAGAATCCCAAGCAGGCTCCTTGCTGTCGGCTCCGAGTTTGGCCCAGGGCTCGATCCCACAAACCGTGAAGTCATGACCTGAGCCGAAACCAAGAGTCAGACACTCAACTGACTAAGCCACCCAGGTGCCCCTGGGACAGTGCACTTTTTGTTGTTCGCTTTATTTTGTTTTGTTTTGGTTTTTAACCATGCTTGTATTTTGGTACTTAATATAGCACAGGGGACTATGTGAAATATGGGCTGATGGATTCTTGATCGGTTCCAGTGACATCCATGAAAGACGTTCACATTATCTGGTTGCATTCTCTTCCATGGACATACCCAGATTTTGAGAGAGCAAACAAATACTTTGTTGGAAAGTACCACACAACTAAAATTTATAATTGTCAAGTGTTTCATTTTAACTTCAGAAACAAACTCACCACCACCTGCAGCCTAAATAAGCTGGGGTTGTATGCACAGATCCACTCTTTCCCACTCCCAGAGCTCTGATAGGTTGCAGTTGAGTGAGAATGATTGGGATTATATTTGGAAAAGCAAATATTTGCAATTTTCCAGGTTTTAGCAAATGAGCTGCAATTATATCTCAGTTGATCTCTGCTATGGCTCCAGGCTAGGGAATGTGGATATTCAGTAAGTGTGTTAGAACGAATAAATGAAGAAGGCATTAGGGATTTAATCAAAAAATAATCCAAAACAATGACTAATTTTCTAACTTGAGTCAGAATTTGCTTAACAGCTTAAAACTTTGATCACAGTGATTTAATCCCCTCCCCCACTAAAAAAATGGATACAATTAATCATAGAATACAACATGCAATTCGATTTCTTTTCATTTGAAATACGTATTTTGGGGGAGGATTACCTTAGCACATGTTGATTGCTCATATAGTGAAGGATTTTTTAAATACATATTTCCATGCTGTCTAAGCTCTAACTATACTGTTATGTGTGTGTGTGTATGTGTGTATATATATATATATATATATATATATATATATGAATTTGTTTCTTCAGCAAGAATTTAAGTACCAATGATCATCTCTATTAGTATTTTCCATTATTAATAAAATTATTGATAATTTATCAACTCTTGAAATTGGATAAATATTTGGAATTTCATTCAAATGAAATATCTAAAGTCACAGAGTTTGATTTTGTTTCCCTCTTCCGTATTTCACTTACAAGTTTTGATTCAATTTGAATCTTCATGAATATAAGCCATGTTCCTGCCTGCTGTAGACTTACTCTATCTACAGAGGATATTTCCCGAATATATAACCTCCCAGAGGCCTCATGGTATAAAGTATGAATCACAGCAGGACTAGTCTGATTTACTTGAAATAAACACGAATGAATTTACTGTGTAGGATCAAATACTAAGGCTTGGGCACATGGCAAAGGCAGTAGTTAGGCATAAGGTCCTGGAATCTTCTTCCTTGCAAAGTTCTTAGTCTGTTGAAAACAGACTGTTCTAATTAGCTGTTCTTTTACTTAATTGAGGTTTATAAGAACTTAATGGAGTTTGAAGAACAAAAGTACCTCTATATACATAATAGGCTATTTGGTGTCATTTTTTTTTTATGTGACACCTAATGAGAAAGGCAGCTAACCACATCTAAGTTCTCTTCAAGAGATGGAAATAACTAGGATTGCTTCACTTGAGACAAAACCTCTTAAAGTCAGTTGAAGGAGGATATAGAAACAGAAACTAATGACCAGTTTATTACTTAAGTAAGTAATTTCTGCTGTACATGGCCATATCATTCAAAAGCAGAATCCTGGCTATATCAAACTGTGATTCTAACCATTGGTGACAATTCCAATCCATAGGCTCTTGTATTGGAAGTGAGTTAGGTCTCTGGGAAAAGCATGAAGAACTATTAGTTTATCAGCCTGAATGAACATGTCTCATCTTGAATAATTCAGCAAAATGAAGATATATTTATGTTTTTCATTATAAATTTTCTCCTATAGTCCTGTATTTACAAAAAAAAAAAAAGGATTTGATCAGTGCCATCTGAAAACACTTTGAGATTAATATTTTTAGAAAGGTGAAGCGAATTACAAGTCACAAAATTCTCATTTAGTCAGGAATGAAATGATTCTGACAATTTGCTTAGGGCGCTTCAGACTTCCAGCCCCTGTGAAATAACCTTTGCTTTATAATTATACCATCTTCTGCTTTAAAAGGTGAAGCCACAGGAGTAATATAAAACCTTTTAAAAATAAAATCTTTTGATTGTGCCTGATGCTTAATGAAGGTTGGAAGATTGCAAGACTGTGACTCTTCTGTGTTTTGATTACTTTCTGGGGATGGACCGTTGTAACAGGGCCTTTGGGAATTGAGCTTCTAGAGGACAGGGCGTTCTGAGGAGTTTTTAAGGTTTGAGGTGATGACACTACAGTATTCAGGCTCACATGCCTCCTTAAGGGAAAAAGAGGGAGACAGAGAAAGGAGAGGAGAGGGGGAGGGAAGGGGAAAAAACCCCACATAAATTGGTACAGACCACTTTCTCTGGGTTTATGTATTTCCATTTGTAGTGACCAGTAAGACCACTTACTGATCTGGTTCCTGCCCTCCGGCATATGGCAGAATTTTATTTCCCTGCCCCTTTTAATACTATGTGTGGGCACAGCTAGTTTTGGCTAGTGAAGTGTGAGCAGAGGTACCAAAGCAGGGTTTCCTGTTTCCCCCCTGACTCCATCACTCCGGGCTCCTTGGTGACCACAGTGAAGTAGCATCTCTTCTCCGCCCTCTGGTTCCATAGTAACTATGTAGTGTGAGTGAGATACAAATCTTTTTTTGCATTAAACCACTGCCATTTGAAGAAGTTTGTTACTACAACATACTTAACCTACGTTGAAGTACGTCATTCATCAAAAGGTCTGGCGTGGACGTTTGCAGTGTCCTTTCCAGAATGTTAATTCTCCCAGCCCCACCTCTAGAGCCTTCAGAAAAATGGTCTGACTGAAAAGCAGGGAAAGTGATGACAGGAGGCACATAGAAGAAACAAAGAGGAGAGTATTTTCCAAAAACGCTGGCCATAATCTAGATGAAAAGCTTCAGAATGTCACCTCCCAGACAGTCACTTGTACTTTCTTCAAGCAAAACCAAGATTTTTTTAAGCTGAGGGGGAGTTGTAGCAACTGTAACCTCTTACACACTATCACTTTATATGGGCTTCCTTTTTTAATCTGGAGCTAGTTTTTAAATTCTCTCAGTCCTGTTGCCTTTTAGAGAAACTTCAGAACACTTTGGATACAATCTTGCAAATGCTTTCATCTGCCAAGATTTCTTTCTGACTACTGAGTTTGCATATTTCTTGGCCCATTCACAAACATCTCTCCCACACTGAGCAAAAAACACACATTGAGTAGGCATGCGGAGACAGACACGCAAGCTGTTGAGTTTCAGATGTCATAAGAAGGTGTATGTTTCTTCACAAAATATTTTCTTCTCAAAATATAACTGACCAGTCATTGGCTACAAGAATTAACTAAATAGTGATAGAGTTTTATTTCCCAAGGACCTGTGGTGAAGTTTCGTGTATGCATGTGTACATGTAATTCCCTTGACAGCTAATAAGGGAAGGCTAAGATATCTAGAATATATTTTTATAACCTGCACAATCACTAATTTTGATCAAATAGTATTATAAAACATCACGACAGTATAATGAATAAGCTATATATAGTTTTACAGAGAATGAAGGACCAGCATAGACGGTCTGACATTTAATATATTGATTATGTAATGTATGTTGTATCTCATTAAAAAGGATGCTGTCTTGGTTAGTTCCATTAAAAAATAAAAGGACGAATTGCCAAGATTTCATGTAGTGCCCTCAAAAGTACACATTCATAGAAAAATATATTTCATACATATGTTCTTAAATGAACTGTCATGTGTTAAGTACCTAACATCAAATGACCAGATTTCTGCCGAAAGAGTAGCTCAGAGGTCTGAAAAAAATTGTGGAATAGTCCTTTCTCAGCTCCAGGGTGTAACAACTACATCAGATCATTTCTGTGTTGTTCCCCTTATCTTGAAAAAGTATTCAGGTTCAATTTGATGTGATCTTTTCACAGTGAATAAATATAGGCAGTGCATGAAATTATTTTGAGTTATTATAAACCCAATACAGCATTCAGAACACAATCAGATATCTGGCTTCACAATTCAAGTTGCATTCATATTTCAGGCTTTTGACTTGATTCTGCATTTGCTATTCATGAGATCCGGGGCAACTGAAAGTTATTCAGATATAGAAGCAATCCTGATGACTGGGTCGCTGCATCTGGACAAACTGTAATCACGCTTTGTCATCTCACAGCGGGAAATGTGAAATTACTGGCATTATATAAAGAGGGCATCACAACGGAAATTGGTTTGCATATATGCAGAGCTGTTGTGAATTCTCTGAAGTGTGGCTTAAAAACAAAAAGTGTAACTATTTACAGATCTACACCTGCAGAATCCACTTAATTGCAAACCTTTAATGCCTCTGCCTCCTTAGAATTCTGTATTTGTGCTCTGTGGTGGTGAGGGAAAGCACTTGTAAACCTTTATTTCCTTCTTTTTGTTGTTGTTGAAATAAATTGATAGTATTAGACATTGGGAAGATACTAACCACAAAAGTATGGAAGAAATCATATAAAGAATATTTTAAAATTCACATATTAAAGGTTTTAAAAGAATACATGCCACTGTCTCATCATAACTATGTGATAAATTCTGCTGAAGTCTGGAAAACTCTGAAGAAAGCAGCTGTGGGTAAGGTTCTTCCTGGTGTTTGTTGTCTGTGATTCCCTTCTCTGCCTCTGAGTGCACCAGAGTCTTACCATTGTAACTAAATCCAGACAGAAGTTATTCTCCCTTGTGAAGATGGCAATGATGAGAGGAAACAAATGCCTGGTGATGATGAGGATGTGGGAAATGGTCACTGTGATAACCTGCTGTGATTGCAGATGGCCATAACTTTTTAAAATAGTAATTAAATAACATATACAGTTAGTGTGTATAGTACTAAAAAACACATATACTTAACAGATATAGTTAAATAACATATAGTTAGTATGTTAAATAACATACATAGTTATATATATATAGTTATATATATATATTGTTATACATAGTGTATGTATATATAATTGCATAGCTTTCTATGCAATTGTATTCTGTTTTCCATTCTATTCTATATAGTTATTATATATATAGTTCTATTTGAATATACTTCTATTATTTATTTCACCCAGTAATTCTAGAAATTATTCTATGAGAAGACAGATGCACATAGATTTTTATCTAGAGACTTTTTTTTATCCATATTTATAGTGTAAAAAACATCAACAGTAACCGAATAATTGTATAATTGTTTTATTATACAATTGTATTTATACAAATACAACCATTTTTTTTAATAATTTTGAAGAGGATTTTATCATATAGAAAAACACTCATTTTAGAAGAAGTGATAGAGAAGGACAAAAATTTTTGTATACCACATTATCCTTGTACATATATTTCCATATATATCTTTATGGAATGAGATGTAAAAATAACTGTCTCTGAGTCGTAGTATGACACATTGTTTTTTGTTTGTTTTTCTGTTTCTGACATTTTATGAAATGAGCCTATACTACCTTTATAATCAGAAAAAATAGATATGTTTTTAGAAAACATAACATTTTTTACAAAATAAGTTTTACCCACAATCTATAGTTAACATGTAAATACTTTTTTTCTTTTCTTTTTTCTTTTTTCTTTCTTTCTTTTTTTTTTTTTTACTCTTTTGGTATTTCTATTTTACTTAAAAAACATTTTTTCATTTTGATGTATTTTTGGTAATCTGCTTGCTCCAAATAGTCCATTTTGGAACATTTGCCTCAGGGTAGTAAATATTTTTATATCAACTTCTTGAATATTGGGTAAAAAAATTGTTTTAATCATACCAGTGTGCTATAGTTTATTTCTTTCCTTATTATTCAATATTCATTTCTTTCCCCAATTTCTGCACCTAACAAATATCCTCCTGGGCAAAGGTTCCCACATATTTGTTACAATTTTCACCCCACTTAAACATCTATTGAACATCATTAATAATTGATCCTCATCATTACATTTAGTGGTTCTTCCTTTTAACTTACCTAACAAAAGGTACTGGACTTTTATGTTTATGAATAATTTGCTGACGTTTAGGGTCCGCAAATTATGACCACTGGGTCAAGGGTCCTGTTTTTGAATAGCCTGTGAGCCATAGATAGTGTTTGCTTTTTAAAAGGTTTAAAGAACAAAAACAAAGAGGAATATGTGACAGAGACCAGAAAAGGCCTGAAAACTAAAATACTGTTATGACCTTTGCACAGAAACTTTACTGACTCCTGAACCAGAGGCATTAAAGAGATGGTTTATTTCCTTGGTCTTTATTCTTTTTAAAAAAAAAAAAAATTTTAATGTTTATTTATTTTTGAGACAGAGAGAGACAGAGCATGAACAGGGGAGGGACAGAGAGAGAGAGAGACACAGAATCTGAAATGGGCTCCAGGCTCTGAGCTGTCAGCACAGAGCCCGACGTGGGGCTGGAACTCACAGACCGTGAGATCATGACCTGAGCCGAAGTCGGACGCTTAACCAACTGAGCCACCCAGGCATCCCTCCTTGGTCCTTATTCTTGCCATAGTGTCTGTGTAATTTCATAAATAAAAGGGTAGATCTTTGTATCTAAGTGTGCATGTCAAATCATGTCCTAATTTGCATAAGGTTATATTCTTATCCTTTATGAATAACACAGATGTTTTGATCCATGCAGTGTTTTTGAAAAATTAATTCCTATGTGAATCATTTTTATCCCTTTTGTTCTTTATGTAATCTAAAAATATTATATGAAAGAACAAAAAGTATAATTTCATAAACAATGAAAACGTGGTCAGGGTTTTGATATATTTTTAAAAAAAATTTTTTTTTCAACATTTTTATTTATTTTTGGGACACAGAGAGACAAAGCATGAACGGGGGAGGGGCAGAGAGAGAGGGAGACACAGAATCGGAAACAGGCTCCAGGCTCTGAGCCATCAGCCCAGAGCCCGACGCGGGGCTCGAACTCACGGACCGCGAGATCGTGACCTGGCTGAAGTCGGACGCTTAACCGACTGCGCCACCCAGGCGCCCCTAGGGTTTTGATATATTTTTAAGGGGGCAATGGAGAAACTACAGAGGCTAAGTTTTTATATTGTAATCTGCTGCTTTTTGTGTGTCACAGACATCAAACATCACAAACCCCTTTGATTCCTTTATCCGTCAAATTACAAAAAAACATTTAATCATTAAAGATGTCTTCTCTGAACCCCATACAAGTGCCACAGTTGTGTATTATGTTAGCTTTACTTGAATATATAATACACAGAAATTGTCATTGAGTACTTACTATGTGCCAGATACTATACACAGCTTTGAAATTGGACATGAATTCAATGCCTGACTTCCCCACTGACTCCTTATCTGCTCCTTGGTATCTGATTTCAAGACTCTAAACCTCAATTTCTTCATTTACCAATGAGGATAATAATCGTATCCTTGTCATAAGGCTTTGAGGACCTAATGAGAACATCCATTAATAATTGACTTGGTTTCCAACAGAGTGATAGTGTATTGAATATTGAACTGATTGATCACCTGCATAAATAAATAGAATATATGTGTTTAAACCTTGGCTATCTACAAAGTGATGATGGGTAAGTTAGGGACTCAGTTAATGCATATAGGAGTTAGAGGTGGTAGGTAGTATCTGTAGTGCGCTATGATCACATGTAGGTAAAATCCTTAGGTTAATTTCTGGCACATAAGTGCTTAACGTTTATCATTTCAGTTATCTGTATAATTCTATCCCGCACTGTGTATAACCTTTGTGACTTTGTAATTTTGTAAAAATATAAAAAATACAGATACGTGTATAGAGAATATGGAAAAGCTATTGTTTTTATACATTCTTTAATTAACTTAAAAAAAACTCTGCTGGTTTCTGCACTACCTGGGCTGGAGAAAAGGTAGTTTTCAGAATGTCTTCATGTGACACATACTATTGTTACTTGCTTTCATTTTGATGTATCAGACTTTTAGAGCTGCCTGTCAGAACGTAATGACATTTAAGTGGCAGAACACCTGGGTCCGTTTCAGAACCACTGATGTTTAGCATGGAAGGAAAAAATTGTGGACACGCTGTTGTGACAGTAAATTATTTCCCCACCCCTTCAGAAACTCCTTTTTGAAGTGCCTTCGAAGCAGCTCTTCAGAGAGCACAATGAAAACCAAGTGGTCATATGAGAAGATTGCTTAATTTGCCACAGAGAAATGGGGATGTTTGAATTTATGAAGCAAACAATTCTTGAATTTATGTATGCAAGTGTTTGTACATATAAATAGAAAGATGTCTAGATGGTATAGTCACAGAAGACAGCAGTCCCAATCCATGGAGTTAGTTAATTCATGTCCCTGGTCACTTCTGAGCTGTTGGCAGAGATGAAGGATATGAGTTCTTAATTGAATTTTTGACTTAACCTTGCACACATTATCTTTTAAGGACAAGGTAAAAATTAGTGTGAATCTTTGCTTTCAGGGAATATGGAGCCATTGATGATGTAGATATTGACCTGCATATTGATGTTAGCTTTCTTGACGTAAGTATCACTTTATACAATATGATTGGTACATTTAAACACTTATTTTTACTGTCCGGAAGAAATTTAATATTTGTTTCTCTTATTAGTTACATACTGATTTTGTTAAAGTGATTATAAAGAAATACTATGGCTGAAGAAACAGATTTGGCATACACATAAATAAATAAATAAATAAATAAATAAATAAATAAATATGTTTTATATAGATATAAATACATACATATATATTTCATTGTTTCTTTTAATATATTCTGAAACTTATGGGCTCTTATTATAATATTTCATTATATCTTAAATTTTCACTTTGATTTTCAAATGTAGGAGGCAAAAATTAAGAATACTTTGACTTTCTTTTCCAAACCAATAGGTTTTGAGGTAATTTGTGAGCCTTAAGATTTATGTATTTCTTCAAAATAAATCAAGATTTTTTTTCATTTTGGGAAAACAATTAAGAATTTTAAAAGATGACTAATTCGTCTTTTGACATATTTGCACAGGAGGAGATTGCTGTGGCTTGGGAAGTAATTCGAACAGAACCTATAATTGTCCGACTACACTGTTCACTTACACAGTATTTAAATGGTCCAGGTTAGTTTTCCTTCTATGTATTATTTTAAATATGAATTAATTGTGCATTAAGCAAAATGTTCATCTGGTAATTATGAACATAATTGGCAGCTATCTTGATAATGGTATTTAAGTATACTTGCATCCTGACAGAGGTGGTTTATTGCTTTTGTAATTTAATGGAAACAGAAACATGTAACGTTTTAGTTTTAGATTTCAGAAGTTGACAAGTTGCTGTGAAACAAACAGTAAAACCTAAAAGAGAACTTTGCATACAAGCTCAGTAAGTGTATTTTGGATTGCTCTTAGATTTAATTATTTTTGCCCCTGATTCTGAGATTTAATTTTAATGTTTACTTATCCCACCTCTGATTACTGATGAATTTAGTATAACTATAAATATAACCTACTTCTGTTTTTGAAAATAGAGATCTTAGTAATATTTTTGTTTTCCATTATCTTTTTTTAAATTTTTTTTAATGTTTATTTTTGAGAGAGAGAGAGAGAGAGAGGCCAAGCATGAGCAGGGGAGGGGCAGACACACACACACACACACACACACACACACACACACACACACACACAGAATCAGAAGCAGCCTCTAACCTCTGAGCTGTCAGCACAGAGCCCACCATGGGGCTTGAACCCATGAACCGTGAGATCATGACTTGAGCCAAAGTCAGACACCTAACCACCCAGGCGCCTCTGTTTTCCACTGTCTTAAGGGATGATTTTGTTCTTTCTCAAGTGATAACTATTTACAACAAAGGATGCTGTTATTAAATCTTGACAAGACTTACTAGATTAAGATATATTTCCCATGCAAATACACATACCTGTGCATGTATTCAGATGGGCGTGCACGTGTCTACACATGCATGCACACACATACACTGTATCTACTCGTGTCTTCCAGTTATATACTGCCGCACAACAAACCACCCCAAAACTTAGTGGCTTAAAACAATTTACTGTCTCTCTCTGTTGTTTGAACTCAACTGGAGTCCCCCATGCTTTTGAAGTCAGATGGTAGGTGGAGCATATATCCGTTGAAAGGCTCTGCTGGGTTGGATGCCCAAGATGCTGGACTTTGAGATATCTAGTAATTGATGCATGTATCATCTTGGATATCAGCTGGGGCCTCTTGACTTGAGTGTTGACCTTGCATCCACATGGCTTCTTCATGTGGTTTAGGCTTCTTGTAGCATGATGATTGGCCGTTGTCCAAAAGCAAATGTTCCCAGAGACAGGATGCGGATGTTACCTGGAAAGAAGCACAGTGAATCTTCCACTGGATTGTATTGATCAAAGCAGTTGAAAACGCACCTAGAATCACTTCTTAAAGTCATGGCCATCTTCACGTGTACTTTACTGTGATGTTGGCACGTTTTCCTTAGGCGTATTAAAGAACTTATATCTACTGTTAGTTCTTACATAAGAAAAATATCTGACCTTTCAAGTTGATGAATATATAGGAAGGTCTCTCATTTTGAAAAAGTTTCTGTTGAGTCAGTTCTTTTCTATTTTTGCATAATGAGACAATGATTTCTACTTCAGTAGTCAACGCTTCATGTAAATAACATGACATGATTTAACACCAGGCAAAGACAAATAGATGTTACATATTTTTATTGTGATTATTTAAAAATGTATAAAAATGTAATAAGGAAGAAAAGGAATTACTCATAATTCCTCTATACTGAGAACACTGTAAATAGTTTGGTGTTTCTCTTTTCTGTGCACACATGGTTTGTTTTCATAAAGTTAACATTGAATTGTAGAATTACGCACCTTAATGTAGTGTCATGAAACTGTCTTCAACTCATTGAATTTCTAAAATAGAATAATTTGTAATCTCTGCATAACATTCCACCTTCCAGGTGTATGTGTTTTTGCGGTTTTCCTAGATACTCTGCTGTATGGCTGTTTTTTTCTTTCTTTAGGGATTTGATACGTGGCCACTCGATTTTATTCTGATGGGGATTAGAAGAAAAAGAAACTCTCATGTCTGACCTTTTTTTTTTTTTTTAATTATCAGAGTTAGAAACAAAATTGGGTCAGTTCATCTCTGCTCACCCTATTCCGTCTGTGTGAGATGAAAATGTGGCATACTTTTATGTAATCTTACCAGTGTTACTCAATTTTTAAATATAATCTTGAATTTTAGGCAGAGATTTTTCCTTCTCAGTATCTCTTTGTTATGTTTGCATGGTTTTATAAATGTTCTAACAATTATATTCTAATTCCTATTTAGATGATTTTATTGTTCAGTACCCATTCTTTGGTATTACAACTCATCTATAATTTAGTCTTCCTTTTTTCATTTTTGTCAGTTGATTTGCCTATTTAATAGTTTGTAAACCAAAGAGACATGAGGGTGATGCTTCCTTTTTTCATACCTGCGAATGACTCTGTTTTGTGAACAAGACAAATTTGACCTGGTAGAAGTTGATGGGGTCATAATAGTTGCCCTAAAAGAGGTAAAAATACTTCAGAGACCTCTGCCAGTTTGTGTCTGAAGTGTTTCAATTTTGTTCGTTTGTAAGACACCGGTTTTGGTGTTAAGTTTGTGTTTTGTTATGTGTACTTATTGGGCTATTTTTTTCTTTTTTTCCTTAATGGTATCTTTTATGTATTTCTTTTTGATTGGTGCACTTCAGTCTTAACTTACCTCAAGCAAGTTTTATGACTAATCCAACATGTAGACTGACCTAGTTAACAGTTCTTTTTGAAAGCATTTATTCCTAGGTTTTGGAAATGTATGAATAATACTTGAGCCGTAATATTTGGCCAGGGCTAATCTGACAGTATATCTGTTCTTACACCTCCTAATCCACTCTAATATTAAGGATAAGGATTATTTTCATTGTACATGAAGAAATACACTTGAAATAAAAAGACATGAGTGTTATAATTCTTATATTATGTATTTTCTTCACAGTTATTAGTGTCTAAGTCTAGTTTCTGATCTGAAGCACAAGACTGCTTTTAGTTTAAAGTGATAAACAGCCAACATTATTAAAACTGTTTTTCTGTGCACATCATCTCATCAATAGTACCTCTATGTTTACATGATCAGAGCGTTAGAATAATTTCCAAATATCTTAAGCAGCCCTCACTTACTGCCTTTCCAATGTAATATTTACTTTTCCGTTAAAGGAAGATTTGTTTGTTGTTTTTAGTTTTATATATCAGTATAGTTCTGTGCTTTTTGTTTTTTGTTTTTTTTTTTCTGCCTGAGGTCACTAAGTTTAGCTAAATTTAATCATGAGTACTTGTTTGCTAATTGTTGGCTTAATGGGACTTTTATATTCCACTTTTAGTTATCAGAAGGCTATTTAAAATTTTTTATAAATATTAATCTAAAAACAATTTTAGATTTACCAAAAAATTGCAAAGGTAGTACAGCATCCCAATCCACTCCACATCTAGTTTCACGGTTTATTAACACCTACTGAACACATTAAATGCAATTAATTGTAATAGTAATGTAAGTTTTATCACTTGAATCTCGGAACATTTTTGGAAGTAACATCCTGTTGTTACTCTCTCTTTCAGTATATTCTAAAATTTGGGTCATTCAGATTTATATCAATTGAGCCAATGTTTGTAACTTACATTTCCCTATAAGATTTATCATTTTGGTACAATGTTGATGCTTATTTTCTAAGCGTTCATGGTATGAATAAGTTTGGGTCTTTGTGTCATTAGTTTGTAGGATTAATTTATATATTCTGGATGAACATTTGTATCTATCATCTCTCTTTTCTCTATCTGTGTATCTTACACAATTTCTTCCAGTGAGTATTTCAGTTCTTCTAGTGCATTTTAGATTTTTCTACATTTTATTTTTAACCAGGTCCCTTTTGTTTGTCTGCCTCCATCTCCCCACTTTTTTCATCTGCCTGTGAAGAGATTGTGCCTTCTTAAATATTTTTTTATAAATTTTTTTAATGTTTATATATTTTTGACACAGAGGGAGACAGAGCATGAGCGGGGGAGGGTCAGAGAGAGATGGAGACAGAATCCAAAGTCGGCTCCAGGCTCCAGGCTCTGAGCTGTCAGCACAGAGCCCGACGCGGGGCTCAAACTCACAGACTGTGAGATCATGACCTGAGCCGAAGTTGGACACTCAACTGACTGAGCCACCCACGCGCCCTCCCTTCTTAAATCTTTTAAGAGAGAGCACAGCATGTTCCAATTTTGTTATCTTTCTCTTAAAAAAATAATTCCACCAAACTTTCAAGATGTTAGGGTTTTTTATTCATTGTTGAATTTCTGTAGTCCTGGGTTTGGAACAGGGGCGATTAGAGTGTCCACTCTGTTCCTCACTCTATATATAAGGATTAGAATGCTTTCAGGAAAGGAACTGATAGATGATACTAACACCAGTTTTCTTTGATCAGTAGAGTGTTTGTGTCCCAGAATAACAGCCAACACGGGGGTGAAGCAATTGGGGGTACCAGTTTGGTTTACACTGTCGAACGTGCATAGTCTGGGAATGTCCTTTTAACAAGACAGTTCACCACCTCCACTGATCCAAACGACAGCATCTCTTGTCAGTTACTCTGATAAGTTCCTGAGCGATCTTGCTACTTGTACTGTGTTCTTTACAAAGATCCTACACTGCCAACCCACAGTCCTTCTCAGATCCCCTCTCCTAATGTGGTACCTCGTTCACTTCTCTCTGGCTCCACTGGTCTCCTTGCTGTTCCTAGAATATTGAAGCACATTTCTTTCTCAGGGACAGTGCCCTGGTGATTTCCTCTGGCTAGGACACTCTATCCTATCTAGTGTTGGAACCTACTATGCCCATACAACCTTTACTCCAAGACCCTTTCCCTTTTTTCTTTTCCTTTAGAACCTTTACCACCATGGGGCATTCCGTCTATCTAGCCTTTGTCTGTCTCCTTCCACTGGACCAAGGCTTCATGGGGCAAGGAGACTTGTGTGCGTGTTTTTTTGTTTGTTTGTTTGTTTTGTTTGTTTTTTTGTTTTTTTACTATTCTATCTATAGTGATTGGCACAGTGGACACTCAGATATTCTTTAAAACCTGTGAATAATGAATGGTGAGTGACTTTTTTTGACAGTTTATTAAATTCACAAACATAGTTACTAGCTTACAGAAATGCATATACCTGGTAAAAATATGAAGCATATGACAGGCTACCCAGTGAAAAGAAAGTCTCCTATGCCTCGTCATACATTGTTTTGTTGTAAAAACAAAAAAAGTTGTGTATGTATAAATATGTCTCTCCTCCACTTAAAGAATCATGCATAAACTGTCCTACACATTGCCATTTACACTGCTGTATTTTTTGGCCATTCTTCATCATTATACACATATATTTTATGCATTAGTACATGATATGTAATGACCATGAATGATGTCCAAAATAAATAGCAATGTATGTAGGAGTGTGTGTATGCTATTTTTAAATATGTATGTGTATATCACTATGTATTGTGTATTATATAATATATAAACATATATGTTTGTGTACATACTATAGTTTATCATATATATTACTTTGCAGTCATTCCTGGCTGATGGTTCAGTTTTAACTCAACATTTTGACTGATTATTTTTTCCTTTGCAGTGCCCACTGTTGATGTCTTTCAGATTTCTACAAAAGAGCGATTTGGATTGGGACATCAGCTAAAAAAGTAAGTTTCCCAAGAATAAAAAATAAATTTCTATTTTGCTCAACCCTCTCCCCCCATTCTTATTTAATAAGAGCTTTTTGAAGTGAGTGCCTCAGGAGAGGAGTTCATCCATTACCAAGAGCTGCTTCAATAATTTAGCTGGCAGAGCTCACCTTTAGAACAAGGCTGCATTCCTTCTGTTTGCCCACCCAGGTCCACTCTTCGCCCTCCAACACCCTGCCCTCTCCTGTGGAGGCTGATCTGTGGGGCGGCAGGTTCTAATGTGTTGCCGTGTCTCAAATGTGACCAATAGAGGAAGAAGCAAGTATAAGAAGGAAGTATTTATTGCCTTTGGTTTCCACCCTAAGAGGTCCCCTTGAGTTGACTAGTCCTTCAACTGAAGCTTTCTTTTCTACTCTAGGCCACAGCCTTTGCATGACTGACTCTCTCTCTTACTGGATTCTACTACTAGTTCCCCGTGCTTGCTCCTGGGGCCTAGAGGTGGTAACAATTAGTAGCCACCTGCCCTGGGCTATTGTACTGTCCTTAGTTCCTATACCTACATTCTTGAAACATTCCATCTTTAAATAAACCCTTTAGTTTCTCTTTGGACCTTGACTAAAGCAATGAATTTATAGTGTATAAACAAAATTATCCAGTCAAACTGACTTTTAAAACATACTAGCATATAGTCACAATACAAATTTGTTAAATCCTATCCTATACGTCAGCTTTAAGAATTTGTATTACTGGAGAATTCCCAAAAGATTATTTATTCTTCTGAATATACAAATTTTACCTCAATTTATATTAAGAGAGATCATTAGATTATTGTCACGTTTAAACACATGGCTCACACCCTTCATAATGATGCAGTTGACGTGTTCATCTATATTTTAATGGATTTTAATTGAGCAATGTTCTAAGAGAAAGTACTTTCAAAAACTTTATTTCATTGATTAAATAGGGAATTTATTGTGGTCATTTTACCTGACCATTACAGATGTAAAAGGAAGCTTATGTGGGGTAGGTATTAAGGGTTGTACATATTATAGAGCTCTAGAATCATCTAAGTTTTTATGAGTTTACATTGCTCAAATGTGAGTTATGTGTGGGTTACATGTGAAAGGAAATTAAGATAAGGGAGTATTCTTGCAAATTCTTGCAGATTCCTACTGTTTAGGTTTAAATATGATCATATAAAAATTGGATAATAAACCCTTAACATTTTGAATCGTACATCTCTAAAACTAAATTCAACTTACAACATACGGTTAGCACATAGAATGTGATCTCTATAAGGGCTTTTGAGTCCTTATAAAAAGAAATATAAGACTGAGGAATTTTCTCAGTTTCCTGGACGGGGATGAGGTATGCTTTTCCAGTGGAACTGGTTTTGTTTTTTCAGTTAGATTTTGTTTTCTGTGTTGAGCCAGTATCCTACAGGTCTTGGAGCTAATGAGCATGGAGCCTGCCCCTGTGTTACGCCATCCAAGATGGCACATAATTTTATTCCCCCTCCTCTGATTTTCTTCCCTCTCACCCAATTTTCTTCCTGTTGTTAATTTTTTTTTTCTATTTTGATGAATTTATTTTCATAGAGCAGTTTTAGGTTCACGGCAAAACTGAGGACAAGATACAGAGATTTTCCATATGCCTCCTGCCCCCACAGGTGCATAGCCTTTCTGCTATCAGGGTGTCCTAGTGGAGTGATAGGTGTGTTACAGCTGATGAACCTGTATTGACACCTGATTATCCAAAGTCCATGTTCTTAACTTTATGCACTTTTGTTATGCACCTAACCTTTTTTTTTTTTTTTTTTAGTGAAATGTTGATCCAAATAAGACAAGAATTATAAAAATGCAGAATATATAACTTTCTGCCCCTTAATGATGTCTGAGTATATCGTTTGGGCTCAGAAAAAGAAGTGATGTGTAAATTCCAACTCTGAAAAATTAAGGAAAGCTATGTTCTATGTTTGCTGTTTAATCACTTTGTAGAATATGTAACATTTTATTAATATTTCCATCTAAGTGGTTAACATTTTAAAAAAAGGTTACTCTGTGGATAAATTTTAGTTGTATGGACAGTTTAGTATATGGACTAGAACTTTTTTTTAATGATTCCTGATAAATTTTAATCTAACGTACTTTTCCTTCATTGTAAATAACTGAGTTTGACTGTGATCCCTTCTGGTCTAAAATTACATGATTTCAAAACATCTGAACTCATCTTCACCATAAAGTAAAAGAGGAAACTGAAATATGTTTTCCAGAAACATATAGCAAGTTAGGAAGGCAGATTCAAAATCTAGCCCCTTTCTCATTATTGCTCTGGTTTGTTCTCGGCAGATAAGGAACACATCAAACTTTTTCTGTGATTCTTTATCTGGTTTGTTTCTGGCAACTAGACCAGCTTAACAATTGCAGCAGCAATGCTAATGCAATGCTTAATGTATGTCAGGCACTGTAGTAAGTACTTTACCTACATTAACTCACTTGATCTTCACCACACCCCTGTCCAGCAGGTACTGTCACTATCCACACTTCCTAGATAATGAAACCGAGACCCAGAGAGATTAAGCAAGGTACTTGTGTCACAGCAGTAGAGTCAGAGTTTGACATCGGATCAGTATTTTTGACCCATCCACTAATCTGGTTTTCATATATTCGTAGCTGTCCCTTCGCTTTATATTAGACTTGGGATATATTTTCAGCACAGAATGAATATAGGGAGAATGTGAAGGCATTAAAAGAGGGGCCCCTGGAAGAGGGGCGCTTGGGTGGCTCAGTTGGCTGATCTTCTGACTCTTGATTTCAGCTCAGGTTTTGATCCTAGGGTCATGGGATCAAACCCAGTATCAGGCTCTGCTCTGATACTATACTATATCTAACAGATATACTACACTATATCTAAGAGATATAGTATAGTGATCAGCCTCATTAGAATCTCTATCATGCAAAGGCTAAGTGTAACAGAGACCATGGAAATGACTTTAAACTGTGTATGACTTTATACTGAATTTCCATTGATCAAACTTAAGTTGTTTTTAAAAGGAAAAAAAGTGTTGCAAATCTTTAAATTTAAATACATACAAACATAAAATTAGGTTCAGATTCTTCATATGTTGAGTTTTCACTTAAAACAAAATTCAATTTTTTTTAAAATTTTTATTTAATTTATTTTTTAAATTTACATCCAAGTTAGCATATAGTGCAACAATGATTTCAGGAGTCGATTCCTTAATGCCCCTTACCCATTTAGCCCATCTCCCCTCTCACAAACCCTCCAGTAACCCTCTGTTTGTTCTCCATATTTAAGAGTCTCTTGTGTTTTTGTCACCCTCCCTGTTTTTATATTCTTTTTGCTTCCCTTCCCTTATGTTCATCCGTAAACCAAATTCAATTTATAACTGAGGTGCAAATCAAAATAAAGTGCTCAGATTTGGATTGTAAAATCAGTACGTTAATTTAATCTGATGCATGATACTGTTTTGCCGAAGTTGTTCTCACCACCACCGTCTGCATGTAGTGCGGGCTCCTTGAGTGCCTATTCCTTTTGAAATCAGCACGAAGAAAGCAACAGTGTTGCCCTTGTGCATCTCTATGCTCTATTTGAACTACCTTGCAACTTTTGTTGATGTAGCTGACTATGACATCATCTGGTGTAATTGAGCTTTGAAGTCTTTTTCTCTTTTATTATCAGCCAGTGGCAACTGTAGCAGCCTTCCGTGGTGCCAGCATAATAGTAAACACAAACACCAGTGCCAGGACTAAAATCTCATGGCGGCTCTCCATTATGCGGAGGTGGTCCTTACACCAGACGTGCTCATGCGTACATTTTGCACTACCATTAACTTTAAACACAGCATTAACTTTCCTGTAGAACAGTTAATTCCCGCCTTTTGAATCCAAGAGCATCTAGGGATCTGGGTGTCCAAGTTTAAGAATTAACTCGTTTTAGATGTTGAAGTCACACTTTAGAAATGCTAATGTAATGTGAAAATTGGAACTTTAGCTACTGACTTGTTATATTTTTGTTCCAGTTAGTCTATCAAGTAAAAAAGAAACATGGACTAGGTTTCTTAGGGAATGGTACACAGGAATGGCAATTTCCCATACGAGGAAAAGAATCTGAATCTCTCTGGTACAGAGGGTGGGGTCACTGGGGATTGCAGGTTAGGTACAGGGAAAACCGAAGACCCTAATATTACTATTACGTTTAAATCTTGCTGAAATCTTGAGTGAAAAAAAATCTTCAAAAATTAAGTGCAAAATAAAGATTTCCATTGGTCTGAACTCTAAGGTGAATTTACTGCAAATTTGGAATCCTGCATCATTGACTGCAGTTCTGTCCCCTTCTTCCTCACCACCTCTGTGGCTTAGGAAGACCCCAACTTACTCCATAATGGCTGTTTCTTCTAAAGATCGGTGTAGGAAGTCTGAGGTTATACATGCTGATGATCTGAGTTAATTTGATAAAACCCGAAAGGTCTTGAGAAATTGTCTTAGTGCTAAGGGTCACACCTGTCCCTTTTGAGTGAGTTGCTAACATGGGTCAGTCCATATTGGATCAGCTCTGCCACTCATTAACCAGGTGAAATTGGGCAGATTTCAACCATTAGGCTTATTTGTGAATAGTAGCTACTGTCTGGGGGTGTTAAGAGTTAAAAGAGAAAAATAATCTGTGTATAAATTACTCCTTGGTATATTATAAATGGTAAATATTGGTACCATTTTTTGCTCCAAAAGCAATCTGTGTTAGAAATAACTGAGAGGAGGGGCGCCTGGGTGGCTCAGTCGGTTAAGCGTCCAACTTCGGCTCAGGTCGTGATCTCAGGGTTTGTGAGTTCGAGCCCTGTGTCAGGCTCTGTGCTGACAGCTCAGGGCCTGGAGCCTGCTTTGGATTCTGTGTCTCCCTCTCTCTTTGCCCCTTTCCCACTCATACTCTGTCTCTCAAAAATAGAGAAACACTAAAAAAAATAAAAAAAAATAATAATAATAATAAACCCTGACAGCTGAGAGGAACATGAAAAGTAGGCAATACTGAATTGACTTTTGAAAGAAAATCAAAATGTTTATTGTATACATAATGTTTAAAATATTATGTCTACTTTAGTATCAGCCTTAAGGGACCCTCCACCATTTCCACCTGAAAGGTGAGATACTGAGAAGTTGTCGCAGCCTGGGAGCCTCAGAAAACAGTGCTGTGTCCACGTCCACAATGGACGTTCCAGAATTCTTTGCCATAAAACAGTGATGTGCAGTGGTCTCAACTTAGAAAATACTGAGATCAGAGTTAGCAAATTCCTGCTTTATGATAGTAACTAAAAGCTTTTAGAGACACACACATTTTTTTTTTTAAACCACACTGTATTTAAAGGTGAATGGGCTGTGCTGAAAAATAAGATTTGCTGATTATGTATTTCTCCATAGAGTCAGTTTTGCATGGTTTATTTTTACTTATGGTTTTTGCAGTTTCATTTTATTTCCCTTTTTATGAAGAAAATTGCATAAGCAAATCAAGTGAAAAGAAACTGACTTTACTTGTATCTTAATAGATAAAAGCATAATTACTATCAAACATTTTTTTAAGACTGTGTTTCTGGCACCAACAAAAGAATTGTGAATTTTCTTTTGGCTGAAGAACTTCGGCTAAAGTTGGTCTTAAAGGCTTGCATTCTAAATCTCTCTCTCTCTCTCTCTCTCTCTCTTTTTGAGAGAGAGATAGAGGGAGGGGCAGAGAGAGAGAGGGAGAGAGAGAATCCCAAGCAGGCTCTGCACTCACAGTGCAGAGTCTGGTGCGGGGCTCGATCCCAAGAATCACGAGATCATGACCTGGGGCAAAATCAAGAATTGGATGCTTACCCGACTGAGCTGTCCAGGAACCCCTAAATTTCTTTAAAAGAACATCCTTTTATCATTTATGTTATTAATCCTATCACAGTAATTAATGAGTTATTAACTAAAATGGCAGTCAAATCATAGAAATTTTCTGTATAATGCTTTCCTACATTTGGAGACATCTTGTATGATTCTAAATTAGAATCTCACCAATTACTGTGCATTTATTTTCCTTTGAGAAATACATGCTGTACGTAATACAGAAATCTCGTATTAAATCACCTTGGAACTGTGATAACAGACTTACTTTGGATTGACAGAATCATGCAGACATTTGTTACACAGCAGTGGAAACAGAGCAAAGAAAAATCCAATTGCCTGCACAGTAAGAAGCTGTCTGACAAGAAGGTGAAGTCCCCCCTGCATTTATTTACTACCTTGCGCAGGTAGGTAACAGATGACTTCACCATGGTCTTAACTGAATTCTGGGCGTGTGATGCTCCATGATTATTGTACTTCAAGCATTCTTTGTATAGCTGTGGCGTCTGTTTATTTTCTGTGTGACTTCAGAGTACAGACTGTTACATCCGTTCCATCAAAAACATATATTCATTTCTACATTTAGAGTTTTTGTTCTCTTAATGTGAGTTAAATATACTAAAGTGGCATTCTTCGTTTTCTAGTCACATAGAGTTTTCTGTACCAAAATTGCTTCTGTATAGAGCTCTGAGATAGATAGGAGGGGGAAAAAAAAAACCCTGATAATCTTGTTTTGCTTTCCAGGAAAAAATATAATTCAGTTCAGTCCACGTGATCCCTCTACACATACTGTTGGTTTCAGTTTGAGCTGGATGGGCTGTATTTAAAGCAAGGCGGTGTTGGTAGCAGAGTTGAGGTGATAAAGCCTCACAGGTCTTTTCCATGGTGTGTTTTACTCGTGATTTGCCCTGTACTAATTGTTGTTCAATTTTGAAGGTCGCCAAGTTATCCTCCCCCTGGTTGTGGTAAAAGCAAATCCAAGCTTAAATCTGAGCAAGATGGAATCTCCAAAACACATAAGCTGCTGCGGAGGACTTGTTCCAGTACGGTCAAGGCTGACGACGTGTGCTCCAGCAAGTCGCACAGGACCTTTGGTCGCTCCCTGTCCAGCGACCCCAGGGCTGAGCAGGCGGTGGCGACAATTAAGTCACACAAACTCTTGAACCGGCCCTGCCCTGCAGCTGTCAAGCAAGAGGACTGCCTGGCGCTGAAGTCGCATAAACTGTTGACTCGGTCTTGTTCTGGAGATCCGCGATGCGAGCACAACGCCAACCTGAAGCCCCACAAACTGTTGAGCAGGTCTTACTCCAGTAATCTCAGAATGGAAGAGTTGTACGGACTGAAAAACCACAAATTGCTCAGCAAGTCTTACTCCAGCGCTCCCAAGTCATCCAAGACGGAGCTTTTCAAGGAACCTAACGCAGAGGGCAGGAGGCTCTCTCTTACCTCAGGGCTTATTGGTATCTTAACACCCTCTTCGTCGTCATCTTCCCAGCCTGCTGTGCGTAAATACTTTCATCTTCAGTTCGTAAACGTTAGCTAGGGTGCAGGAGAGATTTTTGTTTTTGTAAGATCTGGTAGAGGAAAGAAGATGTTTTGTCGTTCTTTTTTTTTTTTTTTTTTTTTTTTTTTTTTTTTTTTTTTTTTAATTTCCTCCTTTTCCTTTTTGGAAATCATTTGGCATACCAGACACGTGCAACTGGTGCTGGAATGTTCGTTTTGATTCTGAAAAAATAAATGTAGCTGTTGATTTAAGGTCTAGTCCAAATTCCTATTATGGTCATGAATGCTGCTAAAAATGGAAGGAAGCCCGTTGGATCCACAAAGCCTATCCTTTTAAGCAAACATAGCATTTTAATGTTTTATCAAGTAGGTTTATCTGTTCTCTCATTTTCTTACATAAGTGATGGAGGACAGAGTTTGACTAATAATTAAATTCAGAGTAGTGTCCTTCCTGTTATATATAATATATAACATATTATATAATTATATAGTATATAATAGTATATAATATATTTATATTTAAATTATTTGTATATAAGTAAATTTGCATATATATATAAATATTATAGGGATATAAATATATATATTAGGAAAACTTCACCTGTGAATCGTAACTTCTAAAGAAAAGAAACACTTGCATCCGTATCCCAGAGCTTCACTTAAAGCTGCTCTCAGTGTCTGCTTTGTAAAACTGAAGTCACTTTATCCTGAAGTTTTTCTGGGGGAGATGGGGCCAGAAGGTAACTGTATTAACACTTAAGCCCTTTGGTGTGGAATTTATTGGGAGTCAGTCTTACATGAAATTTACCTCTAGAGTGATCAACATTACAGCTGATTTCAGATAAAGAAACAAACCTATTTTATGTATATTAATTACATAACATAGTTGATTAAAAATGTTTTCTTTTAGTAAACATGTGTGTATGTTGGGGCAAGGGTATATCTAACTCTTAACCATTAATATGGATACAGCTAGCCATAGATGAAATTGAAAACAAATAAGATACGTTTTCAGAAAGTTGTGCTGCTCTCATATAGATTTATTTCTAAAATTACATTGTAACTTATACCGTAAAATTATATTTGTGTTAAGAAAATGTATTTAAGTATGCTGATAATTTTAGGTGGACATCCTTAAAAGCCCATTTCTTTTTTTTTTTTTTTCATTTTTTTTTTCAACGTTTTTATTTATTTTTGGGACAGAGAGAGACAGAGCATGAATGGGGGAGGGGCAGAGAGAGAGGGAGACACAGAATCGGAAACAGGCTCCAGGCTCCGAGCCATCAGCCCAGAGCCTGATGCAGGGCTCGAACTCACGGACCGTGAGATCGTGACCTGGCTGAAGTCGGACGCTTAATCGACTGCGCCACCCAGGCGCCCCTAAAAGCCCATTTCTTAACAGAAGTAGACAGTAAGGGCATATAGAAAATAATGTCAGAGTGGTGCATACTAGAAAGTTTCTTCCCATGGTAGTTTCACCTAAGAAAGAGAATTTCACATATTCTGTAAAAGAAAATGTCTTCCTGTCTTCCTGTATGATTAAGCCTAATACAGTACAATAGTTTAATGTTGTACCCCTTCAGCAACTGTCTAATTTTTCCTTGGAAGAATAATTCTCATTGTAAAATGAGATTAAAGTAGTCTAAATGAGGAGGTGGGAGCATTTGACGATGAGTACCAGAGGAAACGAGCTTTTGTGTACATTTAAAAATACCATTTTTACTAGAGATCAGAAATTAAGAATACTATTCATTTGGCTTAGACAAGACTTGCAGTAGTAATGGCAGAAAGTATATTATAATAAAGAAATCCTAAAGTCTTGATGTCGTAATCACTGATTTAATTCCTGTAACAGGTGATCTTAGATAACACTTGTATACACTGTTGCAAAAAGTCAAAGGCGTAATTTATATATGCTCCAAGTTAAAGAATTATTTTCTTCTTTTACTTTTCTTTTTATAGCCAAATGGTGCCAAATGCATTCCAATACGAGATCGTGGCTTCCTAGTGCAGGTAGGAGCCAAGCCATCCATTGCAGAAATATTTTAGCTTTTGATGGGTTTCCAAATTATTTATGAACTTGACTTCATTATTTCTCTTTATTGTTTTATCCAGACAATTGAGTTTGCTGAGCAGCGGATCCCTGTATTGAATGAATACTGTGTGGTTTGTGATGAGCCACACGTGTTTCAAAATGGCCCCATGCTTAGGGTAAGTTCTCATTGATAGAATACCATTGTTGATACAGAATATAAATGAAAAAAAGTTGAGACATAAAAATAAATAAGTAAATAACTTTATTTATAGCAAATGCTCTCCTACTGAGGAAATTATTTAATACACATAATGGTATAATTTTGAACAAGTGAATCACTATTTCTGAAGGAGTCTGTGAAACAGCAAGTAGTTTCATATTAGTAAAATAATTCTTACTGTATTTCTTATATGTGCCTATCTATCATCTTTCTTTCCTTCCATCTATTTTTTATCTATCTGTATCTTTATTAATATCAATAGACATAGATCTAGATGGATAGAGAGATACATATAGATACAGGTGTATATATACAGGTGTATATATACAGGGGTAAGTTTGAAAACAGTGTTTCTTCAAACCACACAATTTCAAGATGCTTGAAGGGTAGAAGTTAGGAGAGGTATGCAGTAGTATGCATAGAGTCAGAATAAAGATTTCAAGAAATGCCAGATCACTGACACATTTGGGGTGTTATTGAAGGAGTATAGAAATAAGAATCAATGTGCGTATGTGCATTTTGGGAGGAATTATCCAATCTCAACTGTTTTTGTTTTTTTTTTTTGCAATTTTTAAATTGAGATAAAATCATATAACATGCAATTCACTATTTTAATGTATACAGTTCAGTAGGTTTTGGTGTGTTCACATGTGTTGTGCAGCTATTATCACTGTCTAATTCCAGAACATTCCATTCCCCCCCCCCACAAAAGAAATCCGTAACTGTTAGCTGTCATTCCGAATTTTTTACTCCCCTCCTCCCCTGACAACTGTTAAACTATTTTCTGTTCCTATGAATTTGCCTCCTCTGGACATTTCATATAAATGGAACCATACATTATGTGGCCTTTTGTTTTTGTCTTCTTTCACTTAATATAATGCTTTCAAGATTCATCCATGTAGTGTGTATCAATACTATATTTCTTTTTATGGTGTAATAATTTTACATTGTATGGATGTATGACATTTAATGGATATCATTAAATGATCTTTTCATCATTTCATGGAATTGCTGGGATATCTGTTAATTCTGACTGTTTGAGGGACTGCCAAACTATTTTTGACAGTGGCTATACCATTTGTATTTCCACCAGCGGTATAAGGTGGCTCCAGTTTCTCCACATCTTCTCCAGCACTTGCGATTCTCCTTTTTAATCCCCCCTAATAGCCATGAAGTGGTGCGTGAAGTGGTATCTCATTGTGGTTTGGATTTGCGCTTTCCCTAATGATTAGTGATTTCAAGCATCTTTTCTTGTGCTTATTGGCCATTTATACATCTTTTTGGAGAAATGTCTGTTTATATCTGTCACCCATTTTTAATTGGACTATTTCTTTTTTGTTGTTGTTTTTAGAGTTCTTTTTTATTTTTAAAATTTATTGATTTATTTTGAGAGAGAGAGAGCATGCAGTCATTCAGGAGAGGAGCAGAGAGAGAGAGGGAGAGAGAGAATCAATCCCACGCGAGCTCCATGCTCTGCGTGAAGCCCAACGCAGGGCTCAATCCCATGACCGTGAGATCCAGAGCTGAAATCCAGAGTCAGAATTCAACCAACTGAGCCATCCAGGCGCTTTAAGAGTTCTTTGTATATTCTGAATACTAGATTTTTGTTAGATATGTGATTTGAAGATATTTTCTCCTATTTTATGGGTTTCCTTTTCACTTTCTTGATAGTGTCCTGTGACACACAAAAATTTTTAATTTTTATGTAGTCCATATTTATCAATTGAACTGTTGCCTAATTCCTTTTAAGTGTTTTATAGTTTCTATGTTACAGTTAAGTCATTGATCCTGTTTGAGTTAATTTTTGTGTGTCGTGAGATTGGATTTTAACTTCATGCTTTTGTATGTAGTATCCAAATGCCTCCACACAGTTTGTGGAAAAGACCTTCTTTCGCCATTGAATGATATTGACACCCTTGTGAAAATCATTTCACTGTAGATGTATTGGTCTCTTGTTGGACTCTTAATTTTATTCCACTGACTTGTATGTGTGTCCTTGCACCTGTACTACACTATCTTGTTTACTGTAGCTTTGCATTAAGTTTGTCAGCAAGAAGTACGAGTCCTCCAACTTTGTATTTCTTTTATAAAATTGGATTTCACTATTTGGAGTCCCTTGCATTTCTGTATGAATTCTAAGGTCAGCTTGTCCATCTCTGCCAAAAAAGGCAGTTGGAATGGCTTTGCACTGGCTCTGTAGGTCAATTTGGGAAGTATTCCTGAGTTAACAAAAATTGTAACCCTTCCAGTCCATAAGGAACACAGGAAATTTTTCCATTTATTTAAATTATACCCTATTTTGTAGTTTTCAGTGTTCGGGTCTTGCACAACCTTGGATAAGTTTATTTTTAAGTTAGTTCATTCTTTGTGATGCTCTTGCACTTCTCATCAACATTGTGCTAGAGGTTATAGCCAGGGCCGTTAGGTAAGCAAAATTATTCCAAGGTATCCAGGCTGTAAAGGAAGAACAAAAATGATCTCTGTTTGCGGATGACATGAGCGCTGTGTGCTAGGCACTGTGTGTACATATTTTGCATATTGCTTCCTTATTTGATTTTCACAGAACTCTTGTGGTTTGTGTATTTTTGTGCTCATGGTACAAATAAGGGGATTAAGATTGAAGGAGGTTAAGCAGTTTGTTCAGCATCACTCAGCAAGTATGGGTAAAAGCTGGACTTTGAACCTGCTTCTGCCTCATTTCAAAACTGCATCATAAATGCTTAATGAAAACTTCCTAAGTATAAGGCACCATGCTAGATTCTGCTGTACTTTTTAAGAGAAATTTGTCCTGTTCTTGGGAATATGTTTGAAAAGACAAATTACAAAACGTAGAAAGAGACAATTCTATTAGAACTTGTTTGCATTTCAAGATTTAGACTCTAAAAAAACATAGAATAGCCATTTATGATCATAATCATCTGTCAAATTGTATGATATAT
Organism: Lynx rufus; assembly: GCF_022079265.1. Classification (NCBI taxonomy): domain Eukaryota; kingdom Metazoa; phylum Chordata; class Mammalia; order Carnivora; family Felidae; genus Lynx; species Lynx rufus. Next base: position 202,097,529 of record NW_025814823.1, on the reverse strand, counting down.
TTGTTTTATTTTACTTATTTATGGGAAACCTATATAAAAAGTTTTTCTTGCTACTCATACACTATTTTTTATCAGTTAGCTTTTCTCTTGAAGAGATACAATGTTATTCTGAAACCTAAAATTAACTAAATTAGCATTTGTTTATTAAATATTTGTGCAAGTTTGTTATTTTTGTATGATACATGGAAATGTGTAGTTACAACGAAAATAAGGAGAATGCTTTGGTCACGTTAGTTTATCCCATTCAGGAGGTCCATTTTTACTTTGTTAATGTTCCTCTGTGGATCCTGGTCTATTGCTTGATCTAGGACAATGCAATCTTCACTCCAGAAGATAATAGTAATGTTATTAATGGCACATGCTTTTGAGTGCTTTTTATGTGATCGTGTGTTGAATGTGTTTTACATGGATTATTTAATTGAATCCTCATCATAACCCTATGAGGTGGGTATTATTATTACCCCTGCTTCACAGATGAAGAAACCAGTAATTTATTTAATATCAACACTGCTGGTAAGTGATATACACAAGTTTCGAGCCCTGGGACAATGGCACCAAGCCATGGTTCTTAACCGTAATGCTATTCTTGACTCACGTATTTGAACTGACTACTTTTACATCCTGGAAATTTACTACACATTTCACTGGAAGTTTGCTCTTTATGGTTCAGTTAATGGCAGCTCATTCCTATAGTAAGTGAGAGAAATATCCTAATTGCTATTGGTATTTTCTGCACCTTGCTCCCAGTTTTGTTTTACCTATTTTATTCTGCACCAGTGAAGTTGGCTGTTTCTTTGTAGAAGTGGAAGGGCTTTGGAAATAACGATGTTTTCTAAATAAGTATAGCTAGCTATCAGCTGGTTTTCTTTTGCTGTGATTCAGACTGATACTAAGGAAATCAGAAAACTTACTTGGGTTTTTTAAATAGTTAGATAAATGACAGATGAAATCAGGTCAGGAAATGAAAGTCAAAGGAATATCTGATCTTCAAAGGAAGAGAAGTAAACAGAAAGAACTGCCTCTTGATTGTTTGAAAACAGATGTTGAACCTCAATCAGGCATCCTCATTTATTCTGTATCTTTCTTATATTTACATTGCAGTATGTTCTACTGTAATTTTAATAGAAATGTGTAAAATTATTACAAATAAAATTTCTTATGGGGTATAAATTGTTAAAATGACTCATTGACCATTTATTCAGCTTAAAGGACGCATTACAAGCTGCAGTGGCTCCCAGAGATGTAAAGAGGATAAGTTATATCCCATTTGGTGATGAAACAGGTTAGATAAAACTCAGGCTTCCGTAGAATTCTGTGCCTAATGTTCATTATGTTTGTTAGACTTTTCTCTTTCCGAAGCCAAACTGTGTCTTATATTTTTTCTCTTTTCTCTAAGCATGATTATTTATCGGATTATATAAGTCCTCTTTTACTACTATTCCCCAGAAGTCCTAACATTTCGGTCACTATTTGTACTGTTCTGTCACTTTACTCAGAGGTCTGGGTAAGCATGTCATACCTTCTGCAACACAGGTAACTACACTGTTTACTTATTTAGAAATACCACAAGGCTCCACTTAACGCTTTTGTTCACAAAGGTTATAAATATCACTCCCAGGCATGAGACCTGACTTGTAATACTTTGAATCTGCTTAAAATTCATATTAACATCACAAGGACTGTCTAGTCCTAGATTTTCCTGGGTTTTTCCATTTGGCAATGCAGATTGGATTATGATCAGAAAACCCAACCCAAACCAAATCATTGGTTCTCTACATTTTGAAATCAATTGCAATGTTAATGCAGCAAACTGGGAGATGCTTTAAAATGCTTTAAAAACACTTCATCAAGAGTTTTTGGAAAATGCGAAAACAAGAACTTACTGCCAGCCTCACCAGTGTTTTATCAGCCTCTAACTTCCCAGTGCCCTTGTCTTTTTGTTATACTCACTCTGAACACCATGAATCAGTGCAACTGTTGGTCTTCTTTGAACCCTGCATAAGGGCTGCTGAACCCGGTGGGAAAAAACCACGTACGTGGTTGTGTGGGTTAGTGTCCCTACAGTTAGAAGTTTTTATCACTGGTACTTGGCAATCATTCTGTGCGTCCCTGCTACTAGACTTTCCCATTTCCCTGATCAACATGGGATATGAAAAGTAGGATCTCATTCTCTTCTCCTGTCATGTGAAAACGTTCCACATTGCTTGCTCTGGATGGACTGATTGGGCCCGAGATCCCGCTTCATTATTCGAGAACAACGCCCAATCCTGTTAAAGCAAAGTCAGCTGAGAAACCCGACAATCTGTATTTTTGTGTATCCAGCCTTGCTGTGGACCTTAGACAAATGTTTGTAGCTTAAGTTCTTATTTTCAGAATGAATGAAAAAGCACATCCTGTTCCCTCCTCACCCCATCCTCCCCTCCCCCGCTCCATGTCTCAGAAATAAGATTTCAAGTTTTGAAATACAACCTAAGATAAATAACAATTATACCAAAAAAACCCTTTAATTCAGAAATATGACTTTTTTTAACATCCAAATTGAGTAGAAGAAATTGATTTTAAAGCTCAAACAACAACTTAAGTTATATGAGACAGTGGAGAAGCTTAAACATGCATGGGCCTATCTTACTATAAATCTGTCTTGATCTCTGTGGGATCCCTGTCTTTCTTAATGGACAGTACCTCACCCCCCCAGCCCCCCACCCCGCCTTGGAATGTGTCTCTCTTCCAAACCATGAAAAGAACCTGAAGCATAAACTATAAAGTCAGAAATACAAAGAGCTGAAGGCTTGTAGGTTTTGAGTTTCCAGTAGATATTCTTCATTATTCTCATATGTGTTCAATACTAGTTTTTTAATTTTGAATTTTTATTTGCGCTGCTCATTTCTTTTTTAGCAAGAACAGTTTTAACAATAAGTTAAGGGTTTGGATAAACTATGGATATAAAAATAAAAACACTACTTCATAATAAGCCTCAATGAAAATTTTCATTAAAAACCTATTTTTGTACACACACTGGGTTACAACACACAGAAGACACGGCTTATCCAAGTTCCCTAATGCTGTTAATAGTGAAACAGCTCTGTATACCTCATGGGGAGTTTATGAACCTTATCTTACTTGGTTCTCTTTCTCGGTCCTCTGCTCTACTTGATGCGCTAGGTGTGATTTTTTTTTTTTTTTTAAATCCCCGTTTACAGATAGGAACACTGAACTGTGCACATGTGCCTCAACTGGAATAGTAACCAGTTTCTGGTTACTGTTCTGTATATTGGGCTTACATGAAAACCTTTGTTTAAACAGAAAGAGGATGGCAAAAAAGGGTTTGAAAACCACTCACCAACACCATGCCAAGTATAAATACGTAGCTAGATTCTCTTGAGGTTTATCATTTCTATTTTCAGTGGGAAGTGATTTAAATTCATTGAAAACACAAAGTTTCTACAATGCAGTTAGGTTCTAAAATATTCTTTAGGGCTTAACCATTCTTGAAATATGTTTTCACTGCTCACATTTAAATTGTTTTGATTCAAACAAAATTTAAAATGTATGTTAAAAACTTCTAAAATAAATCTCAGGGACACATAAAGTTCTCCATGTGTTTAAATGGTGCGTAATGAATATTATATTGCAAAAAAAATTATGTATGTGCAATGGCAAGAAGGACTTGGCATGGTTTTATAGTTTAAATTATAAGAACTAACTGCTGGAGGGCAATATAATAACATGAAGAATAGGCAATATTTTGCAATTGGAAACTTATTGATTGTAAACTCAAAAATAAACTCATAAATGTTGTACACATTTGGTTATGTTTAGGCTTATACACTTTGTATTAAAGTGTATGTGTAGTAATAGCTATTAAATGATCATGTTCTATTTTTTTAAATATATTTTTGTAAATTTGGGGGCTCATTCATTCATTCATTCATTTAAGTAATCTCTAAACTCAGTGTGGGGCTTGAACGCACAACTTCGAGATCAAGAGTTGCATCCTCTACTGACTGAGCCAGCCAGATGCCCCAACTATGTTCTATTTTTAATTAATGCTAGAGTTTTTTGTATAAATAGTATAGTAATAGAATTTGTTGGGGGCAGGGGATTAGCTGAGAGTCCGCTAACGTGAAAGATCGCTAATCCACTATGTAAATCTTATGTTTCAATAGGGAAGAATGATTTGGTTTCTCTTTCTTGAATAAGATATCCTTTCTGTGAGCAAGGAGATGCCTAATCTTGATTTACTTAATATGACTTGAGAACTTTCTTTTAGGGTGCTATGTTGTGTTGACATTTTGAATTTCTCAAATAAAATGTGGATAAACATGGGAGAAGGGAAAGTCAAAGGCTTACAAAACCTAGTTTGTAAATGTTTATCTCAAAATGAAACTGATTTATGTCTCAAATACTGTCTTGAACTTTCTAGTAAAATGAGCAATAAATACAGAAGTGTTAGTTTAACAATTCACTAGTATTTACTTAGGTCAGTGTTAACCTATATATATGTTAATCGCCATATTACTACCTCTATATTTGCCATTTTACAAAAAGGGAAGATCAAATTATTTTTGTAAGACTATATAATGTGCAGTTTTAATTTTTTAGTATGGTAGCAAAATTTCTTTTTTCCCCCCAAATTTTCTAGGGTACCTGATTTCCTTCTTCAGACAGTTGCAGAAACAAGATATTCCTATAAATCAGCTTTATACATTTTAATCAAAAAGATGCAAGAAAGGAAAAGAAGTGTCCATAAAGTAATCAAGCCATAGCTTTATCATTAGGATTGTAGGTTTATTATTTAAAGTAATGGGTCCATTGGTAAGTCCACGTGATTAGGAGATTTGGATATAATCATGTCTGGGAGGGGGTTGAAAAGGAAATGCAAAAGAAAACATTGAAATGTTTGTATGTTACCCAAGATAAAAAAAAATAAGAGATCAGGGGTGGAACTGGTGAAAATTATTTGAGACACAAACCAGGGTGGCGCATGAATATCTAGGATTGGGGACAGCGTGGGCTGATAGAGATATGTAACAACAACTATTATATTTTTTCCTTAAGTCTTTGAAATTTTTCCTAAGTTAAAATTATAAAAATTTATCCATCCAATCTAATATAGGACGAAGTATTTTCTTTCATCTTTATTTCTGTTGTTTCAAGCAATAATCAGGTACTGAAAAAGGTAGTTTCTTTTGTTTTAAAACATTTCCTGGAATCTGTGTGTGAATACCCATGTACATGCATACATACATACATACATACATACATATTTGGATGATCACAAAGTAAGTGTAATTGATTACCAAAAGTTCAAACGACAAAATAAAGCCAATTGTTACTTATATACACTAAATAAGCTTTATCCTATTTTTAGCTTTGGGATTGATGGATTTTATTCATAAAAATGTATGGTTATTTGACAAGAGTAGTATTAAAAACACCATCTGTGTCCCTGTCTACTTCCTCAGAGAACACTGTTGGGAGGCTGTTACATGAATAAATTCCTAGGGCTCTTTATGATTGCCACAGTTTTATCTTCCCCCTGGACCCTCGGTGGTATACTGTTCCACTATACTCAAACGGTATAGTGTTTGGCACTACACTAAATGTACAATCAGTAGTTTCTGTTACTGTTTCAGACCATATCATGCTCCTAGAAAGTGAAGAGAAGAAACAATCCAATGTCTCTGGGAAAAATTGAGTGTGAGACATACATACACATAGATAAACACACAAAAAAAATAGAAGATAAAAAATAGGTTAAACACTTAGGTAAACAAAAAATTGCAGAAATTGAACAGTCTGCTCTAAGTATATCCATCTATGTATAGCAGTGTGTATATAGCTTGAGTATGGATGAAGAACTTTCTCCAATTAATTTGCTCTCATAGGTAGTTTTTCCTGCTGTTTCTGAAATGTAATCAAACTGGACTTTTAAGGAGGACGAAGGAAATATATCAGTTCCTTTTTCCCTAAAATTCTTTGAGGAACGTCAACCAGAAATGTTTGTGATCAGTCATGCTTATGTACACAAAGCCACCACTTGGGCCCTTTTTGAATATAAAGGGTGGACCACAAAGGACCATACTTCCCACTGGATAAGCACTAGCCCAAGTGGTCCTCAGAAATGAGTGAGCTTAGAAGCAGTGGCACTAACAAATGCCTTTTGTCTGCTAGGCAGCGGCACCATGGATTGTATCGTTAGGCTTCATCAGCTACCTAATGCAATGTAACTCGGGAGATAAGATAAATCAAACAGATGACACTATATTAGATTTGAAAGATGAGAACTTTTCCAAAGCAATTGCAGAGTGTATATTTCAGTGCTGTTGACTTCAGGAGTTTATTGAAGTCACAAGTCTTTGCACCAAAACCAATCTTTCAAGAGCTGGGTAACAAGTAAGCAGAGTCATGCTTATTTCTTCCAAAGAAAACTACCTAGGGAAAAGTGGAAATCTTCTCTGTATATTTGTTTTACATAGCTGTTCGGTTTAACCTCATTTTTTAGGATATCACCAGCTTAGGTGTCTGCCTTTTTTTATACATCTCAGATACAAATGTGTATTAAGCAGGAGAGATGTATTTTCCATCTACTGCTAAAAAGTTCTGAGTGCAAGTGCCTACAACTATTTGAAATGGATTTCTTATATTGGTGACTCTGTATCACTAGGTGATTATTTACCAATTGTTACCTAAATTTAGAAATGTATTAAACCAAGTCGTAGGATTCCTTTCTTTTTAACATTCTGAAACTTTTGCATTATTTATTACATGGAATGCCATAAATTTAATTTAGGAATTGGGCAATGGAAAACAGCGGTGTAACTCATTCCCCTTTCTTTTGTAGCCCACTGTGTGTGAACGAGAGCTTTGTGTATTTGCTTTTCAAACCCTGGGAGTAATGAATGAAGCTGCTGATGAGATAGCAACTGGAGCTCAGGTAGTAACACGCAATACTAATTATTCCTTACTCTGATTTGAAAAACTTGTTCTGACCTACTAGTTTCCTTCAGTCTTTTGGACAAATATTTGATAGTTTGACGTTAGACTAAAAAACAAACCACATTTGATTTTTTTTTTTTAATAGATAGAAACTCAATTTTGCTATCTTTATCTAGTGAGTGTTTTGTCATTTTGCCATTGCCAAGGGAAGAAATTAAACCCACATTCTGTTGTTTAAAAAATAATTGTGATTCTTTCACGGTGAAGTTGAAATATCGAAACACTTGCACATGTATTCTGTAAAATTTATTTGTAAAGTTATGGTACCATAAAATGGAATCTAATTTATTCCTGAAACTTAGGTGAAAAGATAAAGGGCAGAACATATGAGAAAAAGCATCCAATTTTACAATAGCAGTGTTTACGACATAGGAAGGCAAATAAATATAAAAAAACAAATGAAACAACTTGGAAGTAGAGAAGCATTCCATGTTTCCAGAAGGAAAAAAAAATATTATAAAGATGATAGAATTTACTTGTTGCAATTCTATCAAAATTTCAATTGATTTTTAAAATTTATTCATGGAACCTAACTTTCTAATAAATCTATAAGAAAAAAAAGTCAGACAAAACATAAAAAAAATTATGAATGTTATTTAAGGGAGGCTAAACCAAGCACATACAAAAACATATTTGCAATCTTATATTTAAAAAAAAAGTACAGTACTGGGAAAGAATAGAATGTCAAATGATCCCCAAAACAGATCTTGTTAAAAATATACTTAATATACTTTAAAGAAGGCATCATATAAAGTTGTAAAGTAAAAATGATTTAGTAAGTGGGTACAAATGGCCTGCAATGTGGGGTGGGGGGAACAGATTAGCTCTTTGCACTGTTGGTAAAAACAAATTCCCAATGGCCTAAAGAGTTTTGTTTGAAAATACCGTATACATACTAGAGGAGAGTAAACAGTGTGTCAGGTTTATTCGTTTATGCAGTTTCAGGAAAGCATAAAGGAAGACACCAGCATCGAGTCCATACATATTTTACGTTTTCTACTTGAAAGAATAGTGAACATTAAGAGAGAATTATGAAAAAGTTTATTTTCCCTCAAACATAAATGTATAAAAGCACATAAAAATAGAAAACCATGAAGATCATAACGGATTATTAGAGGCAATGAACGCACGATTCACAAATATGGACCTATAGTTAGTAAAGAAACATAAGAAAATATTCAGCTGTATTTGAAATCAACAGGAAACTAAATGTGAAAAGAATTGCCAATCTGTCATTTTTAAAATTTGCAAAGATGAGTGGGAACAAATGATCATATAACAGACATTCTTTCAACAAGTACTGAATGCCTGCTAGGTAACAGGCATTGCGCCAGATGGAGGTACAACAGTAAATATGGAGAGCGCAGGCCTCATGGATTTACGTACATTCTGTTAACCTGATTATTTCACTGATTAACTAAACTGAGATATATCCACCTGAAGAAATATTAAGGAAAACAGTTGTGATGTAATGAGTTACAAATGAGAGATAAAAATACAACCAGTATAACAGTGATTGTATGTCATGTGGCAAAAAAGATTCCATGATTAAATTTCAGAAATACAGATTGATATTGCCCCTACACCCAAAATGCACATGTTTGCATATTAAAGGCTCTCAGAAAAACCGAAACTAAGAAAATGAGTAGCCACTACTTTAAGGGTTTCTTGAATGTGTCTGACCATGTGGCTCTTTTGTTTTCTTTCCTTATTATTTTTTTTAATGTGAAAGTTTTTCTTACCAACTGGAACTAATATTGCTCAAAGAAAAGATAGTTTAATATATGCTATTTATAGCTAGGTAAAGATGATTAAGCTTTACACAGGTGTGTGTGTGTGTGTTTGTGAATATACATACATGTATTTTACATGAATAGTGTGTGTGCATGTGTGTGTGTATTTATATACGTATATATATAATAGGTATATGTATGTATGTATGTATGTATGTATGTATATTAAATTATTTGAGTGGTAAAATTAACATTTGTGCATTTTAGTGGATGTAAATTGTCCCTCAGACAATTTGAAAAGGGAAGGATTTAAAGCCTGGAAATAAGAAATAATGGATTAGAAAGAAAATTAACATCATGCTAACAAGTAGGCTAGGCCGATAAAATATTAGATTAGGTGCTTTCTCCCCCTTATACATACATCTCAAAAAATAATGTTTGCTAAAGAGAGATTAATTTTGGATTATACATGATAGTTATAAAACACAATTACTCGGCCGTATCAACTTAGTGGTTCTCCTCCAAAGTGGAATATTCTTTTCACTACTTTAAAGCAAGTACCCAATATTCTGTTTATAATTCTAAAGATTAGGTGGAAACAGATTCTCTTTCTAGTATATCTCAGTAGTCCTGCTGCATCAGTTGGCGCCTGCATTTTAAATGGTTCTGTGAGGCTGCAAGAACATTCCTTAGGGGGACACTGAAGGAGGCTATCCTGGAACGAGTGTGTTTCAGCAGCTAGGATTCCAAACACTCAAATACTGTTTCAACAAAAACAGCTCCACTTTGTGTGTGTGTCCTGGGCTCTCATATAAATGATTAAGAAAAAAGGAATCCATATTGAAATGTTTGAAGGCCATCGATCTTCAATTTTCAATACGCCTCTTTTACAGAATACATTATATATCCGTAGGCCACTCCTGTACATGCCTTTCTTGCTCACCTGGACTTGAACTTTCTCATTTGCAAGTGCTCTTAGGCCGCCTTTACCTGCGGGGGAGGGTGCAGAGTCTTGCTCTGCCAGCTGGGTTGTATGTAATGGCCTGTGGCAGCATGTGATTCTGTAAGCCCACAGACCTTTGTTCACTCAACAAATGGCCTAATTCCCATTGCCTGAATTCTGTATTTGTCTATCCTAAGTATCTTAGCCTCCAGATTGCCTCTTCAATTATATTATTTGCGCTAAGAGGAAAGATGTGTGTAACCTGATGGCTACGCCACTCACCATATGTGCTGAGGTCCTATTAAGAATCTCTCATTTTAAATGCTGAGAGTGGGGAAATACATGATTTGTGGTAGAAGAAATCATAGTCATTTGTTAATGTTTATTTTTTAAAGTAGACACTTTCCTTCATTGAAAAATTAACACATGCAGACGAATATAAATCCAGTGTTATACAAACCTTTCCTTGTTCAAAAATTCTGAATGCTAACTTCTGCAACAGATAAATCATAAAATTACAGTGGTTTAGGATGATAGACATTTTTATTTCTGGCTTATGCTGCTGCCCAATTAGAATGTTTGTTAGGCAGCTTTCTGTGTGATGATTGAGGGAACTGGACCGTCTGCTCTGCTGTCTAAAGTACCTGTCCGATAGTAGAGTGGAGAGAAAAGTTGAGAAGGTGCACCTGTTGCTTCTTCAGCTCCACCCCTTCCTGCTGCCAGTCCATTGATTGAGGTGAATGAAGCTAGTCATACAGCCTGACCTGGACAAAAGGGGCAGAAATGTCCCACGCAGAGCAACTGCCCCCAGTCAATAGCTCTATACCCAGGAAGCCAGGAGTAGGAGGCTTTGATAGACCGCATGTGATTTTGCTATGGTAGTTATGCTATTTCTTTGAAGTTAGCTTAGGACATATATTAACAGAAATAATTCTAATTAAATTCTCTACCCCGACATCCATTATTTCATTAGAGTTTGCTTGACTCCACTGGTGAAATTATTGGCAAAAGAATGCATATAATTTTTGGTAGTTTTGATTGTTTTGAAGCTTTCAGCACAAGATGTTTAATAAATATTTGATTGAAAGAAGGAACATTGTTCAGGTTATTAATTATTGTATCTGTTTGTATCTTTATTCTTGTGGTAAAAAACACATAACATAAAATTTACTATCATAACCATTTTTTAAGCATACAGTTCAGTAGTGTTAAGTATATTCAACTTGTTGTGAAACCGATTTCCATAACTTTTCATCTTGCAGAACTCGAAACTATATCCATTAAAACAACTCCCCTTATGTAAACCCCCTTCGTCCAACTCTGGTAACCACCATTCTACTTTCTGTTTCTATGAGTTTGACTACTTTAAATACCTCATAAGTGGATCTTAAAATATTTGTCTTTTTGTAATTTCACTTAACATAATATCCTCAAGGTTCACCCATGCTGTAGTATGTGACAGAATTTTCTTCTTTTAGGCTGAATAATATTTCCTGTATGTATATTCCACATTTTGTTTATACATTCAACTGTCAATGGACATTTTGGTTGCTTCCATCTCTTGGCTATTATGAATAATGCTGCTGTGAGCATGCATATGCAAATGTGTTTAAAATCCTTCTTTGAATTACTTTAGCAATATATCCAGAAGTGGGATTCTCACTGCCAGCAGGATCATATGGAAGTTCTGTTATTAACTTCTTGAGAGGCCTCCATACTCTATTCCATGGTGGCTGCACCATTTTATAATTCCATCAGCAGCACACAAAGACTCCAATTTCTTCATGTGCTTAACACTTATTATTTTCTGGGTTTGTTTGTTTGTTTGTTTGTTCGATAGTAGCCATCCTAATGGTTGTGAGGTGATATCTCATTATGGTTTTGATTTGCATTTTTCTGATGATTAGTGATGTTGAGCATTTTTTCATATGCTTGTTGGCCATCTGTATGTCTTCTTTAATGAAACGTCTATCTGGGTTTTTTCCTATTTTTAAATTATGTGATTTCTTATTGAGTTGTAAGAACTCTTTATATATTCTGGATATTAACGCCCTTTCGGATATCTTATTTACAAATATTTTCTCCCATCCTATGCCGTTTCACTCTATTGATTGTGTCCTTTGATGCACCAAAGTTTTTAAGTTAGATGCACACCCACTTGTCTGTATTTGCTTTTGTTGTCAATCCAAGTAATCGTTGCCAAGTTCAATGTCATGAAGCTTATCTCCTATGTTCTCTTGTGGGAATTTTATAGTTTAAGGTCTTAGGTTTAGGTCTTTATTACATTTTGAGTTAATTTTTATGTATGGTATAGGGGTCCACTCCAGTTTTTTGTGGATGTAGTTTTCCCACTATCATTGTAGAAAAAAGTACCCTTTTCCATTGAGTGGTCTTAGTACCCTTGTCAAAGATCATTTGACCCTATATGCAAAGGGCGTGTACTTTTATAAAGCTTCAGTTGCAGACCGTGTCACGTAATTCTCGAAAATTTTTATAAGACAGTGCCAATTCCCTCTCCACTGCCAGAGTTTCAGAAGAGGCTATTTTATTTTACTGATTATTCTTTTTCAGGAGTTTTTACTTGTTTTTCTTTTATTGGGAGACCAGATAATGCTGAAAACAATTTGTATCTGGGTTAAAGTGCATCTCTCTGGGGTAGAAGGAATGTGAATGTGGGTATGGAAGACAAAAAGGATTTTATTATGTCTTTATTATATCTATTGCTCGGAAATCCTATATATACACACACCTATAAATAGAATAGTGTGTTAAAAACATACTAACAGTTTCAGTCCTACTGTTCTCTGAGTGAGTCCTGTGGGTATGTATGTCTATGTACTTTGAGAAGTATTACTAATAGATCATATACCCAATGGAATGGTTTGAGTGTTGCTAATTATTTTAGGTCCCTGGCATTTCTGGATGCTGTGACTGGGTGGCTGTGTTTTGTGAGTATACACACAACAGAGTGAGCCCTGCTATTGTTAGGTCACAGTGCTCCTTTCATTAACCACAAGAATCAAAATTTGTTTTACTCTTTGTGTGCATTTTTTAAATGCCTGTTTAAAAACTTTCTCGAAGTATTTTTTCTCTATAAAGATTAAGCCCATTGCTTTCCTTATGATATCCCTGTCTTCACACTGGCACACTGTCTCCATTTAGACAGTATCTGTTTTCTTAATTCCGTTGCCAGAAGCTTATTGGTTTGGGGACTGGAGAGGGGGCCTTGCCCTTAACTGTTAAATAACACTGCCTCTTAGTAAATTGTGTGAAAAGGCCATAGAAGAACATAGGAATAAAACCATCATATTTAGCATACGAAGGTCATTAATGGCCTGAGGCAAAGAGCTGGAAGAAGTAAGATGATGTCAGGAGCTTCACTGTTCTTAGAGCATGTCAGACTCATTTCCTGCATCTGCAGTTTCCATCACCCGGAACGGTTTCTCCCCAGAGTTAGGTCTCCCTCTCTATCTTTATTCTAGTCTCTGTTGAAACATCACACCTTCCTAGCCACTCAGAAACAGCACCCTCTATTGCCTTAGTCTCTAATGCCTGCTTAATTTTTACAGCATTCAACATTACCAGAAATGTATTTAAACATGTATTTGTTTAACTGATTTGTTTTATTATGCATCTTCTCCATTAGAGTGTAAATTCCACGAGAGAAAGGACCTGTCTTGTGCACAGAGCCTAGAACAATGTTAGAGCATAATATGTGTTCATGACAAAGGGATATTAGGACGTAATTGGGAGCAACTTATTTTATTTTATTTTATTTAAATGTTTATGTATTTATTTTGAGAGAGAAGGATAGAGCAGGGGAGAGGCAGAGAGACAGAGAAGGAGAGAGAATCCCAAGCTAACAGCACAGAGCCCATTGTGGGGCTCAGTCCCACAAACCATGAGATCATGACCTGAGCTGAAATCAAGAGTCGGGTGCTCAACAGATGGAGCCACCCAGGCACTCCAACACATGTCAGCTATTTTAAGTTAGTGGTCAAGTTTGTTCAAACTTGATCTAAAGCCGTAAGTTACAGATCTGAGAAGTTGATAGCAGTGCTGAGGCTTTCCTGATTAACTTATGCTAGGTACCATGACAGGAAGAAACAATGGCAGAGCACTTGATGAAACCCAAAGGATGGTAACTATCTTATGTATGTATTTCAAGGTGGTAGATCTACTAGTGTCCATGTGTAGGTCTGCATTGGAATCTCCTAGAAAAGTTGTCATTTTCGAGCCATATCCTTCTGTGGTAGATCCTAACGATCCTCAGATGCTGGCCTTCAACCCCAGGGTGAGTACTTACCCTCGCGCGCCCCTCCCATTTCCGGTAACAGCAGCTGAAATTCTAATCTCCTTAGCTTTCCTCTTTCTATCTAAATCCCTCCCTTGGCAGGCACATCCCTGACCTGCTGTGGACTCTGGATCCATTTAGTAAATACGGTTCTTCTAACACAAACTTGGTTTCCGGCCTCCTTCGGTCTTTCCCATACCCTGTTACTTTCCCTGTCTTTCCGTCTCTGAAAATCATTTTTTAGAACTTCATCTTTATGAACCTAGACCCATTTCATCCTCTCAAATTGCGATCTTTACACATCCCATCTGCATGGAAGGCAGGTAAACAGCTCTATAATAAACTGGTTTGTAATGGCTGATATGATTAATTTCATTTTATATTTTTTGAGATTCTAGCTTAGTGTAACCTCATTTTCAGGGTCATGGGTAAAAGGACCGACTTGTTTTTCTTTTGTATTTTTTGCTTCCTCATCCCTTGCCTTCCCCCCCTTCCTCCCCTGTTATATGAAGGTTAGTGGAAGTTTAATTCATGTGATCAACTAACATTTCTTCAGAAAACAATTTCATAAATATTCGTGGAGATTTGGTGGAATCCTTCTAAAATAGCAAAATCTTCAAATTGCATGAGAGCTAAAATTGCCTTAGTTTCTATCACTGTTCATCTTGAAATCATTTTCCAGAAACAATGGCTATAAAAAAATGTCCTTGGAAAAGCTTTCCTTCCTTCATAAGTGACAACGGTACACATAGTTACAGTGTGCTTGAAGATGAATCATCAGTTAAGTGGTGTCATTTATACACCTGCTAGTCATACTCTTTTGGTAATAATCTTTCAATCAAAAGGAAATAAAAACAAAATGATTTTGTAATATTTAAAGTGGATTTTGGATTTTAGAAGGACTCTATGCTTACTTTACACATCATGGCTTAATTTTTTTAGTGAAAGTAAGAATCAGGAGCCCAATATCTTTTTTGTATTTATAGTTTTCCCCCTGCAGGCTAAACATGATTTTATGTACTTACACATAAATAGGATTGTATTGTTTAAGTAGGATTGGCATTGTTTTCTTTTTTCTTCTCTCTAACTCAGTTATATATCCTACATCCCAAAACCATCTTGTTAAAGTCTTCTCTTTTATGTACACAACAGACATTGCTTTCAAATTGACTCTGATGGAAAATCCACATACAGAAATAATATGCTTCTCTAGTAATGTGCAGACTTGCAAAGGCTTATAGTGAATACTATTTTTTTTGTCTGTTCAAACAGAAGAAGAACTATGATCGAGTAATGAAAGCACTGGATAGCATAACTTCTATTAGAGAAATGACACAAGTAAGTATATCACCTTGTGGTTTTATGCAGTTCAGTTTTGCTAGAGTAAAATCATATTTTACAAATGTCTGAGAGTATTGGCTGTGTAGTGAAATGTAGACTTTTCTATTAGATGGGAGTATAATTAAAATAATTTACAGATTAAAATTGTGTTGTATTAGGATGTTTTAATTAAATTACACCAGTGTATTGGTGGGCTACCACAGTGACTTTTGGAGGGTAATTGCATAATTAGAATCCTCATTCTCTCTGCAGGAGTTTGAGCATATGGAAGTGTGTCAGAATATCTTAAGGCAAAGGTTAAATCTGGTACCATCTTCCTGACTGTCAATTTTCATTAACAGTAGCAATTTTAACACATATTTAATGTCAAAATAAAAACAAATATTCTATCAAGTGTAAATTGTGCATAAATATTTTAGAAAGAACACAGATTCTCAGAACAACTTCGGAAGACACAAGACTCCCAGAGAGTATGAGTTTATGTTTTTGGTCATTAGAGAGCCTTTGGTGAAGTTTGATGAGCAAGGATTGTGGCTTATTATGAAAGTCTAACAGATCACTGGGCTGTAGTCCAGCTCTTGGAAAAGCACATACCGTTGAATTATTGAGGCCTTTCCACTGCCAAAGATTTGGAGAGAGGCTTACAACTCATTATTATAAGTAGAAATTAATAATCCATAATTGACATCAGCACACATTATGGGTTTGGTTTGCGTATGGTGGTTTCAAGGCTTGCACTGCCCTGGAGGCCTTGGAGGCTTACAATAAATACTACCCTGGGTCATTTGCTATCTTTGGGGAAAGAGTATTAGATTCCTTCAGTCTTGAGGCCCGCAAAACTTCTGTGTCACTGCTCCCTTCTCCCCCATCACCCTTACTCTCCTTGAAAATATGCTCCCAGAGTACATCGTAACATTCCCAGATTTGAGATTTCATTCTTTTGATAGTATTTATTCCATGTAGTCAAATAGGCATCAACAAACAGTGTGTGTCTGACGATGGTAAATGAGGAGATCTTCAATTCACCCGTTATAGTATTTGCTGTAAAGCCATCATGCTTTCTAGTTGTTTTTCTATGTCCATAATTTTCTGTGTTACCTGAATTCCTTTTCAAACAAATATTTATTATTTGTATAAGGCAAAGAAAACAATAAAACACATTTCCATTTAGGGAGAAAAAAGGACCTGTTCCAATATCTTACACAAAGTTCAGTAAACATTTTTGTGTCACCAAAAACTTTGGTGGTAATAGGGTATTTATACGATACCCTAGACCAGGATCATTCTTGGATAAAAATAGCTACAAAATTCTGACTCTGGGATCAGCTCTCTGCCAAAATTTGCTTCCTTTATTCTGGGTCATGTGTAAGCTATTTTAAATAGAAGGCAGTGGAGACGATCAAGAGTCAGCCTAGGAAGTCAGAGGCGTGTGTTGTATAATTCACTCATCGATGATGTGGCCTGTGACCTTGGGCAAGTTGCGTAATTGCTCGAGGCCTCAGCCTCTTCACTGTCAAGGTGGTAAATAGTAAATAGCAATGTGGCATCGCCTTCCAGTGTGCGCTTCGTAGGGATGCCGTCAGGGTTCACTGCATCATATCTTTAAACCTCTCCCAATAAATATAACATAATACCGTCCTATTTTCTAGAATGTACTGACCTTATAGATAGACCTAAATTGCCACAGACAGATTGCCTCTTGTTCTCTGAAAAGGTTAATTGTCTGGGTAAATTCCAGGAAATACTTTCAAAAGAAGGGCTCTTCCTATGTAAATTTTGTCCAGTTTTTACCTGTAAAGCTCTACACCTAAGTCAGGACCCTATGATAGGAGCATGAGTAGTAGCTATGATACAAGGTTTGCTTTGATGTTAGTTAAAAGTTAAAAACAGTCATTTTCGAAGAGAAATGGCACCCGACACTTGCTAAACGTGGCGAGATAGATTTTATTTGAGGACTGGAGTGGGAAAGAGAGACTTGCAGCTCGAGCGAGGTAACCTCCGAGTAGGACCAAGGTGACTGAGGTTTTTAAAGTGAGAACAGCAAGGGACCAAGAGGGGCTCATGGAGTAGTGAAACTAGGAAGCTGTGGGGAACAGGAAAATTGCAGCAGGGGGATAACTAGAGAATTACCGGAAGGTTGGCAGTGTAGTTGGGACAAGATACCTCTTGTGGTTGGGCGGCATTATATTACTTTGAACAGAGACTCAGCATGATGCCCGGGATCACCTTTAGGGACATGGCCTAGTACCAGGAAGCCAGGCTAAAGCTTGATGAAACCTCTCTGTGTAACAAAATGTTGGCTCAAGTCCATTGTGCTATGTGGAATTTCCGAGTTCACCTGGCCTTGTGGGGGGAACAAGAAGGGTAGATTGTTGCTGTTTGTTGCCACTTCACAGCCATGGGCTTCCGGGTTTAACTAGATTAGGTACACCTGTTCAACCTGATTTTCCTGTTGCAAAAAGGAAAAACAAAAAGGAAGAAAGGAATTTATGAGAGAAATCACGAAGTATAATGACTTTTTTTCAGGCACCGTATCTCGAAATCAAGAAGCAGATGGATAAACAGGACCCCCTTGCTCATCCCCTGCTGCAATGGTATACAATTTTAGTTTTCCTCTTCATTAAAACGGCATCGTTTTCTACTGCCTGCTTTAAGCGGGGAGGGGGGGGAGGGGGAGGGCCCCATTTTACGAGGCCTGCAATGCTACAGTTCTACAAGCCTGTGAGGCCTGGTGGTTTTATAATCAGAGTCCGTAATGACTCTCACTTTAATTAAAACTTGTATATCACAAGGGGAAGAAAATGCTGTCCTACGCGCTACACAGGTATACAGTGTATTTGATGGCAGTTTGTCTGTTATTTTAAAAAAAATGTGATTAGCTGTATTCTAATGGTGAAGCCGTTTTGGTTCATTTAATTTTCTCGTTAACTGAGGACTGAGTGACAATACTCACTGTTTCAAACACTTACTGAAAACCTTTCTAAAATGTGTGTCTCGTACGGTTCACTCCCTTAACAAGGACAGCATAAACTTGATGAGCTCTTTGTTTGCCGGCTGCTCAGAGCGAGCGTGGTGAGGGGCAAGGCCGTAGTCCCACAGGGATCCTAGGAGGGCTGAGCGAGAACAGGAGCGTGGCTTGAGAGCTCCCCTCCTACCATGCCTGCCACAAAACCCTTTGCCCTCCGGTTTCTTACTTGCAAGATGAAAACAATAGTATCTACTCCCCATACCTACAAGGGTTTTATGTACAAGTCTCTTTGAAATCACTAAAAACTTAAAGACTGGAATTCATCACGACCATCGTGCGGTAACACAAATGTGAAGATTATAAGAGATTGATTTGCATGAGATTGATTCTATGCTACAACCTTTTTAAAAAAATGAAAAGATGAGCAAAGGAGAAAAAATGAGTCTGATTACTTAGCTTTCACTTAGAATCTTACAGTGAGCACTTACTCTAATAAGACTTTAAAAATTAGATTTGGAAGTCTTTCTTCTTTGTACCTTTTTTGATCTTATTATTAAAATTCTGATGGATCAAGTAGAATAACACATAGTTTTCATTTTAACTTTTCAAATTCTCACATTAAGTCATATTCAAAATGAAGGTAAAAATCTCAAATATTGAATCTTTTTTTTCCACCCCCTGTAGTCAGCCTCTGATTGTCAACTTTTATTTGTGATCATTTTCTTCAGTTTGTTAGTCACTCATCTTTCAAGGAGAAGAAAATCTACCAAAATGTTTTAGAGTTTTCCCTATTATTATTTTCTGTACTGAAAAGCATGAAATCATCAGTTCTTTCAGATACCTGAATTTAATTTTTTTCAACCTCAGTGTCTAAATATGGTGAATAACAGCTTGTGTGTAAACCACTGTATATATCAGCACAAAGATCCTCAAATATTTAAAGAAAGAAAAAGATCTCGTAAAAACTCATTCTTAGACAATGTAGGGAAGAGCCAAAGGAGCGGTTGTAGGAATCAGCTTCTAATCTTTGTATTTACGTGATCGTCATGTGAAAATATATTTAGAAATGTTCATTTTGCTGATGTCTGAGGGGGGTAATGATTAAAGATCACCCTTTTAGGGTGTAAGGAACTACTTCTGTGTTCTCAGATATAAAATATTATCTTTTTTGTTACATGAGCTCTTTTAGTTGTTTTAGGAACAAAGCAAACTGATGTAACTAAGTACAAGGATCACTCAGTTTAGTTAATGTCACAGCAAACATTAGTTCCATTCACTTGCCAACTAAAGAAGAAAACTTTAAATATATTTGGCATGTATTTGTGACTGATGGATTATTTTAATTAATTTCAGGGTTATTTCAAGTAATAGGTCACATATTGTGAAACTGCCAGTTAACAGGGTAAGTTGTTTTTTCACATATACATACAGAAATGGGAACAGTCCTGACTAGTTGGGAGAACTGACCTTGTGATGTTTAGGCAGCCTCTCCAGGAAATGGAAGTAATCTCAGGTTAGGCCTCATTCTTCAGTTTGAAATGACCATATGGGCACAAGCTCTAGGTTTTCCCAAGAAATCAAATTCAAATTCAGGCTGCTGCCCTGAACTTTTAAGTGAGTAAAAGGGTCAATATGAAATCATTTAGTTATTCCGCAAGTGATAGGAGGAATCTGGAGATTGACCAGAGAAAGGTATTGTGCTTTTTATTTTTATCATTGTCAGTTTCTTCTTGTCAAGAAGGATACTGCCTTATCAGCTCAATATGCTTACAAAATAAATGAAAAGCCAATGGACTGATTTCAGTTCTGATCATTACCTAAGGAGATCAGTATCCAGAATCTCAGCTCTCCTGTCTGTGAGTCTCTAAACTGCAAGGTTCCTTTATATTGTATTCCTATACAAATACATTCCTAAGTGAAAGGGCAGCAATTAGAAAATTTGTCAGGCAACTAATTCAAAAGATTCTGTTTTAATTTCTTTCCATGAACAAAGGGGAAACTCTATGTGAATGTAGGCAATTTCCAGATTTATAAGCATATGCAAATAAAGCATGACGATGGTAATTTTTGCAGTTTTAAAATCTTGAACTAACTTTTCTTTTCTGCTTAGCAAACTCAGATATTTCCCCAGTTGAATAGCTAGTGGATACTTAGGGAATTCAGTAATAAAAGCCTCAAAAAGAAACATAATTAGGAAGGCAGATCTGCTTGGACACGATTACACAATGTATTCCAAAGCTAAATATAAATGACTTTGGATTGTCTGTCTCCTGTTCCTTTTCCACTAGCCTAAAGAATTACCCTTCCTATCAGCAACTCCATATGATTTATCATTTATGCAGGGTTTTTTTTTTTTAATGAATGGTCCTGTTAGTGTAAATTCGTGTGGCTTGAATCTAGATATTTCTTAAGCCAGTAAAATTTGAAATTGTCATCAGTCTGATTCTATGTTAATTTTGACATGTTTTCATTTGTCATTATTTTAAATGGCAGCAACTGAAATTTATGCATACTCCACATCAGTTCCTTCTTCTCAGCAGTCCACCAGCCAAAGAATCTAATTTTAGAGCTGCTAAAAAACTCTTTGGAAGCACCTTTGCATTTCAGTGAGTATGGTTTAACGCTGATGGGGATATAGCTTCACCTCGGTCTTCCAGAAATGTGTGGGGAGGAAAACATTCACTTGTAGTAGTTGGCTGTGAGCACTAAGTAGTCCAGTGCCTGATACTTGACTTGGAAATTCAGGACTTTCTGAAGGTACATGATTTATCATACTGTGGCTACTTTAGAGGATTATTAATGTTTGGTTTTACTTTGTCCTTCCCCTCCTCTGTGCTTTAGTGGCTCACATATTGAAAACTGGCACTCTATTCTGAGGAATGGTCTGGTCGTTGCTTCTAATACTAGACTGCAGGTAAGTTTTCTGGATGCTTTACCAAGACCATATATACTTCTGTGTTAGAGTTCAATAAGCAGTCCTGGTGTTTTGTTCTTATGTGAAAAAAATTACATAGGATTCAAAAATATACAAATTCAAAAAATTACATAGGATTTTTAAAAGGCGTAAGTAATGTTCACAAAATAACTGAAGCAGAATTGACCTATACATCATATAGGGATGGAAAGGAAAAGAAATTGAATTCCCTATGAGAAAACAGTAAAGTCACTTTGAGCTTAAGTAGAAGAAAAATTATCATGCAGAAAGTAAAAGTGTACAAGCATTCTGTTGCTAATTCAACACAGATTTCTTGAGCACTGCCCACGTGTGAATACTTTAAGAAAAAGTAGGGCTAAGAGTTAGCAAAATGGAGATTGGATACCAAAGAGCTATCTGTTGCCTGCTTTACCGTCTCTGGGGCAGCACTGGGAGTTAGCAGGATATCGCGGGTATAGTGCTCATCTTTATTTATTCCCTTCATCTCCAATACCCTACCTCACTCTCATTCAGCTGATTTTCATCTGAGGATGGAAAGAGGTCAGGAAATGAGAGGCTCAATCCCATCACCTGTGCCAGATCTCACGCTCTGATGACAGTTGAGATGATACAGTTAAATGTAAATGTCCATAAACACACACTTATTCGATTAGTATTCAGTTCATACTAAATAGGGCACAGGGGTTCTAGAAGACAGGGATAATGAGAGAGAATTTTAATTGTTCTGAGTAGTTTCTTAGAACAGTGGAAGAGTTTCAGTTAATGAAACTGTAACCTGCAAGGTTAGAGGAGATAAGAACGGGATTACAGTGTTGTGTAATGAAAATGTCAACAGGCTGCTTTGTGGCTATACTAGCATGTGAGTCCTAATCAAAACCCTCACCATATATAATGCAGTCTGGTTTGTTTTCGGTATTTTGGAGTTGAATATTTTGGGTAAAAACGTTACTTTATAATAATTCACTGACTTTGTCATAGATCAGGTGGAAAACTTTAAAGATTTTTTTTCTCTGGCCATCACTTTTTATGTATCAACTCACTGAATTTTGAGGACAAAGATATTAGTAGTCCTATTTTCAAATTAGTCCTTTAGGAAATAGCTTTATCATTTTCTAAGAATTTATGCTCCAACATGAGACTAATTTTTCTTTTTTTTTTTAATTTTTTTTTAACGTTTATTTATTTTTGAGACAGAGAGAGACAGAGCATGAACAGGGGAGGGTCAGAGAGAGGGAGACACAGAATCTGAAACAGGTTCCAGGCTCTGAACTGTCAGCACAGAGCCCGACGCAGGGCTCGAACTCACGGACCGCGAGATCATGACCTGAGCCGAAGTCGGCCGCTTAACTGACTGAGCCACCCAGGCACCCCAAGAGACTAATTTTTCTTATGTAAAGTATTAACCTTTGAAACCATTGGCTGCCCACTTTCTCTCCCACTTCTTCCCCTTTTAGCTCCACGGTGCAATGTATGGAAGTGGAATCTATCTTAGTCCAATGTCAAGCATATCTTTTGGTTACTCAGGTAAGCGTGTGTTTCATTTTTACTTTTTAAATTTTTTTGAGTTTATTTATTTAATTTGAGAGAGAGAGCGTGCAAGCATGCAGGTGAGCAGGGAAGGGGCAGGGAGAGAGGGAGGGAGAAAGAATCCCAAGCAGGCTCCATGCTGTCAGTGGCAGAGCCTCACACGGGTCTCGATCTCACCAACCTTGAGATCTGACCTGAGCCAAAATCAAGAATCAGACACTTACTGAATGAGCCACCCAGGCGCCCCTTAAAACCAATTTACGAATTTTCTAAATATATCGATTTCTAAATATAGCAAGAGAATTTCCTGTCCCTATTTTCCATGCAAATTTTTTTAAAAAGCTGTATTTTCTACTTCCTAACACTGTCAGGACTTCTAAACCCACTGACTTTCCACCCCAAGTCACAGGAGCTGGTCCTTCAGGAGCCCATCGTGATCATTGGTGCCCCATGCAATGAAATCTTAGGCAAAGTGTCAAGGGATTGTATTTGAGGGGCATGATACAGCTTTGTTCCTGAATTACTCTTTTCTTGGTGTCCTCAGGGATGAACAAGAAGCAGAAGGTGACAGCCAAAGACGAGCCGGCCTCAAGCAGTAAAAGCAGCAGCACATCACAGGTGTTGTAGTGACTCGAGTGGCTGATGTGATGAGTGAACGTTAGCCTCATTAGCCAGCAGGACACCAATAAGTCTGGCTTTTTAAGTCTTCAGAGTCATTGTAAATAGTCATTACGCATGAAGGAACAAAACTTACCCTCACGTGTAATAATCAGAGCTCCTTTATTCAGTAAACATTCAGCAAGTATTTATTAAGCTTCTCCTGTAATGTTTTAGAGACTGCTAAGCATTGGGCTATAGTGATGATAAAAAATAGATCACAAAACAATAGAGAATTCCTTTGGGAGCTTACATTCTGTTGAATGGCTGTGAATGAATTAAATATATATTTAGATAGAATGCTAGGTGGTGGAGAAAAATGGAGAAAAATCAGGGAACAGAGATGTTTAATACTGTGAGATAGAAGATGGGACCAGAGTGACTGTCCCTGGGCTGGTCAGGAAAGGGTGCTCTTTCTCAGGTTATTGTGTGGAGACCTATAGTCAGTGAGTCCATGAGCCCTATGGGAGGAAGAACATTCCAGGCAGAGAAAAGAGCAAGCACAGATCCCTTGTTGTTTCAGAGGAAACAACCATTCTGGACCAATTAAAAATCTACTCAATGAATAATGTGACTTTAAATTGAAAAAAAAAAAAAAAAGGATAGCTAACTTAGTATCTAAAAACAAAAGCAAAACTACAGATTTTCTACATGAGATTTTTCTGAAACGCCTGCAGCTTAAGTTAATGGTGCTGTAAAAATGGGTTGGTTTTAGGTTAGTTAGATGATCTGGAATAACTGATTTTAATGTTTAAAAAGACCATGCAATTTTAATTTTGTTTCCCTTGAAACAAGGATGCCAGGCTTCCAGTAAAAATAAATTTGAGTTCTAATTCTATGATGTGATGCTGTTAAACTTTAATTTAGCCTTTTTAGTTCACTTATCTTGAGAGTGATTTGATAATGATTATGTACAGAAATTAAATGATACAACAAATATAGCTTGACATTAAGAAAGAATTCAAGGGTATTACTGCTAGTCTAGATAGCACCCCCCCCCACTTTTTTTTTTAATCTGGAGCTATCTCAGGGGCTATTATTTTTTAACGATGATGAGTTCTCTTTTCACTTGAGCAACTGCCCCATTTTCAGTCTAATTTTTAAATTCTTTTGGAATTTAGTCACAGAAAAAAGGACAACAATCCCAATTCCTGCAAAGCCGTAACCTAAAATGCATCGCCTTATGTGAAGGTACGTTGAAAGTTCTACAAACCTTGTAGCATTAATTCTCTATGTTATATGTATTTAGGAATTTGAGTATATTTACAGAATGCTCATAATGCATTAGTGACAGCATTATTCCTCGTGACCTTCTCTAAGGGCACAGATGGGAAACAGGTACAATATAGAGCGTTAAAGGTGAAAAACAAAGTGTCACTGGCAAGAGTTCAAACAGTGCTATATTTTATTCTTGGCAGATATCTCAGAATGGTAATTATATTTTCCTGATCAAGTATTACTAATCTCTTCTGTTAATATGCCACCTTCCTCTTTAAGTTGGCTTTTGAATGTATAATGCCATGGAAAATTGGAAAGATGAACCAAGCACCAACAAGAGAACCCAAATAGGTCTTCTGTTTCTACGCTGAAATTATTCATTTCTTCTGAACTTGGGATAGAAAAATTGATAGGTGATTTGGAAAATCATACACTTTTCTTTGTTCTTGCTATAAAATCTGACCTTGACTAGAAAAGCATTTTTTCCTTGTGTTGAGAGTTTTCAGTAGCCACTCTTAACTGCCTTTTAAGTTTTCAACCCTTGATAGTTATATGGGAGACCAAGTTGTTTTCCACATAGTTCCCGAGTCAGGACTGTTTGCTTTTGATAATACACAAGTGATTGCTTTCCTGTTGTTACGCTGATGGTGTTTAAAACATAAAATTGATGGGGCGCCTGGGTGGCGCAGTCGGTTAAGCGTCCGGCTTCAGCCAGGTCACGATCTCGCGGTCCGTGAGTTCGAGCCCCGCGTCAGGCTCTGGGCTGACGGCTCAGAGCCTGGAGCCTGTTTCCGATTCTGTGTCTCCCTCTCTCTCTGCCCCTCTCCCGTTCATGCTCTGTCTCTCTCTGTCCCAAAAATAAATAAACGTTGATTTCTTTAAAAAAAAAAAAAAAACATAAAATTGTTACATGACATTTCATTGTTTTTACTACATTTTTGACAGCTAATTAGGTTAAACAATTTTTCATATGCTGGTCTGTGCATGTTCTTTTTGCTTTTAGATTCTAAGAGCCAGGGGTATAGTAACTTAGAATAAATAGTTCTTTACTTTTATCTTCCACTTACAGTGATCACCTCACCTGACCTGCACAAACATGGAGAGATATGGGTCGTCCCCAATACTGATCATGTCTGCACACGATTCTTCTTTGTGTAAGTGTAAAGGTTCACATTTGTGTCTTACTGTCTTCTCCATGAATGAGATAGTAGTGACTACATTTCTTTCTTTTTTTTTTTTTTTTTTGGTCATTTTAGCTGCCAATATATAACAGACAGCTAATTTCTCATTATATTAATGTTTGTTTTATTTTAATGAGCTCTAAAAAACAGAGTGATATTTAAATGTTAATTTAGAAGAACTGAAGGAAAACATCCTGTCTCTTTAACCATCTATGTGTGCATGTATGTACACGTGTATATATGTGTATATATACATACACACAGATAGATGTAACATAGATATACACGCACATACACACATATCTTTATCTATGGACTTAAAAATATGATAACTGGGAATGAAGAAAACAATAATGAGAATGCCCTGTCCCTATGAAAAGTTGATGCAGGACATACTGATGTGGAGTTTTTGACACAGCTGTATCAAAAGAGCTGTATGAAAATGTAATAGCATTAGTTTTCAGCCCTAAATAAATGATGAGTCCAGTAAACCTGTCTGATTTTCACCCATCTTTGTTTGACTCCCAACCCCTTCCCCTGCCTGTTTCTTCCTCATCCATGGTCCTATCACAAGAGACCCCTCGGGAAAGAATTGAGCATATCTGTTTTATACTTTTATGTAGTCTTCTAAACAAAAGATGGAAAAATGCACTGGGTCGCTTTATAAGCCATGTCAAAATGACTGCAGCAAGATTGCTTCGATGTATAATGTATCTGTAGGATGCTATGCCTACAGCATTTGATCTCTTACCTAATGGACAGGTGACAATGGAAATTTTATGAACTGCCTGGTTTTCTTTTGGATAATATGAAAACTGACTTTCTTATGATACTGATTTACATATTATGTATTTATATATCTTCTGTATTTTTGATAGACATTAATACATAAGTTATGTATTGTGAGACATATATATATCTATAGATTTTTTTCTTAATGGCAAAGCAGCCATAAGTGTTGTAGAAAAAGCCTGCTTTGGTTAGACAGTTTGTGTCCAGGCTCACCAGTTAGATGGTGTTAACCATGCTGCATAACCTTCCTAAGTTTCATCAGTGGGTACAGTAGAGTATCATCAGTAGATATGGTAGCACAATATATCTACCTTAAGGGGCAGAATCCCAACAGGAAACCCGTGGCCCATGAAAAATACTGTAATTTCTTTTCTTTTTTTAATAATAATATTTATTTATTTTTGAGAGAGAGAAAGAGACAGACAGAGCCTGAGCAGGGGAGGATCAGAGAGAGAGAGAGAGAGAGGGAGACACAGAATCTGAATCAGGCTCCAGGATTTGAGCTGTCAGCACAGAGTCTGACACGGGGCTCAAACTCACAAACCCTGAGATCATGACCT
Source organism: Lynx rufus (assembly GCF_022079265.1). NCBI lineage: Eukaryota > Metazoa > Chordata > Mammalia > Carnivora > Felidae > Lynx > Lynx rufus. The sequence goes on along the minus strand of NW_025814823.1, from coordinate 202,070,381 downwards.
GAGCCGAAGTCGGACGCTTAACTGACTGAGCCACCCGGGCACCCCCAAAATACCATAATTTCTATCATCCACAAGTAAGTTACTTAAAAAGGTGTGGTTTATAGGGGAACCATGGTCTAGTGTAGTAACCAGGATCTAGTAACACCACAGCTGTTGTTACTACATATACTTAGGGCCAAAGGACAAGAACAAGAAACAATTATCAGACCTGGCAGGAGAACCCTTTCTAGTTCAGCAGCTTTGAAAGTCTACACATAGCCCGAGGTGCCCTTGTGGATCTGGAGCTAAGGGAAACCTGGACTTTGCCCTCCTGCCAAGGTCCTGCTGGGACTCCCCATTTCCTCTACCAGAAAGTAGAGGGTCAGGGAGCATACTGATAGAGTTCGTACAAATCGGTCTCCTGGGTCAGAATGCAAGGTAGACAAGGATGCCATGTGGGTCTGGAGGTTCCTAGAGAAGCTATCTGCATGCTAGCTTAAGGTTATTATGAGCACAAAGTTGGTGCTATGCAGATCTCCATTGAAAGGCACTCATTAAATACTTATTTTCCCTTTTTTTTTTTTTTTTTTTTTTTGAGAGAGAGAGAGAGCGTGTGCACATGAGCAGGGGAGGGGCAGAGAGAGAGGGAGAGAGAATCCCAAAGCGGGCTCCATGCTCAGTGCGAAGCCCGACTCAGGGCTCAGTCTCACAACTGAGATCATGACGTGAGCAGTAATCAAGAGTGGGATGCCTAACCCACCGAGCCACCTAGGTGCCCCTCCCCTCTTCTTTCTTTACCATTATGACTGTTACCTTCTGTTAGAAGATTGGCTTTCCCAAAGACACATCCAGTCCCGAAGTTGTTTCATTGAGTGGCCTTAGGATTTAGAAAGTAACTCCAAAGTCCTCTCCTTAGCCTGATGTTAGTTAATTTATCCCTTTTAGTAACTTGCTAAAAGTCAAATGTATTGAGCCAAATAAACAACTTTAGATATTTAAGTATGCATTCTAGCATTATTTCTTTGAAATTTTACATAAATTATATGTAAAATAAATCTGTAGGGATATATGTGTTGGGTGTGTATTATGTGTGTGTCTGGAGAGAAGGATATCTGTATTTTTTAGAAGAAAAATTTGAGGGGGCGCCTGGGTGGCGCAGTCAGTTAAGCGTCCAACTTCAGCCAGGTCACGATCTCGCGGTCCGTGAGTTCGAGCCCCACGTCAGGCTCTGGGCTGATGGCTCAGAGCCTGGAGCGTTTCCGATTCTGTGTCTCCCTCTCTCTCTGCCCCTCCCTCGTTCATGCTCTGTCTCTCTCTGTCCCAAAAATAAATAAAAAACGTTGAAAAAAAATTAAAAAAAAAAAAAAAAGAAAAATTTGAGGAAAGACCACCTGAAGAAAAGAGAACAAAATTCTTCTAGTATATTTAGATACTTTACAAATAGTAGAAAGAAAAAAATTCTCTTAAGATAATGATTTTAATTTCTTTATAATTTTTTTTAATGTTTATTCATTTTTTGAGAGACAGAGACAGAGAGAGAGAGAGAGAGAGAGCATGAGTGGAGGAGGAGCAGAGAGAGAGGGAGACACAGAACCTCAAGCAGGCTCCAGGCTCTGAGCTGTCAGCACAGAGCCCGACGTGGGGTTCGAACTCACAGACTGTGAGATCATGACCTGAGCTGAAGTCAGACACTTGACCCACTGAGCCACCCAGGTGCCCCCTATTTTCATTTCTTTATAAATGCAAATGTGATTTCATCATTTTTTTCTGCACCCTCAGGAAAGAAGGGACTAATTAAGGAAAATTGATAAGATTCAAACACATCAAAAGGAGAATCCATTCACTAATTAATGTACATTCTAATTACGACCATCAGCTTCTTTATAAAGGATATAATCACAGAGTTCTGTGAGTGATGTGCCTCCCCAGTGAGTGGTAACATCTAGGAAAAGATAAATTGAGGAGAAAGAAGTGAGTTATCACAAATATACGGTTATCGGACAGAAAATCTTATTTTCTTATTATTTTATTCTGGTTTTTTATTAACATTATCTGATTCCTTATTTAGAAGTCTGACCTGATAGTAGGATATAAATTAATGTTCCTTCTTTTTTATCTATTATTAAGTGAAACTACTAAAATATTTCAGTAATTTCCATGCTAATCTGATTTCTAGAATGGAGATAATAAAACACTAATTTAATATCCTATTCATACTCTTTCCAACAAGTAAACAACAACACAGAATGAAGGAAGAATTGTGGGGATATTTTAGGGAACAGACTGCTACATCAAAAAAAATTTTGAAAGTAAAATTTAAAAGAAGACATCACTTAGAAAAAAAAAATAAGTTCAAAAAAATTTTGTTGGATAATTTCAAAGTGAATGAACTTAATCAAATTTTAATGCTTTAGGCAAAAAGTAATAATTAGATGTTTTGAACAGATTGTAACCAATTTTAAGTGTCTAAGGATTCCTGATAAAGTTTGATTTCTGATTGGGCTTGAGACACATGTACACAAAGGCATTAAGGCCAATATTTAGAAATATGGCAGCAGTTTTTAAAAGGGGCTAGAAGCTGGGCTCGCTGAAGCAGAAGATGCAAAAACCAAATGGATGTATTGTACTCTAGTTATATGCAACAAACATGCCTGCTTCACAGTGAATGGGGAATTTTAGAGCAAGAGAAGGAAGATTTACTATTGGTATTTCCCATTACTAGGATTATTAAATAATAAAATTGAGGAGAAGGTAAGTGATAATTTGGCAAGTAAACAGGTGTGTCCAGTGCCATGGCCCCCCCTCCGGCTAACCCTCACCCCCACCCCATCCTGCCATAGTGACAGCTGTTAGAGGTAAGAGTATATGTCTTCTCCCTCCGCTCTCTGGGACCCAGGAAAGGTTAAGAACTGCTAGGTTTGTATATCCTGCTTATTTGATGTTACAACCTGTTTCATGCTTTAGTGTTTCTTTGATTTAGAGCAGGTAGATCTTCAAATGAATTGTTTCCATATGTTGTCTATTAGATAAAGTTAAGGTACATACACTCCCTCCTATTTTTCAAGACATACCAATAAGTTCAGAAACTTAAGAACGGGAAGGACCAAATCAGGTAAGTCTGCAGAGAAGGGATTGGGTATTTTCAGGTTTCTGAGTCAAGCAGATCTCAGGGCTAAATACGTTTCAGGAATTCTTATGCAAAATCTATCTTCTAAGGTCTAGCACAAATATCACCTCTTGCATGCAGCTCCCAGTCAAAATTAATCTTCCTTCCTGGTGTTCTTACACCCCACATTGCAGAACTTCCATTTAAAATTCAGTTTTTTCATTGTATCTGGCTTTTCCATGAGGCTATCAACTGCCAAAGGGCGGACCCTGCTCTTGCTTTTCTTTTTTCTTTAAGATTTTTTTTTATACTTTGTTTTGAGAGAGAGAGAGAGAGAGAGAGGGAGAGAGAGAGGGGGAGAGCGAGAGATGCCTGCATGCACAAGAGGAGGGGCAGAGAGAGAGAGGGAGAGGTTGAGATTCCCAAGCAGGCTTCCACACGCAGCTCAACCGTGAGAGATCAAGACCTTAGTCAAAATCGAGACTCTGAAAGCTTAACTGACTGAGCCCCCCAGGCACCCCTACTCTTGCTTTTCTTTTACTCTCCTACATGCCCTGAAGCACTTCCCAAGGTACCCAATGCGGAGACGCCTGTCAGTACATTTTTAATGAATGAACAAAAACAAAGCTGAAAAGGACAATATTTTGGATTACTAATGTATGGTTTTTACTTTTGGTCAAAGTTTGAAATATATCTAAAGAAGAAGATACAAGAAAAATTTGTAAAATAAGAACTGTATAATGGCCATTAAATGAAAAGAAAGAGAACTTGCATCATGATTTTGCAAAACAAAACAAAACAAAACAAACAAAACCCACAAACAGTGTTTGAATGGGAACATAGTGAGTAGACAGACAACTTATTTATAAAGTTGGAAGACAAACCATTTGGTCATGGCTCAGTGACACTGTGTGACATAAGCTGTGCGACATCAAGCTGATAAGATCGGGAACTTTGCTTTATCCCCAGCCTATAATAAATCCAATTTCTCTGTCTGCAACCCGGATCCCTTTCCAAGATTTAAACTGCCACATCACTCTCCTGCTTAAGATTCTTTCAGAGCTGCTTGCTTCTTATAAGACGAAATCCCATGTCCTTTTACAAAGGGAACCACACAACTCCCCAGCCCTTTGTTCCTCCTTCAGCGCCACCGCCTTAGAAAGTCAAGGAGATCCAGTCCCCAGCTTCATGCCCCCCACATCTCATTGCCCACAATTTCTCCCCTCCAGATGTTCTGCGTCACAACCTGAACTGTGCACTACAATTCCCACACCTTCATGCTTTTCTTCTTTCCTTTCTCCGTTGAGCTTGGATTCTCTCTTCCTCTCTACCCTCAAAGTAATTTATCTAATTCCTACTCATCCTTTAAATTTCAACATATGCCTTCCGTTCTTCCTAGAACTTTCCTAGACTCCTTTGTACCGCTCCTTAGTGTTACTGTGTGATGCCGTGGGCATGTTTTTGTCATTGGGTTATTCTTCCTTATGCATGGTCTTCTCCATTATTCTGTATACTTCTTGAGGTTGTGGACTGTATGGCTCATTTGTCTTTCTGTGCCCAGCACAGTGCTTAGCAGAAAAGAAGGAATGAATGAAATGCCCACATTTAACTGCTCGCTAGGTATTTCCCCTCGAAAAGTCTGCTCATACCTTAAAATCAGTGTGTACAAAGTGGACCCCATTATTGCTAAATCCCCTAATCAAGTTCTCGGCTTTCTCAATCTCTGCAGTCATTTTACATCAAAGAGACTTGAAATCCGAGCTCTTGTTCTTAATTTCTTTCTCCTTGTGCGCTATAGTCATCAGCTCCCAGTATACCTTTACCGTTTTCTTCTTTCAATACCTTTGTTTCCATGGATATATCATTCTCTGCCCCAGAGTCCACCAAAAGATTACTAGTTATTCTCCATGCTTCTCATTACCCCTAATCTATCTTGTACAATGCCAGATTTATTAAACATTAAGATGATTAGACTAGTGATACCTCTTCATTGTATAGAAACTGAAATCAAAGGCAAGCAAAAAGAAGAAAATCACCTGTAATATCCCCACTTGGAGTTAAGTACAGCTAATCTTTTGGTGTATAGTCTCCATTTCTATGCATATAAAATTTTAAGGTCATACTATTTATATCACATTAATATTCCTAAAGCAGAGTTTTGATTATACCTTGTTCATACAGACTGGTCGTTTTTAACAAACAAAAACATGGTATTCTGCAACATAGGGACCATTTTACTTTCCCTCAATTATCCATACAAAACACTGATTGAATAAAATTATTATCCAAGGTGTTTCTTGAGAGCAGCTTGGAATTATTTTTCCCACTACTGTGCCTTTGTTCCGTCAGTCCAAATGATGGGCCTTCTCCCCAGCTTAGCCTTCTCTAATCTTCCAAGCCTAACTGCATGGTCTTTTCCAAGGGGTCTTCTTGACATCCCAGTCAGACATGATTTCTGTCTTTACTCTAAGTTTTACTCACTCTTTTTTTTTTTTTAATATTTATTTATTTTTGAGAGAGAGACAGAGTGTGAGCAAGGGAGGGGCAGAGACAGAGGGAGACACAGAATCAGAAGCAGACTCCAGGCTCCGAGCTGTCAGCCAGAGCCTGACGCAGAGCTTGAACCCACAGACCGCCAGATTATGACCTGAGCTGAAGTCGAATGCTTAACCGACTGAGCCACCCAAGTGCCCCTTTACTCGTTCTTGCTCGTCATAAAATTTGCTTGTCCTTGATGCCTGCCTTACAGTTATTTGCATAACTTTATTATCTCCCCTCGTAAAGTGCAGATTCTGTTCACAAGAAACAACACATAGCAAATGAAAGCAATGACAAAAGACTGCATGTTCCAATGTAATGAAGAAATTGTACATGAGTTGTGACATAGACAATGCTGTTACAGCATCAGGTATCTTCAGGAACTTTGGGGAAGTGCTGGATATCATTCGATTCACAGTGAATTTCTTCTTTTTATTGCTAATGAAAAATAGTGCTATCATTTCTGTATTCCAGATTCAGGGAGCCCGAAAACAAATTTACGTGTTCCATTCTTTAAAGCTGTCACAAAGGCTGCTACATCAGTTTGAGAATAGAACATGTCAATACATTCAAAAGTTTTTATCCACAAAATTTTGTAACATACCCAGAGAGTTCCAGACAGCTAAATTCCATCTGTTGTCTTATTTTCCTTCTCATAGCTTTTTAGGCAGATTGGTTTATTTTTTATTAAAATTTTAGCAATCTTCTTATATTCCTGGGAACATAAGTAATTTTAGACTTCTTTTAGGTGGTTTCATTTTTCCTTCTTCAGAAAACCCTAGTCAAGTATATCATTTCCCTATGATATTATTCTTGCTCCATTTCTTTTTTTTTTTTTTTAATTTGTTGCTTTCTGGGCATAAATGAACTTCACTGTTAGCAACTGAGTGTTTGTCTGTAATACTAATAAATAGTTGCAAAGTATTCTGTATGCCATATTGTAATAAGTGCCCAAATGCTACTAGTATTACATAGATATGAATTCTGCCAGTTGACCCAATCAAATGGTAGTTTGTCTTTCCTTTATTATTATATATGCTTCATAGTTTAAGACACCTGGATGCCTGGGCCAGTTTTATCCTTCCAACCCACAGCGGTTATGCTTTCTTGTGGGATTCACAGACAGTGGGAAAACATGCATTTTTCTTAATACTTTCAGTCTCAGTCCCTCACTCTTGCTCTCCCCTCACCCTGTGCTCTTTGTGTCTTAAATTATTAGCATTTATTTAAAGAATGTGAGTCTCGTCTCCTTTCCACTAACTACATATGCTTTTAAAGTGTTGATGAACACATAGTATTGGGGGTAGCAGACCCTTCCATTTGGACATAGGGTGTCGGGGGAGTGGGACATGACTGGAGACAAAGTTTTGGTGTGAGTCCCGCAGGACCTGGTGTGCCATGCCAGTCTCATTGGATTTTGTCCTGCAAGTAAAGTGGAGGCCATTTGTATCACTGTAGCAGAGCAGAAAATAGTCTTAGGGGAGAGATGATGGGGTAAGTGTGGAGACAGAGAGATCAGCTATAATGTTATTACAATCATCTAGGTCAGTGTTTCTCACTACAGAAGAAAATGTGTTTGACATCGTGACTTGGGAAAAAACAATGTGTCCTTTGTGTGGTGCATTCAGTGTTCTGTATCTTATTCTATCATAATCTCATTGAAAAATGCTAGCCTGAACAATCTAAGTTAATTTCGGAACCCGCTAATTGTACATAACCTGAAACTTGAAAATCCCTTATTTAGATTAATGATAATGAAGGACTAAATGAAGGTAATGGCATCAAATGGAGAGAAGATGCAACTGGGGATAATTAAGAAAACAGAAGCAAGATAACTTGGTGACTTACCGGAATCAGGCACATGGAAGAACCAAGAAGGACTGAAGTTACCTTGTTGGGAGAGTGGGTAGACAATGGTACTCCAAATTGAGATTTTGTTAGGGTAAAAAAAAAGCAGTTTCAGGGTAAAAAAGTTAAGTTCAGTTTTGAATACACTCGATTTGTGATTTCTGTGGGAAAATTACAGTTAGGGAAAGATGTAAGGATTAGAGATATAGTTTAGGAATCAGCATGTGGGTGACAATTAAAGCAGTGGGAGGGATTGAAATAATTGAGATTTTGCAGATCATGAGAAGAGAAAACACTGAGAGTGAATTGTGGATAAAATCAGCATTGAAATGGGAGGCCACGGAAGAGGATGCGGTGAAGGAAATTGAGAATTAATAATCACAGGGCCGGGGCGCCTAGGTGGCTCAGTCGGTTGAACGTCCGACTTCGGCTCAGGTCATGATCTCACAGCTCATGGGTTCGAGCCCTGCGTCGGGCTCTGTGCTGATGGCTCAGAGCCTGGAGCCTGCTTCGGATTCTGTGTCTCCCTCTCTCTCTGCTCCTAACCCACTTGCATTCTGTCTCTGTCTATCTCAAAAAATAAATAAACATTGAAAAAAAATTTTTTTAAATAATAATAGTCACAGGGCCAACGAGGAAGTGAAGAGATAGTATCACTTTAGGAAAAAGAGCAGTCCACTGTATCACATACTGCACACATAGCAGGTAAAGTCTTGTGAATTCCTCACCTAGGAGGCCGTGGGCAACCATTGTCAGTACGCTCAGTAGAGTGGTAGGATCAGAAGAATGACTGCAGTGGCTTGAAGACATGAGAAGTTAGAAGGTATTACAGACAAATCTCAAAGGTCAGCATTAAGTTGAAAGGAATAGAGATTGTAGTAGGTAGACTGGGTCTCAGTTAAGCCAAGAATACCCTATTCAACTTTGTGTCCTGTGTACAGAGGACACAGTAGGTGTCTAGACCCTACTACAGGTGCCATAGAGCCAGAATAAACATAAGTGCATATTGGGAAAATGAGAAGAGCTACATGTGGACTGTATGTGTAACTGGTACCATGGTTTTCTTTGTGTCTTCCCACTGTCCTTTTGGCAGTGTCTTTGCTTTCCAAAATCCAGATCCTGGAGGAACTAGCTGGATTGACTTGGTAAACACTATTATCTCCCTCGGAACGAGCCTGCCAGCCAGTTTGCCTCTCCAGCCTTGGCTCAGTATTATGGATGGCTTAATTTACCCTTAGTCCTGTGGGTAGCCGGGATTTGTGTAAAAGCCAGTAAAATGTATTTTACTTGCCCTGTAAAATATATCTTTTACATAGTTTGCCACAACGCACCAAATTTGATTTGGACAGTACTTAAAGCATTTCACTTGAGCATTTTCCACTTAATTAACAGAACACTTACAGTTTGATCTCCTGACGAAATAATTATAACTGGCTATATACCACATACCCCTTTCTTTTCTTTACGGTGATGTTTCACTATGAGTGTGTGTGTGTGTGTGTGTGTGTGTGCGCGCGCACATGCGCGCACACACATATTTATACGGAAAGAATTAAACAAGTTGATAGGCAACCGTGGGTCAGTTCTTATGAGTCTACATTCGATATAAATACAGTTATCACTAGGTGTTTAAGCAGTGGGTTATGTAAGGACCTGGGTTCTCATTGCTGTATGCCCTCCATTTCATTTCCCTGTATTGTGCTATTTCAGGAGAATTTTTATGTGGTTAGGAAAAGACAGTGGTGCGCATAAATCTTTGAGACTGCTTACAGCCCTGGTTATCTATTTTAAAGTAATTACCACTTCTCTAAGGCTTCTGTCTTGAAGTCATTTTTATGAAATAAAATTAATTCATCACCTATTCTACTTCTGACCGTTATCATGGAAGTTTAAAAATTCATTCTTGGAAAATTCTTATTGCCCAAGTAAGTTTATTTGAGGAAATGAAGAATCATCTAAAACGCAATTATTTCTTTTTAAAGGACTTTGCAACTGCTGTCCTTTAATGTTCTATTTTCACTTCTACAGCTTAGCTACACTTGGCGCCCTTGCGTTCTAATGTGAAGTACCAGCATTGAGTAAGAACGTCTTGTATAGTCAGACTACGTAGAGCAGGCAGAGATAAGAGAGAAAATGCAGCACTGATCACAACAGAGTGATGATGAGAGGGCAGGCATGGCAAAAGAGCAGTGGCAGAGAGTGAAGTCATTTCTAAGAGTGTCGCAGATGAGAAAATAAATAAATGATTGAGGCTGGAGTGGGGCTGGGAAGTTTAGAAGCTAAAGAACGTAAAGCCGAAGCTGGTGTTTCCTCCACGGTAGGCTTCGTGTAACAGCCACTTTGGGAAAATGCTTGCAAGGCCAGAGACACGGGTGCTTCTGGCATCACAAGCCGTGCTTTATGTGGGGGTGAAAAAGTTGAAATTAAGAAAGGAAGGAAGGGGAAATCGGGGCACGATTGAGCATAATCATGTGTTTAGTAATGCAGACACATTATTAAATCCAGCAGAGAAATGACTCCTTCGCTATTGATTCCCTTCAGCTGTACTTTGGGTGCCAAATAGCATTTCTAAGGTGGCTTAAGTGATTTTTGAATGTTTCGTCTTTTTAAATGTCTTATGTTTCTTTTTTGCATTTCAGCTATGAGGATGGCCAAGTCGGAGATGCAAATATTAACACGCAAGAAGGAGGCATTCACAAAGAGATCCTTCGAGTAATTGGTAATCAAACCGCTACTGGGTAAAGGACCACCATTTAATTAACGTGATTTGAAAGCCTTCCTCGGGTTCAAAGCTGGATTTTGAACTGAAGAAGATGATAAAATAATTTATTGTTATTATAAACAAAAGTAACCCTTTGAATACTGATTTTTTTCTTAGTATTTCTAAGTATCTCATTAAACATACCTAAAATGGTATACAATTTATCAATTGTAGGGTTATGGAATCTAGTAATAAAATTACAACAGCACTTAAACTTAAGTTTGGGTTGCTCACACAATAAACAGATTGAAAAAACAGTTTTGTGCTGATATTTTTATATTAAACTCTTTAATTGGAAATTTGGTATTATATACCGACATTTTAGGTTACCAAAATAGAACTGAGAACATTTTATAATGACGTCTAAATCTATACAATACTTTGCAATAAGTCTGTTTGCACATTCCGATGTGCTATTTAATTAGTGGTATGAACATTCAAATGTTTGGGGAGGGGATGTTTCCTATTCTCCTGTTACTTTTTTCTTAAACAAAAACAATTAGGTCTTAGATGCAGTGCTTTGCCCAAGAGTATGTAATGTACATATCTATAGATTCATGCATCAAAATGTGTGTGATGGTGCATATATGTGTGTGTATACACATATATGTGTATTGACAACAGAGATGGCATGGCTCCATGATTCCATTCCCATTTAATGAAAAGAAAATAATATTCAGTAAGCAGGAAATCTGGACATAAACCAAGATATGAGTCAAATTTATCACCATTCATTCACTGAAAATATTTACAAACAATTTTTCTATTTGTTTAAATAATTTTTCCTTCAGTTAAAATTCAACTCTTTTATAATGTTCTCTAACAATTATAATTTGGGGAACACAGGTGCCCCAGGTGGACTAAATCTATATTCAAATGATTATATGTTTAAAAGAAGGGCCTCAGAATTTAAACAAACAGTGTATATTTTTTATTTACTACAATGGAACATTTTTACAATTTATTTATACCACACCAGCATTTTTATATTTTTTCATCTAATACCTCTGCTTATGTTTTTTCGTATTGAGAAAGAAGACAAACTTTGAAGTTTCTTTTATATTAAAAGAACACAAATAGATTTATAGAGAATAATAGCACCAGCTCTCAGCATTTTCCTTTCAAGAGTCATGTGCTCATCAAAATCATTTCTATTTCTTTGGGTCCTGAAGTTATTCTTGCTCATTATAAGTTTTAATTGACAGTGTTTTATTTCCTACGTGATATCTTTGGAATAAGGCCATTCATGAGAGCAGTTTAATTAACAAGTCTGCCACTCTATTCAGACCCTGAATCAAGGCTCATATCTGATTCTAATTTATTTAGAAAGAAAAAAAAAAGTAAAAATGTATAGTCATTTGCAAGTATAATGTTATAACTTCTGTGTTTATTTCCTTTGGCACACAAGGTGAGCAAAAAGGTCACACGCATCGCTAAGGGTTGCTACTTAAGTATTTACCTATTGGTTGTTTCCTTATATTGTAAATAATTGATAATGCCACTTATTTCTGCAAAAATAGACTTGAAGCGGTTGAGATATTAATCATTGTGATAGGATCCACTTAAAACATTGATCCATTCCGACTTGGGCCTCCAAACTCAAAGCCAGACTGAGGCATAGGAGGGCATAGATCTAGCATGTCACTTAGTACTCTGTGACCAGATATTTGAAGACTTTCCATGGGACAAGTGGACGACTTGCTTCTTTCTGCCAAGACTCCCCAAGTCTCCCAAATCCCTTTGACTGCGTTTTAAAAACATTTTTAAGCGTCAAAATTACTATTTTCAAATTAATTTTGTGGCACGTTCTATATATAATATAGTTGTGAAGACGTAATGGCAGGATTTGGAAGTTGAGGTCTTGGAACCCCACCTGTGTGGCCACTGGCAGCACTGAGGCAACTCCAAAAACGCCCTGTAGCGCCCCCCACCAAGCATAGTTTTCGAACCACGGACCTAATCCATTAAGGTTTTACTTAACAGTTGAGTGATCTACGAGGAGTGTAGTATCAGAATCTGAACTGGAATGGGTGGCTTGGAGGACTCAGGGGAGAGTATTTTAGGGAGGAAAAACTGGAAGAATGCAAACCTCTACCACCAGTTTAAGAATATAACTTGGATGTAAATTTTTAAAAAAATGAAAAGAAAACAATAAAAGTAGATTCACCTCTTAGAGCAGGGGAAGCAGTTGATAGTTTTAATGCCCACTAACTATTACAGACAATGGACATCTGTTATGATAATAAGATGTCTCCAAATAGTAACTAATTGAATGCTATTGCAGTGCAAAATGACAGATTTTAAGTTTGTTTTGAAAAATTAAGTGTCAGAATCTCTGTAAGCAAATATTCGAAGTATGAGAGCCAATCTTTTAATTGAACGTTTTTGATATTGGGGTTACTATACTATACTGGTACTTACCTTTATTTTTAAATAATCCAATTTCAGTATTAATTAATTAATAATATTCATTAATATTCATCAATAAATGAATCACGCTTCCAAGTAGGTCTGTAAGATTTAGAAGTTTAAACATTATCATGCCTTGATTCAGTCACCCCATTAAGATATTACCTATTGACATATTTGATGATTCCAAACATGTGATATTGTATTGTATTTATATAATATTTGAAGTCTGTTCACTGATGCTTTGTAACAGTTGTATTAATTGTGTAGTCATTACTACTTAGCATTAACCCACTGAGCAAAGGTAATCATTTATTTTCATTCTTGAAGTAGGGAAAGAAGAACCTTAATTTATTAGTTCTGCTTTTTCCTACATTACTGATTTTTGTAAACATTTCACTATGAGTGATTTGTCCTTTTCATTGTCCACTGTATGGGAAAAAAACAAGAAAATGTGTGAACATTTGAGAAGAGAAAAAAGTAATAATATACTTAAAACCTAGTGCTATAGAATACATTATGGTAAGGTACCTTGGGTGCCTTAGATTGCATTATGTTGAAATGATTTTTATTTTTATTTTTTCTTCAGCAAATCTCAGTCAAATGTTGGATTTGAAGGTGGTTTTTAAATTTAAAATTTAAATGAGTGCCACCTCCTTAAACTTAGTATCATTAATGTGGTGTAAGAAACCAACCCAAAAACTATTGCTAATGCTCTGAATATTTTTCATTGAAAAATTTAAGAGTTTAAAAAAGAAATCTCTCAGTTATTCTCCACTTTGCTAAAAGAAGGGAAACTTTTAATACGCAGTATAAATTTTTAATATCATTGAAAGAATTCTAGCACTACTTTATACCGTAGTATCATAACTTGCCAGAGGGCATGGTGTCGAAGAAAGTTTTAAGGAAAAATCATCATCTTTGTAAATGTCTGGATGCCTTTCATCAGATAGTGATTTAATATGTCATGAAGGGCCACTCAACCTTGGACTGTCTACCACTTAAATATGTGGATTTCATAGTAGCACTTGAAGCACATTTAAAAAATACTAGGATGTTATTCGATTGTTCCGCTGAATTCTTCATTCTAACACTACCTCAAGACAATTGACAGACCGTTTGTTAAGGTAAACTGGGTTTCCAGTATAAGGAACGCATAAAATTTTGCAAATGGAAGTTATCAAGTAATTCAACAGTCAAGACTGTGCTGGACATAGATATTGTCAGTTACCTCTTGACAGTGCAGTAATACGGATATTTCAGTCACTGGTGATGAACGACATAGCTAACTAACACCCAGTGAGTTATGTGAAGGGGTTTCAAGCTGCAAAATCTGAATATAAGTAGTCCCCTTTAAGATTGGTTTTCTCCATGGGCCAATTTTATGTCCATTCACCTAAGCTACAAACAATTGCCCACTTACAGTTAAAGGATTAACATACTCAACTGCTTTGCCAGAGTGGCAGACTGAATATTCAATTATTTTCGCATTGAATGCCTGCTAAATTTTTGTCAGATGAAATATAAATTTGATGTATATTATTGTCCAGTCAATTTTTCCTGGAGATTTTGTATACACTATGATATATTAGGATAAGTTTTTGTAGGTTGAAAGAATTTCAAGTAGTTTTTAGACAAAACATATCCATGAGTGTGAAAAAGCTGTGTTGAAGAATAGATTACATTACACATTTACCAGCAAGTCAGTAAAAAAATAGTGCTTATTTACATAGTCAACATAATTTAATGTTCTAAAAATATTTTCTTCAATCTGCCCAATATTTAATGTATCATTTGAGATTTTTAAAAATGCAGCCACTCCTTTATGTAAACATTAAGATATGCCTATGTTTCTTTAACTATCCAGCCTTCTTTACAATAAATTTCTTGACTTCTGTGCACAAAATAGTATTGCAACCTGCTATTTAGCCTTTGGTGCCTTAGAGTTATTATAAATATTTAACAATATGTACATAATGTAAATACTGCCAAGAGATCACTAAGGCCAAATATTTTCTCTATTCACTTTTTATTGCACTTGCTTTCTATTGCTACTTAAGCCTCTTTTATCCAGCTTTGTAATAGTTCTAACATTGTAGCCAATGTAAATGTTTACTTTCAATAAATCTGAATTTGTTCAACAAGTACGGTATATGTGGGCACTATTTTGAAAACTCGGTGAGACCTTAGCTACTCCTCACGATGAATCTTGCTTCTGGGGACTAGATATTTGAAGTTCTCAACAAACTCTAAAAATGATGTTGCCCTTTTCACTTGTAAAGTACTTCTAAAATAGGAGGGAATAAAAGAAAAAACCCATCTTGTCAGCATTGCCCCAGATAGTCGTGATAGATTTAATTGGTCATGTTAATTTCAAATTCTGTCAAGAAACAGAGAGGATTGAAACAAAAGAGTTTTATACGTTTTGTATATATGCTTTGTAAACACCTCAGCATACTGTCAAAAGGAGCACTTCACGTGAACTATCTTGAATTTTCTAACCTGACTTGATTAGTAATTGGAAAATGATTTTTAAACCACTACTTTTTGTAACATACATCTCATTAACTGAGTAAGACCTTAGTCCATAAACAAATTTGGTTTTCTAAACACATTAATAGTAAATATGAGGAACTCAGTTTATATTCTCATAAGAGATAAAGTAATTTTTTTTACTCCTGTTACATTTATAGCTGAGAAACCATAGATAGCAAACTTCTGTTTATGTCAGTTACTCTAGAAATACTTGTTAAGAGTCTGTGATGCATATTCACAGTCACGATATTCTTTTATATATATATATATATATATATTTTTAACGTTTATTTATTTTTGAGGGACAGAGACAGCGTGAGTGGGGGAGGGGTAGAGAGAGAGGGAGACACAGAATCTGAAAGAGGCTTCATGCTCCAAGCTGTCAGCACAGAGCCCGACCGTGGGGCTTGAACTCATGGACCATGAGATCATGACCTGAGCCGAAGTCAGACACTCAACTGACTGAGCCACCCAGGCGCCCCCACAGTCACAATATTCTTATAAGAAATAGCGTTAGAATTTGTGTTGGCCTTAAGGAGCCTTCAGTCTGTTTGTGAAAAGCAAAAACATGTTTGGAAATAATTCACAAATCACATAAAAACAACACTATTGAATGAAAAAGACCAAAATGCAAACACCACTTAGAAGAACAGATGAACGACATCATAGCTACGGGGGAACCACCATGGGAGACCCATGGTGTTAGCTGGCCCCTCAGTATCCCATTGGCCTTCCCCAACCCGAAGCCAAGCCTTTCAAAACAAAAAGGAGAGGAACACTGACACATGATGAGAAGTTGGCTTACAGATGCAAGGGTCTTGAGTGAACCTACAAAAACTCCCAAATAACTTGAATCCATTCAACTAAAAACTGCAATGCAAGTGACGTTTTGAATCCTTTCATTAGTGTTAACGAGTAGTGTATTACTAATTTCTGTTTACTTATTCATCGGATACTCTTTGTAATCCTTTTGCAACAAAGTTATAATAATTTACTTGCATGTCTGTTTCTTCTTTGTTGTAATTAATACATGTATTAGAAAGCACTTCATTTTTTTAAATTTTAGCTTTCGATTCTTCACATTTTTGATAATCTCCTTGTGACTTCTCAGTCTTACTGACTTCTGGAGCTTCCATTCCCTCTGACACATACCTGCATTCCTCGTCACAGGAATATAGTTGGCAAGAGTATATTTCTACATCCTAGGTTAACTTAAAGTCCCTTTAAGCCTGCTCTTTTGGAAAGTCAACGTTGAGGGTCCCTGAGGATTGTTGAGTATTTATTTGGCCTCTATTTCTGTTCCCAACCTCCAGGTCTCTCTTTTTAATTATTTCAGATAGTAGTGACTTCTAACTTGTATCTAAGAGCACTGAAGATTTCAAAGCTATCAAACATACATAGTTTAAAAATCATGTATTCTTGAATTTCAGCTAAGAGAAATTTTGATTAAATAGGATTTGCTTTAGCACTTTATAATTTAGAAAGCACGTTCACGTAGATTGTCTCACTTACCCTTCAGAGTAACTATGAAATGTGTTAGCAGATTTAACTCTTATAGATAAGAAATTAAATAGCCTATCAAATGGGTCACTAGGCTCCAAACCTAGGATCAGAGTTTCTGAGTCTTCCTCTCTGTGCTCTTTCTTTCTAATAAACCTTGTTTATTATTTCTGAGATCCCAGATCCGCAAAACAGAAAACAAGTGTAAGAATTTCAGTAGACCAGGGGGGGTGAGTCAATGAAGATTTAGTTCTGATTGCCTTAAAGAACTCTACCAGGCAATCATTAAAACCATTCATCGGCTAGGTGTGATCCTATTCTGGAGAGCCTGGAGGGAAAGAAGTCTGCCCTTGAATGTAATTGCAAATGGAAAAATCATTGTCAGCTCTGGGTGAGTGACATCATGGAAATGGGGTTTTGGAAGTATGCTGGCAGCCATGTTCGGAAGGCTCTCTGAGAGAGGCAGAAAGCAAGAAGCTTTAAATTGGTTTTAGTAATTCTCACAGGTACAAGGGCCTGAGAGGAGGAACTGAGAGAAAGAATTGGTAGACAAGAGATAAGACTTAGGAAAAAACAGTAAATTGGTAAACAAGAGGTTCAGTTTCCATGTTAGCATACCTTAATATAACTTGAGAATCATTTTCCTCTGAATTTTTTATTGGAGATACCAAGATTCTCCTACTCCTTTTAGTATTGGGGAAAGAGAGAAGAGCTAACTCAAGAGCGTCTCTCTACATCAAGTCTGTAAACACATATCCTGCATGTGAAGAAGGGTGTGTGTGTGTGTGTGTGTGTGTGTGTGTGTGTGGAGGATGTTCTGATCCACAAGAGGGCATGTTTGTGAATGCACTTCACCCTTCACCCTTCACCTATGAAACCTATAAATACTGAGATTTGTAAGTAGTTGCAGTAGGTTAATAAATCCCATATCTGGTTTGGTATGATATGTCATTTCCTGGATCCATTGAATTGTGTGCATGTTGTCAAATTGCGTGTGTGTGTGTGTGTGTGTGTGTGTGTACAAAGCACTATATCCTAGGAAATTCACTTAAGATTCACTGCCCAAGATGATGGTACCTTCCTCTACATGCTCCACTTGGAAGACACTGTCCACCGTGAATGGCTCCAACTCCCACCTGTAATGATGATTCCTAAGCTGCACCTCTTGGTCCTGTCTCTCTCCCGGGCTTCAAATTGGTAGGATCAAATGATGGTAAACAAACATCTCTTCCTCAGTGTTCCAGAGATAACTCACGGGTGTCCCCACCCCCCAGCCATTCTCCTCTCCTTTCAGACTTCCCTCAGTGAACCAATGAATGGCCACCCCATCCACCTGTTTACTCAAGCCGGGAGACAAGTCGTTTCCTGTTACCCTCCCTTTCACTCAATCCCCACCAATTAATAGCCAAGCCATTTAATTTCTCTTTGTAAGTGTCTTGAGTGCGTTCAAGTATCTTGATCTCTCCTGTGACTTCCTTTGTTCACTTTTACATGGGTTATATCAGTAACTTCCAGTGGCTCTCCTTCGCTGAATCTGGTGCCTTCTACCCAGAACAGATATCCAGCCAGCACATATGAGTACAGCCTTATGATTGCTAGGATACTGAATACCTCTGTATGTTAGTAAATAGACACTGACTCCAGTGGCACATGTCTGGAGAAAGCAACTGAAGAGTTAACTTGGGAAACATCAGACCCTCCTGCCCTTAGATCCCCGCTAAATAGGCTACTAGATACTTTTAATATCACAACTGGCTCTAGTTAAAGTGATCTTTCTAATTTTTTTAATGTTTATTTATTTTTGAGAGAGACGGAGACAAAATGCAAGCGGGTTAGGGGCAGAGAGAGAGGGAGACACAGAATCCGAAGCAGGCTCCAGGCTCTGAGCCGTCAGCACAGAGCCCGACGCAGGGCTCGAAATCACGAACTGCAAGATCATGACCTGAGCCGAAGTCGGACGCTCAACCGACTGAGCCACCCAAGGTGCCCCTAAAGTGATCTTTCTAAAATGCACACTTGATTTTGTAAGCCCTTTACTTAAAATCTTTCAACGTCTCCTAACATATCTTTCAAAATAAAACTGACCCCTTCTTTTTATTCCCTCTCCAGCCTCATTTTTCACCACCACCCCTGCGATGCTTATACTCAGCACTGGAGCCACACTGAATTATACGCAGTCCAGAGAACAGCCCATTGCTACTCACTTCCTCTCACGTGCTTTCTCTTTGCCCAAGACAGCCACATTCCCCATTTCCAATTTTTACCCTCTTAGCTTTAATCTCTTCTCACTTCTTTCAACACCTTCCCTCTTACTCCCAGACTGGACCAGATGATTCTTCTAAATCTCCGAGTATCTGACCAGAGCTCATCTATCTCACTTAGCACACAATGAAAAGGTTTATTGACTGCCTGCTTCTTCCCCCTAGTCGCCCCTCTTCCTTGGTACCAGGCACAGATTATTTTCGGTGCCTTAGTATGTACATAAAAACTAACTTACAAATGTCTATCTGATGAAGATCGTCTTCAAATACAGTGACCTTAAAGCCAAAAATCTTTAGAATATGTCTTATAGTTGGCACATAATATATTCATAAGTCTAAACAGCTACTCAGCAGGAGGAATCTAACAAGCCACATCACCATCACCGTCATCGTTATCATCGTCATCATCGTCATCATGGGCGCCCGCTCCAACTCCATCAGCTGAAGAAAATCTAGAAACCCCTGGATGTTGCTAACATCTACTCTCTCTTGTCACCCTTGACAAGACCCTTGGACCAAGCAATACCTGGATTGGAAGGTCATTTAGAGGCCCCAGAATGAAACAGAAGACCAGATACTTGCAGATTTATAATTTAATGTCAGTAATTTGCATAATCAAAGGATCATTGCTTTGCTAAATAATTACCTTAAATAATGAGCTTCTTTAGCATATTTAAGAGTTCATTTACAGGTCATTAACTACTTGACATACATAGAAGAGAGATACTTTAAGCTAAAGTACTAATCCTCATTACCAATAAAAATAAATCAGTGATGGAATTAAGTACATCTATAATTATAAGGCAATGGTGAAATAAGGTTCCTTCTAAAGGAATTGCTTGCTTCTAACATGGTATAAATTGTAACAAACCTGAATTTTATTATACTTACTACTTTGTGACATCTAACTAAATTTTTGCAGCTGTGTAATTGGGAACATTTCTATTCTTTATGTGTTTCTGGGTTAACTTCTGGGATACGTATTTCTTAATAGTTGTAGGCTTATAGCATAATCAATATTCTAGTGCTGAGCTCCAGCAGCCGTAAAGCAGTGTAGCTTTCTGCAATTTATTATTATTTGGAATCTTTTCCCCTGAGTATATGCCTATTGCAAATCTATCCATAATTCAAGGCCAAACTCATGTACCCTCAAGTACATGAATACTTTCTGGATCACCCAGCCATAAATGATGTCTCCCTGCTCCAAATTCCTGCAATGCTTTATAGTTTTCTTGGAGCACTGACATAGTTAACACTGTTTTTGGTGCTTTTTGTGTAAAAAAAAAACTGCATTCCTGAACATCATACTCTAGGTACCACCACCATTAGTCCCTCTTTGCTAATGTTAGGTTAATTTCCTAACTTTAATCTAGTAAACATTCAGTGTTTAATTTTATAAAGCCTTGTAATTAAATAGCATTTTAAAATTTCTGCTAGCATTATTGAAGAAAGTGACAGAGTGAGGCCCACCACTTTGGATGGAAGGTGACCGCAGTCCCTCCCCACTTCTATCAGACCTTTTCCACTTCTGCTACCTAACCGGGATGATTTGGGAGAAGGAACAGCACAGTGTTACCATTTAGCTACGTAATATAACAATGAACAATATTGATCGACCACTTTCCATTCTCCTTATGGGAGTTTCCTTAATTTGTAGAGGGTGAAAGGGACTGGTCACACGTTACGCATGAGGCAAGATACCAAGCTACATATAGACATTCAAAAATCATCAGACAAATGCATGATTTGCTTTTTAGTAAACAAGTTTTTAAAAAGTATGTAAGCGGATAGTAAATTTCATAAACAGTGATTTTTGTTTTCTACTATTGTGTGAGTGACATCTGTTTCCAGAGATCAAGAATGCTAGTTCAGCTTGCATAATTCTAAGAATGAGGGTTTGGAATGGTGCACCAGCACATTTTCCCATCGAGATAGCAGTGCCGATGGCTCACTGACTACCTTATTTCTGTCCAAGGCGCCTCCATTCCCGAAGTGACCACGTCGAAAACAATTTCCCTTGCCCACTACATCCACTCAGTCTCCAAGAACTGTCAAATCTCCATGCAAAATATCTCTGCTCCCCTGGAATGCAACAATATTCATCAGTTCTAATACTTTATCTATTCAAAACGCGTATTTTTTAGCCCAGTGTGGACGCCAGTTTCTGTGACACATGTTCTCCAGATGCTTGTTTTTATCTTCAAGAGGTGGTTCCTGCCTTAAGAGTCCACAATCACTAAGAGAGTACAGATTGGGGCAGTTACAATTCAGGATGCTGCACGATGTGACAGGTGGGGACATGGAAGGAAACCTCTCATCGACTCATAGACCTCCTCGTCAAGGTCCTGTCCTGCCCTTGCCCTGCCCTGTCCAGATGTTGTAGTTTCTCATTACTGCATGGACCACACATTCTAACACAGCATCCAAGCTCTGAAGAGACGGAACAGTTTTCCACCTGGACATATGTATCACTTCAGATGACTTTTATTTCCAATCAAACCAGGATCCCCATTAATCCCTGAATCCAGCACACCTTGGACTTTGTTAATTCTATGTCTTTCCTCACCCCCATTTCCCTGTGACTCAAATCATTCTACCCATTACAACCATCCCATCAGTTGGTTTTAATCTCTAAAAATCTCAAAGCAGGGGTACCTGGGTGGCTCAGTTGGTTAAGCATCCAAATCTTGGTTTAGGCTCAGGTCATCATCTCATGGTTTGTGGGTTCGAGCCCCCAGTTGGACTCTGCACCGTCAGTGCTTGGAATTCTCTCTGCCCCTCCTCTTTCAAAGTAAATAAGCAAACTTTAAAAAAAATCTCAAAGGAAATCCTACCTCTTCTCTGAAGCCTGTCTCCAGATGCAATGAATCTTTTTTCTTCTAAATAATGTTACAGCCATTAGTTTGAACATTTCTCGTCATATTCTGCTATAGTTAAGAGCAATAGCCTTGCCTCATTTCTGCCACTGGACTGGAAGCTCCTCCAGATTAAAACACACACACACACACACACACACACACACACACACACACACACACCCTGTTTATTTTTTGGCATCCTCCAAGACCTGAATAAGTTAGCAAATATTTTTGAATGAATAACAACATACAATTTGAAGATTCTGTGGCAGAGCAGTATTGTATGCCAAGGGCACTTCCTTAACTAGTTTCTGCCCATCCATCCCAATAGCACCAAACCACGAACTGAGGATAAATTAGTATGTCTAAATCTCGTTTTACAAATTCAATACAACAAGATGCTATTTGTGCCCCTAACAACTAGAAATCCCCTCTAGGAAAAAGGAAAATAGTTAAACCTCAACTTGGGATCCTGGTTCTCTGTTTCCTATTCTGTCTTGAAAATACAAGCTATCTTGATACCTTCCTCACCACCTGTTTTTTTGCATCAAAGCCCGTCCAGGCGGGGTCAGGATTAGTGTGGTTGTTGGCTAGAGAAATGAAACAAAAAGGGAGGGTAAACCCATAAGACTCTCCTTTCTCTCTGAACTGTAGCCCCCAGGCTCTGCTGTCTCTCCTCTCATTCTCTGTAGGGATAAACTTACTGTTTTGGCTTCATTTATGAAATTCCCAGGAGACACACAGTGAAATTTCCTTTGCCATATTAGATGAAGATACTTGATTCCTTTGATTATCCTTGGGACTCCTTTTTTTTTTTTCCTATGGGCAAAAAAGAAAGAGGATTGGGAGGGGATCCCAAATAAGCTAAAGTCCTCTTTCCCAGTTGGGAGAGTCCTCAGAGAATCTGGGAAGATTAGGCATGTGTTTTCCTCTGTTGATGTGGGTTGAGGAGTTGGGCACCAGGAGGGAAGGTAGGAAGCTGCCTTTCATTCCTTTCATAGCCAACAGGGCAAAGGAGTCCAGGTCAAAAGCAGCAGGGAAAGTGGGGTAACAATCTTGGAGCCCTCTGATCCCAAGACGAGTCTCAAGAGAAATTGATTTCCCAGCCCCCTAGCTAGAAGCCTCATGTTAACCCTGACTCTTATTTCCCGTGCTACTTTTTAGAAATGATATTCAGCTTGTTTAAATGCCCACTTAGTTGGGTTTTGCTTGTAGCAATGTCACCATCACCTCTTTCAAGTCGTCTAGCTATTCAGATGGATATATATATATCTCATTTATAAATATTATAAATATATATTATATGTTACAAATTATATTATTATAAACATTATATATTATAATTATATTGTAAATATAAATATATGTTATATATAATATCTATCTGCTGTTTTTCATTTTATTTATGTATGCAAGTGCTTTCCTCAGCCTGACTGCAGCTGAGCTTTTACCCACACCTCCACAAGCGTCCTCCAAGCCATGTGTGCTGACATATTTTCAGAAACGTCAGTCTGGAAGGCGAGAAGGTGAAAGGCTGGCCCACACTGGGTTGTGACACTGCTGACAAGCTGTCATCCTCTTGGAGCTTGCAGACAAACGGTGAGCGAAGTGAGCACGATTTAGGAATCTAGGAAACCACCATTTTCCACGTAACCACCAGCAGACCTCACAACAGCAGAGAGATCAAAGTGAAGAGGTTTAAAAGCAGTGACAGGGACTGACATTTAATAAGATTGGCAAAGGCAAGAAGTTAAATATTAAGCCCAGGCTGTAAGATATCAATTGTTCTTCACAACAGAACTATCTAGTGTGTTTAATTGGAAAAAAAAAAAAAAGCCTGTAATTCCTTCATCAACCCTTTGTTTTCCCAGAAAGTGCAGAATGGGGTCCTGAGCACAGAATACATAGTGGAGACTCTAATTAATTAGACTTGTTCACCCTGGGATTTTTAGGCTCTGCATAATTTGACTGTTCCCATCAATCCAACCTTATTGCCCACTAGCTGTCCTTTCCCGGCACTCGGACCATGAGCCTGTCTGCTCTCAGGCCCCAAGTTTCCATCCTTGCTCAGAAGGCCCTGGGTACCAATCCCAATCTATATCTGCAAGCCCAAGCTAAGCTCTGTCTCCTCCATAAACTCCTTCCACGCTGTGATCTGTATTGTTTAGAGATACATCGTGAGGTTGTTTTGGTTTTGATTTGGTTTGGTTTGTTCTGCCTAATATTCTGTAAAGACCCAAGAAGAAAGGAAATATCATGTATACTTTAGCTTTCTGCGAAGTTTAACATACAGTAGGTACTCAATAAACAATTATTGAATATAATTGACCATGATAATTGAGTGTTGTGAGAAAAGAATGAGGTTTGAGGAAGACTGGATATGTAGCCAAGAAAAGTCCTATATAGCATTACTTAGTCGTTCCTACTTTGTCTACCCAGCACCCATATGTCCTTCCGTCTAAAGTTATCTCCCTGATCCAACTATTCATTCACACTGATGTCTCCTTATGTCTTCTGAGACTGAGGCCCTGATGTTATTCATTTGCCTCATTAGCTCTAGTCCAATGCCTGCTACAGAGTAGGCACTCAGTATGCCTTCGTGAACGTGCCGACTTCCCAGGGCCTTTCATGAATTCATGAGTGAAAGCAGCAAGGTCACATTGGGCCTCTGAGCAACGCCTCTCACACCGATCAGGGAAGTCTGCCCTGTGATGAAAATACTCCAGTGGGCCCAGTAGAAACACATCCTTGGACCAAGGATTCAGGTGCGGGGGGGAAGGAGGAGGCAGGCCTTCTAAGCAGGGGAACTGCACGAGGGCCACACGAGAGTGAAACAGAGTGAGTGTGCAGGGGAAGGGAATAGCTTTCCATTAATTTTATTCCCTTTTGGTGCTTGGAGCTGTGTCTTCTTTTGGCCTCCCCTCCTTTTACCTTGACTTTGCCTTTCTCATCTCTGTTTGCTTTCCTTATCTTCTCCACTCTCCCTCTTAAACTCCAATAATCCTGAAATGCAAACTGAGGGTAGACAGAGAGCCAAAGAACCAGGAGATACCCTAGATGGGTATCTACCCATCTAACCACCCTAGATGCTTATGTGGTACATAAGGTATAGATTTTCCCCAGCAAAATGAATCAGGGCTGAAAATAAGGCAATTTTTTAATAGGACATAATAAGCAACTTGATGCATTTCAGTACTGAGTAGAACTAAAAAAAATAAGTAAGTAGCTAACTATGCTTCAGGTTCTCTGCTGGACACAGGGTGGATACGAAGGAGGTCACCTTGAAGGGCTATACAGTCTGTGAGGTCCTTATCGATAAGAATGATAATGATGATTATTAATGCTACGTACAAGGCATTGTTCTCAATACTTACAATAAGCTTTGTGGTTGATCCCATTATTATCCCATTTTACATATTAGAACAATGAGGCAAAAGGGCACGGGGATTTGGCCAAGGTCACAAATTCACTGAATCGTGGAACCAAGGCCATCCAACTTGACTTCACACTTATCTGCCCTGTGATTTTGTCTCCCTCTCTCTGATCAGCACAATGCTAAGCACAGAATCCACATGCCAAAGGGTTTGCTGAACTGAATCACTTTTATGCAGTGTTTATAAAAAGTTTTTATCCATGCCTTTTGAATTAATTTTGGCATTTATAATGGCCCAGAAAAAGACCTTGGCCAGTGAGAGGACCTCACAGGAATGAAAAGAACAGCTGCTAATATAAATGCTACTCACAACACTTAGAGAGTTTTGCCAACAAGTTCAGCAGAATCCTGGGAATGTCTGCTCTAGAAGGCCTTGAGATCAATTCCGGTGCCCTATCCTCTGCCCAGGCTGCTGCTGGCAAATCAAATGCTCCGTTCACAGAATGTTGAATGAGCATCTCCACGAGGGGCCACTGGAACAGGCTAGGTTCTGCAAAATGCAGCAGAATAAAACCCAGAAATTGTCGTACCAACTCACATGGCCTGGGGTGCAGTGACCTTCATCATCCTTTGCACTATGAAGCTTTGGAATAATATCAGACTTATGAGGTCCAAAGCAAAACATCACAGAAAACTCAATACGTATATAGGACTCATAGATACCTCTATGGGAAGTGGAGGCTATACTCTGTATTTGGTTATCAAGAGATTGAGCTGCCATCCAAAGTATTTTCTCACGGAGCAGTGTGTCAGAGTTGTGGAGGGAGCCATGAGATTATAAAGATTATTTATCTATATGATCTTTTATCCATCAATGAAGTCATCGAGGATGGATGTTGGCCACGTATTACATGCAATCCCCAGGCAAACAGTTGGGAATGCAGAGGTGAAATACAATGAAATGCTCCTATACTCATGAGGGCAGGAAAAAAATTTTTTAATTTGTTCATTGCTGTGCCAATCCTATGCGTTTTTGCCCTCAGATTCATTTTGCACCCTTCCACTGCTCGGCTGTGTGTCACAGTGGGAGCCAAACCTCCTAGATTTCTCATGCTCCTGTTTTGACTGGCTTCCAGACAGTCTTGACAATGGGAAGCACTAGCAGGAGACTGGGGAACAGAAGGGAGGAGACAGGAATTTCTCCTTCCATTTGTTTCCCTGGTGGCCTCTCTAGCAGAAGCTGTCTCTCCCCCGTGGCTCCAGCTAGCAGCTGCAGGCCAGGCTGTGTGGTTCCAGTTTCTGAAAGGTGACCTCCACCCCCGGAATCTTGTAGGTCTCTCCCTCTTTTAGCCTCTCCAGTCCCAGGATGGTGCCTTCCTGGTATTATTAACTTCTGGACTGTGTCCCCTTGCCTTGTTTGGATTCTTATCTTCTCTACCACCCGAGTAACCAATACCCTGAATTAAATCTCTTCTGTTGTAAATACTCACAGTGCTTTCTATTTTAGCCCCTGACTAACACAACTGCTATCTTCCCTGTGCTCAGAACAGAGCAGTACACATATTTATTGGTCGGTATTTGTTAAATGAACAAACTGATTAGTGGGGGGAGACACCAGTGTACAGATGTTTATAATATATACCGTAAGTATGATAAGATGGACATGCACAAGAACAGAAAAAGAAGTGCTTGGCATGTTTTGAGAATCTAGGGAAACTGAGTTTTGAAGGAGGAGTTTTCAGGTGAACAACAGGTAAGGCACTTTCCAAGAGTCAGAATCTACAGGAAGAGAGATAAAGAGATAGTAAGGAGAAGGGATCTATGGAGTATTTCTTCAAGCGTGAGATGTGAAGTGACTGAGAATTATGGAAATCAAATTAAAAATGATCAGCTCTAGACCACAAAAGACCTCATGTCCAAACTAAAGACTTTGGATTTATCCTGCAAAATCATTGAACAAGTTTCAAGCAAGGAAATTACAAGAACACCCCCCAAAATTCGATATCCCTGATATGCCCATTTCAAAAACAAAGCAAGCATTTCAGATTACTTAATTTTTACCTTTCTTTGTTTGCCCATTGCTTATTTTTGTCACAAAAAGCAACAGTTGCTGACATATTGTGTCTAGTTAAAGATGATTTTCAATGACAGTGGATGCTTCATGTGAAGATGCCTTCATGAATACTGATGAGTTAAGAACCTCAGGGTCTACGCTGCTCCATTAGAATAAACATCAACCACGCTTTGTTTTGTTTTTAACCACTGATGCATCACCTTACAATGTCAGAGGTGTGCCTCCTTACCGGCTGCCAGATGGCTGCCATGTGCCAGTTGCCTAAAACCCCACAAAAAATGTCATCTACATCAAGAACTATCCAAAAATGAGAAGAGAAGACTACAGAGTATCAGGATGCTGTGTTTTTACAACCATATTGGTATGGAACCTTTGCTAAGTATGCTAATATATAGATACAGCCCCAAATGCTGGAAGCAACGCCTGAGCCATTACCTGTGCGCACAGAGGAGTAAGGAAGGGCAAGTCGTGATGGCTTGGATCTCCGAAGCCCATAGCTTCTGTGTACCACCAACTTTGAAAGGATTTTTACAATTATTTTCTTACTTCCTTGCTCCTCGAACTTTAGATACAATTGGCTTAAATGCCTAGGTCGATACCTTATGGGAATTCAAAACCTAACTGTAGATTGCTCATGGGAACAGGTCACCTTCGCCTCCTGGTTCCTGACAGGTGCTATTTCTGCATCGTCCGTGTTTAGAGTCAGAGACGGAGCTCAGACGTTCCCTCCCTTGCCACACACACATTGGGGCAGTACTGCACTGCATCACCAATGATTTCTCCCTCAGCACTAACAAGTTGTCCGGTTCTGGGGCATCTGGGTGGTTCAGTCGGCTAAGCGTCCGATTTTGGCTCAGGCCATGATCTCACAGTTCCTGAGTTCAAGCCCTGTGTTGGGCTCTGTGCTGACGGCTCAGAGCCTGGAGCCTGCTTCGGATTCTGTGTCTCCCTCTCTCTCTGCCCCTCCCCTGCTTGCGCTCTGTCTCTCTCTCTCTCTCTCTCTCTCAAAAATAAATAAGCATTAAGAAAAAAAATTGAAAACTAGTAGTTCAGTTCTTTCAGCTGTCTCCCCCTGGGGTTTTCTCACTGGCTCTTCACGGGCTACTCGTGCCATTGTATTTCAGCTTCCTCACCAAGAAATTTGCATGATAAAATTTTCCAACTTCTTATATGATTGTCTTTTATTCTAGTTTATCCACCAACTGTCATCCTAACAGTAACAAGGAAGAAACTGCTTAAAGAAGTTAAGCCAGCGTAAGGGATCAACATAAGTGATCTTAGCATTAAGGTTACTGCTGTGGTTTAAACATCATTAGGTCCTGGCTCCCTTGAGACTCTGATAAAAATGTTGGACTGCCATCTCCTTGTTGCCAGATAGGGGTTGAAATCTTGGTTCGCCACTCAGCCTCTGTAGATTTCTGACCAAGTGGATCCCTCCTTACGGTTGGGTGCAAATGAGAGTTATGGTTCCCCATGGGTCCCCATGGATGTCTAGCAGGTCAGCAGGAGTAGGAGTGCCTTGTAACTTGCTCCCTACATGACCTCCATGAAAACCACAGAAGGAGGTTGCCCTCATTACCACCAGGCCGTGAGAAAACCACTGGGCCTTTGCGGGTGTGGGCAAGGGTGGAGCCAGTTGTGGGGTTTTTTTGGTCGGTTGGTTGGTTGTTTTGTGTGCGTGTTTTGTTTTCTGTGGTGCTTGGATACAATACAGTGATCATTGTCTAAAACTTCTCTTGGCTAGGCCGCCCCTTTCCTGGTCCTTTGGTTAGAGAGAGCAGGCTTTATTTGGGGCTTTTTATCTGTTAACATACCGGGGTTTCTGGCTTCCTCAGATCCAAGCCTAGAATATACAAGGAAAAAAATCCCCCAGAGAACTCACCAGTATTTTGTCCCTTGAATCCCCAGGTCCTTAGCCAGTCTAGCTGCCTCCTCTCCATGTTCCATAGACTTCTTATGTTTATTTTATATAGACTGCCAAGGTTTACAGCTGTACATAGTGGAAGAATAGGAAAAATAAGTCTACCTCATCTCTTGGGAAGTAGAAGTCCACTTCTCCAGTTTTTGTGAGATTTTTGTTTTTATTCTTCCATAAATTTTCTGCTTATGATTTCTACATATTGAACTATTGAATGATCATTGCTATTTTTTATTTCTTACCTAGTTATAGTTTAAAATTATGAACGATGTCATAATGGTTGTAGATATTTTACCATATTCTGATGGACTTTATTTTG
The DNA here is from genome assembly GCF_022079265.1 of Lynx rufus. Classification (NCBI taxonomy): domain Eukaryota; kingdom Metazoa; phylum Chordata; class Mammalia; order Carnivora; family Felidae; genus Lynx; species Lynx rufus. The sequence continues at coordinate 202,040,902 of NW_025814823.1, read as the reverse complement.
TTTATAATGTTGACATGTGGAAATTTTAATCTTTAGATAGTCAAATCCATATGGTAGTTTTTCATGTGAAGTTTTCTTTACATAAAGCTTACAAAGTCTTTCTCTATCCAAATATAAGATAAACATTTGTAGATATTTTGTAGATGACTATTTGTAATTTTTAAAACTTTATATCTTTTTTTTGTTTTTACTTTTCACACTTTCATCCACCTAAAATTCATATTGTTCTATAGCGTGAGAAGAGAAATTCCTTGAACTATGGTTTCAGAGGAAGAATTCTTGATTGTGTTGGAGACTTGAAAATGTTCCCAATTATCCTCAATTCGAGTACAAAATCTTGCTACAATAACTACAGACGGTATCATTGATGTATTTCATGCGTTAGCAGCTCCAGTGCTTCTCCACCGTGTGTCTGCATTCATCTCAGTTCATGTTGAGGATGATGGGCAAGGGGACTTTGCCTGAGATGTCGCCCTCAGAAAGATGGCCATGCGGAAACCCTGTGTGGATGATGGTGGATGTCTTGAGCTGGTGGGTCTGAGGATCCTGGTTGAACCATGTTGCGAAGTCTCCTAACACCCCACATAGCATTCTAAGCCCAGCAACACAAATGACCTCTACTGAGATATTAATGAAGTGATTTACTTCAAGCATCTTGACTTGAAATTAAGGATGCTTTGAAAGATGAGCAGGTGTGCACTATACCTCCTTCATTTTCCTTCACAAATGTTAGTCTTTGTTAACTCCAGGGCTGGGGCACCTGGGTGGCTCAGTCAGTTGAGCAACCAACTCTTGATTTTGGCTCAAGTCATGATCCCAGGGTCATGGAATTGAGCCCTGTGTTGGCTGAGCATAAAGCCTGCTTAAGATTCTCTTTCTCTCTCTCTCTCTTTCTCTCTCTCCCTCTGCCCCTTTCCCCTGCTTTGCGTGTGTGCTCTCTCTCTGTCTGTCTTCCAGAAGAAGAAGAAGAAAAAGAAAAGAATTCTAGGGCTAACCCAAGGTTATTTCTTGCCACTCTTTTGGAGGCTGGGGATCTTTATAATCATCTCCCAGAGTACAAATGGGCCAGTGTGGTGTTACCATCTGGAAAAATCAGGAAGAGATTCTGTGGTGGTGCTTACACCACTGAAAATAAATCCCTCAGTGCTCATTGCCTTTGTCTTTTTTTCCTTTTTTTGTATGTGCTTCTATGTCTTCACCAAAGCCATAGACTGAATAAAACAATGATTTTTTCTTTGCTTAATGCATCAAATTATAGAGAAAGAACTCGTAATTCTATTGAACAAGGGTAACTCAGAAATAGAGTAAAAATAAAAGGAATCTCATTGCCGAAGTGAGAAAAAAATCAGCGCTGCTATTAAACATGACAATTATAAAGGCTTCATAGAAGCATAGAAGATATTTCTGGGGCGACATTAAGTGCAAAAAGCAAGATGAGAAGCACATAGTTTGCTCACCATGTTAGGGAATAAATTCGAATTATGGCGGTAGTAGCTTTGAGGGGGTTTTTCTCTCTTTTCTACACCGTTTATAATGTTGCATACATATGAGATATCCTCACATTATATCATAACTTTTATTTTATTTTTTCATAATTTTTATTACTGAGGGAAGGGTTATTATATTATATATAAGATATAAAAAAGCAGGAGTTTCTTTGATGTACTTTGTGGCTCGTTCCCTGGGGTTACCGACATAGTGACTTTGGATGAAGGTTTACATAGGCTCCTCCTATAGCAGTGAAATATTGTTGTATTGAACGTTGCCTCATCACTGCCTCCATTTTTATTGCTACACAACCCAAAGGTGGATTAAAAGTAACTCAAATGTTATAGCACTTTATAAGTTTCTTTGCTATTTCATAAGGAGTGCCCAGATAGAAGAGAGTGCAAGGTAAAGAGTGTCTGCTACTTCCCAGAGTAGCCCTTTAGCTGTTCTGTCTGAGATATGAGAGGGATGTTTAAAACGATGAAACCAGAAAGTATCAGCAGAACAGGTTTGTTTCTTTTGGGTGTACTTTTCAAAGAGGCCTCTTGCTAAGAAGCCCAGGTGACTGTATTTATTTATTTATTTTTTTAGAGCCAACTAGAGCCTTCAGCTATGCCAAGAATTACTTGGGAAACACACACACACACACACACACACACACACACACCCCAGAAGCATTCCATTCTCCGGACGGCAGATTTTGGTGCAGGCTTGGGGCAATGTGCGTGTGTGTGACTCAACGGCAAGAGAGTTTCATGCTTCACAAGAGAAACAGGTAGCAAAGTCCCGGAGTTATTGCAAGCTGGGAACAGAAACATGTAAATAGTTACAAGACAAAGATTGACGCTTCGTAAGTAGAACACGAAAAATAAGAGAGAATTCAGGTGCCGACCCAAACACACACACCCACATACACAAAGATGCACAGCTGAAGGGAGGGGTGATGTTAAAAGTATTTGGCAAAAAGAAGAAAAAAGCTCTCTGGAGCCAGAAGAGGGACAAACAAGGTATAAAAAGAAAACAGAACAGGAAGTAGGGAGAAACTAGGTCCACAGTAGGTCCTGGTCATGACCCCATGCCTCTGGATAGAGAACATTAATCATTCTCTCTGATTTTCCCAGTTGTTTAAACACCCCCCCCCAAGAAAGACCACTCAGGGGCCATTGCCCCAGGCACTACCCAGGAGGGGGACAGTCCTCTGGTGGTGATCAGTGGGCACCTATGACAGAACACAGCGAATTCTCACCTCTGTGTTGTGTCAGCTTCCACTGAGGTCACTTTAACTCTGTAGCCAGTCCTTTCATCCATGTTCCCTGATGGGTCATTTACATGGCACACCAGTGCCTCCTGTTAAAAATAGGCACGCACATTTTTCCAGTAAAACTCCGCTATGTATTTTTAGTTTAGAAAAATGAAAAGGGTAATGTAAATTTTCCAGACTAGCATTTCTCTAGGACACATTTACCTAACCTTTTTTTTCTTTCTTTTTTTTTTTTTTTTTTTTTTTTTTCTGCTTGCCTCACTATTTTTCCATTTACACTAATCCCTAAATGCCAGTGGTATTCTGCTGTGTGTCACTGTTCACCTGACATGTTTCTTGGGAGGGGACATTCCGTTCGCAGGAACTTGCATCATGCCACTGTTGGTGCTTCCATCAGATTCAACAAATGTTAATGTCGCAACTGTCACAATAACATTCAAATTGTAAAAATAAGTATTCGAGGCTTCAAGCTTCAGAAGTAACCATTGAGATACTTCTCTTACAACCTTTCAACTTTAAAAGCATTCACTGTTTTGTTGGCTGAAGTGGGTTTTACAAAGAAAAAAGGTAGAAGCAAGAGAAAAAAATCGTTTTGAAAGTTTTTATCTATATGCACTTTTCTCCCACTCACACCTTTCTTTCTTCCTTTATTTTTATTTGCCTTAAGGTATTATTTGTAGTATGTTGGAGATATATTTTTTGCAGTGCTTTGTAAAGGAAAAGCTGAAAAATAGGTATGGTTTCATAAGATTGATTTTTTTCTTACCTGGGGTTGCATGAGTTGAATTTCTAATACAGTGTCATTCCCTATATGTATCATTTTAGCCATTAGCTCAGAAAAAAAAAGCATGGCTACGTTTCTCATTTTAAAATGCATTGTGGTTGGGGCTCCTGGGTGGCTCAGTGGTCATGATCTCAGTGTTCTTGAGAGTGAGCCCTGTCTCGGGCTGACAGCATAGGGCCTGCTTGGGATTCTCTCTCTCCTTCTCTCTCTGCCCCTTCCCTGCTCTGAAAAATAAATAAATCAAATAATAATAAAAAAAAACACATTATAGTTGTTCTCTTGAACTGAGCGGGACTTTGAAAGTACTCTTTCCGCAAAACATAAAAACATCCTAAGGCGGCTAAGACCAGCCTGTGTCTATGTGTGTGTGTTTAGGGATGCGTTCAGCATTCCTGGGCTGAGTTGTTCACAACCTGTACTCCCGCACAGAGCTCTCTAGATTGTTGTGTGGGCACCTGTCTCTGTATAGCTTTGAGAGTCTGGATGTGGGGAGCACACGCAGGAAACATTAAGAGAATGGTGACAGTAGATCGGCTCAGCATGCACCCCATTTTTGAAAGGGAAGAGAATGGCAGAATGTATAGCGTCCAGTCTATTGTGTCCCCACGGACAGACCTCCAGATCACTCTGAAATGAATTTTGAATTTTATCGAATTTTACGTACTAGGCACAGAGCACAGAAAAATGATTACGTGTTATAACAAAATACAAAACCCTTTAAAGAGTTCAGTGTCTCCCTGAGTAAAGTAGATTTCTTATCAATTCAGTAGCTGCTCACAGCAATTCCATGTTGGGATCATAGCAACCTAGCCTGGTCTAGGAAACCGAGACGTTCAAGGAATATGAAGCCTTTCAGTAAGATGTACTGCTACTTTTACTTCCTTGTAATAACAACCTTTTCTTGTACTTTGCAAGTAGACTGGTGATAATAAACTATATCTCTTTGCCCTAGTTTGTGTTTAAGTGCAATGATATTTTTCTATGCTATCTACTCCTCACTCTCTTTACACAGTCTGAAGCAAATAAGGCAAACATAGCTCCCCCTTTCTCAGTACAGATCACCTGGGCCATCTGGAATTTCAAACACCATTTCGGATATTGTTATTCTAGGTTCTGATTCAAGCTTCACATCCGTTTCTAGGGAGAGATCTCACTGCGTGGAAGATCGACAGAGAAGACCTTTCAGGTCCCAGAGACCTTTTGTGAGCTCTGTTAGGTCAAAACTATTTTCATAATGATACTAAGATGTCACTTTCCTTCAGTACTCTCGTAGCCGTTCAAGCCTACCATGGCTATTTTCACTTGGAAAATACAGTTATTTTTCTTAAAAATTTACTAATTATGATTTATGTAATGGTTAACATGATTTTAAATACATGACTGCATTCTTATTTTGAAATTTCTCAGTTGTATTTGTTACTACAAGACATGAAGCCCATATGACTTAAAGGTTTTCGGAGCCCTCAGTAGCTTTGAATACATTGAAGTGAAACCAAGAATCTGAAGAACTGTTCTGAGTTTCTTCTGCATTCATTTAATCCTCTCTTTCTGTAAAGAACCTTCGGGTAGCTGACTCTTAGTTATGAGGTACACATCACATTCTCCTTTCCTATTTCATCCACAAACCCCGTCTTTCTCCCTGCACCCAACCCAGGTTCCCCAGGTATGTGGAACATACCCACAAAGGTAACCCACTCAGTTGTGCCCCGAAGGAAATAAGAAACCAGAAGAAATGAAGAAAAAAGGCTAGTGTAATAAAAAAGAGCACAGGATGCAGTCCGTGGGGGGGTGGGGGTGGGGGGCTCTAATCCTCCTACCGGGAGAGCGTGTTAGCGTTCCTTGTCTGTAAAATGAAAGAGGAGATTAGTTATTTTCGAGGTACATTCCCCAGACCTCATGTTTCTGAAGATGGGACAATGTTTCCAAAGCAGGGAACTGGGTGCGTAGACCTCCTCCTTCCCGGCTTCCACCAACACAGAGCCACTTCCAGACCGTCTGACATAACAGGATTTGGGATAAGACTTCATCTGACAAAAGAAGAGTTTGCACTGACAACATTTGGAAACGACAGGACTGGAAGATTTCCGCCAGCCCTCACAGCCCCACCTTGACGAGCAGTGGCTTCCCATTAGAAAATATGTCAACCTTGACTAAGACAATGTAATTTTGTTTCTCATCCTAAACTTCATGCATTGAGGAGATTTGAATGAATTAGACATGGCGGCTGTACACAGGTCCTAAGTGAAGAGGCCGTGGAGAGAATTTTCCTGTGCTCTGCTGGTGACCTGTGCTGCTTTGACATCTGAGCACAACCCTCCATCCGGAATCTCACTCCAACACTTGGCTACACCCTCCTTAATTGTGCCGCTAACTTCACAGAAGCAATTTTACCTGGATTTTTAAAAAACGTTTATTTATTTTTGAGAGAGAGAGAAAGAAAGAGAGGGAGACAGAGGATCTGCAGCAGGCTCTGTGCTGACAGCAGAGAGCCCAATGCGGGGCTCAAACTCATGAACCGTGAGATCATGACCTGAGCTGATGCTGGACACTTAACTGAGCCACCCGGAGAGCCCCAACCTTGGTTTGATAGAACATGATTGAGTAGAAAATTCAGGAACTTGTCAGAGAAGTTTCTGTACTTCATTGGAGCCCCTGGAGCATTTGCTTTGCTGTTGAGGTGAGGAAAAAAACAAAAACAAAAACAAAAAACTGTAAGATCAAAATAACTGTTGAAATGCAGGAAGTTTTTAGAATAACAAATTAGAGCAATAAAATATTGCAGTGAAGTAACCTGTTTTTTTAACGTTATATGTTATCTCAATTTTTTTCCTCAATAAAATATTTAGACAGGATACTGTCTGCCTTGACAATGTAAATATGGAGCCACAGAAATGTGGAGTCACTGGTGTGGGTTCCCTAGGAAGAGCACAATAAAGAAGACAGAGCTAGGATACAAGAATTTGAACACCTCCCCTGACTTCTCTGTTTTGTGTTCAGGAGAATGGGTCTTCTCTAGATTACTAATTATGCCAATGCTAGGAGGTGGCCTAGAAACAGGTTTTTACAACATGAGGTGTTTCCTGAAGGCACTATTCTCTTGGGCAGAGAGACCGCTTATTTTCATCTCTGCCCACCTTCTGCCCCCAAAATCTAGCTCCCTCTTTTCTTGTCAACAAGCATCCTAGACATTCTAAGTGACGTAGTTTCAAATAAGCTGTGACTGCTGTTTGCACAAGACAAAGGTTGTGCTTTTCCGCTTCCATTTTATAATTTTAAGCGCACTTTGAAAAGCCCTAGCACTTGCGGATGCGTATAGTTGAAAATGTAAAGAAATGCATGATCCCACAGTCTTGGGCTCCCCAGGAGACATCCCATGCTGATTTCAAGGCCAGATAAAATTGGGTTTGAATTCAATTTCTCTGAAGTTGCTGTTTAAACTCTTATTCTCTGAGAGCTTTTTAAAACAAACAGTAGCACTTTTGTTAAAAACAAAGTCACAAGATTTAAAAATCTCTAATGGAATACAGTCTGCAAGCGAATTTGAGATTTTTCCCATCAATCATACCTGTGTCACTTTCAAGATGTGTTTTTCAATATAGCTCTCTATAAATTTATGACATTCTCTAGGTTGATTTTCCTCTCACATAAGAGTGCTCAATTTTTCACCTGGATCATGAAAAAAAAAACTTGAAAATATAAGTGACATTATAAAATTCAGATTCTACACCATTTGCTGTTTCGCAGAAACTATGAATGTGTTAGTCATTTCCTGCAATTATTAATGACCTTAATGTGATCACTTGATGAAAGTCATGCTATCTTTGTGATTTTTTTGGTTCTTCTGGGAGGCTTTTTTGTTTGTTTGTTTGTTTGTTTCTTTGGACCAGTTCTATGGTGAACTAAATTAGTTAATTTATGTCTGCTATTTCAGCTCTAAGTTACATATAATTCATTTTTGTGTGCTTATCTGGGAACAATCCATTATTGACTTAGTTTGGAGTAGACATAATGTACCAATCTTAGTCATCAGAAATATGTCCTACTTAGAGAAATTTTCCATTCACTTTATTTCTCAAATGCACAGACCACTTTGAAAAGTCCTTATCTACAAACAACAGAGAGGAGTGGTTTCACACTCTAAGAATTTATCATAAGTCACTGGAGAATTTGACATATCCTTATGCTTCGAACTTATCTGCCTGAAGTGAATTTCAGCGTAAACCCTTAAATGATTAAATGAAATTCACCCAACCATTTACTTGCATAGTTTGGAGATTTGTAACAAAACTGATGGTCATATTTTGGGAAGAAGAAATATGGTCTCGATGGCTGGTCTGACACAAAACAAAACAACCCACTTTAAGTGCTTACAGGCATATAGATTTAGAATGGATATGAATGATTGCTTTTCTGCTCCAGCTTTATCTTAATTTCTTACTTTTATTTTCTCTTTTCTCCTGTCCTCCCCTACCACATAATCTCTACCTTTCTTTGGTCAATTTGCTCCTCCATGTCCAAATGTACACTATTTCTGGAGGAGACCTCAAGCTTTTTGGAACAGGGCATTATAACTTCTTTCCACATTGTTCTTCCACCTTATTCTAAGAAGATACAATCTAAAAAGTTGACACTTATCTAACAAAATATTCCATCATTTGAAAAGATTCTCAGGATTCTATCAGAAGGACATTGCAACTCTTTGTGAAAACCAAAAACCAAAAGCAAGAGAAGTATTTCATGCTCTATAGAGGTAGAGTTTTAAATAAGACTTTTGATTTCCTGTTGCATTAGTTTGCTAAGGCTGCCGTTACAAAATACCACAGAATGGCTGGCTTCAACCACAGAAATTTACTTTCTTACTGTTGTAGAGACCAGACGCCCGAGATCAAGATGTCGGCAGGTTTGGTATATTCTGAGGATTTTCTCCTTGGCTTGCAGCTGGTCTTCTCGCCGTGTTCTTTCCTGGTTTCTCCTCAGGGTGTGTGTACCCTAATGTTTCTCTGTGTGTCCAAACCTCGTCTTCTTACAAGTCATGTTGGATTAAGGCCCACCCTAACAACCTCATTTTTACTTAATTCTTTAAAGGCCCTATCACTAAATAAAGTCAGATTCTGAGATACTAGAGGTAGTGTTTCAACATATAAATTTTGGGGAAACACAGTTCAGCCTGTAACACCTGTGTTTTGGTAGAGCCCTCTTCAAGTAGCCACAGTAGATCAGTAGGACCTGATTTTCTCTTCATATAAACATTAAAATGCCTATTAGCCTTTCTATCATATCTGTGATAAGAGGGGCATTATCATTGGAAATTAGAAGAGCTTTCCTCTTTGTCCTAGCATGGGTTAATATCTTTAGGTATCCTAGAGGACCCTGTAGGTATAGTGTTACTGTTCTTTTTTTTTTTTTTTAAGTTTACTTATTTATTTTGAGAAAGAGAGAGCACGCGAGTGAAGGAGGGGCAGAGAGAGGAGACAGAGAATCCCAAGCAGGCTCCACACTGTCAGCGGAGAGCCCAATGGGGGGCTCGAACTTGCCAACCATGAGATCATGACCTGAGCTGAGATCAAGGGTCAGACGCTTAACGGACTGAGCTACCCAGGCACCCCTATAGTGTTACTGTTCTGATTTATTTTGATTTACTTCAAGTGATACGCTGTACTTTTGGAAGGGAGTGTCCCCAGCAGGGAGGACTGTTTAAGGTCAGATATTGAAGACTTGGTCTTCTAGCTATTTGCAACACACCAGTTTACAGACTTCTATATTTGTAAAGGAAGATCTACACTTAACCAGAGCGAGAAGCCAGATTAGAAACAGCTATCTGCTAGATTTGGTTGTATATTAGACTGTGTTAGGGCCTTCCAGAGAAATAAGAACTAATAGAAAATCTAGGTATTTATGTATCTATCTATGTATCATCTATGTATCCATCTGTCATTTACCTTTATTTATTTTAAGGAATTGGCTCACATGATTGCCAGGCTGGTAAGTCTAAAGTCTGCAGGGCAGGCTGGTAAGCTTGAGATCCAGAGAAAAGTTGACATTGCCATCTTAGATTTAAGGTCAGTCCAAGACAGAATTCCTTGCTTTACTGGGGACCTCAGTCTTTTCTCTTAAAACCTTCAACTGTTTGGAAGAGGGCCACACTCATTATGGAGGATAATCTGCCTTGCTCAAAGTATACTGAATTAAATGTTTATCACATCTAAAAAAATTCCTTCACAGCCACACCTAGCCACATGGTGTTTGAACAAACAACCATGTACCATAGCCTAGCCAAGTTGACACATAAAATTAAACATCACAGGTGGCTACATTGATGACAGCTCATTGTGGACACCATGTCCAAGACCATGGCTTACGTTTTTGCTGTAAGTTAACCTCTCTTAGGCATCGAATGAAGGTAGTGATGTCAACTGATCTGTAATACAGCCATCTTAATGTGGAAATGATCAGTGCTGGAACGATCTCTTCCCCACGGACAACTACCTAATGAGTGCAAGAAGGCACTCCCAAAGAAAGAGTATGCATTGTGAGTGTTCAACTGCCTGAGGCACAGAACCGTACTACATGTTGAATCTCCTGTATATCATAGAAGACATGATTTCCACCCCATAATTTTATAGCAATGGTTCGTATTTTGGAGGTAGAGGGTTTCTGAACCCTTTCTTTGAATGAAGTTTGGAAGCATAAACAATGATCAATGACAAGGAACGATAACAGTTCTTGGGTGTAAGTGGCTTCTTCACTACTCACCCCAATCTCAACCTCAACCTGTAATGTGATGTCATTACACTGATATCATAATGTAAATGTAAGGAATTACATAGTTCACACACAGCCAATATCAAGTCTTCAGAACACAGTTCCAAAACAAGAAAATAAAGCTAAACTACTCTGTGATAACTTGAAACAGCTATTGCAAATCCTCTGCCCTCTAACTAGCACTTTATTGTTTCATCCTTCATGCGTAACCTCATTGGTCTCAACCTATTTTTCCATTCTTCACTAAACCCAATTATGTGCTTTCTAAGGCCACCACATTCAGTATGGTGTTGGTGAGCAAGCTTCTTACTTGGAAGTTGATTCTATCCAGTGGATAGACTTTAGATCTTCTCCTTCTGACTTACGGGGAGATATAGTTCCAGGAACATGCAATTAGAAGAGAAATGACAGACAAGACAGAGGTGTAGAGGTCCCAAAACAGAATTACTGCACAGCGAGGGATGTCTGTATTAGTAATAATGAGTCAAACTCATTTAATTTATATTTAGTAGCCTCTCTTTTAGAGAGCGGTTGAGCATGTTAGCAAGTATTTTAGAGAAGTATTTGGAGAGTATTCTGGAAATACTTTAGAAGAGTATTTTAGAAAGCTTCCCAATAGATTGATTACCATTGTTTTTTTTACAAGTTTTGGCGCCCTTATGGGAAAAGTCAGTTTAAAGAACTTCATTTGCATCAAACTCTAAGAATGCTGATTATATAACCATGACCGTTTTATAATAATCTATGAAAGTACACCCTTTTCTCAGTTAAGCTCAATTTCAGAATTTGAAACACTGTATGTGGCACTTGCTTTTGAGGAGGATCTTTCACCGTAGTTACAGAAACACAGTTAAATGGGATAATCTGTCATTAAAATAAAGAAAACACCAATGATAGCCAGAGCTACAGTCACTAAATGCTTCTGCATCAGACACTGATCTAAGCAGTGTCCAGTAAGAGATGCTTTAACCTCCCTCTGAGGTAGGTGACATTCTGCTTATTTTGCAGCTAAGGAGACACCATCACAGGAAGTTCAGTAATTCAAGATGGCACTGCTCATACTTGCAGAGACAGTATTAACACACAGGCAGTCTGGCAACAAAGTCCAGCTTAGGTACTCAAGGACCTGGAGTCATAGGCATCCAGAGAAAAGCTGTGTGAACAAAGTGGGTCTTTGTCATTGAGGGAGCAATGCAGGTGGATAGGTAGTTAAAGGACAGGAAGCCTTACAGGAGCAGAAACAGCTAAACCCTACTCACCCCCCCCCCTTTGGAGGACAAAGGTACAATTAAGGGCTGAAAAGGACCATCAGAGCCGGAGTGACAGTGTCTCACGGGCAGTTACAGCATCGAGGGGCAGAAAAATGGAAACCACAGTCAATTGATGTAGGATCTCAAGTTGAGGCCAAGTTTGGCTCCTGATCCAATAGGACTAATTGAACCCCACTGGAGGCTCGTGAGTGTGCAAAGTGTATACAGGTTATACTTTGAAGATCATTGTGGGCTTGGTTCCAGACCCTTGCAATAAAGCAAATAGTGCAATAAAGCAAGTCAAATGAAGGTTTTGGTTTCCCAGTGCATATAAAAGTCACATTTAGGGGCGCCTGGGTGGCGCAGCCGGTTAAGCGTCCGACTTCAGCCAGGTCACGATCTCGCGGTCCGTGAGTTCAAGCCCCGCGTCAGGCTCTGGGCTGATGGCTCAGAGCCTGGAGCCTGTTTCCGATTCTGTGTCTCCCTCTCTCTCTGCCCCTCCCCCATTCATGCTCTGTCTCTCTCTCTGTCCCAAAATAAATAAACGTTGAAAAAAAAATTTAAAAAAAAAAAAGTCACATTTATACTATACCGCCATTTATTAAGCATGCAATAGTATTGTGTCTACAAAGATAATGCATACACCTTAATTTAAAAATACTTTATTGATAAAAAACGCAAACCATTGTGAGAGCTTTCAGTGAGCTGTAATCTCCGATCACAGATCTCCGTAACCAATACAATAATCATAAAAAAGTTTGAAATATTTTGAGAATTACCGAAATGTGACCCAGAGACGTGATGTGAGCAAATGCTGTTGGAAAAATGGAGCCGATAGACTTGCTCGATGCAGGGCCGCCACCAACCTTCAACTTGTAAAAAATGCGGTATATGGGAAGCACAGTAAAATGAGGCACAAGGTAGGCCTGAAATGGAAATGACTTTGGAGAAATAAATGGTTTTGGTAACTTGACACTGGGGAGCGGGAAGAAGCTGATTCAAGAAAAGATCTGGACTGATCAGGGCGCCTGCCCTGAATGCTATTTGCTCTGAGAACACAGGTTTGGGTTTACATAAAATTTCTTAGAGCCTTCGAAGGTCATATTTCCCACACTGAATGCCAGGCGCCCCCAGAGAACCTCAGGGAACTCACAGGGGCACAGCAGGATATGTTGACTTTTTGAGGGAAACAGCAATATATAACATCTTTCAGACGCAAGCAAGTTATTAGCTTAGGGACATTCACAGTTTCAACATTAAATAGCGCAACGTTCCTTTTAATGATGCTGTATTTTTGAGAAACGGATTTTTCCAAAGCTGCTGTGATAAAAAGCGAGTAGCAATGCAGAAATCAATATGAAAGAGGAAATAAAGGTGGCAATGGCCAATCTGATTGCAAGGTCTCAGAAGCTGTGCTGTGCCCAGGGGGCATATGCATTCCACCCATTAGTATGTAGTTGTGGTTATTTAAAGATGAAGTAAAATATAGGGTTTTTTTCCCATTGGTTTGGATTAAGCTATTTAAAAAAACATTAGGTAATTCATTTGCTTTTGCCTCTACCATGAAAAAATGACACCAAAGGCATCATGAACTGAGAATTTGCAAACCTCTATGTTAGGGATCATGCCTGTTTCGTATCCTACCAATTAAGGAATGATCTTCAAAGTGTTCTAAATCTATTGTGTATGAAAGAAAGTGAGAGAGGGACAGAGAGAGAAAGAGAGAGAGAGAGATTTATGTTTATTTAGGCTACATTATATTTATTTTTGTAAAAGGACTATTTAATTTATTTATTTTTTATTTTAAAAAAATGTTTTATTTATTTTTGAGAGAGAGAGTGTGGGCGGGGAAGGGCCGAAAGAGAGGGGGACACAGAATCCGAAGTAGGCCCTATGTGGGGCTCAAACTCACCAATCATGTTAAAAAAAAAACAAAAACAAAAAACAAAAAACACCTCACCAACTGTGAGATCATGACCTGAGCTGAAGTCAGACATTCAACCTACTGAGCCACCCAGGCGCCCCAAAAGGACTGTTTAATTTTAAAGGCATAAGTGATGTTTAATCTCACCTCAAAACTCCTGCCTATTCCTTACTAGTTTGCCCCCACCCTGGTAAAATGGGATCACTATCCTTTCAGAAGCCAAAGCATCATCATTTATTCTTTCCTCTCTACTGCCCTCCACAGCAAATCTATCACTGGGTCTTACTGCATCTGCCTTCAAAACAGAGCTCAAGTCCACCCGTCTCCCTCTCTCTCTCTGGCCTCACTGCCACCCCCTCCCCCAAAACACGTTCTTTCCTCCCCTAGACGCAATGTCTGTAACAGCCTCCAGTAGGTCTTTCTGCAGGCATCCTTCCCCTTTCTCTGTTCTCAGCAAAACAGCCTCAATAATCTTTTGAAAATATAAAGGGAATTAGCTTATTCTTTTACTTAAAACCTTCAGTAACTTTTCATTTCACTTTATTAAAAAAAAAAAAATCAAAGCTACTTACCGTGTATGACTTAAGCCAAGCCCACGTCATTTATCTATCCTCTGGCTCCCTGACTTCATCTCCCCATCGTGCCCTCAGATTCCATACCCAGCACACTGGCTTCTTTTAGTTCTGCAGAAACTCTGAGCTCTTCTCCCACCCAAGGCTTTTACGCCTCTGTCTGGAACTCTTCCAACCGTCAGCACCATTATGACCAACTCCTTGCATCCTTTGGGTAACAACTTAACTGTGATTTCTTCCACAAAACCTTCTCTGACCACAATGCCATAAGCAAAGTCCCTCCACACAATCAAAAATAAAATCTTCTTCATGGCCTGAACTGATGACAGTTTTTATTTATAGTTGGCCATTTACTTCTTTGTCGCCTGACTGGCCCCACTACGCTGTTGGAGCAGGCGATGGGTCTTTGTACTTATCGGCATATACCTCACACCTAGAAGTGTGTCTGGTATTCAGTAGGTATTCGGTAATAATTGTGAAATAAATGAATGAATAAATGGAAGAGTAAATGGAGTAAATGGAAGATGTACTCCACTCCACCAGATGTGTGGGTTGGGATATGGGGGTGGTCAGCTTGATCTGTCCTACTCTGCTGGCCATTGCCTCCAGCCAGGTCTCCTGACCGCTGGCCCTAACATCAACTGCAAGGTGAAAAGTAACGCAACAGGGCACAACCTGAAGGCAAATTCAGGGACACAGACAAGGTAGCAGAATTCTCTTTCCCTGAATAGCCTTTTATTTATTTATTTTTTTTTTAAATTTTTTTTTTCAACGTTTTTATTTATTTTTGGGACAGAGAGAGACAGAGCATGAACGGGGGAGGGGCAGAGAGAGAGGGAGACACAGAATCGGAAACAGGCTCCAGGCTCCGAGCCATCCGCCCAGAGCCTGACGCGGGGCTCGAACTCACGGACCGCGAGATCGTGACCTGGCTGAAGTCGGACGCTTAACCGACTGCGCCACCCAGGCGCCCCTGAATAGCCTTTTAAATCCCCTAACTCTAAATCCCCTAAATTTCAGATTGTTGGGGCGCCTGGGTGGCTTAGTTGGTTAAGCGCCCGACTTCGGCTCAGGTCATGATCTCTCAGTTTGTGAGTTAGAGCTCTGCTTTGGGCTCTGTGATGACAAGTCAGAGCCTGGACCCTGCTTCAAATTCTATCTGTGTGTCTGTCTCTTCCCCTCCCCTGCTCGCTCTCTGTCTCTCTTTCTCTCAAAAATAATTAAACATTAAAACATTTTTTTTAAATAAAGAAAATTCAGATTGTTTTCTTTGGAACACTTTTTCTTGCCCTACGAACATGGCTATTTTAATATTTCTTAAATGGTTTGTATATATACTATATATAAGAGCTTTCTTGAGCAACCATTTCCTTTATGCTATCCTGGGTTTTTGTTGTTGTACATAGAAGTCCCATTGGGGTGCCTGGGTGGCTCAGTCTGTTAAGTGTCCGACTTCGGCTCAGGTCATGATCTCACAGTTCGTGAGTTCGAGCCCCGCATCGGGCTCTGTGCTGACAGCTCAGAGCTGGAGCTTGCTTCGTGTTCTGTGTCTCCCTCTCTCTCTGCCCCTCCCCCATTCATGCTCTGTCTCTCAAAAATAAATAAACATTAAAAAAAGAAGTCCCAGAAATGATGTTCATAGGAACAGCATAGGAGCAAGATTTCTGGGGATGTCTGCCACATAGAACATGGAGGATGTTGCAAAACAATTATTCTGGTTTTCTGAAAATCAATCTTATCTCCAATTTTTTACTCTGTTACAAATGCCATTATGGTACTGGAAAAAAACTTGATCTGGTGCCTGAAAAATGATGGGAAATTTGGGCAAAGGTACACAATAACTGTCAGGAAGAGATTTTGAAAGAACATGCATTTGCATTATACGTACTCAAAGTGTTTTATTAGTTTTCATATTTTAGTCTTAGTAAAGCATGTGTGTATATCATCATTAATTTAACATTTTATAAATATGTAAATATTTGTTTCCTAAATACCAGGGGTAGGGCTCTAGAGTAAACACCAAAGAGAAAAAAAACACTTATAATACCTGGTTTTACTCACTGGGAGTTCACATTCTGAGAAATTTAGACATTTATATGTACAATTTATATGTACAATTTAGACATTTATATGTACTATGATGTCATTTGTAATAAAACTTATACTGACAGAACTGATAATAAGTACTGTAGAAAAGTAGGGAAATCAGGGATTTCTTTGAATTCTTTTTCTTACCGGTTTTCTTGAGGTATAATTGACAGATAAAAATTGTATGTATTTAAGGCTTACAACATGGTATTTTGATATACATATCTGTTGTGAAATGATGACCACAATCAAGTTAATTAATCCACCCATCCCCTTGCATAATTACTATACTTTTTTTAATGAGAAAACTTAAGATCTACTCTCTTAGCAAATTTTAAGTATACAATACACTGTTGTTAGCAGTCACCATGCTGTATGTTAGATCTGTAGAACTTATTCATCTTGTAACTGAAAGGTTGTACCCTTTGACCAACACGTCCCCATTTCCCTACCTCCCTGGCAACCGCCATTCCACTCTCTGTGCCTATGAGTTTGTCTTTTTTAGGGTCTCCATATAAGTGAGATCGTGCAGAATTTGCCTTTCTGTGACTGGCTTATTTCATTCAGCATGATCAGGTTCATCCACGTGGTCACAAATGGAGAATTTCTTTCTTTTTTATGGCTGAGTAATAATCTACTGTATGTAACTATCACATTTCTTTATCCGTTCATCAGTGAATGGATGTAAGTTGTTTCTGTATTTTATTTTTAATTCTTTGAATTTCTGAGAAGGCTGTGGAAAAGAGGGGCCTTGCTGGTGCTTAAAAGGGAGATTCCTTTGTAAGTAGAATTTAAAAAAGTATTCTGTAAAGAAGAAATGGACAAGGAAATGGCTCTCTTGGGAAAGTATTAGCAATGGATAAAGAGAGACAGCAAATTTCAGAGGTATCTGCTTATGACCTAAGCTGAAGGATGGTTCAAATAAGGAGCAATTATCTGCAACTAACATCCACCTCAAGTATAGGGGTCCATTCAGCACAAAATAGATCTTGGTAGCCATGGCCCTCTCATCTTTGCCACCCCTGCTTAGCAGAAGAACACTGGGCCCTTCCCTGACACTCTTTTTTCTGCTTAGACAAAAATAAAAGTAAGAAGGTAGGTAGAGAGTTGCCTCTTGATACCTCCTTAGAATGTGTAAGATTTTATACCGAAGACCCTGGATTTCTTCTGAGTCTCGCCTTAGACTGTGGCCTGGTCCATGTTGCTCTGTGATGATTAAACACCCAAGAAAAGAATGTTCCTGAGCAGATAACGAGAGTTTCAGTGACAGAGTAGCTACCAAGTGTTTACCTTAACAGCATTTACCAGAAGAATCCTGGATCAGTATCTCTCAGTGGGAGCTTCCACTTATCTTCTTAGAAGATTGTTCCGATTAGGGAAAATTGTTTCAGAGGAAGGGATGAATTCAAGTGAAGCTGACAGAACTTAAGACCGCTGACTGCAACTTTTACTTTTGGCATGGTGTAATTTTTCTCCTATTTTATCTAAAATATTTTAGATTTAGTAGAAAGCTGGAGGTTTAGCATTTTATAAAGATCATTCAAAATTCAAAAGAGACTCTCCACAAGATAAAGAATGGCAAATAACATTGTGTTTGCACCTTCAGCGTTCAGTGGGAGGATTCAATTTAATCTAAGAAATGCAATTAAAACGTAAGTGTTTGCACCCAGTTTAAGTCAATAGGCAATAGATGTTACCCCGCATAAGGTACCATAAAAATAGCAGTGGAAGATTTGAAAAGTTCAGTGCATGGTCTCTGCCATCACGGGGGAGAGGAGAATAATCACAGGAAATACAAAATATATAAGGCACTATGTAAGCACCAAGTTAAGTGATTCAGCAATTTAAATTTAAAGACTGAAAGCCTCATTTTAATTGCAAATTACCTAATCGCATTTTCATGTTTTACAATAAATGAGATGAATTTCTCTCCAAATTGTTCTTTTCTTGGAGAGGCAACTTGGCCTGCATAGTCCCCGCCTAGTCCCCGCCGAAAGCCAGGGCCCAGCACCCCTGGCAAAAGCATTGTTGTTCTGCAGCCACACAGCCCCACTTGCACCTTCTGGGTGGGATAGACTGAGGTTTGCCTCAAATAAAAAAGTGGAATATGCAGTTATTATGGATGTCCGAATTCTGAGATACAGAAAAGATTTCCTTTTCTCTGGCACAACGAAAACAAGCTATTATGTTTCCCCAGTAAACAAACAAGAGAATTAATTTGTAGGCAATTACCCACTGGTGTTTAAAATCACGCTCGGAGTTTTGAAGTATTTGGACATGAGAACGAGCTATGGCTCAAATGTACGGTTCAAAGACTGGGGAATCTCGGGGTAGATTTTGTAGAGTGAAGATATGGCTAGCTTTCATTACCTAACATACAATCAGCATTGGCTTTGGGTGTTTTCCCTGAAAAGCAAGAAAGCTAAACTGTGCACATGAGTCCTATGTTCAAGTTATTATACAAGATGAAATTTTCTGGGTGAACTATATAGATATTATTTTAAATATTGGGAGAGTAATTTATGTAAGTGTGAGCCCAAGTTCCACTCACTGCTGGGATTCTGAAACGTTCAGGAATGTCTGATAAGCTGATCAAATGAGCAGCACACAGGTATTTATTCACTTCTTTGGTTCACACAGGGGAAGTATTTGCTTCAAAAAAATAGGAAGAGAAGAAATGGGGTGGGCACTACGGTGTCTGATTCAGGTAAGGGTCCCATAGGGGACCTGTTGGACATCTGCTCAGTCTGTTGGCCACTTCCCCTTTTTTGAGGTTTACTCCCGTTTCCTACAGGCTGATGCAGCGCAGACATATTTGTATTATATAATCCTAGCCATGGCTGATTGGACCTGGAGTAGGCATCCTACTCAAGATAGCTTATTCTGATTTTCTTTCATGAGAATCTGGAATTGAAATTCCAGGATGTCCAGGAAGTCTCTCCACAGGACTGAATCATATAAACCATTGAATTGTAGTCACAGCCATACCGCGTGCCATGTGAGGGAAAAGCAGCGAGAGCTGGCTGGCAGAGCGCACAAGAAGAGTGAAGTAGATACACCAGAAACTTGAGGTAACAAGTTGTGTCCCAATGGTTCTCAGTGACAAAGGGTGACCCAGGGAGAATAAAGTCATTTGTACACTTCATGTGGAACTACCCCTGGCATAGACACCAGCAGTCTCACGGAAGTTCCAGAGAGCAGTGGCAGTATAAGGACACTTGGAGGATCAGGTGAGTAGTTGCCAAAAGGAAACAGTCATGATGACTTATGAATGACGCCTGGAGACCTCAAGACAAAAGAGCGTAAGGTATGCATCCATGAGAGGAGGAGAGTATGAGTCATTGAACATTGGGTAAATAGAATTGAAGAGACCCTTTTAGTGCCCATGATTGGTCAGGTCTAAGGAAACTTGCAACCATATAAAAGCAAGGGCTATGTTTCCAGAGCAACTGCCTTGCAAACAGCGAGCACTGAATAAAGCATAATGGTTGTTCTGTTTTGTTTTGTTTTGCTATCCCAGATGGACTTGAATCTTGAAATAAGAAGTGTCACTCAATGACTAGGTAGCTTTGGCCAAATCAATTACCTTCTCAGGACCTCATGTGCTCATTTGTAAAATGAGGCATTTGGACATGATGATTCATGTGTTGTTTTGGGGTCTGAAACTTGTGTTTATGTGAAACTAAGAATATCCTACATCCGTTCTCCTCCTTCTTTGAAAGCATTCACAAAAGATATTTTATTGTGGCTCATTCATTTATTTTGGTGTTCCCCTATGCTTACAATTTATTATCTGTATGTATTTTACTATAAATCAGCATTTGTCATAATCTTTCTTATAAGCTGAAGTACAAATGGACAATTTTCTTAAGACAGGATTTCAAAACAATAGTTTTTTTTTTTTAACTACAGATTTTAAAAAAAGAAATAGTGTGGTGAAATGAATCTTTCCTCTATGAGGTATGTGGCCCAAAATTTATTATAAACTTGCCTCTGGTACATGTCAGTGACTGAACATGGGAAGACTAGCGTAGCTGTTGTTGAAAATCTGATTTGTGTTTGCTGAAGTTTTCCAGGAGCCCCTTGAGTGGAGACCTTCCTAAAACTCTCACCAGTGGTGGAAATGCCCCCATAGAGGCCTGAGAAATGAAAGGCTGCTGAAGTAGTGGAGTAGAGAGTATGATCAATACACCTAAATCTTTGATAGGCTATGCAAGGTTATGCCTATCATAAATCCTAGTTTGGCAGAAGAGTCAAAGAAAAAAAAAAAAAAAAGAAGCAGAGACCCAAGGATGCAGCACAAAAGATTTCCACTGGAGAAACAAAGTGAATCAGAAATAGTGTAAGGACTATCTTACATGGAATTAGTATGGTAGTTTAGACCTAACCTTAGGAAAACCTTGAAGGAGGCAAAGTGCATTTGGAAGTATCTCCATTGGGCTCTAAAAACTACAGGACTTTTTTTCCAAGATATAATTTTTTATGTGTTAAAGCACCATCCTGGATGCATGGATATGCCTTGAAAACAAGTTGTAAAATCATAACCCTTACTGTAGGATGAGAATTATTCAATATTTCTGGATTACTCTCTTTGCTGGAGCCACAATGCCCATGTATTCTACAGAAATACATAAATGTAATGGCAGGTTAAGGACTAAGTGCCTTAAGATAGTAAATGAAAGAAGGGAGGGAGACAGAGAAAGGAAGGAGAAGAGGAAAGAAGGAAAATTTAGAATGCCAAAAAGGTATCAGACATTCTGCCGGAATGTCTGTAAGTGTGATTTAATTTTTACCATGAGAGAGACTGAGAATCATGTGGAATAAACATGGGAGCAGAATGGAGATTTTTAAACAATGTATTGAGTATTGCGGAGACAATATTACTTCATCCTCAAAAGGTTGCAGGGACAATGATGATGAATGTGTAAGTTTTTGTATACTGCTGACCCCAGAGTAAGCCATCTTTTCCATCTGAGGTTGATATTCTTATGCACATTTTACAAATCTGGCATCTGACAGGGAGAAAGTTTTAAGTCCTTTGCAAACCCAGCCTTAGGACTTCAAGTCCAGAACACTTTGGCTTACCTGGGACTTTGATCAGAGAACCCAGAGCAGAAGCGGGCAGAGTGAAAATGGCCTGCCATTTTTGTACCTCTCTTCTCTTCACCACACCTCATATGATCCACAGGACTTCATAGAGCCATTAGTATGCTAATAGTCTGCCCCTTTGGTAATGGCCCTTGAGTGATGCTTCACCTTCTTCCGGTTCCCTTCAAATTGACCTGTGAGCTAGTCTCTGAGTGAATGCTCTGTCATGGAAAACTAGAGAAGGCACTTTATGTTAGGACACTATCTTATGATAGTGATTGGAGAAACCACCACCCCAACCTCATCTCAGCTCTTATGATAGTTCAAAATAAATTTTAAGTTCTCGAGAACTGCCAAGTTTCACATTCTTATAATAAATACACCTTCATTCTCCACACACAGGGTTAGGCACCAGACCACACAGCCACTGGGAGAGATGGCTGGCTGTCTCACTTGCAGCTCACAGCCTTGGGGCATTGACCTTTGGACCAGACCAGATTCCTGTAGGTAACTGTTGTCCAGCTCTGGGTTCAGGGTGATTTTCTCCACCTTAATCAATTAGTTACTGATTATTGAGTATCTCCCAGAAAGTCAAAATTAGGTAATAAAAAAACATAAAACACCATGGGTTGACCTCAAGGGCTTTCTAATAAAGAGTACCCAAAGCAAAGTCAAGGAAAGTTTCCAACCATCTGTGACTGCTTGTTGTGCTCTTCCAACTAACTCTTCATCTATAAGAGTGATGCAAGCAAATCAGTCAAAAGGTGGTAAAGATTTTTATTTGTTTTGGTAATTTCAGCCACACAGAGCACAATTAGACCAGGGGATATCTAAGGGATCAATAAAGAATGACTCTGGATTCCTTTTCTAGCCTTTAAACCTATTAACAGATAAAATAAACAGAGTTTTAAAAGGTCCATCATCAAAACTGCCCCTTAAAATATAGTTTTGATCCACTTGTGAGTAGCTGTGTGATCTTGGCTAGGTTACTTAACCTTTCTGGATCTTGGTATTCTATTCTATAAAATGAAGAGTCTACAACGTGTGAGATATTACATGCCTAGATCTTTCTTTCAGCTGTAACTATGAGCTCCTGGGGCCACTCTCCACAAAATAATGTTTTTGTCTTTAATTATCATGATGACAGGTGTGTGGACTTGGCCTCCAGGGCAACCTCCAGTCCCTACTGAAGTTTCAGGCTTTTGCAACTGCAGAGGGCAACTGTGGGCTTTGCAACATGGAGGGACTAGGAGGAAGGTCCCTCTGACCCCTCAGGGCGTTTGTGAGATAGCCCTTAAACTAATGGGCCCTGGCCTACACCTAACAGTGATCACGGCTTAATGAAAATACATTGAGAGCCACAGAGAGTTTCACCTCCTGCTCTGATGCTAATTTGAACTGTTAATTTAGGCAAGGTATTTGCCCTGTCAACTTCATATCTTCCCCCTTCACCAACAGGGAAGAATAACGTTGGTTCTAATCATTTGATTGGATCATGTGAGGATCACTCCACACTCCCTGCACAGTACCCAGATATAAGATGCCTTTAACATCTTTGGAGGATGGTGGTGGCGGTGTGGTTTGTGATGGCAGATCTCTGTTTAGAGTATATATGTCACCCACTGGCCTCTCCACGTGATTAATCTTAAAGGACCTCTCTTAGCGTGCCTCTTCTTTGCTCCAAAATCTTCTATAGCTGCCACTGCTCGACAAAGGCAATCTCAGTGACATGGGGCCTCAAGCCTGATTACTATGAAAGTCATAGAGACCATTTAGACTCAATATTGTCAGCTCAGCAGTTTGCAACTGTGTACATAAAGTCCTCTGCACTTCTTTTCTCCGCTGTTTCTTTAGAGAGTTCCACGAGGCTGTCTGATGACCTAACGCATTAGCCTGGGGTTCTGATCTCTTTGTATTGCAATTCTGCATCTGTCTTCCGCTGAAGAGCTTCCCACCTGACGCTGGTGTAGCTTCTGTCCCCAAATGTCATTAGGCCCCTTCTCCAGGCTCCATTCCCAATGCTTCTGCCTCTGCAGCTCAGGCCTGTGTGACTACCAGGCTTCTGCTTCCCGTCAGAGCTGCAGTCACAGTGCTGAAGTCCTGGGCTGCCATCCAAGGTCTTCAGCAGTCTGACCCCAATCTACTCCAGCTTTGTTGCCCGCCTCTCCCCCGGTAGGTTATTGCTCAGGCTGAAAGTTAAAATAACCGCTTAGAAAAATCCCTGTCTTCCCTCCCCTTTTGCACCTGTCCAAATCTTAGCCATGTTGCAAGGTTTAATCAAAACCTCCCCTGCTCTAAGAAGCCTTGCCTTGCTACCCCACTCAGACTCAATAGCCTCTTTTCTCTCGCCAGCAATAACTTTTACTTTTTTACACTCTGCTTCTGCCACTGAAATGCTATCACAGCTGACGTTCAAAGGCAAGACTTGAGTCCTGCTATAGACTTTGTAAATCCTACCATTTAAATAAGTTTTTTTGACTCCTTTCCCTAAAGCCCAACTAAAAAAACATATTACTTGCAACAAAAGGTGGTACAGAGTGAAAATACAGAATAATTTTGTTTTAGTTGATATTTTTTCTCATTAGACCTACTAGTGATGGAGTGATGGACTTAATACAGTCAGTCCCTATTTCCACATTGTTGACGATACTCTTTTCCCATCTACCTCAGAGGATTCTTCCAAACTCCAAGCAAAGAGAGTGGGAAAGAAGGCAAAGGCAAAGCCAGCAGCAGCGGTAGTTATGCTTTTGATTCTCCCTTAAATGCCTTGGAGACTAACAAAGGTGTGGATTACTCAACTGCTTCTTTCCAGGGACAAGGACAGGGTTGCATAAAATTATATGATACATCCTTCCCTTGGAATCGAGGGGATGCTGTGACTACCTTGATGTCTTAGTTCATTTAGGTTGCTATATAGCAAAATATCATAGGCTGGTGGGCTTAAACAACAGAAATTTATCTCTTACAGATCTGGAGGCTGGAAAGTCCAAGATCAAGGTGCCAGCAGATTAGGTGTCCGGTGGAGTTCATAGCCCACCATCTTTCTGCTGTGCACCTACATGGCAGAGAGAGTGAGGGAGCTCTCTGGGCTTTTATAAGGGCACCCTTACAAAAGGGATGCACCCTTATGACGTAATCACCTCCCAAGGCCCACTTCCAAATATCATCACACTGGGGATTAGGTTTCAACATATGAATTTTGGGAGACACAAACATTCAGTCTATAGCACTTGACCAATTGAATACAGCAGAAGTAACACTGGACCACTTTCTGGCCCAGTGTTTTCAGGGACTACAGCTCCTACTGTCTCTTACACTCCCATCTGAGACTGAGCTGCCTTATGAGAGGAAGCCCAAGCAGTCCATGGAGAAGTCCATGGGGAGAGAAAGAAAGATCTTTGGCTGTAGGCCCCAGGGGAGCTTCTAGCTGACAACCAGTCCAAGCTCCATGTAGATGAGACACCATGGAAGTGGAATCTCCAGCCCTGGTCAGGCCACTCCAGGGGATGCTTCAAGGGATAGAGTTGAGCTGTCCACAGAGACCTCTGTCCAAATGACATATTTTTTAGCAAAATGAATAATTGTTTTAAACCACTAAACTTTGGGTTGTTTGGTAGGTAGTTAGAGACAACCAGAATACAGTTGGAATGAATTCCTGTCTTTCTGGTTGAAATCAGAGTTGGTTGAACTGACCTGATGCCCTGATGCACTTCATGATTACACTGCCCAAAATCTTACCAAAAATGTGGATATGCTCACATCTGGAATTTTTGCAAGAAAAAAAAAATACGTTAAAACAACACAAAAAGCACCAGGTCAACTTTTTAATGAATGATCACAAAGTAACACTGCTTTAATGTCTCATAGATATTCTACAAGCTGAAAGGAGAGCATAAATGCCATTAAATGATGACTGGCCTAGGTTTCCCCTTTCCTGTCATGACAGGGCATGTCAACACAGCCATTAGAAATGGAGTCTAGGGAGCTCAGGGCTCAGGTTGGGGAGAGTGTTTGGAAATTAGCAATATTTCTACCGTTTCAGGGCCTGGTGGGGAATGTAAGGATTTGGTGGCATTCTACATTCACCAAATACTTAGTGAGCTTTTACTACACAATTATGGGTGAGGCACCCTGCTGAGCTTTGGAGGTACAGTGGTAACAAAGAAGATTCTGTCCCTGTTCTCATGGGGCTTACATTAGGTGGGAGGCAGGAACAGTAAACAATAACCATCTACCAAATGACTGTGCCACAACCATTTTGCCAAGTGCCATGGAGGAAAAATACAGAGAGTATCAGAGGGCATGCTGGCAGAATCTAACTGAACTTGGCGGTAAAATACATCCTTCCTGAGAAGTGGCACAGACTGAGATCTAGGAGTGAGTAAAAATTTGCCAGGTGGAAAGTGGAATTTGCCAGTGAGGGAGCCGCTCCCGTGAGCTGGGAAGGAGCACAGGGATTGGAGGAACGGAGAGCAGCTCTCCTACCAGAACGGACTGACCGAAGTGGGGAGGAACAAGGATGAGGCTGCCAGGGGGTCAGCGGCTGGGCCGTGTGGGTCTTTTAGGCCATGATAATAATTTTGAACTTTAATCTGAAGAGTGAGGTGACATCCATGACATGCTTTCGAATGTGAAATGACTATACTGGCTTTTAAAACAGATACATACCAGAGAGAATGTTTTTGGGGTGATGTAAAAAGGGGACTAGATCCATCTTTTAACGAAGGAGGATTTTGTTTTAAAGTTTATTTATTTATTTTGGGGGCGGGGAGGAGCAAAGAGAGAGGGAGAGAGAGAATCTCAAGCAGGGTCCGGGCTGTCAGTACAGAGCCCAATGCGGGGCTCGGATCTCACGACCCGTGAGATCATGACCTGAGCCTGAATCAAGAGTTGGTCACTCAGCAGACTGAGCCACCCAGGCGCCCCTCATATTGATTTTTTTTTAAAAGATAAATCTCAGAAAGAATGTGTTTGGGGTAATGTAAAAAGTGAACTAGATTCATCCTTTAACAAAGGACGATTTTTGTTTTAACGTTTATTTATTTATTTTGAGAGAGAAAGAGAGCGAGAGAGAGTGAGTGGGGGAGAGGCAGAGAGAGAACCTCAAGCAGGCTCCGTGCTGTCAGTACAGAGCCCAATGCAGGGCTTGATCGCACGAACTGTGAGATTGTGAACAGATTGTGAACGGCCACAATCAAGAGAGTTGGACTCTTAACTGACTGAGCCACCGAGGCACCCCTACCAAGGAGGGTTTGTGGGAGAGGAAGTTGGGATGCTGTTGATAGCTGACTTCATCTACCTAATGGGTCTGCCCAGAACCGGCCTTCATCGTAGCTAACCCCGGGTCCTTTCCATCTACAAAATATCATCTGACTCTGCATCTGAGGTAAGTAAAGACTCCCTCGGGAGCAACAGACTGCTGCTGCAGCTTACCTAGAACTCTCTCTGGCTCCCTCAGGATGGGGAGGGTAGTGTGGCCTCAGGCAAGCAGGAAGAGAAAATTGTGAAGTGGCTTTCTTCACAGGAAGCTGGACCAGTAGCAGATACCCTTTTTGCCCACCGCTGGAAAAAATAGAACTGATTATTCTGTGGGTGGCATTTTCTTTTCCAGAATCAGACTCATCAGTGTCCTGCTGTGGTGTCAAGAGACACTGAGTTGCTGTGACAGTTGCCTTTCAGGGGAGAGGAAACTGGGCACCTGCAGTCGGGTCCAGAAATAACTGATGGTTATATGCCCCGGGGATGGAGCTGTTGGTCTGAATGTTCCCGCCGAATGCTAACTTAGTTATGCCACCATGGCTGTCTAAATTACCGGTATAATTTCAGGGAAAAAGCACTGGTTTGGCCAGAGCAAAAAAAAAAAAATGTATTTTAAGAAGCACAGGTTTATACCTGAACTAGGACTTTTGGCTGAATATCTCTAAACGCACAAAACCCAAGAAAAAAAATCTTCCTATAGCGATTCATATTTTTTTGTACTTGAATCTGCCTAACCTCAAATCTGTGTAGTTGCTGTAAAACAGCAAGTACAGGTTATAATGAGTATATTGATATATATTACATTTATGATTATCAATTTAATTTTAGCCATAATCAAATAGGCATCATTGAATAGTAACCATGTGTCTAAAACTGTACTATCGATCAATCCTCTTATCCGTGATAGCATTTTAAGAATTAACTTTGTTGGGGCGCCTGGGTGGTTCAGTCGGTTATGCATCCAATTCTTGACTTTGGCTCAGGTCAGGATCGCATGGCTCGTGAGACTGAGCCCCGCATCGGGCTCTGTGCTGGCAGTGTGGAGCCTGCTTAGATTCTCTCTCCCTCTCTCTCTGCCTCTCCCCAGCTTGTGTGCACTCTCTCTTTCTCTCGGTCTCTCTCAAAATAAATAGGAAAACTTAAAAAAAAAAAGAAGAATTAACTTTGTTTATCCCAAACCTACTTTTCTAATGAAATTTTTTCAGCAAAGCCTCTATGCCAGGTCCAGGGATATATTTGGGAATCCTTTCTGCATGTGGAAGGATGACCTTTAGGTCATAAAGTTTTCTCTTCTAAAGCTGTGAGGTATTCTCTCTTCTGGTGGCATTTAACATACATATTTGTAAATCTGCTATTATTGCAAGTGTGTGATTTTGTATCCATCCTTCCACGGAAATATTTGGACAACTGAATAATACTACTTTTCATGCAGACCTCTCAGAATCTTAAAGACAAACCTTAGCGGCTTTAATATTACTCTTCATTTTAAAGGGACCTTCCGATAACAGTGTGATGCCTAGCACGTAGCCCATAGAAGCCGAGATTTCTGAAACTTCTCCCGATATCATCCTTTTACCTTTCATCTCTAGCTGGCCCGGGATTTTCCAGTCCTGCAGTGGCTCTCACTACCCCCCAGCTATCTGGCTTGTGGAAAAGCCCTGCAGGATGCCCCTGCCTCCCTAGCCAATCTCATGAAATCTTTACCACAAATCAGTTGTGAATGGCTCCCCCTCCCTGCCCTTGGTAACTATTTCTGATTCTGTGGCTCAGCCTTCAAGACCCCATTAACTGGTTTCCTGCTGTTCCTCAAAGGACTCTTCTTGTTTCATTTTGGTTTTCCCGTTGCCTCTGCCCCCCACGCTCCCAATCCATCCATACAATCCATGTTTATTTCAGCTGCATGACTCTATTCATGGTATTTCCCTCTATGCGTAGCTCTCTTTCCTTTGTTCTGTTGTTTAAAAATTTGAGCTTAGGTTTCCCTCTTGCTAAAGGTCCACGTTCTGTATGAAGTCTTATGAGATGTGTTAAAGCCACACAAGCAATGAAGGAAAACATACGGTGCAGGGAGATAACAGAGAGAAGCAAGCCAGTTCCGATCACAGACTCAGGAAGATGCAAATAAATATCGCTGCATTTATTGCTGAGGTCAGGGTGAGGCACGAGGCCTAATACGGAGACATTGTTTGGATGTTTGCCTGGAGCTCAGTGCAGGTCCCATGCTGTGTAGCCAGGTGATTCTTTCCCTGCCCCAGCAGGATACTGGGGATTCTGCAGAAATATTGAACTAAAGCGGCTCAGAACTAGAGGGGACACCTGACACATTGAAGGAAAGAAAGAGGCACCACATGGAAAAGAGGAGAATGAATTGAATTGAAATTCTACAAACCGAGATGAAGCTCCAGCAACCTTGTATTCGTCAGTTTCAAGAATACTGTGAACCAGGCACATATTCCAGCCAGACGATTGTAAGTTTCTTCTTTGGAGAAGCCAAACAACCTCAAAGGGGGGAAAAATGTATTGATACTTGTATTTGGAAAAATCCCCTGATAAAATGGCCAGATCTCTAACCCATTTCCTCCATGGTGAAGCTTACCAGTTGCAAAGTCCTGCTCAAGCACAAAGGGTTTTGAATTAGGGTTTTATTAATTTTAGGAAAGCCCCTTCTTGAAAGACACAGATGAAAATAACTATAGAGAGGAAAAGGAATTTGAAGGAAACAGAGGTAATGCTGGGAATGTAAGGGAATGTCAGAATTATGATCAGTTTCCTAGGAGACAAAAGAAGGTATTATATCTGTGGAATAATAGAAGGCTCTTAAAAAAATAAGGAAACAACAATACAAAACTTCTGAAAGATAAAAGGTATGATACCTTTTATAAGCGAATTTCATACAGTTTTGGAATATAATGTTGAAGTTATTTTTCAAAAACTAAAACCTAAACCAGCTTGAAAGTAGGAGAGTCCAAATAAGTGAAAACTGGATCACTACATGATGGATCAATATGAAATAGCCAACATCCAAATAATAGGAGTTCCCAAATAAAAGAATAAAGGAAACTTAATGGTGATAATAATAAAAAAATAATAGACATTTCTTATTTGGAAGGCATGAGTTTCCAGCCCAAATGAACTCTCTGACAGCCCAATATCTTAAGTGAGAAAGACTCACACCAGCTCATGTTATGATGATGTTTCAGATAATGGGGATAAAAAAAAAATTTTTTTTAAAGCTTCCAAAGAGAACAAAAATAGAAAGGATAGAATCTTTCTGTCGCATAGAAAGGATAAAGAATCAAAATGACAATAGACTTAGCAGCAGCAACTCTAGAAGCTAGAATATAGTGGGGCAAAAGATACCAAATTTTGAAAGGAAATGAATTCCAACCTAACCTTCTATAATCAGCCAAGTTGGCAGGCAAGTATAAAGTTGCAGAAATAAATTTTAATACATAAATGGTCTGATAAAGTAACATCCCATTGTCTTTTCTCATGGGTAGCTATTAGAAATTTTCTTTAATAAAATAAGAAAATAAACCAAAATGAGAGAAAAACAGATCCAAGAAACATGGAATCATGTTTCAGAATGACAGCTCCACCAAGCCTTCAGGGCAACTGGACCAAATTAATAAGGAAGTTATCTAGGAAGATCTTAAATTTAAAGACCAACATGTGTCTGACTATATATTTCTAAAGGTAAAATGCATACAGCCAGAACTAGTTTCTGCTTCTATTGATGGCAAACTAAGCTAAGTCTGTGGATTCACTATAAACACATCTATAGACAAAACGTGACAAATGGCAAATTCCAAACACACACACACACGCACACACACACACGCAATAAGTTGGTGATACTATATCCCAATTCAAGTTCTAGTTTTACAAATCCAGGTTGTTTTCTTCAATTCAACATGGAGTTTTTGTTTGTTTGTTTCCCCTAACAGGTCATAGGGGAATAGGGTCATAGGGGAATATGACTTATTCCATAGTCATAAGTCCATAGTTAATGCTGTGACATGATCCCAGTGAGCCTTTGGGACCTACTTACACTATCTCTCCAGTGAGGTCTTTTCTCTCATTCTCTCCTGTTCCTGTTATTAGTGTCCACTGACTTCTCTGTCTGTTAATATCTTCCTTCTGTAATTCCTCTAACACTGGGAAAGGTTCTGGAATGTCAACAATTTATCCATCCTAGGACCATGACTTTGACAAGAACCAGGATATTCTTTCCTAACCCTTCTCCCCAAAGAAGACAGACCCGTCACAACATTGGCACCACTACTTAATTTTTCATCACTTCAGGAGCTTTTCCAGCTATTATCCTCAAAACGCTGGGGAAAACAGAGATGTTGGAGTGATTAGAAATTTTGTCAATAGAAATTACATCAGTTTCTTTCTAATCTTTTGATCAGTGAAAAAACAAACAAATAACGCAAAGCATTGTGGGCTTGGCTGTCTCCAAGAGTTAATGTAGACAGATCTGATTATCTTAAAAACCATCCTTTTTTTTTTTTTTTAACTTTATCTTTTAGTGAGTTTGTCATGTTGATCAATCAGATGAATTTAGCCACAGGCTGCAGGATCAGCTTAATTTCATTTTGTTACACTGTCAGTTTAGAAGTGTCTTTACTTTTTCAATAAATTAAGGTTAGTAAAGTTTCATTCTAAATTTCAGTTGGATAGGATAATTTATACCTGTTTATATGCTTCAGAGGTAGGTGTTTGTAAGCTTTTGCCGTATGGGGATACTTCAAATAATATCAGGTGTTAGTGCTGTAATTAATTTCCAACTAGCAAGTTTAATGACATTTTCTTCCTCAGTTAGAAAATTAGGTAAGAATGTTTGGAAGTTCAACACCATATGGCACAATAAAATACATGTTAGTATTATTTTGAAGAGTTATGCCCATCAATAACTATTGGCTTGGGAATTAAAAAGCCTTGATTATGACCTAAATATATAACATTAAGAAAACCATTTACACTTTCTGGATGTCAATTTTCTTAACAATAAAATGAAAAATTATCTCTAAGATAATTTTGTCTATTGGACAAATTTATCTCTAAGACCAATTTCTAACAACATATGATTTTATAATTACTGTCTTGTGACGGAAAATTACCAATAAAAATGAGGGAATACAGGTTAAGAAGTTTTATCTAAAAAGTAATACAAATGATTGGTTTGAAATTGATAATCTAGGTAAAAATGATTTATGTGTTGCTTGAGCAAATTATTGTAATAAGAAGGAAATGTGAAATAAAAGGGATTTAGTTCCAAATTGTTGTTTTCCTTTTGAGTATTATCACAAGTTTTGAATCTTACTATTCTTTTTTAATATCATAATATTGGGGTCATACTGACATAGTAATTTCATTTTCCAGTTTTTCATTCTTGATTCAATAACGAGAGCCGTCACATACAGAGGGCTTATTATGAGCCAGGTGTTTATTATGAACATTTTATGAACATTTTTAAATTTAATTCTTACAGAATGCATATGAGGTTAGTTATTACTATCACAAATGAATTTGAGGCATAAACTGAGGCATAGTCAGCTTGGCTAATTGTTCAAGTTCATACAGTTAGCAAAGGAAAATTTTTAACTTGGATCCATCAGACTCCAAAGCCATTTTCTGTGCTACCCTGTTTATAATTCTTTACATATATTTTAGCAAATAAATATGCTATTACTTTCTTCGATTTCTAGTCACTCTGCAAAATGTTGGAAACACTTTTTTTTTCCTCAGTGAGATTCTCACCATGACCAAAAACAAAAAGTGCTTTGCCATTGATACATAACAGAAGTGTTAATAGAAGAAAGATGCTTCCTAGCCATAAATCCAAGATCTTGTGAAATAAGCAGAAAACAAAAACAAGACTCTCGAATTGTCTACTTGAAGATTGATTTTTCATGGACCACATATAACCACTTCCTTGTGTACAGACACAAAGTCAATGGCAAGTTAGAGATGATCAAATTTTCAAGAGCAAAACTTCCCTCTCCAAACCATTAATGCGGTGTAATATCTAGTTCCAAAAGTAAAGATGTTATCTTATAGCCACTTGACAATTTCATTTGTACTTTTCAAGTGAAAAAAGTCAAAATGAAATCTTACTTTTTATGTAATCCACGTGTTATGGGTTGAATTAAGCCTCCCCCCACATTCCATGACATATTGTAGTGTAAACTCTAAATACCTCAGAACATGGCCTTATTTGCAGATAGTGTCTTTGCAGATGTAATCAAGTTAAAATGAAGTCATTAGTGTGAGCCCTAATGCAATATGATTGGTGTCTTTATAAAAAGGGCAAACTTGGTCACAGAGATAAACACATGTAGAGAGAAGACAATGTGTAGAGACACAAGACGATGTTCTTCTGTAAACCAAAGAGAGAGGCCTGGAACAGATCTTTCCCTCATGCCCTCAGAAGGAACTAGCACTTTGAGTTCAGACTTCTAGCCTCCAAATTGCAAGATAATACATTTCTGTTGTGTGGGTCCCCCAGCTTAAAATACTTTCCTTCAGCAGCCCTAGCAAATGAACACACAATGTTTTCTAGGCCATATCAACAGTGTGTTAAGAACTTGAAGACATAGGGGTGCCTGACCACTCGGTTAAAGTGTCTGACTCTGTCTGGACTTTGGCTCAGGTCATGATCTCATGGTTTGTGAGGCTGAGCCCCATGGTATGGAGCCTGTTTATGATTCTCTCTCTCCCTCTTCTCCTCAAAAAAAGAAAGAAAGAAAGAAAGAAAGAAAGAAAGAAAAAGGGAAGTTCCTGGGTGGCTCAGTCGGTTGTCTGACTTTGGTCCAGGTCATGAGCTCATGCTTTGTGGGTTCGAGCCCCGTGCCAGGCTCTGTGCTGACAGCTCAGAGCCTGGAGCCTGCTTCAGATTCTATGCCTCTCTCTCTGCCCCTCCCTTGTTTTCACTCTGTCTCTCTGTCTCCCCCCAAAAATAAATATTTAAAAAGAAAGAAAGAAGAAAGAAAGAAAGAAAGAAAGAAAGAAAGAAAGAAAGAAGAAAAGGAAACAAAAGAACTTTAACATTTAATATCAGTACTTTTCTGGCTCCACCCGTTTTTAGAAAAAACAGATTCATCAATTTATTCATATGGATATCAGTGCTACGTGCTCCAAAACCTTTCCACTTGTTTCTCCTTATATTTTCCTTGTCCATCTGACATGCTCTCCTTGAAGTCCTCGCTTTGTGAATCCTGCTCTTGGCTTCTTACATTTCCCTGATGGAGACCAAGATGAGGACTGAGAAAAGAGGGCAAGGACTTGGACATGGTCCAGCACACTGCACAAGGAGATGAGACTGCATTGGGGTTTGGGTTCAAAGAACATCTTATCCTCAGGGCATATTTCTTTTGGTGATCATACAGATAATACGTGGCTGCTCTCAGCCTAGGCTCCTGACCTTGGCCACACAGGTTACAAAATCATGTTATGAAATTAATAATGAAATGGTATTATGTATTTTAAAATTTTTAATTAATATGCAGACTGCCATTAATCACATACTATATAGTTACTATATAGTTATCACATACTATACATTATAACTAAATGTTTACTAAATAAGTTTTGAAAAGGCTAAAGCACTTAATTATATATTCATTCAGCAAATATTTATTGATGGTCTCCATGTTTCAGGCACTTAATTCATTTATAGAAAGTCATGATCGTAAAGGTTTTCTGATATGTACTTTTAAGCCAGGCACATAATCTCCCAAGCCTTGTTTTTTCTATTTGTATGACAAGGGAGCTGTCCTCTATCACCTGTAAAGGTCTTCACTGCTCTCAACTTCTATGTGAATCCATTCATTTAACATTTTAATAATTCTTTGTTTCTAGTGTTTGCTATCTTTAACTTGGTCAGAATCCACTATCCTGATTAAAAAGTCCAAATGTATGACTGATTCTTCGATCTGCCTAAGGCTTTGAGCTGTTACCATTTTTTAGGCCATAGACTAAATTTGGAAAATGGCAAGATTTTAAGCAGCTACTACTTTAAGATTTAGTACCGTACTTTCTATTATCCCAAAATAGCCCTTCTTAACATTTACCTTCTACTTCTGAATATGCTATAAACAGTCCACTTACCTTTTCAAAATTAACAGCTATCGTGAGCACATTAAAAGGGCACCATTGTGAAGTTTGTTTTATGTTTCTTTCCATTAAAATGTATTATTTTCAACATCTCGCTGTTTTACTTCTTTTCCCTGGTGTTGAGTACAATTACCACAATATTCTTATGACTCTGCTTTAAAGCTCTCCTCCTAGCTGAAAGCCACACTATATCGTTAACTCCACAAGGTCCAATAACATTTTCCCAAACATGTTGTGACTGTCACCACTGGAAAGCAATGCTTTTAGGGGAAAATGTGGAGTTGGTATGCGGCACATTCCTTTCTTTCTTTTCTGCTTTCCTAATTTCAGATAATTATTGAGTTGAAATTTATTAGCTAATTGTATACATGCTGTGGTATATAAGTACTTTCATTTATGTAGTTGACAGTAACTAGACTTTTCTTCGATCTAGGTAGTTTTCTTCACATTTGGGAGGTGAAAATGCCCTCTACTAATTGTGGTGCTTGGAAGCCCAGTATGACTGTAACTAGAACTTAATGCGTTATAATTATTAGAGATTTATTCCATGCACCTTGGAGAATTATATTAATTTTCTTCTATCAAGATATCATCCAATCAGAGCTCCACTGAGATGTCCAACAAACCTTGGGCATTGTTTTACCTGTAACATAGGGAGGAAGGTTAGGCTCAGGGACTTGAACCATTTGAACCAAGTAAACTCAGGTTCAAGCTCAGTACTGTGGTAACATTTTAATATGTCTAGTTCTGTGTCTCTCCATGGTTTGAGAAAATGTATAACTTTGATTTCAATTAAAATTAATTTATTTGGTATATTCTTAGAAAACCCTTAACATAGTTTGAATTGATTTATTGGTCACTGTGCAATAAATTTTAAAAATTGAATTTGATTTCACTGTTACCTTCAGCAAAGCTTTGTAGCGTACTCTATTTTTGGTTCAGGGCACCATGTGATTTACAGGCCTACAAAAAAAAGTCTCTTTCGTAGAGATAAAAGTTTACCAGCCATGTTTAAAACATGTTCATCAATTCTCCAGATCGTCCTCAGGCACCATACTCTAATTGGGATTTCATATAAAGGTTGGTCATCTGTCAGCCTTGGGTACCCTCAAACCATGTCGCTGGAGCTAAGAAACACCAGGCACTCAAAAGAAGCTCTGGGGCCCTGGCCAAGGTCAGGTGAGAGAAAACAAAGTGATTTAAGGTGAAAAAGATATCCAAAAATGGTGGTGATCATGATTCTTCTTTTTTATAACTTTATTGGGGAATAATTGA
Organism: Lynx rufus; assembly: GCF_022079265.1. Lineage (NCBI taxonomy): Eukaryota > Metazoa > Chordata > Mammalia > Carnivora > Felidae > Lynx > Lynx rufus. The sequence continues at coordinate 202,005,030 of NW_025814823.1, read as the reverse complement.
CACGTAATAAACTGTACTTGCTTAAAGCTTACAGTTGATCATGAACCCATCCATTACTCCCTCAAAGTTTTCTCATGCCTATCTGTAACTCCCCTTCCCACTTCTACCTGCTCTATTCCCAGGCACCACCAATCTGCTTTCTGTCATGATAGATTGCATTTTCTAGATGTTTATATAAATAGAATCATGCAGCATGTATTATTTTTTCATCTGGCTTTTTTCACTCAGAATAGTTAATTTGAGTTTTACCCATATTAATGTGTATACTAACCATTCATTGCTTTTATTGCTGAAGAGAAGTTGGTATTCAACTGTATGAATATACCATGATTTGTGTATCCATTCACTTGTTGATCATAGCCAGCAAGAAAAAGAGCACCTCACCTTTACAACCACAAGGAGATTAATTCTGCCAACAATGTGACTCAGCTTGGAATAGGATCTTGAGCCTTCAGTGAGGGTGTATACATCAACACTTTGGTTTCGGTCTGGTGAAACCCTAAGCAGAGGACTCAGCCAACTTGTACCCAGATCTGTGATCTTGACCCATAGGATCTGTGAGGTAATAAATTTGTGTTGTTGTAAGACTCTGTATCACAGTAATTTGTTACCCAGCAGAGGTCACGAAATACTCCCTTGAGGAAGTGGTACACAGAAGAGTCAGAGTCTACCAAGGAGATAAGAGGAAAGGAGAACATTGCTGATGGAAGAAGTAGCCTGCTCAAAGGCCTGGTGGTGGAAGGGAATGTGGAACATTCAGAAACCGAAAGAATGCCTTTGGCTGGGCTATAGCTATTCAGACAGAAAATGGATTGGGATAATCAGGTCCTATAGGTGTCCGATCTTTTTCTTAAGAACTTGAGGCCTCAGGAAGTGTTAAATGTGTGTTGTAGGGTGGAGAAGAGAGAAGGATGACTACATGATCAGATCTGCTTTTATGGAAAGATGATCCAGGTGCAATTTGGAGGCTGGGTGTGGAGAGGGCAATGGTGGATGTGGAAACCAGTTAGGAATGCAACGTTGCACCCCTGGAGAAAGAAGTGGGCAGTATATACCGTTGAGTATCAGTCGTGAAGGCCAGAAGGAAGAAATCTGAAAAATATTTAAGAAAATAGTTGAAGGCAACCACATGGAGATATCGGGTGGAATGTTGCATGTACTGATTTGAAACTAAAAAAGTAGGTCTACAGAGAGAAAGACTCGTTGACCTACCAAAGGCAATTGAAGCATGGGCATGTATGGGACTGTCAATGGTATCAGGTTTTTCAACACGTTGTTTCTGCAAGATAATATTGCAAAGAAGACTTAGTAGCCAAAGATACAGGAAGTAAGAAAGTGTGTCATGAGCCCAAGAAAAGAATATTCTGAAAAAAAGAGTTTTCAAGAGGAGGGAATGGTCTACAGTATAAATAAAAACTGAGATGTCAAATGACAGTGGGTCTGAAGACATCAGTTATACTCCAAAGGTCTACCAAGAACTGCTTGTGTGAGATGATGAGGGCTGTGGGGTAACAGAAATGGTGGAATACAAACAGCACTTTGGAAAGTTTGTGAAAAGGAGGATGGAGAGAGGAGAAAGGAGGTCAAAGAGACTTCGTTTGTTCCTTGTTTGCTTGAAAATCGGAAAGATTTAAATACCAAGGGAAAGATCCAGAGAAGGAGTGAACTATTTAGTCACTCATTGCTGCTGTGCTTTTATTACTTAATGTGACTATTTGTCCTATGGAAAATGAGAACATTTTTATTTAACAGCGTAATCTTCTAAGACTTTAGAGCTATTCTTTTTCTTTTGTGTGTTTTTTGTCTTTAGTATTCTGGCTTAAATTTGAATTACAAATAACTCCAAAGGAAGTTTTTGCAATAAGTAAGCAAATACAAGAGCTCATTCAGAGCTTAGTGTTTGTTGTTATAGTTGTTCTATGACCTGGGTTAATCAATTAACAAGGCAGTACCTTTAATAGCAGCCCCTGTCTTCTGAATACTGTCTAAACATCTGTGATAATTATTCAGGCTCTAAAAGGCAGGATTGCTACTCACCAGGAGCTCAAAATCTAATGGATGAACAGATGAATAAAAGTACTGGAAGGTTTATGGAATAGCAATGGGAAGAGAAACCAAAGGAGAATTTCTATTTCCTGCAGTATCATTAAATCCCACTTTTAAAATGGATTCTTTTTTGAGTTTATTTTTGTGTATATTTTGTGTGAGAAAGTGGTCCTGTTTCATTCTTCTGCATGTTGCTGTCCAGTGCTCCCAGCACCATTTGCTAAAGAGACTTATCTTTTTTCCATTGGATGCTTTTTCCTGCTTTGTCAAAGGTTAGTTGGCCATACATTTGTGGGTGCAGTTCTGGGTTCTCTATTCTATTTCATTGGTCTATGTGCCTGTTTTTGTGCCAATACCATACTGTTGCAATGATTACAGCCTTGTAGTTAGAAGCTAAAGTCCAGGATTGTGATGCCTCCCCCTTTGACTTTCCTTTTCAACATTGCTTTGGCTATTCGTGATACCACCTCACACTGGTCAGAACGACTAAAATTAACAACTCACGAAACAACAGATGTTGTAAAAGATGTGGAGAAAGGGGAACCCTCTTGCACTGTTGGTGGGAATGCAAACTAGTGCAGCCACTCTGGAAAACAGTGTGGGGAGGTTCCTCAAAAAATTAAAAGTAGAATTACCCTCTGACCCAGCAATAGCACTACTAGGAATTTATCCAAAGGATACAGCAGTGCTGATTCATAGGGGCACATGTACTCCGATGTTTATAGCAGTGCTATCAACAATAGCCAAATTATGGAAGGAGCCTAAATGTCCACCAACTGATGAATGGATAAAGAAGACGTGGTTTATATATATACAATGGAATACGACTTGGAAATGAGAAAGATGATGAAAGATGATGATGTCATCATCATGCCATTTGCAGCAACGTGGATGGAACTGGAGGGTATTATGCTAAGGGAAATAAGTCAGACAGAGAAAGACAGATATCATATGTTTCACTCATATGTGGAATTTGAGAAACTTAACAGAAAACCATGTGGAAAGGGAATGGGAATGGGAAAAAAAATAGTTACAAACAGAGAGGGAGGGAGGCAAACCTAAGAGACTCTTAAATAAAGAGAACAAACTGAGGGTTGATGGGGTGGGTTCCGAAGGGAGGGGAAAATGGGTGATGGGCATTGAGGGGGAGGCACTTGTTGGGATGAGCACTGGGTGTTGTATGTAAGTGATGAATCATGGGAATCTACTCTCAAAGCCAAGAGCACACTGTATACACTGCATGTTAGCTACCTTGAAAATAAATGATATTAAAAAAATAAAAATAAAAAAGGATTCTAAAGTTATGAATAAAAAATAAAATGAATTCTTATCCTAAGAAGTCTATTCAATGTCTTTTTTTTTCTGATACCATATAAGAACTATAGCCAAGATTCTGTCATCACCACTCATAAAATCAGGCTGCATCCATGCTCCATGACACAATTTTAAAAAAGTCCTGGAAGTCATTTGTTCACTGATTAGCAAACTTTATATATGAAGTCAGTCTTAGCAGTCATACTTTTTTGTTCCAAAAGGATAACTTCAATCTACACTTTTATTGTCCCCCCTCCCCACCCCCCCCCCCAACATTCTATTACCATTCAGGCATCAACCAGGCCTTTTCTATATGCCCTGCCCTCAGGGTATAGTTGATATTGCAAAACTGCTGAGTAATTGCTCACTGTGAGTCTCAAAATAAACTTGTGACAAGTACAACAGAATCTATAGCTTTGAAGTAAATGAACCTGCATATTTTGAGTACCAAAAGTCTGAAGTTTGTATCATAGAGGAATAATAAATTAACAGAACCAAACCTCCCCCATCCAGCTCTAGGAGGCTGCCTAACTGTTACCACATCCAACACCATCTTCCCTCATATTCAGAAGCCCACGAGGAGTCCAATTAGCTTGTAGATCATTCAATGATTATTCAAGAATGCACTGAACGTTGATTGTGCAAGGAAAAACCTTCTCGTGGCTACCCCGACAAATCTCATCTTTAGCTTCCAGCACACTGCTGATGGCCCTATAAGAGTAACAGCAAAATATGCAACTCAAAATACACAACTCAAAATGAAGCTTATTAATATACTTGCAGAGTTATGCAGCCATCACCATAATCTAATATTAGAACATTTTTATTACCCCCATAAGAAATCTTGTACCCACTGGCCATCACTCCTCCCAGACGTAGGCAACTACCAATCTACTTTCTGTCTCTATAAATTTGTCTATTCTGGACATTTCATAGAAATTATGTCATATAATATGTGATCTTTTCTGATTGGCTTCTTTCACAAGAGAGAAAGTCAGCATTCTAGCATGTATCAGTACTTTATTTCCTTTTATGACAGAATGGTATTCTATGGTATGAAAAGCCACTTAGGTAATCAATTGATGGACACTTGGGTTATTTCCGCTTTTGGGCTGTTATGAATGTTGCTGCTATGAACATTTTTGTCCTTGTTTCTGTGTGAACATATGTTTTCATTTCTTTGGTGGAGATACCTATATAATACATGGCAGTTTTTAGCAGCTACCAATGAAAGCTTTAGACCTCTATAGACCCGGCGCTTTGGAAAGTCTCATTTTCCTAACCCTTGCTTCCATATACAACCTGTACTTGGGTAGGACTAATCAGAAATAGGGTGAGGTCTATGCCAAGCACACAGCATGTGAACTCTTTTCTGTCTCTGTACAGATCATTTATATACTCCTGGAAAATTTTTAACTGGTTCTACATTGGTATATATGGTCAGTATGTAGGAAACATGAACAAAGTTATTGAAATCAATATAATTTAGAAGATATTTAGGAAAGCTGATATTAATGAATGGTTCATTCAAAATGAATGAATCATCTAAAAATAATTCAAGTGAATATCTATAAATGGGTGGTTGAGCAGTTTTGGAAGCAGAATATTGTAGTTACATATTAGAAGAATACTCTAGTGGAAGAATGGACTCCAGGAGAAAGACCTGGTTTTGAGTCTCAGCTTTTCCACTTATTTGTTGTTTTGCTTTGAGAAAGTTATTCATCATCTGTAAGCTTCAGTTTTATCATTTCTAAAATAAGATTAATAATAATATTTATCTTCTGAGACTGTTAAATTACATGAGAAGTTCTGGTAAGCTCAAGAAATAGAAGTTGTACTTATCTTGGAATGCCAAACTCCAATCAAGGTGGTCAGAGCATTGTCCAGGAAAGTAGGATTTATTTGCATGCAGTCTCTGAAGTTAGAGCATAACTAGTGAGAAGTCCTACATGTAACCTTGAAATGGGAAGAAGCCCTCATCCCTACCAAAATGTGCAATTTTTTTTTAATTGAAAGAGAATCTCACACATGGGCAAGTGTATATGTATTAGAGGAGATAAAGGAAATGGGGTTATCATTGATGGATAAAATTAACAATTGGGCAGGATCACCTGTGCCCTTTTGCCTATTACATCGAATTACCAACCTGTAAGACCAATCTGATTTTGGAAATCCATATCAATTACCTTGAAATACTTTTTGTGTATTCTATCATATATGTATCTTACAACATTATGTGGATATTTCGCTTGATAAGTGACAAAACTAAGTCTTTTTTGACTCCTGATGCCCCCAGATTGTCAGGGCAGCCGGAGTTCCTGATGTGTTGTAAAGGTTCATTGCTGAACGATGCCCTGTGTTACTGAAGTAATGAGCCCTTAGAATGGATTCTTGTGGCATTAACTTGGTCTATGCAATACTTCAACATGCAGATTTGAAAATTTTTGTTTATGTAGTAAAAAATAAATGTCATTTTTGGCAATTTAATGCTGTCAGCTAACATTGTTCGTATTTTACTGCTGCTTTCTTTTGAAAAGTGATTGATATGGTATATAAGTTGTTTAATTATTTGGCTGACTTGGTTCCTGAGGTCTGCCAAAACATTTTCTTTTTTGGTTTAAGAACTGTTTGGGAATAGCTTTCATGTAAAATAGCATGAACTCATTTATGAAGAAATATATAAATATATACAGAGAGAAAATTCTAGAAAGGTATAGAATAAACTGTATACAATAGTTAGCTCTGGAGAAGGAAGCTGAATGGCAGAAATGGGAATGCCTGCAGGGGCTGAGAAGGAGAATTTTAATTTTTTCAAATGTATAAATCTATATCGTTCTTTTCGTTTTTTAAACAATGACCCGGTATTAACTTTGTGACTGGAAAAACATCTCTGTGTCTTGAGAAACTCAGCCGGCTCCATTTTCACATTCTTCACGTCGCGTTTTAGAATACATTTTCCCCTTTTCTAGGTCATCGCTGTTCCCTGATTTGCATATAAAACACAACAAAAGAGATACTTCTGTGACTAGACTATAGAATGTGTTTTGTGTTATTCCTCTTTTTTGTGCAGAAAAGGTTTGTAAAATGAGATCACTAGAACACTGGGATTAAATAAAAATCAGTAATGGCACTAAATTCTCAAGATAGACATTCAGTGGCATCTAGTAATCATAGATTATATGAATCTTGTCTATGTACCATCTCGAAGTAAACTTATTTTAGTGGAGTGAGTGGATTTGATTTGCTAAATGTTTAGAGCAATGTTATTTCCAGAGTAGGCATTTCAGGAATGGGATAGATTGTACATTCATGCTCTGTATGGGGAATGACAGATCCAATCAATGCTTATTTCACTTCTTATTGTTCCTATAATAAAAAATACAATGAAATAGAGGATGAATGTTCTGAGGTACTCACTATTCTGTATAAATAGGATTTCTAAATAAGGAGGAAAAATCTATAATTACTCATTTTATTAATTTAATCTTAGTTTTTGTCATTGCATGTTTTTCAGTCAGCTATAAATTTATGTCTGAAATACCATTAAAAGTCTAAAAGTGAATGTTGCTGAGAAATTGAGATGTTATTTCAGGGACATTCTACAGGTTGAAATCTCATTTATCTGGTTTTAGATGATGGCCCTAGAACCTCTGATTTTTTTTTTCAGCTAGTTTTCCCCCCCTTTTAATGTCACATAATGATGTTGCTCTCTCCAAGTGATTTTAATAGAAAAAAATTTTTAGCTCTTGTAATCATTTTCTTCAGTAGTTAAATACTCAATGTATCGATTGATTAGCAAAAGAAACAGCATCATTCTAATTTTGGAGACAAATCAGAATAATAGAGAGAAAAACCACCTAACATAATTTTCAAAAATATTCAGACAACTTTTAAAGGAAACAATTATTATTTAATAAAAAAATAAAAATTATTTTTGAAAACCTTAAAAATGTACATTTAATGATTTAACAAACATTTATCAAGCTAATACTAAGTATAAGACAATACAATAGGTATTTTAGGATTCATTCATTCAAACATATTTACTGAGCATCTACTATGTATCAGGCTCTGTTCTAAATTCTGGGGATGTGTTGGCGAATTAACTAGACCATTCAAAACAATTTTTGAGCACCATTATGTTCCAGACATTATGAATAGAAAAAATATCCTTCATGGAGCTTATAATTTAGCTGATAAAGACAGAAATATGAAAGATAAATAAGTAAAATGTGTAATATGTTAGACCGTGGTAATTGCTAAGAGGAAATCTAAATAAAACCAAATTAGGCGTATGAAATGTTGAGGGAGGGTATGTGTGAACTTTTAGATAGGGTGCCAGGGTAAATTAACTGAGATCATGAAGTTTTAGTAGACCCCTGACGGAAGTAGGCGGAGCTATATCTGGGAAGCATCTGATAGCTGGGCAAGGAGAATCCTAGGCAAAGGCGATAGAAATGCAAAGGCCCTGAAGTAGGATTGTGTCCACAGTGTTCCAGGAATAGCAAAGAGGTCCCTGTGGTTGTGGACAGGACAAGCTGGAGTGAAGAAGAGATGAGGTTGGAAGGGCAATGAGGAATCAATGATCTTTGTAATGGATTGGAAATGGGGCGCCTGCGTGGCTCAGTCGGTTAAGAGTCTGATTTTGGCCCAGGTCATGATCTCACAGTCGGTGAATTCCAGCCACGGAACTCTGGGCTCTCCGCTCTCAGCACAGAGCCTGCTTCTGATTCTCTGCCCCCCTCTCCCTCTGCCCCTTCCTTGCTCTCGTTCCTTCTCTCTCTCTCCCTCCCTCTCTTTCTCTTTCTCTCTCTCAAAAATGAAGCGATTTCACTTATGTTTCAACAGGATCACTTTATTGTTTTTAAAATGTCCTGCAGAATGGCAAGAAAAAAAGCAGGGAGTCTAGTTGAGAGGCTATCTCAATGATCGAGTTCAGATATGACGTTGACTTTGATAATGTGGAGAGGTGGCGAACACCTGAGTATATCTTGAAGTTGGAGACAAGAAGATAGCATGGCAATCTTGCTATGGTGTGTGAGGGAAACTTAGGAGTCAGAAAATTATCCCAACGTTTGGGGCTAGTTTTGTTAGAGTAGGAGTTTGCCATCTAACAGAAATCGGGAAAATTATAGCAGCGAAGGTTTCGTTCCCCAGGTCTAGTAAGTGTAGTTATTCGGTTTTGTGAGTGTTAAATTTGAGATGCCTTTGGATATTCAAGTAAAGATAGAATATATGGTGAGAGATTTAGGCTCGTGAAACAGTTGAGTATCATTAGCATATAGATGATACTTAATGCCATGAGATGGGATAAGGTCATTTGATGGGGATAAAACCTAGAAAAGAGTAGTTTAAAAGATTGGAGGGAAAGAGAAATTGCAGACATTAAGTGTAAACAATTCTCCAAGGAATTTTGTTGGAAAGTGAAGGAAAGAGAGGATGGTAGCTGGAGATGGAAATAAAACAAAGATATAAAATATAACTATAGAAATAAATAAAAATAATAATAATATTTGAAAAATATGGTTTTGAACCTCCTTAATATAATTTTCATTATAACATCTCATATAATTCATATTATAATGGTTAATTAAAAAAACAAAAAGTAGGACCTCAAACAGGTCACAATTTGATGAGGATATAGAACACAGGAAACAATTGCTGAAGAGACTTCACACCTGAGAGGCTCACCTGACCAGTGAACATGATTGTGACCATTGTGTTATGAACTCAGAGAAATAGCACTGATTATGAAGAACTGACAGCGTTCAGAAAGGGTCAAGTGATTTTCTACACACCTTACAAGAAAATCAACTAGAGAGAGGTCATTGTATTGGAATGGAAATGGCAACAGATTGCAAAGTTATAATGTGATTTTGACTTAAATTGGAATTAGGACTTTAGAGGGAACATGCCCCTATGGGAGGAATATTTTTCCAGAAAAAACGGGACAAAGGGTATGTGTATTATGAATCCTTATTCTTTGTGGAGAAGCATTTTTGAAGTCAGAGATGGGTAAATATTAAATATTTAATATTATGGGTTTATCACAGATTGAATTATATACTGAAATCCTAACCCCTCATATCTCAGAATACGACCTTATTCTGAAGTAAGGTTGTAGCTATAGTTAAGATGAAGCCATACTGAAGTGGGTGGGCCCTTAACCCAATGCAACTAGTGTCCTTATGAGAGGAGAAGAGACAAAGACACTGGCACACAAGGGGAGAACACCATGTGATAAGAGAGGCAGCCATAGAGGTGATGCAGCTGTAAGTCAAAGAACAGCAAGGATGGCCAGCAACCACCAGAAGTTAGGAGGAGGCAAAGAAGGAGTCTCCCCTACAGATTTCAGGGGGAACGTGGCTTTGCTGATACTTTGACTTTGGACTTCTAGGTGAGATAATGTATTTCTGTCGTTTTAAGCCGCCCACCCAGTTTGTGATGTTTTGTTATGGTAGCCTTAAGAAACACATACACTATCTATTCCCAAATATAGGAAAATATAATTTTAAAGTTCTTGCCTAGAATTTGGGTTCCATCTTGAAATAAAAAATGAAAATAGGGGCGCCTGGGTGGCTCATTCGGTTAAGTGTCCAACTCTTGGTTTCGGCTCAGGTCATGATCTCATGGCTTTGTGGATTCGAGTCCTGTGTTGGGCTCTGCGCTGTATCTGCCTCTCTCAAAATAAATAAAGAAAGAAAACAAAAAATGTACCAATAGGACACTCATGGATGAGTAGCTATATAAATGAGGATTGCTGTAATATTAGTGCTTTATTAAATACAATTATTAAGCATCAATGGTGTCACACTTTACATTATCCTGGACCTTCAAAGTAGCCTATCTGCAATGTAGGTATTATAGCCCCCATTTTGCAGATGAGGGGTCAGAGGTTTAAAGGAGTTACAATGATTAGTGAGACAGAATTCTGTCAGATCTGAGTCCTTCCTACTCTTACATGTCTCCTCCCTTCCATTAAACTACAAAAGAAAATAACACATGGAAAAGTCATCAGAGATGAAAAAAACATGTAGCTTTCTGTATGTTTGTGGCTTTCTAGCACTTCATTTTTTTAACACACAAGATATTCTTTTTCATGGTTTATATATTTCAAGATAAAGAGATTCAACTGATAGGGCCATGAAGCAAGTGCCTCAATGTGCATGGCTTGTGTGAACAGATACTAACATGAAAAAAAAAATCACTATGTAACTCTAAAAATAAGAATAAAAAAAACCAGCCACAATTTGCAAAAAGGTTGCCCAAAATGAATACAAGTAATTTGTACATACCCCGAACAAAGAAAGAAAGCAAAAACTTGGCAGAATTCTTTACTACAATGTATCACCTCAGGTAAGAAAATGTAAAATGTGTCAAAATCAGAACAAATGAACATAAACAATGAAAAATTTGGTAGACTACACATGATTTTTAACACACTTATCAAATAGAAAATCTGGAAATAATTACACCATAAAACACGAAGGAGAGATAATGTGTACTGTGACTTTTTGTTACTCGGAAGCTTGTGTTTTGAAGACAAAGGAAAAAAAAAGAAATAATTACATGAGAAAATATTCGGTTAAACGATGAGTGAAAAAATCAGGGAGAATATTTTTGGCTATATAACAATACCATATATCTGCATCAGTGTTTTAATACTTAGCTTATTGACTTTTTGCATTATCTTATGTAGTTGACATCTATCAGTGCTTAATGAAGTATTTTTGAAGAATAGCCCTCCATCAGATAAGAGTTTCCAACTTTTACGAATAAATTTCCCTAGCGTCCATTTTTCAAAATGTCCAGTTTATACTGGCCTCACGTGGCTAAGTTCTTGACCATAACCCTAGTTGAATTTCATTCTGTCTGGTCAAGGAAGGTCTTTCTCATTTTGGTAGGCTGGAGAGGATCAAAGGTCAAGCAGCTGGAGAGAGTGGAGGTTAATTTTTCTCCACTCCGGTCCTCTTCATCTCTAGCCACTTCCTTCCTTGCACCTTTGCTGTCTTATCCCACAGTACACCTCTCACTGCGGCAACTGGCATTTTAGGGAGCATCCTGTCGTGGTATCCACAAAGCCTATTCCTGTTGAGAAATAGAAGACAGCTTCCTACATCGGCTCCCTAACATACTCCTCTGCGAGCCCAAGACAAAACTGCCACTTCCTGTTCTTATATTGTCAACATTATCCGCAGTAGTCTTATACATTATTGTGAAGCAGCATAGTAATTAGGAGGATAAACTTAGGTGCCAGAGAGAGCTGGTTTCTGGATTCAGTCTCCTCTGCTTCTGAGATGATGCTGGGTAAATGACTGAATCTCTCTAAGCCCCAGCTTCCTCCAGTGTTTACTGATTGGGTTCCTGAGAGCGAAGGACATAATGCTTAGAAAGCACTACCCTTTGTGCCTGTAGAAAGCGGACAATAACAGCATTTTTTGGTATTACTTGCATCACCTTAAATAAGTCACTTAACTACACTGTACCCCGGTTTCCTTATTTGTAAAAAGGGGATAATAATATGATCTGATCATGGAGCTGTTTTGAGGATAAAAGAAGAACATTTCAAAAGCACTCAGAACCGTGCTTAACACATAGTAAGTGGGCAACAAATGTCATCATCATCATTAGTGTTAATGTAATCAGCAGCATTATTTATTAATGTGATGACAGTACAGTGAGATTCTAGCTATGCTCATTTACAATTGGTATATATTAAGTGTGGCTAGCTTTGTATAGTAGTATAGTGTGATTTTAGTGAGTAGGCTGTGTAATTTTAGGTCTGGCTGAAAAAAAAAAAATCTTTCCTACTCCACCACAATCCATGCTTACCTTTCCCATAGAATTCTCAGGGACTGAAAATTCACCCTGAGACTCCGAGTTTAGAAGTCCCTTCTCCAATGGATTTCCCTTAAAATGGGAGGGAGTTTAAAATAAGTATATATCTTTCTTTGAGGAGTAATAATGCCCAAGGGAAATTATAACACGGATCATTTTATCCGATCGTTTACCTTCTTGGTAGCAACAACACAGTAAAATTGTACCTCCCGGGGAGTAGAGCAAAGTCTGTAGGCAGAATAAAAGTTAGAGTGGGTTCTTATCCAAATGATTAGAAATATTGAAGTTGCTGTTCCTTATTCTTGCTCTTCCCTTGATGCAAACGTAGCTCCAGAAGTAGCAGAATTTGATTTATAAAGAATTTCCTCAGAATGCTGCAGAAGACAATGCTCATGGTAAAATGTCCTCCCTCAGAAAGAATGAAACAAATGGATGCATTCAATTGAATCTTCCATAATTGGAAAAGAGGTTGTTGATAAGAAATGACTGCCTGATTAGTTTTTTGAGCAATAAAAATGCAATAGAAAGTGTGCATGAAAAGAAAGAATTTGAAAAGTTTAGGCTTATGAAGAAAATGTTATCAGCAAAAAAGTCACTAAATTATAAAATCATTTGTGAACTAAAATGAAACACGGAATTGGAAATTTTAGCAAGGGGTATGTTAAATATTAAAATATTAAAATTTGAATGAATTGTTGATTTTAATGACTGTTACTAGCACAAATGTATGTAGTAATGTGGTGAATCAAGATTATATAGACAATAGATGTGAACATTTTAGAGAAAGTTCTCCTATCACACAGACTTTTTGAGGCTGACTAACCCTGGAAATTCCTTTGTTGGCACAGGTACAAAATTATCCAGATTGACTTTCTATGTATTCCCATTCACCACATAATAAGCAATTGGGAGATAATTAACAGTCCTTGAATTCACTTTAAACTTTACAGACTCAGCTAAAGTGATAGCTGTTCCATTTTGGAGGGCTATGGCCTTTTAGAAAGTGACTATAAATGATGTAATATGTAATCAAACTAGTATTCTGATCAAATCTGGAATAAGTACCTTTTATAGCGAACGTACAGGCAAAAATAGAGGTGATTTTATTATATTAGAACACCAGGACTAGTCGGAAGCAAAGTTAAATAATGGGTACCTCCCCACAAAGGTGTTTGAGACTATTACAGAGCTGACGAAGCCCAAACTTATCTTCTCGTCAATTTATAGTGCCTGAAATATCTACCATTAAATTCATGTTTTTGAGGTGACATCATGTCCAGAAGATATGATTTGTTTAGCTAGAGATAAGTTAGCTAAATAAGGTAATAAACATCAACACATTTGCTTCTATGAATTATCAGATAGATTTGCTCTCAACTACTATAGTGGAGGCCAGGAAAGAAAGGGACTTGCTGTATGCTGTATCTGGAGTAAGAACCTGTCTGTGGAAAACTAAGCCATACAGATTCTCACACAGGGTAAGAGTGTTCCCTGGTGCTTGTTTGCAAGAAAGGCTGGAGATGGAAGAAACAACTGAGGGGTCAGGGGAAGGTGATTATGTAGGTTCTGTGGAAATCATCACCGACTTGACAATTTTGCTTAAACATTGATATTTCATAACATTTTTGCGAAAGGATTTGACTGATACAATTAAACTTGGTTTGAAAATTGTGAAAATCTTTTAACATTGCTGTAGGGACTCTGAAGACAATAATATGCCTTGGTGTATCTAGTGTCAGAGCACAAAACATAAGACCCATGCTTATAAGCCCAGCATTAGATCATTATTATCTTTATTTGTGTGGAGAAAATAATACTTGATCTCTCTTTCACTCCATACCTAAACGTTAATTGCAGATGGATCATAGACATAAATGTAAAACCCAGAACCATATAATGCATGGAGAAGAAAACTTTGGGTAGATAGAAATTTTTTGGACAGACCATTAAAAGCAATAGCTGTAAAAGAAAATGTATATATAAGTTGAATTTCGTCACACCTAAATGTGTTCACCGAAAGTCACTAGGAAGAAAATAGACAAGCCACATATTGGAACAAATATTTGCTGCATATTTAAAGAACTTGTGTCCAGAATATGTAAAGTCAACAACAAAAGTATGAACAATACAAATACAGCAAAATAAATGCTTCAGAGGCTAATAAGCACCCAGGAAGGTGCTTAACATTATCAGTTACCAAGGCAAAGCAAAATAAAACTACAATGAGATACCATTTCATACCCATTAGAGTGGCTGCAATCGAAAAGACTGATAACACTAAATATTGGCAAAACTATAGGACAGCTAAAACTCTCATACATTGCTGGTAGGAGTATGAGGTGGTTCAACCATTGGAGATAACTATTTCATAGTGTATTATCAAGTTCAATATCCATCTACCCCGATCACCCAGTTCAACTTCTAGGTATTCACTAAAGAGAAATGAAAACATAAGTCTACACACACAAAAAAAAAACTTGTACAAGAATACTCATAGCAACTTTATTCATAATAACCAAAAACTGACAACAGCTGAAATGTTTATTAACACGTGAGAAGATAAAAAAAAAAGTTGTGGTATAGTCATACTATGGAATATTAGACACCAGTTAAAAAGCACTAACTACAGCATACATCATGAATGAATCTCAAAATGCCAGGCACAGAAGAGTACATAGTCTATGATTCAACTTGTATGAAGTCCCAAATCAGGCAAGAGTATGATGACAGAAATTAGAAAGTGGTTGTCTAAGTGGAGGGAGGATGAGATTACTGGAAAAGGGCTTTAAGGGCACTTTGTGGGGTGATAGAATGGCTCTACATCTTGTTTCGGGGGGTGGTTTCATGGATGATATGAATACCAAAATCTTAAAATCTGTGCATTTTTACACATTATATATATATATGTATATATATACACATATATATATATGTATATATATATATATATATATATATATAAACAATCAGATGGATTCTTGTATGTTGAATTTCTATTATATAGCAGGCAATATGCTAACGGCTTCATAAGTAGAATATATAAATAAATCTGTGAGTCCTTCCAGGGCAGGCTTTTCTCCCCCCCTTATTTTAACATGTAAGAAGATTAAAACTCTTTGGATTAAATTCCATGAAACTTACATGGCCAGTAAATGACAGAAATGATATTTAAACCAATGCTCATGCTACTCATGCTCAAACCCATGCTTTTCCAGAGCTGTCTTAACTTTCTTAAGCAATACTTCTTACAGTTCCTAAGACAAAATAAACAGACTTGGGAATTTGTGGATGCAATTGAAATAAATGGAACTACAGAGAAACAGCTTGAAAACTGTGACCTGATGCCTGAAATTTTGTTTGTAAGAACTTATGTGTCACAGAGAGAAGCACAAAAGGATTCTGAGCATAATACGGAACTCACAATGCACGAGGCCTATTATCTAAATGATTTCAGTATGAACTATTTTTAAGAAGCTAAGGTATTTAGTGTATGTACCTATTAGAATAAATCACTTTGTAATCCTTTCTTTTGATAGAATTACAACTGTCAAAAATGTTTAAACAAACAAAAAAATGTATTCTCTCTTCTATTGCTCTTCGCTAAAATAGCACTTTGCTGAATGGGAGGAAAGAACTATAGAAACATGGAGAACAAATATGACTTTTAAAAGGACAGACTACATAATGTTGGAGTAAATGGTTTAGCTAGAGGAGCTTCAGAAGTTATCTCTTCATACATGAGATTCCTTCGCTCTTTTTCATCGCACTCAAGTTTTTCCATTAGAAATTAATTTGTTTTAGGGCTTGATGGTACTTTTTGCTTCTCATGAATATCTTAATGAGATGCCACTACCTTTTAGAAGAGGCGAATTATTGGGGCGCCTGGGTGGCGCAGTCCGTTAAGCGTCCGACTTCAGCCAGGTCACGATCTCGCGCTCCGTGAGTTCGAGCCCCGCATCAGGCTCTGGGCTGATGGCTCGGAGCCTGGAGCCTGTTTCCGATTCTGTGTCTGCCTCTCTCTCTGCCCCTCCCCCGTTCATGCTCTGTCTCTCTCTGTCCCAAAAATAAATAAACGTTGAAAAAAAAAAATTTAGAAGAGGCGAATTATTACGCTTTATCAGTAAAAACATGAGTTTGTGAATAAAAAAATTGGAAATAGGAGGCAAGCTTGTTAGAGTAGGATAGGCTATACAATGATAACATATGAATCCTGAAAACTCAGTGGTTTTATACCACAAGATTTATTTCTCACACCAATTTCTGAAGTAAGTCAGGGAGACTCTTGAGACACATTTGTTCAAGGATCCAGGTTGCTTCCATCTTACTGTTTTGCCTTCTCAAAAAGTGTCATCTATGGTCTCTGCCAAAGTGCGTCACCTCCATTTACATCCTGTTGATCAGAACTCAGTCTCACTGTTCACCTTACCGCAAAGAAGACTAGGAAATGTCTTCCTTTGGGCCCAGGCCCAGGAAACGATACAATAAATGCACACGATGCCGTCTGGTCCAGAGCAGAGTTATCGTTAGCAGTGAGAGGACACTGAAAGAGAGGTGAGTACATTTCAAATGTGAATTTGGTCAATTTCTGGAAACACCTAGGATGGCCCACCTTACATAAACATGTAAAATTTGGAAACCAGGGCCACCTTATTCTACAAATGTATTCTCCTAGTATGAAACTTTGTTGACTGCCCTTTTGATTGCTCCATATTGTCAGCTCATAAAACTTACCCTCAAGAAGTAACTGATGTGTTCTTTTCTACTAAGGCATAGGGATGTCACCATCCAGAATATGATGAAATGGAGTTCTCTACCTTCTTGACCTCCCTAAGAAATTCACTTTTGAGACTGCGTGCTATTCATACCCTCGAGTGACATGCACTTAAGAGAATGCCACTTGTTTGAAATCTTTTTTTTTAAAAGAAAGGAAACAAAAGAAAACAAAACATAATTTGTGGATTAAGTAGGCTCTGTAAATCTCATACTCATACAGGTTACTTTAAACCATGGAGCTAGAGTTTCAGGAGAAGGAGATGCAAAGAAATGGAGAAGTGCACTCACCATGAATAAATTACAGTCATTTTATTTAAATATTATTTCTAGGAAGGGGATTTCCCAATACTTCTCATCATTATTTGCAATTCTATGAAATTCACCACTGAGAAGTTGAGATGGAAGGGAAATTTTGTTTCCACTTGAAAATTATCTTTATAAGTATCATTTTATAACTAAGGAGAAAAATTTAGCAAATACTTCTACTTAGCTCTGAATTTCCTTTCATCAATATAAGGAGATAAAAAAGGTAAATTTTTTTATAGAAACATATTTCAAAAGACTTTACCATTCTTTTACAGAGAACACTGTTTCACGTCATCTTATGTAATAAAAATTGATTGCCACCAGTTCAATGCGGTACAGTGTTTGAGCAATTACTCCTGACACTGTCACAAATGTTAAAGTGTTTAACAAATATTTCATAAACATAATGAAGCTGATTATAATAAGTGATTTCTCATTATATTTATTTGCAATTTGATATGTGTAGCCAGATGTCAGATGATTCCCGTTACTGTAAAAATCAATTGGCAGGTGATAAATAATTTTTACAAAATGATTGAATCCATGTCAGCCTCCAAGTAAAAAACTATGTTGGACATCTTATGAGTAGAGAGACACTGATTGTTTCTGAAGTCATTGCTCTGAGTATGAAATTTAAGTAAATAATGGATTTATTGAGCATTACAGAAAGGGCCTCACTGTGAAAAGACAAGGTTGGGAGACGTTATGAATGGAAACCAAAGCAAACAGCAAAACCCACCAAAACAGCAACATACAACTTCCGATTTCTTATCATGGTATGCATTTGATTTCCAAGTTGTAAATATAGTCTTTTACACGATGTCAATTAAGTGAGAAAAATTCTGATCAGGTTGAGTATTTCTTTCAGGACACATAATTTTGATGATTTTGATCCCCTTTCTCTTTCTTTTTGTCTTGGCGGCCATGATGCAATAATCTGTAAGAATAGAGAGATGATGAGGCTGAATAGAGCAGCTGCGTGATTGACCATGGCAGTGGTCAGAATCCAGAGGGCCAAATCAGCTAACTGGGGTGAGGATTAGCACACGGAAAACTGCTGATTGATGAGCCCCGCCTCTTCTCATCTCCAACACAACATGACACGTCCTCCAAGCAAGGCATCTGAAATATGAGATTGTGGAATGAACTTGACTTGAAGTGAGGGTGCTTTCCCGAAGGAAAGAGAAAATTAGAGAGAGAAAAAAAGCCTTGATTATAAGCACTATGATTAGGACCATGATAACCACAGTTTAAGCTAAAGCATAAAAGGCTTTTGGTGTTTTTTTTTTTTTTTTTAAACAGACATTAGTGAACATGGCAGATGTGCTTTGACTAGCCTCAGCAGTAGTAATCCTTGTTCAGTCTAAATCTAGCCTCCTTACATTCCCAGCGTTTTAAAGGTGTTGAATAATATTCTTTTAAAAAGGATACAGAGTACATGAGAAGATGAATGCATATGGTTCCTAAAGGTTCTAGGAAATAGTAAAAGATATTGGAGAAAATTATTTTCCAAAATAGTATGAACTTAAAATTGAGATAAATGAAGTTTATCTTTTTAAGAAGTTGATGCTTAGGGCACCATTAGGAGAAGTTGTTATTTCAGGTCAGCATGTCCCCAGGTCTTTCTTCCAGCCTTTTCTCTATTCAAGAGTACCATAATTTCAGAAATGGTGAATACTTTTAACTCCAGTTTAAATCAAAACAGTAAACATGCAAAAATAGTAGTTCTTTTCTAATGCTTCTTTCTGCTAATTTTTTTCTGGTACGAAGTCTCCTATGTGGGGAGTAGGGTAAGAAAGGGGCTTAGACTTGAGAGCCAGTTAAGGGAGAGAGTGGAATCAGCAAAACTAAATTTTCCTCTTTAAATTTTTTTTTACAAGTATATGATTTGGTGGGGCGCCTGGGTGGCTCAGTAGGTTAAGTATCCCACTCTTGGTTTCGACTCAGGTCATGATCTCTTGGTTTGTGAGATAGAGCCCCGTGTTGGACTCTGTGCTGACAGTGCGGAGTCCGTTTGGGATTCTCTCTCTCCCTCTCTCCCTGCCCCTCCCCCACTCACACGTGTGCAATCTCTCAAAATAAATAAATAAACATTAAAAAAAAACCCAAGTATATGATTTGGGTTATTATTTTAGAAATGCAAAGGAGTGATCCTGTAAAATTCCATTTGAACGTTTTAATCTTAAATACATAATTTCTAGATCTGGCCAAATTCTAATCTCTGTTGGGAATAAGTTCATAGTGTAAAGGAGTGAATTTCTCCTAGAGGTTAGGATAAGTTTTGGTGCAAAGAAGGAGTTTTTCAGGTAGAGTTTGATGTGTTTTCAGTGGCATTTTTTTTTTTTAACTTGAGAAATGGAATTCTCTGGCATTGATAACAGAGGAGCAACTTGAAGATGAACTGTGTAAATCATTACCAATATGACTATTTCTCAAACGTTGTTTATAAATGGTATTCATAAATGAGAAGATGGTCCTTATCTTCTCTGGTCAGTTCTCCAGATATACCAAAGTTTCCACTGATAAGAAGCCATTCTATTTATAAATTGTGCATTCCTCCCTTGAGCAAACATTTATTGAGAATTGATATCCTGATCTCTAGTAGGCACCAGAACAGGCTGTATGGCAGTAAATGAAAACCCTCCATTTTTGTAATAGAAAATACACATAAACCAAAACAATCACACTGAATTTTTCCAAAACATGTGGTTATCCAATAATGCTCATTTCACTGCTAGAGCCTAAAAAGTGGAATATGTTTAATTTAAATAGATGTTGATATGGCCAGTTGATTCAGCTTTTCCTAGAGGCTACATTTGAATTTATATATCTAAGTTTTCTGAATTCAAATAAAAAATATCTCTTCTAAAATGGCAATTAGCTTCAAAATTATCCTTAAATCTATGAAACACTCTTGATACTGACAGGGTTTAGGAAACCAATCAAAAATCCTATCTCCCAATATTGAAATAAGCTTTTCCACGTAAAAATGAGGCTTTTATTGTGTTTACTAAAATTACGTGTTTGTTCATCTTAATAGGGATGTATCAAAAAACATGAAGAGGATAGGAAACACAGAGGAAAAAATGAAGACGAGAAGGTAGAGTAAAATCATCATGATTTTGAATTCAT
Organism: Lynx rufus; assembly: GCF_022079265.1. Taxonomy (NCBI): domain Eukaryota; kingdom Metazoa; phylum Chordata; class Mammalia; order Carnivora; family Felidae; genus Lynx; species Lynx rufus. The sequence goes on along the minus strand of NW_025814823.1, from coordinate 201,984,621 downwards.
ATATTATAAAAACTATCCCATGGAGAAAGAAATGGATTAAATTTGTAGTTCACAAAGGCAAGAATAAATTTGTAAGTTGCCCAGAGATAGATTAAGCCTAATACAGGGATGAATTTTCCATCAAAGTTTCCAAAAAGGAAAAGAAAAAAGAAAAAAAGATGAATGGACTTAGAACTCAGGAGACTGTGATTTCTTTCTCACTGGGAATATTCAAGGGCAAGAAAGAATTCTTTCATTCACTCAACAAATGTTTATTGCCTGTCCTCAGATATATATATATATATATATATATATATATATATATATATCAGACATTGTGTAGGCCCTGAGAATAAAATGATGAATAAGTTTGGATGAGATATCTGCTCTCATGGCACTTCAAGTCTAGTGGAGGATACAGACACAAATTGAGTAGTTGTTCTAATTACCCTAGTAATGAACACATTGAAGTAGTGGCGAGAGGGGGGTCTAGGTGGACCCATCATGTATAGGTCTGCCTAAGTCTGAAATGTCAGGGAAAGAAGTGACAGTTGAGATCTGAAGGCTGAGAAAGGATTAACTAGGTGCAGAGGAAATAACAGAGGCAAAGTAAAGGAGGTAGGAGCAAGCATGATGCATTCAAGAACCTGCAAGGAGCTAGTATGGGGGCAAGGAGAGTGAGGGGCTGCATGGTGGGAGGTGGGAAATGCAATCAGCCGTGAGACTTCCTATGATCTCACAGGCCTATGTTAAGAATTATTTGGTATTTGTTTTCACTTTTGTTTTTTATCCCAAGAACACTGGGACCCTCTTAATTTTTTTTTCTTTAAAAGGAGTATTAGGATGACATTTGTGTTTTGACAAGATCACTCTCCTGATGCCAAAGTAGAGAAGTCATTGGAAGGGTGCAAAAGCAGGTATGGAGAGTGGATGTGGTATTTTGAATAATATAATAATAGAGGAGGGAGGTGTTGCCTGCCTGGACTAGGCTGGTGGCACAGGAGATGGAGAGACGAGAATAGATTTGAAAAATGCTTAAGAAGTACATCAGTAGGCTCTGATACAGGAGGGCTTCAGGGTGATTCTGAAGTGCTCAGGGTTCAGGTAGAGGGACTGTTAGATGACATCTGAGGGTGGGGGGGGCAAGAAAACATTATGGGTCTTGAGGTGTCTTAACAGGATCAAATAAGAGATATAAGCAGGGATTTGTTTATACTTATTTGGAACTCAAGGGAGTAATCCGGAGCAAAGATAAAATTTGTGAATCAAATTAAAAGGATTGTAATCACAGCAGTGGGAATGAACAACACAGTCGGTGGGACGAAAAGAGAAGAGAACCAAGTCTTGAGAAGCTGCGCTATTTTATGGCTGGGAAAAAGAGAATAAACTTGCAAAGCAATCTAAAGAGGAGCAGTCAGTAGTAGGGGGAAACCCATTCCATACTAGAAATAAAGAGAAAAGAGTATTTTAAGAAGTGTCAAGAAGTCAACAATGTCAAATGTGTCTGAGAAGTCAACACTCAGTATTGTCCATTGGATTTGGTGACACAGTCCATTTAGGGCCTTGGGGAGAGGGAGCAAGGATTCATGGATGAGATAAGTTGTTGGATGAGATAAACTATAAGGATACCTTCAGCTCTAAGTCTTTATATTTTTGCCATGGAAAAATACATTTCTAAGTTATTTTATAATAAGGTGGTTACTTCATCTGCACCCTCATAAATGTTTTCTAAATTTGAGACAATAAATATATATTGGAGAAAATACAGTACAAATTTGTGTAATAATATTTGTGACTTTTTAAAGACCATGGTCAAAGTGAAAATTTTGCATCTTTTCTTTTTGTTTTAATAAAAATCTCTTCGGCTGGACTGCTTCCTGACCTTCCTCTCCACAGCATTTCACAGTGTATTATTTGACAATTGTAATATTAAGGCTGATTTTAAACATCTTCATTTTTTCCTCAACTGGGAAACCAATGGGACATATCAAGTTCCAGTCACTGTACTAAATTACAGTTCTTCAGAAGTGTAAGATACTTTACTGGTGGTAAATTTATCTAAAGCTGGGAAAATCCTAATAGCTTTTAGGATGTTGTCAGAGATTGTTTTCTATTGCTAAATGGCAGCTGGGGTCTATTAGTTGTGTAACTGATTCATGGCCTGCTTCACAGTATGGCTCTCACCATGGTCTGTGCTGGTCATTACCCTGCTTATATAATGTGTTACTTATATTGATCTCCATACAGAGTTCCATGGATGTAGTTGTATCAGTGATGGTCAGATACAAATTATTACAACAATGCAAGTCTTTCTTAAACTGTAATGCTCTATAATTCTCTCGTCCAGTCTGCATTCCTCTCAGCATATCATACGGTTGGATTTGATTTTATTTTATTCTTTTTAAGTCATCTCCTCACCCAACGTGGGACTTGAACTCACACCCCCAAGATCAAGAATTGCATGCTCTACCAACTGAGCCAGCCAGGCACCCCTCAGATGGTCGGATTTTAACTGCTACCTCTATGGATGCTTCAAATGACTCCCAGAATTTCTGGATGCCCAGCTCGACCAGGCACCCTTATACATAAATGATTGCTCTGTCTTCCCATTGAGCGGTACTGGACTATCACAGCCTGTACTGTCTCTGTGAGTGGCAAGCAGACAATGGAGACGCCATCCACTCCTTTCTTTGTCCCATTACTAGTTGCTCTTTAAAAACCTGGAGCTGAGAAGACAGAAAGGATGAGTTCCATGGGTCTCCACTCTTTCTCTTGGGTGCTCTCTGCAATTCTTTCCATCAGCAGTACCTTTTCCATCTGAACTTCAGCAGTGTTTCCTCCTAAAGCTTCCAGAGTAGCCAGTTGACAACTCTCTCTGGCAGTGGCAGCCCTGTTGTAGTGATTTCTCAAATTAGTGATCGATTCTCAGTGTCAGCTTCTCTCAGCAGCGAGATTCAATGACCCTGACTCTCAGTGTCTTCCTGCAGTTCTGAACAGTGGGAACTATTTAAACCTGTAATGTTTACTGCTCTTGGCTCCTGACCAGTAGCCACTCTCCCTGCCAGCCTGTGCAGAGTCTCCAGCGTCTCTTGCTCCCTACTTGGCAAATTTTACCCAGATTCTTACCCAGCTAGGTAACTCAGCACTGCTCTCGATCGTGTCTGGAGGTTACTACAGAAAAAGGTCCTCCTGGAGCTCTTGAAATGGCTTTGATGGATATATTCTCTCAAGTAGTCCTTCCAAGCTACTGGTTTAAAATCATTGTAGAGATAGGGAGAACTGTCTCAACACTTGCTACCTAGTCAGTCTTTTGAGTTTTTCTTTCTATAATGTTTTATCAGTGTCCTAATTTACTCAGAGCACGTTTTTTTTTAATCATTAATATTTCTTCAAAAGGCAGAGTCCTTACAACTTCCAAGCAGTGCCCCAACTCCAAATTAGAGGGGACGTGGAAACTGTCTCTTCAAGACCCTCTGCTTCACAGACCACTTGGTAGTATTACATGGCATGGCTTGGGAATAGTTCTGGGCACCCCACACTGCACCACCTAGAAGACAATATAGCAGGTAGCTATGAGTACAAGGTGTCACATTAGAATCACCTGTGCTAAGAATCTGCCTTTTCACTTACTGATCATGTCACTCTAGACAAGCGACTTTCTCTTCCCGGGTCCTAGTAACTTCAACTGTAAAATAAAAATGATAATACTTATTTTATATGGATGTTATGATTGCCTGACCCATAGTAAGCAGTCCATAAATTTTAATGTAGGTTTTCTCATATTCTTAGATATACAGGGAAAATAGGATATTTTTTCCTTTTCTAAAATGAGCCAAATGGCTCTGATCTCCCTTATGAGCCAAAAAAACAAACAAACAAACAAACAAAAAAAAACAAACACAAACAAACAAAAAAACAACTAATGAACCAACCCAGTACCTTGAATTCATTGTGATTTCAACAGTCATTTTAGATGAAGCTTGGCCTTCTTAGGTAAAAATAATCAATCTCCCAGATTTCCATCCCCCTTTCCCCTACAGCTCATCAGGATGGCACCAGATATATGAAAGGCAGGTGAAATGAACTGTTTCCTCATCAAAGCAAGGAAGAAAGGGCCCAGAGATCCATGTGATTTCCTTGTACTTTTCTCTGGCCTCCACGGTGATGATTTTCTGTATCCTGCTTACATCACAGCTCAGATTTAAGTATTGACTGGTCTTTTTCCTGGTTGAATTATTTCCCTGTGGAACAGTACAAATGACTCAGCTTTCCTTTGGAACTTACTGGTATTTGAACATTCCCTTGCCACCCCCCAATTACCTGTGCTTAAACCTGAGAAAGGGTTACCAGGACCTGAATGTCTTCCTCCTCTCTGCTGTCTACCAAGATCAGAAAGGAAACACTTCTCTGGTATTCTCTCTATCTCATCTTCTTCATTCACAGTGTCACTTTTATGACTAAAATTTAAAGGATGATTGAATGTAGATATAAAAGAGATTAACATGAATGGTGTCACCTCGAACTTTACAGTTTGGTAGCTCTTGATGGGACAGGGTGAGAAAAATGACTAGTAATTATATCACATATGCTAAAAGTCAAGAAATACTCATGAGGTCTGTGGCACACAGTAGGACTCAAAAATCACCAGTTGAATGAACTTCAAATTGGAATTATCAAAGAGACAGGTCATCATGAGTCAGTGAGGTGAGGATAGACTTCAGATCAAAATAGTCTTCTATGTTCTACCATCAAGAGCCCAGTTAATAAATCATCCTTGAGGTTACAACTGGATGTATTTCAAAATCCTATACCTGTTCCACTCTCCTCCTATTAAACTTTCTACCCCTTTCCCTTTTCCCACATTACACTTCCAAGAATGTGGATGTTAGGTCTCTGAATCAGATCTATATTTCTGTTTATTCCTGGTTCTCCAAATTTGACCAGGGGATCGTGGATATCAAGTAACAAGTCCTGTCCCTACTATGGGAGATCCTACACCCCATGGTTTTGGTACCCTTCCAGTACTGGGACCATTCCTCTTCCAGCCACACAACTGCAGAGTCTGCAACAAATCTCCTGTGGGTTGGGCATCACCAATAGAAGAAGTGAATGACATCTCTGCCTGAAGGCAGAAGGAACTGTAATCTGACTCTTAGCTCCTGTCAGGCCTCCCTTTTCCCCTCAATTTCTGGATGAGAGAGAAGTTGTTGAACTGAGATTATTATCTCAAGACCACATGGTTCCGGCCTTAGTTTCAGAAAACCATGGGTTTTCTTTCTGGCTTGGCTAAGAAGTCTCTTTAAATTTTCACTAGTCTCAGTTTTATGTCCGAAGTTTTTACTGGTAGGATTTGTTTTCCCTCTCTTGAGTCAGAGAAGAGGGGCTTAAAGATAATATTCATTGCCTTATCTTTTCTTCTTTTAGTTGACTATCCCATCTCTACCTGAGCATTAGAATTTTTAGCAGAGTTACTTCCTTATTTTAATTAATTAATTAATTAATTAATTAATTTTTAATTTACATCCAAGTTAGCATATGGTGCAATAATGATTTCAGGAGTAGATTGCAGTGATTCATCCCCTATGTATAATGTAGCGCAGCTACTTTTTGATCTCAAGATGACTAAATTCCAAAGTGCAGATTTTTGCTGTCCACATAGTTTTCATTAAAGAACAATACTGACGGGTGCAATAGCAAGTACTGAGTATCTCTTTCCTATTCACCCTTGATGGCTTTTTTCCCTTATGTTCAAATATATTCATGGGATCAGAGGTCAAATACTGTTGTTTAGTACTTGGAAGGATGGACGTCTTGTCTGTTTTTTTCGTGAAAAGTCACTCAGCTCTAGAATGGAAATTTGAGAGCTACCTGTTACAGGAATACTCCTTTTAGCTCATTGGCAAAGGGGCAAGGAGCTCCCTGCCAGTGAAATTTAACAGAGCTCATAAAAATTGTAATTAGTAGATATGATGGAGGAGTCAACTTGTGGCATTCTTAGCATATGCCTAATAAGGCCACCAGAATGATACAATAGCTTTTTCCCCAATTTCTTGATATTTGGGCAGGAATGTCATGGACCTCCCTTTGGTTGGATCAAGGAGATGAGGTGTAGAGGGACCTCCTTGTTGTGCAGTTAACCTTGGGCAACATAGTGACCCTTAGATCCAATTAGTGGAAGGCTACCTGGTATCCATGATTTCACTTATTCTACATTTGGGGACCCAGTAAAGTATGTCTCTCTCATTCAAATGTATCATGGTATATGGAACAACTCTTGGAAAACGTATGTACAGGACAAAGATCCAATTTCCTCCCCAATCCCCACCTCCATGTCTAGAGGTAGGAGGTTGGTCAGATGAAACACGTAGATGAGAGTGAAAGTCCTTTCCAGGAATATACAAATTCATTGCTGTGGGTGGGAAGTGTTGCCAGACAATACCTTGACTTATTAACTACATGCTTTCCCTGTCTACTGTCTAGTCAGAGCTATTCACAGTGATATACTTATACGTATCCACAGGATAAGTATAAACAAAAATAAATAATAAGTAAGGTTTAAAATAAAAGAACAAAAAGGAAGAAATAGCCTACTCCAAGTTTTTCTTTCTTTAAAAATAGGCTTTTTTACTTCCATTTCAGCAGTTGAGTTCCCTGGGGGAAGAAGTCTCCTTAGTCATTTCCATACTAAGATATGAGCCTCCTATCTACTCCTGACTATGTCACCTGGGATGGTCTAGCATTAGGACAGTCACCTGGGCCCTAGATATTGTCAGGCCCAGGATACTCTTAGGTCATCTCAGTATCAGTGGACATAAGTAACCCTTAGTACCCAATGAGCTGTTATATCCTGCAGCATCTTTTTTTACATAGGAAAGACAACTTCCTTTACATAGATGATTATTATTTTATTCACATTGTCATCATAGACAAGCAAAACTAGCTACCTTAAATTATTTCCCAATGCACACTTCAGAGAAGAATCCAAAGTAACCAATTCAATGATAAATACTTAAATATTCACGTTTTAAAAAATAATTTTCAATGTAAGTAAGTGACCATGGAAATATGGCCAAGTAATTAACAACAAATAACTATGAAGGCTGATTGCTAATATCACTATTATTTGATATTATAATAAAAGATAGTTGTTTTGATATTTTAAGGATGCAGATCATCTGATACTCAAATTGATGCCAAAAGTGTGTCAGTCCCCCCCATTCTTCCTCCAAATACTATAAGATGTTGCTGTAGTTATATTAGAGAAGAAAATGATGTATCTGTGAACAAAGATTTTGATTTTTTCAGGCCCATGCACATTAGATCAAAACAAGATTTTTATTAGAAACAAGTCTATTTAGTTCAGTTGGTGAGGGATGCAAAGGAATCAATGTGGAGATCATGTGATTCCAAGCTAGTATGGTTTGGAAAATATTTCAGTCAGAAGCAGCTAAAGCATGTCTGCCATGGTTTAAATGCACCTATAGTCTAGTTGTGGGGGAGAATGCCTTTCTGTAAGCAAACTGAAACCCATCTTCTCTGGACAATTCTGTACAAAAACAAATATGTAGTAACACCAAGTCAGCATGTTGGCCTCTCAGGGCAGGCTGGCAGGCAGCCAAGGCCCAGCCTGCTGAGAGAGAAAATTGAAAGAAAAAATAAAGCAGCTGCACAAGGTGAAGGCTGATTGTGGATACGGAGACTCTTCTGGGCAAGCTAGGGGAAAAAAGGTCAGAGTTTTGCTTGTGTGGTGTCTTCAGAACTGGACCTACTGCTGGGGTGTCCTAGTTTCACAAAAGACTGGGTCCTTTATGTGAGGAAAAATTCACATATATACAAGTGAATGCAGAGCGTGAGCATTGAAGTGTGCTGTTAGGAGGAGGCCTTCTCCAGCAGCCACAGCTTTCTTTTTAGTACGGGCCAACCGTAGGATATCTTAATTCCCCTCAAGGTGAGGGAAATCACCTCCCTCTGGGTGGGGATCAATGGCCGTCCAAAATTAATACAGTCAGTGGAAGCGCTTCATTCTGGGAAGACACTGGAAGAAATTGACATCATCGCGAAAAGTTTTTCTGGAGAGGAATGCAAAGGGATACTCAGTCTTCTGGCCAGAGGCTCCAGTACTCATCATACTCAAATCTCTTTCACTGCATGACTGTTGGTCAAAGGGTTCCTGGTTGAAGAATATGGGAGTCTATTTTGATCTGAAGACTCTCCTCACCTCACCAACTCATGATGTCCTCTTTGATAATTCCAATTTGACAGTTCATTCAACTGATGATTTTTGAGTCCTGCTGTGTGCCACAAACCTGATGAGTATTTCTTATCTCTTAGCATATGTGATATAGTTATTTGTCACTTTTCTGACCATGTCCCATCAAGGGCTGCCAAACTGCAAAGCTTGAGGTGACACCAGTTGTGTTATATTCTATACAAGTGTCCTTTCTTGGAGTTGTGTTATGGACAGGCTTCATTATTTTAACTGAAAAGACTAAATTTTTTGAGGGCAGAATCAGTGTGTGTTGCTTCTTGAAGTTATCTCTAAGGTTTAGTAAAAGATGCTGCCTATTAAATAAAAGATGCTCAATTGATGGAAACAGGTTGATATGACAATGGTGATTATGCTAAATTTATCTCTTCCAAGGAGAGACTTATTTCAAGTATATTTATAGTTGCCCAAGTTGTTCGGTCCTTGGACATTCGGTAGTAAGTGCTCTTTTATGACCATATTATTCTTATTTCTCAGATTGAGAATGTGAGCAGTAATCATATTTGGGAGAGATTTCACTGAGATATCTACAATTATCAAGGAAAAGAATTGAGTTTATATCAAACACAGGTAAATAATGTAGCCATAGGTCCCCATTGTTTATTTTAGTCAGAGATAAGAAATATCCTAGCTTTTGCCCAACTACTCAAACTGTTTTCATAGTAAGTAAAATAGAAACATTAAGTTCTTGTTCATCATGCACATGATTACAGTTCTTTCTTTCTTTGTGCTGTATTGCCATCAAGATTGCTAAAATTCACTCAGGGCTCTGTACCAATCTGTGTCCTATTGTTTACCAAGATCACTTGGAAATAAGTTAGCTCTTTTTATCCCAGGTTCCAAAATGATTTTGTATTCCATGATGGTATTTTTAGTTTCCTCATATATATGAGATAGTTTCACAACTTATATTTGGAAACCAAATATAGTATTCATGGATTAAACTTTATAATTTATTTCATTTCTAGAGATAAATTTGAACTAGTATAATTGGAAACTACAAATATAAACAAATGCAAGCAAAGAAAAATCAAGGGAAGATCCACTGTGCAAGTACATATTGTTAAGCAAAGTGTTAGGTCTTATACTGGTGCAAGGAAGATTTTGAACCACCGCTCTTGTGCTCAAAGAACGTATAATTTGAGGATTGATGGAAACCATTACAAATAGTTGAAAACAATATGCTGACGTGAAGGCTGTATTTTGCATTTGGGATTGTTTTAAGGATGCTAGAAGATCAATGGAAAATAGGTTGAAACTGAAACTGGGACTTTAAAAATGGGTTGGAATTGGGGCTCCTGGGTGGCTCAGCCAGTTAAGTGTCTGACTTGGGGTCAGGTCATGATCTGGCGGTTTGTGAGTTCGAGCCCCGCGTCGGGCTCTGTGCCAACAGCTTAGAGCCTGGAGCCTGCTTCAGATTCTGTGTGTCCCTCTCCCTCTGCCCTCCCCTGCTCATGCTCTGACTCTGTCTTTCAATAATAAATAAACGTTAAAACAAATTCAAAAATGGGTTGGAATCGAATTCTCAAAGATATATAACTAGGTACCAGCCTCAGTCTCCATCATTACTGGAATAACAAAATATTTAATAAGCATCCACATATGTCCAACCCAGAGCCGACACACATGCTCTGGGTTGAAATGTTTTTGCTCAGGCCTCAAGTTCAGTGTCACTTTTTCCACCTCAGCTTGTCTTCACTCCAGATTAGGTTAATTCACCATAATACTTCCTTGTTACCCTTGCGTCCTTCTTTTGTTGCATATATCGGTAATCAAATACTTGTGTAATTATATATATATATATATATATATATATACATATATATATATTTTTACATATATATATTTAAGTTTATTTATACATTTATACATTTAAACATTTATATATTTATACATATATATATTTACATATATATATATTTAAGTTTATTTATTTATTTTTGAGAGCGAGAACCAGCAGGTGAGGGGCAGAGAGAGAGGAGGACAGAGCGTCCTAAGCAGGCTCTGCACTGACAGCAGAGAGCCCAGTGAAGGGCTCTAACTCACAAACTGTGAGATCATAACCTGAGTCAAAGGCAGAAGCTCAACTGACTGAGCCACCCAGGTGCCCCTTGTGTAATTATATTTTAATGTTTGTCACCTTGATAAAAATGTAGGTCCCCAAACGATGAGAATCAAGTATCTTTTGTTCATTATCTCATACAGCACCTAACACAGCCGAGTCACTTGATGTCTAATATGAATGAATGAAGGAACCAAGCATTGCAGTCACTGGGGGAGTAAAGATGAATACAGCTTGGTGTCAGTCTTGAAGAACACGCAATGTAAAAAAGAAGAACAGGTGCCCATAAAGCAGTTAAGATTTTGAGGGCTAGCTTTTCTAGAAAAGTTTTATAATAGAGAATATTCAATGCAGAGAAGATTTATGGCGTCCCTAACTTGTGAAGATCACTTTGTCCCACAATGTATAATTCAAGCTACCTAATATAAGCCTGAATAGGCATACTAGAAGATCTACTTGCAGATTTTAAAGAATTATGAGACAAATGCCTTTGAGAGAGTAAATGCATTTGAAGCACAGTACCTTTAAAATAAATTACAACCCAAAATGGTACCCCAGGGAGAGTGGAGAGATTCAAAATGCTCTTTGTTCTTGGATTTTTCCCCTCATTCATATGTAATTATTCTTCTCTTTTGTCTTTGGAATTATTGTTTTATGCCTCCCATTTCAGCTTGTTTGTTATATGACAGGATGAATAACTGTCACACAAAAATAACCAGTAATTATATGCATTTACTAGTTTATGAAGCCAAAGAGATAGCAATTAAAAGGTTTTAGAACAGTGTAGATTTTATTTTTAGACATATTTTACTAATAATTAATCACTGTATGTAAGTCATCACACTATTTAGTTGAGGTGGTTATAATTGTGTTGGATGAAAGAAACGGTATTTAAGAAGTGCACATATGTGTATATAGATGTGAACAGCAAATATAAAAAGTGTCCTTTGTGAAGGCTTAAGAGGAGTACAATGAACTCAAGCAAGGGGAAACATTTTAATACAAAATGAGTTAGGAAAATTGGTGCTTTCTCTTGTTTAAAAGAAAAATAAAAGATGCTCCACTCTGATGACTGAAGTTGATGATGGGGGACGCTATGCATGTGTAAGCGTAGGGGCATGTGAGAAATCGCTGTACCTTCTTCTCAATTTTTTCCATGAACCTGAAGCTGCTCTAAAAAAATAAGGTCAAGAAAGAGAGAGAAAGAAAGAAAGAAAGAAAGAAAGAAAGAAAGAAAGAAAGAAAACTAGAAACCAACTGAAATGTTATCCATGACTGTGAAAAGGAATACAGATCTGCTCGAGGAAGATAATCATACTGAAGAACTTAAATCCATAAAATACTTGATTATTTCCATTTTATCATAACAGAAATGTCCTTGCCTGTGGATGAGCTTGATGTTATCACCAGTATTGCTGGTACAGGAAATGGAGCTCAGTTATCAAATGTTCTCCATGTAAGTCTATGTCTGGGCTTTAAGGTCTGAATTAAATAGACTCTTTGCTTAGGTGCAAGTAAATGTCTTTCCTTTTTTACAAATGTATGGGTATAGCTTATGTAATATATACATATATAAGTTATGTAATATATACGTATATTGCATGCATAGTTGAATCACTCAAGGATACATTCACCAGTAAATTAAATCATATCTAACAATGGCTTTAAAAAGGTGAAATCCATTTTTTTTCTATAACAGTAATTTTGGAAGAAGACAACACAGGGTAAGGATAGCCTTTTCAAGGAAGTCATCAAAGAACCAGACTACTGCTCTCTTTGTATTCTGCCATGGTGTGTGTCTTCTATCTCACCGTCTTAAAATGGTTGCCAGACTTCTAAGTGTCATGTCCATATTCTAGGAAGGAGGAAGCAGGGATTTTCCCCCACTGAGCCCTTATTAGAGAAGGGAAGCTCTGTCTATTGTCTACATCTTATTGGCTGGAACTGTATCACAAGGTCACCTCCAACTTCAAGATAGGCTTGGAATTTGAGAAATGTCCTCTCTAGTCTCTTGGAGAAGAAGATAAAAGAGAAGGGGTATTGCAATAGATGTTGATCTAACAGAAGTCCACTGAAAAGAATCTACCACTGTTCTATGTAAGAAGTTCTAACCTTCCTTAGAGAGATCCTTATAACACATATCCTTAGCAAGTGTAGAGAGAGAATAACTATTCTGGTTACTCTAGCTGTGTAACCAACTCCCCCAAACTTGGGGGCAAAAACAGTAACTTGTATATGCTCACATATTTTATTGGTCAATAATTCAGACAAGGCTCAGTGGGAATAGCTTTTCCCTGCTCCACAGTGTCTGGGGCCTCAGCGAATATGATGATACAAAAGGCTGGGCCTGACTTTTATTGACTGGAATCATCTGCTTTACTCATGTGCCAAGCATCTGGGCTGGGATGATTGGAAAGCTGGACTCAGGTAGGGGATTGGCTGGAACAGCTACACATGGCCTTCTCATGTGGCTTGAGTTTCTTTAAGCAGGGGAAATGGATTCTGAGAAAGAACATCCCAAAAACAAGTGTGCCCAGGCAGAAGCTATATGGCCTTTTACGACCTAGCCTTGGAAGTCACATAGTAACTTGGAGAAACTGTCACAAGCCCACGAAGATTCAAGGACAAGGGACAAGAACCCCCCCTTCTCAGTGGGAAGAGGCCCATCAATGCACAACCATTTAAAAGATCTGCCACAGTAACAATGATGGGACTAAACATTGAGCATGATTTTCTAGGAATGGCTTTTCTTCAACTTTCCTGTCCATCTTCTTCACTCCTATTGCACACTGAGAAAAGAAGGTGTTAAATTTTTTTTTAACGTTTATTTTTGAGACAGAGAGAGACAGAGCATGAACGGGGGAGGGGCAGAGAGAGAGGGAGACACAGAATCGGAAACAGGGTCCAGGCTCTGAGCCGTCAGCCCAGAGCCCGACGCGGGGCTCGAACTCACGGACCGTGAGATCGTGACCTGAGCTGAAGTCGGATGCTTAACCGACTGAGCCACCCAGGCGCCCCAAGAAGGTGTTAAATCTATTAGGACAAAGCCCCTTTTCAGGGTTTCTGAAGGATAGATGGGCTGTTCGACTTAAGCAAGAGAGAGCATCTAGAGGTGAGGCTCCTCCCCAGTGCTAGCTTGCTATGAGCTGGTCAGCCAGCATGGCCAGGACAGTGATATGACCACGTAATTAACAACCCCATCTTCACATGAAATGGCTCTCCTGTAAAGTACAGCCGTGTGTGTGTGTGTGTGTATGTGTGTGAATTCTCTGAGTGTAGAAAACCACTTTTTTATTTCCTATGCAGTGGGGAATATACGGCCTGGATTTATAGGAAGCCAGCCAGATAGAAGGTTAGATTATTGAAAAGACCGTGAAGGGGAACCAAAGAAGCCTCCTTGTTATCTGAAGTGAAGAGTGACATGTTGCTATGTTCTTTACAGAACAAGAAAAGTGTCACAACATTTCTGAGTAAGTTAGATCCATGAAGAGCAATTTCAGGCATTAGATACCATTTCTGGTTTCAAGGCCCCTATAGTAATACTTTTTTGCAGGGAGGTATGGTGGAAGGATTATAATCCTGGCTCCGACTCCTAGTAACTCTGGGACTCTGGGCAAGTTTCCATGGCTTGCTCTCAGCTTCTTTTTCTCATCTCAGGAAATGGGGATTCAAATGTCCATCTTAAACAGTCACTGTGAGGAGTAACTGCATATTCTTCCTGCAAAACTCTTGCCTCCCTGAACTGCCCTACCCCTGCCTCTGTCCCTAATTATGGATTGTCTGCAAGTCCCTGAAGGATGTCAATTCCTTTTGGAAACTGTCTGTGATGACATCAAAGACTGGGTCAACTATGTCTCCTATGTACTCCCAAAGAGAGCTCTGGGCTTACCTGTGTCAGAGCCCTTAACATTCAACAATTCACTTCACATATTCTAGCTGAAAAATGATTATGTGCCAGGTACTTCATGAGGGCCTAGAAATTCAGCAATGAATAAAGCCAGAATGATCTCTTGTGTTTTGTACACGCTAGTGGAGCAAAAGAGACAATAAACAAGCAAGCACATAAGAATAAAAATAATTTCACATAGTGATATGGGTTACAAGGCACCAAATCGCATGGGAGGAGTCAAGTGGCTCTTGAGGAGAGCCTATGGGCCGATGGAGATATTCTGGTCAAAGACATGGCAGTTGAGGTGAAATCTAAATTTTGAGAAGTCGCCAGGCATGTAAACTTACCAGGCACTCTTATGACCACTCTCTGTGTATTAACTCGTTTTATTGTCATAACAACTTCTTGAGATGGATACTCTTCCTATTTCCACTTTACAGATGGGGAGACCAAGGTAGAAGGGTGAGGAAACTTACACAAGATTATAGAGTGTGCAAATGGTAGCTTGGATTCAAACACAGACAACCTGCCTTCGAAACACCATGCTTTCGGCCACCTTATTATTACTGTCTCTCAAAAAGCATTTGGGGCATCTGGGTGGCTCAGTTGGTTACAGTCCGACTCTTCGTTTCTTTTTTTTTAATTTTTAATTTTTTTAACTTTTTTTATTATTTAAATACAAGTTAGTTAACATATAGCGTAATAATGATTTGAGGAATAGGATTTAGTGATTCATCACTTACATATGACACCCAGTGCTCATCCCAAGTGCTCTCCTTGATACCCATCACCCACTTAGCCCATCCCCCAACCCAACACCCCACCAGCAACACTCAGTTAGAGAGTCTCTTATGGTTTGTCCCCCTCTTTGTTTTTATGACTCTTGGTTTCGACTCAGGTCATGATCTCACAGTACCTGAGATTGAGCCCCGTGTTGGGCTCTATCCTGACAACGCAGAGCCTGCTTGGGATTCTCTCTCTCGTTCTCTCTCTGCTCCTCCTCTGCTTGCGCTGTCTCTAGCTCTCTCAAAACAAATAAATAAACATTACCAAAAAAAAAAAGCGTTTGGTATTGCATTGACATTGACTTTGTACTTGTGTGTTTGTTCTACTAGACCATGAATAAAGTGATGGATAGAACCCAGTCCTAAGAACAATGCCGAGATCTTATGCCCACAAGTGCATGAATTCATGCCTGCAATGAGCAAATCTCTATGAAATAAAGGATCTTGCTCAGTGCTTAGCATCAGATAAGTGATTAAAATGTTAGTTCTCCCTCTCTCCCTTCTTTCCCACTTTCCGGAGTTAGATTTCTACAGCTTGCTGCTGAACTTGAAGTAACTAGAAGATTTATAGGGGCAGCAGTAAGGGGAGGGAGGGTTACCTGCATAATGCGTCAAAAAAGAAATTAAGAAAACAAAGTCTTTTAATTTGTTAGTAAAAGATGAAAATGAGCAACTTCAGTGAGCTCTGAAGAAAAACACATGGAAGCAAGGAACCTGTAAAGTAATAAATTTCCTCCTTCTAACATAAAAATGATGGCCCCGGTGCTTTAAAGAAAAAGCCATTTGGAAAACTTCCATGCATACACATTTTGGGGAAAATGTAGGGAGAAATATGAAGTTATTTAAATGTCTTTAATAGGCACTTCAAAGTTCTGGACCATTAAATCATTTCCACAGCTTTCTGACTGTTATCACTTCCCAAACATTGCCAAAACCACTCCTTAAAAGGTTGCAATAAATTTGAAAGGCAAATCAGATTTGGAAACTTTGCATGAAAGAGAACTATATCTTGTACCTTAGAAACATTTTTCAATGTCAGCACATAGCTGTCTGTTGCCAAAGATGAGCTTAGGAGCAGTGACCTTTGCGGATGACTTCTCTTTGTTAGCAATTTTTGCCCTACAGGATTCTGGAAGCCTGGTCACAGGAACATTTAAGGAGACCAGGTGGTTTTGAAATGCTTGGTTGAGCTGGGTGACTTATCTGGGCCTGAATTTAACATTTGGAGGAAAAAAAAAAAAGAATTCTTCCATGAAGAGAGGGAGCATTTCTGCAAGCTGGATCGGCCAGTGTTCTCACAAGTTCCTGTAACGCCCTTGCTGCTCCTGACACATTTGATGGAAAAGGATGGTGCTGTGGACGGAATGTTTGCGTCCCTTTCAAATTTTTATGTTGCGATCCTAGCCCCCAAGGTGATGGTTTGAGAAGGTGGGCCCTTGGGAGATGACCGGGTCATGAGGGTGGAGCCCTCATCAATGGGATGAGTGTTTTTATAAAAGAGATTCCAGAGAGCTCCCTTGCTCCTTCTGCTTCTTGGGTTTCCCATGAAAAGACAGCCGTCTAGGAACTGGGAAGCCGGTCCTCACCACAGCAAACCTAAGGGGCATCTTGATCTTACACCTGCCAGCCTCCGGGGAAAAGAAAATGTCTGCTGTTTATAATCCACCCAGTCTATGGTACTGTCTATTGCAGCCTGAATGGACTAAGGGAGATGGTGAGCTTAAGAAGAAAACAAGAGATCATTCTCTGCATTTTTTAAAAAACCCAGTGCCGTGTTGAATTTCTTTCTAGTTAAAACTGTAAAGGGTCACAAGTGAGAGTCAGCCAGCCTATGTGACTTCTGTCTCTGATGTTTCGTTCGCCTCTAGAAGATGCACTAAAAAGTGTTAGCAGGTGCTCCAGCGATGTTAGGGCGAGACCTCGCTGCTAAATTAATTCCCTAAGGTGGGCCCAGTTTTAAGACAAAGGCAGTATTTTATACAGTTAACCACCTACCATTCACAAAAAGGATCCGGTACTGACGTATATTTAGTCTCTATTATCAACCCATTTTATAACTCTCAAGTTAAAGAACTAAGTCCACGAAATAGCAAAGTAGCAAAAAGGACTGCAAAAAAGCAATATATGCTGCAGCCCAACTTCCCTTGTCTAAGAGATGGCATCTAGTTGTACAAGCAATCACTGACCGCCAAGTGGAGGTAGGGCAGCTGGAAGCAGGGGATACAAAAAAAAAATTCTACCAATTAATGAGTATTACAGTTACAATTGGTGGTCCCAGCTTACAGTTCTGGCCGTGTACAGACTAGATACTCCAGAAATTAAAAAAAGTTTTTTTTAATATTTATTTCTTTTTGAGAGGCAGAGAGAGCATAAGTGGGTGAGGGGCAAAGAGAGGGAGACACAGAATCTGAAGCAGGCTCCAGGCTCTGAGCTGTCAGCACAGAGTCCGACGCAAGACTTGAACTCATAAACTGCGAGATCATGACCTGAGCCGAAGTTGGACGCTTAATTGACTGAGCCACCCAGGCGCCCCTGCGGAAATTTTTTAAAACCTTGATTGCCTGAATAGCCAGCCTAATGTGCTGGAAAGGAAAAAGAACTAGGGTGTCTCATGATATTGTTGACGATTTGGAAGAAAGGGTGTGACAAAGAAAACCCTGGTACAAATGTTAAGTACAGTTAATGGTTTAAAGATCATCTTGAAGTGTGATCATGTGAAAGGGTCCAGCTAAGAATCAGCCCTTCTCATTGCATTCACCCCTTAGGTTAGCAAATACGCCTTCAGTTGGTAGAGAGCATTCACAGTCTTCATAAATGCAGGTTGAACAGCAGGTGGCAGCAAAGGATACTGTAAGAGAAATTGACTTCCTCAAGCATATTTGGGAGAATTCTAGAAAACTTCCCATTTTGATGGGCTCCAAGTAGAAAAGGCACTCAAAGGTGACTGCTTCTCTACCTCTAAGTAAAGCATGTGATGTAAGAAAGGCAGCTATTGGCAAGGTTGATCATGATAACCAAGTTTAAATGCTTTTCTGTCATTTTAATCGCCTTTTGACTAAATGAAAGGATTGAAAAAGCTTACTGAAAATACAAGTATCCTACAGCAAAGCCTAACTAATCCTCTTACAAAATGGACATTTATGCTGAAGAGAGATTTTTGTAATAAGACATGACATGCAATATTTATTATAAAAATTATCATTCAGACCAGCATGGAAATATGCCAGTTGGAAGATGATTTGTCTCTTGGCTTAGAAGAAATATTAATGGAAGGACATTAATATCCTTCAAAGAAATGATATAAGTAAAGAAAACATTAAGGCGTCATTAGGTGTAGACGGGTTTCTTGAGATGTGATAATAGCATTAGAAAAAATAGATAGCACAGAGCCTCTGATCTTCTGAAAGTATCCAAAAATAGGAATGATGAAAAATTTACAAAGAAAAGAGTGTACATTAATTTTGGGGAGGCAGGGGTTAGCAGGAAAGGAGGAAATAGGACTATCTGTAAATATTTGTAACACAGGGCATCCACTTTCAAGCAAAAACCAGAGGTACTCCACCATTAAGACCAGTTTCTAGGTTCCCGAGAAAATCAAAGTGATGATCCTAGTAGATCAGTTTTTGCAAAAGACCTATGTTTTACCTCTTTATATCTCATCTCTGATATTATTTGTTTTAGTCGGTGTCTCATTAGACTGGTGAGTAATGGTTGGAGTTGAGAGTTTCCCAAGGTATTTAAAATAATTGAGAAAGGGAAAGGCACACAGTAGAATGATTTTAGGTTATGGCCTCATACCCACTGGGTTCCAAATGTCATTTCAGATCTAGAAAAACTATTTGATGTTGTCTAAGTTATGAAATTCCCTGAGTCACAGTTTCTTGAATATAAAGTGGGCTGTGTGGGGATTATATAGGATAATGTATCGAAATGCTTCCTTCATAAATTACTTAAATTATTTCTTTTCTCTCTTTAGGAACATTCCCAAAGATGTTGAGGTATTTTAAGGAATGTCTCCAAAACATCTCCCTCACCAACAACCTCAGTGTGGACAATTCCTAATTGTAACATTCTGCCTTTAGATGGAATGAGATACCTCAGAGGATTAATACCGTATGAGTGCAGGCAGATACAAATAGAGCATAGCAGGTGAAGTAAAGATGACCAGTCTGCATCTCCCAGTGGGCCACAGTTCTCTCTTCTGGCTGCAAAGACTATCTAGTTAACTTTATGTGAATTCAGTTTCATATTCTGAAAGATAGACTTTGACTTGTCTCTGAATCTTTGAAAAAGGGATTCATGTCCTTCAGGTTAGTTGTGGGGAGGTGGATGGTTGCAGTTGTTGGGGTCAGATTGGGTTCCAGAGTGAAAACATGGCTTCCCAGCTTCAAGTCTGTGGCTGGAGGTGAAGTTCTCAGAGTCAGCGTTAGGAGTGGACCATGACCCTGAAATGTGTGCACGATTGCCACTACTATTGCTGCACATACATTCATGCACACTCACACTCGTTTCTTTATGTCTCTTGTGTCATCATATAAGTTACCACAAGAGGAAAGCAAATGATTTATGGATGTTTGTTAATTTTGCTTAAGCGTTACAGATGAGTTTTTTAAAGTAACGAAGAAAAATAACATTTTTGGAACCACATTGCCAAAGATACTATGAAAATCTTAAATATCAGCAAGACTTCAGAGCAAGCCCCTTGAACAAACTGGTACTTATTTACTAGAAAAATTCACAAGGCTGGGAAGCATAACAGAGATAAGCCAGTTCTGTAGTTGCTGTCATGAATGAGGTATGGGGTGTGAACAATTTCAGTGCTATGTCTTTGAAATGTTTGTTCTTAAAGCAACTTTAAAAAAATACCTCTTATGATGAAAAAATACATATTTTATATGCTTGCTATTTTATTTTACGACTTAAAAGATCTTAACAATGTGAATGTTAATGTAACTATACATCATCTAATGTAACTGTGGTTATCTGATGTAGTAATTTTGGATCATCTAAATGTGATTCTTAGGAGAATAGATAAAGTGAAAACTTCACATTCTGTTGCTGTTTACAATTTTTTTTTTTTTGGTTTCTTTTGAGATACTTCATTTCTAATTGCTTCCTCCAAACACAACCTTCTGCTGATGCTAATAATTGCCAGGCTCTTTTGCTAAAGTTCCTCCATCAGTGACAATGACCTGATTCTTGAGAACTGAAACCCAGAAAAAGTTTGAAAGATTTCATGCAGACACCCCTCAAAGGGAAGTCACAAATCTCTAGTCACTACATAGCCAGAGTCCAAAAATTCAGCTCTTTATTCCCTCCTTCATAGCACTTCATTTGTGGAGACCATTACAAAACTGTCAAAAATTAGGGATTAGTTTGGGTGAATGGGGTAATAATTTGTCTAACTTTATTTGAATGTGTTAAACTAGTGACATGTTATGTATATACATGACTAAATATATATGATTATATATATATATGTATATGATTTTGGGGAGCCTTGTAAAATTCTCTATGCTGTGACTATAGAAAAGGACACATTTCAAAAGCCTGCATTTACAATAGTGATTGTCTTTTAGGAGAATGAATAGAACAAATAATGACAAATATATCTGCAACTTTTTCAGGAACATTATTCTGTGTGTGTGTGTGTGTGTGTGTGCGCGCGTGTGCTTTAGGTCTACAAATTCACTAAGTCTAGAAAGGACCTTAAAATTATCCTCTGGGATACTCCATTTATTAAAGAAGAAACTGAGACACAACTTGGTTGAAAGATTTGCCTAAAGTGAGATAGCAACTTACTGCACTGTGAAAACTAGAATCCAGCTCTAGCTTTGAACCATCTCCTATTCCTAATCCTTTTATAATTACAATTTTATATCAGTATGATTTTTACCATTGTTGAAGTTCTCACCACATGTTTACCTCAAGAAAGAAAACAACAAGAACCTAGTCTTAAACATCTTAAATTATTTCAAGATACAATCCTACATTTAAATTCAGAGCAAAGTTTCCCAATAATCCAAAACAAAAAAACCCTTCGAAATAACTCTCCCAAGGAGCCTAGGGATAATGAGCTCATGGTTTTCTAAGTACAATTAGTAAATATCGAAGGGTATATAAAAGGTAAGTGTTAAGCCAAGAACCTTTTTCATTTGCACTGTAACCAGTAATTATTTTGGAAAGTCCTGGAAATTCTCAAATATTAGTTTTCTTTCCTGACTGCACATTAAATTATCTGCGGGAAGAAAAGATGCCTGAATCCCAGCTAAAACCAATGAATCTAAATATTAGAACCCTTGATAGTGGACGTGTGTGTGTGTGTGTGTGCGCGCGCGCGCACGGCTTACGTTAGCATTATTAAGCTCCCCAGGTGATTGTAGTATGAGCCTCAGCGGAGACCCATTTCCTAGCACTCAGCCCTATCCCACTCTAATCCGCTAAGGGACAGCATCGGACCGCTGAAACTCAGGCGTGCCGCCAAGGCTTCTCTTCCCCTTTGGTCGCACTAGGGGGCGCTCGGGCACCGGATTTTACTCCTTGGCCACTTCTCGCCCAAATCAAGAGGTAGCGCCGAGGAAAAGGCGAAAGAGGTAGAGGGTTTGGGCAAAACAGGGAACTGCATTCTATGTATTTATATAGCCGAGGGCCGGCAGGTATTTGTTTAAACATCAATACCTCCAAAGTTGGCTTTTAGGAGCTTCTGATTCAATGGCAGCTCTTCTTTTCTCCTCTGGACTTGGGGAAACTTTCTGCAGGAAGAAAATCCGGGCCCGGCAGCGGGGTGGGATGGTTTACAGCTTTGGATCTTGAGCAGTTCACTGTTTAAATAAATCTTGGTGAGCAATGGAGAACAATCTCCATATTAATCTTGTGTAATTAGCGTTATAACCCTCAGCAGCCTGAGAACCATTAAAGACAAAGCTTTATGCAAATATCCCTTCCTGGGCTGCTGCCCCTCCTTTCTTGCTGGGTTCCCTCCCCCACTCGCTCCCTAGTCGCGGGTTCTGGCGCAGTCTGTGAGCCGTTTTTAAATGACACGGTACATTGGACACCTTAAATTATAAAGTTCTTGACTTAAAAAAATAAAGGTTAAAAAAAAAAAAAAGGAGAAGCAGCAGCAACCTAAGAAGAGAGGGGCTTGTGCAGGCTGAGGCTATTAGAAGGTTTTAGCCTCTGGGGAATTGGCACCTGCCTTTGGCAGCCAATATTGTCCAGTTAAGGACAGAACCCAATGTGTGGAGAGATTTAGGAGCCGGGAGGTGGCATTTTCTCCAACCAGCAGCCCTGGGGGCGCACACCCATGGTTGGGCGCTTTTCCGGCAGGAAAGGGCAACTAGCCGAATTCACCCCAAGGACTCCACTCTCCCCTCCAGACGTGCACATTTCCCAGGCGTTAATCTTGAACTGAGTCCTCAGCTGAGAGTCGCTGCTAAAAGGAAATAGGGCCTCAGAGGAGGAAGAGAGTGTGGGGAATCAACACACAAGTCTTTACTTGCACTTGTATGTGTGTGTGCGGGGGGGCGGGGGTTAGGGAGAAAGGTGCGCACAGAGGCCAAGATGCGCGCACAGCCGGGCGCGCGCGCGCGCCGACACAGCCAGCCAGCCAAGGGCGCGCAGATCCCCTGCCTGGCTCTGGATTATCTGCTCTGTGTTTACTGTTTCGGAGGGCTTTACGTGAAACGAATAAATTTTTACTTGCTCCCAGGGACCGGCTTGTTGTTTTATGGCATGTATTTAAAGCCTCTTTTGTCGGTGTTGAAATGGTCCAAGCTCCCAAATACTGTGCAGGGCTCTGAGCGTGGAATGCTGAAATGCAATGAGCATGACTGGTGCGGGGAAAATGCGGTGGAGAATCGAGCCTGATTCCTCTCCTGCACACACACACACACACACACACACACACCCCGCTTGCTTTTCTTTTTCACAAACCAGAACATAATGTTTTTTAATGCAGAGGGCCAAGGGAATGCAGTCTAGAGGAATATACCTGAAATACTGCAGGCATTGAAGAATTTTTACAGAAACTGTATTCTGATTAAAAACAAACCTCAATGCAAATCTATTTATTCTTCTTTCCATCTGTATCCGCTTAGGGTTTATTCCTTCCTTTTCTGACTTCTTCTCCCCCTCCCCCCAAAGGTAAGCATAACGCTAGGCGAAAGTTAAGATTTGGCTCTTTTAACCCGTAATAGCTGTCGTCTCTACACTTTGTTTATAAAATGGAATAAGAATGGGAGGGGGACTTAATTTAACAGCACAACTGGGCTGTATAAATACAATATTCATTTTTTAAAACTGAAGTGGATTTAGTTTACTCTGAAGAACAGTAATTCAAACAGCACCAATCTGCTCCAGATAGAGTAGCTATGCACATCTATACAGGCAAGTTTGAAATTTAGAACAAGGCTTTGATTTATTCCCTTTCTATCAGTGATTAATGTCCCTTAATTAGCTAATCTCAAAGCCATTATTTACAACCAGGGCAGACAAAGGGAAAACTGATGATCCAACACTTACGCCAGTTTGAAATTTTGAAACAACAAAAAAATGCTTTATTCAGAGTGGAGTCCTTGGTCTTTCAAATGAACCTCGAAATAACAAAGAACCACCCCCCCCATCTAAACCGAAATAAAATAAAATAATGAAGAACAAATAAAACTCCACCCCCACCTCAATCATCGCCCTCTCCTTTTCCCCAGAAATTGTTGCCTAGAGCAATTTGAAAATGTAGATATTTAAACAGAAACGGGATGTATCCTTTACGTCTTCTTTCTACTTAAAATGTATAAAAGTTCTCAGTATTGGTACTTGTTGGGAACGGGGTTATAGTTGTTTTCCAAAATCGTTTGCGGGGAAGGAGTTTTTATTTTGGCAAAAAGCGGAGTTTTCTTTTTGTACTTTTCCAAGGCGGGCATTCAGGGCTTGGGAACAGGTTTGCTTCTCAAGGTCCGGGGTCTCAGAAACTGTCGAGGCGGGGGTTCGTATACTCCTGTTAGCACCGGGCAGAACCTAGGTGTTCGGGAATTTTTCTTTTAACTGTTCTCCCCAAGAGGCCGTCCTCTCAGCGGCTCGATTTCGCGTGACCCTTAAAACTCATCTCTGGATAGAGCTGCAGTTCCTCTGTGTTGGTAGAAAACCAGGTAGATCGGGCATCCTGGGGGCTGTCGGAACCTCCTTCTTGGGGGCTGGAGCGGGTCGCCTCAGGAGCCGGAGACAGCCGGCCCCGGTGGCCCTAAGCCACCGAGGAGCCTTAGAAAGGGGCGGAGCGGGCCAAGGCTGAGCCCGGGCCTTGGCGCTCCACTTGGGACGCGCTGCCCGTCGCCGCAGGCCACTTGGGTCGTCTCAGCTGTGTGTCCTTCTCTGGCCCCCGCCCCAGAACCCACGGTGAGCAGGGCACTCCCACGTCCACGCTCATTCCCATCATTTTCTCCTGGAATAGCCGTCCCTTCACTGCATCTCGGGTCCTTTGTGCGCTTTACATGTTCAGAAATAGAAAATATCCCGAGAACAGGACCCGTGGAAATGTTTCTAAGCCGACGTGGGCAGCCTAAGGCAAGCAAGAGTGGAACCAAGCGGGGCCTCGAAAGGCATCCAATCCGAACGGTTGGGAGCTGTAGATTTATTCGTGGACTCCTGAATTCAAGACCTGAACGGGAACACAAAAAGGCCTGTGGAAATCGGAGCATGCCCTTCAGGCAGCAAGATAATGGGATTAGAAATCCCGTGTGGAGAGTAGGCGGCCAAGGAGAGGCAAACAGCACGAGACCCGAGCCTAGGGAGGGGGAAGGAAGGGCTTCAGGCGAGGGTGTGTGTGTGTGTGTGTGTGTGTGCGTGTGTGCGTGTGTGTGTGTGTGTGTGTGTGTGTGTGTGTGTCTGGAGGTGGGGGGAGCGTTGACAGGCGGGGTGGAGGGGGGTGTGGAGGAAAGGGAGAAGGGAAAAGGAAGCTAGGGAGAGAACAAGGAAAAGCGAGAGCACCCTGTATCCTTTGTTTGAAAGCACCCGCGTCCTAGATCGTAGAAGCGAGGCCGTCATTAGCGCTCTGACCCGGAGCAGAGGCGAATTAGAGAAATGAGGGGACAGCCCGCACCTCCCGCCTGGTTTATTTCGCTTTCCTTGAAATCCCTCGGCCTCCAGGTTCCCGTCGCCTAAGCTTTCCCTCAGTGTCCCTCCCCCGCCCTTTCAACAAACAATGCACTGAGGCTGAGAAGGGAGGGAAGGAGGGAGTCAGGGAGAGAAAACCAACAAGCTTTTCAGGGTGAAAAATAAACCTGCGTATCCAGATTACCAACATGTTTTTTCCATTTGCGTTGACTTATTTGGAAACAGTTGTTGGGGTGATAATGTCGCCTGAGAGATTAACTGTTAAAGTCTCAAAAGTTCCCAATGGTTGTGGAATCCTGCTTGTAAAAATACCGATTTTTTAATTTATTTTTTTTTTACGTTTCCTTTCCCCCCTTTCCCAAACGAAACCCCCGAGAATGCATTTTGGTCTTGGGGGCTGAGGGCGTGGCGGACAGACAGCTGTTGAATCCAAACAAAGACTGTGCTGGATGCAGTGCTCTTTGGGGTTCCATCTGGGAGGATTTTTCATCTCCTTCTTCCCATTCCAAGGGAAAGGAAGGGATTAGAATGGCCTGGTCAAAATTGTGGGTTTGTGACAGACAGATGGAACAGGAAAGAATGAACCCTAAGCAACAAAAGGATAATGGAGCTTTGGTCTCTGGGTGTGTAAATTGGGAAACAAACAAAACAACCAAGGAAGCCAAAGACATACCACTGCTGGGGAAATGTCTACAATGTTGATTCATAAATGAATCATCTCTTCCTTCTCTACCTTTCTCTCAACGATTAAGAATTGTGGCCCCCATCTAACAAACTGCCAGGGAAGCCAAAACTGCAGGACATTTTTGAGAAGCAAGGCTTGAAATCTGCCCGAAAGTAACAAAGCCACCAGCCAGCCCACCAGTCGGCCAGAGTGCCTCGCTCTCCCTTTCTCTCTCTCTCTCTTTCTCTCCCTCCCGCTCACCCTCTCCCTCCCTCTTTCTACCCCCCCACCTCTCTCCCTCCTTTCCTCCCTCCCTCTCTCCTGTCTTCCTCCAGCTAGCCTTGCCCCAGTTAGCTTCCAAGAACAAGTCAGCAGCCTTACACCTGCTGGAGGAATCATGGATTTGGTGGCGGGAGTCTGTGGGTTGGTTCTGAGCAAACCACGAGGGCACCGTATCAAGCCTGCCTATGACCCCTATAGGATCCTCTTCTGGAATATATCGGAGCTAAGAGTAGACAGGCTTTCCTCTGCCTGAGTCATTGCCTGCTGTCACTTTCGGTTTCTCTTACCAACCAGCCCCTGCCACCCCTTTCCTCTGCTCCTCTCTGAGCAGTTCTATCCTTCACAGAGTTTGCAAAGCTCTCCTACTGACTTAGGGTGCATGGTTTGAAAGAAGAGACTAGAGTGGATCCAAAGGAAAGGAGGGACCCATTGGAGTTGTTCTTTTAAAAATTTTAATTTTATTGACACATCTCTGAAAGGTTTGTTTTGGTATAATTCGAAGCTGCCAATTCCAAATACAAATAGAGGGACGCACACTGTGTATATCAGATGTTGGGAATAAAAACGGTTTATTGATTGAAATAATAGAGGCATTATTTTGATTTGTCTTGACATGAATGCTGATTTATAGAGCTCTTCCCCCATTGATTTCTTCTTGTAGTCCAGACACATGGAAATGATAAAAATCTCACCAAAGCTCACCTTGGTGCTAATCAAGACTGCTCGATGCACATTATAAATCTGATATTATATTTATTGCTTATCTTTATTTGAGGGGTTAGTCCCCATCCTAAGATTGTCCCCTTTCAAAAAAAAGAAAAACACTTTTCAAATGCATCTGTTTTCACTTTGCACTTTCAACGGGCTGGAGCAGACAATAGTGTGAAAAACATCTGAAAATATGAGGCGACAGTGCTGCATGTGTGTTTCATTTCTGCAGTGTTAGGGGAGAAAATAACAAAAGAAACACACACACACACACACACACACAGGTCCAGGACTGAAGCACAAAAGGCTTGCTGACCCAGCGCTAACATACAAGACAAATTGAAGAAAAGGGCAAATGGAAGGAGTGGCTAGGGCGGCCAGGGGCCGGGCAGTTTGGAAAAAGATCAAGGACAAACAATAGTTAAGAAATTGGACTTGGGTAGGGTAAAAGCAGAGGGAGAAAGTAAAGTGCCCGGGACTGGAACTCATGTCCCTGACTATGGGGAGAATAAGTTTTCTTAAAACGCTAAGAGTTTCCCTTTACTACATGATGAGAGAAAAATAATCATAAAACAAACACAACACAACCCCCAAACAAAAGCAACCAGGCGCCCCAAACCCAAACCCAAACCTAGTTGTCTCTGTTCAACTGTCTCAGGGTCACGAGAGAACCCTGTGTGGCCTTGAGTCTTCTCAGGACAGGTTGCGGGTAGACTGAGGAACCCTTTTCCGTGAAGAAGACGGGACTACAAGGGCAGGAGTGAGATTATCTGATTATTAGCGCTGTTGCCCCCCTCCCCCAAAGACGACTACGTAAAAGTAAAGGCCAGCCGGTGAAAGGGACAAGGATTTAACATCTGTGAGAGCATCGGAGCGGAGTTGAGGCTGCGGCTGCGGGGCTGGCTGGACGACAACTGCGCGAAGTCGCCAGTCCCCGGGCCTGCGGGAGCGAGGGACGGAGCCCAGCACCACGCGAGCGCCAGCAGGAGCCCCCCGGCCGCACAGCCGCCAGCCCGCGGGCACCCGACGGGGCTCTCGCGGGCGGGCTCGGGGCCGAGGGGGGCTCCTGGGGGGAAAGGAACAGGATTGCCTGAGCAGCCTAGGGGATGCCCTGCATTTGCGAATTCTTGGTCCCGGGTCCCTGCCTCTGTTTCCCCGCAGCCCCGGGGACGCGCCCTCGGAAGAGACTTCCCGGGGCTGAGGACGTGGCGGTGACCGCATCCCCGAGACCCTAAACGCCCCCCCTCCCCCCCGCATCCCTGCATTAAAGAGCGAGCTTCGGTTCCGCCGGCTCCGCGGACCACGTTGTCACTGTCACCAGGATTTGAACGTATTGCTCAGCCTGTTGCTGCTGCCGCGTCGCTTGGGGCTACCTAGACCCCCGGCAGGGGTGGGGGTCTTTCCCGGGACGCCCGCCCCCTGACCCCGCGGGGGCAAGCGCCGGTTTTCGGGTTGGAGACAAGTGTCCGACTTGGCGGGGCCGGTCCCCTCCTGAAGCTCACCTCAGGCAGTCTCTGCAAGGTGCAGTCCGCACGTTAGCGTTCCTCCGGCGGGGACGCGATCGCCTGCGACTCCGGAGGCTGCCTTCTCCGGGCGGGTCCCAGGGTAATTGCGCGTTTCTCTACATTTAGTGCTTTGCAGATTTAGGGAGCGCGCTTTCGCTTGTACACCGTCTGCCGACAGCCCCTTTGCGTTAGGGAATCCTGTCCCCCCGCCCCACACGGACGCACGCTCATTTTATTTTTTAATAAATGAGTTTAAAAATCAAAACAAACCTCTGAATCAGTCCGCCCAATTTTATGCTCCATCTCCTGTGTTATGTGTGTGATTCTCTCTGCCAATCGATGGGAGAGAGTGTTTGGGGGCATTTGCAATCTCCTTTGTCACTTGCCACTCTCTGTGTGTATAGCTTTTACCTACCATTTGTTTACCAAATCAGTTCGTACTTTCTTAGCCCGGGATTTAGGATTTGCATTCCTGGATTAATTAATTGCCCAGTACTCAGAGGAGAGGACGTTTAGCGGAGCCACCTGATGCTGGGAGGGTCGGACGTATTAGGGCACTACGAGGAGGCTGTTGTGACAGATCCGGCCCTCTGCACGCTCTGAATTAACTCAAAGTGCCCTCTGCCTTCCTAGGATTAAAAACAATGGCAACACCAATAACAAAACCCCAATATAATTTGAAGGGGGGGGGTGGGTGCCTAAGGTCTCCTGGCCTCTACCTCTAGGCATTAGGAGATAACTTTTGCCCCTCCCAGAGACACCTTGTAGTTTCAGTGCCCCAGACTGCAGAGAATATGTCTTCACTTCAGTTCTCCTGGCCATCGGATGCCTACCTGTACTCTAATTACTCCAATAGTCTCAGGTTCCTTATTGGGTCTCAGTGGTTTATTTATTGGTTTCTTCACTAGATTGAATCATGATGCAATAGAGCCGAGTGATGTGGAGTTCTGTGGATGATTCCATTATTGCCCTACTGAACATTCCCGCAGTAGGAAAATTTTGAAATGGTGTTTGGCCATGGTGGCTTGCTCATGATTATCCTTTGGTCTAGTTCAGCGTAATGTTACTGTTCTGCAATGCGCACTTTAAATTCTGAGGCTCTCAACATTACCAC
The DNA here is from genome assembly GCF_022079265.1 of Lynx rufus. Lineage (NCBI taxonomy): Eukaryota > Metazoa > Chordata > Mammalia > Carnivora > Felidae > Lynx > Lynx rufus. The sequence goes on along the minus strand of NW_025814823.1, from coordinate 201,955,263 downwards.
GTAAGCATTTGGCTGCCAATTTTCAGGTTTTCGCGGCAATGCTACCGTAGGCCATCCGACGGCAAACTGGACCAGATGACCACCTGTCCACCTCTGAAGAAAATCTTACAGGAAACTTCATCACAGTCCACCCACCAGTCAAACAGTGGGCATCTCAAATGTATGGAGAGTTTTGTATATTTCAGCACATACCAGATTCTATAGCGTGTGAACTTTATGGAAAATAACTAGTCACGAGATATATTTTGGAGACAAATTTGATTTTTTGCTCGGTCCATTTGCTTTATCATTTATAAAGTTAACCTTGGGTGTAGTGGCTGTAAGAAGGGACCTTTTGGCTGTAACAAGGGACGCTAAGGTGAGGTGGTGATACTGTGTGAGATGATAAGGACAATATGCTCATGGATAGACAAAAAGAGCCCCGAGGCCACAACATTATTTCACAGCACAGCTGTTCAACTGGCTTCAAGGTGGTTTCTTCTACTCATCTTTATTATTGAACACAAATTTCCCTTATCTGGGACTGTAATAAACACTGACAGACCAATGCTACAGGTGGCCTAGGATGTATTCTCTTTCTTTGGAATGAAAGAACAATTGATAGAAAACCCTCTGGGTCTTCCATGGTGTTTTTGTTATCATGTGAGTAGGAGTTAATAAGTAGAATTTGGAATAAGCAGCAAATGATTGCCCTCCAAATATTAAGCTGCAAATTGGTGTATAATGGATCTCAGAAAAGAAAAAAGAGACAGAATGTGTTTCCAGTTGACAAAGATCAGATTGTAACTAATTCTGATTGAAGGATTGGCAAAAGAGTGGTAGACACTAATGAGGACTTGTTCTCATCCAATCACTAGTTAGGGAAGAGATTTTGGTCAAGGAAACTGTAGCCCAATTCCCTTTGCTATGATACCACGTTCACTAAGCAACTTTCTGATTATAATTTAGCTTGCTATATATCTATTTATATCTATATCATCTATATCTATATCTATATCTGTATCTATATCTATACCTATATCATCTATATCTATCTATCTATCTATCTATCTATCTATCTATCTATCATCTGTGCTGAGTTATGACAATGTGAATATTTAGGTTTCTAAGAGATTATATATATTTATATCCATGGACATTCTGGTTTTAACATTGGTCTTCATGATTGGGCAAAGTGATTCTACTCTGAGATACAGTCAGTCATAATTTGCCCAGAAATAAGATTTTCAAACCTCCAAGACTGAAGGATTAGCCTCAGACTATGAGGAGCTTTTCTGGAAAGGCATCCAGCCATACCTTTTGGCAATGGCCCATTACACCTTCCTGGTAACAACGGTACCTGGTTGGCCATCTGCTCAAATTTCAACAGACAGCAACTTTGCTACTGTATCTATCTCCAGTGCCTAGAACCTATCAGTGACTAAGAATTATTTTCTAAACGAACAGATTAAAATACCCCAAACCTCTTCACCTTTTATCAACAATTAAGTTAGCTAAACTAGTCTCAACATTAACTCTAGCTTTGGCCTCCACCAAATCTTGAAATATGAAGTTTGATAGCTGCCACTGTAACGTGTCCTTTTATGCTTTGATACAATTTAGTGAAATATTCTTTAGATGCTGAATTCTGCTATTTGGTGAGCACATGCATTTTACTATTTTACTATTTTATATTTTACTATTTTATAGTCTTTGTTCCTCATTCTATTAACCCTTGTCTTTTCGCAGTGAAAGGAACTACCACATTAATTTAGCCATCCTCACGGAAAACCTTTCATCTCCTGATTATAAAAGCTGCCCGTTGCTTAACATTTTATGTTAGATTTTTCCAGCGTGGCAGACAATATTGTATCTGTTACTTCAGAGATGAATACACCTACATTTTGTAAAAGTTTTATTCCTACCACTAGGGCTATTGGAGAATTAAATCAGATAAAGCATGTCAAAGATTTAACACAATGGCTAGCCCTCGGAGCTAAAAAAAATACATGAGTTGCTACCATTTTTAGCACAGAAGTCTTCTGGCTGAAACTTTGAAGGGATGGGGTGTATTGACACCTGTTTCTTTTTCTTTGCTTGCAGCTAAGAGCTTAGAATTCTTCCTCTTATAAATATATTTGAAGTTAATTTTCCCTAAATACATTTTGTTAAAGTTGTTTATGCTCAGGGATTTAATATAAACGTAGAGATTGGCACTTGCCACTCTTTTTACAAATTATTTTAAACAAAGTTAAAGTAAGTACCATCCATCATTGATCTCTTGGTGACCTCATTTTTCACACGTCTACGCTCATAGATAGTTGTACTTACCCTTCCCTTTCTCTGAATTGTGGAGTTGTAAGAAAACTTGAAGATCAAAGAACTGTGGAATCATTGTGAATTTAGATACATCTGTGGTCTAGAATCTAAGTGAATTCTTTACTCATCCATGGTAACTATGCTATTTTCTTTTTAAATGCTCTTATAAAAGTCCCTCTAAACATCTACCTAAATTGTATCTCCCAATTTTCTCTTCTTCACACACTTTTCCAGTCCTCTTAAAAATGTTTTCCTATTAATGGGTCATGATTTCTCCTTCCGTATTTTATGCTGCCTTTCCTCTAAGAGCTGATGCTTTTTTTTTTAAACTGGTCCTCTGCATTTAAATATACTGTTTCTAATTGCTAAGATACTATTTAAATACTCCCTAGTTTTGTCTATACAGTTTTTATAGATGGCATTTGTGCTAGCCATCCATCAGAGCTATAACTCATGAGGATTTGTACGAGAAATTATATATTGTCACCTAAAATATCTCAATTTCACATTAAGGTTTTAAAAAATATTTAACTGAATATCATTCCATCCAGGTGATTTGTTTATGAGCTACCTGTTAATTAAGACTTTACTTTTCCATCCCATTAGAATTATGATAGCTTTGACACTTTCCAACATTTTCAGGAAATTTCCAAGCAAAGAAGTTCTTCCTGTTATACCATCATTTTTCTTTCATCTTGAGTGCCATTTTTACAGGTTATTTAGAGTATGCAAAAGGATGAAAAAAGTCACAAACCTGGAATCTGAGGATTTAGACCAAGTTCTGTCATTATAATTTGTTGTGTGCCGTTAATGAAAGCCCGTAGGTTTTTCTTCATTTCTTCATCTGGTAAATGGGAATAATAATTATTTCTTCCTTACTAGACAGTTTTTTGTTTTTTTTGCAGTGTGTGTATGTGTGAGGGAGAGAGAGGGAAAGAAGACAGAGAGAGACTCAAGTTGGAACATATTTCAAAGATCCAAGGAAGGAGAAAAAAACTATTGTTTCTGACCACCTCTTCTGGGATGGGTCTTGTGTTAGTCATGCTACATATACTATTCCAATCAATAGTATTGTAACTCATGTTCATAAAATATATGTTTGAGAAAATGATTCAGTCCAAATATCCAGCTTGCTACTTTCTTCTCTATCTGGCTCCATGTTGCCAATCAGATTCCAAAATCTTGATGTTGTTCTTTTTCATAGTAGCCTGTGCTTGTTTTGGGGATATGGTTGTCTCTTTTGCATCCAATAGGAAATTAATATATATATATAATAAGTATATATATATACATATATAATATATACACACACACTATAATATATATACACTATCACATATATACACTATGTCTATATTTGTTCTAGAATCTTTTTTAAAGGTAATTCTTCTAATTTCAGAGTTGGGAGACCTGTTTGTATGTTTTTGACTTTGCTTGAACCTTTGTTAATTTTGGGCTGTGTGCTTGTCTTTGTACTTGAATTTTCCTATTTTTACGTGGACATCTCTTGTCTTCAGTGGTTGCAAAGAAGGTTCAGGCCATGTTGCAGGGTGGAGTGCGGAAGCAGCCCATCTTATGAGCTCAAAATGTCACTGTTCTCTTTGGGTACACCTTGCAACAGGATGCGGACTGTTCCTCCAACCCAAGTATCCTCAGGTACTGGGGGCAGATGTTTCCGCTGTCCCCTTTTACCACAAAGGTTTTGGACTGTCTAGCTACCTGGCTCTCAGATACCCCAGGCACCACAACAAGTTCACAGGGGCACCCATGCGATATTTTGAAATTTCAAGACAAACATAGTGATATTCACCATCTGTCAGACACCATGAGAACTACTAGGTCAGTTTCAACATCAGATCATGCTACATTCCTTTAGATGATGTTGTATTTTTGTGAAGCAGGTCTTTTGGTTTGCTGTAAACACAAGCAAGTGCCATGTGAAAATCAGTGTGGAACAGGAAAGGAGGACGACAGGGTCTAGTCTAAGATTTGATAAGTTGTCCAGTGCCCAATATACTATGTACATCCCATTAGTAAATATTTGTGGTTACTTAAGAATGAAATAAAACTACATTTTTCTTTCAGTCCTATATATTACCTTTTTAAGTGGTTATCAAGTTATTAAGACACAAATACATAAGTTTTTTGTACCTAAGTACTTAATAAAGAGATCTAGTAAGTATTTCTTTGGGTCCCAAGGCAGGATGAAAAAATTACTGAGGCACTAAGAGGGGAGTGAAGAGAAAAGATTTAACAACCTCTGGTCTTAAATTTTCCATCGTGGTCCCCCAATCAGTTATTCTGATGGTCTGCCCAGAATATTTTCCCGTCTTGTCGGTCTTCTCTGAAACTAGAGTATCCCTGAAACTGCTCTCAACATTTGCATCGGTTTTAAGCTGTGGTTCTCTCAGTTTTCTTCTCCTGGGTGCTTTTTGCCTTTCAGTGATTCATCCAAATTTCTGGTCCACCAACATTAATCTTTAGTTCTCCAAGGACAGTAAGGATTTTAGGCGGGGGTTGGGGGGTGGGGTGGGGATGGGGTGAGATGATGGGGGTGGGGGTGCAGGTGGGAGTAAATAATGCCTTGTGTTTAGCTTACCATTTTTATCTTCTAAACCACACTGGAGTCTTTAGGTTTTTAGGTAGTATTTGGGTCTAGATAAATTAGAAAGAAGTTTTTGCCTTTATTATTTTGCAAGCTATACCCCCAGTTATTTCTCAGCTGCCTTTTTGTTGTTGTTGTTGTTGTTGTTGTTATACCTGCTCTGTCATAGTTTGCAGTATTTTCTCTTCTCTTTACTTGGACATACTTGCTGCTTTACCAAAGATATCTTTCTATATAGAATAGATTATTGTTATTATGTTTTGGCCAGCTAGGAGGGCAGAATTACCTCATTAAGTTCCTTGAAATTTTACTTATTTTAAAACAAATATTACCTAAACTGTTTTCATCATTGGCATTTTATTTTAGGTTGTTTGCTAATGTTAAATAATTACATAAAGAATTGTTTGGCCTTTGGGTCACCTTGGTGGCTCAGTCAGTTAGGTGTCCTGCTCTTGGTTTCAGCTCAGATTATGATCTTGATCTTGCAGTTTGTGGGTTCAAGCCCCGCATTGGGCTCTGTGCTGACAACGTGCAGAGTGTGTTTGGGATTATTCTCTCCCTCTCCTCTCTCTCTGCCCCACCCTCCCTCCCTCTCTCTGTCTCTCTCTCTCTCTGTCTCTCTAGATAAACAAACAAACAAACAAACAAACTAAAAACAAAAAGAATTATTTGGCCTTTATCTCCACATCGGATGTTGTAGTCACTTCTGTTACCACTATTACATAGTGGTTTCTTTAAACATGTTCCATACTCATTTTTGTTCACATTTCAGAGGAAGCAGAGTGTTTTCTTCTCTGGTATATCCCTAGTAGACATTTGCCTTCATAAGCCTTGTCATATAGTTAATGATTTGGTTTGGAAGTTTAAGATTTTTTTGAAGGGATCACTCTTTTCTGAATTGAATTTTTTAATTTAACCGCTGTCCCTTCCATACTAGGGACAGCACTGAAGCTTTCTCTTTGTCACTGAGAGAGAGAAAATACTCCTTCTGTCTTCATCATCTCAGGCTGCTATAACAGAATACCATAGGCTGGATGGTTTAGACAACAAACAATTGTTTCCTATGGTTCCAGAGCCTGAGAAGCCCAAGATTAAAGCACCAGAAGATCTGGCATCTGGTAAAATACTCTTCCTGGTTTACAGGACAGGCAGTGGCTTTCTTGTTATGTCCTCACATGGTGGAGAGAGAAAGCAAGCTCTCTTGTCTCTTCCTAAAAGGACACTGATATCATGAGGGCTTCACTCTCAGAACCTAATTACTTCCTAAAGGACCCACCACTAAATGCCATCGAATTGGGGGGTAGCATTTCAACATGGGAATTTGGGGAGGACACAATCAGTCCATAACACCCGCTATTACTTTCCTTTCTATGCTTCCTCAGCTGGCTAGCACCGTGCGTAGAAAAAGCAAAAGAATTATTTAGCCATGTTTATCTGCTTCTGCCAGTTAAGCAGTTAAAGGAAGGTCAAATGAGGTGATATCTACATGACATAAAATAACTGATTCAAACTTCAGTCAAAATAGCTATTGGTCAACATGTGTGCATGCACACATGCGTGGGTGCATGTGTGTGTGTGCACGTGCACACACACACACACACACATACTGTGTACCTGACTGAGGTATGTGTGCACACATAAACACAACCCGATTCACACAGAATTCAGGCAGACTGCCAAGCTGACTAACCTGATAGAATCTGGTCCTCAGCCAAAACCCTATGCCCCAAAGTACCACGAGGTAAAGTATCTCTTCAGGACCTCTCAGAACTGTTAGCAGAATGACTCCACACCCTTTATGTTGACAATCTAATCAACTTCCAGGAGTTTTACAAAGGAAATAATATATAGTAAAATCCCATTATAGAAATTGGGCCACTAACTTGGAATTAGTATTAATTCAAACAGGAGCTTTTCCGAGTTGAGTCAATATTAGCAGACAATACAAATTAGGATAATAGTCTATATAAAGTTTCAATGAGAAAAATGTGGAAAGCGTAAGAAGCAAGTTGCTTGGGAATATCCTTGAATTTGTTATTTTGACTTTTGTTGGCCTAATTAAAGTTTACATGCTAATTCAAAAATAACTTAAAAAATTTATACTGTGGTTACATTTTCACTATCTTGGCCTTTTTGTGGAAGGCAGATTGCCATCCCATAGCTCCAAAATTAGTGGTGCATCCAGACTGATAAGGATTTCTCAATTTCTTGGCACAGTTTTGTCCATAAGCACTTTAGAGATGGAAAACTTGAACATATTTCTTTTAAGGAACACTTAGATCCAACTTAAGTTTCCTAGTTGGGTTTGTATTGGTCATGCAGTTGTAAACTGAAAATAGAAATCAGTGAATAAGTGCAACATTTTCTAGGTAATGTTCGCTGACGTGTTCCCAAGCTGAGATAGTAATCTTGACAATAAGCCTAGCTTGTCAGAGAAAGTTCCATATGCCTCATTTCTTGTTTAAATATTTGATTTCTTAAAGGATTGCTTAGAACAGGGCCACTATAACTAGGGAAAGAGAAAACACTCGCTCAAAATGTGGTTATTAGAAAAATGACAGACTCCTTTGTAAAGAGAGCCTATTTTTAATATGCTTCATGGCTGTCAGCAGGTTGAGGTATGCCAGAGTGAGGTCATTGTTGTGTTTCAGCTTGTGATTCACTGTTTAACAAATAGAAACCATGTCCTATCATTGCAGCACTACAGAAAAATAACTGCTTAGAGTGGAGAAAATCCTGCTTTTTAAAATTTTATTCTGAGGTAATTTTCTTTTCCAGAAATATGGATCTGAATAATAAAAGTGGTGAGTCAGTAGTGAATCAAAGATGATCGGAGTAGTTTTCTTTCTTTCTTTCTTTCTTTTTTTTAATGGGAACATTTTGGCCTATCTTTTTGGTTGTTCTTCCGCACATCTATTTTCATTGTCACCCGCATGCCTTTCTATTCTCTGCAAGTGGCAATTTGTGGCCGTTACTGGTGATGATTTTATCTGGCCAAAGCACAGCACCATGGTCCGTTGGCAACTCTCATTTCAGAGATGAGGAGACTGTGACTCAGGGAGGGAAAGTCAATTGCTCAGGATAAGGAGTTGGTGAGTTGCAAACACAACAAGCACAAGAACCCACTTGTTCTGGCTCCTAATCACATTCTCTCTGTTGCCTTCAAAGCTCTGTGTCTCCCCCCCTCCCCGCTCCCCAACCCCCACCATATGATTTTAGAATGCCTACTTTTGCTTAAGTTTTGTTTTCAGCTTTTGATACAGTTTGACCCTGGAAAGGTGAGGGAGATTGAGTTGATTCTAGAACAAACAGTGTAGAGAAGGGATAAATGTATTCCAGAGATAAATATGTTTGATCAGAGAACAAGTAGGAACACCTATAACAGGAACTTCACTTACTACTTCCAAAGGAAGGTAAAGCAGAAGTGTAATTTTTCATGCTCTATTGCTTAAGAAATGAATTATGCATAAATTGTTCCTAAAATAGCCTGGTAACTTATTAACATACTTTCAATGACTTCTGGGAGAGTGTTCTGAGACACAAAGGCCATGTCTGTATGCAATCATGAAATTAACCATTTTAATGTAGATTTTGGCGGGACATTCTTATTGGGCCAGTTTGGAATGACAATGGTACCTATGAGCTATCTTCTTTATCTGTTGTTTTGTTCTATAGAAACAAACAGAAGCAAAAGGATAAAACACAATTTAGTTGACTCCTCACAAACGTGCTTTAAATATCCTGCCTGGAACTGGCTCACCTTTGTTTTCATTTTGTTTTGTTTGTTGGTTTGCTTTTTTCAATCTCTCGCTCTTTCTCTGGCTCTCTCTCTTTTTAGTAAATGTGACGCAGGACATAGAATGTGAGATATGTATGTGGTTTCCGTTTATGTCGATACATTTCTATCCGTTCATTATTTATTTGGGGATCAGAAGAATCTTCATTGCTATTCAGTTGATTGTGTCAACAAGCATTTGTTACAAAGCTACTAATTTTCCAGGGTTCAAAAAAAGTAGAAGTCCTGCCATATTCCCGAAAGCCATAACATTTAAGAACTCGAAATGCTTTGTAAATAGTAGTGTATGTTATCTGGGTTGCTCTGTGTGTATGGGAAGCTACAAATTTATTAGAAATGTGAGTTCAAAATAGGAAAAAGGTAGAAGACACACGTAATATATCCTCACTGTGCAACAAAATTAACTTTGAAACTTTGACTCAATATCACCATTTTTAAATATCCAGTGAATATTTTCTACTAAGTTAGACTCTAGCTTTCATTAGGTGTTAGAATGAAGAATACCATTTTTCATGTGGCTATTTGTAAAGACTTTTTCAGATATGAATTCATCTATAAAAGCCCAAAATATAAGATATGATTTATTGCAATACTGTAAAATCTTGCTCATACAAATTAATTTCATATACGTTATTTACGTATTAAATCCTCTAATATTTCTAAAGTCCTAATAATCTAAACTTTGTGTCCTTCATCCCTCTAAGTTAACTCAGTGTCTTCTATTTTGAATGACGAGACTAAAGAACATTTGATAAAATAAGTTTTATGTGTTATTTATGAGAAAGACACTTAAGGATTTAAATAAGCCTCTAAAATATTTACATTTTTACTTCTCACTTTTTGTCTTACACTTTTTTTTTTAAAAAAATGGGCTTTTCTCTTATATGTGATGTAGATTTCAAACTTTAGATTTATGGTTCAACACCTCGCAACAAATTTTGTAAATATTCAGTGGGGGCTTAGTCTTGAAATATAAACATTTCTTGCTATTGAAGCACTGAAGAAAAGCAGAACCCCTCATTTATTATAAGACATCCAGAAGACTAAAGAGATTTTGAACTTTTTTTCTTTTTTCTGGAACATCTTCTTCAACAAGAAAAATGAAATGTCATCATGCTAAGGTGAATCATAATAAATGTTATGTCTTGTCTGACACTGAAAATAAATCCAAGTAAGTTTGGAGAAATATTGGTGGCTTTTTCCCCCATAGAGGTTTAGATCAGCTTTATAAATTAAACAGTATGCGTTGACAGCTCAGGGGCAGTAAGTAAACTATTCAGTAGATAATCTCCATAGAAACCAAAAAAGTTTAACCATCTCAATCTGAAATTGCACTTCTGGGCTCAGTTGTTGGATATAATAATGGTGGATCCTTCTTTTCTTCAAATTGATGATTAGTAACAAAGACACTGCAAAATATAACAGAAAATCTTGTAAATTATGAAGGTCAACACACAAGCATAGATTAATTTCTATGTCTGGTTAGTTAGTGTACTTGGTTGAATAATGTCCCCCCCTCCCCAATTTATGTCTACGTGCAACTTGTAAACGTGATTTTATTTGGAAATAGGGTCTTTGCAATTGTATTCAAATTAAGATGAAGTCATAGTGGGTTAGGGTGGACCTTAAATCCAATATGAGGGAAATTTGGACACGAGACACAGACCCAGGGGGAGAAGGCCACTTGAAGACAGAGGCAGAGATTGGAGTAATGCAGCTACTAGATAAGGAGCACCAAGAAGTGCTGGCAGCTACTAGAAGCTAGAAGAGGCAAGAAAGAATTCTTTCCTAGAGCCTTTGTGGGGAGCATGGCCCTACGATGCTACTGAATCCCAGGAGCCTTCATTCTAGTTTTATCTTTTCTGCTATAAATTCTGCAGTGTTTTTGCTCTTTTTCTTTCCTTCTCCCTTGCCATTGGTACCGAAATTTGTTCAAAAGTATACCCTTAGTAGTCAATATTGATTTATTAAATAATTAATTAGCAATTGTGATAATTTTATTTATTAACTATCTGTGTCTGTATTTCCAGAAGAGATTAACATTTGGATTAGTGGATTGCGTAAAGAAGATTGCCCTCCCCAGGGCAGGCAGGCATCATCTAATCTGTGAAGAGCCTGAACAGAACAGAAAAGCAGAGGAAGGACACCTTTGCTTTCTGCTTGAGTTGAGATATTCACCTTCTCCTGACCTTGGACATCAGTGTTCTTGATTCTTGGGCCTCTGGACTCGAATCAGAACTTACACCATCAAGTCCCCTTGTTTTTAGGTCTTTAGATTTAGTCTAAATGACACCACTGGGTTTGCTGGTTATTCAGCTTGCGGATGGCAGATAGAGTGAGTCAATTAACTCCTATAATCTCTCTCTCTTTTTCTGTATCAGTATCTCCCATTGGTTCTATTTCTCTGGAGAATCTTAATATAGCATCAAAAATATGCAAAAAGTGGCTTTAAATCTTAGGAATACAGCAATGAATAAGATGGCCTATGTTCTTAAGGCCTTATTACTTCATAGAGTAGATTGACACAAAAATAGGCAATTATAGTTCAGTGAGATAGAGCTTGGATGGGGGTAGAGAACACAGGATAGGAACAACTTCCCTAGTGGAGGAGCTGAGTTTTAAGTACAAGTGAACCCTCTCTGTTTCCCCGTCTAAACTACAATAGGTAAGCATATTAAAAATTCCTTATGAAGAAATACACATGGTTCTTAGGCACATTGTCTCATTTCTCCCAGATACACTAGAATTTTAATAAGTATGAGCCCATAATTATAAATTTTAGTCCTTATAGTTGATGATAGGAGATATAGTTTTTTGAGAAATGAAACTTTTTAGTATTTCTAACTAACTTGAAATCAGTAAGCTCTGATTTCATCTTTTGTGTGGCCAGTACTTTGGCCATCTCTTAGTTTAGAAATCATTATTTCCTCCATGGATTTGGTGAGAAGCCATTCTTGTAAAACCTTGGGAAATATCCATGAAGCATCACTCTATGCCAGATCCAGCATGTCTTTGGGAACATACCAACCAATGGGAGAGATAAGTTCAATGTCCTCCTCCAGCTATTTTAAGGTTATGCTACCATAACTTCAACAATGGCTGAAAAGGGAAGCATTCTGCTTGATTTGTCTATTTAAATTAAGAAAGCACTTGGCCTGAGATACTTCTCCAACCTCCATAAGAATTTAAACCAAGTAATGGACTTAGTCCAGTGTGTAGACATTTGTACGTTTGCAGCTGCAAAAAAAGAGACCCCCCCCAATTAAATGCTCGAAAGCATTTAATTACTTTCCTTTGAGACTTTAACTTTAACCCTGTTTATTACTCTTAAACCTCTCAAGAGGGCAATATTTTTTATTGGTGACAGATTGCCCAAACTGTTGCCAATGACCTTAGTCTCCCTCTGCAGACATGACTGCATTTTGCTGAGAAGTGTTTTCTTGAATGAGGAGAAAGTGTGTGTCTATATCAAGGCAAGTGCTCTGCTCGTTGTTACTCCACATATGGATTATGGATTCATACAGATCCGTTACACAGACATCAAAATTCTCACTTAAAATCATTGGAAATAGTTAAACACACACAGTTGTGTTTTATTTTTTAATGTTTATTTATTTGTTTTGAGGTGGGGGCAGGTACAGAGAGAGAAGGAGAGAGAGAATCCCGAGCAGGTTCCACGCTCAGTGAGGAGCCTGTCTCAGGACTTGAACCCACAAACCATGAGATCATGACCTGAGTGGAAATCAAGAGTCAGTCACTTAACTGACTGAGCCACCCAGGTGCCCCACAGTTGTGTTTCTTTTTAAATTAATGTTTTCTTACTTATTTCGTATTTATTTGTTTCTTTGCTTGTTTGTTTTTTAAGTAGGCTCCAAACCCAACATGGGTCTTGAACCCACTACCCCAAGGTCAAGAGTCACATGCTCTACCAACTGAGACAGCCAGGCACCCTTAAATACACAAAATCGTATGGCTTAGTTCTTGGAATCAGTTCCTCCTTATGTGTCTGTTTTTGGTAGAAACTTAGCATTTGGTATCTGATGTTATTCATGATGTGATTTGGGGGCCTAGGTCTGTTTAGGAAGCTTAGATTCAAAACCAAGCATCAGAAAAAAAGGGCCTATTTTTAACTTGGTAATCAACTTTAGACACATCACTGACCTTTATGCCTTGGTTTTCACATGGATTAAATGGTACTATTCATAGCTCTGTCTATGTGTGGAGTTCTGATGAGCACCAACCCATGTAAGATAAGGGTTAATTATTGCTGTCAAAGGTTATGGGAATATCCACTGGCTTCATAGCCACATTTTATTATCTCTGCCTTTCTTAGTACTGCATGAGGTAGTGATCATTGGTTTAAAGTACTTGAGTCAGAATAAAATAGTTCAGTGTGTCCCATCCGTTAAGAAGCACATAATGACAGATTTGGGTAAAAAAATAATATTAAGGACTATGAAGTCTTTTCTACCTTATCTCCTTGTATATAATATATGTAATTATGTGTATGTGTATGAATATATAATCTCTTAATTATTAACATTTCAAAAGACTGTTTGGCACTTGATATCAAGAAGTCCTTGCAGGCACCTGGCACAAGAATGTATATAGAGATAACAGTTGATTTGACAAAGCATTTTTCAGGCAAAAAAATATGCTCAGTTCTGGCACATAAACCTTAAATCAAGTGTCCCCCTTCCCTTTATTGGATATGTATTAAAAAAAGAAGAGGGGCAGCTGGGTGGCTCAGTTGGTTTAAGTGTCTGACTCTTGGTTTTGGCTCAGGTCATGAACTAGAGGTTTGTGAGTTCAAGCCCTGCACTGGGCTCTGCGCTGACAGTGTGGAGCACGCTTGGAATTCTCTCTCTCCCTCTCTCTCTCCCCCTCCCCACTCTCTCTCTCTCAAAATAAATAAATAAACTTAAAAAAAATTAAAAAGAGGGGAAAAAGGTGGAAAAAAGAAACCCAGAAATCTTCCATTTCTAAACCAATTCCTAATTTTCAACCCTAAACATTGAGATGTTTTAAGGGCATGTTTGATAGGAAAATAATTGGCATTAGTTTATGCATACTTAATCAACTGCCGAGGGGCTGGAGGCTTTTTACAGGTAGAAGAGGCTGATGGTGAACTGTATGGCTACCATGAACATGTGGTGACGTTTACTAACCCAAGAGCATATGAAGGTGAATTCATTCTTTTATAACTGAGAGGCTAATAAGTTGTGATTCTTATAGAAATCAGATCAGAGGCAATAATATGGTTACAATGTGTCACACTGTGTGACAGGGATAGAATTTTGGGCACTGTGTTTTACTTGCATCGTCAGTGCTTTGCTGATATGTTCACTTTGTTGGAAACTCAACTATAAAGGAGCATTGGATTGGATGAATTTCACATGACATTCAGAGCACAGATAGTGAGATCTCTCTCTCTTCCCCCATATATGCATGCAGCACATACATACTCAGTCCGTCATACGGATATTCTATATCTGACGTTATCCCAATCACAGGTTGCACAGGAATCTTTGCAGCTTTTTGGAAAAATGGAAAGACATTTTAACACGTACACAAAATAGTACATATATTTAAAGGTTTACTTATTTAGGAGTCTACTAGTATTATCAACTATGTTTTAGATTTTTTAAGATGTTTATTATGATCTACTCAAGTTTGTGTTTAACTTTTCAATAACAAAAGATAAATATACCGGAAAATATAATCAAATCTGGGCTCTTACTCTAATTATCTAAAATGAGAATTTGTTTACTTTACTTTGGGAACAGATGCGATCCATCACAGTAGCCCATAAATAAGGTGTCAAACTGTTTGGCTGATCAATGAATATAAGTTATTGAAAAATAATGTAATTCCAAGGTCACGAAGGAATTGAGCTTAGTATAATTTTAAAAGGAAGACTTTCCATTCTTAAAAATATATGTGCATATTTAAGAATGAATGGTTGTATTCTAAATGGAATTTCTGGCCCTCGAAGGCAGATTTGTGTTTACTCAGAGAAATAAATGATAATTCTTAGACTCTTTTATCTGAGTTTCAGCATTGTCTTCACTGGGGGCAACTCTTCTGGAATTCTTGCATTATCTGTAGTATTAAAATGTGTCCGCAGTCATTTGTTACCCCTGTCTTCAAAATGCAGAGACTAATTTCACTCCCCTTAAATGTGAGTCATTTATTACATTCAGTGACTCAGTTTTGACACACAGAATATGGTAGAACTGACTGTGTATGACTTCCAGGACTAGTCCTGATATAGGTTGCCACTTCTGCCTTGCTCTTTCTTGGATCCTCCTCTCTGGGGAAGCTAGGTGCCCTCTTGTGAGGACTCTGAAGCAACCTGTGAAGAGGCCCCCGTGGCAGGGAACAGAGGTTTCCCCCACAATTAGTATGACTTCTCAGCCAGCCATGTGAGGGAGTCACCTGGCAGGAGAATTCTCCAGCCCCAGCCAACCATGAAATGACCTGTGTCCTTGGATGATGCGTTGATCATAACCTCAGGGAGAGAGAGAGAGAGACCCACACCAGAACCAGCTGGGTAAGCTGGTCCTGAAGTCCTGAACCACACACACACACACACACACACACACACACACACACAAAATGTTTATGGCTGTTTTAAATCTCTAAGGTTTGAGGTAATTTGTTAATGCAGTAATAGATATTATTTATTTATTTATTTATTTATACGCATGGGAGGCTGGTAGGATGGAGAAATGTGTATCAATACTAGAATGATTACTAGTGGGAGACCAGCAAGAAGCATATTTTAAGGACAGAATGGTCTTTAAATTACAACCAGAAACCTGTTGCCAAATCAGTTGTGTATGGCCTGGCCTTCCTGCTTTGGGCATTTCTTATAGTGCTTCCAGCAATGAGATAACCGTCAGACAGAGCCTGTACACTTTTTAAGAGCCTATAAAACTATTAACAAATTTAAAACAAACAACAGCAGCAAAAAAAGACTCCAGAATTATAAGCAGAAGAAATAGAGTTAAAAAATTAAAATTAAAATTTTAATTTTAATAAAACTTTAAAAAATTTAAAAAAATACCAAAGTTACAGAAACGAGAAGAAAATTACAAAGGAGAAATTAGTTGTTAATATCATATTTATAGAACATCATTAGTCAATTGCAACTCAAATAAACCCTTCCAATTATGCAAAAATTATACTTACTGTAGAACAAAGTAAGAGTTTCTGAGGCCTACAAAGGTCCTAAATGCCATTGTTTATTCTATCTGTGACTGTCCCTGAAATGGAAAATAAATTACATTTTTGTCATACAAATTGAGGGGATTTACTCTTTTTTCTTGGTAGCTGCCAATAGAAACATCATTTCAGGAAGTCAAACTCAGGATTTTATGAATGGTAATTATTTAAATGATTTATCTAAGTAACAGTAAGAGACGTGCTGAAGGGAAAAAACAGAAATTTTAATAAAGTTTAGAAATTGTTCTTCTTTCTTTCTTTCCTGTCATTCTTTTCACTGCCTCCATCTCTCTTTCGCTTCCTCCTTCCTTCCCTCTTTTTTCTTCTTTAGATGGTTAGAGAAAACATTTTGTCAGGCATTTCTGGAGCACATGGCAACATAAGGTAGAGAAAACTTGGTGGAAGAGTTTAACACAGGCAAAAAATGAACAGTTTAGTCTGTCTTATTTTAATCAGTTTTATTTGTTTTATGGCCTGAGGTGAATATTTCAGTTTTTATACTTTTTCTAATCTACACAGTGAAAAAATAATAGCCCATAGTTTTATAGGGGTATTATAAATAAATTTTTGTAGTAACTTCCTCTGAAGATAAAAAAGTGTCACATGAATGCAAAATATCTTAATGATCCCTGAAGAGATTGTTATCTCTGAGCAACACCACAGGGTGTCCTACAAAGGAGAGGGATGTCACCTAAGTGTCAGCTTGGCTTGTACTTAACAATAGAGTCCCGTAGTGCTTAACTTTCTTTATATTCTGATCACGAAAAAGTGTCCAATTTTGGGTACTTTCTTTTTTCTTCTCTTCCACAACTGAAATGGAAGTTTGGTGAAAGATTTGATGAGTTAAAAGAACAGCAGTGGCCGGTTTGACTTTTGAGGAATATAAAGAAATGTATCTTGTGCAGACAAAGTAGAGTTTGGGGACAGCAAAAATCTCTATGTGCCCACATGAGAAGAAATTATATTGCTATTCAAAGAGAAAGGGTGTGTTACCAAGACTCCTGTAACAAATCCGCTGGTAGCTGTTTTCGGAGGAAGAGTGACAGCTTCACTCACGTCTCCAGCTCTCCACTAAATTCTAGTCATCTTAACAGGATGTGTAAGGTCATGGTGTAGTCCTCGGTTTGTAAGACTTTCCAATAAATAGGCAGTTCTAAGGCCAACTATTATAAGATGAGTCATTTAAGACTAGATTTCTCAGGCCCTTCCTGCTCTGATTTTTTTTTTCCCCTAACAATCCATGCAGCTAAGTGTAATAATATCTGATACTACGTTCACTGGAAGGAATCTGAATGGCTGATGTTCCTTTTAACTGCATGTTATGATTTTGTTAAACTGACATTTGTTAAGTGAAGGATAGCGTGAGGGTTGGTGAACTGCAGTTCAACAAAAGACCACAAGAGATACTGAAATAGGGACATTTGTTACTCACAGATCCTAGAGGAAGTACACAGCATGCCTCAACGGGTCACATGGGAGGTCAAGGCAGAGTTCAGACGGAGAGAGAGGCAGGACCCCTGAGGGTGCAAGCCTTTACCTGGGACGAGTTTGTTGGGATTCCCTGGGCCACGTTGGATAGGTCTATCAAACCAAGAGTGGGATTTTGGTTAGCCCCATGGGGGTCTTGTCTAAGGGATGCATGAGGCTTACAGGTGCTGTCTGCCTGTAGAGGACAGGAGTTGGTCGCAATCTGTAGAAGAGATTGGGGCTGCTGTTGGGAAAGTCATATCAGTACTTACATTTGCTTGTTATTCTGGAGGCTGCTATCCGGCCATGTGCAGGGGGCTGATATCAGTTTAAGGTCCCTTCAGTCCCCTTGGCCAAACAAAGTGGAGTAACATAGCACTGTAGGAAAAGAAAAATGTAGAATAGATATTTTGAAACAAATATGACCAGTATTCTTTTCTAATTGGATGTGATTAGAACAGATGGTCAATAAATATAACTGGATAAATGTATAAATGAGACAGCAGAAAAATTGGTTTTGGTCTAATGTTAGTTTTCAAGATCACTGTTTTTGTCCTAGGTATGAATTCATTATAAACTCAAGTATATGTGATTTTCTATAAAACAGGGTATATTTTGTAGCGAAAAGAGGTGAAAGAGGAACCAGTGTGTGATAGAACTCTAAGATGGTTCCCAGATTCCTGGTCTCTGTTGTACATGCATTTTCTCTCAATTATTCAAACACTAATGTATGTACTGCTCTGAGGGCATTTTGCAGGTGTAACTGAGGTCCCATATCGGTTGACTTTAAGATAAGAAGATAGCCAAGGTGGCCTGACCTAATCATATGAGCTCTTTAAATCTGCATTCATGGTTCAAAGCCAGAAGTTAGAGATTTGAAGCCTGAGACCAAAGCATTGCTGGCTTGGAGATGGGGGAGGTCACATGAAAAGGAATGTGGATAGTCTATAGGAGCTAAGACCAGCTCCTGGTTTCAACCATTAAGGAAACAGGGACTTAAGACCTACAACTGCAAAGAACTCAATTCTGCTAGCAACAAAAAAGGAGTAAGTAGATTTTCCCCCAGATACTCCAGATGAGAACAGCCTGGCTGATACCTTGCTCTCAGTCCTGTAATATCCTGAGCAGAGATGTAGTCTCATGGTGTTGAACATCTGATCTACAGAGCTGAACTACAAAGGGGTGTTTTCTTAAGCTGCTATGTTTGTAGTAACTTCTTATATAGCAATAGAAAATGAATGCATGATAAAAATTAGTGTCATATTTATATTTGGTTTTAGTTAATGGCCACAGCAAGAAAGAAAAATGAGCTAATTCTTAAGGCTTTTGATACACTAAGACACAATTATTTTTGTTTAGATATGTGTCAGTCATGCTCCACACTTCATTAGCCACTTCATTAGCCACTAAGAACAATGTATATGATATTTTGAGTTGTCCACTAATCTCTCTGCTCTGAATGCCACCTGACTATTGGAAGGAAATCCAACACCGTCTAAGCGGTCTTCTCTGCCAATGTTTCTGAGATGCCACAGCATTCTGTATGTGTAACCCTGTTGTTGGGTGATTGGTGTGGTGGCTTCCCCACTCAGAGTCTCAGAGAATCTTTCTGAAATCCACATTCTTCCATCCCATCAGCATTGCAGATCTTGGATCATGGACACTAATTGTTCATTTCTTTTGGGCATCTGACTGTCTTGTTGCCTAGGGGACTGTGTAGTGCATTGTTGATTTAGTACTATGCTCAAACCACATAGTAGTGGCCTCTGGTCAGGGGCATCTATGCATTTTCTCTTCCTAGAGCTCTTATGACGTGCCACCGGATCTCTGCAGCTTGTCTTTCTTTCTCGGGACTCTAAGAAACTGTCTCTCCCTTTTATGCACAAATATTTTTGGTTTTGTTTATGAAGAGAAGGACAGGAGAAAGGAGGGAGTGAAAAGTAAACCCTTGTGGCCAGTAGGGATGAATTCTGGTCATTTGTAACACAGTGTAACATTCTCAGAGTGACAGACTCTCCAAGATGGTGGAGAGGGTGGGATTGTGGTGGTCAAAGATAACCATAAAGCATTCCAACAACCAACCAGTTTCAGCTGCTGAGTCTAGCTCTTATTTACTCTTACTCATGGGGATTTCTCTCACAAGCTTTGTGTTTCTTTCTGAAATACATTCAGACATGTGTGGGTCTAGATTTAAATTCTGGGCACATGTTAGACCTTGCCCATGAGCTTCTGGTTCCAGACAAACCAAGGAGGTAATTGGGCATTTATTTAAGCATTCCCAAATAGTTTCTGATAGGACTGTGTTCACTAAAAACATGAAGGGAGGTAGGGAAAACAGTGTGAGGGTTGAGATTACTTAACTATCCTAAGTTACTTAACTAACTGTTGGATCAGGGACAGTCAGCTAGAACATTTACAACTCTTGTTTAAAAAGCATGTCTGCTAGGGGTGCCTGGGTGGCTCAGTCAGTTGAACATCTGACTTCTGTTCGGGTCATGATCTCGCAGTCTCTGAGTTCAAGCCCCATGTTGGGCTTTGTGCTGACAGCTTGGAGCCTGGAGCCTGCTTCAGATTCTGTGTCTCCCTCTCTCTGACCCTGCCCCACTCATGCTGTGTCTCTCTCTCTGTCAAAAATAAATAAACATTAAAAAGATTAAAAATAAATAATAAAAAACATCTCTGCTCTTCATCTGTACAAAAGTTCCTAAAAACAGAGCCTAACCCTAATTACCCCGTGAGATGTGAAGGACTGTGGAATTTTAAATACACTTGTGAATTTCAATATACACGGACTTACTAATGATTGCTACCAGATTTCAGGGCTTACTTTCTAAATTAGACTTATATACAATCAGTCAAGGACTGATCAACATCTTGTTAAATGTTCCTTTCTGTCATGACAATTAACCAGAAATCCACCATTTTTGTTGTCTAAGAAAAGGGCATTTAGAAATAGGATTTATATTGAGGTGGGTGTAGTTGCTCTACTGTGCATCTCCTGTCTCTCTAAATGTAGGTGACCTCCAAGGATTTACATCTCAGAGTAAACTTTTACTATGGATGAATTGCCTGTTAAGTAAGGGGAAAAGCAGGCTTAACAATGAAAAAAGAAGTTTAACCATGGTATACTCCTGAGTGCTTTTGTGGGAAAAATAAATATCACAAGAAAAAGAGGTAGAAATGAATTATGGTAGAAAATAAATACACCAAATGACCTTTCAACTATCAAAATGTCTCTGGTTTAAGAAGCACAGTGTCCACGGTCTTGAAAGCTTTTTTAAATTTTTTTTAAGAACACAGTTATTGAGATACATTTGATGTATTATTTTGATCATTTAGACCTATAATTGTACATGGCACCATTAAAAGCAACTGAGAGACTTAAGATTGTCTATATAATTGTTTACCTTTTCCCTGAAAGATGATTTTGTGTAAGGACAGGCTTTTGTGTCTTGCAACTACATCATAAAAATGCAGAAAGTATTTAAGCAAATAATAATTTCTTGACACAGCTGAGGTAGAATAATTGCCTATATTTTCAATTATTCACGAGATTAAAAAAGTTAAAAAACTTAGTATTAAGTACCCAATGCCATTGTTACTTTTTTATTGTTATTATTGAAAATAATCTTGTGAAGAATTTTTCTTGGCTCTCTTTCAGTTTTTCTTTCTCCCTCAAAATGGATGTCATAATTCATGCAAACACATACATATATGTTATCAGTTTGAACTGATTACATACTCTGCAACCTGCCAGATTGTGCTGGTCTCATCATACCACACATACCACTTTATCTCACTTGCTACTCAACATCCTGGCCAGAGAAGTTGCAATCTCCACCCCCCCCCCCCCCCCGTCACACACACACACACACACACACACACACACACACACTCTAACAAATGGCTGCCTAGGAGCCAAGAGAAATGGTGATGAGGTTTAGAGGGTCGTTTAAACTTCTGGATTCACCATTCTCCCAGACAGTCCCAACGTTTTGAGAAAACAAAAGTCTGATTTCTGCTTTAGGGGTTCTGTTGGATAAAAATAAATCATCTAATCTTGCAGTTCCACTGAATGTATAAGGGAAAAAATAAGCTTTAAAATTTTTTTCTATCACTCATGTATCCAAGAATATTACTGAGTATAGTTCCAAAGGAAAACAAAAATCTCCTTTCATTGTAAATTGAGAGCCTGGGCAATTTAAACATAACTCTGTAAGTCATGTAACCATTGTCTTAATCAATGATGGCATCTGCAAGGTTTTTAAAAAACACTTACACCTGGTTTCTAAATTACTGAGACATGGAATGGAATTTATCTTGGGTGGTTTCATGGTGCCAGTGGTCTTCCTTTTGTTTTGCAGTGTTGGCCCCACGCTACTGAATTGGACTGCAAATGCACCACCTGCTGCTGCGATCAGTGTCTTGCCATTAATCACTTCCTTGTCCCTTCCGGTCCCAGTCCCTTCCCTCCACCATCACTCTTTCTTAGCAATGTCTCAGCATCTATTTTTAAAATGTTTTATTTATTTTTGAAAGAGAGAGAGAATGCGACCGGGGGAGGGGCAGAGAGAGGGGAGGGGGCAGAGGATCCCAAGAGGGCTCCTTGCTGACAGCAGCGAGCCCCATGCGGGGCTCAAACTCGTGAACCACGAGCAAAGTTGGACGCTAAACTGACCAAAGGACTTAGTGCTGGCTCAGTCAGGGTCCAGCCATAAAATACAGACCGATTTCAATGTTCAAAAAAGGAAACTTAATGTGAGAATTGGTTACTGAGAACTGAAAACCCATCTGAAACTGCTGGTAAACTCAGAGATAAGCAAAAACAGGAAGCTACTTTGCCCCTAGCCTGGGGGGACTGAAGCAGAAGGGCTGTTGCCAAAACGAGAGCAGTTGAGGACTAGATTTGGAGACAGAGTTTGGATAGGCACAGATTCCATCACAACCTCAAATAATGGCCACGGGAACTCCAACCCTCTCAATCCTTGGTAGTCTGTCTACTCTCCTTGTCCAGGATGGCTCTTGCGATGAATCTCCAGATATCTTTATTCCCTATCCCACCCCCTCATTCACTCAACTTGTAAAACTCCTCTGTCCCTTTGCAAACTTACCCACCCTTTCTGTCACCATGGATGTGGTGTCTCTCCACTCCTAACGTGTAGTTCCTCTCCCAGGGCTTTGGATTCCATTTCTTTTCCTCTCAGAGAATTCAGATCATCAATTTTAAACTGTCTCTTCCTACATCTATGACGGGCCCTTCCCCATTTGCATAACGAGTGGGTCTTCCTCCACTCAATTCCTAAAGTATTGATATTATATAAAAGTTAGATTCCCATCTTTTATCTTTCTGTCTGCCCAGCTGTAATTGTGCTTTTAGTCTCATAAATGCAAGATGGTTCCAGTATCCCTAGAATCATCTCTATCCGAGGAAAGAAAGAGGGAGAAAGTGGAAAGGCAAAAAAATCCCTCTTTGTGAAGCATTGCCTTTTTATCTCCCAAGGTAAACCCCCTCCAGGGGAATTCTGCCTACTGTAATTTGTTAAAAGTGCATCACGTGGCCACTGCTAGCTGAGTCTTGGAAGTTAAGTGTTACAATCTGGTTCATCTATGTTCCAACAAAAGGGAAAGAAAAGAATTTAGGTAGGAAACTACTAGCGTCTGCCACAATCCCTTATAATTAGTCCTTCATAAAGAAATCATAGGGATTTGACGATTTGACCCCAAATGATGATCTCTTCTCACTCCCTACGGAAAAAAAAAATCCTCTCATCACTTTAATAATGTTACTCAAGGTAAAATTGAAATTCCTTGATGTAGCATGTAACATCCCTTCATGATCTGGCCCCTGCTTTATACTCCTTTCTTGTTTCATCTCATTCTCCTCCATCATTTGATGCTTTAATCCATTTAAAGTGCTCAAAGCGTTATTTGTATTTTTGTCTATATTATTTCTTCTGTGAAGAACATTGTTACCTGCATTTTCATCTGGGTAACTCCTATTTATTAACAGGGGTTCCGATTAAATGGCCGGAAGCCTTCCCTGACACCTGAGGCTAGGTCAAGAGTCCTGCTGTGTTCTCTCTTATTTATTTTTGTTTATTTATTTTTGAGAGAGAGAGGAAGCATATGCGCACACATGCACGCATAAGCTAGTGGGGGAAGGGCAGAGAGAGAGAGAGAGAGAGAGAGACAGAGAATTTAAAGCAGGCTCCATGCTATCAGCCCTACCTGGGGCTTGAACTCACGAACCATGAGATCATGACGTAGCTGAACTCAGACACTCAAATGACTGAGCCACCCAGGTGCCCCATAAAAGGAATTAAATATTTTTTATTATTATATATCCATCCTGACACATAGTATGTGCTCAATACATATTTGTGATGGAACAAATAAATAAAATAGAATCAAAGTTCAGGTTAGAGTCAATGAATTATGTACAATCAATTCACATATGTAATGATGCTTATAGGTGCTTAAATTAAGTTGAATTTGCATTCAACCTCTATTTTGTCACCAGGATAGCCTCATAAGAACCATCTGGAACCTGTCTGGAGAAAGGATCATTAATGAGTAATTCCGATTCTAGTTGGAAGTGTTGCCACTTTTAAAAAATATTGTTAAAATAGTTTTTAGTGTTTATTTATTTTTGAGAGACAAAGACACAGAGTGTGAGCGGGAGAGAGTCAGAGAGAGAGGGAGACACAGAATCCAAAGCAGGCTCCAGGCTCTGAGCTATCAGCACAGTGCCTGATGTGGGGTTTGAACTCACCAATGGTGAGATCAGACCTTAGCCACCCAGGCACCCTGGAAGTATTGCCACTTTTAATCAACTTTTAACTGTTATTCTTGTTTAGGAGAGCTTTCATAATTCTGATTTCTTACTGTGCAAAATCATTCAAGGAATCTTAATGTCTATGGATCAAACTAAACAGATATAAGCTGGTTGTTAAGATATTATGTTTGGGGATACTTCAATGTAGTTCAGATTGCCAAATAATCATTTTTTTCAGTGATGTTATAAATGGTTCAAATGTTAATAGGTACAAAATATGAACCAAACGCAAAGATTGACTCAGAGAGGGTATAGTACAAAAAACATGATATAAAATTTCCCTATGGTTTCCATATTACATATGAATCCACACATGACCCTCATAAGTTCATGAACTTATGTTTATGTATAAATAAGTACACTAACATGCAGAAGTATGAAATTCATCAAGCTCAGCCATTCACCCAAACACCTGTAGAAATCCTTGTCAAAGACATTGTTCACTGTATCACTCCTTTCATAGTTTCATGTTAATTTTTTTTAATTTAACGCTGGAACAAATTTTAATTTTTCTAACAAACTGCGATGGCTCCTCTTTGCCTTCTCCTTTTTCTTCTCCTTCTCCTTTTTTTTCCTCTTCTTTAAAGGCAATGCATATCATGTGCCTGATTCTTTAGTGCCTACAATGATTCGAGCCAAATTTTAAATTCCATTAGTGTGTTTATATTGGCCCTTAACCTCTGATATTTTTGTTTTCTAAGTTTACATGGTCTTGAATTTTTGCCTCAGCTTACATAAGCTTTAATACTTTTTTAATATTTCTATTTTATCATAATTTTATTACATATGGCCTGTTGTAATTTTCCTTAATTCCTTTGTGGAATGAGTCATAGTATAAACAAATACCTTTTCACATGTATACTCACACTCGCAGGAGATTGAAAATACAGAAAGGAGACACTTGTCTGTGTTTGTGCCGAGAAAGTTTCATAGAATCATTCCAAATGTAACATTTAGTCTAATCAGTTAGGACAGCCTACTTCTTTAGACGCGTGATTTCTTAGTCAATATTCTCTTGCCCTCTTGATTACATCACCATTCTGACTGATCTGACCAAAATTTATACTTGCCAAAGTTTCTACAATTATTCTGCAGGTTAAGTATCAGCACAAGAGAGAATTGAGGTTTAGTGAAAAGCAGTGACCCAGTAAAAATTTAGATCTGTGAGAAGTGATTTCAGATTTATTACAGCAGGACCATAGAAAGTTCATTTTTCTGGCATTTAAAAATCTACTTTGCAAATTATAACAAGGCTTACATAGCACTACATTTCATTTTATAGATGAGAAAACTGAGGCTCAGAGAGATTAAAGAACTCGCCACTGTCACAGAGATAGTAAGAAACACCCTCCCAAAATGTGATGAGATTAAAAAATCTCTCTTTACCATTCTCCTGGATACTAGAATCACCATTAAAAGTATGTTCTTTGGTTTCAGACACATCTATGAAAACTACCACCTACTCCAACTGTGGAATCCTGTATAATTATTTAATTCTCTGGGCCAGAGCATCTTCTGACAATAAAGTAAGCTAAAGCAAAGAAAATGTTATAAAGAATATCATAAGGCATAGAATACACACTTACAAGACTGCACTGTATTTGTTGCAAAAAATCTGTGTATAAGTGGACCTGCACAGTTCAAACTGTGTTGTTTAAGGGTCAACTATACTCACATGCTCTCACTGGTAGATCACTTTAAGTGTGAGCTACTTAATTTTTCCCTTCAGTGAAGTGCGTGTATTTTTAACTTGATTTTAATTGCCAAAACCATCTAGTGTTATGCAAGAGAGTGCGATCTTTCCTAGGTTTTTATGTGGACTTCCCAACTTATTTAAATGGAATCTGATAGCTACTGGGTCTCCCATGTGCTCCTGGGCATCTTACCCTTGATGAAGAAAAACAATGGAACCAAACTGTATTCATCACTTTTCCTTAGGTTGGTTATCATCATCATCATCATCATTATCATTATTATCACTAACAACAACAAGCATTGACTTATCACTTACTACAATATAACAGTAATCCAAGATGGGCTGATACATACAGGTCTGTGAGTAACAAGACCAAAACGGATATAGTATGGTTCCTGTGGGCAAGGGAGCAGGCAGAGGGCAATAAATTGAGTGGGAGTTTTGGTGAAGGAGATTTGTGTTAAGTAAAGTTGGAGTCGGCGGTACTCTGGCAGAATGACCAGGAACAATAAGAGAATTAATTCAGTTAGGTATGGTGTGTGCATGATGGATGGGGGGGTCCATGTAGGGCAGTAGTGGGAGATAAGAATCGTAGGACTGAAAATGAGAGGGATGGATTTGGACATCACTTTGGGGAATGACTGAAGAATTTTAAACTGGATTCTACTGAATCCATAGAAGAAAATTCTGTCCAAAATAAGGATTATCTGACTTTAAAAGATGCTTCCTAATTAACTTAAGCTTGATTTCCAAGTAGCTAGGATTCTAGGATGAGTTTCAGGTAGATGGAAGTTTACCTTCTCAGTCTATTAAAAAAAAAAAGGTTCCAATTCTTTTACATTTTATGTCAAAAATTTGGAAAGTCAAAGTGTGTGATGATTGGGGGAAGGAAGATGGACAAGATTTCTGGATTATAGGAGAATGTCTTTTGAATATAAAGTTGGTATAAGATCTGAAGTATTAGCTCTGGAGTAAGAATTTATTTTTTTTTTAATGTTTTTATTTATTTTTGAGACAGAGAGAGAGGGCAGAGAGAGAGGGAGACACAGAATGCAAAGCAGGCTCCAAGCTCCGAGCTGTCAGCACAGAGTCCCATGCGGGGCTCGAACTCACAGACCGCGAGATCATGACCTGAGATGAAGTCGAACGCTCAACTGACTGAGCCACCCAGGCGCCCCTGGAGTAAGGATTTAGACAATAAAAGACTATCTATGGTTCAGCTTTATCTCTGAGAGTTGTTCATGGTTTTTTTAGAGGAAACATAATCCTGTATGACTATTTTGGCTTAATTGTTCATACGATTTTACCAATTGGTCTAATTTACTTAAAATGTTTGAAATAATGGGATAACAGAACATGCCAGAGATTAATTTTCTCATCATGTAAAAACATCTTTAAACTTTTCTTTAAAATATTATTTCTGATCCCCACAATACTCCGGTTACCATGACACATAAAAAACATAGATAAAACAAGTCTGGTGGTCTACTTATTTGTTAATGGGAACCTGGACCAGTAGAGGAAATACTGTGCAAACATGCCCTACTGGGGCCCATGTGGGTGGGAAAGAAGTAAGTACACCATGCTGTGTCTACCAAATACCTCCAATGATAATGGAAATAGAACTATTCTATTTCTCTTCCAAATGGCTGAATATTGCCCATCTTCATAGCAGACATAAATGGATTCACTTAAAGTAGGCTAGCTAACTACATGGGTGGCCCCATTTTATTAGTAAAAAGAGTCCCATCCATGAAAATGCTCAGTGTCCAAATTACACGCACACACACACACACACACCCACACACACGCACACACACACCACACTTTCAAGAGCAAAAGGTCCATGGCTAACTAGTTCAAATTATTTAAGAATGGAATAATTAATGTCTATTATCCCTTTCAGTGTGTGAATACGACATCTATGACTTTGGCCTCTGTAATACAAATATTGTGTATTTCTTTTGTGTTCCTTCCATGGGTTGCACGTGTAGCTATCACTTGTATACACGTTCATTAACACAAATTCATTTACACTTCTGTACACATGCTCATTACCCATTTATTAACATTGCTCTTTCTGACTCTGAACAGAAAGCACAACACATTTAAATGAAAATCTTTGCAAGCTCAGGCATACACAAATGGCAATGATACATCACACTTTTAAAGAGCATTTCATTAATAGATGGATCAGAACATACTTCTTATTGTACATCATTTAATTGTTATGTATTTAAAATGAGACATATTTCTAATATTCTTTTCAAGCTTTCATATACTTCAAATTTATTATGTCAGTTGTTAGTGGCAATGACATCACAAGATGAATTCAAAGCAATGATTACTTTGCCATTTAAAAAGCTTAGAGCGTGCCGATTATTCAGCTGCTAAGTGAAAGTACCAATGTCAGTTTAGCTATCTATAATCTCATACTGTTTAAAGGTTCATGAATTACACATGCAGTGGATAGAAATGGAGGAACTGAATTTGACTAAAAGACCTTTTTCACAAAAAATTTGCTGAAACGGGTTCTTCTAATGTATTTTAGTGATTAATCAATTTGATTTAAAATGTTAGAATTATTTAAAGTCTGTACTTTGGATTTACTGTGAACTCAAAGCATGTTTATATTTATTGCATCAACTAAGTAAACAGCATATGCTTAATGCTTTTAAAATGCTCTCCGGTAAAATTTAGGTCAGTACTTACTTGTTAGCTATCAGCCACGAAGATACATTGACATATTTGATTAACAGTCTGCTTCTCCCACAGTGCTTTGGGTAATTTCTGCAATTTTATGTCATTGGCAAAAAAATTCAGTATCAGCTGCTATCATATACCTGAAGGTGTTTTACTCACATTAATTTTCTGTATTTTTCAATATTTACACACTTTCTTTTTAAAATTATGTTTGTTTTCTTTGAAGAACAAGCAATTCTATCATATAAATATTCTTTAGAGTATAAAAACAGAAATACTCAGGAGGCATTGATTTTCTACTAACACAGTGTGCTGGTGGGCATGATTTCAAATACAGGGAGGACCAATAATGGCTGAAAATTAGGATTTTTGAAATTTTAACCATTATCTATTAAACACCGTATACTCCTATTACTATGTAGTTGTATTACTGGGGCCACAAAACCAGACTGGTTAGAGGGAGATATTTTACTTCTCTTCTCCCTCTAGCAATTCCTGGTTTTAAGCCAGATTATTGCTGGTAAGTATTAACAGGTAAATGCTATAATGAACACTAAGAAAAATAAGATAACTCAGCTAGAGATATAGGAAGAGAAATGGTCTGGTTATATGTTGGCATCCACCAAATCCCCCTTCTCTCTACTGAAGAAGATGTTTTGTGCGTATACATTTTTCCACCCACTATTGAAAGAAAGGCAGTGTTAGTCCAAAGCGTTTAAATCTGTCAAATGAAAGAATGAGTGCATATATAAATAATCATACTAGTCTGGGGATTGAAAAACCCTAGTGGCTACATTTATCCAACAATCAAAGTGCCCTGCTGGATGGTGGCCATCGGTTTAAGATAACAGAGTGTAGAACCACAGCTGAAAAATGGGAATTACAGGCTGAGTTCACTTAGTGAAAAAAGCAAGGCCACTGAAAGCCCCTGAAACGGCCAAAAATTCCTCCTGAGGGTGAACACTCTTAGCTTACGTTGGCCAGATGTACCCAGTATTGTATCTAGGAGAATCCAAGTAGAAATTATCATAGAATCCTTTAAATTTGAATTTTTGGAAAGGTAGATGAATCAATAGACTAGGTTCATTTACATCTCATGGAGGAAAAAGACAGGATCCAAGGATTCCATGTTTTGTTTTGTTTTTTAATTTTACATAGTGTCTGTATTTCTGAATCATCCACATTCCTTGCTTGGAGTTTTGGGGTCAGGGCATCCTTTACCTTCAAGATATCTTCCATGCAATCTCACCTACTCAAAAGTATTCAGGGTATTTTCTCTTGGAGGTCACTGCAAGTCTGCCATGTTCAAATCAGAACTCACCCTGTTTCTACCCCAGGTCAACTCTCACTTCTCAGTGTGTCCCTTCTGTGATTGGTCTTACTAGTTTTTCAGGTCATGGAGATGTTCCCAATAAGTCATAGCAACATTTACCCCTCATCCTTCTTCCTTTTCCCCTCTAGCAACTATGTTTCAAGCTCCCCACCCCCATCTTCAATTACCCAGACCAGATCTTAAAAGCTCTTCTTTGATCCTTAAGCTTTCCTGGTGGTGGTTCAACTGAGCACTCAGTATTGGGGCTCGGAGGTCCTTTCTGACCTAGAGTTCCATCCAATTTAAAAAGCTTTTCCTGACAAACCTAGCCAGGACCTCTACTTCCTAGAAATCAACAAAATTATTCTGGGTAGAATTTGAGTATGATGAGTTGTGGTACTTTACATTAATTTCCTAAACTCTCTCAGTAAGATCCAAATTTCCTTGAATGTAGGGATTTTGGTTCTTCTGACTCTCCTACAGTACTTGTCAGGCAATTAATCAAGACTTATGTGGTTGAATTGAACTGAAAGGCAGAGAGAGGGAGAGGACTGATGTAAAAGGGAATGAGAAACTGGATGTGGCGCTGACAGAGTACCAGAGAGTGGGAGGAGGGATTTTGCAGCTTGGTATGAGGACTTGGCAGCTGGTGGAATGGAGCAGATAAGTGAGGGTCATTTGATTTCACTAGCATCAGGATAGATCAACGTAGCTGCACATTTTAATCACCTAAGGAGCTTTTACAAAGTTTTATTACTTGCTACACTCACTTCACCTCCTCCCCCACCCATTCTGATTTCATTGATTTGGGGAGGAGTGCTGGTGATTTTTAAAAAGCTTTGTGGGTAACTTTACATTACAGAGAGGGCTACGAACCACTGATAACAGGACCTTGCTACTCAATGTGTGGCCCCAGTACAAAAGCATCTGCAACATCTGGGAGATTGAATCTCTGGCCCTGCCCCAAACTTCCAGAATCAGAATCTGCATTTTAACAAGATTTCTCGGGTCATTCTTATACACACTGAAATTTGAGAAGCACTGCTTTATGGGATCCATACAGATTTCATCCTTGGGGACCACCTTGGCAAGCTAAGAATCTAGTTAGTATAACCTTGGATACATTCACTGCACCTGGCTCAGACATGGCCCATCAAGCGCCAATGGATGCCCATATGCTGAACGGGTCTAAGAGAGGCAGGAAGCATGGAAAAAAGAAAATGATGCCAATAGGAAGGCAGGGATCACAAACTCTGGCAATTACTTCAATTAACCTTGGATCCCTATGTTTTTTTCGGGATCAGTTTTGTGTACTGTGACTCAGCACATCTGCCCCCTTCCTGTCTTCTCTTCTAACAAATTCCCTCTCTCCCAAGAAAATCTATTTCTTTGTTGAGCATCCAGAGTTTTAAAGCTACTTATCCAAAGCTTCTTATGGGGAGTATTAATGCTAATGGATTTAGTGCTAACCACACCAGTCAAGATGGCAACCACATCCATGAAAGGATATTCCTATTTCCTGCCTCTTTCATGTTGGGGAAGTAATCAATAGGAAATTTGGAAAGGATGTATGAGTGTGCGAGGAATGGGACATAATCTCCTAATGTTGACAAGGGCTCTCTGTCTTTCAATAACTAACCCAGAGTTTGCTTTTAAACTTTGAAGTTTTAAAATATTACCTCTATCTGAGGAGATCAGTCCTGGTTCACCTCCAAAGTCATCACTAGAATAGTCTACAGCTGCATTGTCCAAAATGGTAGCCCCTAGCCAAATGTGAGCCTTTTGAAGGTGGCTAGTTCAAGTTGAGCTGTGCACACTGCATTTTGAAGACTTAGTTAATAAAAAAAAGAAAGCAAAGTACCCGATTATTAATTTCATGTTGATTACATTTGAAAACATAATATTTTGAATATATTGGACCAACCAAAGTATTGTTAAAATTAATTTCAAATATAACTTCTCAGTTGTACCAAATTGGGCTAGTGGAAAATTAAAAGTAGCTTACATTATGTTTCTACTGGATAGCACCAAGGTGAAAGAACTGAGCAGTCCTTCCAGTCAGTAAAATTCTAGATCAGTATTTACTCTCACTCAAATTTCATTATAATGCTAATTTACAATGAAGTAGGAGACTCATAGACTTAAGCTCTGGTTTTAGGAAGCAGCTATGGCTTGGGTGACATTGGCAGGGACAGGAAATGGCAGAAATGTTAAATTATACATAATTTGGTTTGAATCCATTTCCTCCTCTTTACACCAGATAATCCAGGAAATTTATAAGCATTCATAAACAGCGTTAGGGTGATTTTTTACTAGTTCAGAGAAAATTTTAGAGATGGTTTGGCATGAGCAAAAGTGATGACATTTAGTGTTTGAGAGCACACTTGGGAGATAAATCATATCTAATTAAAAAATACTTACTGAACACCTATTATGTATAAGGCACTGTACTATGTGATACTTCATGCTGAAAAGATTTCATATTTTATAGAGGAGATGGCAAATGGGAGAGCATGAAGATACTCAGTCTATTAGATCCATTATGTCCCAACAAAACAGGTGGGACAATGTCAAGAACATATAACACTACAGAAGTTGTGTCTTCATGAATTAGGTGAGCTGAATGCTTCACACCTGCATCTAGTTTGTTCTTACCATATTGACACTTTCAAATCAGTCCTTAGAATTATTCCTTTTTCTTTTTTCTTTCCTCCTTCTACATTATTGAGAGAATTAGCTATAGTCCTTCTTAGACTTGGGGGGGGGGTCAAGTATCATGCTAAGCTGTGTCAAATCTCATCACTTACAGTAAATGAATTGTCAATAGTTGGAACAAATATGTTGTATCTGGTCTTTCTTGAGGAAGAATGTGTCAAAGAGATTGGACTCATATTGATCTGTGGTTGCCAAATACTAAATCTTTAGGGTATCACAGATAAGTGACAAATAAGATAAATGACAGATAAGTCACTTATTTTTCTATGGATTATTAGGTGAAATAATTTTATCATTATACCAACAATTTACAATACTTCTAACAATTTTTGACATTTCGAAAGGAATATTTTAAAAACCCATAATGTAATATACCAATGCTATATAAAGAAATGATACAATGTGAATGCAGAACAATGATTGTTAGTCTTGACCAAGAAGCTATAATGCCAAAACAGATACATTTTAACTAGAAAAATAGAAAACCCATCCCAAACCAAAAGATAATAGAGGAAGTATAATACTATTCATGGCAAGAATGAACAAATGTATTATCAGAGTCCACAAAAACATATTCACATAATCCATTGGAGGAGGTAGGGAGGGCCAGGGTTTTTGAAACACCAAGAACAAAACATAATGTTCATAACTAGAATTAAAAAAAAAAGAATAACATAGAAATTACTGATAATCATCGCATATTGTAAGAGCAAGTACTGTTTCATGAAACTCTCCCTTTCGTTGTATGTGGTGTGTGTGTGTTCTGGGTCACCATGTAAATGTATCTCTTATTGTGAACAGTAATCAAAAATATGGAAAGAGCATTACAAATTATATTTTAATGAGTAGCCATTAAAATGATGAGTCTGAAGTCTAGGAAGATTACATCTTTCCCCACAGCCACAGAACTGATTAATAAGAAAAGTGAACATAGAAACTTAATGTCTCCCTAGAAACTTTACTGTTCTGTGCTGCCTCTTTGTTTCAATCTTAAATATTCTACAGTTGAGTGTGGAGAAGATAGTTTGCTTCGACTTCAAAAGTAGTAGAAGTGTTTATTACCTCAAAGATTTTTTTGTGTATGACTTTTCAGACTCTACAAATAAGAAAAAGTATACTGATAAGAAGTTTCCTTCTAGTCAGATTTTAGGTTTAAGTAACAGTGAATATTTTTATATTTGAGAAAAGGGTGGCTTCTGATGTGCTCTTTTCTGAACTGATTCTTGGTAATAAACAGAAGTGGACAGATTCTTGGTAATAAACAGAAGTGGACATACAGTGATTGCTAGATAACAAATTTGGTGAGATAGCATGAAAGTGTTTGCTGCCTTTCTTCAGCTCTTGAGGACCATCTGACCCACAGAGCACAGTCATGAGTTTTAACCAACAACCAAAGTGTTTATTCAATAGATTTGGGTGCAGAATTCAGTATGGTTGGCATGGAAGCTGAAAAAGTCTGAATGAAAGTTCTTAAAGAAATTAGGCCATTTAAAGCCATTGTAAACTGTTATTAACCACTATTCATCATGGTAAAAAGTTAAATGGAAGGGGGAAAATATTTTGTAGCTAGAGAAATGTATGTTCCAAGTGGAGAAATAGTTGAGCAAGTGTCTCCAAAAATAGGGATAGAAGATACTGCTCAACTTCTTACCATATGACCAGGATAATGTGCATGCCTTCTTAAGTTGATTAGCATGCATTCTGGGTAGATTTTCAGAATGCAGTGTCACAATACTTTATAATGCCAGTAGGGATGAAAGTCAGGTTGATACAATATGAAGAACTGTGGACTCATCTGCTCATAGGATTCATTCTCTTCCTTCCATCATTCTCCCTCAGCCACTGAATGTCAGTAAGATCCACACAAAAGTAACTCTATCATTTCTAGGAACCCTGGCAATTTGCTAGTTTCCTTTCAGTAATAAGCGTGAAAACATGTATCGCTTTTTAAGAAAGAGGTCTCTTACTCTTTGATTCCCTACGTATTTTAAGATTGACTTCAGCGATTTTTATCCAAAGAATTCACAAACTGCTTACATACATGTAGAGATGCATACACTCATAATTTCGATGATGATGTCAGGATACTTATAGAATTATTTTTAAATTACTGGCAGAATAAATATTTTTAAGCACAGCTGTATTAACCTCACCAGTATTTTTATTGACATCTTCATTGTTGTAAAAACATGTATTTTCATATAATTATCGTTAACCTGCAAACAATAACCTTCTGCGTGTTTAAAGTGGTTGTGGAGTTTGTTATTATAGACTGCTTTCAGTACTGTTCATTTAGTATGCTGTGTTTTTAACACCGATGTAATCCACTCGGCATTTTCCATTTAAAATGCATAAGGCAAAGTGCATCATAACAGGATGTAACTACGTATTAATCAAATTAGCACAACACTTCAAAAGCTTGGGCTTTTTGCTGGGCCACTGTTAGATCACAATTCATGAAGGGAAGCAGCAGCATAATGAACGGCTTGGCAAGGGAGCAGTTTATTTTCTTTCCAGAAAGATATAGAGTGGGTTAATTTTCATGATGGGAAAACATGTCGAGAAAGGGTAACAGTAAGCATTAAGCTAAAGGACAATAAGTGGAATTTAGAATACTACAGTGGTTTTGCCACTGATAAAACATAAATTCTATAATTATTTGATGACACAACAGAGCTCCAATGACCTATTGTTAAATTATTAAATCTTCATGACCCAAGCAAATACAAGCCAGTATAGTCAATATTAATATTGAGAACATGGCAGATTGGACAATTCTTTGTCGTGAACAGCATGCTATATAGCAATGGAAAATATGAAATGTGGTGTGTCCAATTACACAACTCAATGCAAACATAACATGTGCCATGCAATATAATATAATTGTAATTAAATAATTGTTGATCTTTATCAGTGTTTGGCTTTGCATAATCCTAAATATGCATGCAGCATAGTGCATCAAAAACAAAACAAAGCAAAACAAAAAGACAAACCTGGATGGAACTTAGCTGGGACATAATAAAGAAGAAATTAGACAGCCAAACAAATGGAAGTTAATTATTTTGCTTGAACATTTAACTGATTGTCATCAGTAGATGTCTGGCACGCACAAACTTCCTCTTCACTGTTACTGACAAATAACAAATGAGCAGCTAATTTCCTTTTAATCTAAAACCTTTTTCTTAGCCCGGGGATTAGAATAAGGAGAACACAGGGAGAAGCACTCACCTCCTGATTTTTTTTTTTTCCCTAAATGGGAGTACGAGGTTCTTTTCACGCTAGGCTCTGATTTTCTTTTTTTCCATGTACAAGACCAGGACAGTGCATTTGGAGCAAGAGAGCAAATGGAGAGTTTTCAAAGCCAGAACCAGAACTAGAGTAGAGTGATTTTAGTTTCTGAGTGATTACGAGTGTGTGCCACTTTACACAAAGAGTGTACTCTTTTCACACTACACAAATCCAGATCTACACACATGTATAGAAGTATGTGGTGTCGACAGCAAGGAGCACAGGAGAAGGAAAAGGGAAGGAGAGAGTTTTGGAGGCCGGGTGAAGAGGAGAAACAGAAGAGAGGAGAGGCATGGGAAAAGAGACAACTAGAGTGAGCTGGAGGGGAAATAAGAAGGATATCATGGCAAGAAGAGAGAAATTGGAGAGTGCAGGAGGGAAGCAGAGAGTAAAGGAGAGATCTGAATGAGCCCACCTCCAGGGCCAGCAAGTTTTAACCAGACGTTTCACCTATGTTCTCAATCTATAAGGTGTTGGTGTTGCTGTTGGTGTTGGTGATGGCTTAGAAGAACCTGAAGGAGTTTATAATTGAAAAATTCTGGGGAACCCCATGGCTCTATGACTAAGAAATTCTACTGCCAAATATTTCCACAATTGTCTGATGGTAATTTTCTGCCCCCCTGCCCTTTTTTTTAAATAAGAGAGAGGATTTTCATTTTAAAAGAGAGGTTGTTAGGCACAATGAAACCAACATTGGTCTCATAAAGGAACCCCTACACATTCAGGAGCACTTACATTGCTAAATCCTGCCACATGTTTTTGTTTGTTTTGCTTTGTTTTGTTCCATTCGGCTTTCTCTTTTATACAGAGTGGGATCCAAGGAAAACAGTTCCTCTACCTCCATAATACAACTGACATTTTGGACAGAGAATTGGACATTGCCCAATGTATTGTTGGCTGCTTAGCAACACCATTGGCCTCTACCCACTAGATGCCAGGGGCACTACCCAACGACCCCCGCCCCGCCCAGTTGTAATACCTAAAAAAGTTTCCAGACATTGCCAGTGTCCCTGGGGAACAAAAGTTGTTCCTGACTGAAAACCACTTGCCGAAACCAAAGGTAGATCATACATTCAAGACATCCAAAGAGCAAAGATAAGGTAAATGAGAAACTTTTTATATTTCATAGCATATATCACCCTCTAAGAAAACTGAAAAAATAGTCAGGTTGAAAGATCATTTTGTAATAGCCCAAACCCAGTAAAAAACAAATCAGAATACTTAGAGTGCATAAAGCTTCAGACATGTAGAAATTCAGTTTGAGTTTTAAATAATATATCCTAAAACTGAAAGAAGAAATGAAGGAGAATGCGAGTGGGTTTTACAGAGAGAGGCAGAGAAACAGAGAGATTCCCCTTTTAGGTCAAAGTCCACATGATTTGAATGCGACACATTTTGAAACAGCCCATAGGAATTTAGTAAACACACCATGGGCTGTCTGGAACTCCTTCCCAGAGAGACTAAAAGCTACAGTTGGGTCAGTTTCTACTTACATCAGCCTCTGATTAGAATCCTGTAGCAGCAGAAAGCAACATGGTTCTCGGTTTCATGACTTTCTGGTGAGGGAAAGGTAAAATATTCTATGTTGACCTTGCCTGAAGTGGATTTTTCCTCATAGCTCTGCTAGAGGACAGAAGATTTAAATGACAGGACTTTGGCTTTAAAGTTTTTCTGGGAAGAATTCTGGCGAAGACCCTGTTTTTTAGACACACCAGACATACCTTGCCACCTGGAACTTAAGGGTGTCTGATCGCTGACGACAGTGAGTGAGTGACTGTCCCTCACCTGGAGCATTTCCCTGGAGCAGTCCTGGAGGGCATCAGAATCACCTTGAGGGCATAGGAAAAATCAGATTGTTGGGCTCTAGCCCTAGAGTTTCTGACGGTAGCTCTGGGGTGAGTCTGAAAATGTTCATTTCTAACAAGTTCCCCTGTGATGCTGACACCGCTTGGCTAGGCTGAGGTCCACATATTGGACTATATCTGCCTTAGTATTTCCCAAGATTAACCCCACACCAAGTGATTATTCCTTTCAGCTGATTTTTTAAAGAAATTGCTTACGTTTTTAATTAGTGATGCCTACCTTACAGTCACTTAGGTGTTGTCTTTGACTACGTCACTGATGTTTCCACGATAAAAGCCTTGTCTCCTGCTGGAGAAGGTTTGCTCTGCCTTTCGTTTACCACACAGTGCTGAGTACAGAATAGATTCCTAATAAATGACTCCTGAATATAGAATGAATGAAGACAATGTAAAGTGTAAAGTCACAGTATATTTTATCTTTTTGATTTTTCTTCATCAAAAGTAGCTATGTTTTAGCTTGGCCTAATACCACCTCCATTTTCTTTCCACTTTAAATCTCTTTTTCCCCCCTGCATATAGACCTCATTTAGGAAGAACAGGAACACATATTACGGCTTACATACTTCAACATGAAAAGCATATAAAAGGACTTTATAGCCATACTTCTATTTTCATTATCTAAGTGTATTAGTAAAAGCAAACCTATTACATCTTCCTTTTGGGAAGCCAAAAACATCTGGAATTTATGTTATGAGAAAGAGCTTTGACAGACTTTATTTGACATGTACATCAACTGCAGAGGAAAAAAATCACCAGAGGAAATGTTAAACTAAGTTATGATGCTGTCCTGCCAATGGAAGATTTAAGCTGGCTGGTTGGCTGTGTCCTGAAGATGCATTAAAACATGAAGGCACAAAATGGACAGCTGTTTCAGAGAGATCAACCCCGCATTATCCTAACTGAGAAATAAATGTGCAATATAATGTATAATTCTGGTGTGGGGCTCCAGATATGAGATAATTCTTAAGAGCAAGGCTCAAGTGATTTGTCACTAGGCCCTTAGAAGCCACGCTTTGTGTTACATTGCTGCACACTTTGCTTTTATTTAATGGGAGCTATATCATTTTTATTTGATTTCTTATTTATATTTCAGAATTCTTGAAAGGTTATTCTGCTATCAAAGTGAAACTATGTATATACTGCCAAGCCATTTCAGCTCATATGTGTATAAATAAGAGATTTCCCTTGCCCCTGACTCTTCAAGGTTCACCGAGAAATTCCACCTTTCATACCATGATCTGTAAGAGGGAATGGACAAAATATATCTGTCCTTTTCCCCCCTCTAGCTCCAGATTCTACCTCCAGATGTCCTCTGAAACTGTAAGAAGGAAAAAATCCTTTTTTTCTCTTTTTTACTCCTCTTATTTCTGCATAAGATCACACACACGCACACACACAAATTGAATTTTAGATTCAGAAACATAATATAATATTTGAAATTAAGATTGTTCCAGAAAACCCATGGCACATGAATATTGTAAGTGTCATATTTAGAGACAGGGATTTTCTAAGAAATGTATGCTTTTAGCATCATAGCTGCAGGCAAGGAAGGAACCCAGAGGTGTTTTCCCCCTTCTAACCTTCTCTTCTGCACTTGTCTGTTAACCCTCCCAATCAGGTTCCAGCATTAGCCCTAGGAAAGGCCCTGCTACCTTCCAAAAAAGACACAGTGGGGCAGTTTGCACAAATACAACATAGGTACTTAGCTGTGCCATGGGGGCAGATGTTCTGATGACATATTGCCTTCTTCTTGAACCAATCTGCAAAGAGCTTTTCTCTCTTGCTGTATGTAAGTATGACCTCTT
Source organism: Lynx rufus (assembly GCF_022079265.1). NCBI lineage: Eukaryota > Metazoa > Chordata > Mammalia > Carnivora > Felidae > Lynx > Lynx rufus. The sequence goes on along the minus strand of NW_025814823.1, from coordinate 201,915,654 downwards.
TAACGTCATTTATGGGACCGGGGTCAGAAGACACTGAATACAAAAAATTTAAGAAAAGCCAACATTGAGTTACAATCATTAAAGAAGATATTAAAAGTTTACAATAGCCAAGGCATGGAAACAACATAAATGTTCATCGATGGAAGAATGTATAAAGAAAGTGTAGTATTTACATACAATGGGATATTATTCAGCCCTAAAAAAAGACAGAAATCCCATTTTCAACAACATGGATGGACCTGGAGGACATTTGCTAGGTGAAATAAGCCAGATACAATAGAACAAATACTATATGACTCCAATTATATGAAGAATGGAAAATAGCCCCAAACTCACAGAAACAGAGAGCAGAACGGTGGTTGCCAAGGGCTGGGGGAGAGATAAACAGGAGGGGATGGTCAAAGGGTTTAAAGTTTCAGTTACACAAGACGAACAAATCCTGGAGACCTACTCCACAACATAGTGCCTATATTTAATAATATACCGTGTTGTATATGTAAAAATTCACTAAGAGAGTAGATCTCATATTAATTGGTTTTCTCACACACACAAATGAAAAAAATAAAGGAGGGAAAGAAGAAACTTTTGGAGGTTATCAATATGTTTATGGCACAGATTGTGGTGACGGTTTCCCAGGTATATACTTATCTCCAAACTCATCAAGTTGTGTACATTAAGTATGTACAGCCTTTTGTAAGTCAATCATACCTCCAAACATAAAGTTTTTCTTCTAAGTAAAAGTTCACATTTAACAATACTTTTAACTACTCAAATTCAAGATAACCTAATCAGGCAATTTATAAAATAATAGTTATAGATTCTTTGCAAACGTGTTAACTTACAATACGCAGTGAATTGCGTGCTCTGATAATGGCATGGGCACTTAAAGTTGTGTGAAGAGCATTGATTTCTTTCAATCTTAGCAGTTTGTCTCTGGGAATATTTGTGTAACCTTATGCAAAAACAACGTCAAAAAACCTAAATCTGAGATCCTTCATGAATGTGAAGTTCAGCTAAATGGCCATCTTGACCCGCCTTGAATAGGTACCATATGCAAGATATTTTCCAACCCACTTTGGAGAATTAGGCCTATTATTTCACAGATTTAAAGCAACATGTAAACATGAAAAAGACCGAGTCCTGAAGATATCGAGATTTAGCTTTTACTTTCATCTAGTGTAATTAAAATATATTTAGCCTTTGTACAAAAAAAATACAAGTTGCTCTACTGGTTAATCCAAGAGACTTTTCTGGTATTCTGTCCATATAAGCCTATCTATCAGTGGGGTTGAACACCAGTGAACATTACATCGAAGCTCTGGTCAAATGTTAGTTGCATCCAAGTAAGATATTTTTTACCCGAGTAATGTTAGAGAAGTTCATCATACTTAGTTGTACGATGTACCCTGTAGTTAATATTGGATTAATACATCAGGTTTATATTCGCCTCCACTTTCCAAGTTCCAACCAGTCCTGACGTGTCTGGCTAGCAAAGACTCTAGTTGCCCCTCTGGACCATGTGGGGGTAAAGTTATTGTGATCTGGAGTCTAATTCTAGAAATTCCAGCCAGTTTTGGTAGCTTTCTCATATTTAGCCTCCCAAATTTCCCTCAGCTAGATGCTCTCTTTGTGGTTTATAATGGGAGGCATATATCAGAGAAATGTTTCTTTACCCACGCTATTCATCAAGCACCTATGATTTCAAACTCAAGCTCTCTAAAACTCCACATTTCTTATTTTTCTTCCCCTTTCCTATCCAGTCTCTTTTGAAGGATTTACTTCTTGACACACTCCTGAGTTTTCATTTCTTCTGTGACCTAGACATTTTCCCTGGAGACACAGATATCTGTTATTCTCCCCTCCCCAGTGACTAGTTCCCCTTAGCTCTTGGTAACAGCCACTCAATATTCCTTTGAGCAATCACCCTTCTTCACATCATTCCTTGTGGTTTGGGTGGGGCTAATTTCACCCCTTGCTCTAGTAACAGACATGTACCCAACCTGGCCAATGAGGGTGAGATAGGGGGCTTCAGCTGCAACAATTGGAAAAGAAGAGCTCTCTGTGTACCAAGGTGGAAAGCAGAGCTGATGTGCCTGACTTTTTAGTTACATTTGCCAAAACATACTCTCTTTTCTTCTTCCTTTCTCTGTTGCTATGTTGACTTATGAATACTATTACGGACCCATGGGCATGGTAGAAAGTGGGGTGTATACAAAGAAGTATCTTACAAATTTTGTAGATGAGACCAACACCCAGGACCCAGAAGGCAGCAAACAACAGTGTATATTTAAAACATAAGTGCTGGGGCACCTGGGTGGCTCAGTCGCTTAAACAGCCGACTTGGGCTCAGGTCATGGTGTCACGGCTCATGAGTTGGAGCCCTGCATCGGGCTCAGAGCCTGGAGCCTGCTTTGGATTCTGTGTCGCCCTCTCTCTCTCTGCCCCTCCCTTGCTCATGCTCTGTGTCTCTCTCTCTCTCTGAAAAATAAATAAACATTAAAAAAAAAAAAAGTAAATGCTAAGACACAGGCCGTAAATATATTAAGTCTGGAGAAGGCAAAGAGCTTCGGCGCGATGCTAGCTGGAGGTGTCTGTGGACAAGAGGTGTTAATTAAACTGGAATTGGAGGAATATGAGGAAGTTTGATATGTGTGGAGGAAGGGGGCCTAGCTGGATACTGAGGAGGCCTTCTGCTTGCAACGAGGTCTGTGCTGGAAAGTGCTCTGAGGTAAGGTTAGCTGCGTCATGGGACACCAAACTAGGAAAAGTCTTTAAGCTAGGGAGAGGGTTTCATATTTAACAGAGTGTGAAGATGGAAGCCATTCTAGTTTGGTAAGCAAGGGATGATACGCGGAAATTGGTGATTTTGCAGAGTCCTCAAAGCCGGTCTGCATTAAACTGCCTTAAATGTTTGATAAAAATACAGATTTCAGCTTCCCATTTCAGATCTACTTCATATGAATTACTGGGTGGGGAGACCAAAAATCTCTACCGTCAACAAACACTTAGGGTGATTTTAATACACAGCCAGATTGAGTGGTTTGTAAATCCAGCGTAGATTAATTTCGCAATCGTTGAGCGTCAGGCTTCTTCCATTTTTTTTTTCACATCACACTTTCATTCCTTCTCTTCACCATGAGATACTCCATCTGCCTCATATTCACCTTTATTTTTAATGTTTATTTATTTTTATTTATTTATTTATTTTTTTTTTAAATTTTTTTTTTTCAACGTTTATTTATTTTTGGGACAGAGAGAGACAGAGCATGAACGGGGGAGGGGCAGAGAGAGAGGGAGACACAGAATCCGAAACAGGCTCCAGGCTCTGAGCTGTCAGCCCAGAGCCTGACGCGGGGCTCGAACTCCCGGACCGCGAGATCGTGACCTGGCTGAAGTCGGACGCTTAACCGACTGCGCCACCCAGGCGCCCCAATGTTTATTTATTTTGAGAGAGAGAGAGAGAGCGCGCGCGCGCGCGCGAGCGATCGAGGGAGGGGCAGAGAGAGAGGGAGAAAGCGAATCCCAAGCAGGCACCACGTACAGCCTGACGTGGGGCTCCATCCCACCAACTGTGAGATTGTGACCGAGCGGAAACCAAGAGTCTGATGCTCAACCGACTGAGCCCCCCAGACGCCACTGCCTCATCTACATCTTAATGTACACTCTGAGATGCACGATGGCTCCCACCCTGTATGTGGGTCTGCTTACTCATTTGTGAAATGGGCTGCAAGTGTGCGCGCCGGGCCAGAAGGAGGCCTAGAGTGATTCACAAATGGAAATGGTTCTACATGGAAATGGGTGGGAAGGAATGTGCCCCCAGTGCTTGGTACCTGTCCAATGAAACGGCAGGATTAAGCCACATAAATGCCAAATGTCTTCTCATTGCCGTCTTCTGTCCTTTTTTTCCGTGGACTTCTCGGAACAGTTGCCTACACATGGGCCATGTAGATTTGCTCCCTTGCCAAAGGCACGTGGCCAAGAGTACAGTGGAAGGCTGAACCCCAGCTCCTCAGGTGTTCTATAGTAGGAATGTATCTACCCAGAGGAAGCAGTACTATTTTCCACTCGCAAGGCAGGATGAACCTGAGGTGGAGACTGCCTGGGAAAGGCTGTCCTTTTATATTTTCTGCTGTGTTCAAGGGAGCATCTTTTATTTTTATTTATTTATTTTTTAAAGTTGATTTATTTTGAAAGAGAGAGAGAGCGTGTGAGTCGGGAAGGGGCAGAGAGAGAGAGAGGGAGAGAGAAAATCCCAAGCAAGGTCCGTGCTGTTAGTACAGTCTGCCATGGGGCTCGAACCCAGGAACTGTGAGATCATGACTTGAGCTGAAATCAAGAGTTGGACTCTTTTTTTTTTTTTTTTAATTTTTTTTTTCAACGTTTATTTATTTTTGGGACAGAGAGAGACAGAGCATGAATGGGGGAGGGGCAGAGAGAGAGGGAGACACAGAATCGGAAACAGGCTCCAGGCTCCGTCCGAGCCATCAGCCCAGAGCCTGACGCGGGGCTCGAACTCCCGGACCGCGAGATCGTGACCTGGCTGAAGTCGGACGCTTAACCGACTGCGCCACCCAGGTGCCCCAAGAGTTGGACTCTTAACCAACTGAGCCACCCAGGCACCCCTCAAGGAAGCATCTTTTAAAAACTGGTAAAAAAAGCTCTGACTCTGCACTCCTAACAAAATCTTCTACCTTCTCCCCCACCATGAAAGATATAAAGCTTTTCTGGTTTTATTCTGTCTCTGTGACCGTTCTCTGCATTCTTTTCTGACTATACTCTGTGCCACCTCTGGTCACCATCGTTCAATCCACGGCCACAACTAAGCTTCCTTTTACCTATACACCGTTTGAGACAGGCAACTGTGCTTTCAAAACTCTGGAATGATGGTCTGCACAATTCAGGGTGCAGTGAGACAGTCAGTTCTGTTAAGATCATATAAGCATGTCTTGGCTTTGTGGTAAATCATGCCACACTATAGACTCATATTAAGTCACGGTGAAAACACAAAACATGCTACTATTTCTAGCATTTCTCCTTTTAACCTTGATTTTGAATCTTCTTAAATGTGATATGCCATTCACTTCTGCAAAGTCCATCTTGGAATATATTTCATTCAGGTCAGGAAACAAGCTCATTTAGCCCAGAGAGGGTTCCCTTACAGTTTCCTCTGTTCTGCTGCCTCTAGCCAAGCTTTCCCTTTGCTTTCTGGTCTGACGACCAAATCTTGGGTAGCAATTGGGAGCTCTCCGAGGGCAAGAGCAGTGCCATTCTATTGTGCCCATTTGGCCCAGCCTAACATTTGTTTGGTAATAAGTGAATAAATGAAAAAATGGACACAGTATAGGAATTGTGCTTTTTATTTGGTTCCAAGTAGTGCATTTATGCTTTTTAAATTCTTTTTCTAACTCAGCACGAAACTAAAAAATCTTTAAAAAAATTTTCCATGTCCCACTTTTATTCTTTTTAGTCCGTTCACTATAAATTCTTGCCTTCTTGTATTCTCATTCTTAGTTAGGTGATCTTTATTTTGTCCATATGCAGGTCCATTTAAAGTGTACCTGTAGAAAAAATTCCTTTTGTTTGCTACCCTGAATTCTTAGCTACTTCCTTTCTATCTTCTTCTAGGTTAATTAGAATCAGGGTTGCCACTTAAGACCTTCTCTTGAGCAACACTTTGGGGATCAGAGACTGTTTTCCTTGTATCTTTTGAGTATTTGTGTTGCTGAAGTAAGCACACTCTTGTATCTTTCTAAATCTGCTTTTCTCAATTTTTTTTAATGTTTATTCATTTTTGAGAGAGACAGAGTGTGAGTGGGGGAGGGGCAGAGAGGGAAGGAGACACAGAAGCCAAAGCAGTCTCCAGGCTCTGAGCTGTCAGCACAGAGCCTGACACGGGACTTGAACTCACAGACCACCAGATCATGATCTGAGCTGAAGTGGGATGCTTAACCGACTGAGCCACCCAGGTGCCCCTAAATCTGCTTTACTAGAGTGTATAATGCATGTCTGACTTCCTGTTTATTATAAGTTCTGAGATCATAATGCTACTAAGAGTAAAAACCATGAGGCATTTCATTATCATGAACTTTTAGTATATCAAGTGTCAGTTCATTTATTTTTAATTTGAGAATAAGATGTCTTTCAACAAAGGCTACCGTCCCTTTGCTTCACTTATACACTCTTCCTAACAAGTCAGAGTGGTGGCAGTATCTCCTGCCACTCTTTCTATATCTTGGTATTTTAAACCATTACCAAGATATAGTAACAAGCAGATATAAAGATATTATGGCGTTTTTCTGGTAATACGGTTTTTTGTTTTGTTTTCTTTTGTTTTGTTTTGAGAGATTGGGGGTGGGGAGGGTCAGAAGAGGGAGAGATATCTTAAGCAGGCTCCGTGCTCAGTGCGGAGCCCGACGTAAGGCTGAGAGATCATGAGATCATGACCTGAGCCGAGATCAAGAATCAGACGCTTAATAGATTGAGCCACACAGGTGCTTCGAAACAGATATTATGTTAGTTGCAGGAGATATCTAGCAACTATCTGAGTAACCCAACCATTTTCTCTTTGTTTCTTGCATTTAATTTTTTTTTCTACCAAATCCCATGTCTTTTTCCTCACAATGTCTTTATGGTCTTTCTTTTTGGTGTCATTGCCCTGGTTAAGGGCGCTTCAACCTGGATAAATGTAAAAGGCTTCTCACTGTATCCTCGTGTTCTCTTTCTTCCATTTTATTCTGAAATCAACTATCAGAGAAGTTGAAAACAGTATGTTTAACAAATAACACTCTTGCTCACGAAACTACAAGAATCCCAAGTAACAACAGATGATGTTTTAACCTCTCAGCTTGGCATTCGAGGTCTACACAAACAACTTTACAGATTTGTTTTCTACTTCTCACTAATTTTTGACTGTAGTCCTCAGACCCAGACACATTTACATGACCCCGTCTCTGGGCCACTGTTTAGATGCCTTCTTCTCTCTGGCTCTGCACATTCTAACTTCATTCCTTCTGGTATGCCTTCTTAATTCAATCAGTAACCTTTTCTGACATCTACTCTGTATAGTGCATTGTGGAAAATTCAACGATAGACAAAACTTCTGCCTAGAGACTTGAGACTTACAGTCTATTAAAGGAGACAGAATACTGTCTAAAACTCTATCATGTGAAGACCTTACACTGAGATAGTAGGGAGAATGTGATATGCTCAAACAAATGCCTTTACCTAAGCTTTGCAAAAACAAGACGAGAAGAGATTATTTCTGACTAAGGGGTCTGTGAAAGGTTTTATGGAAGAAGGGCCTTTCAAGTTGGGTTTTGACAGATGGACAAGATATCAATATATTGGAGTATGGTCATTCTAGGTTGAAGGAATGGCTGAGAGTTCAGGATGCTGGAGTATATATAGCATGTGTGTGGTGGGTGGGGAGGAGATATCTGATGTAATGCTGGAGAGTTAGAAGGAGCAATGCTAAAGAGTTTACATTTTGCTCTGTAGTCAAGGGGACACTTTGAAAGGTTCTGAGCAATGGAATAACACCATAGAATCTGTTGTTAATGAAAATACCTCTGGCAGCAATATATCATGGGTGGCTTTGAGAGGAAGAGAAACTAAAGCTGGTGGTTGAATGGGAGGTTCTTGTAATAATCTATGCCAGTGGTGATGAAGTCCTGAACTGGAGAAAGCAGTGAGACTAGCAAAGTAGGGTTAATGGGAAAGGGATTTTTGTATTAGATTCTGTAAGCTTAAAAAGAGACAGGTAAGTATGGGGCATTTGGGAAGCAGACTGAATTATTCAATGCAACTTCATAGGGCACTTAATATGTGCCAGGAGCTCTGCGGGGGCTAGAAATAATAGAAAAAATATAGTCCAAAAGAAAAAAGTCATGATCTAGTCAAGTATAGAAATATAAACAAATAAATACCACACAAATTGATTAAGATCTATCTACCTATCTGTCTATCATCCATCCTCTATCTATTACCTTTCTCAGGGAATGGAGCTACAAAAGAGGTGGCTTACTAACATGCCATTTAAACTGGTGCTTGAAAGATAGGCAGAAATTTGATAAATAAGATGGGGTAGATAAGCTATGGAGGCACACAGAACAGCTTTGCAGACACACAGATGAACTCAAGCACCCGGCGTGTTTTGGGAGCAGTCGGCGAAGGCAGCAGAGATGCCTAGTCGGAGGTAAAGAAGGAAAATGAGCTACATTGTGCCCAACATTTCAATTTGTTCTGAAGGTGATAATAAAACAGAAAAGGGTTTAAAATGATGTCTGTGCGTAGAAAAGGAACATTGAGCTGAGGATGAACGGAGGGTAAAGATGGAAGGCAGGCAATTCAGAAGGGAGCCGTTGCAATAATTCAGGTTAGAGATAATGAAGCTCTGGACTTGGGCAGCAGCAGAGGGAAAGGAAATGGAAGATTAAACGTTTATGTAGTTGGTGGAAACTGGATATAAAGCACAGCTGAATGTAGAAAGAGGTTAGAAGGTGACTGCGACGATTTTAGTATGGATGATTGAGCTGATGCTGCTGCCATTAACTGAGAAAGAAAATACAGCCTGAAAAACAGGATTTATGCAAGAAAGGGTAAGAGAGAATAATAACAGCTAATGTTTACTGAGCATTTATTTACCAGGCTCACTGTGGTACTTTGTGTGATTTAACTCTTTAACCCTCACAATGGAGGAAGGAAATAGGTACTCTCGTTACCTCTATTTTACAGATGAAAAAGTTGAGGCACAGGGAGATAACATAACCTCTCCAAGGCTGCACGCTAGTAAGAAGCAGAGTCAGCATTTGTACCCAGACAGTATGTTTCAAGGAAATGCATTCTTAATTTTATGTTGCTTATCCTTGCATGCAGCTTTGGACATACGGAACTTTCTGCGTTGGTAGAGAGGTAAAACTCTGAAGTGTGGGGGAGAGGCCAAAGGTAGAGCTACAGAAATGAGAGTCAGTAATGTAGAGGAATAGGTGGGTGAAAGTTCAGTGGCAGAGGATAAGGAGGGAAAATGAACTTTATGAAAGGTTCCTCATCAGTGCTTGGAAGTGGTCTGTGAGTCAAGGCAAGACTCAAGTGCAATCAGAGACATCGGTGGGAATGTAGAACTTGAGAGCAGAAATACTGCCAGTAAGAAAGATGTGTTTCCCAGCACTGAGACCAAGATGATCAAGGACTGATGAAAGGTCATGGTGTTTGGCATTTGAGGAGGAGTTTGTATCTTTGCAGAAGACAGTTCCAGATGAGTGTTCTGGAGAGAAGCTGGAGATCGATAGGTTGACTTACACGTTGCAGGTGCAGAGGGTGGGTGGTAAGAACAAACTTTGCTTTTTTAAAAAATCGTGGTAAAAAAAAATATAACATGCGATCTACCCTCAAGTTCTTAAATGTACAGTAAAGTATTGTTAACTATAAGCACAGTGCTGTACAGCAGATGTCTAGAGCTTTTTCATCGAGAATAACTGAAACTATACCCATTGAACGGTGAGAAGAAAAAGTAGGTAAGTAGCTGGGGAGGACTGGGAGTTAAGGGAGGTTTTTACTTTTGCTTTTAAGTGTTTTGGAGACAAATAAAGCAGGAGGCCCACAAGGAGCAGCAAACAATGAAATGGATAAAGATACAACAGAAAGACAAGGTAACACACCATCTAGTCATGTTCTAGATGATACATATCAGCTCTAATTTAAAATGGAAACTGTTGTTTTTTAAAAGGGTTAACCCATCTTGCTATGAAAGATCAGGAATTGAGGGGTTGTTGGACCGACTTTATTCTTTTCAAGTTAATTTGATTAATCTCCGAGGATTCATGCAAATGAACAGTGGTATTAAAAACTTGTCTGAGGCCTTTGTTACATCACTCATGGAGTTCATTTAGACTACTTCCCACTGGTGAAGCTCGTCATCTTTGTCAAGATCCTTGGTGCTTTGATTCCCTTGTACTGAGGCCCCGTTTGAGTTTTTCTTCTATTATCAGTCTTTGTGTCTGTGTTCCGTCGCCCCATGTGAGAACCACTTCCATTTTCTCCCCCATCCCTGATGGGACACAGTAGCTTGATCTGCCTCTGGTCTTATTTTCTGCATTAAGGGAAAGTGATCAGATAGAAATAATCTATGAAGATAACTAAACAAGTGTATGTTGGATGACCTCAATCTCCTAAGGGAAGTAGGAGGTGAGGTCATTTGCCCAAACTGAGTGAAAGGAGTGATCTGAAGGGTTTGAGGGGAGTGGAGGAAGTTTGGAATAATTTGGAGAATCCACTGTGAATAAAAGGATTTCCAAGCCGTCCTGAGGAGCCAGCTGAGATTAGATATCATAAATTTGTAGTGGAGCCAACTGGCAGTTTCTTGACTTTTTCCAGGATTACTTGGCAGTGGGATAACGAAAGCAGAGAAAACAGATGGTTAGATTTGTCCAACGTTGGGGATTGGCAGGACAGCTGCAGAGGAAGTCTGAGATGGGTTAAAGATCCTCGGTTACTAGTGAGAGACAAGAATGGAGGAGAAATGGGTGACCATGGTGTTCAGGCTAGTCAGATAAACAAATGAACCCGCTAAAGCCAGAACCTGACTAAAGAACAGGGGAAGAGAATGAGGAGGAGAGAGTCTAGAGACAAAACAAGAGTCTAAAGGACAAAGAACAGCCTGAGTAGGTGTGGAAAGGAGCAGAAGTGGCCGAGGGCACAGGCATTACTCCCAGAGTGGTCAGTTTCAGCATCTGTGGGCCTGGTGGTAAAAGAGAAAATGGTCAGGTGATGATAGGATGTAACATATGGCTTCCATAGTAGAATGAAGCAAAAGGTCATGCTAGTGGAAAAAGTGGAAGAAAGGAAGGTGTAGGATGTTGAAAAAGTTATCAGCTATAATACTGAAATTAGCTACAGGGTGGATTAGAGATGAAATCTGGGATGTGAGTGTGACATTCCTTAAAGGTTAGAAAACGAACAACATGGTGAGAGATTTCAAAGGCCTGGCGTTAAAATCACATTAACCTGGATTTGCATCCTCAAGCCATGGTCAGCTATGTCCTAGCTGGGTGGAAGATGAGGATGGAAGAAAAAGACAAATCTAGCTTGGTTAAATTTTATTTTTTTGATATAAAAACATTTAAACTAAACAAAACCCAATATTATTTATGTGTTATTTTTAATGCCACTAAAAAGCAGTCATTGCTTCTTTTTTTCTGAATAATCAAATGTTAAATGTAAAGAAGAGGGGCACCTGGGTGGCTCAGTTGGTTAAGCGTCTGACTGGTGGCTCAGTCGGTTAAGCGTCCAACTTGGCTCAGGTCATGATCTCATGGTTTGTGAGTTTGAGCCCTGTGTCAGGCTCTGTGCTGACAGCTCAGAGCCTGGAGCCTGCTTCAGATTCTTTGTCTCCCTGTCTCTCTGCCCCTCCCATGCTCACGCTCTGTCTCTGTCTCAAAAATGAATAAAGGCATAGATAGATAGATAGATAGATAAAAAACAGGGGTGCCTGGGTGGCTCAGTTGGTTGAGTGTCCGACTTTAGCTCAGGTCATGATCTCATGGTTCATGGGTTCACGCCCCTTGTCGGACTCTGTGCTGACAGCTCAGAGCCTGGAGCCTGCTTCGGATTCTGTGTCTCCCTCTCTCTCTGCCCCTCCCCCACTCACACTCTCCCCAAAATAAATAAACATTAAAAAATTTTAAGTGTAAAGAAGGTCTTTTGTGATGTCTGAAGAAAGGTTATTGGTAATATTCATGTGTCAGGCCCCCCAGATCTGTTATTGACTTATTATTCATTAAGTTCTATTTCTGGACCATGGACATTATTTTTAAAGTTCTGGTAATAAAAAACAAAACTCCATATTTAACACAGGGCTTTGCAGCCACATGACCAACACATTTCACAAATAATTCTGTTTTCTCTTTCAATTCTCTTCCTAAGATGACTCCACAACATGGAAAGAATTATTAGGAATCAGTTTTGCAACACTCACAATGACTGGAAATGATCACCTAGTTGTCATGGTGACCTGGTTGGATGAGGCCATCCGCCTTCTCAGCCAGTCAACAACTGCATCCGTCCCCACAGTCCCAGTGAGAACTATAGCTTTACTAACTGCCAAATGGAAAGACCTGCTAAGTTATCAGATCCATTCCTAGCCAGTGCAAGATTAACCTCATTTACACGTTCCTGAGGTTTTACCCATCATGCTTTTAAATGGCCTAAGTCACCTGGCCCCAGCTGCTTGGACTATTCTGTCTCAGTCTCTCCTTGTTCTCTGATCATCTGAGGAAACACTTTAATATTCTGCTTAATTTTCTCTTATTCTGTTTCACTTCAGTCAGTAAAGGCCCATTTTAAATGGCTACACCTTAGAAAAGAAATGTTCGCCTGAGTAAACTTTAGAAGTATTTTGAAGGGAGCAAGGCAAATAGTGAATACTTTTGGGGTTGATGTGAATATGTTACTAATTTATGGCAAGTTGGGATTTTTTGCTGTTGGAAGGATAATCCTCCACATATTAGATTGGTTTCGTTAACTCTCTGGTGCAATTTTGACCCAAACTGCGTACACTAAAATACCCAGTTAAAAATGATCTGGATTTTAGATGCTTTCCCCTAGTTGTCTCCATTTAACTTGCTTCCAATGCAATTCTCAAAAGTCATATTTCTGTTTCACCTTCATCCTCAAGAGTCAGCTCTTCCTGTGCTTCCTATGCTGACCAATCTTTCAACGTCCATTTTTAGTCATTAAATTACTGGAAATCTCTAATGCACTTGGTTTACTGGTATATCCCTACCTATCACTATTTCTTACTCATCCTGTAGTCCTTGGTTCCAATGTCATCTCCTTCAGGAAACCTTTGTGTGTTACCTTCCTCTGCCCTCTTAGATGGTACCTCCCTTAGGTACTCCTATAACATTCAGTGCACTGGCATGTTGTACTATAATCAAATCAATCAATTTCTGCTACTGGATTTTGAGCTTCTTGAGGGTAGAACAATGTGTTATTCTTCTTTGTATTTCTAATATTTAAGCATAGACTAGGCAATCATATCATGCATGACGACTGCAATAATGTACAAAAAACTTGCAAAATCCAGGATTTTTTTTATCATGCACTTGAATCCTTAACTGCCTCAATATACATTAATTAGTAAAGCAATGCATTTATTCATATTAGGAAAAAAATCAAGGCAAGATGAAATCAGGTGTTGCATATTGCTGTAACTCTATGAGCAAATAGATTGGTTTCCTCTAGTCTCCCTGGAAATCGATGGTGATAGCAGTGCTGAGGGAGACAGAGAAACAACTTGAGGCGAATGTATGTTTTCATTATTAGATTCTGAAGCCCAGTCTAACTGGGAGAGTTGGTTGGACCACTTGTAAGACAAAAGGACTTCTTTTGCCCATTTAGGATCAAGAATTAGACTAGATAGTATACTTATGTTACTTGCAACATATTCACAATAGCCACAAGGTGAAAACAATGTAAATGTCCATCAACGGACGAATGGAGAAAGAAAATGTGGTATATACATACAACAATATATTATTCAGCCTCTAATAAAGGAATCCTGCCACATAATACAACATGGATGAAACTGGAAGATATTATACTAAGTGAAATAAGGCAGTCTCAAAAAGACAAATACTACATGATTCCACTGATATGAGGTATATGAAGTAGTCAGACTCATTGAAACAGAAAATAGAATGGTGGTTGCCGGGGGCTGAAGGGAGGGAGAAATGAGGAGTTGTTGTTCAAAGGATATAGAATTTCAGTTTTGCAAAATAAAAAAGTTCTAGAGATGTAGTGTCCAACAGCATAAATACAGTTAACACTAGGGAACTGCATGTTTAAAAATGGTTGAGATGGTAAATTTTTATGTTATATATTTTTTATAATTAAAGAAAAAATAAAATCTAAAAATAAAGAGTAAAATAAAATACTGTCAAAGGAAAAAAAAAACGCCCTAGGCTAGATGCTGGCAAGGTGGGTGTTTCTGACCTTTTCTCTCATGCCCAAGTCCTAATATTGGTTGTGTGACTCTGAAAGGTGTAATGTTTACAAGAGGCACAGAGGAGAGAACCCAAGACGCGAAGCCTTCCTGCTTCTACACCAATAGCAGAATTGATCTAACATAATAGTGCATGAATCTTCTACCCTGGGCCTCACATTGGTGCCTAAAAGAAGATTCAAGGGTCCAGTACTCTCCCTCTAAATTTTGAGGTAGTGTAACAAGAAGCCCATCCATTGTACCAGCTGCATAGAGTAGACACAGATGATGATAAAGAAGTTAAACAAGTGATGTGTTAAGGAATATAAATTTTATACTATGGAAAATATAAACTTCTGGTAGCCTTTCTGCGTAAAACAAAATGATCAAATATGTGAGTCAATGCAATAGTTCCACTGGAGTGGTGTCAGAGATGTGAAGGGAAAAGAGACTGTTTAAGATGGACAGGGCATTCAAATGCAGTGTTCTTTGGCTCAGCTGTTTGGGTAATCATTGGCACACCAGATTTAATGTTATGTTAAACGTGAAATGGCAATCATAGTGGCCAAAGAAATGAATAGAAATTGAGAAACTGGAAAGAGTGAGTATAACTGATGTCCTGGGAAGGAAGGCAAGTAAAGTATTGTTTAAAGGTGAGAAAGTTTCGTGGATGTTTTCTTCCTAGCATGGAAGAGACTAAGCATGGCTAAGCATGGGGTAAAGAGTTAACACAGAGAGAGAATTGGAAGATGAAGGAAACAGAGGTATAATGGACAGATGGAGTTACCAAAGTGACCATGAAAAGGTAGAGCTAGGCCTAGGAAATAACATTTGAAAAAGAGAAGGAAACCTCTATTATCAGAAGAGCAAGGACAGATGTGAGACGCTGGACTTTAAGATTTCTGAGGCTGAAGTAAAATGTCAATCACCCTTCTGGATTCACAAAGTGACAGCTTACAGTCAACTTTTCGTAAGTATTATTGTGATTAATTTTGATTGGGTTAATTTGGATTAATCATTTTTTAGCCAAGGAGAAAAATGCAAGGTGATTACGAAGGATGAGTTATAGACATTTTTTTAAAAATCTTTGCTGGAAAATATGACAATAAGACACAGAGATTTTTCCAAAAATGTCCCACTTTGGGTTGAACATAATGACTACTCATCAGATGACCTGACCTCTCAGAGAAGCACTAGCCTTGGCCTCAGGTCAGTGCAAGGGAAGCCAATGAAGGACATAGCTAATGAAAACTAAAATTGCTTAAATAATGCAGAGTGTGGCTTGGGCTGAAATTCAAATCATTTTCTTATTAGATGATTTCCCAATGATCTCTTTATAGGGAGACTGGAAGGTTGGAAATCTTTTTTTAATGTTTTTGAAGTTATTTCATGATGATTCAGATTCTATTTCTGTTCAGAGTACCAAGATTATTTATAATCTTATAACTGCTTTTCCCCCCTAGCTATTTTTATATCATTACAAAAGAACTCCTTCAAAATGGTAAATTGCTGACACCCTCTTCATCCTGGCATGACTATTCCTCCTCATTTCATTATTTTTATTATGTAAATAACTGTGTCATAAAATTCTCAAGGCAAGCTCCAATTGAGCTGTGAAGGGCAAGTATTCCCAAGAAATACAATCTTGTAAAAATGCATTGCTTTATAGGGAACACTAAGACCCATTGTGAACACAACATGCAGCCATAAAATGATTAAAATGTCCCTGGTAATAAAATTTTGACCCTAAGTTACTGACAACAGATCGGTATCTTTTAAGCATCAAGCACTACCTGTTACTGTGGGGGGTGGGGATAAGGAGGTAGATTATGAGCTCTAATGCAGACTAGATAAATTCCTGAGTGTAGAGGAAGATAATTAATGTTATTTCCCATTGTAAAATATAATGCATTACCCAAAACATCTGATTCTTTACATATACTTTGACTATTTCTCTGCATCATTGGAAGAATATTGAATGTGGGCTCTCAGACAAGGTATTTACGGGGCATTTAAAGTCAAGACATTTTGCCAATAAATGATCCTTTGGCATTTTCCCTTTCAAGACCATTTCCTTTTGATCAGAAAGACTAAACTGTCTGAACTGAAATATATATGATTATTAAATATATATATGCATATATAATTAAAATGTTAATTTTTTGTCATGGTTATTGTAATAGCTTGAAACAATTCTGGGATGTGTGAAGACAAAAATAGTCATCTGAAATCCTATTGTCTAGGTGCTAGTTAATTATTTACATTTTTATTCAATAAATATCTTTTGAGACTTACTATGCCCAAAGAATTCATGGTTGGTTCTGGGGATAAAACAGTGAGCACATTACTTGCAATCATAAGAGCAGCACTACTTAATATTTGGGCTAACAACTTTCCAGATATCTGTCTGTGGGTATTGTTATGAGTGAGCATGTGCTCATATCTTAAACACATAACCATGCACATTTATATCTTATATAAAGAACAAAATTATAACTCACTGCCGACAACTTTCTTTTCTTAAGGAACAGTAGGTTGTGCCCATCTTAATTTTCAGTAAATATAAAGAATCGCTTTCTATGACTGTGTAGTCTTTTATTCACTGACTGTCTTAGGTTGTGTTCCTTGGTAAACAGAGTCTGAGGCAGATTTATTGTGCAGGAAGGTTATAGAGGAGTGGTTTTGTGAACATCTATGAGAGAGTGAGGGGAGAAGCACCGGTCACAGGAAAGAGCTGAACTGCAATGAAGTGGCAACCAAGGTCTGATTCAACCACCAAAGTTGCTCAAGGAGCTGGCACGGCCCTTCAGGGATGTTCCCCAGCTAAGGCTGGGTCTCCGTAGCCCCACATCAGCCAGTTATTGGATGAGAGGTGTCCTCGGTGAAGGGGCATACTTTGGGTGAAACAACTCCTTTAACCAAGGGCAATTATTGAAGAGGCACATTTTTGTAAATTGTTGGTAGGCAACTTCCTTTGCAACTGGGGGAGTAAGTGCCTGGGTCTTAAAAGAGGAAACTGGGAAGTTTACCACAGCATCTATGGAAATAGATACCTTGTACTGTGAGCCAAATCACAAAACAACATCTAGGTTTTTTTTAAAGACGATTTTTTTTAGAGAAGTCAAAGAAGTTTTAGGTTTACAATAAAATTCAGGGGGAAGTACAGAGTTTCACATATACTCACTCCTGACCCCCAACATGCATAGTCTCCCCATGATCAATGTTACTTACCGGGATGGTGCATTTTTCACCAAGGATGAACCTAGTTTGACAAATCATATTCATACATGGTCCGTGGTTCACCTTAGGGTTCACTCTTGGTGTTGTACCTTCTAGGGTTTTGGACAAATGTATAATGACATCTATCCATTATTATAATACACAGAATGTTTTCAATGTGCCCTAAAAACTTATGTGCTCTTTCTATTCATCTCCTTCCACCCTTGTGATCTCTGACAGCCACTACTCTTTTTATTTTTTTTTTTTTTTTTTTTTTTAGCTTCCTTTTTTTTTATTTTTTTTTTTTATTTATTTTTTTTATATGAAGTTTATTGACAAATTGGTTTCCATACAACACCCAGTGCTCATCCCATAAGGTGCCCTCCTCAATACCCATCACCCACCCGCCCCTCCCTCCCACCCCCCATCAACCCTCAGTTTGTTCTCAGTTTTTAACAGTCTCTTATGCTTTGGCTCTCTCCCACTCTAACGTCCTTTTTTTTTTTTTTTCCTTCCCCTCCCCCATGGGTTCCTGTTAAGTTTCTCAGGATCCACATAAGAGTGAAACCATATGGTATCTGTCTTTCTCTGTATGGCTTATTTCACTTAGCATCACACTCTCCAGTTCCATCCACGTTGCTACAAAAGGCCATATTTCATTTTTTCTCATTGCCACGTAGTATTCCATTGTGTATATAAACCACAATTTCTTTATCCATTCATCAGTTGATGGACATTTAGGCTCTTTCCATAATTTGGCTATTGTTGAGAGTGCTGCTATGAACATTGGGGTACAAGTGCCCCTATGCATCAGTACTCCTGTATCCCTTGGGTAAATTCCTAGCAGTGCTATTGCTGGGTCATAGGGTAGGTCTATTTTTAATTTTCTGAGGAACCTCCATACTGCTTTCCAGAGCGGCTGCACCAATTTGCATTCCCACCAACAGTGCAAGAGGGTTCCCGTTTCTCCACATCCTCTCCAGCATCTATAGTCTCCTGATTTGTTCATTTTGGCCACTCTGACTGGCGTGAGGTGATACCTGAGTGTGGTTTTGATTTGTATTTCCCTGATAAGGAGCGACGCTGAACATCTTTTCATGTGCCTGTTGGCCATCTGGATGTCTTCTTTAGAGAAGTGTCTATTCATGTTTTCTGCCCATTTCTTCACTGGGTTATTTGTTTTTTGGGTGTGGAGTTTGGTGAGCTCTTTATAGATTTTAGATACTAGCCCTTTGTCCGATATGTCATTTGCAAATGTCTTTTCCCATTCCGTTGGTTGCCTTTTAGTTTTGTTGGTTGTTTCCTTTGCTGTGCAGAAGCTTTTTATCTTCATAAGGTCCCAGTAATTCACTTTTGCTTTTAATTCCCTTGCCTTTGGGGATGTGTTGAGTAAGAGATTGCTGTGGCTGAGGTCAGAGAGGTCTTTTCCTGCTTTCTCCTCTAAGGTTCTGATGGTTTCCTGTCTCACATTTAGGTCCTTTATCCATTTTGAGTTTATTTTTGTAAATGGTGTGAGAAAGTGGTCTAGTTTCAACCTTCTGCATGTTGCTGTCCAGTTCTCCCAGCACCATTTGTTAAAGAGGCTGTCTTTTTTCCATTGGATGTTCTTTCCTGCTTTGTCAAAGATGAGTTGGCCATATGTTTGTGGGTCTAGTTCTGGGGTTTCTATTCTATTCCATTGGTCTGTGTGTCTGTTTTTGTGCCAATACCATGCTGTCTTGATGATGACAGCTTTGTAGTAGAGGCTGAAGTCTGGGATTGTGATGCCTCCTGCTTTGGTCTTCTTCTTCAAAATTCCTTTGGCTATTCGGGGCCTTTTGTGGTTCCATATGAATTTTAGGATTGCTTGTTCTAGTTTCGAGAAGAATGCTGGTGCAATTTTGATTGGGATTGCATTGAATGTGTAGATAGCTTTGGGTAGTATTGACATTTTGACAATATTTATTTTTCCAATCCATGAGCAGGGAATGTCTTTCCATTTCTTTAAATCTTCTTCAATTACCTTCATAAGCTTTCTATAGTTTTCAGCATACAGATCCTTTACATCTTTGGTTAGATTTATTCCTAGGTATTTTATGCTTCTTGGTGCAATTGTGAATGGGATCAGTTTCTTTATTTGTCTTTCTGTTGCTTCATTGTTAGTGTATAAGAATGCAACTGATTTCTGTACATTGATTTTGTATCCTGCAACTTTGCTGAATTCATGTATCAGTTCTAGCAGACTTTTGGTGGAGTCTATCGGATTTTCCATGTATAATATCATGTCATCTGCAAAAAGCGAAAGCTTGACTTCATCTTTGCCAATTTTGATGCCTTTGATTTCCTTTTGTTGTCTGATTGCTGATGCTAGCACTTCCAGCACTATGTTAAACAACAACGGTGAGAGTGGGCATCCCTGTCGTGTTCCTGATCTCAGGGAAAAAGCTCTCAGTTTTTCCCCGTTGAGGATGATGTTAGCTGTGGGCTTTTCATAAATGGCTTTTATGATCTTTAAGTATGTTCCTTCTATCCCGACTTTCTCAAGGGTTTTTATTAAGAAAGGGTGCTGGATTTTGTCAAAGGCCTTTTCTGCATCGATTGACAAGATCATATGGTTCTTCTCTTTTTTTTTGTTAATGTGATGTATCACGTTGATTGATTTGCGAATGTTGAACCAGCCCTGCATCCCAGGAATGAATCCCACTTGATCATGGTGAATAATTCTTTTTATATGCTGTTGAATTCGATTTGCTAGTATCTTATTGAGAATTTTGGCATCCATATTCATCAGGGATATTGGCCTGTAGTTCTCTTTTTTTACTGGGTCTCTGTCTGGTTTAGGAATCAAAGTAATACTGGCTTCATAGAATGAGTCTGGAAGTTTTCCTTCCCTTTCTATTTCTTGGAATAGCTTGAGAAGGATAGGTATTATCTCTGCTTTAAACGTCTGGTAGAACTCCCCTGGGAAGCCATCTGGTCCTGGACTCTTATTTGTTGGGAGATTTTTGATAACCGATTCAATTTCTTCGCTGGTGATGGGTCTGTTCAAGCTTTCTCTTTCCTCCTGATTGAGTTTTGGAAGAGTGTGGGTGTTCAGGAATTTGTCCATTTCTTCCAGGTTGTCCAATTTGTTGGCATATAATTTTTCATAGTATTCCCTGATAATTGTTTGTATCTCTGAGGGATTGGTTGTAATAATTCCATTTTCATTCATGATTTTATCTATTTGGGTCATCTCCCTTTTCTTTTTGAGAAGCCTGGCTAGAGGTTTGTCAATTTTGTTTATTTTTTCAAAAAACCAACTCTTGGTTTCGTTGATCTGCTCTACAGTTTTTTTAGATTCTATATTGTTTATTTCTGCTCTGATCTTTATTATTTCTCTTCTTCTGCTGGGTTTAGGCTGCCTTTGCTGTTCTGCTTCTATTTCCTTTAGGTGTGCTGTTAGATTTTGTATTTGGGATTTTTCTTGTTTCTTGAGATAGGCCTGGATTGCAATGTATTTTCCTCTCAGGACTGCCTTCGCTGCGTCCCAAAGCGTTTGGATTGTTGTATTTTCATTTTCGTTTGTTTCCATATATTTTTTGATTTCTTCTCTAATTGCCTGGTTGACCCACTCATTCGTTAGTAGGGTGTTCTTTAACCTCCATGCTTTTGGAGGTTTTCCAGACTTTTTCCTGTGGTTGATTTCAAGCTTCATAGCATTGTGGTCTGAAAGTATGCATGGTATAATTTCAATTCTTGTAAACTTATGAAGGGCTGTTTTGTGACCCAGTATATGATCTATCTTGGAGAATGTTCCATGTGCACTCGAGAAGAAAGTATATTCTGTTGCTTTGGGATGCAGAGTTCTAAATAGATCTGTCAAGTCCATCTGATCCAGTGTCTCATTCAGGGCCCTTGTTTCTTTATTGACCGTGTGTCTAGATGATCTATCCATTTCTGTAAGTGGGGTGTTAAAGTCCCCAGCAATTACCACATTCTTATCAATAAGGTTGCTTATGTTTATGAGTAATTGTTTTATATATTTGGGGGCTCCGGTATTCGGCGCATAGACATTTATAACTGTTAGCTCTTCCTGATAGATAGACCCTGTAACTATTATATAATGTCCTTCTTCATCTCTTGTTACAGCCTTTAATTTAAAGTCTAGTTTGTCTGATATAAGTATGGCTACTCCAGCTTTCTTCTGGCTTCCAGTAGCATGATAAATAGTTCTCCATCCCCTCACTCTGAATCTAAAGGTGTCCTCAGGTCTAAAATGAGTCTCTTGTAGACAGCAAATAGATGGGTCTTGTTTTTTTATCCATTCTGATACCCTATGTCTTTTGGTTGGCGCATTTAATCCATTTACATTCAGTGTTATTATAGAAAGATACGGGTTTAGAGTCATTGTGATGTCTGTATGTTTTATGCTTGTAGTGATGTCTCTGGTACTTTGTCTCACAGGGTCCCCCTTAGGATCTCTTGTAGGGCTGGTTTAGTGGTGACAAATTCCTTCAGTTTTTGTTTGTTTGGGAAGACCTTTATCTCTCCTTCTATTCTAAATGACAGACTTGCTGGATAAAGGATTCTTGGCTGCATATTTTTGCTGTCTAGCACCCTGAAAATCTCGTGCCAATTCTTTCTGGCCTGCCAAGTTTCAAAAGAGAGATCAGTCACGAGTCTTATAGGTCTCCCTTTATATGTGAGGGCACGTTTACTCCTTGCTGCTTTCAGAATTTTCTCTTTATCCTTGTATTTTGCCAGTTTCACTATGATATGTCGTGCAGAAGATCGATTCAAGTTACGTCTGAAGGGAGTTCTCTGTGCCTCTTGGATTTCAATGCCTTTTTCCTTCCCCAGTTCAGGGAAGTTCTCAGCTATTATTTCTTCAAGTACCCCTTCAGCACCTTTCCCTCTCTCTTCCTCCTCTGGGATACCAATTATGCGTATATTATTTCTTTTTAGTGTATCACTTAGTTCTCTAATTTTCCCCTCATACTCCTGGATTTTTTTCTCTCTCTTTTTCTCAGCTTCCTCTTTTTCCATAACTTTATCTTCTAGTTCACCTATTCTCTCCTCTGCCTCTTCCATCCGAGCCGTGGTGGTTTGCATTTTGTTTTGCATTTCCTTTAAAGCGTTTTTCAGCTCCTCGTGACTGTTCCTTAGTCCCCTGATGTCTGTAGCAAGAGATTCTCTGCTGTCCTGTATGCTGTTTTCCAGCCCAGCGATTAATTTTATGACTATTATTCTAAATTCACTTTCTGTTATATTATTTAAATCCTTTTTGATCAGCTCATTAGCTGTTGTTATTTCCTGGAGATTCTTCTGAGGGGAATTCTTCCGCTTGGTCATTTTGGATAGTCCCTGGTGTGGTGAGGGCCTGCAGGGCACTTCCCCTGTGCTGTGGTGTATAACTGGAGTTGGTGGGCGGGGCCGCAGTCCGACCTGATGTCTGCCCCCAGCCCACCGCTGGGGCCACAGTCAGACTGGTGTGTGCCTTCTCTTCCCCTCTCCTAGGGGCGGGATTCACTGTGGGGTGGCGTGGCCCGTCTGGGCTACTTGCACACTGCCAGGCTTGTGATGCTGGGGATCTGGCGTATTAGCTGGGGTGGGAAGGCAAGGTGCACGGCGGCAGGGGGGGCAGGCTTAGCTCGCTTCTCCTTAGGTGATCCACTTCAGGAGGGGCCCTGTGGCAGCCGGAGGGAGTCAGATCGCTGCCGGAGGTTTGGCTCCGCAGAAGCACAGAGTTGGGTGTTCGCGCGGAGCGAGCAATTTCCCTGGCCGGAGCCGGTTCCCTTTGGGATTTTGGCTGGGGGATGGGCGGGGGAGATGGCGCTGGCGAGCGCCTTTGTTCCCCGCCAAACTGAGCTCTGTCGTCCGGCTCCGCAGCTCACCCTCCCTTTGTCCTCCAGCCTTCCCGCTTTCCGAGCAGAGCTGTTAACTTATGACCTCCCAGACGCTAAGTCGCGCTTGCTGTCGGAACACAGTCCGTCAGGCCCCTCCGCTTTTGCAAGCCGGACTCGGGGGCTCTGCTTGGCCGGCGAGCCGCCCCTCCGCCCCGGCTCCCTCCCGCCAGTCCGTGGAGCGCGCACCGCCTCGCCGCCCTTCCTACCCTCTTCCGTGGGCCTCTCGTCTGCCCTTGGGTCCGGTGACTCTGTTCTGCTAATCCTCTGGCGGTTTTCTGGGTTATTTAGGCAGGTGTAGGTGGAATCTAAGTGATCAGCAGGACACGCGGTGAGCCCAGCGTCCTCCTACGCCGCCATCTTCCCAGAATCCGCCACTACTCTTTTTATAATCTCCATAGTTTTACCTTTTCCAGAATCTCATAGTCAGAATCATATAATATGTAGCTTTTTCAGATTGGCTTCTTTCACTTTGTAATATGCATTTTTAAGATTCATCCATATCTTTTTATGGCTTGATAGCTTGTTTCATTTCAGAGCTGAATAATATTCTGTTGTATGGATGTGCTACAATTCCTTTATCCTTTCACCTTCTTGGCTGCTTCCGAGTTTTGGCAATTATGAAAAAATATGGAAAGAAATTGCTGCTTAAACATCTGTGTGCAAATTTTTGCACGGACATAAGTTTTCAGCTTCTTTGGATAAATATTAAGGAATTCAACTGTTGGATTAGATGGTAAGTATATGTTTAGTTTTGTAAGAAACTGTCACTGTGTCCTCCAAGGTGCCTGTATCATTTTGCATTCCCACTGTTGATGTATGAGTGTTCCTTTAGCTCCATATCCTTGTGATCATTTAATGGTGTCAGTGTTTGGGATTTTCAACGTTCTAATAGGTTTGTAGTGGTATTTCATTGTTTTAATCTGCATTTCCCTGATGACATATGATGTAGAGCATCTTTTCATATACTTTTTTGCCATTTCTATATCTTTTTTTGGTGAGGTGTCTGTTTAGGTCTTTGGATCATTTTTTAATCAGGTTGTTTGTTTTCTTATCGTTGAGTTTTAAGTGTTCTTTGGATATCTGTTCTTTATCAGATGAACCCTTTGGAAGTATTTCCCCCCAGTCTGTGGCTTATCTTCTAATTCTTTTGATACTGTCTTTTGTAGAGCAGACATTTTTAATTTCAATGAATTCTACTTTATCAATTATTTCTTTCTTGAATCATGTCTTTGGTATTGTATCTAAAAAGGTATCATCATACTTAAGGTTATATAAGTTTTCTCCTATTATCTTCTAAGAATTTTATAGTTTTGCCTTTACGTTTAGGTTTATGATCAATTTTGAATTAATTTTTATGAAAGGTATATGATCTGTGTCTAGATTTATTTCTTATGCATGTGGATGTTCAGTTGTTGCAGCACCATTTATTGAAAAGACTACCTTTGCTCAATGGTATTGCCTTTGCTCTTGTCAAAGATCACCTGTCTATACTTACAGCAGTCTATTTCTGGGTTCTCTATTGTGTTAGAATGATCTATTTATGTGTTCTTTTGCCAATACTACATGGTCTTGATTACTGTAGTTTTATAGTAAGTCTTGAAGTCAGGTAGTGTCAATTCTCTAGCTTTGTTCTTTTCTTTCTTTTAATGCTGTGTTTGCTATTTTAGCTGTTTTGCTTCTGCGTATAAACTTTAGAATTAGTTTGTTGATACCTATAAAATAACTGCTGGGATTTTGATTGGGAATGCATTTAATCTCTTGATCAAGTTGGGAAGACCTAGCATCTTGACAATATTGAGTATTCATTCCTACCAATGAGCATGGAATATCTCTCCATATATTTATTTCTTCTTCGACTTCCTTCATGAGAGCTTTGAAGTTCTCCTCACATAGACCTTGTATATATTTATACAAGGTGAGATTTATATCTAAATATCTCATTTTTTGGATACTAATGTAAATTTTTTTTGGAGTGAAAACAGAGTTTATTGAAGATCTATATCTATATCATCTGTATCTGTATCTGTATCTATATCTATATCTATATCAATATCTATATCTATATATCTATATCATCTATATCTATCTATCTATCTATCTATCTATATCTATATCATATATCTATATAGAGAGATACAGACAGAGTGTCTGGGAGACTCAGAAAGGAAAAGGACTTGAATCTCCTCTTTGCTTGGGGTTTGGAGTTTTTATTGGTATTGCAGTCTGGTGCAGGTGTTCTGTTGGGCACTGTGGAACTGGTGAGGACAAGGGCAGGATCCAGATGTCCTTCACAAGTCATTCATCCCCTGAAGTCAGGGTTCCTGGCATCAAGGTGTTTGGAGTCAATGGTCTTAGAGAATGTTTATGATGATTCTGCCCAGTCACTTATTAGATGTTATCTATTGTGCTTTTTATTCTAAATTTTTCTTGTTTATTGTTGACATATAAGAAATAAATTGACCTTTGTACATTAACCTTGTATTTTGCAACCTTACTATAAGTACTTATTAGCTACAGGGGAGTTTTTTATTCAATTCTTTCAGATTTTCTACATAGATGACCATTTCATCTGTGAACAAAGACAGCTTTGTGTGTCCTTCCTAATATGTATAATCTTTATTTCCTTTTCTTGACTATTGAATTAATCAGGACTTCCAGAATAATATTGAAAAGAGTGGTGAGAGGGGACATCCTTGTCTTGTTTCTGATCTTAGAGGTAAAGCTTTGAGTTTTTTATCATCAAATATAATATTAGTTGAAGGTTCTTTTGTAAGTAGTCTGTCTCAAGTCTTGAGAAAATTCCCCTCCATTACCAGTTTACTGAGAGTTTATATCACGAATAGATTTGGGATTTTGTCAAATGATATTTCTGCATCTTTTGATATGATCATGTGATTTTTTTTCTTTTTTACTCTGTTGTGATAGATTACATTAATTGATTTCAAATGTTGAACCAATCTTGCATACTTGGGGCAAGTCACACTTGGTCGTGGTATATACTTGTTTTTTTTATACTTTTTTTGGAATCAATTTACTAATATTTTGTTGAGGATTGTTGCATCTATATTCATGAGCAATATTGGTCTGGAATTTCTTTCTTTCTTTTTTTGTAATGTTTTTATCTTGTTTTGCTTTTAGGGTAATGCTGGCCTAATTGAATGAGTTATATGCATATAACTTTTGGCAGCCCCCCAAATTAAGTACTAATAGCCTACTATTGACCAGAAGCTTTACTAATAACATAAACTGTCAATTAACACATGTTTTGTTTGGTATATCCATTATATACTGTATTATTATAATAAAGTAAGCTAAAGAAAAAATGTTATTAATAAATTATAAGGAAGAGAAAATACATTTACAGTACTACACTGATATATATATGTATATGTATCTATATACATATATATACATATATATACATATGTGTAGACACACACACACACACATATATATATATATATATATATATAAAAATCTTTGTAGAAGTGGACCCACACAGTTCAAATCCATGTTCAAAGGTCAACTGTACTTTTAATCTATCTGTGTCTTTATATTTAAAGTGAGTTTCTTGTAGACAATATATAGTCATGTCTTTTGACCCATTCCATCCATCTCTGTCTCTTAATTGGTGAATTTAGACCATTGACATTTGAAGTGTTAAGTGGTATGGTTGAGTTAATAATATCTATCATGTTAATTACTGTTTTCTATTTGTTGCTTTTGTTTTTTGATCCTGTTTTTGTCTTCCACTCTTTTTCCTGCTGTTTGTGGTTTTAATTGAGCATTTTACATGATTCTATTTTCCCTCCTTTCTTAGCATATTAGTTATATTTTTCCTTTTACTCTTGTCAGTGGTTGTCCTAGAATTTGTATATATACATTTACAACTAATTCAAGTCCAGTTTCAAATAACACTATGCTAGTGTTTATGGGTAGTGTGACCACCTTCTAATAACAACAATATAATCCTAGTTTCTTCTTTCTGTGATTTCTATCATTGCTGTTATTCATTTAACTTATATATAAACATATATAAGTATATATAATGTATACATAAGCATACTTAATTATATACATTTTTGCTATTATTTTAAACAAACTATTGCCTGTTTGATCAATTAAGAATAAGGAAAATATAAACTTTTGTTTTACCTTTACTTCTTCCTCTGTGCCCCTGTTTCTTTATATAGATCCAAGTTTCTGACCTATATTACTTTTCTTCTTTCTAAAGAACTTCCTTTAACATTTATTATAAGGTAGGTCTACTAAACACATTCCTTCAATTTTGGTTGATCTGAAAAAGTCTTCATTTCCTCTTTACTTGTGAAGCATAGTTTTTCAGGGTACAGCAACCTAGATTGGTGTATTTTTACCTCAACACTTTAAATATTTTAATTCCACTCCCATCTGGCTTGCATGGTTTTTGAGAAGTTATATTTTCTTTCTTTCTTTCTTTCTTTCTTTCTTTCTTTCTCTGCCTCTTTCAGAATATTTTCCTTATCTTTTATTTTCCAAAATTTGAAAATGATATGCCATGATGGAGTTTTTTGGGCATTTATTTTGCTTGGTATTCTCTGAACTTTCTCTATTTATAGTTTGGTGTGTGACATTAATATTGGTGAAATTCTCCTTACTGCTTCAAATATTTCTTATCACTTTTTCTTCTTCTTCTCTTTCTGGTATTCTCATTATGGGTATGTTACACCTTCTGTAGTTGTCCCACAGTCCTTGGATATTCTGTGTTTTTTCTTTTTTCTTTTTTTCTTCTTTTAGTATTTGTTGTTTTTACTTTTCAATTTTTGAGATTTATTCTTGAACTAAAATATTATTTCTCAGCCCTTCTAGTTTGTTTAAAAATTTGTAAGTTTATTTATTTATTCTGAGAGAGAGAGAGTATGAACAGAGGAGAGCAAGAGAGAGAGGGGGAGAGAGAATCCCAAGCAGGCTCAGCACCACCAACACAGAGCCTGATGTGGTGCTCTATCTCATGAATCATAGGATCATGACTTGACATGAAATCAAGAGTTGGCCACTTAAAGACTGAGCTACCCAGGCACCACCACCCTTTTTTCCCCCTAAATTTTGCCATCTAGTTTGTTTTAAAATAGTCCTTTTATGAACAGTGTTACCACAAATATTCTTGTACATATAATTTTTGCATAAAATTATCTTTTGTTAACTTCCTAGAAGCAGAATTGCTGGTATGAAGGAATGCACTGTTGAGAAGATCACTAGCATCCTTGAGAAGCTCAATGATGCCTTTCCTCCAAAGACTATGGCTGACAGTAGCAGATACCATTACAGAACTGGGTTCTTTATTAGCAAGGGAGATGATAGGATCCCCAAATTATGGGGACCACTGGGAGCACTTAACCATCAGAATCAAGGTAATCATTATTATCATGAGTGACCAGAGTGCAGTGGCATCAGGGGGCTCAGCTACATACAACATCACTAGGGACAAGATAAATGGGTAACCAAGAGGATATTACTCAATCTACACAATCAAAAGAAATCAAGAATTGTTGACTAGGAGTCTAAGGGCAGTCACTACAGTGAAAAGTTGCAGTCTTTTTTTCCAGTTTCTGAAATGGAAATAATTTTTAGAACACGACTACTTTGAAGAAAAGAATGATTCCAAGAGAAAGTATCCTGTAATATCATGGCAAGTATGTATGCTATTGATTTTCCCAGTAGTTTTCCAATTTACTGGGGCAACTGGGAAAAGGAGAATACTCAGTATTTCTAGGACTCTGGATACTAGGTCTGAGTTGGTAGTGATACCTAGAGACCCAAAGCATCATCCTGTTAGAGTGGAGGCATTTGGGTCAGGGTATTAAGTGGAGTCCTGGCCAATGCCTTTCTCACACTGGGTCTAGTGGCTTCATAGACACATGTAGATCATTTTTGTTGTCCTAAATATATAATGAACATGGATTTGATATTTGGCAGGGCCCTACTATTACTTCTCTGGCCTGTGAAGTGAGAACTATCATTGTGGAGAAGGCCAAGAGGAAGCTTCTAAAACTGTCTCTCTTTCAAACTAAGATAGTGAATCAAAATCACTATTATATTCCAGGGAGAATAGTAGAGATTAGTACATCAGAATGCAGAGGTGTTTCTTATCATATATCCCTTTAAATGTACCAGGCTGGCTCTTACAAAAACCAGATGGATTCTGGTGGATGACAGTGGCCTACCACAAACTTAACCAGTTCTAGTTGGAAATCCTGTGGTTGCTGCATCAAATTTACTTAAAAATATATTAACACAGCCTCAAGCACATGATATGTGTTCCTTTCTATTTCTATCAGGAAGGAGATAGTTTTATCAGAGAGAAGAAATAGTTTGCAACCATCTGGAGCAGACAGCAGTATAAGGTCTTGCCCTTTGGGTATGTTATCTCTCTTCCTCTCTGTCAGGATCTGGGCTCTTTGGACATTCTACAGAACATCATATTGTTCCACTATATTGATAACACTATGGTAATTGGACAAGATGAATAAAAAGTAGCAAGGTATTTCGGAAGCCTTAGTAAGACCTATGTGCTACCAGGGTGCTGATATACCTTCTAAACTTCGGTAAAGTTTTTAGGCCTGGTGCATACTAGAACATTCTCTTTAAATCATAGGATGTTTATCTTGTACCTCCGACCGCTAAGAAGGAAGCACAACCCCTGGCCAGCCTCTGCAGATTCGTGGGACAGCATATTCTATTCTTGGGAATATTGTTCCCGGGTATTTCTTGGCTGAAAGCAAAAGCTGCCAAGTTTGAAACCAGAAAAGCAAAGAGTTCTGTTTCAGGTCCAGGCTGCATTTCAAGTGGCCCTGCATCTGGGGGCCTATAATCTGGTGTTAGATGTGTCCTCACGTAAGACAGAGACTATGAATAATCCAAGTAAAGCTTGATAGGAGCTTGGGCCAAGATGGTAGAAGTAAAAGTAAGATGCAAGAAGTGGTGGCTGAACACATTGTGAAGACAGAGCTAACGGGATTTGGGGATTAAAGGGATGGGACTTGTAAAAGACAAAGATGAGTCAAGGAGGACAGCAAGGTTACCCAACCCAAAGTATTAGTGTAAATATTTGAGCATTATCTCCAGCAATGAGATGAAGTGACATCTCCAGTAAACTTCTAGAAAGCAGCGATCATATCTTATTCATCTTAAGCCTTCTGAACCTTGGTTAATATTTGGTGCACAGTAGGCCCTCAAAGAAAGTGCTGAGGGCACTTTAACACACATATATGTTCTCAGTGTTGCCACGGCAAATAGTGTAATGTATTTGACTCACTTAAATAGAGATCACTTCATTAAAATATTTGGTAATTCTTTATAGTTGTAGAACATTAATATTCTCGGCTTGATTTTTTTTGTATAGGAATATAGGAGATAAATGAACAAGACACGACCTGAAATAGTTCAATGTTATTTTTCCTGATTTCAAAAGCACAATTATTGATTTTGTTTTTATCATGGTTAGAATAATACTAACATTTGTCATCTCTGTCTTTTAGCACTCAGCTCATGTGGAACTATTAAAAGTTGCCCTTATAGATTGTGCCATAAATAAAAAAGGGCTGCTGTATATGGTACAGCACACCCTTTTAGGACGGTGGACAAATGTAATCTATATGCTGTAATGCTATGATGACCAGGACATGCGGGTGGTGATCAGGAAAGAGAATAACGAAGATATTTTATGGATGAATTATGTATCAATTGTTTTCCTGAAAAAAAAATAGTGGAGATGAACTTTATTTATGACTGGATTTCTTTAAAAGGGTTAGAAAGGTTGCTATTTTATTGTATGCTTTAGGTTCTCAAATCAATATTTATACTTTTCCCTATGCTAATGCAATCCTATCCATTTGTTAAAATAAATAGTAAAAAGTGACCCAGTTATGGTGTTTTCAAGTCAACTTGCCTACGGGTAGATATTTGAGAATTAGTAATGCAAGATTTATTTTTCCTGTGGCATTTAAGAGTATCTGATGAATACATTACTTAGGTATTGTCAACTCTTTCTTCTATATTTATTCTCTGGCCACTTGGTCTTTATCTATCATGTAATGATTCTTGAATTAGTGTCTGCAATCCTTGTGAAGAAATATTTCTCTATACAGAATTATAAGATTTATTAATAAGCTCTAGAAGTTAACTCCACTTTGATCTGGGGATGCTTTGCCCCACTCCCATCCGTGTCTTATGAATGAAGAAGGTATTTTTGTCCCCTTGCACATTTGTCTTTGGTGTTCTTTTTAGAACTAAGATGACAGATTGTCATGGCCAGATTCTCTTTTGGGTAACATTAATTTAACTGGCTCAGAAATAAACAGAAACTACTAACCTTTTTTTTTTTTCACCTGAGCTTTCTGTCCAGTATGAGAAAAATGACTGAAATGTGCCTTCTCTGATTTGCACCCAAAGTTACTATTAGATGTGGCAGACTGGTAAGAATGAACTCACCATTTGTCTCATTTGATTGGAAATTACCTTAAATCATTCTTGTTTAACAATTTAATTCCAAGAAGTTCAGGTATAATTCATGAGAACCCATTTACCAATAATGATTATAATTGCTTTTTTTGTTTTACTTTTAGGTGGCTCTGTAAAAGGGATATGAATCATGATAGATTCCAACAGGCAATAGATTCAAGTTTCAAATGTAAACAAAGCAATTTCTAAATCCCCCAGTAGGGGTTGTGCAGGCAAAGTTTGGTTTAATAGGTACATGATCATAAAGGATACTGGAATTCTATTTATGGCTTACTTTTCCACAAATAGTATTATTGAAAAACTTAGGCTAAAATGAATGTCAAAATCGGAAATTTTCCTTTTTGCAATTGTAACACTTTATCATCTTTTAAAAAGTTTTTATTTATCTATTTTGAGAGAGAAAGTGTGAATGAGGGAGGGGCAGGGAGAGAGAGAGAGAGAGAGAGGGAGAGAGAGAATCCCATGCAAGCTCCACACTTAGCACAGTCTTGATCTCACAACATGACATCATGACCTGAGCCAAGAGTCAGACGTTTAACCGACTGAGCCACCCAGGTGCCCCCGTAACACTTTATCATTGTGATTCAGTTCTAAGATTTTCCCACTTTATTGCTTCTAACGCATAGAATATGCTAATTATAATAATTTATATGTCAGCAATGGAAGAAATTAGACAATTTAATAATTTTTACAATGATGAAGCAACTATTCATTGAAACACAAAAAGTGTTATAGTAAGTAAGCACTGGTACCTAAGTATTTGAAAGTGAATTAGGAAACATTAAATTTACACTTGTTTTAAATGTTACCATTTTAAACTATTTTCCTAGTTCCTTTTGAGCATATGTGTTTATATTTGAACATTTTATTAGATTTTACAGAGTAGTACCATAAATAGCTGAATGATATAAGACACAAGTGAAACTACCCTTTAAAGAATATTTATTTTGTAAAAGGAAACTGTGGGGAAGATATTAGATGGTTCATTCACCCAGAGATCTGATGTAGTTTATTAAAAAACAAAAGTTTAAGGTTTATTGCATTTACAATAAAAGTAAGGAAAATAGGAGAGTAGACTATGCTATAGAATTTATTTCACAGTTTCTTCTTCTGATGAAACACAGTATCAAAATCAGAGACTTAAAGCTGTTTCATATATCCTAATAGAAAACCATGAGAGAATATAAGGGAAAGAACATTTTATCCAGCTTCAAAACAGGCCACTTGGTTATATTTTTAAGAATTTTAAACACAGTAGATTATGAAAGTTACTTTTCCTTGGGTTTTTTTTCTAGTTACATTTGATTTATATTACCTTCTCACTGAGTTGCCTAAGTCAATAAGAAAAACACAAATTTTAATTTTTTTTTTTTTGCTGGTGACCTCTTAAAAATTTTCTATCATGAGAAATAGTGAGCAATACTCAACCAAATTCTCTAAAAATTTCTTGAACTTTGTTCTTTTCATTAGTGAAGTTTGATGAAGTTACTGTTGGTTATGAAATACAACATCAGTGGAAATGTTTTCTATTGGGGGAAATCTTTATAGTATTTTGAGAAAAATAGAAATCAAATAAATTAATATAATTAAGACTAAAGTAGAAACTCCAAATACAAAATAAAGATTTTGTTTTGTTTTGTTTTGCATGGTATCAGTTGTTTCTTGCAAAACTCTCCTGAGGTCCTTTAATAGGTTACTATTACTATTATATCATAATGTAAAAAAACATTTTTAATGACTTATTTATTGCCTATTTTCAACCATTTAGCTCCCTTTGTCATATCAACTGTATCACATGAATAATGGAAGTGATATCCATTACAGGTTCATTACCTGTAGAAGCAAGACTTTTTGTTGTTGTTGTTCGGATAATATCACATATATATACATAACTCATTTGAAAGCCTTTTTTAAAAAATTTTTTTAACATTTATTTATTTTTGAGACAGAGAGAGACAGAACATGAATGGGGGAGGGTCAGAGAGAGAGGGAGACACAGAATCCGAAACAGGCTCCAGGCTCTGAGCTGTCAGCACAGAGCCAGACGCGGGGCTCGAACTCAGGGACTGTGAGATCATGACCTGAGCTGAAGTCAGATGCTTAACCGACTGAGCCACTCAGGCGCCCCTGAAAGGCGTTTTATACTTCACAACTTCCCCCCCAATGTTATCTTTTTTGGTCTCCAAATAACCTTGCTAGGAACTAAGGCAAATTTTATATTCCTATTTTTATGTGAGGAAACTGAGGCTAAGAAAAATTCAGTGATTTCACCAAGGCAAAAATTAAGATGGTCTAGTAGGTACTGACTCCTGAGTCTTCTGACTTCAATAATGTAAGGTGTTGGGTTAGGAGAATAACGGGCACTCAAGAAAGCAGCCTAAATCAGAGAAGGAGGTGTCATTAAAACCTCATTAGAAGTGGAAAGATTAAAAATATATTCATGAAAGTATTTATGAATATCAATAAATCCCACCAAATCCCGATATTGTTAATTCCACAGGCTCATTGTGTCTCCTAATTTTCTACCATTTTTAGAAAGTAACATACATCAAGAAAACCACATCCACTTTAGGGTCAATAATTCTTGCTTTCAATCAACATCATTTTGGTTCTGTGAAGAATGAAGCAGGATAGCATATATAATAGAAATTCTCTGAACTTCATTACAAAAGGCCACTATATAAATATTGGTATTATTAACATCATTAACATTTATAATGCTTGTCACCTCTCTACCTCATGGACACATTGTAACATCTGAATGAGGTAATGTCTGCAAAGCCTTATAAGGTCTCTCGATGAGAATTAAGATATAAATACAAAATGTTTTTATCAATAAAGTATTAGGTGAACCTGGTCTAGACAGAAAGTAATAAAATTTGGTTAGCAAAGTAGAAGTTGAGAGCTCTTGGCAAACAATGCCGGCGATTGGGTACCACTTTTTAAATTTTAAAATATAAAGCTTTGTTTTCCTAAGATCATATTAGCTTTAATTAAAAATTTAAATGTGATTCTTTTGAATATTCTATGCGGAGTAAGCTTATCTTTAACAACCTATTTAAAAAAATACAGCTTATCTTACACCTATGTTATATGAAAAAGGCAACTTCTGTATAAATAAAGGTTATGGCCATTGAATGTAATTATATCCTTCAATCATTTAAAAATATATTTTTTGCTTGATGACACATGTATACAGTATATTCTACAGAAAGCGTTGACCAGTTCACTAAGTTTGCAGATAGAACAGATAGGGCTTTGTCATTTTCTAAGATGATTTTCTTCTTTATTTATCACACTTGTGATCTTGCATCCATTTACAGGTGAGCTAAACTACATTTTCACAGTGCATTCTTCCATACTCCAGAAAGTTGGCAATACTTTCTTGAAAGTAGCATTTAGAGACACTGCTGATAGAATCAGGCAGACTATTTTAAGAAATGTTGCTTGAAGAGTGATCCTTTGCTGCTTTTACTAGTTCCTCTGCTGTTGATGGTTATCATTAGCAAAAGGATCATTTCCTCCCAGGGAATCCTGCAGAGTCACATTTAAGGAGTTTAATATTTACTGCTGCGATGTTACATTAGCATTATTCCAATGGACAATGGATTTCCAAACTAAATTAATTAATTACATTGTTTGTTCTGGTCAGGAAAAAAAAAAATCATGGCTTTGTAAGTTGGAGTCTTCATTACTATTTTATTTATTTTTTTTTTCAACGTTTATTTATTTTTGGGACAGAGAGAGACAGAGCATGAACGGGGGAGGGGCAGAGAGAGAGGGAGACACAGAATCGGAAACAGGCTCCAGGCTCCGAGCCATCAGCCCAGAGCCTGACGCGGGGCTCGAACTCCCGGACGGCGAGATCGTGACCTGGCTGAAGTCGGACGCTTAACCGACTGCGCCACCCAGGCGCCCCTCTTCATTACTATTTTAAACGATTTTCCTTTTTGGGTCTAGTCTTTAAATCAAATCATATCTTTAGAGACAGAAGTTTTAAAACTAACCTCCACCATCACATAAAGACAAATGCACTACAGAAGCTTCTGTTCTAGCCTACCATAAGAATATCACAACGTGTAGGGGAATGGTATGAGAAATCTGGGGTGTTTTTGTGCCAAAGTCACATCAGAGGCAAATTGAGGGCAATAACTGAAGTCTGTTTGTGGGCAGCCTCTCACAGGCACACACAATAAAGGGCATCACATTTGCTTCCACCTTTTAGATGACCAAAAACTTACTTAACAAATAACTAAGTTATAGGCTACAGCCCCAACCTGTCTCACGGCAGAGGAGAAAGGTTATTTTTTGTTAGCAAGTCAGGTTGCCAGGCCTTAATATGTAATGATCATTGGGGATGATAAGAAACAACACAGGAGAACCCGAGGTTGAGTTACTTTCTCTTTCTACATCAGATATGCCTAGCTATCTACTGATTTCTTAAAATCTGAAGAGCCGGGGGTTCAACCAAGTCACCTGTTATTTAAAAGGAAACTTTAAAAGTATCTGGTAATTATTTAAAAAATTAATAGTTACAGGCAGTTCCCTGAGTGGTTTCTTTGGCATTTATATATCGGATTGTTATTTTTCTGTTTATTGTCCGATTCATGCATCGAATCTGGATTTATCTCCACCCCCTCCCCTCGTTCCCCATTGGAGGAATAATTGCCGTTCTTTTCAAATCTCTTAGGAGAGTCTTCTGCTCTGCAAAGTTGTAACAAGATGTGACATCCAGTCCTAGTTAATCAGTGTTCAGCCCAAACCCACGGTGGCACTGAAAGAGGTGGCACTTACAATTTGCCT
Source organism: Lynx rufus (assembly GCF_022079265.1). Classification (NCBI taxonomy): domain Eukaryota; kingdom Metazoa; phylum Chordata; class Mammalia; order Carnivora; family Felidae; genus Lynx; species Lynx rufus. Next base: position 201,879,288 of record NW_025814823.1, on the reverse strand, counting down.
GTGACACTGACCAGGTTTTTAAGGAATAAGAGTGAGGGAAAATAGCATAAAATACTTAAATTTTTATGGAAAAGGTATAACTTGGTGAAAAAGCACCATCATAAATTCCCAAAAAGTGTATCTTAATGATACACTTAGAGTAAATCATTTGCCTTGAGAGACAGGAGGTCTCTGGTGACCTGCATTGCAGCCACATGAGACTCCTAGACTAGCTACTTTCAGCTAAATGTACTCTCATATTAATATTTTAAAATGCCATAATGCCTCTCTGAAAACCTCAGAGGACAGATACATCAATTTGCGAGGTCTTCACTCCAGGAAATAGAAACAGGGATAATCTGCCATTAAAAGAAATAGTTCATTATGTCTGCTTCTTGGGAGCACATAAACTATGTCCCTCACATACTTAAGTTGCAAATCCTCACTTTAATGTGAAGGGAAACACCATGCCCCAGAGCTTTATTGTCCCACTGTTTATTAGTACAAAAAGGTTTGTTGTGGTATGAAATCTTAAGCTTGTTGCAGTAATCAATCAGCTTCAAAGAGTCTTTACCCCGAGCCAGATTCATTACAAATAAATCAATTAAACATAAAGTTTCTATTTTCAGGAGGTTCACGATGCAGAATAGAAGCAAATGCATCACAGTTAGAGAAAGGAATTTTCCTGGAGCGATGTCTCTTCACAAAGAGCCCTTTGCCTTTATTGCACCGTAGAGCACATGCTGTAGTTTGCTCTTTTATTTTAGTTAATTGCAGACATTCTCCTTCTTAGCATATATTTTTCATCGGGGGAAAAAATCACATCCATATGAAAAAGATATGTGGTAAGCTAAAAATATTGCTGGAGGCAGGAAAAAATAAACAATTGGTTTGTGTCTTCTTGTCATTACCAGCCTGAACCTCTCGTGAGGCATTTGGGCAATTTCCACTCTCGAAGCTTTATTGTATTTTTTTTTTCAGTCTCTGCACTAAGATTGTTTACCGTGCAGGCAGCTCAGTGGCTGAAGCAAAAACAAAAAACCAAAAACAAAATAAAACCCAAAAAGCTTCACAAACCCCAAATCAAAACAAAAAAATCTACACTACACCAAAAAACAAATCAATAGCTAAAAAAATAAAAAAAACCAAAACACCTCTCAATCAAAGTCTTTCTCATTATTAAGCTAAAATAAAACTATGCATTCTAAACCAGACTGCTTCTTGTATTCACTGGGGGGGGGGGGGGAAGGGAGGGGGGGAAGTGTAGTTATGGGGGAGAATGGGAGTTGCAGAGATGGCTTTCATTTTGTCAGTTGGTAGGTCAAACTTATCAACCGAACATCGTAAAAGCACCCATCAGTGACTTCCTTAACTTTTCAAATATTTTGTCCTAATGTGTTTTTAATAAAATTAGCTATTTGCGGAGGTTCCCAGAAGTGAGAGTGTTTGGCCGTGAGAGAGGCCAAACCCAAATGATTTCTTACAGAAATAGAGTCAAAAGTCTCCTGGCACAGAGGGTGGGGTGGGGGAACAGGAGGTAGGGTGTGGGGAGGTGGGCTTGGGAAAATGGGAGCAAATCTGCCTAATGGAGCATTTGCTTATATAATAAAATGCTGGCCAGTCCAAACTGAAAAACAGACAAAAAGGCCTCAGCACCCCAACTAAGTATCTGTCTCTCATCGATCAGTACCAACAGTTGTTTTGATGGCATATGATATGCTCTACATATGGCGGTATGTGACAGTGCACTTCCAGAACCATCCCATAGACAAAGGTAGAGAAACAATCAAATATAACAGTAGCACTTCCTGTGAGGTGACACCCTCTGCCTGCCTCCAAGCAGGGTACTTACTCAGTAGGAAGTATAAAGGCTTTGGTTAAACATTTTCTATTAGGTTACCAGAAGGTCTTTTAGAGAGGGAAAAAAGAATCACTTTTTTTCCAGGAATTGACAGTGTAACACCCTTGATTTGTTTGTCTATGACGGGGTTGCAACAAGACCACCCCCTCCCATGGTAATAAAACATCTGTTCTGAAAATAAACAAAACGTGCTGACAAGAGAAAGGAAAATATCCTCATGAGCCATTGGCACTCTTGTCCAACTTGCTTCAAGGACTTCTTAGATGCATCACTTTCAGGATGTACGGTTGTTCGACTGTATCATCCTCAGCAAAAACTTATTTATTTTTTCCTGACAGTCTGTGGCAATATCAAAATATACTAATGACAACACCAAATAGCTAACATTTATGTTATTAGAATATGAATGCTGAAGGGAATAATGAATTTGTATTTTAATCAAGCAAATCAAAACTCACCATAGTAATTTCTTATATTTACTAACGGACTGCATGTATATATTCAGCAGACAGTTTTATATGTGAAAACAAGTGTATTTTTCTTCACATTTGTTGTGGAAATATCTGCTACCAAATCAGGTATGCAGTTATTTTCAAAGACTTCCAAAATTCCTAGATTTGTCTTGGAACATATTTCAGATACTATAGAGATAATTTATATGTGATTTAGTTACATACCTTTATCTAAAAGGGCTTTGAGGTGAATTATAGAAAACATTTCATGGAAAGTCAGTATCTTTAAGTTAGAACACACATCAGGGAACAATGGATAAAACATTAAGTATAATAGTTAGATTACTTTTATAAAGACAGTTGAGTCAAAGTATGACCAATAAAGAAATTTTTGCTACTTCCTCCCATATCCTTACTAGAATTACTTCATATTCAATGGAAGATCACTGTATGTTCTCTCATAATAATTGAGGGCTACTTGAGAGGGATTGGAAGTGGTGATTTTTATAAAATATTCTTCTAGTTTTATAGAACATTCTATTAGAGGCTTACACTCTCCACTCTCAGCATTAAAATAATTAAGAAATATACTTAGACAAAATAATTTTATCATGCAACAGATTTACAAATTTATAATATCTAAAATATTATATATGCTCCTAACTGGTTCTCAGAACGCATGTGCTTTTCCTATTTTAACCGAATTGTAACAGATCGGTTTGTAAAATAGGTAGAACCGAAAGTGTGAATATAGCCCAAATAAGTGTATTCTTTACAACCTGTCATGAAAAACAAACAGAAGTAAGAGGATAATGATGATGGTGATGATAAGAGATAAAGAGGAAGAAGATAAAGTTATTGTGATTTGGCATCTTAGATATTGAACGTTTCTTTTTAACCCCTCTTAACTAACACATGAACTAATTTTTAAGGAGGATTCTGAGTTATGGGGGTTAGATCACGAACCACGTCTCTGTGCTATTACCAGTGCAGAGGAGAATATTTACCTTTATATTTGTTATGATAGCAATATTTGTACCTACTCGTTCAAAAGTATGTTATTAAACTGTTTTCAGGGAAGTTCTAGTATAGGAATACTAAAGAATATTCTGGCTAGTGATTTGAGAGAATTTGACCTAGCAGTGATTACTAATCTCTAGCTATTTTAATTAAAATGTTGGTATTATAATGAAAGTTTTACAGGAAGGGGCGCCTGGATGGCTCAGCCAGCTGAGCATCTGACTAGTGATTTTGGCTCAGGTAATGATCCCAGGGTCGAGGGATAGAGACCCCTGTGGGGCTCTGTGCTGAGCATAGAACCTGCTTAAGATTCTCTCCTCTCCCTTTGCCTTTCTCCCTGCTCGTGCATGCTCTCTCTCTCTCAAATCAAGAAGGAAGAAAGGAAGGAAGGAAGGAGGGAAGGAAGGAAGGGAGGAAGTTTTTAATTAAATTAATAGAATGTAAGTTTTATCAATATTTTGGCTCATCCATAATTTAGAAAGAGAAGAAAAGATTGGTGATGAAGAAATAAATATCCAAAATTGTTCTTAAGCATTTTCTCAGTAATGAAAAAGGCAGTTGAATGATCAGTATGTTAATTGTGCCTGAAGCCTGCCTACATGGATGTGCCCATCTGTGAGAAGAAAGTTGGTCAATACTTTTGATGCTGATCTGGTGAGCTCTTAGCTATGTAGTTTGAGACATAAAGAATTTCCTTTTCATTAACTGATCTGTTTATACATTATTGCTGTTTCAAAAAATTATTCCTGAAGAGGCAGAGCAAATAGGATTGCAAGAACAGGTATCTATTACTCAGAAGAGAATCTCAATAGTTCGGAAAGCAAAGGATTTTTTTCTTGACAGTCTTTAAATACACACACACACACACACACACACACACACACACACACAGCATGTGAATCCCTGATTCTAGCCGTGGATAATTCTTTCATTTGTAGAGCATACAGAGATTGTCATATAACTATGGATCCAGGAAAATAATTCACTTAGTCATCCAGAAAAATTTGTGCCTCCATATGTTCTCTTACTGAAATTATTCTTTAGGTAACTATGGCTTCAAGTCTTCACTGTTGTGATGAATAATTTTGAATCCCAGGAATTTCTAGTGAGGTTTTCTATGATCCATTAAAAAATACATTACTTTAAAAAATTTAATGCATTTTCTGCTGAGTCTGACTGACAGTATAGTCTGCCCATTTTACTCTACAGTATTTCTGGCTTCTTGGCAGCTGATGTCAAGAGATGGGATGGCCAGTCTTCTATCTCAACCTTAGAAACAGAACATTAGGGACGTGTTTGGACCTGTCTAGATCTGTTGAGATGTGGTTAATGCGGAAGCTTCTCTCAGAAGACAGTTGGAGCAGAGTGCTTTGAATTCTTTGCACTATAATAGAAGGTTACTTATAGTATAAGAGAAAAACTTCATTCCATCTCAGCCTGATGAAACCTCTGAGCTCACTGTGCCAGTTCAGTGTTTTTGTTTTTGTTTTCTTACTTTTTTTAAACTTTTATTTATTTTTGAGAGAGTTAGAGAGAGAGAGAGAGAGAGAGAAACAGAGAGAGAGGGAGACACAGAATCTGAAACAGGCTCCAGGCTCTGAGATATCAACACAGAACCCGAAGTGGGGCTCGAACTCACAAAGCGTGAGGTCATGACCTGAGCCAAAGTCAGATGCTTAACCGACAGAGCCACCCAGGCACCTCACCGGTTCAGTGTTTAAACTCAGGAATATCAGTGCTAAGCAACAGAATAAATGTAATGGGGGAATTTTAACATATGCACTTTAGGAAGAAGTTCCTAATACAAAAGGTAATTATTAAATATTCAATCAATTGGCTCATGGGTCACAGATATTATTCAGCACTCTTGGGCTAGTAAGTGGGTGAAGAGGATTTCAAAGCCAGAATGGAAAACTTGAATAGGTGGTGGAGGCAGAAAATATAACTACGATAAAAGTCTAACAGGGAAAGAAGAGACAAAAAAAATGGTGGAAAAGAGAACTTCAGGATTGAGTAATAGAATAATGTTTCTCCAAAGTATGGTATTGAGGGCAGTGGAAAGAGGGGAGAAGTTCACCATGAGGAAGAGTGAGGTGGTAATAGGCAGTGTCTCCAAAAGGCACTGGTGGGGGGGGGGGTCAGCTCATAGCAAGGGAGCAAGGGTTGCTCTGGAAGTGGGGCTGAGCCCAAAGTATAGAGGAGAAATTCACTGCAGTGGTTTTGTTCTTCAAAGGAAAGTAAACATAATGGGCTAATTTGTTCAGAGGGAGAGGAGAGATATGCGGAGACTGAAGAAAGCTAAAATATTTAGTGTCATTTTCGTGAGGAATATGTGAGACAATGCAAACGAGACCAAAAGAGTTAAATCAAGAATTTTGAGAGAGCCACTGTGAGCCCAGTTCAAGTGAGAAAACCCGATTTCAGTTCTATTTTTAGGCTGCTTTGACCTACTTTGAAATCTCCCAAATGCTCACAACTTTGCTGCTTTCTCCCTGGACCACCATTGTGAGGTCATACATGACCTGTTTGCCTCATGGAAAAAAAAATGTTTCAACTCTTTCCCACCTCCCAAAACAAATTTCATTAGTTTCTTAGATCAAAGTCAACTAATGTGGTAAATGTGCAAATATAAACAGGAATGCTAATGGCTTTGCCCCTCCTCACAAGGTCTTTCCCAAGTAACGTTATTTTCTGACAGAGTAATTTAGAAAATATTTCTAAATCTTAGAAGAGAAATACAAAGTTGGAGGAGTTTCAGGCAGGATAGGGGGCTTATGAGTCAATCTATGGGGCAGTGGATTTTGAGAGATTTCTCCCATTCCATCACATCACATAATTGGCCACAGGTAGTACAAAATATATCTGTTTGTTTATATGTAGGAATATAACATATCTACACAATTATCTACATTGTAAATATTACCTGTGCATTAGGGATATTTTTCTTTCCTGAAAAACTAGGGAGAAAAGACTGGGTTGTAGCTGTGTAAATATTTCTCTCTAATCACACAGTATATAAAAACAAAATGACACTTTCCAAATACTTTACCTTGAAAACTTTTCTATTACTAGGGAAGCTCTTCTTAACTGCTTCCTTCGAGTTTGGTTTGTGATTTACTGGGACCATTTAGAGACAGCTCATATTTTCTAGGCATACTGTAGATATTTTAATGCCTTAATCAATTTTTGCCACTTTAGTTTCTCTGCTGGGCTAGATTAATCTTCCCCTACGTTCCCAACTTTCAGAGAAGATCACTTATCAAAATCGTCTTTACAGGAAAAAATGAAGCAGCAATTAAAAAAACACACAGACATCTCTCCTAAGTCATATATCACAAATATTATTAGCTATGATATAAACAGCCTTTAGAATAAAGACTTAAAATAAATGTGTTCTTCAGTTCTAGAAAATGTGTAAAAATGAATATTGTTTGCTTTTCAATTTAAGCTAATTTGATTTTTGGCTTTACTCCACTAATGTGTTATATATAATATGTCACTTCCAAAATAGTAGAGATATAATACCCAAAACTTGTGGTTTGGGTGAAAATGAGGTTTTAAAGGAGAGAAAACAAAAGAAAGTAGGAGAAATCGTGGGAAACCCTCTATGAACGAATCCTCAATATCTGATATGGGCAGTATCTTATTCAGTAGGCCCCTGATTATCTTCCTCGGGGTCTCATTTCCACAGTGAGCTCCTCTGGGCTTATGTGGTTCTAGTGCATGTGCACTCTCTCCCCTTGACATCAGTTCTCCCCACCTTGCTTTCCAAGAAGGCCTCAGCTACTACAGAATGGACTTGGAAGAAACAGAAATCTGTTGCTCTGCTCTTCTGCTATAAGGGCAGAGACAATACATTGTATTGACTTCTTTTTTTTCCCTACTTTTTTCCCAGAAATAAAGGGGTTCCAGGAATATTGACACTGCCTAATCCGTCAAGGCAACAGATGAAGGTATTTGATTCTCAACATTTCCCCTAAGATGGCATTCTTCTTGGGTAACTATTGGTAAAGAAAGAAACCACATTCTTTTATTTTAAACTTTAAAAATTATTTTAGAAAGAGAGAGAGTGTGAGTAGGGGAGAGGGGCAGAGGGGGAGAGAGAGAGAGAATCTTTAGGAGGCTTCACACTAGGTGCAGAGCCTGACATGGGGCTCGATCCCAAGACCCTGAGATCGTGACCTGAACCAAAATCAAGAGTTGGATGCTCAATCAACTGAGCCACCCAGGTGCCCCCGAAGCCATATTCTTAATTCAGGTACCAGCAAAAGCTACTTCCCTAGGTCCTCTTGATGCCTATATTGATAAACAAACATGAAGATCAACATAATAGTCAGTCTAGTCTTGGATTCCCAAGGTCATTCCCAAAAAAATATTTTAAAGCACTTGGAATTTTTTTTTTTAAAGCACTTGGAAATTTGACTACAGCATACATTTTCAAGGAATAAAATAAAACTTGGAGCACCTCCATAACAAATTTAAAATTATTCTCACCTGGAGTTAAATTTAATATTGGGAGATTTCCACCTCTTTCTCCCTTCAAATAAACTGCTTTGCCTCATAAGTTTTACTTTGGAAATATGGTGCAAGCCAATCATTTCCGTAAATACCATCTAGAGATGTATTAATTACTTGAAGGCTTTGCGGTCATAATTTGTTGCTTTGGTGAACCTAGAAATGAGTTGACTCTGAACAAGAGGCAAGAGAGGAAGAAAGCTTTGAGCTAAAAGTAAAGGTACCTGGGGGAGATGGGTTCCTGGCTGGACTCCAGGGTCAACTTTTGAAATCAGGTACACAGTGTCAGTGGACTGTGTTTCCCCAGCTGTAAAATGAGGATTCCAAACTAGAGCACTCTCTGGGGTTTCTCCCAGTGTTATGTCTATGTTTGAAAGACTTTATCCAAAGTAGCAGATTCAACCATTCAAAAGGGTCTACAACAAGGATCCCCTGATAAAAGATTATAAAAATGTCAATTCTTTAACTACTCAATGTCTCTGATTTACCTTGAGGCATTTAAAAAATATATACATGTATGTGCAGCGAGGTGAAGCTTATATTTTCTTTCCTTGCTTTTTATACTCAGGGCTGCTCCATCCATAGAGCTATGGAGAGTCCATCGTAACTCACTGAAGTCAGATAGGGAGGGCCACTTGTGATCAGCACTTAGAAAACCAAATCTGACTGATGGGGGCCATTCTGAGTGGGATGGTGGGGCTCCTTCCATCTCTTGTTTAATTGAGTTTGCATATATGGAAGCCCATTGATAGGCTAAGCAGAAATCTGATTCTATCCCTCGAAAGAAAACTGTTAATGATATGCTACGTGAACCTGTTTTCTTTTTCTGCTCCGCAATTTGTATAGGCTCGCTTCTTATTTGTCTCTTGATAACCTCATCAATCTCAGCCATGCCCTCCTGACCACAGTGCCTGATTGCAGTAATTCCATTTTGGGGGGGCTTTTAGGAGGACTTGGCTTTTGCATTTAGCTAGAGCTGCACGAAGGAGTGATCGTTTCTTCCCGAGAGTGAGCGCTGAGATCATATTATGCTTGCCTTGATTTCTTTGTAAAGGCTGCCTATAGAATTTCATATTGATTTTAAGCTGGAGCTGTTTCATTTTTAACTCCTTTGGAAGCTAGGAATCCACTTATGTTAGCCTCTCCTCCCTGTCATTCGAACAGGCATTGGATACCTGCGTTTTGCAAGCTTTACTCCTCTACTCCATGGTAGCTCTTTCAATATAGAACTTGTTGCCTTTACTCTTTTACGTTGTTGTTTTGTTTGAAAAATCCAGACCCGTGTAGTGCACAGTTGCAAGGCTAAGATGATATTAAAAAAATAATATGCAAATGAGAAAGCAAAGAGGATTGCTCTTTTTACTGAGGATTAGCAGAGGGACTGGCAGCCTTACATTGTTCCAGAGAGGGTTCTGAAGAAGTGAGGTTTGCCAAGTAATATGAAGCAAGGCCCAGTTGTCAGTTGAACAGTGAAAGATGGCTACAGGTGTGACTTATTGAAAGCATACCTTCATTTCAATGTTTATCAACTGGCTGTCCTCCAGAAACTCAATTTGGTGTCATTTGGCAACAAGTCTGACCCGAAGCAATGCAGACTCGTAAGTGGTACCAACACTAAGAGCACGATCATTTCGTGATGCCTGGGAACTTACAAAGCCTTTCAAATCCTTTGTCTCGTTTGTTCTTCACGATGGCCTTGTTACATAGGCAGGGTAGATATTAATATGTCATTCTGGAGACAAGGAAACAGAGACGAAGAAAGCACAGGTTAGTCAATCAACAAATATATGGCAGATAGCCCTGGGGCTGCAATTTCAGGTTACTAACACCAAACTTCTTGCTCTTAACCTGAAGAAAGGTCAGCGAAAATCTAACTTGCATGGTCTCTGCATTGCCTTTAGATTCGCAATTCCTTATTTATTTCCTTGCCTTTGTACCTTCAGGGTGTGCTTTTGGATTTATCTCCAGCACAGCAGAGTTACTTTTACCACAAAGGAGAATGACAGAAATCAAGGTCTCCATGTTAAGCATATTATTCTTAACTGCTTAGAGAATTTTCCCACTGGATTGCCCTATTGTATTTTAAATTTTATTTTAGCTCTATTTTCTCGTCTGTAATGTGAAGGGGTTAGGCTCTGTTCCTCTCATTCTATGGTACAGTGATTAGGAGAACGCGGGGTGAAAAAAGAATCAGCTGCAAGTGAATACGATTATCATGGAATCACAAGTACCATGCATTATGCATGTTTTAAAACTGGATATAGTATTTATATTCTAAAGTGTTTCCTTATGAATTACTTCATCCTTCAGTGTGCTGTTTAGTCATCCTGCAAACATAATCCTTTCACAAATCCAAATCAATGTGTTTGTCCTCCGTATAGGATACTTAAAATTTTCAAAATGTGTTTATGTCCAAAGACAAAATGTTTAGTTTTATAGAATTCTCTCCATTGTTAGAGGGCTTTGTAAGGTTGACTCTAAATATCCACTAAAATACTTCCATTTTCCCCTTAGTCATGACTTTCGAGAGTGCTTAAGCGTTAGGAATCATCTTAGATTTCGTGATTCCATCTCCTTTATTTAATGCCTCGCTGCTATCTTTAAAACCAAACCGTGTACTCAGCTTTCAAGAACAGATGAGGTTTGACAAGACTTATGTTGGATTCAATCATTTTTCTTACAAAAATATTTCAAATTTTAAAGGAGGCAAATATCCATTTCGTATTTTCATAATTGCCCTTACTGCATACAGCTAGACTGATGGCAGAAATCTGTTAAACTAATTATTTCTTAGCTGCTAGAACTAGAGGAACTTAAAATATTTAGACTTGAACAAAATAAGATTCGTAAAATCTGCTCTTTTAAAACCCTTGGATAAACACTGACTTGAAAGACTCTTGGGTTACATGTCTGGGATTCATATATGGACTTTGGAAAACAGCAACATCAATGTCGATAAAACAACAACCACAACACAAAGCCCATGGAAATACACTTAAGTAGCAAAACTTTCTCTTTTTTTTCTTGAAATTTAATTTTTGTAATGCTATTAGTAGATTTTCAGTGATAAGCTCATAATTTGACCTTTCATCTTCTCGTTTCTTTATGAGTTTAAATAAGCAGCAACACAAATTGTGAGGAAACTTAGGGCTTAATTTCTTTTTTTAATTTCTACCATTTCATGTACGGAAGTACAAACCCAGGCTATCTGATTCTTTTTCAATTTTTGTGCATGATTTCACCAAAGAATTTATTTGTTGCAAGGGCTATTAGACTACTTTTTCTTCTTAATGTGTACACTGACTTTTTCCCCCCCAACGTTTTTGACATGATGGGTTTTATTCCCTTACGTTCAATTCTAAGGTAGGTATGGCCCAAACTGGTGAATAGCAAACATATTCCCTTAGTGAAATCCATAGTCATTGTCACATCTGTGCACAACCATGGCTGTGAAACCCCAAAGCAGACAAAACTCAGCACTTTTTCTAAGAAATACCCTGCAATATGCAGCTCTGTCCTATTAAATGGCTTGAAGAGGTCCGAATGTTCCTCCACCAACCTGGGTCATCTTCTGCACACATTGCCTGTGATTCCTGGTTTCAGATGGAACTGTTACTCTCAGTGTGCTGAGCTTTGCTTTGAGTCTTAGAGTTTATTCATATGGAAACTCCAGAGATATGAACTGAAATAAAAATACTATGTTCAAAGAGTTGCCTGAAAGTTGAAACCACCCAGCCTCACGCAGCTGCAGCCATTGTGATTCTATGACCAGAGCTTCTTGGAGGCTTACCCTCAGCGAAGTCATTAACAAAGTAATTGCTCCAAATTTTTATAGGCACTTCAACTGGTGATGATAGAGCATGGTTTAATTTTTCTAGTCTTCTCCCTTGTATCTAAGATTTATTTTCTGTGGGGCTTGCTCCAGTACCATCAGAGGAAAAGTACAAAATACAGGAAGACCGGGTCCCAGCTCCAGAGCATTTATTCTGACTCAGATGTTTCTGATAGAGAATCTTCGAGTGGACATAAGAGTAGCCAGCCATGTGGGAACACATATCGATGACTTGGTTGGTAGTACTTCCCCGCTGAGTGCCAAGCTACAGAGGCACTCCCAATCAACTCCCACACAGCTACAGTTTGGTGAACTATTCCAAAAGAAAAGAGCACCGACTGGGGGCTGTGAGATCCAGAAATATCGGAGGAGGGTCTGAAGAAAGCAAATCTCCAAACAAAGCAGAGATATAGAGCTTTAGCTACACCTAAAGAGACGACATGGCAAAAATAAGGAAGAAATAAGCTAAACAAAATATGTGTGAATGTGTTTGTGTATGTAGAATAGATATGATAAAAACATTGTTGTTTTGTTTCATTGTTGTGTGTTTGTTAGTAGTAAGATAGATAGGGGATTGTATTGTGTGCTAAGGACCAGATACCTGCCATTGAATCAAATGAAATGGAATAAGCAAATGAAGTCCTTTAAATAACCCCTAAATACTGAACAAAAAGTGAGAATATAATGTACATAATATCCATTATTTTCTAATGATTTTTGTTGTAATAACATCGCAATTATAGTTTGGAAACTGACTGAAAATATTGGTTGCTGTGTTCTGTGATCCATTTCTGTAGTCTTGAGATTGTCCTGTGAGAGTCTTTTCTCTTTCTATGTGTGTGGTTATATATGTATTTTAGGCTTATATATATGCATATGTATTATATAAAATTAACTTACTTGAAACTCAGTATAAGATATTGAATATACATATATACACCATATACATATATATGTATCTATACCATTTATGATCTGATAAATGAGAACTCCTGGAGAATAAAAAAAAAAGTCTGAAGAGAAATTTTAAATTTTAAAAGATTTTTATATTGAGTTTAAAAACTAAGTTAATAGAACATTCATTTTTGAAAAATGAAAATGAAACATGTTTGATTTTCATCTAGTTTGAAATACTTACATTGATTAAAATGGAGACGTTTCACTCTTAAAATGACTTTAAACTCAATATAAAGTAATTTTAAAAGCAATTTTCCAGCAGAAAACTAAAAGGGCCTGCTTTTTGTCACTGAGTTTTACTTCAGTAATCTAAAAATATGTATTTGTTTAAAACGCCATAATATTTTCTTGATGCTATGTTCTAGCTATTAGGTTGGGAAAGAGTAACCAACTGACTTACGTAGAAATGCACATTAGGCTGAATAGTAAAAGGTACTAATTCCTATCATAAGCATCATGGAATACAGAATCAAGATCAATGGACAAAAAATGGTCATATTTAACAAAAGCAAAAATGTAGGCATCTATTTTTTGTAGGTTTCACAGGACATAAAAGAGAAGATATGTATGGAACGAAAATTGCAGAGCTGAAGTTCTAAAAAGAAAATGAGTTGTTTACAATATGATGAAATCTTTCCCAAAAGTGTCATGGGCAATTCGTTTTCAAAGGTAACCCAGACACAAGTAAGGAGACTGAACAATTTCACTGCACATAAACTAGCATTCAAATATACATTCATGTTTCTTAGACACTTTTGTATTTGGCACTTTTATAAATATGCATTTCTTCTAAACATAAAAATCTTTTTAAAATAATAAAATGTGATCATATAGCAACTACAGTTTGACAATTACCTAATTTACATAATCTTGATTTTTATCTTTGGTTCTTTCAAAGAACTATGAGGTTATTATTCCACTTTGTAGACGAGAAGTCTGTGTACATAATGGAAATACTAAAACCAAAACATTCATTTCGATCACTATTTTCCTTGGCACACCTCACTTTTCTGGAATATAGTGCTGCATACACATTATATATTTAATAAATACCTCATGATAGCTTGATTGATCAATTATTTATTTATTTATTTATTTACATTTTATTTATTTTTAATAGAGAGACAGAGCACAAGTGGGGGAGGGGCAGAGAGAGACACGGAGACACAGAATCCAGAATCGGAAGCAGGCTCCAGGCTCCGAGCTTTCAGCACAGAGCCCAACGCGGGGCTCAAACCCACAAACGGTGAGATCATGACCTGAGCCAAAGACAGAGGCTTAACTGACTGCACCACCCAGGTGCCCCGGTTGATCAATTATTATTAACCATGATTCTTGTCCTGGGAGATATTTACAATTGTGTCTAAGAAAACAGAACAAGTACCTCCTACTTTTCACAAGATCTTTGGGATTTTTTCCAACTTTTCACGGGTCAAGCCCAACAATCTTGAGATCAGCAAACCTCACTTCAGATAAAAATCTTTCCTTCCTCTGAACTCCTCTCCTCTGTCCCCATGGCACCCTCCTCAACGCAGTGCAAACAGTCGAAGGGCTCACTATCAATCACAAAGGACTCACTGAGCAGCATAATGTGCAAAGTAGCACTGGACAGAGGCCTGAGTAGAGAAGGAGTTGGCTTTTCTCTACAAGTGATATGTCCATATGAGTTTGAGCAAGTCATATTCTTACTTGCTCTAGAGTTTAGTTTGTCATCTGTACAGTGGCAGTGTTTGACAGGTTAATTCTAAGATTCCTTCTTTTGAGAGAGAGAGAGAAAGAGAGAGAGAGAGAGAGAGAGAGAGAGAGAGAACGCTCGTGCATGCAGAAAGAGGGAGACAGAGGATCCGAAGTGGACTCCACTCTGACAGTCAAGAGCCCAATGTGGGGCTTGAACACCAACTGGGAGATCATGACCTGAGCCAAAGTTAGATGCTTAACTGACTGAGCCACCCAGGCGCCCCAATTCTAAGATTCCTTCTAACTCTGATGGTCTCTGCTCTATTTATGACGTCTTTATTTCTTGAGGTGGGGGTGGGAGGACATTCAGGAAAATAAATTTGGGAGAGTGGAAACCTTCTGAAATATACAGTTTATTAAACTCATTCTAAAAAAGCACACATTCTATTTTTCTCCTCAACTGCTTTCCTATTTTTAGGTTTATATTTTCAAAATGACACCTTCTGAATAAATAGATGGGGACAATAAAACCAGCTGTAAAAACCACACAGTAAGGTGGCAATAAAATATGAATCATGGTTCCCAGGATCAGTAGCATTGTCAGAACATACATATCACTGGGTACAACACTGACAACTGTAGTGTTCTTCAGGGGTAAGGGGAGGCATGTGCGAACTGAGGACTGAGCAGACATTGAGGTAAAAGGGAAGAAATGACATAAAGGATATTCTCCATGTCTCAGAGCCACTCTGGCTCAGAAAACTACAACTTGGAAGAGTTGTAGCTGGATCCAAGTGTGATTCAGCAGGTAAAGTGGGAGCTATGGAATTGTAGGAGGTAATTTCTGTCTTTGATTCTGTCCTTAACATGATATGTGATGTTGAAGAAGGATATCAATCATATATATATATATATGTATATATATATATATACATATATATATATACACACATATGTGTGTGTGTGTGTGTGTGTATATGATTTTATATATTAACTTTTCATAGTGAAGTGGGTAAAATAATACTATTTCCCTTAGTTGTATTTTTTTTAATAAGACATATTTATAAAAGGTTTTGGTCTCTTTTCCTGCAAGAACACAGTGTAACTAATAAAAAGAACTGTATTCATTTTCTACAATAAATGTTCACGAAATAAAATGAATGGTGTCATGGAGCAATTTGCTAAACTGTATTTTGTAAGTACAAATAGGAATTTTCTGCATCACATACAATTCAGTCTATCGAATTAGGATGAACATTAACCAAAGAGAACACAATACAGGAGCTGTAATTTAATGATCACACTAGACAGCCACCTCCCACATAGCAAGAGGTTATCATAATTATTTACATTTGGGCGTAGAAAGAAGACAAAATGTGTCATCTTTTCGTTTGCTGCTTGCATTCAAAAAGGAAATGATCTTCTCTAAAGAGTGCAGTCAGCAAAATGAATTAATTAAAACTCAGCTTTGGTAGTGGAAACAGAAATTTACATCAAATAAAGAATTCCTCTAATTCAGGAAAAGAGGTTCTTTAGAAAAGAGAAAAATCTTAAAAAGGCATAAAGGAAGTCATGAGTTTTTGACATATCACTGTAGCCACATATTCAACAGTTAACTCACGTGGTAATGGAACTCTGAAGCGTCTACACCTTGTCTCCAGTCTTTCTTTCAACCTCAGAATTTCCAAGGTTTACATTTAGTATATACACTGTACCTGGACACAGATAGATATTTATTAGAACGTGTATTAGAACCAAGGAGGATAAACAGAATGACATTCTGAGTTGACCTAAAATAAGGAATTTTTCCTTTCCAGCTGCTTTTGGATAATCAAACTTCTATTTGATTAGAAACTAGAGTTAGGGATAAAAGATAATTGTAGATAGAAGTGCTTTCCCCAATCTCCTAGTGAAATAACCCTCCTTGATTCCAATCTTTTCTAAACATTGAATTGAGCAGAGTTGAAGAAAAATCATCTTTTGGTAGATGTTCTTCCCCATTGAAGTAGTTTGAAGGATAATGATGTCACTCCATTCTCATAAATATATCCTCATTAGTCTACCAAGGAAGAGTAAGGTCATGATACCCAGCACAGCTGCACGGACTATGGGATCGGGGTGATGAGACTTTCTAGTCTATTTATGAGAAAAGAGTAACACAAAGGGCCAGGACCAGAACTGGTTAGACAAAATGTAGAGCAGCGTGGAGTATTGTAATGTGCTAGAAAATGGAACATTTCCAAAAATGGTAGATTGAGTGGTTTTCAGAAATGGGGGATTTGGGCAACTAAGGAGGCAGGTGAGAGTCCTGGGAAAATTGTACTTAATTAGAGATCAATTTTACCTACTTCATATCTCTTCCCAGAACTTGCTCTAGGAAACTTTACTTAGTGGTCATTTTTATTTCATATTCTCCGAATACCTGACATTTGGTTAGATTTAGCAATCTGAAGTTACATATTATCTTATGCAATGCTTCACAAACAGCATCAGAAAGTTGTGTCCCTTTGAAAGTCAAAGATCATATCCAAATTCAAATGAGCTATATGAGATAAACAATTTGTCCATAATTTCAACAAGTACTTACTGAGTAACTACAATATGCCACACATACTTGCAGGTGCTGGGGCTACTTTAGAGAATGCTTACAAATATCCCTGACCTCACAGAGTTTACATTCTACTGAAGAAGGAGAGAGACAGTAAGCAAATACACGTGGAAAATACCTAGAATGTCAAAGGATCATAAGTTTAGAGAGGAAAATAAAACAAGGAGAAAAGATAGAGTTCTTAACCTGGCAGATGGGGTGGAGATGTGCAATTTTCTCTAGAAAGGTCAAGGAAGGCCTTGCTGAAAAGGTGGCTTTTATGCCATATGCGAAGAAGCTCAGGACAGATTTATGTATGGCATTCAAAAGAAGCCTTAAGCTTTTCAATGATCTCATATGAGCTCAAATATCAATGCAACTTACATGAGTTTCATTTAAGTTGATTCTTTACCTCTATCAATGTAGATTCACTCTCATCAAGTACATATTGCAAAATACAGTCATTTCCCACTGTCCTACATCTTATCTAAGAAAGACTGCAAATCTAAAATCTTGTGATATTTATTAGTTATCTTAAATCTTAACAATTGTCATTTCTCTATGAAAACAGTTACCCCATGAAGAAAAATATAACCTTAGTCTTTTATTGTAATGCAGTGATGCATCTAGCAGAAAGCATAAAACAGAATTAAGAGACCTGGGTTCTACTTGTATGGTTCATACACACCTATTAACCTCAGTGTGGAAGTTTCACCTTATTTGGAAGACAGAGCATTGGATGACTTCAACATTTCCAAAAGGGTGTTCCTCAGATCACTGGTGGTGGAGACACTTTGGAAAAAAAAGCAACTAATGGTCAACTAAGTATGAAAACATCACTTATCACACAGACTCTAATTGGAGAGTCCAGTGCAGGTTAAAGGATCTGAGGAGGTACTGAATAAAAGAAGCCCATTGAACCACAAACTTCATTTAAGTATAAATCTCCTAAACATACTGCAACAGACCTGCAAAAAGCTCAGATAAATCATAAAGGCTCATGTTTCCTACAATTTGGAGATAGTGTTTTGTTCTTTTCTATGATGTTAGTGCCATCCTATCAATAGAGATGGGCTAAGTTATAATGAGCTTAACAACTATGGAAAATATCAAGGGTTTAAGACAAAAAAGTTATTTCCTACTCATGCAGCTTGTTCACTGGGGATTGGCTTCAGCCTCTGTTCCATGTTCTTACTGCAGTCCGCAGTGGGCAAAGCCGTCGCAGTCTAGGGCATCACCAGTTGCTGTGACAGGAGGAACGAGAGCCCAGTGTGACCTAATTTTAAGATGTGGTTGGAAGTATATGTTTCACATGTACTTGGAAAGAGTACAGATATTTGGCGAAAGAACGAATGACTCCATATTTACCTCCTGAAGCAATTTCACAGTTAAACTAAATCTAATGGAAGGTGGTGGCTTTGATGTCGTTGGATGCTGGATTTTGTTGCATTCCAATCAAGATCATTGGACTATTTTCTTACAGCCAATAAGATTACTTGTGGAAAAAATTTATCCTTCTGAGACCTGTTTTCAAGTTCTTTTAGGGTAGCTTTAGAATAGTCTTTTTTCCTAGGGCTAATTTAGCCTGACTTCTTTTTTTTAATTAAAAAAATTTTTTTTAATGTTTTTATTTATTTTTGAGACAGAGAGAGACAGAGCATGAGCAGGGGAGGGACAGAGAGAGAGGGAGACACAGAATTTGAAGCGGGCTCCAGGCTCTGAGCTGTCAGCACAGAGCCCGCCGTGGGGCTCGAACTCACGGACTGTGAGATCATGACCTGAGCTGAAGTCAGACGTTTAACCGACTGAGTCACCCAGGCGCCCGTAACTTTTTTTAAATGCTTATTCATTATTGAGAGAGAGAGACAGAGCATGAGTGGGGGAGGGGCAGAGAGAGAGGGAGATACAGAATCTGAAGAAGGTTCCAGGCTCCGAGCTGTCAGCACGGAGCCTGACATGGGGCTCGAACTCATGAGCCGGGAGATCATGACCTGTAGCCTCACTTCTAAGGTATAACCCTTAGGTGGCCTCTACTGAATGTTCTGAGTATTTCAGGAGAACTCTCTACTCTGGCTAATGGGAATTTCAACAGTTCTGGACTAGTGTAAACTCAGGAAATTATTCATTATCTAGCTGCCCAGAAATTGTTCTCAGAAGTTGCTCTTGCCTTGCCTCTTGGAGCCTCACTCTGTGCATACTAAGTTTTGTGTTATGCTAAAGAGTCAGAAAGACTGCTCTGCACATTTTCTGGAGCCCTTTTGCTGCATAACTCCCTCCTGCAAATGCCTTGCAAATTCTAGTGCCCTCTTCGCTCAGAGAGGCCTCCAGGCTCTATTTGGGTTTCCTTTTGCTGTGCTACAGCATAGAAATTTCTAGGCAGACAGCCTAAGAAATTGTAGGTCTTATTTCTTTTGTTTCCTTTCTCTCAGGGATCACAGTGCTGTTCTGTCTATTGTTTAAAGTATGAAAATAGTTGTTTCCTATATTTTGCCCAGTTTTCTAGTTGTTTATGGCAGGAGGTTAATTCAAAATCCTGCTATTCCCTTATGGCTGGAAACTCATGCCTCCTAAATCTAAATTTAGCTCCTGTTTTAGAAACACTGTTTTTCAGCATGGCAGAACACCATGTCTTGGAGGTCAAAAAAATGGATTTTTTTGTTTTTTCCTGGGAGAACAGAAAGCTATAAACGTGATAAACTCCAATACTATACTTCTATTCCCTGAACTGTAACTCTTGCAACCAATAGGAAAAGTATATATTGACCTAAGCAATTGTCAAGATATGTAAGCAAAAAGGCTATTTCTAAGACAACCAACCTATGTATTCCTCAAGGATTAAGACACAGTAAAAATATTCTAGATCTTGTAAATATTTACTTTGAAGCGATGCAAAAGTAAAATATATTATCAAAGAAGTAGTATGAATTTAACCTGGAAATAAATTGAGTGACCGGATGAACGAAAGGTGACAAGAAAAGATGAGGTGTTGCATCTTTTCGTAAAGGACGGTGTTACTCCTTTAGCATCGAAGGCACTGAAGGGTTGGTTTTAAACATACAGATGGAGTGACAGGCTTCTCATAAGAATTCTGGAAAGAATAAGAATAAGGGGGAAAACGAATGAATTATATATAGTAATAATAAACAATGAATAATGAATCATTCACTGTATAATTTCCATTCACCAAACACTGTTCTATGCACTTTGTATGTGGACCTCATTGATCTTTACAGGTACAACACTATGAGGTGGATATTATAACCCCATTTTATAATTATAGAAACTGAGGTGATAATTATAAATTAAATAAACAAAGATAATAAGGAACTTGACCTATGGTGACACAGCTACTTAGTGGCAGAATCAGGTTGTAAATCTATAGGATGGCTCCAGTGCCCACAATTTTAACCCCAGGGCTATGCTGGCTCTCTGTACTTGGGACCAAATGTAGACGAGCCCACCAACACTGAAAGTAAGAACGATCCTTCTGGAAGTTAATTTGTAAATTTAACAACACATGGAGAAGTATGAAAGTCATGCTCAAGAGGATATCCTTCAAGCCAGCACTACTTGACACACTCTCGTTGAGTGTGTTAACACATCCCTAAAAAAAAAAAGAGCAGAAAAGTCTAAAAAGGAAGATACTGTTCAACCATGAAAGCACTGAATAGCTAAATTTGGTGTCAAGAGAAGAGAAGACGATTCCTTGGTTCAAAAGAGCAAGTTGCTGTTCTCAGAGGTAGGCATCCCCTTTTATTGCAAAGGTAGATGCCTCAGACCTTCTTGGGCTAAATCATTTTTAATTTTTTTTAAACGTTCATTTATTTTTGAGACAGAGAGAGACAGAGCAGGAACAGGGGAGGGGCAGAGAGAGAGGGAGACACAGAATCCGAAGCAGGCTCCAGGCTCTGAGCTGTCAGCACAGAGCCCGACGCGGGGCTCGAATTCACGGACCATGAGATCATGACCTGAGCTGAAGTCGGACGCCCAACTGACCAAGCCGCCCAGGCGCCCCTTGGGCTAAATCATTAAAAATGAAATCCTATATTTCTATAGCATTAGGATCATGCACACTAAGCAACTTCCTCTTCACGATTATTTTTCAATCTAGTTGCCTCTGTGGAAAGAAGATGCTGGGCAGGGGATGTAAAATATACCTCAACAGAAATTAAATTTTCGGTACCATAATTTAGTTACCTAAAGGCTTCAGATATTTAGTTATTTTTAGTCTTCGCTATCTAATACAATGAACTAGTGGTGCCTGGGTGGCTCAGTCGGTTAAGCATCTGACTCTTGGTTTCGGCTCAGGTCATGATCTCACGGTTCGTGGGTTCAAGCCACGATATATTGACTACAACTGCACGCTATTCTTTACACTTCTACTGTCCCCACTGTTGCAGCCAAACGGAAAAGGAGTGTTATTTGGTTGTGCCATTGTGTGTCTAGTGAAGTTATACAGTTTTGAAGATTCGAATGAATATTCAGAATTATCACCATAGGACTAACACTTAGCACTTACCATGAGCCAGACATCATCCTAAGAGCTTTATATTCTTTATCTTATTAAAGCCCTGTGATGTAGATCCTGTTATGAGCCTCATTCTGCAGAAGAGAAAATTGAGGCTGAGTGAAATTTAATACCTTGCCTAAGTTCATGGAGCTAGTGTGGAGATCTGAGCTCTGTCACCTCCAAAGCCTGTGTATGCTCTCTAACCTCTGCTATGCCTTTTTCCAATGCCACCAGAGTCAGAAATGAAAGAAAACAGTATTTCCTATGTTCTGTTAACTCAAAATGCTGCAAAGAACAATTCCACTTCCCTACCTTATGGTCAGCTATAGTCAGTTCAAGTTTTCCATTCTGCTGGAAGTTCAGTGGTGGCCTACCTCTATTCTGTTTCTCCACACATGAGGTGATGACTGATGAATTACTTTTCTTTTCTTTCTTCCTGTGATTTAGATTGTGAAGAAGAATAAAAGGGTTACAATTCCTAGGCCCAAAGTAGAATTTACTGGAAACGAGAATATGTGTAATAATTTCCAAATTGTATTTACGGATACCATTTTGTTCTATTGATTGGAAACCATACCCAGCACAGGGATTCATACAAAGGAGATAAGAGAGAATGAGAAATTGAAACGCAGCATTGATGGAAGTTTCCTAACGGCAAACAAATGAGAAGGCTGTGCCATCCCAGGGGGAGTGGGGGTGGACCTGATGCCCGAAACAGTGAGAGCTGGGATTGAGTCAACTGCAGTGAATCCCGTAATTACTAAATTAGACTGTTCCATTTCTGGATAATGCATGCTGCATTTTGATCTTGATTTAAAATCCAATTAGTTCAGGATCATCACTCCTGTTAGTTCTAGCTTCTCTCTGGTGGCTTTGAGAATCAGGCAATAGATTAGTACTTGTGTGGGTTCTTTGTAGGCCGTCTTTGAAGACACGGCTTTTTAAAGCTATGGCAACAGGTGTCCTTCCTCCCACTCTTACATATTTTACTGATTACTCTTTTGGTTTATCCTCAAAATTTTTCTTAAGTCACAGTCACCAATGAAATGCTGCATTGGCACACATTTTGGCTTTTCCAATAAATAGTGACAACCAACCATGACATTTATCCTTGTAATTACTGCCTCTTTTTAAATTTTCTGTTTTATTTTCTATGTAGTTCGCCTTTATGGATTTGCGTTATTTTTAATTCTCTTGTTTTTATTTTCAAAATCATTAATCAAATTTTACTTATATTATGAAGAAAAGGACCTTCAAGGGAAAACAATGGATTTTAGGTTTGTCAAATATGGGAGACGGAGACTTCTGGAAATGAGTGTTTGTTTTCTGGTGAGAGTGAAAGGGAACTTCAGGCAGCCCAATGACATGGCTTCAGTTTGTTCACATGACTGTATTAGTAAGTAACTAATTAAAGGCAGTGTGAAACAGCTTCAATAGAAAGACCTCAGGATTTACATTTAAACATTTTTTTAATGTTTACTTATTTTTAAGAGAGAGAGAGAAGAAAGAGAGACAGAGACAGAGACAGAGACAGAGGTCAAGCAGGGGAGGGGCAGAGAGAGAGGGAGTCACAGAAGCCAAAGCAAGGTCCAGGCTCTGGGCTGTCACAACGCGGGGCTCGGACTCACGAACTGTGAGATCGTGACCTGAGTCCAAGTTGGACGCTTAACTGACTGAGCCACCTGGGCGCCCCAATAGGATTTACATTTTAAAGTGTATTAATCTGTGTTTCATGATTATGAAATTATTCTGAATGTAGTTTTGCTTTTTCTCATTGAATACATACAGGAGAACTTCTGGAATGGTGACATAATACATACTTTGAAAATATGTTCTCCATAGTGAAGTGCGAAGAGTTATAGACTACAATAATTTTATACCACAAGAAAGAAAACAGGCATTTTTTTCCTCCATGGGTTTGCTGAAGAAAATGTAAAACATTGATTGAGAGCTACTTGTTAATTCACACTAGGGAACCATGTAGATTACTTAATTTTGAAAATTACAATGTAAACAAAACCAATGCCATAAAGGAGTTCAAGGGCCCTACATCAAAATAATATTTTGTTCATTTACTTTGACAAGTGTGGTTCATATACTCAAAGTGTTACTTATGATTATATTGCATTTGAATTAACAGAGTGCATTTCATCAAAATAATGAAATCTTAGTGATATAATAACTCATGGAGAAAGTTCATCACATTTTTCTGATACAAATATTTTAAACAATTTATACGCATTTATGGGCACATTAATGTTACCCCATGTCTCTCTCTCTCAGGCTTCCTCTCTCCCTTTCTCACTTTCTCATACATAAAGGATTAAACTTAGCAATTTTGCTGCCTTTTCATCACCTCATAGATTATGATTAACATTAAACATGATTGTGTTTATGATAATGCATGATAATTCATACATTTCTGTATTCTTAGTCTGCATTTCTTCATATTTTCAAAAGTAGTTACCATAGCTATGGCTGTGTAGCCAATATCATATTGTGACTAATAATTAAACCAAACTAAATCTATTAAAATTATGTTCCTAGTAAGTTACATAGTTTAATACTATGCATCAGCCAAGAAATGGAAAGATGGGATAGCGTAAGGATATTAAGGAAGGCAGAGATGTAGGGTTTCATCATTTAAAACATTCCATTTTTATTAAGCTTACATTTCATAAAATCGGTTAATTTGGTTTCTAGGTTCAACCTTTTCTGTTAATTTTGTACACCTTCAGAGAAAGAATATAGAAACAACGTTTTATTGTTATTTAAAAATTATTGTTTTTTAAACTTTATCCTAGTTACCAAAATACTGGAATAGACAGAATAAAAATTAGGTGAGAAATGAAAGCAATTAAAAATTATCTAGAAACAATTAAATGCTATCTATATATAGAAAGCAATACAGATTTATGCATGTTTAGTTATGGTGTGGCATACCATGACATTTATTTTAAAGAGGGATTTCTAAAATAAATTATATCAGTAATACTTTTTTGTGTGTGGATTGATTCAGTTCATAGTCTAAATGACTTAAAAGTTCCCAGTCTTCAAAACATGCTACTTTTGCTTATTAACTAAGAAATAATATAACAGTGTCCCACAAATTAATATCATATTAATATCATCATAATATCATTATTAATCAATATCCAACTGAATTGTTACTATTAATTAAAAACACTCAATATACATTTTCTTGGTGGGGCATGCTCATACTAACATTTTTTATGAATTTACTATGTCTAGTTGAGGTATTCTAATACACTTGGGCCTTGGGAGAAGGAACAAGTTGATATGAATGGAAGCTATAAAACTCTTCATGAGGAATAAAGGGGAAATCTCAAAACTCATGCCCTAAGGACAGAAGGTCAGGAGTGTTATTTCAAGCTTCAAAATATACTAGCATTTTATTGAACTATCCCGTTCATCTGCTAAGAAGAAAAATATCAAAATCAGTTTGTCTATTTGAATTAAAAAAAATCAAATATCAGAATATAGCAAATTTACTAAGGTAAAAACTTTATATCCCCTCAAAAAAACTTACAGAAGTAAACAAGCGATTTCTCTTTATGATCTGCGATGTTAACATCACTGAAGAAGTCCAATTCTAAGAAGCTTGATTTTAGGCAGAGTTCCATCTGCAAAAGCATCGTAATAACTAAAGACATACTAACTTAACTGCTGTTCTGCATGACACTTTATTTCAGATAACGTCATAAGGATGTGGATTAAGCCCACGAAGCCAAGTTATAACATCTACCATACAACTGAATAGTTTCAGTTTTTAATATACAGACAATTAATATAACATTTATTTCCCTGTTTCTTTTACTTTGTTTTCTATTAGGGGTTAGAAGTGAACATACTTATTTACTTACAAAGTGTTTCTAACAGTTTTTAAGGAAATATCCTTTATATGGCAAACAGAAAAGTGGAAATGTATTTCTCTTTTATAATTGCTTATCAAATCTTTTACTTCCAGTTTATAAGGGATGGCCTAGAATACTTCTCAGATTCCTTATCAAGATTCTTTACTTCTAAAGAAAGAGAAGGAGATTTCATTCATTACTGGCCCAACTTTGCTCTTTTAGGAAGGAAATGAGTAGAATCTTCTGGATTAGTTTATCCATAACGAATGCATGGATATTGCCGGTTTCTACCAGAGAGTCACAAAGATAGGAGATGGCTCTGAAAAGAAAAGTGCTAGTCTCTGGGGATCAGAATTCTTGTACCTGTCAGAAAGTTAAATGTGTCTCAGCTGAAGGCAGCTGTTCACTTAGACTTTCAAAAGAGAAACCCTTTTGATGGATTAAAAAAATTATCCACACATACACATATATTGCAAAATGTCAAGGGTGTGTGCAAATCAAGGATACAGATATGGCTTGCTTTAGCAAGAATGAAGAAGTAGTTATGAAAAAAAAGATTTCCTTGCCCCATTGGTACTTTATTTCAACTACATTAGTCTGGCCAAACTCAATATTCCCACATCAGTTTTGGCTGAGGCCCTTTCTATTACGGTGGGAGATGTGAAGGGTGTGAACACATAGCAACTCCTGGATAATTAGAGTAAGTGGCAGCATCTTGGAGGACATTGATGACTTTAATATATAGTAAGGTGTTGGGTGTGTAATATAATATATATTTAAATCATGTCATGATTCAAAGAATCTAACAAGCTCTAAGAAAGTCACGCAAAGCTAGTTTCTACTCTGTTACGAGCCACTTAAGTTACCTGCATCCATTATGTAAATGTAGGGTTTAATGTAAGTTTCACTTGTCTTTGGAAAGGGTCTGAAAACATTTTATTTTTGTGGTTTCCCGTAGCTTAACAATACTGTCTATCACTTTGGTTTTCAGAGTTGCAGGGCAGGGTTGGGATTATTTGAGGGTTCTGGGAAAGAAGGAACCTCATTGAGATGCGGGCTATCCTGAGATTCAACATGAGGACAGTGTGTTTGGTTACCCTGGTCTATTGGCAGGAAGGGGCACCAAGAGCGAAAAGTTACTCTCCACAGCAGGGCTGATAACTCAGGTTCAACAAGAAGCCACAGGCATTCGTGGATGGTGTGAATTCTGACAGAGGGCATGTCCTTCAGACCCACTGTGGTGTGAGACATGAAGAACAATACATGTTATGGATGAAGACAATTATAACATTAGAACCCATGGCTATCGAGGGCAAGAGGTCTAGGTCAGCAAGTACATCACTGCAGTTGTGAGACCACAGGCAAACCATTCATACCCAATTTTCTTTATTTGTTAAAGAGGATTTTTTTTTCGTATAGGGTAGAGTGAGTGATTGATGATACATGTTAAGTGATTAGCACAGTGCCTGGCATTTATTATATGCTCACTAAATAGTTGATAAAGATATGCACTGGTTATTACCGGATAATATAGAGAAGCAACATACTGTGATGAAAAGTACTCCTTTTTCAGGATCAGAAGTCCTGGTACAAATTTGGCCTTTCAGTGAATTTAGACAGTGCCTTACAGATATCTAGTGTTTTAGAGAGAGAGAGAAAAAAAAAACATTTGAAAACAGCACACGATTGGGGCACCTGGGTGGCTCAGTTGGTTAAACATCTGATTTCAGCTCAGGTCATGATCTCATGGTTCATGAGTTCGAGTCCTGCATTGGGATCTCTGATGTCAGCACAGAGCCTGCTTCGGATCCTCTGTCTCCCTCTCTCTCTGCATCTCTCTCTCTCTCTCTCTCTCTCTCTCTCTCTGTCTCTTGAAAATAAATAAACATTAAAAAAGAATTAAAAACAGTACATCATTTACTCACTCTCTCTGCCTCAGCATTCTCATCTGTGATATTGGAGAAACAGTAGCACACGCCCCACCTACTTTACACACTGGCTGTGATTATGAAATACATTGATAACTTTGTAAGCACCATGTAAATGGCAGTTATATACTTGTTAATTATTATCCCTTTCATTTTGAAGAGGTGGTGTTGAACAAGGCTCCAAGGGAGAACATACATGGTCAGAGGTGAAAACTTTGTGACTCTACCCAAAATAAATTAAGTTGAGGCACTGAAGATCCCAATATGCAAACAAGTTCAAATGAAATTAACTGATGAAAAAGGAAGGGTGATTTTTTTCAATTAGCTGTAGGTGATCGTATCTAAGCGAATTAATTTGTATTCGCTAAGCACTTAAATGAATTAAATGTATTTATTAAGCGCTTGTAATAAAAATGACCCAAGACAATAACCTTTACGGGAGCAGCGGCTGGCTCTGTCTTTGCTTACTTACCATTCTGTCTCACGGTCTAGCTTTGAGTAAATGAACAACACTGTGTTTGCTGTGTTGAGGGAAATACTGAAATGCGAGACATGGTCCCTACACTACCTGTCTCTCTTCTTCAAACATTTATTGAGAAGCTATTATATGACATTCTGCTAGACTAGGGAAACAGGCAAACAAGAAATAGACCATCGCATTGACAAGTTAACAGCCCAGAGAGAGATTTACATGTAGAAAGATGAGATGAATATGATACAATGTGACAAGTGATATAAGAGCATAGCAAGTGCTGTGGGAGACTCATGGATAGAGCACTTTACTCTGCCTACATCAGACTAGTCACTTCTATATAAAACATCTGGAGAACCACACAAAGCTGTGTATACTCAGGTGGGGGAATAAATATTGCAAGAAAGCAGAGATGAGAAGCCTATTTCCATTATAGATCTAAGACTACACTGTACAGTATCAGTTGCCAATAGGAAAAATCGTGTCACGCCTGACCTATGGAGCAATGGGAAAAGAAATATGGAATCTCTCTAAGGAAATCTTTTGCTGGGTTAGAGTCATGGGGGTCAGGCACCTGATCCCAATGTAGTGCTCAACTGACCCCCAAATTAGAGAGTGCCTGGAACAAATCTTTTTGATCATACCAACAGTCTGAGCAGTCACATACTGTTAGTGCATTTACAGTTTTAAATCCTTGAAAATATTAGGTTATGCCAAGAAAATGGAAGAACAGGACTACTAAAGACCATCAGCCAGTATAGGAGATTTTGGCTCCTCTTCCATCAACGAGACAACTGAAGACTTTTTTTAAAGCTCCTGACTCACAGCCTTCCTGTCTGTCTTCATCCCTACCTTCATTCCTTGACTTCAGGAACCGCCCCCCACCCGCCATGTTTGAGTCCGTCCTCTCCAATGTCCTAGTCCTCTATCCCCTCTCAGCTACCTACTCTCTTGCTCATACCCTAACTTATATACTACAGTCAACACTTCCACACTACCTAAATCTGGATTTTGGACATGCCACTCTTTGAAAACTGGGCATCACCCTTGATAACCTCTACACTTCAACCTTTCCCCTACCCATTGAATCCATCACCAGGTCTCATTGGTGCCATGTCAGAAATATACCTTACATCCATCCGTTCTCTCCTTCTCTCATTACATCACCTTTGGCTAAAGCACCATCGATCACTTAGATACTATTAAACTTGTAACTGTAGCTTAACAAACCTGTTAGCAATCCTAATAAAAATACTAGCACAGTTAAGCAGACATGCTAAATATTCTATTACAGAAAAATTAGAGTAAACATAAGATTTATTTACCTTTAAAAAAAGGAATTTGCCTTAAAAGGAAATGTAAATAAAGCTTAAAGCGCCTGAACCGACTCAGTGCCCACATTACACTGACATCCATTCACCTTTTTATGACCACATATGAGCTAATTTATATTACAAAAACATGATTGCAGCAAGTGATGGTTCTCTGTAAACTCTCTAAAGGCCAATATTCTGTAAAAGTAATCTTAAATTTGTCAAGAAATTTTAGAATCATTTGAATTATTAATTAACCCGAATGAATTCATATATGGTGAAAAGTCAGATACTCTGAGTTTTAGTATCTGTTGTGCCACGTAAGAACCATGTGACCTTGACTGTTTGATGATGTTTTTTGAGGAGAAGAGGAAACAATTACACCTGACTTGCTTTCATCATGGGATTATGATGACCAAATGAGTTATAATGAGTAAAAATAAGATTATGTAATGAGCATAAGGAATATAAAATGACTTTGAACTGAACAATACTACATAAACGCAAGTTGTTTAGATATTTAAGAGCAAAAATTCATTACTGGCAATTGCTAAATCTTGTCTGTGCATATCAGTGTATATCTGTGTATAGCAAAAAGAGCACAGCTTCTAGGGTGCATGTCTAGGAAACTCTGCCTTTAAACAGAAATGCCATCCGAACACCCAAAGAACAAAGATCAACCTTTACTTAAGAACCCAAGTAATCACAAGAGGAGCAAAGGGGACAAATATTGCAACAGGATAAATGTTAAGCCTACTGAATCAGCCTGGAAACTGAGGCACATTTCCACAGCCAGTGTATTCCGTCAGGGAGCTTTTGTGACAGTGGAATGGCCCGAGGAGGCTTTACTCTGAGCCAGCAACAAGGACACAATGCATAGGGCTTCGACGGCCAATGGGAAATGCATATTTGGTGACAATTGTCCATAAGCATTTTCTACTGTACAAGGAATCAAAGACAATATTACAGGGAGACATGGCAAGTCACTCTTTCAGATCAAAGTCCATATATAAATATACCTATACGTATATCATCTATATCTGTATTTTTAATTATTAAAGGGCAAAGCAGGAGTTAAGGCTAAGATTCAATATGTAAATGGAAGAGTTGGGCACTCTGAGTAAGGTTTGTTTAAGTGGGTGAGTAGTTCAAAACCAAATATAGAGTAATGGAAAAAGTCCCATAGATTATAGGTCTCAGAGGCAAGCACTGAAAAAAAGTGACTGCAGATGATGGATTAAAAAAATGGACTCAATTATCTAGTGACTTGATGGCCTTGAAATAAAAATCAGAGGGATGGATAAGGGAATACAGTCATTGGAGGAATCTAATTTGGTGTTCAAACGGGGCTTGAAAACCTCAGAGGAACAGATTGCAGTTAAAATTACAGATAATGTTTCACTTTGTTTTAAAAATGAGTCATTGGAAAAAAAAAAAAAGCCTACATTTGCTTGGTCCTCTCCTCTGTGCAGGAATTAGAACCCTAAAGAAAAGGCTAGGAGTATTTCAACATCCCTTTTTTTGGCTTCATTCATTTATTTTTTAAATCATTCGTGCAATATGCAAATAATTAGTGCGCTTTGTAGGTGCAAGTCGAGGATAATGTTAGATGAGTAGTTACAATATAAAAGCACAAATCAAAGCCGAAAACTGAGAACCGTGATCCCATATAGCAAGTGCATAAAGTTTCATGTAAATAAAATACTTTCACAGACCAATTTTCCTTTTGTATTTATTTTCAGTGAAAAAATTAACTTTAACAGAACAATGCATATTTATGGTTAAAAATATTTAATAGCAAAAATATACACATGCACACATCCATATCATTCTTGCCTAAACTCAAGACCTAAGTTCTATACCTTAGAGATAATAATAATTAATAATTTCCATAAAAATTTCCTTAAAAATACTAAGAGTGCCTGGGTGGCTCAGTTAGTTAAGCATCCTTTGGCTCAGGTCATAAATTCTCTGTTGGTGGGTTCAAGCCCCGCATGGGGCTCTGTGCTGAAGGGTCCGAGCCTGGAGCCTGCTTCAGATTCTGTGTCTCCTTCTCTCTCTGCCCCTCCCCCACTCACACTCTTTCTCTCTCTCTCTCTTTCTCTCTCTCTCTCTCTTTCTCTCTCTCTCTCAAAAATAAATAAAAATTTTTTAAAAATTAAAAAAAATACTAAGATTCCACTATTCATACTCTTCTGCAACTTGGCTTTTGTTTTGTTAACAATATATATTTGAAACTTTTTCATGTTAGCCCCCCCAAATTAAGTAATTTGTTTTCAGCTTAGTTTTCCATCTCCTGGCTATGGCATAATTTTTGTAGTAATATGAATGAATATACAGTTTTTAAAAATTATCTTTTTATTGCAGGCAGTGCTGCAATATTCATCTATGCATATCTTTCCCTTGTCCCAGTTTTTCTATTGGATAAATTCCTGCAGTGGAAATTCTGGGTGGAAACCATGACCATTGAGAAATTAGGATGACCGTGTAGATTGCAAAGTTAGTTGCCAAATTTGCATCATATGTGCATATTCATATTTTCACATCACTTCCGGTTCACCCTTGCCAACACTAGGTATCATAAAACTTTGCAATTCTGTCAAATGAATAAAGGATAAATCACATCTCGTTTAGTGTGTGTTCCTTGAAATACAAGAAATAAATAATGTACGTTTTTAACATATTTTTTTAAAAAAACTATTCTCTTCCCACAAATTTGACACCCCTTTCCTTGCCTCCCTCCCTCCAAATCACAAGCACAGTGAAAGGCACCCAGTGGAGGAAGCAGCCTTCGCAGTACAGACCCCTACTCTCCAGCCATGCTCCTCAGGAGAGTCTCTCCTGCCCGGGGACCCCCTCTCTGCTGGTCTCTTTTTCCATCTGCACCCCAGGAAGGTGTGGGGAGTCCTTGCAGATTCGTGGACGACTTACTGAGGTTTCTCCTGAGCCACAAGAGCAGTGACTACATTTTATTTTATTTAACCACACTCGTAAAGCGCTGACTCTGTGCCACGCACTGCTTAAGGCTTCTACAAATGTTAACTCATCTAACCCTCTTAACAGCCCAGTGAGGGAGAGACCATTATAAGTGACACTCACAGATAAGGAAACTGAGGGACCTGGTGGTTAGGTGGTTAGGAAGCAGCCCAGGGTCGCAGATTTGGAACCCAGGCTCTATGTATGTTGAAGTCTGTCCCTTGGCATTCATATTACTTGCCTCCTTCGGAGAGGTGGTGACATCAAACAGCTCTGAGGAGACCCATGTGGACCCCTGGTGACACCCGCCCCTCCCTCTCTGCTCTTAATCCTGCCTGAGAATCCCATTCGGGTTTCTCAGGATTGGGATACTCAAAGCTAAGAAGCAGAAAACTTTTCTCTCCCTGCTACTCCCCCTCGACAAGTTTAGGACTCTGCCCATCTCTGTCCTCTTGCATCCCTCCTATTCTTTTTTTTTTTTTTTTTTTTTTTTTTTTGAGGTGTTCATTTTATTTTTTTATTTTTTTTTTTTTATGAAGTTTATTGACAAATTGGTTTCCATACAACACCCAGTGCTCATCCCAAAAGGTGCCCTCCTCAATACCCATCACCCACCCGCCCCTCCCTCCCACCCCCCATCAACCCTCAGTTTGTTCTCAGTTTTTAACAGTCTCTTATGCTTTGGCTCTCTCCCACTCTAACGTCTTTTTTTTTTCTCCCTTCCCCTCCCCCATGGGTTCCTGTTGAGTTTCTCAGGATCCACATAAGAGTGAAACCATATGGTATCTGTCTTTCTCTGTATGGCTTATTTCACTTAGCATCACACTCTCCAGTTCCATCCACGTTGCTACAAAAGGCCATATTTCATTTTTTCTCATTGCCACGTAGTATTCCATTGTGTATATAAACCACAATTTCTTTATCCATTCATCAGTTGATGGACATTTAGGCTCTTTCCATAATTTGGCTATTGTTGAGAGTGCTGCTATGAACATTGGGGTACAAGTGCCCCTATGCATCAGTACTCCTGTATCCCTTGGGTAGATTCCTAGCAGTGCATCCCTCCTATTCTGAGAATGGCCGCGTATGTCATTGTCAGGACAGGGACACTGGAGATTGAAAGGGCAGCTATGAATAATGAAAGTAACAAGTATTGATGGAGATGTACAGCTGTGGACCGGAACTGTTCAGGTGAAGCAGGGGGCACGGCCATCCTACTTCCACGACTTTGCAAAGACTGGAGTTCTAGTAGGCATTCTCCCTAGGCTTCTCTCCCTGGCACTGGGCGGAAGAGACATACATGGAGTGGCTTGGGCACCCTTAACTCTCCCTCCCTTATTTGGGGCCTCAGGTCCCCCTGACCCAGTGTCTGTCCTGTCCTTTCCCGAATAAAGTTTTATATCATAGCTAGAAGCCCTGAAGGATCAAAGATGAGGGAGGCTATAAAAAGCCTCTATAAAGCAGAAAGCTTTGGAGGCAGGGGACATGTCAGGCATTTTGGACTTGACAGATCGGAGTTTAAATCCCACTGTCTCCCTCTACACAGTGTGGCCTTGAGCAAAAGACTTCTTTGGGACTCAGTTTCCCATCTGTAAATGGGAGCAACAGCGCCAATCCACACAGCCGCTGTGAAGAATCAGCGACGTATACAAAGGGAATGTCAACAAAGTTTGTTATTTCTCTGTGATTTGCCTCTTCTTCTGGGTTGGTTTTCTTTTTCTTGTTTATCTGAAGTAAGTCAGAATGCATTAATAGATTTTGCCTTTGCGATATATATTGGGCCTATATTTTGCTGACTTATATTTATATTTTTACCAGGTTTGATTTTTTACTATACAGGAAA
Source organism: Lynx rufus (assembly GCF_022079265.1). Taxonomy (NCBI): domain Eukaryota; kingdom Metazoa; phylum Chordata; class Mammalia; order Carnivora; family Felidae; genus Lynx; species Lynx rufus. The sequence continues at coordinate 201,845,491 of NW_025814823.1, read as the reverse complement.
TGGTAATTATTTCTAGATTACATTTTATAAATGCTTTTGTTTTACGAATTCTAGGTTTGCTTTCACGCTGCAGAAACATAAAGAAATGTCCTCATGATTGCATCTAGTGCTGTTATGCTACCATTATTTTTTGTTTGACTATTTGATCTATATGAAATCATTTTAATAGGCTTGTTGAGGCATAATTAACATATGATAAACTGTGCATATTTCAAGTGTGCAGTTTGATAAGATGGCATACGTATACACCTGATAAATGATCACCACAGTGAAGAGGATAGATGTATTCACTTGAAAAGTTTCCTCTTGCCCCTTTTTATTCCTCTGCTGCCCTGACCCCACTCACACCATGCCCAGGCAATCACCGATCTAATTTCTCCCACTTCAGATTGGTTTTCATTTTCTAGAGTTTTATACAAATAGGGCCCATGCAGTATATACTTTTTTGTCTGGCTTCTTTCACAGTGGGTATATTACGATTCATTCTTGTAGTGGTATTCATCAATAGTTCATTCCTTTCATTGTTAAGTGGTATTCCATTGTATGAATATACAACAATTTGTTTATCTGTTCAGTTGCTGATGAACAGTCAAGTTTTTCCAGTTACTGGTTATTACAGACAGAGGTGTGATGGACATTTGTGTAGAAGTCTTTGCATGGACATATATTTTCATTTCTGTTGATCAAATCCCTAGGGGTGGAACAGCTGGTCAGTTTGGTGGGTGTATGTTTAACTTTTTCGGGAAAGTGTCAGATTGTTTTCCAAAGTGGTTTTGCCAGTTTCTATTGCCACCAGCAACATAGGACAGTTCCAGTTGTCCACGTCCTCTCCCTGACTTGTCGCTGGCAGTTAAAAAGAAATGACCATTCTCATAGATGTGGAAAAGTAGCTCCTTGTAGTTTTCAGTTTCATCGCCCTGATGACCAATGACATTGAGCAGCTTTTCACGTCTTAGCTATTTGTTTAACTTTGGTAAAATGCCAGTCCAAATCTTTTGCATATTTTTTATCAAGATATTTTATTATTGAGTTTTGCAAGTTCCCTATAGATTCCAAATACAAATTTTTATCAGATATATGCTTCCCAAATATTTTCTTCCAATTTGTTTTTTTTTTAATGTTTATTTATTTACCGTGAGAGAGAGAGAGACAGAGAGAGCAGGGAAGGGGAAGAGAAAAAGGAAGAGAGAATCCTAGGCAGATTCTGCACTGTCGGTGCAGGGCCCAATGTGGGGGCTCAGTCTCAACAACTGTGAGATCATGACCTGAGGTGAAATCAAGAGTTAGATGCTCAACTGACTGAGCCACCCAGGCATTTCTTCCAATATGTTTTTCTTATTTTTTATACAGTCTAATGTGTCAGTTTGTTGGATTGTGTTTTTGGTGTTTTAGCTAAGAAATATTTGCCTAACCCAAGGTCACAATTTTTTTTTCTTGTTTTCTTGTAGAAATTTTAGTTTTTGAGTTAAGTCTATGATTCACTTTCAGTTATATTTTTTTTTAACTTAAATTCCAGTTAGTTAACATGCAGTGTAGTCTTGGTTTTAGGAGTAGAGCTCAATGATTCATCTCTTACATATGACACCCAGGATTCATCCATAAAAGCGCCTTCCCTAATGTCCATTTCCTATTTAACCCATTGAATACCTAGTTAGTTCAGCACCAGTTCAAAAAGATCATTCTTTCTTCACCGAACTCTTTGCTTCTTTTTCTTCTGGGTCTTTTTCTAGAGTCTTGATTCTGTCTCACTGCATTTTGCCTGTCTTTACCACAATACCACGCTCTCTTATAATAAGACTTGTAATGAAATAGTGTTAGTTCTTTAACTTTGTTCATGTTTTTTAAAGGTGTTTATATATTCTGGGTCCTTTGAATTACTGTGTGAATTTTAGAAGTAGCTTGTCAGGGCGTCTGGGTGGCTCACTCAGTTGAGTGTCTGACTCTTGATCTCTGCTCAGGTCATGATCTCCCAGTTCCTGAGTTTGAGCCCCACATTCGGCTCAGCGCTGACAGTGTGGTGCCTGCTTGGAATTCTCTCTCCTCCTTTCTCTGCCCCTACCCCACTCGTGCTCTCTCTCTTAAAATAAATAAGTAAATTAAAAAAAAAAAAGAAGTAGCTCACCAATTTCTATGAAAAGCTACTGAGATTTTGACTGGGATTACATTGAATGTATAGATTAATTTGGGGGAAATTTGATAACAATATTGAGTTTTACAAGCCAAGATAATCCAGGAGGGTTCAAAAGTATGGGTCAGGATATAAGAAATCTATGGGGTAGAGCTCAGTCCCTGTTTCCCCTTATACTTGGAGTTGCAAAGAAAAGGATTATTTAATGAAACTGAAAGGAACAATAACGTGGTGAGGGCTGCCTTGGGAGAAGCTGTGATATTTGAGGATATGAAAGATGTAAACACTCTTATCCTCACTGCTCCTCTCTGTTCTCCTTCTGGGTGTCCTTGAGGGCTGAACCCAAGTAGACATGGAGGGGTAGCAAGCAAAGATCATCTATTAGGATGATGATATACTTCTCCTTTGCCTTACAGAATTTCTCTGGTCAAACCATTTTTACATACCTGCGATAGACTCCATTCTGCCATTTTCACATGTCCAATACTATATTTAGCATTTTACCATTAAGATCCATGAATATTATTTACTAATATTCTGTAGTTTTTCTGTTTTGCACTATTAGATTTTGGCATTGACTTTGGAAGACTGGAATTTTTTTTCCTTTTTTTATGTATGATCTAAAATTGTTAGGATAACTACATATTCCTTGCAGGTTTGAAAGAATTGATGAACTGATTTGTGAAACTGTCTGAGGAACGTGTTTTTGGTGATGTGAGAATGACTTGTGATTTTCTCAGTTTCTTCTGTAGTAATTTGTTTGCTTAATTTTTTTGTTATTTTTTCATTTATAGTTTCATAGAAAATTATCCATTTTGCATAGAGTAAAGTTTATATTTTCAATATATTTTTATTTTCCTATGTCAATTAATTTCTTTACTTTTCTTTTTTATTTAGTTTAATTGTCTTTTGTGCTGCATTTATAATCATACCTAATTGTACTTTTAACTTGGTATAGTTATGGTTTCTCATATGGTTTTTGAATAGGTGGCTGTTAAACTATATATTACATCATACTTTCTTGCAAACAACTGGCTGTTGGGTTGCTTTTTTTTCACACTTTTTTAAATTTTATTTTATCTCTGTTAAGTTCATTCTTTCAATACATTTTGTCTTTTATTGGTAGTGAATTGAATACTTAATTGTTATTTCATTGCTTTTTACATACAATTTTAAGACAATGAATTTTCTCTAAGAATAATGTTGGTGATAGCCCATACATTCTATTTTGTGGGAGTTTTCTGTATTATTACTTTGCCAATACTTTGCAATTTCAGTTTTACTTTTTTTTTTTACTTAACATGTTGCAAATATGCTTTTTTGTTCCTAATACCAGATTATCCCAAAAATTTCCTCTTGTGTTCCTTCTAACTTTTCCCGTGTGACTAGCACATTTTTTAAAAAGTAAAATTTTAAACCTAGTTCTATGACCACCAAATTTAAATTCTTTTCCATCCTGAATAATAAAGCAATAAAATTAATATATACTTATTATATATAGGCTCAGAATCCTAAACTATCTCTTTTAAAAATTTTATTGGTCATTTATTTGCTAATGGTTCTATTTCAAAGATAGAACGGTTTAATGAATTTATATATATATATAATATATACAAAAATATAATATATTTTATTGGTTCTAGGATTAACTTTTCTTTTAAACATTGCAACCTCTCTGAAATTGTGAAGCATAATTTAATTGGCAGATTTTTTTTAGTGGTGAATAAACTAATGGTATATATTCCTATTAATAGCATTGAAGTTTCAATTTCAGTGAAATATGGCATCAGTTTATCATAAACAGATATGATCTTATATTAAATCTGAAATATAATCTTATATTAAAATTCAGTTCACTGCTTTAGTAAAAATTGTGTATAATTCATGATCTGTCTGCCCCTAACATTGGAGACTGTTTCAGTGAGAACTTTTACTACATGCAATTATATTTTGAGGATGTAGTTTCATCAGACTATTTATGAATTCCTGAAATAATTTAAGAAATAGTATGGCATGCCAGAAAGAATGCTGTCCTGAGAGTCAGGATACATTATTAGAATGGTTTTGGATAGCTCATCAATACTATTGGCCCATATTCTTTCAGCAGAAAATTGTGAGACGGGACAAGGTGACTAGATCATCCTGTAGCTCCATGAATTCTAACAGTATATGAACCCACTGGTTCTATGAAGCATAGTTTCACTTCATCGTTCCCATGAACAGAGCAGGTAATGGATACATGAGAAAGTGAAGCTTCCAACCTGCACTTGCTATATCAGCCCATCAGGTAAATGCCTGGATAAACAGTAGAAAACAGGTGGGAAACCTTTGCTGTGAGTTTAGAGAGTCTCTAATCTGAAAAACAGAGAGCAGCTACTTCCAAACCATTATCAGCACATTCTGCTTGGAGCCCAAGTTTGCATTAATATGAGCCCTTGATCCACTCTTTGGTCAGTGTTAGCTGTATGACCTATTTGGGTTAGCTCACGTTAAACCTGTTTTGTTTTGTTTTGTTTCCTTCCATAGTCACAAGTGTCCCCATGCAAACTTCTTACCCATGGCTGATGAAGAAAAAGAATAGTGATTCAAAGAAAAGAGAGTCAAGTGATAGGTAATTTGGGCACTAGGGCAAAGACATACCAGCAGATCCCATAGTAATGGTGAATAAGCCCTGTAGGCAGTGGTTCAGTGGCAAAACCCTTCTGACCAATTCCCACTCCGTAAACTTTATGAAAAGTATGCAAAGAGCAGGTATTTACCAAGGGAGTTACCAGGAAGTCAGCTCATCCTTCTTTTGGGCTCTGAAAAACTTAGAACCCAAATTCTTCTAGGAGTTTCACTCTTTGAGCTTGTGATTTCATTTATTGACTTAATAAGTGATTCTTTACTTTTGGTTTCTAGTTGATTCCCTTATCTAGAAATAATAATGAAATTTTATTATAAGAATATTTGTTACATTGAAGAATTTGCTAACAAGATGGGTCCATTGTGGACCCCATTCAAATGTGTTTGTCTCTCCCCTTTTCAAATCAGTGACTTTTTATTGCTTTTGTACTTAATGCAAGCCACTTGGATAGATACTTGAAAGACTGAAATAATGAATAAGACATAAACACCGACTGCTCTTAAGGTAATTAGAAGACAAGTAACCCAAATCCACAGAGCTCAAGGCAGAATAAGAACTGTGCCACAAGAGTAATTCAACCCCCTACCGGGATCCTGATAAGCTTGTCTGAGGACAACTTCATGGATTATTTGAAAAGTGGCATTTGTATGGCACCTATAGTTGTCTCTGTTGGTGTTCTGCCCAGATCCTGGAAGACTTTGACCATGTCTTTGTGCCTTTATCCCAGCTTCTGTGTTTTTTGGCTTCTTTGACTTCTGCAAGCTCATAGGATTTAGGTTTGTCCCTCCCCTTGCCAAGTCCTTTGCCAATGACTGGTGGAGGAAAAATTAAGACAAACTCCTAGGTATAATTCACATTCCAGAGCTCACCTGGGGGATCAGGCTGAGGCTGAGACTTTTTCTCAGATCACATCTTACCTGACTTCATCTTCTTCCCCTTGTTGCTTAGCGAATTCTCTTGGGAGCAGAATGCTTCCTCAATAAATCCCTTGCACATGAATTCTTGTTTCAAGTAGTGTTCCTAGGGACACTGACACTTAAGAGGGAGCATAAAGAATTTAAGATAGGGACAGGAGAAAGAGGTTTCCGGGGAGAAGGAAGTTCAGGTTTATTTGGTGAATAGTTCTGTTTGGTTTAGGGCAGGGAATTGTGGAAGAGAAAATTGGAAAGGTCATTATAGACTATTATGAGACCCTGAGAAAACCTTGAAAGCCATATTAAGAAACTGAGCAAATTTTTATTGTAAAGTGGCCATATTTTTAGGGAGACCCACAACACAAATCCCTAGGATAATGGAGAACTCATGAATTGAAGGGATAGATAACCCATACCATATGAATAAATGTATACTTCATTAATTCCAGTGAAATAAAGTCAGATCAAATCAAGATCATTAATTTTAAACTGCTTTTGTTTCTAACAGTGTCATCGCTGATTGCAGCCACTCACATCCCTCAGGACGTAGACTTCTTTAAATTGATTCCTCTGAATGACTTGGGTGTATTTTCATTATCTGTGGCTAGCAACTTAAAGCTGAAACATCCCATTTAGGATTTGAATCTATCATTTTGGTGAGTTTTACAGAGAATGTGGTACTCCCTACCCTTCCCTTGTTTTGGTATTTCTTTTCCACAATGATATATCCTTCAGCCATTTCCAATATCACCAAAAATAAAGATTATTAGTTTCAATTGCACCTTAATTAGATTTACTGGTTTTCTAATAGTGTTTTTTTTTTTTAATGTTGATTTCATCACTAAGGCGTTCCCTTTCTAACCTGACTTTGGGCCTGATATTTAAAAATTGCTTTGATCAAATGTACACTCTATAAGGTTTTACAAACGTGGAATAATACATGTTCTTTTATTAGGAGATGTCTGTAATTCAAAGGATGTAACACCAAGAATGCCAGGTGTGAAGAGTGCAAGGGAATATAGGTTATAGCCTGATTGTACTGCTTGACAAGATAGATGAGCTTACAGAACAACTACAGTACATCTGCATACGTTAGTAACATAACGTAACATAGCACTAGAATTCGTAAATTTAGAAATCAAGCCTTTTGAATGATTAAAGCTGATGAGATTAATACAAATTACTGACGAGGCATAATGTCAATTGGAAGAACATAATATTTACATCGGTGGGGTTTCTATGAATTCCACATTTTCTCTGTTTCAGCACTTACAAGAATCTCTCAGAAAATTCAAAGGTCTGTGACCAGTAATGAACTTCAGATCTTGTACCTGGTACAAGAGTAGGCTTGTTGTAGCTACCACACCTTGTGATTTATACTGGAGAGAATTAAGTTTTTAGTGCTTAAAAATTAATCACTATCTTTTACTTGTAACTCACCTTCAAATTCTACAGGAATATTTCCCTTTTCCTGATACTGAAAGAGTCATACATTGTATGTGTTCTTATAAAGATCTGGCCTTATAATTCACACTTAGTATTAATTAGGCATTTATTTGCTTCTGTCCACAATGGGACTGTGACCATTTCACTATTGAATTCCCAGTAACCTGCAGAGCGGTAGGAACATGGTAAGTGTGCAGGATAATAAACAGAGGTAAATTATATTGTACTTATGTTTCTCGGCTACATAAAATTAACATATGTTAATGCTCATATTATTCTTCACATGGGACTGTAATTATCAAATTACAATACATACATGACAGTGCAAACATTTCTAGAATAATCCATTGAGTAAATTTCCTATAGGCTTTTACAATATTTGGGAACAAACAAAATTTACTATAAGGGCTAATGTTTATAAGGTTCTACTATATTCCAACTAGATGTGCACATAGGCATCCATATCATTTTGCATCTAGAAGTTTATCAACACAGAGAAGCTATTTTACTCCTCAGATACACAAATATTCAACTCAGAAATGGACAAGAAGAAAGTCTGACTCTAAAGTAGTTGCAAGGCTTTTATAAGATGTATGAGAACTTCTTCCATGGGAGTTAACAATCACGAGAAAAATCCCCTTTCTAACCGCAACTTAACTTTTATTCTTCTCTACCTCACAACTACCCTTTCTTCATCCAGTCTTCCCAGCCTGTCCTGTCATTTCAGAAAAAGGACTGTGCTTCCTCTCTGAAGGTATTCCCTCTGTGTCGACCTCAGTAGGTCGGTGCTCATACCACTTGTGTGATTCCTTTTTCTACTCTAGATATCAAGCCCCTTTTAACTCATACAAGTTTTTTTTCCCCCTCTCTCTTCTTTTTCCGCCAGTACATTTATACCTCTGTTACTATAATTAAAAATTAAATCCGGGGAGCCTGGGTGGTTCAAGTTGGTCTAGCTTCTGGCTTTGGCTCAAGTCATGATCTTGCGGTTCATGGGTTCGAGCCCTGCATCAAGCTCTGGGCTGACACCTGGGAGCCCGGAGCCTGCTTCGGATTCTGTGTCTCCCTCTCTCTTTCTCTACTCTCCTCGATTCGCACTCTGTCTCTCTGTCTCTCTCTCTCTCTCTCAAAAATAAATAAACATTAAAAAAATTAAAAAGTGAAATAAAATAAATAAAACCCAACAGTTCCTATAAATGCATGACAAATGTTCAACCATTCTCATAATTTTATAAGTGCAAAAATGTTACAGTTTTATGCATACCAGATCATCAGAAATTAAAAAGTTTGGCAATACAGAAACTTGGCAAGAGATAGGTCAACAGGCCATCTCAGAGCGGACATGGGAATCGGTACAACCTTTGCAGATAGAAATTCAGCAATACCTACACACAAATTTATTTATTTATTTAGTTAGTTAGTTAGTTAGTTAGTTAGTTATTTATTTATTCATTCCAAATTTTTATGTAAATTCTGGTTAGTTAACATGTAGGGTAATATTGGCTTCAGGAGTAGACTGTATCTACACAAATTTAAAATGCACTTAAAAGTCTAGGAATTTTTCCCACAGAAATACATACTATTGGGGAAAGACTTAATTGTCATGGTCGGTAATAACAAGAAAAAAGCTATCAAAAAGTAAATGTCTGGTAATAAGGGATTAACTAAATATATTATTATTGTATATATAAGAGGATACTATGAAGCTTCTCAGAAAAGTTAAGTGGTGATGAGGAAGATGTTCCAAAACACTTTTAGTTTTGCTTTTTTAAAAACATCAAAATACAGAAATATGTATATACATGCACAGCACTCACACATGCATAGATTTCCAAAGGATACATTCAAATTATTATCAGAGATACCTTTAGCAGTAAGGCTGGGGCCATCAAAAGATTTTACTTTCATAAGATACCTCTTTGCATTACGGTTTACATTTTTTGCTGTGTTATTTTCATAACACAAAAAACCTTATTTATGTATATAGCTGATGAGGTAGGGTTTGAACTAAAATCTTATCGCTTAATTTCAGGCTGGCACTTTTACTTTAATATTGTTTATTATTCTGTTCATTGTGTAAAATAAAAATAACATCAAAATTAAAAGGACGCCCTCCTTCTTCCCAGTGAGTGTCTCGACGCCATTACCTGGAAAAAATCAAGGTTAATATTCCGGTATCCTTTTTTCCCCTGTCTAGCTCTCCTTGCTCTTGACCGGGCTCCTCCACCTGCCCTGAGGAGAGGGGTGCCGGGTGGGGAAGGGCTCTCGCTCTGGAGTCTCTGCACTCCAAGCCCTCCTGTCCCACTGACCCTGGACAACTACCCAACCTCAAGGTGCCTCTGTTTTCTCTTGTGTTAAATGCAACCTATTAAGGTTGTTGTGAAAAAGGGGAAATCCATGCAAATCACAGTAATATCTGGGACACAGGAAATGCTCATTAGTGGCTGTTATCCCTTATTTGAGGCCAGTTTATCTACTTCTCCTCTTCTCATCCTGCAATTCTCCAAGCCCCCCATCCTTAAAAGGAGTTTCCCTCTGACCTTGCCATGCCCTCCATTTTTTATTCTCTCATTCTCAACCACCTTGAATGGTGGGTTGCCTTCTGCACTGCGACCTCCTCTGCCCTTCACTCTGCCCTTTATCCTTTGCCACCTACCCATTGTCTGCATTATTGCACTACAACCCTCCCCCCCAACACCTTCTAAAGCCTCAAAGTAGTCACTAAATGAAATGACAACCCCCCAGTGCTATGCAGCCTTTTACAGCATTTCAAGCCTTCCTGTGGATCTTTTTTGAAATTTTCTCTTCCCTTGTTTTTCTTGATCATTTTCCTTGCACCTTCCCTCCCTCATTCAGTCTTCCACTTTCCTCTAAATGTGGCAGACCATGTCCTTTTTGACTTTTTCGTCGTTTTTATGTTATCCATTGGCAAGAACATTCAGTTTCAAAGCTTTAGCACTCAAGGCTTTGGGAACCTGTCTCAAATCTATATACCCCACCAAGTGATGTCCACAGTTCACACCCCACATTTCCAACTGACTGTGTTATGTTTCAGGAGAGTTAGGTGACAAACTTCGACAAGCATCAATCTTCTTGGGCCTGCACCCCCATCTGGGTTCTCTATTTTTGTAAAGAAAACCCATATTCTCTGCCACTTAGTATTTTTTTCTTTTTCTTTTTTGATTTATTTATTTTTTCAATATATGAAATTTATTGTCAAATTGGTTTCCATACAACACCCAGTGCTCATCCCAAAAGGTACCCTCCTCAATACCCATCACCCACCCTCTCCTCCCTCCCACCCCCCATCAACCCTCAGTTTGTTCTCAGTTTTTAACAGTCTCTTATGCTTTGGCTCTCTCCCACTCTAACCTCTTTTTTTTTTCCTTCCCCTCCCCCATGGGTTTCTGTTAAGTTTCTCAGGATCCACATAAGAGTGAAACCATATGGTATCTGTCTTTCTCTGTATGGCTTATTTCACTTAGCATCACACTCTCCAGTTCCATCCACGTTGCTACAAAGGGCCATATTTCATTCTTTCTCATTGCCACATAGTACTCCATTGTATATATAAACCACAATTTCTTTATCCATTCATCAGTTGATGGACATTTAGGCTCTTAGTATTAAATTCATGGTTGTTTTTGACTCTCTCTCTCCTCATCCTCACGTTCAACAACAGGTTGCAAACAACTACCAATTTACTTTCAAATTGGCTCCAGGCTGCTCTCAATACTTTCCATGGCCATGACCTAAATAGAGATCTTTGTGACTGTGTCCCCCACCCCACCCCCAACTATTTTAAAAGCCTGTGAACTGGTTTCTACACTTTTAATCTCTTCCCCTCTTTAAATCTTCCTTAAACATGACTTTTGAAAAATTTCTTATCCCTCAGTTCTGTCAATATTATTCAACTATTCACAGACATTTGATGCTCCCTCCACTTCTTATCACCCACCTCCACTGAAGCAGGTTTCGCATGATCATTAAGGACATGGTCTTTAAGGCCAGTTTCCCTAAGTTTGAATTCCAGCTCTATCACTTACTAGTTGAGTGAACTTGGGAAAATTACTTAATCTTTCTTTGCTTCAGTTTTCACATCTGTCAAATGGAGACAATAATAGTGCCTATTCATAGCGTTCTCATGTTGGAACAACATAACACCTGCTTAGCATATAATAGGTAATCATCCAATATTGATTGTTATTATTATAGATTTATGTTCTAAATTCTTGGCCTGACAAGATGCTCTAGTTTCTTTTTTTTTTAAGTTTATTTATTTATTTTGAGAGAGAGAGAGAGAGAGAGAGAGCGTGTGCACACGTGAAAGTGAGGGAGGGGGAAAGAGAGAGGGATAGAGGGAGAATCCCGAGCAGGCTCCTGTGCTATCAGCCCTGACCCGGGGCTCAAACTCACAAACTGTGAGATCATGACCTGAGCTAAAATCAAGAGTCAGACATTTAACTGACTGAGACACCCAGGTGCCCCAATACTATAGTTTCTTAACATTCCTCTAAAGACATTGCTTTCTGGTGCTTCCTACAAAAGGTTTATACTTTATAGCCATTTAATAAACGTTTATAATTTTTCAGATGTGAGATTTTTGTTCACACTATTGCATTTGCCTGGGACCCCCCTCTCTTTTCCCTTTGTATGTCCAAGTTTTCTCTTTGACATTTCGGTCAGCGGAGCGCCTGGATGGGTCAGTCGCTTAAGCATCTGACTTCGACTCCAGTCATAATGTCACAGTTCATGGATTTGAGCCTTGCATTGGGCTCTGTGCTGATAGCTCAGAGCCTGGAGCCTGCTTCAGATTCTGTGTCTCCCTCTCATTCTCTCTCTCAAAAGGAAATAAACATTATGGGGTGCCTGGGTGGCTCAGTTGGTTGAGTACCCAACTCTTGGTTTTGGCTTCAGCCATGATCTTGCTGTTCAGGAGATCAAGCCCTGCATTAGGCTCCATGATGACAGCATGGATCCTGCTTGGGATTCTCTCTCTCCCTCTCTCTCTCTGCCCCTTCCTCGCTCATTCTGTCTCTCTCTCCCCCCTGTTTTTCTCTTTCTCAAAATAAATAAACTTTAAAATAAATAAATAAATAAATAAATATTCATAAAATTAAAAAAAAAAAAGGAATCTCAGTCAGGAGTCCTTTCTTCTGTGTGAGAGAGAGAGACAGAGACATAGCACGAGCAGGGGAGGGGCAGAGAGAGAGGGAGACACAGAATCTGAAGCAGGCTTCAGGCTCTGAGCTGTCAGCACAGAGCCCAACATGGGGCTTGAACTCATGAACTTTGAGATCATGACCTGAGCCGAAGTTGAATGCCCAACTGACTGAGCCACCCAGGTGCCTCCCAGAGCACACTATCTTTAACTTCACTGTGAATCGTGTGTTATTATTTTTACATTTTTGTCCTCTCTTGCCAAATAAACGGTAAATTTTATGTGGGCACAAAACAGCATCCAATTCCTTTTTGAACTCTCTAGAGTGTCTAGAACAGTGCTTTGCATGTAGTAAATGTTGCATAAATGTGTTTTGCAGAAGTCGTTGAAGGAACTCTAGCCAAGTGAAATTTATTAGAAAATGACCAAGGTAAATGTGGGAAAATAAAAGGAATTAATATGATCATAAGCTTATTTTTGAAGTACTAATACCTCCAGAAAATATAAGTTAAATAGATTTTTTAATGAGTTGTTAATTCATTCCATGAAAGGGTGGATGAATCTACACTTTAAATATGAGTTTTAGGTGGCCAAAAATACCCTCTTGTAATCAATAGATGGTTGAAATGGACTAGTAAAAACATTTCCAGAATCTCTGCAATGGTAGAATTGACACATGGTTAGTTTTCTGGTTGATTTATTGAAGGTTTTTTAAAATAAATTTTCCTCTGTTCTGATATTTTTATTTTAATTCGAAACAGGCATATCCACTGTCCCTTCTGCTGCTTCTTACCACATCTGGAATTGTGTTTCAGAGCACTCTGAGTTTTTTAATAAGTGTTTTCTAGGGAAAACTTACTTGGAAAGTCTTTAGCCTAATTCCTGCTATAAGTGATAACATTTCTCACCAGAATTTTTCAGATTAGGTAGACAAGGCCAAAAGAGGTTAAGAGTCTTCTCAAAAAGTCTCCGAGCTACTGGAGGAATGGAGACCACAGCTAAGCTCATCATTTTCCACTAGAACTTGGAAATCTTCCCTTACAGATGACACAGAATACTGAAGAAGATGAGCCATTTTGGTTTCTCAGTTTGAGAAAAGAGTCTGGTATAGAGGTGGGTGGGAGTTTGACGCAGAAGGTTACACAGCCTGTCACTAACCAGGTTACTGGTTGATGTTACCTTCACACATCTATCTGCCTCATCATGATGGCAGAAACCTATTCCCACAGGGGAATTAGCCAAATTCCTTAGGCAAAACCAAATTTCCTTCTTCAGGGAAAAAAAAAAAAAAGGCACGCCAAAATTTTCTTGGATATCAAATCACTTTGTGAAAAATATTTTGATGACTTAAGTGTGAACAAATCAGAAACACATGTTTTCAGTTTCCTGGTGAATAATGATTGCTTTAAAATTAACCTGAAGGTGTCAGGTGGAGTTTAGATTTTATGAAGTCTCAAACATTTGGCAAATAGTTCAAGATGTTGGACCCATTGTGCATCTGGATTCATCTAGTCCCAATATAAATTAGATATCGCAAACATGTGTTGAGTTGTGTGGCTTTGATCTGCTTTCAAAAGGGATTGGATTCTCAGGACTTAACTTGCTCTCACAAATAGAAGTTTGGTGTGTGCCTGGATTTTCCTTCTCTTCACTAATATTTTCCATTAACTCATGGGGACGTGGATGAACATTCAGAAAGCCAGTTTGGGAATGTGGCATGACCAAAGAAATTTCATGTTTAAAAATTAGTTGAAGATTTTTAATGATAATCACAATGATAGTGATAACATGCTCAGGGGAACTTTTGGAGGTTAACTTTTCAAAAATGTTCTTATCTGAGAAATTTTGTATCAGATTTTTGTCAATATTCCAATGTAGTTAGAATTCATGATCATAGGAAGTAATGAAGCTTTATACACATGTGAGAAAAATCCTTCTAATCTTATCCATTGCCACTAAAGGGAAAAGGAAAAAACCTTAACCTCTTAAGGAAAACACCTCTTTGGATTTGAACTCTCATTGAAATACTGGTTATAAATGGCACGAAACCATCATGAATCTGACTAACGTGATTCAGTCTAGATTGATAATAGTTGACAGACACTGAGTGAGGTTATTTACATTATGGTATAATTTATTGTCTTATTTTTCCAACAATTTTAATTTTTTCTTAGGTAATCATATGTGTGCATACAAATTTTTTCTCTCATAGGTTCTATATTGCCATAACTTTTCCAATTTCTAGGGGGAGGCTATTGCATAGAAGCAGAAATCACAGGTGTCAGAGCTGAGAGGTCCAGGCTCACTCCATAGAACTGAGTTGTATTTCTTCATCTATAGCTTCAGGGAATCATGAGGAATACTCTCTTCTCCTGATCCTATAACATTATGCCATTTCTTCTATGTATCCCAGTGGAACCTAGCGGTGATTTGTCTCAATGGCCCTCCATTTTTGTCATGGAACTTTCAAAGTTTATTTTTATGCATAGGTATCCTGGTTTCTAATGATCACTTCATTTTTCATTATTTCTTTAGGTTTTCCTTTAAAATGGGATAAAATATAAAAAGACACATAAAAACAAGATAAAAATATAAGCAGGGGCACCTGGGTGGCTCAGTCATTTAAGCGTTTGACTTTAGCTCAGGTCGTGATCCCACAGTTTGTGGGTTCGAGTCCCACACAGGGCTGTGTGCTGACAGCTTGGAGCCTGGAGGCCTCTTGGAATTCTCTCTCTGTTCATTCCCCGCTCCTGCTCTGTCTCTGCGTCTCTTTCTCAAAAAATAAACATTGAAAAATTTTTTTTAAAAAGGTAAAAATATAAGCAGATTCAGAGACTGGTGGAAGGCTACAAAACTGAATTGCTCATTAACTCTGAGGTATTTTAAGAATTACAGTGAGGAAAGTAAAAATGTTTCATGAATTGGTTAGAAAGAAGTTGGTGCAATTCATTTGATTGGTTTTCTTTTTCATAGTTTTTCTTTGGTGGACACCTGAAGAATGACTAGAAAAAGAAAGCTATAAATCTTTGGATTATCCTTATTTCTATTGCAATAGTATTCTGCAAGTATCAATTAGTATCTATTTTGTGTGTGGTACTGAAATCTGAAACATATTCATTGCAAATCATCCAGCAATTTTATAACCATAGCTTATTATTTAACTTCTCTATGTCTCAGGTTCTTCATTTATAAAGTAGAAAGAATAACATACCTATATGATGAAGTAATTTCATTCAAGAAAAACCCTTAGTACTATCCCTAGCACATAGTAGGAGCACAATGTTTTATTATTATTATTATTATTATTATTACCAGCAACATTAATATTAATGGGATCTATAATTGAGTCTTGGGTGTATCAAATAATCAGAGAGCACCGACAATATTTGATTGCAGTTAAGAACTACGTTGGGTAGGTCAAACCAGGCTTTATGTTGGGTGGGAAATGGCGTGGCAGCTCACTGAGGAAGCCTGATAGATTTGCGGCAGCAAAAACATACTAGATCCAAATGCTTTTTAAATCTATAACAGGCTTTCTATTTGAAAAGATAATTGAAAAATAGACTGTAGTGGGGCAAGAGTAAATGCTGGGAGACCAGTTAGGGGGCTATTGGGGAACAATATTGTGGAGCAAACTGCATATATGCATTAGAAGTAGAACCTTCATCACTTGATGGTTTACCTATGCCTAGTGAGAGTAAGGACGTTTTAAAATAAAGCATGAGTCTCTCTTCCTCACTTAAAATTTTTTTTTATTTAAAACAATGCATTCTTGTTGTTGCTATCATTTGCTTTAGCAATGGAATCCTTGATGATACAGTTACTGACATAGGGAAGACTGTGAGAAAGATGAGTTTGGGGCTCATGAGGGAAAGGTCCCTATGAGGTGTCAAACAGGGACCTTGTAGAGATACATAACTGGATGTCACGAGCCTGTAAAGGATTTTTAAACCCAGGGAAATGAAGCAGATCATATGGATATAGGGTTCAGACATGGAGGAGAAAAGAAACCCAGGACCCTCAACTTTGCAAGCTTGAGATGAAGAGGAAAAAACCTGCCAGGAAGTGCTGAGAATGAGTGATTTGGGGTGAAAACTAAGTTAAGGTGGATTAAAAACGCCACTTTCTGAAGAGCATATTACATCATGTTTCTGCCTCTTGCATTATTAAATTTTTTTTCAAGTTTTTTTACATTTTACTTATTTTTGATAGAGAGAGACAGAGCACAAGTGGGGGAGGGGCAAAGAGACAGAGACAGAATCCGAAGCAGGCTCCAGGCTCGGAGTTGTCAGCACAGAGCCCGGTGCGGGGCTCGAACTCACAAACCGTGAGATCATGACCTGAGCCGAAGTCAGATGCTCAACTGACAGCCACCCAGGCTCCCCTTGCATTGTTAAATATTGACTAGCGAAGGGCCTCTTCTCCATAGTCCTACCCACGAGCCTCACTAACATGAACTGGGGCAGGAGTTCTTCTCAGCAGACCTTGGTAAGGCAAGGGAGAGCTGTTTCAGATGACTCCCAGCTAAAGGTAGCCAACAATGGTGAAATTAAGATAGGAGCCAGAGGTCTTCTGGCTTATGACCCCTTTGTTCAGGTGTTTTGGATGGAAGACAAGTCTTTGTGACCAATAGGCTTTATTCCTCTACCATAAAGTGAGCTAGGACTGTCTTTGCAAGCAGCGCAACCTAGAACCTTTCAAGTTCATACTTAATCCCTGAGGGTTTATTTAAGGCAGGGCCAATCAACAAACTTCCAAAACTATCCAGTGGCATACCAGCCTTTCCTGTAATATTTTGTCTAAATTGTGATATAGAAATCAGCAAAATTACAAATATAAATACTTTATGATTCCATATGATCGCTCATCGTTCAAGGCAGAGAACTTGTCTCATTCATTTCTGTAGCTTCAGGATGTAGCCAGCACCTGGCAGAGAGTGGGAACTTAAATCAGCATTTCCTGAATGTGTGAATAAATAAATACCCAGTGCAGAGTGCTAAGGGCATAGAAACAGACAATAGAACAATATCTCAGTTTTCCTTATGAAAAATTCTTACATCATCTTTTATATATGTCCTATATAAGGTATTGATATGTTTACTGAATTATTATAATTCTAAAACCTCTTGCTAGGCATCCGTATTCTTACAAAGCTGTGAATTTTCTATCATATATATTTTTTTCAATTCAAGAAAGCTATTTTGCTAATGCAACAAGGCCAGCAAAAAGAACCAAAAGCCAAAACTCTGTAATACCAATGGTGATGGTAAGGCTGAGCTGTGACATGGTAAATACCGTATCTTATTTTACAAAAAAAAAAAAATCCAAATTGATATTTAATAGTCTGATAGTTGTGCCAGGAGCACACAGCCTGCAGAAGAAACACTTGTAGATTGCAAAGTGATATTTAAAGAAAAATGCAGACGCGATAAGCATTTCCATGTTTTGTATGTTTGCCTTTCAAGAAAAGATGTTGAATAGGCCGTTTGATACGTTAGCTGAATGCAGCTGTTTAGATATTTGTTTGGTCTGCTATTGAATTTTTCATTAAAAATATGTGGTTAACAGCGGCCAACCTGATTTGCATGTGTGTGTTTCTGATTTGTTCACTGCTATGCCTCCGTCTCCTACATCTTAATCACACCCAGGCGCCCGCCCCATTACATTACCAGAAGGGAAGTGATGGACATCCTTTGACTCTCTTCATGACCCCCTGATAATCCTGTTTCACACACAGGCTCCCTGCTGTATGAAACACAAAAGCTGCCACTGTAGTTCTTTACTTCCAGTCGATATTCTGACAGACTTGATCTAGCAAATTAGTATGCTGTGGTAGGGGCATGACAAAAGACCCTTTTGACACACTCTGAATCAATACCAAGGCCGACAGAGAGCCATTTCACCGTAGTTCTGTTATTTTTCCCCCTTTTGATGACCCTTTGCTTTTTTTTCCCAGCTTATATGACCTTGTCAGATTTAAAAACATAATGTTAGAAAAGTCATCCTTGCACACACATGTGCATGGGCGCACACACACACACACTCAGACAAGTGCACAAAGGCCGTATATATATAGCATGCTAAAATTCATAATAAAAGTATAAAAAAGACATGCAGCTGGGGAGGAAATTCAAGTGCCTTTGAAAAAAAATGATCCTTCTTACACTAAAAAAAAATAAAAAGAAAGAAATAGGAAAATAATCAGATACTTCAGATGGCTGTATATATTACTAAATATAGTTTAATTAAACCAGACCAGTTTTTTTATCAGGTTATATCTAGATATTGCTAAATTTCTAATTCTAAACTTGTCGAAATGAAACATACAATTCTTTGGTTGTTTTATATTTCGAGTTGCTCATTGTTACATTAATCCAGGCCCCTGAGTATAAGCTATTGAAAATTTTGTTAAATTTCTGAGGTTTGTGCCTTCAAATACTTATGGGCAGCAAAAGACAATTATTAAGAAAATAGAAAGTGTCCTTTTATTGATCATTATCATAACAAAATCTTATTTTTTAAATATCATGCATTTTTGGTACAGATATTCTACTTTTCCATACTTAAAATGTAAGGAATACCAATATTATATCCCACTTAGCACATGCCTAATATGACCTCTTCAAATGTTCGTTTTTTGCACAAACATACTTAGATATTTAATACAACTGTTGATCTTCTATGAAGTTCAATCTAAGTATATCTGACATATGTTGGTGTTAGAATGTGATCTTATTTTATCTTGAGGGCATAACTATGTATATCATAAATATCAGTTCACTTAAATGATGCTCCTTCAATCTTTATACAGCAAATAAGAAATTCATGCTCTAAAAATGAACTGTGCTAGAATGGTATCTGCTGTCTTCTTTTTCATATTGCAACCACAGCATCCAAGAAAATACATACTTGAAAATGTTTTTCAGAGCTTAATATATGAATGCCCCAAAGATTAGAATAAAGAAAAATTAAGTTACAAAAAAAAAGAGATGTTCCCAGGCTTAGAACACACTTTTCCCTTTGTATGCAAAACAACAAACAAACAAAAACCAAAAAATCAGACATCTCTTCTAAGACAGGTGCACAGTTGATTTCTTTCTAAAACAGGTGCATGGTTGATTTCCTGTGTTTTCCAGGAAGTATATACACCATGCATGTGCACTTCATCACCTCCAGCACAGAAACTTTGTTCTCCCAAATAAAACAACTCTTTAGATTCAATTCAGACATAAGACTACTTCAGTTAATCTTTCCTAGAAACATGTTGGCAGAATTATTCAATCTGATTCAAATCCTTGTTCATTTTTCTTAAATCAAACGTTACTGGAATCACACATACTCTCCAAAATCATCCCAGTTTGGGAATAATTTGTGTTCTTTTGATTTATCCGTGCTAATACTAGGACATACTGATTCATGGGCCTCTCCATATGTGGCAGAGTTAGATGATCAAGACAAATTAGAATTTTAATGGCATTAACTATATAAAACCCAATGTGAAGTTTGTAATAGCAGGATAATAGTGATTCAAGTAATAATTTTTAAATATAACCCAAGCTGTATAGATTTTTGGGAAAATAAATATATGGATATAGATGATATTTTTATTACTATTTTAGTTTAGATAATTAGTTAAGAGATAAAGAATAGACAAAGATAAGAAAATGACTTTCCTAAGATGCTACAAAACACAATATACACAATTTTACATGGATGAATTAGGAAAAACTGAACTTTTTTTTTTAATCTGTGGCTTCATGTCCAAAAAAATCACATCAATCCAATAGTTTTTCTGAATTTAACTTTCCCAACCCAATGTACATACACACGCACGTGTGCACATGCACACGCACACACACACACACGCACACGCACAGACTCTATGACCAGACTATGGAGAATATAACTGCTCTCCCATTAGATGAGATGATAAGATTCTCCTTTGGATAGAGTGAAACTTTAACTTTAGATGTTGAAGTCCAATTATCTGAAGAAAGACAGATGAAACAGGGATATAAAAAAAGGGAAGAATGTCTGTTTAATTACGACCCAGAGAGAAGATCTCCATCATGATAAGCAAAAAACTCTCCAGTTTGATTATTGTTTGTTTTCTCTCTGCACTAGAGGGTTTTTGTTTGTTTGTTTTCGTGGGTCTGTCCAATACTAATCCTTCCTTGTTCCTCTGGATTAGATGTTTTTGTTATTTTTTCCTGATGCATTGTCATACTCTTATACTACTTTATTTAACTCTTAGGTCTTAGTTGATAGGAAAACCTATCATATGCCTAACTTATGCCTTGTACATAAGAAGGTTTCTCGTTAGCAAATAATCTGGCAGATTTGTCTTAGTTTTGCTTCTGCAGTTTTCATCATGTAATTTCACACTTCACCTGTGGATTTCAAGTAAACAAGAAGTCAAGCCCACAGGAATAAAGTCATTTACCTGGGCAGGATGCTGTGTCTTTGGAGGTCTTAATACTCCTGTACAACTTAATTGACTAATGTCATGCTGTAGCGAAACCCAATGACTTCCATGAGGTGGCCTGATAATGTTTGATCAGAGGAGATAATCTTTACATTTTGTAAAATAGCCTTTTAAGTTACTGTTATGTGTTTTCTCCATCTGTACAAATCATTATTTGTACATGATTTAGAGGTATTTCCCCTTATCTAAATAAGAGAAAGTTTCAAAGTTAAAATTCTTGAGTCATATATACTCCATACTAAAGAAAATATCTGTGTAAAAGTTGAGTATTGTAATTTTTTTGAACATGTATTTATTTTTGAGAGACAGAGAGAGACAGAGCATGAGCAGGGGAGGGGCAGAGAGAGAGAGGGGGAAACAGAATCTGGAAGCAGGCTCCAGGCTCCGAGCTGTCAGCATCGAGCCCTACGCTGGGCTCAAACTCATGAATCGCGAGATCATGACCTGAGCCGAAGTCGGACACTTAATCGACCAAGCCACCCAGGCGCCCCAAAAGTTGATTATTATAAAACATGAACACTATTTTCTTAAAAATAAATCATTATAACTTGGCATGAGATGTGAAATAATAAATGTGTTAAATGTGGGAAATGTTTTTTCATTCACAACATTAATGTGAATACCAAAGCTCTTACATACCTAATTCCTGATTATGTAGTAACATTTTATCCAATTTGTTTTCTAGATAAGACCTTCTTTTACTTTTTGAAATAGTGCCTGCCTCTTGATGACTTCATTTCTTCCAAAGTTCTTACACCAGTGCTAAACAAGTGAAGGCAGAGAAAAATACAACTTAAAGCAGTCATCTGTGTGGCTTTTAAAAATGGTATTCTTTTATTCTACAATTTTCAATACAATTAAAACATTGAAATGTTAAGGTGGATGACTACACAATTTATAAAAAGATTGAATGAGCCTAATATAACACAAATAAGACTTGTCAGAGATTTTTAAGCCTATGTTCAAGTAATTACTATGAAATAGCATAATTTCCAGGAATGAAAAACAATTAGTAGGAACAAATTATCACTGGTGGGGAAAGAAAGCCAAACAAAAGAGAAATAGAAAAATGCGATACCAAAATCCATACTTATAAGGCTTATAACTTACTTGCTAATGATTTCTTCATGATGGTTTTATATTTATTCTACTTGCCCTGGTATTTTGAGTCTTTTCAAAATACCTTTAACATGTGGAGGGATTACAAATGAGGAAAAATGCTACTAAAATGACTAATATCTTCATGGCTTTGAGAATTGGTATAAGGTGGCAAGAGAATAATTTCAATGTTTAATACTATCCTCCAAGTTATTATTACCCTGACTCTAGGTTCATGCATCTTTCAGAAATAAAAAAAGGCGAAATCATGAAAATGCTTCTGGAGATGTTCTGCTTTCAAAATGAGGCAAATCTGGTTTGTCTGGAGTACGATTCGCTGCAGTGGACCTCCAAGGATTCTTCCCAAGGAAGATAGGAAACTGTTTCCATAAGCTGTATGAGTGAAAGCTAGTGGAGGGATGGCGAGTCTCTGTTTCCATTATGAGCAGCGGTGAAGGGTGGAGGCTTAGTCTAGGCAGCGATATGATTAGGCCTGGCTGTGCACTATGGGGTGGGGAAGGTAAGTGATTGTGCTTGATGGTCTTGGCTAGGAGTACAACAGGCTTCCTCTTAAGTATGACAGTGCTGTGTCATGCTTCTGCACAAGGGAGACATAAAGAAGAGCCCCAATTTTGGAAACAAAGCAAATGGGGGTTCTCCTGGGGAGATGTCCTAAGAGAAAGCGAATTAATTCTCCTCCTGACTCTTAGTACAAGAAGTTCTCTAAGGTCTTTGAAGATGCAAGAGGAAATTTCTGGGTAAAGTGAAGCACAATGAGCCCTACTGAAATTTCTCCTTAGGAAGATGGCAGACAATTCTGATTAATGTGTTTTTACTGTGAAGAAGAGGGGCTAAATCAGAAGCATAATGCAATCAATCTCTTCATTCTACACGGACAGATGCAAATGCGGAGTGCATTGTTCTGGGTCTCACAGGCCAGCCTAGGTGACAGTCCTCATCACTTGATGTCCAGACTCAGGTACCCATATGGGCCTCTCCTTCACCTTGCTTCACTGCATTTGAGAGAGGGAGAGAGAAAATGGGAAAGAAGGTAGAAAGTACTGACTGAAAGAAAGGTTTGAATTATTTTGGTGGGCGCATCCATGTTTCATTCCGGATTAATTACCATGCAAATGGTATTTATTATGACTCATCAAGAAGTACTGAGTAAGTACATTCTTTTTCAACAAACTTTTTCCATCCTTAAGCAGCACATCAATAAATATGCAAGTAAAGTAAGACTAATTTCTATCTTAGAATTTGGAATTCATCACTTAGACAAAGTCTTTCTTGTCCTTGGATCAACAGCCTTAGCCACTGCAATTGCATTCTTCAGAGTTACAAATCTATATATAGTTTGTGATTTTCTTGAACCTAACATCAAATTATAGAGCACTATTGCAGTGTAAAAAGCACTCATGGAGATTGACTGATGTATATCTGTGAGGCCAACTCATCCTTGCAGTGTCCTGGCAGAATTTGAAAGTATACGATGTAATTGACCAACATTTCACAGTTTTAAGATTGAAGCTTTGCTGAGAAAGGTTGAGTGTGGAAAATCCTATTAAAAATGGCACATTTAAAGATGTGGCTTTCACCATCACCTGCCTCTGTTTCCTTTCTTTATCTTTAAGGTTCAGCTCCCTTTTCTTCTCTTATTCCTCTTCCCCTTTGGGTACCACACTCTGGCAGTCTTAAAGACAACTGCAATGCAAGAGCCTTGCCCATCAATGTTGCTAAAACTTCAGGCTCAAACTTTTAAGCACACGCTGCACAGCTCAGTTCCTCCCAAACTGAATCCAGCATCCGAAGCCAAAAGCAATCTATTCCCTTTGCTCAGACTCCAAACATGTGAGTAGTCATCTCTCTTTCTTACCTTCCTATCTTTTCAGTGAGCACATCCTACTCGTATTACCTCTTTCATATCTTTTATGCACCTCTAGTCTACCAGCTGTACTCTTGGTCAGCAACTTTTTACCAGCAATGATGAGTATTTCAACTAATGTTTCTAACGTTTGTTTCCTCTTTCTTCCACACTGATGGCAAGACTATTTTACGGATCTTGTCTGATCTTATTATTGTCCTGCTTAAAAACCTTCAATGATTAATTGTGGGACAAGAATGAAGTTTTCGTAGCTCTTTATCATTTAATCCCATTTGCTTTATAGCCCACACTCCTTATGTGAATGTCCATCCCTAACTCTAATACTCGAAGGCATTGCCCCAATAGGATGCTCATTATTTCTGAAATATCCCACACTTTTGCTTGTAATGCTCGGTATGCACATAGTCAACTATCAATGGCTTTCCCATTTCAAAGTTCATTAGCTCCTCCCTAAAGCCTTTAAAGGTTCCACAGACAAGATCGCTCTATCCCTATCTTATAAAACATTCTGTCTTACATTGACATTAATAACAAATTTTTCACTCTCCCTCGGTAAGTCACCTCTCATTTTGTCTTATGTAGTATAGTCGTCAAAAATATTTGCACAATTGAATTGAAAAAGAAAACTGTGCGTGAGACATACCTGAGAAAACAAGCTGAATCCCATATTTCTCATAATTCTTTCTCTTCCTAAATCAATTCTGTAACTCAGCCTCTTTCACTTCTCCTGCTAAGCCCAGTTATACTCTTCTGATGTCCTCCCCCTTCTTTTCTTATCAACCATGCTAACTTTTACCTAAACTTTTAGGCCGTGTTTCCCTAGGATCTATTGGCTCCTCTCCCTGAACCTTCTTGGGCTTTTTGTTTTTGTTCAGTTTCTAAGAAATCATTTGCTGAAGAAAATACATGCACATTAGTTTTTTGTTTTGTGTTAACTGAGGCGTAATTGACTTATAACATCCTATCAATTTCAGATGTACAACATAATGATTGAATATATGTATATATTGTGCAATGATCATGACAGTGACTCTAGTCAACATATATCACCATACTATGTACTTACAGGTTTTTTCCCCTTATAACGAGAATTTTAAGAGCTACTTTCTTAGCTACTTAGCAACTGTTTCGTTGGTTGGTTGTGTCTTTGCTTTTGTTTTTCAGTTCCCAGATACCATCTCCACAAAGACTTAATCTGTCTTGGATTGTTATTTATAGGATAAGTCAAGGTGTGGTAGAATATTCTGTAGTAATTTGATGACAGGCACTTTACTTTTTAGGGAATTTTGCTCCTGACCAAATAGGATTAAGGCAGTTTAAAAACAGAATTCATTTGGATTTCCTTTTTCTTTCAGACACGTGCCCACAGTGCTTATTTTGTCTAGGTGAAAAACATACGACTTGCTGTGGGGAAAAAAAATTGACTTAGTGTATGTCTGGTGTAATTTTTTTTTTTTTTTTTTTTTTGTATTTTCAAGGGTTAGCATTTCTCAGTGAAAAACTTTTTCCAGAAACTAAAACATAAGGAACAACCTGATTGCAGGACTACAACATTTTACTCTGCAGTCAGTGAAACTTTATACCTGCCTAAAGCTTATAGAAATGTGCCACTTTGTCTAGTATCATGAAGCCGAGCTAAATACAACCCTAGAGCATTTTCCAGGACATTGCAGAGCAGGGAGCAGGTTCAGATGACATGACTACAGTGGCTACACAAGAAGCCTGACTTAGCAGGATGAACTGGCCAAGTGAATATGTGATTTCTCGTTTTTCTGCTCTTAAATGCGCCACTTTCCTAGTCTAGATAAACACTCATTCCACCTCCCAACCATTTCTCTCCCTGTGCTATTTTAAAAGCTTTGTCTCTCATTATTGGAAATAAAGACTCGAGCCAAGAATATTTTTTTTGGTCCTGGTATTTATTTTATTTTAAAATGGGATCGTTGCTTTTTCTGACTGAGAAGACTATGTATAGAAAACAACCTTTGGTTGTCTACAGACTGCCTTCCACTCTGCTTGCTGCCTAAAAAGAATTCTGATTTTTTTTAAAAGTATGTACCCTTTTCCTCCAAGCGCGTGTCTCAGGGCAATCTGACTCGGCCCATGGTGCAGAGGCAGGTCTGATGGGTTTTGGGATTATCCTACTCTGCTAACTTTAGCTGAGGAATGAGAGTGTGAGCACATTTTACTGAGATTGAGGGAGACTTTGCAGAGCTTGTGGGAAGGTTCCCCCCCTCCCCCCGCCCCCACTTCCAGAAAAGAGAGCCAGAAGAAATTTTCCTTCCTCCTTGGGACATTTTCACAAGTGTCTGATATTCCTGGATCATTCACCTTGCTATCTGCCTCAGGATAAAAGCAAAACCAAACATGACAAAGAGCAGGGATGAAAATTAGCTGTCCTTGGGTGACTTACCTAAACTGTTGGCTCCACTATGAGCCCAACCTCTGAATTTACCGTTCGCATGAGATAATACATTTTCTTGTTGTTCAAACTATTCTAGTTAGTGGATGCCTCACAGTTGAAAATAGCCCAACTGATGCAAAGATGCACAAATTCAAGCCCTAAAGAAATACGTAAAGAGTCCATGGTCATCTCACTGATTTTTCTCCAGTGTCCATCTCAATGCCAGCTTCTATTGAAAGAGGAAATCTCGGGGCGCCTGGGTGGCGCAGTCGGTTAAGCGTCCGACTTCAGCCAGGTCACGATCTCGCGGTCTTGGAGTTCGAGCCCGGCGTCAGGCTCTGGGCTGATGGCTCGGAGCCTGGAGCTTGTTTCCGATTCTGTGTCTCCCTCTCTCTCTGCCCCTCCCCCGTTCATGCTCTGTCTCTGTCCCAAAAATAAATAAACGTCTGAAAAAAAAAAAAAAAAGAGGAAATCTCTTGAAGACTTTAAGGTCTAAATCCTGCTTTTGTGGTATGCGAATCCACACTGCTACCGTTGCCCCCACTATGTGTTGTAAACTGCCACTCTTAAGAGCTAACATTTTGACAGGGAAAGCTAATAGAAACCAAAGTTTCTCAGCTCTAAGATAGAAAAGAGCAACAGGGCGAGAAGGACAGGCAGAACTTCAAGAGCAGCATTACCTGCTTCTGTTTTACCTTCAGGTCACCTTGGCAGCTACCATGTGCTCACAGGCTCCTTTATGCAGCATTTTATATCCCACTAAGCAAGCACTGTCTTTTTTTTTGGGGGGGGGTACCACATTTATTCAACAAATCTTTGCTGGGGGCAGAAGATAACATAGCCCTGGTGGGAGAGAGATTTACCAGACATACTTCTGCAAGCACAGAGTTTCCAGTGTAGGGTGACGAGGAGATAGGCCCCTGCAATCAGCATGGAAAGGATCACAGAGGTGGTGCAGATAATAATACCCCACTGCCTTTTGTTTCCAATATGACACTAGTTTGAGAGTGGTACAACATGTCCTATGCAGTAGTGACCAAGGATGCTCACTCAGCAGGACTCAAGTGCTCCTCATTCAGTCACTTCTGCTGCTGGCTCTTCCACATACTACCTCCTCAGACATCTCGCAATTCCAATAATTTTCACCCCAGTTTCAATCCTGTTGACTTGTGTAATGAAGCTGCTAATGCCTGGATAAATGCTGAACAGTGGTCTCTTTCTAGAGACGTTGGTTCCCTGGCCTTACAGCCCATGCCTGTAATCCTTAGCAATGGCCAAAGGCCAGACTAGGTTCCTCATGCCTGCTGAAGTTTGAGCCTTTTCTAGTGAAGAAGCCCCTTAGAATTTTCTGAAATTTGATTCACAAGCCTGGATTACTCTTTCTATTAATTTAAAACCCTCTTCTTTAAGGTTACTCAATAATCATAGTCATGGATGGGTAAAGTTTGGATGGTCACAACCATTCGTCTGTGTACTATGAAATCAATCAAGAAGAAGAAGAAGGAGAAGAAGAAGAAGAAGAAGAAGAAGAAGAAGAAGAAAGTTCTACTACTAACAAACACAAGCATTTATTGAGCATTTAGTATACTTCAGACACTGAACTAATTTGTTACTATTTCATTTGACTTTCACAATTGCTCGGTGTGACAAATAGTATTATTTTATCCATACTACAAATGATGAAACCGAGGCACAGTGAAACTAAATAATTTTCTCAAGGTCTTATAGCCTCTTTCCTAACCCAACGGAACACAAGGCAAGCAAACATTGGTAGATAACTTCAGTTCCACACTGTAAGGGAGAGCTCTATTGTTGATTGGATTATCAATCCAATGTGAAGGACAATGTGAAATTGGCAAATTTGAAAATCTGTATAACTTGTAGCCTTGCCCTTAAAAAAATCTCAATCTAATCAGTAAGACAGTGTATTTAAACAGGAAAGAGTTAATAACAGTACCAAGTGATGTGTTATTTAGCTACATACATTATCTTGCAAAGTGATTTACCGTAGAATGTCTGTATGTGAAAGGTGCCCATACTTCATCTTTGAATGAATGGGCCCAAGAGGAGGCATCCAGACACATTAACTAAAGTGACTCCTTTCTACAATGTCAGAATAAGCAATATCTAAGAAATTTGATAAATAATGTTTGAAATAGATTGGCACTAGAAGACCTTGGACATCTTAGGATTCATTTTCTAAGGATGCATTTCCCATATTTCTCAAAAGTGACAAAGATAAATAACATACAATACTTGCACAGGATAGAGATACATGCCCTCCATCCATACTCTCATGCCTGCTCTCCACTGTCAGTGCTAAGATGCCTTCTCCCTCTCACCTCCATCTGTTGAAATTCATCCCATCCAGCTCAAATAATAGATCTAATAAGTATACCTCAGAGAAATCTTTCTCCTCTGGAGTCCCCTCATCCTTTGTGCTTCTCTAATGACTCTTACCTTTTCTATTTTGTGTCAGAGTTATTTGTTCACTTCCCACTACATAAGCTGAAAGTCCCAATCGCATTTTTCTCAGCTTCCTTTGAAGCTAGGACTCAAGCATGTGCCATGGTTCTAGCTAATGAGTTGCCCCTGCCCCAGATTTTGAGCCAAGAATTGCTTAGTGACACGATGTGAAGAAGCAGGAACAGTAGAGACTCTCCTCTGGAGGAGGTGTGACAGTGGCAGCAGTAACACCCATTTCCTAGGAGTAGCAGTGGAACTATCCCAGTGGTGGAGGTCAGGGTTAGGGATACCTATGCTGGGGGGCACACTGCATGTTCTGTGGTCAGCACAGTGGCAGTTGTGTCCCCACGGTGCCATTTTGTGGCACAATTTGGTTCTACCACTGGGCTGCTCCTACCTTTCTTGTCTCTCCAGCTTCTAGTTCTCCAGCCTTCCAACTGATTGAAAACTTCCCAATACCTTCTCAAGAAATTCCTTAACTGCTTAAATTGAACGGAGATAATTTCTATTATTTTCTACTGAGAACCCTGGCGGGTACATTCACTTAAGCCATTGTTTCTTTGTTCTGCTCTTACTAAAGGAGGAAGTCATTAAATATTATCTTATATATGATAACTTTCATAACCACAAGGACTGGTGCTGTGTCAGTTACCTGTCACTAACGGAAAACCTCAGGAGTTGTTTGGATAACATGGGGTTATTTGTTGGAATCAATATATCCATAAATCTATATCTTCCCTAGCTTATCTTATATCTGATTCCTCTCCACCTAAAAAATGGAGAAAATGATCAAATGATTGCCAAACCAGCTACAGTCAACATTCTCTAAGTAGATATTTGAGAGAAAATTATGTCATCTTTTTTACTCTTAACCATTTCAAGCTTGATTATATGGTTGATGTCTCCTCTTTACCAAAACTACTCTGAGTCTCTTGGCACTGCTGGTTGTGTACTAAGGCAAGAAATTTACAAATAACTTGTTAAAAGAACAAATGTCATACCTTGCTCCAGGGTTTACGCTAACTTCACATGCTACATTCACGAGAGTACAGTCTTCCATTGATACCATGATTGTTCTTTTTAAAAGCATTCTTTTACCTAAATTATCTTACTGGATCCTTAAAACAAGTCTGTGAAGTAGTAATTGACAAATCACAGGTCCAGAAGCTACTGTAGTCTTGCTTTTCAAAAAGTTGTATTTTTGAGGTTAAGTAATTAGCTTGAAGTCGTCCGAATTAGTGAAAAGCCGGAACTAGACTCAGTTTTTGACCCTGAGAAAGTTGCACTTATCAGATTTAAAGGACTGAAATGAGCTCATCAGTCAATCAGTGTGCCAGCCCAGTATTTTTTTAAGCCTCTGCAGGGTCCTTACCATTGTCCTAACCCCCGCCACTTGAGATATAGAAAAAACATTGAACGTGGTTACTGTCTACAAATATCTTACGCTTTAAATTATTTCCTATGTAAAGAGCCCAAGCAGGACATAAAGTGGGAAGAATTTAGAGGAATAAGTGAGAGGTAAAAATATTCCATTTTTTCAGAAAAAAGTAAGGATAGGGACGGCTATCAGCAGGTCACATCCTTTTCTCAAGTGTATAATACACAAAGCCTTACATGAGGTAGCAGAGGGAAACCAGCCCAAGCAGTTAGGAATTTGGAAGAATCCATTTCATCACTTTTTTTTTTTTTTTTTTTAAATTTTTTTTAACGTTTATTTATTTTTGGGACAGAGAGAGACAGAGCATGAACGGGGGAGGGGCAGAGAGAGAGGGAGACACAGAATCGGAAACAGGCTCCAGGCTCTGAGCCATCAGCCCATAGCCGGACGCGGGGCTCGAACTCACGGACCGCGAGATCGTGACCTGGCTGAAGTCGGACGCTCAACCGACTGCGCCACCCAGGCGCCCCCATCACTTTTTTTTTTTGATTGTCTTCTCCTTTGGTAATCTTCTTGACCCCCTCTTCCTCTTCCCCATATCTAATACTCCCTGGATTCTGTCGGGCCCTGGGAAACTGTTTTCCAAACATATTTACAGTAAGTTGTTAATGATTAATAATAGTTTAATATGCTACCTGTTCCAGCAGAGCCTTCAAAGCCTTAATGAGAATGAATTACGTGGACTATGAGGCATCTCGTTAGCTAATGAAGGGAATAAGTCAGAAACAGAGGATCTTTCATCAGCTTTTAGATTTATGCCACTATATTTAATGTCAACTTTTTTAGTATTTATATTTTTTCATTCATATAGAAAGGTCTGTTATGTTACAGATATATTTTGGTTACCTCTAAGAAAAATGGCCTAGATTGCCTAACAGAATAAAAGAAAATAACGTTGAAATAATAATAATAGTAATAGCAACAAAATCTAGGGAACAGCACAATGTGGTGTAAAAAATACGTGGAGTGTATCATGGGTCTAATGGTGGTCTAGCCACAGAAGATATGTTTGTATCTTACCCCCTGGAACCTGTGAATATGACCTTAGTTGGAAAAAGGGTCTTTGTAGATATAATCAAGTTGAGGTGATTTCGGTGGCTTCCAAATTGGGGGACTGGCGTCCTCGTAAGAGACACCCAGAAGAGAGACATCAGAAAAAGAGGTGGCTCTGTGAAACAGAGGCAGAAACTGGAGCCCTGTAGCCACAAGCCAAAAAATGCCTGAAATCAACTCAAGATGGACAAAGCCAGGAACAGAATCTCCCCTAGATCCTTCAGGGGGCACAGCTCTGTTGACATCTGTATTTTAAACTTCTGGCCTCCAGAGTTGAGCCAGAATAAATTTCTATTTTAAGCCAACAAGCCGGTGGTAATTTATGATGGCAATCCTAGGAAATGAGTCCAGAGCAGAAGTCTTGAGACGTGCATCCAAGTCTGTACTACTTCTACTATGGCCCTGTGATCTTGGATTTTAATATTTTTCCCAGCCTCAAGTTTCTTAACGGCTCAATCACAGGGTTGGTCAACTTCGGAGTTAAAATTTCTTCTAGCCATAACAATTCCAACATTGTGCTTATGTGTACTGTTTTATATTTTGATAATTCTTCTGTCATAACTGCCCTGTGATGATTTTAAGGCAGGTGATTCAGAGATAAGGGTGTAGGGACACAGAAAACTCACTGTTGCATTCACTTTGTTATTCAAAAACCTTCTTAGCACGTCTGCTATGTCCAGGCCCTTTCTTGTGTATGGGGGATACAGAGATAAAGTTGCTTGACAGAAGTTGTTAGTTGACATAGGAAAAGACTGCTAATTATGCCCAGCAATATCCCTTCTCTTTCTTTCTGGTAAGCACATGGCAAAGTTACAAGTTATACTTCCTGGGCCCTGATGCCACTACATATGGCCACATGACCAACTTGCAGACAATAGGCTGTAAGAAGAGGTAAGTTTCTCTACAAGGCGAGGGCCCTTGTTCAGCCTTCTTCTCCATGCTAGGTAGGATGCTAGTGTAGCACCGGCATGCATGTTGGGCCACGGAGTGATTGAGAGTATGGAAAGTTGCACAAGACAAGCAACAAGATACGAAAATGCAGAGCCCATCACATCAGCCCTGAGCGTATTAAATCCAGATGCGTAACCGACAGAGAGAAGTATCTTCTACTCACTGTTCCGTAATGTATTTATGTCATTTTCAGCCCAATCTTCTGGCTGATAGCAGATGCAAGTCTGCCTTTCTGCTTCTTGTTTGAATATACCTTTTCTCTTCGCCACTCATTGTACATCTACTAGACATTCACACGCATGTGCACGTTGAGCCCCGAGTTCTCCTGTTTCTCATCAGTATCATTCTTTTTGATCCTGTCCTGAGTTTCTGTGTCCTTCAGCACATATGTCCTCGAGTTCTCTTCTATTTGTGATCCAACTTGGCAGCTGCTCCACAAGGTTGTCAGAGACTGAAATATAGGCTGTGCTTCCAGCAAGCACATCAGGACCCATGGCTTGTCCTCTGCATGGATTCAGGGCCAGCTTTGTACCTGCTTATTATGTTGAATGTACCGTAGTGCGGTTGACTTGCCTTAAGCGTGCAAGTCAGAGGACTGTGAAGTTGATTTGGAGCCTCCGACACCATGGTCCCCTGAAACTGATTTAGTGACTAACTATTTTGCTGGGATAGAAATAAATGCTTGGTCTTCCTGAAGACTTTGCCTACCTTATCATAGCTCAGGTTTGAATGGAAGAAAGGAAATACAATTTTTGTGATAAAATATTTGTTAGCAGCTGTGCATGTGAATAATTAGTTTGACTCTAAAACGAAGTGTCCCTGCCTATGTTGATTGATCTGGGGAGAAACCCAAACCGGCAATATGGCTATTAGGTATTACTGTGGGCAAATATTTTAACAAACAAATTACAAATTACAGGATCCACAGTTGTCTCTAATAGTCACAAAGGAAAAGGCAATGTTTGTACTACACCTTGTCTAGAGAATTTCTCTTTCCTGTGCCAGGGTCTATAGATTATTTCATTATTACACATATTAGTATCCCTGTACTAACAAATAAAAGAATAATATCTCTATTTTTTGTGTGTATAAATGACAAATATATATCATGTGTATGCATATATATGCACATATACACACATCTGTATATATAGATAA
Organism: Lynx rufus; assembly: GCF_022079265.1. Lineage (NCBI taxonomy): Eukaryota > Metazoa > Chordata > Mammalia > Carnivora > Felidae > Lynx > Lynx rufus. Next base: position 201,812,278 of record NW_025814823.1, on the reverse strand, counting down.
GTATGTATGAAATAATCGTTTTTTTCCATGACATAATCTGTTCTTTAAATATTATTCTTACATTTAGAATTAAAGGATTAACATATTCAGATATTTCCTCTTTTAATCCATCTCCCCATTATAATTCAGTAAATATAATAAAATGTTTTCCTATCCTTCCATGTTTGTGCATTCATAAAAGTTCTCTGGCTGAACTTTGTCCTTTCTGGTTTGAATTCTATCCAACCAACTACATGTACTAAACAAAAAACACTTCAAAACGCCATAGTCTCAAAATTTCTTTGTTTTTAATTCTTATGTCATTTTTCTTTTTTCTGGAATGCCTTTTTACTCATCTAGCCAATTCTTTCTCTGACACTGTCATGTATTTAGAAGCTTCCCTCATTTCTCAGTCTGAGGAATCCCTTTCCTAAGTGGTTCATTTTCCCCCCTTCCCCTTTCCTTTTCCCTAAGGGAAATCTAACTTTGATTTTATTGTTCTGGTACATTCAGATCTTCTGTTAACATGTTCATTTATACCCACCACCTAGTTCCTTCAGCGCAGGCTCTACTGTCTTAAAAGTTTTATTTGTTTTACCGGAAGTTTGTCAAATAAGACAATGGTGTCCTAATTCTATTTTCTACAACCTATCGATGTTTCTTTCATGGTTTCCTTTCACTGGCTGCCAAGTTTTATCTTCTCTTTTACCATGTTCTTCAACGTTTCCTTTCATAGATTGTCTTTCAACTTTCAAAAATGTTTTCTCTTCAAGGAGGAAAAGTCTTCTGAACAGTTTTCAAAATACGTGGAAGACATATATAACTAGTTAAAAACCAAGCAACAAAATGCCTAGCACAAAACCTGCTTAATTGGGTTCGTCTTAGTCTTCTAATGATGACATACATTTCCAATGGCTTTGCTTTTCATTCTGTTTCTCTTATTGTCAGTCCTGAAGATAGCTTTAAATAATATACCATTTGTTATTGGGACCACCATTTCTTCTCCATTATTGATATTATAGTATCTCTTTCTCCCACTTGTTTTTTTTTTTTTTAATTTTGTCTTCTCCAATTTTGCCCAGACTCTTCTAGTATACCTGTCATATTTTCCAAATTCATAGGTTTTCTTCTCTTTATAAGGTCTTTTGTAGAAACTATGCTTGAACTCAGCCTACAAATCACCATCCATTGATGATAATCATCCTTTTTCTAAAATATGAAATGAATTATTTTGAGATTGGTGTGTCTGTTGACCACACATACAATAAAGATCTACATAACTAGCCAATATACCTTTATCCTCCTGACATATAAATGTTTTCTAAGCCACTCATTGAGTGTAAGAATACTAGTCATATTAGTATACGGGGAAAAAAACTTGGTTGGCCAATCAGAAGCCTTTTCTTTGTCAATGTATAATGGATATTCCCTCACCTCTAGTTTTGGACTTATCTCCTGATATCTCTTTAGTCTATCAAACTGTGCTTATTTTCTATTCCTTTTTATCACATTTTAACATTCTGGTCCATTATACCTGTTGATGTTCCTTTACATCTTTCAATAAGATTCACTCAGAATGTTTTATTTATTGTTTTATTTTTAAATTTTTTTTAACGTTTTTTTATTTTTGAGACAAAGAGAGACAGAGCATGAACAGGGGAGGAGCAGAGAGAGAGGGAGACACAGAATCCGGAACAAGCTCCAGGCTCTGAGCCATCAGCCTAGAGCCCGACGCGGGGCTCGAACTCACGGACCGCGAGATCGTGACCTGAGCCGAAGTCAGACGCTTAACCGACCGAGCCACCCAGGCTCCCCTCACTCAGAATGTTTTAATTGGAGTTTCATATTAGTCCTAAGTTTTGTTATCCTTCTTCTCTCCTTTAATAAATATACCTTTACTAGCATTTCATTTTTCATTATGCTTGTCCTATCACTCATAATTTTAATCAATTACCGTCAACCATGTGCTACTTAAAGATATTGTGCTAAGGACTGGGAGGAACGCAGATGAGTCAGGTACAGATTTTATCTTTAAGATCTTATGATCTTGTAACTATCCTTAAGTACACTATTAGAGAAAAATCATCCATGCATAACTCTAGAACAAGTTGGAGAGCTATGAGTACTGTAAATATTTCCACTTAAGTTACTGGCCGGTTGGACAACCACACAGAGCTCCCAGGCAACAATTCCCTTCAATGGAGAGGTCTGTGGGATCAGTGTACCTATGTAATAGAACACTTGTGCCCAAAACACTAGTAGCAGACATGTCTGAGGTTGTCAGATGGAAGAACACTTCCCTATCTAACTGCTTCACACTGCTCATTTCTTTCCTTGAGTAGTGATGCTTGTTGGTAAATGATCTATTTTAGGCTTTGACTGGTTGATGGATACCCTGCATTAGTCCATACCATTTTTTTTTTAGCCCATACCATTTCTCGACACACTATCCTCCCACTCTCTTCCTCATCCACCTTGTGATCTTCCTGTTTTAAATTCTGCATTGTCAGCAGCAACCCTCTCTTTCTTCACTTCCAAGGGCTATGCAAGCTCTTTCCCTAGTATCACTCACTTGCAGATGAAGCTGACTTGATATGCAGAACACCATTATCTAAATAGAGCAGATATCATTTATTCCCATTTAATAACAAGGATACTTGAGACAGTGTGAGTCATTTACACTGTGCATTGAGATTCAAATGTTTTACTACAGAGAGGTAGTAGAAAGCTAGAATCTTGGACATAGGGTAGGGATAAGGGGAGAGGAATACTATTTCCTAAGAATCTCTTTACATCAAGTGTATTTTAGACAGATTGACAGATGATAGACAGACAGATAGATAGATAGATAGATAATGTTTCCTTCTCTCAACAGCCTTGTGGGGTATTACTGTCTCTATTTTTACAGATGAGGAAAATGAGACTCAGATATGCTCATAGTTAGCTTTTATTAAACAGACATTGTAGCAAATATTGTTATCCACGCTACTGTATTTGAAGCTCAATCGAACTACGTGGAAACTATTAGTATTCTCATTTTACGGAGCAGGAAACTAAGATTCAGAGAGACCATGAAATCTGCCTGATGCAAAGCCTTCTATATTACTTTTATAATTTTTGTCCTTTCATTTTCTTTATTTTTTCCTAAAATTCCAGTTAGCTTAAAATTTTATTTTATGTATCGATTAAATTTATCTGTTATATTTCCTTTCATTTGCTTCACCTATTTGGCTCTAAGTTCTGGAAAATTCCTTCAACTTTGTCATTTAGGCTCTATGTTGAACTTTATATTGTCAATCGTGTTTCGATGTCCCTGAATCTTTTCTTGTTTCTGATGTCTTTTTAATAACATTCTCTTCTTTTGTGGTTATATCTTGAATCTCTCTGTGGATATTAATCAGAATTTGAAAACATCTTTCCTGAATGATCTGTTATCTTTCAGATTCATTGCCCTATTTATTCATTTTGGACTTTTGTTTTCACGATGCTAATTTTCTTCAAATTTTGTTCATCTTAGTTTTCTCTTTTATTATAGATTTGTGTCCAGTGACAGTTGATTATCTGTTATATAGAGAGTGAGGACATAGATTAATTGATAAAGTAACTGGCATGAGCTCTCTTTTCTATTACACAGGTAGCACTATGATCCCACAAACCCTCTCACTGCAGGGGATGACTGCCGGGTAGCTCTGGATGTGGACAGACAATGTCACTTGGTAAACTGATCTTAGGGACTGCTGATATGGAGAAAGCCCTTTTAATGCCAGAACGAGGAAGTTTCCTCTCTAGGATTCCAACACCCTCACCGGAAGTCCCAGATTTTCCCAGATAGGTGGTTCAATTTCTTTACAACACAGTTGTCCAGAGCCCACGTGCGAGTAAACACAGGAAAGCCAGTTGGTTTAAGTAAAAGACGGTGGGAGAAAAGATAGGGAGCGGACTAGAGCAGCTGTTCTGGAAATTGTCCTTGAATGAATCACTGCTTTTGGCCTGACTACCCATTCCCAGTCTCCATATTTGTTGAGGAAAACTGTGGACCTTCTCAGGGATCCTGTTGGAAAGACATATTTTCACATACGGGGCAAGACTTACCTTTTGCACATTCTGGACTTTGGATTCTTCCAATTTGTCTTCTTCGTAAGTTATTCTCTTTCATTTGATTCTCTTTCTACAGGAAACTTGCTGGTGCTTCTAATTAGTCTCATAATGACTCTTGCCTCATTTGTCTATTTTCCTGCCTCTGTTTCTTTTTAAATGTCTTGCTTCTACCATTTTGATGACGTGTTGGAAAAGAAGAGGCTAAACCTCAAGCTCATCTTCACCTTAATTCTGAACTTAAAGTTTTTTGAAAGTGGCAGTAGGCGAAATTGGAAAATCATCAAAAAAATGCAGACCTTTGGTCTAAACCAGTGGGACTTCTAAGATTTTGAATAAAGGAGCAAGAGTGTCATGGTAGTAGAAGCTCATTCTAGAACCTCACATGAAAGGACTGTAGCTCTGATAGATGAACTTAGACAAAATTTTTCTTTAAATTTTTTTTTTAACGTTTATTTATTTTTGAGACAGAGAGAGACAGAGCATGAACAGGGGAGGGGCAGAGAGAGAGGGAGACAAGAATCTGAAACAGGCTCCAGGCTCTGAGCTGTCAGCACAGAGCCCGACGCGGGGCTTGAACTCACAGACCGCGAGATCATGACCTGAGCCGAAGTCGGCCGCCCAACCGACTGAGCCACCCAGGCGCCCCAAAATTTTTCTTAATGAATAACATATACCAACACTTTAAGGGAATATATTCTACGATTTTTTCCCCTCAAGTTTATGTTACTTGGGAATAGAGACTTCTGCTTAAATTTCTATATGTGACATAAATATTTATTCTTCTGAACCTTGCCAGTTTGCAAATATTTATGCAATTCCCAGATGCATTTTAAAATACTAAAGAAAAGGCAAGAGGCTCATATGCATATTCAGGAATCCTAGATGAGGTGAAGCTGTCGAAAGCCAATATATAAGCCAAAGTTGCTATTTTTCTCCCTATGTATAGTTTAAACTACACAATTCAAAAATTGCTTTGTATTACCAAAATAAAACAATTGTCGAAAATTTTTGAGACATCTACATTTTAACAATTATAAAGACTCCATAGGGTGTAACATCTTCAGGCTATAGTGAATCAAATTGACTATTTTTAGGTAAAAATTTGTATACTTGTTATTAACAAACTAACACCAATCTCTTCCCCAGTACTACTTTTAAACACATCTATTTTACTCAAATCCTAAAAAAGGATCCAGGAAAACTCATGCAAAATCTTTTGGCCTCGTGCTGTAAGTATCATAGGAAAGTAGATGAAAGCATTCAGCCTGCATCACAGTAATCAAGTTAGATTACAGGATGCCATACAAGAGAGAAAGATTGAGAATGATAATTGAAATGCTTTTTAATGTTATTTGTTGTATATTTTATTAATAATTTTCTTTCAAGTAGTTTTTTTCTTTTTACACGGAGTCAGGAAGTTGATACCCATCAATCAGACATTCTTAGAATGTTTAAAGTTAGAAAAATGTAGGTTTGACCTTGGCATAGAGGGTCCTGTAGTTCCTCAATGAAAATGAGTCAGAATGCTCTTTCTTTCTCCTGACTGCATGAGAGCCATGTTCATAGCAAGCACACAAAAAAATGGATAAATGGTCAGGGTGCCTGAGTCGGCTAAGCATCTGACTTCATCTCAGATCATGATTTCATGGTTTCTGGGTTTGAGCCCACACCGGGGGCAGGTGGGGGGCTCTTTACTGACAATGCAGAGCCTGGAGCCTGCTTCAGATTCTGTGTCTCCTTCTGTCTCTCTGCCCCTCCCCAGCGTGTGTGCGCGCGCGCATGCGCTCTCTCTCTCAAAAATAAATATTTAAAAAATGATACATGGTTGAATCAAATAAAAGAGTGACTTATTAGTGGAAAAGGATCTACACTGTCATTAGGAAAGGTTAGATTGGTCCCAAACTAATTATTTCTTTGTAGGGTTTCTTGGGGTTTTAAAATTAAAAACAGGAAAATAATTATTAGCTTCTTTGGCATTTAGGTCTCAATCAAATATCATCTTATGATAGTAACATTTCAACTCAGTTACTTCATGAGATTAGAAATTTCACACAACACAACTCACAAAATATTGATTTTGTGACTTGACTTACCATTTTCCTTCCTAAATGCATTTTATTTTCTTCTCGGCTGGAGGCAGCACTGTCCACATAGAAGCCTCTCAGGGTAGAGACTTGGAGATTCTTCCTGTCACACCTGGCTCTCCTCCTCACCTGATTCATTCATCGGACCCACAAATATTTATTGAGTGCTGCTTGTGCGGGGTGATGGGTTTGGTGGGGATCAAAATCATCAGTGTCTCTATTCTTGCAAATCTTGTATTCTAGTAGAAGATACAATAAATAGATATGTCAGATGTTCAGCAGAGAGAGGTACCAAAAAGACAAGAGAAGGGGTACAAAGTTATAGAACTTCACCCCATTCTCTTCTCCCCTTGGTCCAGAATTCCTCATCATAGTTCACAGCAAGTCAGCAAGAACATTCTTACTTCATCACATCTGCCCTCGTCGATGTTTAAATAATCTAACATGATAGTCAGACCTCTTCAGTTTCCTCCAATTCTTCAGAGTTTCCTATCACATTTAAGAAACATCCTTAGCTCCTTCTCATAGCATGCTGGCCCTCGGTGATCTTGCTGTTGTCTCTGTCTCCAGCTTCATAGTTTCATCTCCTACCTCTCTGTCCCGAGTGTGACTTTCTAGCAATTCCTACATAAACTATCAGCGATGTTTTGTCTCTGTGTCTTTGTGCTAATGTGTTTGAGTGTTTACCAGTTATTGACAGCAATAACCACTGTATGGGATAACCAATAACCAATGACCACTGTATGGGAGGATGTCCCTACCCCTTCACTGGCCCGATATCTCTTCATTCTGTAGTAGTTTATCCAGGAACGCTTCTGTGGTTTCTCTCTTTCTCCTGCTGTATGAAATGCATCTCAGTTTTATAAGCTCCCATGATTCCCAGTACTTCTCTCTGCCACTCCATTTGTCATACTATATTGTAATAATCTTTTTGTGACTCTTCTATCCCTACTGGAAAGTGCTTGAGAGCGGGGCCATGTTTCCTATGTTCTGTCTACTCAGGGTCTACCACAGTGTGTGGTCCATATTAGGTATGCAAGTTATATTTGTTAAATAGGGAAGGATGGATGGAAGGAAGGAAGCAGGGAAGAAAGGAAGGAAAGAAGGAATCAGTGACATTCTAAGGATCCACAATCTAGGCACCAAGAAAGTTCCGAAATACAGGGCTATTGAGCAGGGGGCAGGCAAGGAGAAGGAATATTTAGGAGCTCTGAAATAATAATAGTACCCAATAAAGCCATGCAGTAAATACAAGAGAAATAAAAGCCATAATGCCAAGCCATCGATAGCCCTCACTTTATTGATGAATAAAAACATACACAAGGAAAGCACTTTACAAATAAGATAATAAATGTCAAAGTGATTACTTGAAAGGTAGAAACATTTAGAGGACAGCTTTATATATAAGGCAAAACCTATGACAAAATGCAAAAGGTACTTGTGCAGGAGAGAAATCCGGACCAGGACTGGAATGAACGAAAGGGACTGAATCAGATTCAGTGATGTCCAGGCCACAGAGAGGCGGAGATGGGATTGTTCAGACCAGAGGGACAACATTAGTAAGAAGAGCTTAAAGGAAGGAGCAAGCAGGAGCAGTGGAAGCAGAAGGTTAAAAACCAAAACCAAACCCTTAAGAGAAACTGGCTACAAAAAAGCATTGTAACATTGTAACATTGTCCCAAAGAGCGACCTGCAGGCATGGAGGGAACAGCCGGGTTTCTCAAGGGGATGTACTGGGCAAGGCTTCCATAGTCTTCCTGGTGGGACACAAATGAAAGGGAAGCTATGTGCATGGATGACTTGTGCTGTAGATATTCATCCTGATTTATTTTTAATTAATACATTTATGATAAGAATGCTAATGACTCAGTTTATAGTGCAAGTCTGTTAGGCTTTGTAGTTCAGAAGCTACTTTGTCTAAGGTAATTCAGATAAAAATTATGTTCAAGTGTCTAATGTTGAAATGATATAATTTCAGATTCATACGATTCAGTTTTTAAAATTACTTTTATTTAGGGGCACCTGGGTGGCTCAGTCTGTTGAGCCTCTGACTTCGGCTCAGGTCACGATCGTAATTACGGTCGGTGAGTTTGAGCCCCTAGCTGGGCTCTGTGCTGACAGCTCAGAGCCTGGAGCCTGCTTCGGATTCTGTGTCTCCCTCTCTCTGCCCCTCCCCGACTCATGCTCTGTCTCTCTGTCTCTGTCAAAAATTAATAAACGTTAAAAATGTCTTTTTATTATTTTTATTTATTTTGAGAGAAAGATAGAGAGCAAGCAGGGGAGGGACAGAGAGAGAGGGAGACAGAATCCCAAGCAGGTTCTGTGCCCTCAGCGCAGAGCCCGATGCAGGACTCGAAGCATGAGATCATGATCTGAGCCAAAGGCAAGAGTCAGATGCTTAACCGACTGAGCCACCCAGGTGCACCCATGTGATTAATTTAAATAAAGCTTGGTTCCTAATCAGGCTCTGGGAATAGATGAGTAATAAATATGCAACAACAAGAACAACAACCAAACCAAACAAAAACACCTGGAAACAATTCAGAGTCCATGCACAGTGGAATGGGTAAATAACGCGTAATGGGCAGAGAAGTGAAATCCCATCGACAATGGAAATGAGCTAAGACTACTTGTAATAAACAGGATAACTCTCTCAAACATTTAACCGTGTAATATTTTAAACAATTATTAAAGGATAAACTCAGCTTCACTTCAGTTATTTAAACATCTGAAACAAGAACATGGAGTAAATGTTATTTACAGATGACTATATGAAGCAAAGTATAGAAATTACTTTTAAAAATCAGGCTACTGGTTACCTACCTGTTAGAGGAAGGAGGGAGACTCAATAACAGAGATTTCTAGAGAATGTAAAGGTTTCGGTTACATGCTACCTTTAACTGGTGGTAGAAAAGTAGCGTTTATCTTTTTTAAACTATACATTGTACACACATATCATATATGATGTATATACGACATATAATGTATGTACCTATCTTCATGTTGCAACAAGGTGCATGATTTTTTAAATGATGTAACACTTTTTATCTAAGAAGCAATTCTGTGCTACTCGGTATGTATGTGAATCAGAAGTTTCAAAATGCCTGTTAAATACTCTAGGTCTCTGCCTGCACCTGATGGGCTAAGCGAACTGTCACAAAGCTAACAGTGTTACTCCAGTCAGCCTGGCAATTGATACCAATCACAGCAGCTGACTTTTCCACCTAGCAATCTGGGCCAATTGTTAACATGGGTGAAGTGAGCCAATTGCTTGAGACCGGATTTTATTAAATTTATGTTAAAATTTAGCCTTCAGCAGACGATCGGGGAATTAAGGAAATGAAAAGGACCAACCGAAAATACCAAGAGGAATTTAGGATATTTTGAAGCCAGGGCTTTTATCTTAAAAACATAAACCTTTATTCAGAATGATTGGGAATCAAAAGCCTATTTGAGTGCACATCATTTCTGGCAATTGTATAATTCATAAATAGACAAATGGCTTATGAAACATAGTGAAAAAAATGCACTCCCAAGGAGGCATCATCCATGCCAAGTTTACTGCTGAGATCATAAACCGGTGACAATAGAGGTTAATAATAGAAATGTTGGTAGTCCTCTACTTATAATAGAATGAACAGCACTGCTATAATTACAATTTTCTTTTTTTCTTGTTATATAGAAATGAATCAATATCCAAGTAGAGAGAGGATAAAAATGTCTTCAATAATTTTCACTGCTCTTCAAAAGAATTGGCTTCTTAGGTCTGCAAGTCAATTGTATCATTCAAAATTATTACATGGCTATTTATCAAATAGTGTAAATTAAAATTTGTTTTGACTTATTGAAGGCTATTTTATGTGATTTTTACGAGGGACTGAATAATCACGCACAATTTCCTTTTCTTTACCAAGTTATTTTTAAAAAGAATCAATATGTTATTTCAGCAGATATTTAGAAGAATCAACTCTATGTGATCTTTTGCCAAGTTATACTGCCACCAAGACAAATTATATATGAATGCTCCTTGCCTGGCTAGTTATTAATTAGGTCCAGGGAAACATTTGATTAGTGATTGGAGCAGCAATTCATATACCTTACATGGACTATTATTATTCCCAAGGAAAAAAATAACCAAACTGATTGGACATCGATAGAACTCTGTTAGGATTTATTCTATAGGATGAGTAAATTAGTAAAACTGGGGATGTGTGAAATGAAAACTGTGTATTTGCCACATACCCAGGCCAGGACTTAAAATAAACTCATTTATAAAATCTTGGAATGTGATCCAAGTTGAAACAATAACAATTCTAAATTCCGTGTCGTGCTTTGCGTCTTACGTTCTTTATTATCTTGATAATCTGTGTTTATGGGAGAAACCTGGCATGAAAGACTGCAACAATTTTGTACTACGTAAATCTTTTGAGAGATGAATTATATTTTAAAACCAACTTGCAAATCAACATAATGAATTTGATTAGTTGAAATTTAAAGATGCTAATAAAAGTTGAAGAAGGAAGCAAATTCTGAGTTTTTGTGTGTTTCTGATTTTTCTCTCCAATGAGTATTTCATTACCATTTTCAGATGCAATGACACTTTGAGAATAATGCTGACTGATGTTTTGTTTCGTTTCTGTTTAATCCTTGATCTGATGAGCCAGGTTTTCTTTCTCTATGCATCTGTTAGGTTTCTACCTAAAGATTCCCCGCTCATCTCTCTCTCTTGCTCGTTAGTTCCGTTCACTATTAGCTGCCAACTGTACTCACAGAGGTCTTGGCTTTCCACTCTGTGATGGAACATGCGGGACTCGGTTTCTCTGAAACTCATGTCATTCATTGTTAAGAACCTCAGCGAATGGAGTCTCAGAAATAAATGTGAAACTCTCAAAAGGCCCCTAAAATTCCATTCTACTTGCAAACAATGTTATGACTACATGGTTAATAATACAAAGAAAAAGATAGACCATGCTCTTGGGCACCAGATACTCTTCTAGGTGTTTCCTATTCCAGCTCCTTTAATTTTCTCACAACCCAGTGAAATAGGTATGGTTTCTATTTTTAGTTTACAGATATGGAAACTGAGATCTGAAACTGTTAAGTATTTTCCCCAACGGCTTATAGTCTCCAGAGTCTAATCATTTAGCCATTTTTTAGCTTCTCCAAATACTTGCTCATTGATTTATTAAAATATTCAATAAAATGAATGAAGAAAGCCAATACCCTTTTCAAATTCCAATACAACTATATTTTTTCTTCTTGAACTGCTCGTCCATATTGAATAATGGATAGTCATAGCTTCTCTCTCTTTGTGATCTAAATCATTTTCCAGGGTTAGGTTTCACTTCCCTGCAGATGGCATTCAATTTTACCAAGTCGGTCTTGGTATCTCTCTAAGTGACACATTACTATTTATAGTCTAACACAAATTTACTATGTTGCCAAATTCTCAAGTTTGACTCTGGAAAATATCAACTTCCTGACACTCTTCTCCCTGTACTTTTGAAGAATTTCCTTATAAATTTGAAAGAAGGAAAGATGTCACCATCTTTTATGTGCACTTTTCTTATTCCTACCGTCAAGCTAAGGTAGGGGTTCCCTTTGTTCATTGTTTTTTATACCAAAATGCTGCTCTTTAATCCTTCCTGGATTCATTAATATTTATTTCTTTTTATCCCTGCTTCTGGCAATAAATCTATGTGTTGGCTTATTTATAAACTCCTACTCTTTGTATATATTTATATAGAACATTAGGCTTCCTTATTCTCTCACTTACATAGTGATACTAAGATTCTTACCCTATTAATAGCATTCTATTAATACCTATGCGTGTCCTATAGTGCATAATATCTTGTAATTAATTTTTATGAGATTTACTCTTATTATACTCTTTGCATTTGATGGTTCTACAGGCAGGTATTGTGTCTCCCAAAGTTTTATGTATTCTGTAGTAGTAAATGCTTATAGAATTTAGATGATTGAGTTTAAAGAAGCATTATAGACCTTTCAGTTCATTTTACACAAACAGAAGCTTATGTGTTGGTTTTGAATTGGAAACTAGATTGGTAGCATTATTTTCCCATTCACATTTTCATTAAGTAATTACACTATTGAGAACCTATGATGTTCCGGACACTTTTAACAGATCATCTTCAATTCCACAGTCACCAATGAGGTCATTTACCACTCTTTGCAGATGAGGAAACTGAGGCAGAGTTTTGTGACTGGTCCATGATCACGTATTTAATGGCAAAGCTGGGGTTCAAAGTCATTTTGCCTGGCTCCATAACCTGGAGTAACTAGTCTATGTATCATACTTCCTTTGTTAAATATACCATAATATTCATTTTACTAGCAAGCCCTGTGCTAGAAGTAACAAGTCATGTAAGACCACAGCACTAGAAACAACAGTGCTTTCGAGCCATTCCATGAAGCCCAACAAAATTTAAAAATTACACTGAAAAAAAAAAAAAGAGAAAGAGAGGTCAGTCCTTTCAGAATATATTCACCTGTTGAATAAAGATGACTAAGAGTTTGATCCTAAGGAATCCAAAGGCACCTTGTCAAATATGTTCTTTTGCTAAGTGGCCTGAGAGAATATGGCACAATTGCGGAATTGGAGGTATTCTGGGATAGGTGCCGTGTAGGGGCAATACAAGAGACATGTGAGAGATGGGGCTGGAAAAATATCTAGGAGTTAGTCATGAAAAGCCTCATGTTTGTTTCATGTTAAGAGATTCACGTTGTGTCACAAGTAATTTGAGAAGCCTTCAGAGACCAAATTCATCTGAATATTTTCTCCAGGACAATCTATCATCTCTGTTGCCCATGTGACACTTTGTGTTGCTCTTTCTTGCTGCCTACTAAGAATTCTAAGATGCCTCTCAAGACTTCCTGCCCTAATCCTTGGGAATGTGAATATAATGAATTGTTCCTGCCATGATTAGTTGAAGTCATAAAGCATGGTGAATATTAAGAAAGAGACTATTCAAATGGGCCTAACCTAATTATAAGAATCTCTTAAATGCAGCATTTTCTCTGGTTGGGAGTGGAAGAGGAAGTCAGAGGCTCTAAACTAGAAAAGAATTCGACATTCCATTTCTGGCTTGAAAGTGGATGGGGCTATGTCCCAGGAATGTAGTTGGCTTCTCGGATTTGAAAGCAATCTCCGGTTGACAGCCAGCAAAGAAACAGACTTCAGTCCTACAACCATAAGGAACTGAATTTGGCCAACAGCCAGAAATGAGCTTGTAATCTTTTCCAGAGCCTCTAGATGAAAACTCAACTCTTGTGGGATACCCAGTGATCCATGCCGTATGTGACATATAGAACTGTGAGCCAATACATGGGCGTTGTTTTAAGCCCATTAAATTTCTGGTAATTTGTTATACAGGAGTAGAAAACTAATATGTGGTTTCATTAGTTTCATTTCTTCTGCAATAAGAACAAAGACTTCCATTACGATTATGTTATGAGTCATGTTTTTTTTCTTTTTTCTTCCTCATGTTAGGAGGAACAAATAATCTGAGTGTTGGGAAACACTTCTTCCTTAACTATATTTTGCTTTCCCCAGAAGACTCAACTTTTCCTGGTGATCTCTTAAGTAAAGCTTGTTTTTTTTTCCCCCTCTTATTCCATGTGTAGGTCAATGCCAAAAAATTGGAGTTGATATTCTCTTTGCTTTTCTTAGGACTTCCAGACCATTATTACCATTACTATTTCTGCTTGGGAACTCGAGGCTTCTACCCTATGTCTATATCACCTTCTTCCTTACTATAAGATTGCACACATTTTGTTCACTTCACGCTCTTCAAATATTTCCCAAATCCCGCTATCATTTTTGGTGACTTGAAAATCCACAGAGATGAATACACCAACACTGTAGAGACCCAGTTCCTTGCCTCATCTCTTCTATTTACCTTTTGCTTCATTCTGCCTAAGCCATTTCTTCCCATTTTCTTATCCTGTACTTTATCATCAGCAGATACTTAACTCCTAAAATCTGTATTGCAAGATCTAATTTCTAGGCAATTTCCTCAAGGGCATTCGCCCTTATCATTCTTCCATCTCATGAGGTTTCTCACTACTTTCTTATTATTCTCTGACCCTCTTGGCTCCATGTTCACCTTTATTCAACCTGAAGTCTAAGATTTCTTATTCTAACACTACCTTGTAAATACTCTCCACTTCCTGATTTCTCTCCCACAATTGTGCTTGCCTTATAAAACCTCAGTGGTGAAAAATACCTAACATCTCTGCTCAAAGCCTTCTCTATGCCTTTCTTGGAGCAGCTAGATATTGCTGGAGAAAATCACCCAGTTGAAGCTGGCTGATTTCACTTGAAAACTCAAAGATCAAATAGACACTCAATACTGCCCAGCTCTCACTGTGATTCTACAGTAGGCTTACTATTCCTATTCCCTAAAAGACTGTATTGTCCCTTGCTTTCAAACATCTTCATCCCCATTTTACTCATTATCAGCTGAAGACATTATTTCATATTTTATTGAGAAAACAGAAGTCCTTTGATAGGAAATGCCTCGTGTTTTCTCCACCAGATCTAAAATCTCAACTATACTGACATCTATCTTCTTTTGTTTTCCTCTTATTTCAACTGAGGAAGACCGCCCTTGCTCAGGACAAAATGCAAACTTTTCCCTTTCTTCTCTGAATCTCAGCCCCTCTTCTTGCAGAAGTTCTTGCTCCTTTAGTTATCTTCTCTTCCCCCTTCCAATAGATCATTCCCATCAGCATATAAACATAGTCTAGAATCTCCCATCATAAATAAAAATGCATCCCTTTTCCTCACCTATAATCCCATTTCTCTGTACCCCTTCAAAGTTAAACTTTTATAAAAACTGTGTACATTAGCTGTTTACATGTCTTCACCTCCCATAGCTCAACCCACTGCAGAGTGATTTCCACCACATAATTTCACTGAAACTGCCCTTATCAAGATCACAATGATGCTCAATGACTGCTTTCTGATTTATATTACCCGGACTTTCACCAATCTTTACCAGAGTCAACTACTCCCTCTTTCTTGAAATACTGCCTTCTTTTAACTTTCACAACAATGCTTTCCTGGTTTTCCTCAACTCAATGGCTGCTCCCTTTCATACTCTTTTGCTTCTAAATTTGCCTTGAATTTCTTAGTGCTCATTTTTTCTACATCTTTTTCTTGAAGATTTTATCCATTTTCATGAATTTAAATTATCTTCATACTAATGACTTCTGTAATCTATTCTGGGTCTAGATTTCTCCTCTAAGGAAGACTCTCATAAAGGAAATAAATTAAATTTTATCCCCTGGTAGATAAGTCCAAAGGAAGAGAGTACATAATGGTATAGTCCAAATTCAATAGACTAAGGCGGACATTTAAGATAAGTCAAGATCATCTCATGGTAATACTTAGGGGAAGATGATTGCGATTGAAATTCATGAATAACAAGGCATAGAAAAGAGACAGTGGAAAGAAACCAGGACCATTGGAGAGATGAAAATGAATGTGTTGGGTTGGAAAATGGAAGAAACTAGCCAAACCAACTCTTGCAGAGTTTTACGAGGGAAGGTTGCAGAGCTAGTATTGAAACTGATTAACAAAGACAACATATTCCAAGTGGAGTTTATAATTGAGGTAAAAGAGAGAGAAGAGTGACTCTGAGGCTTTTGCACAAGGACCCATTCTTGGCTTAGGGTGATGGTTGGCTGGGGAAATGAATCAGCTGACTCTCAGGGAATTGTAGACTCTGAAGTAAGATTTAGAAAGATCTGATGAGTCTTAGGGCAAAGAAAGACTGCAGTCAAATCTGGTTCTGTCTACATGGTGAGTCTGAAGGACTGGGGGTTTGGGGGATATTGTAATAAAAATGCCCAGATAAGAAAGAAGAAATGATTTGTGGGTTTATAAATTTATTTTTTTTTCCACGTTTTTTATTTATTTTTGGGACAGAGAGAGACAGAGCATGAACGGGGTAGGGGCAGAGAGATAGGGAGACACAGAATTGGAAACAGGCTCCAAGCTCTGAGCCATCAGCCCAGAGACCGACGCGGGGCTCGAACTCACGGACCGCGAGACCGTGACCTGGCTGAAGTCGGACGCTCAACCGACTGCGCCACCCAGGCGCCCCTGATTTGTGGGTTTAGATGGCTGAAGTGTTTAATCAAATGGCATAGGCATACTGATTAATCATGAAGATACGTATGAGGAAATTTCTTGCAGAAGTGGAGAGAAAAACCTGGAGCAAGATTAAGAAGTCAGTACTTGTTTTTATTTGTAATATTTTTTTCTAACTTCCAGTGCAGCATTCTTAGTTCAGCATAATATATATTAGGACACTACCCTGATGTGAATTAGATGGGGAGATTTCCTTACCAAACAAAGAGAAGAAAGGAGAGATCCTGGACTCTCTGATTCTCATTTGTGAGCTATCACACATCTTTGAATAGGTAAACTGACATTTAGATACCTATACTTCGAATTATAGAAGTCTGAGGAAAAATAAGAAATTCAGGAAACAGAATATAAGTGATTTTGCATTTTCTGAGTTTTGCCCTCCATTTGGAATATAGATAAATCACCTTTCTCTGTTTCTATTGTATTAATGTTCTTAAACAATAACCTCATGCATAGACAAAATTAGACATCTTAGACCTAAAGAATTACAACTGGCAGTACTGAAAGAATAAGTTAACTCATAAAAACATTATGTTTATAATAGCCAGATATACGATTCCCCCTTACAAAAGCTTTCTTTTAAAGGTTCAACTGTAGCAGATTTCTTCATATCATCTACACAATGTACTTCAATTCAACATACTGTTCCTAAAAGCATGTTGTTCACTAATTGCAAGTAAGAGAAAAACATAAAATGGAAATAATTTTTTTTAATTTTTTTTTTTCCAACGTTTATTTATTTTTGGGACAGAGAGAGACAGAGCATGAACGGGGGAGGGGCGGAGAGAGAGGGAGACACACAATTGGAAACAGGCTCCAGGCTCTGAGCCATCAGCCCAGAGCCCGACGCGGGGCTCGAACTCACGGACCGCGAGATCGTGACCTGGCTGAAGTCGGACGCTTAACCGACTGCGCCACCCAGGCGCCCCAAAATGGAAATAATTTTAAACAAAATACAGAAGTGTATTGTGGGAACTCGAATACTGGTTTTATTTGCAAATATACTGTTGTTCTTCCTTAAAGGATTTCTCTATATATTTCCTTAAAGATTTCCATAAAGGAAAATTAAAAGCATGGTTTTAACATATCGCTTTCCCCCTTCGCTACAGTAAAACGATTTGAGTCTCTATGGTATATGGTCATTCACTGTCTCCATTGGATGCCTCAGCCTCTTCCTTTAAAGAACATGCTCCTTCCTTCCCTTTTTTTTTTTTTTAATTTGGAAAATAAACTTAGAATAATGTACTAGAGGCAATGTGTTTTGCTAAATTAGAAGAAAATCTTAGAGATAATCTATTTTATACTGTGATATCAATACCATTCTATTAAAAAGTAAGTGGGGCACCTGGGTGGCTCAGTTGGTTAAGTGTCTGACTCTTGATTTTGGCTCAGGTGGTGATCTCATGATTTCTGAGACGGACCCCTGCATTGAGTTCCGCATTGGTTTCCTGCTGACAGCACAGAGCCTGTTTGGGATTCTCTCACTCTCCTTCTTCTTCTGCCTCTCCCCTGCTGGTGCACACAAACTCTTTCTAAGAATAAATAAATAAACTTTTAAAAAATGAGTTGACTTTGTCATATTGTGATATGATTATATTATGAGTATACTTTGTGATATTACCATTATCACGTAGATGCAAATTAAGTGATGATTATGGCATAATAAGCTGTTTACTTGAAAAGTGATTCAGCCAATTGCTGATTTGTTTTTTATTTTTGTTTACGTTGATATGGGTTGAATGTACCAGTAAACTATTCCTTGGGAATCGATTCATAAAGTGGTACAGTTCGTTCACATACATGAGAACAGAAGATAATTCATAGACTCAAGAAATCTGTGTGATAGAATAGCCAAATATTGAGATGAAAGAGGTAGGATATAGTAATGTTTCCTGAAAATACTGCAGGTAATAACAACTGCAAAATGAACACATCCATGACTCTTTGAGCCTTTCTTCAAAACATTATTAGTTTTAGGATTATAGAATCCAAATGAAAATTAAGACCAGTTTGGAATTCAAAACAAAGTCTTCAAAACAGAGAAAATATTATGGTCAAGTTCCTAAGAGTAGCACAAGCAAGACTATAGTTACACTTGAGAGAAAATGTATATTAGGATAAGTATGGCTAGCAATATCCACACCCACAGTTTTGGAACATTCATTTGGAACATTGGTTGGACCTTCATCAATAATAGCAATGATGCAATCACATTGGTAAGAAGTTTGATGTGAGTCATGCCCTAACATATCCCATTTATTAATAAAGGAAAAGAAATATGATTTGTTGCTCATACAGAGAACAGATTTTTATTTGAGAAAACTTTCCACAAATATAGAGGAGAGGATTAAAATAAAAGAGGGGGTAAAAAATTGGAGATGAATTTGATATCATTTGAATCAACTAATTTTTACTTAAACAGGCATTAATTTAAATTTCAATATTGACTAAGTTTAATTGACAATTCAGTCACATATTTGATAGCTACAGTCCAAAACAGATTTTCAACAATCCATCTGTAAGGAAAAGACATGAGTAATGTATCTGTCATCATTTCTTTGGTGTTTGTTTTATCACATTCATAAAAGGGCAAAGTATCCCTATTTATTTAGATTCTTTTTTTCCAAAGTCATTTTTTCCCATAAAATATCTTTATGGTAAAAGATAACTAGGATTGGAAAAGACACATTAAGTACATAACCATTTTAGAAAATATTATCTATCGTTTTCTGACTTTCTTAAAAATGAATTCTACTATACAAAGAACAGAAACACAAGAAAAAAACATTATGTTTAGCAAGAAATGATATGTTTATTTTCAGTAGCAGATTCAATACTGTCTTTTCCCAAATTAAACTTTTTCATTTTTATGACCCTGCATATTATTGATCTTAGAATATTTTAAAATAGTATGAAATATTAATGAAAGTTTTTACTTTTTATATTTGAAAATATGTCTTCGGTTACAATGTACAATATTATTTATACAAGGTGTAGTTTTTCATAAGTATGAATATTACTATTTTGGAACATTATTTTTGAGGCTATAATTTTTAGCTGTTCCAAAGTAACAGCACTTTTATTTATTTTTATTTTTAGAACATTTTTAATAGAATAACTTATTGCGAATGCTTTGTGTGTTTGTTGATTAATAAATTAATATGTCAACTCCATAAACTCAAAATTTTCCAAAAATATGATTTCAGAGTAAATTATATAGTCAAAATTTTCTTTTTATCCAGAAAAAAGTGTTTAGAAAAGAAGTCTGGGATAGGGAAAAAAAAGAATTTGCTGTTATGTATACAGATGCATTAGCTAATATAAGATCAAACTATAGGGGTGCCTGGGTGGTTCAGTTGATCAAGCATCTGACTTTGGCTAAGGTCATGGTCTCAAGATTCGTGGGTTCCAGTCCTGCATTGATGCGAATGCTCGCACTCTGTCTGTCTCTCTCTCTCCGAAATAAACATTAAAAAGATATATTAAATAATTTTTTAAAATATTAATCTATAAACCAACATGCCAGCCGATTAATTTACAGGTGGAGTCAAAGTTACTCTATCTCCCAAAAATAAGCATCCCTCCATTTGTTGGAATGCATGCCATAATCCACATGAGAATTTCCAGTTTTGCTTGTGAAGGTGAAATTAGGGCAAAGGAAGTTTGATCATACTAATATTTGTTTTTATAAAGCCACAGTGATCTGATGTCCTTCTTTATCTACTGTGGGAAATTTTTAAAATATATTTTATTTATTTTTGAGAAAGAGGGAGAGAGAATGAGCAGGGGAGGGGCAGAGAGAGAGGGAGAGAGAGAATCTGAAGGAGGATCCACACTGTCAGCACAGAGCCCAACGTGGGGCTCAAACTCATGAACCGTGAGATCATGACCTGAACTGAAATCAAGAGTCCAATGTTTAACCGAATGTGTTACCCAGGTGCCCTGGAATTTTTTTATGTAAATGACTCATGTTGGTCACCTAAGATCAGAGATTGCTTTTCACATGTGTTTGTGCTCTCCCACGCTTGTGTTTCTGAATTTCTTGTCCTTGGAATTTGTTATTGTTACTTTGCTTGCATCTTTTTCCTCATGGCATGATATAATCCCCCAGATTGCACATTATTTTATATTTATTATATTTTATAGATATTGCTGATATCACTCAGGGGAACATTTCTTTTTTAAGAACAAGCTTTATTCATATCACTAAGTAAGGTGCTACAGCTAATCGTACCTGTGATGTGTTCATGTGAATGTGGAACAGATACTGTAGAGCAAATAAAGAAGAAAGTATAAGCTAAGCAATAAGGCAGTAAGAGGATATTCAGTCATTTTAAATTATTGCTAATTCTCAGAGATAGTGTAATCATTCCCCTTAAATTCTTTCTGAAAAGAAAACTATCAGCTTTATATGTCAGGTTGATAAAATAATCAGCAAATGTAATATCAGAGCCACTATGTCTGATCTAACAGAATGGAATAGGTATCCAAAGACGAAAAAAAAATGTATATTACTATATTTTAAAAATTAAATAAGATTAGATCACAGAGGGACATCTGGGTGGCCCAGTAAGTTAAGCATTGGACTCTTCATTTTGGTTCAGGTCATGATCTTACAGTTCATGAGTTCAAGCCCCGTGCCAGGCTCTGTGTTGACAGCATGGTACTTGCTTGGGAGTGTCTATCTCCCTCTCCCTCTGCCCCTCCCCTGCTCTCTCACTCTCTCAAAATAAACAAATGAACATTAAAGATTAGATCACAGAATTGTAAACACAACAATTATGCTGTTAGTTAATAGATTTATTCACAATCTACTATTAAATTAATCTAATATCTATTTCATCCTTTTCTCCATTTTTGGCATTGCCTTTCCCTGACAACATCTTCACGATACCTTTGTACTTTCCCAGATCCCTGGTTATATCACCTCATGTTCCCTTCCCTTAAGATTTGTGCTACTTTTGGTCTTATCTGCTCCCAAGGATGAGTCTGTTGCACAGGTTTCTTCTCTCACTAGAATGCTTTCAAGCTGAAGGGGGGACACCCTGAATCAAAATGTAAGGTTAGAATTCAGGTAAGAGGTGAGGCTCATTATATAGAATTGTGACACATCAACTCTGCAGGTGATAACTGAAGCAGTGAGTCTTACATTTCTTAATATTAAAACATACAGATGAGCCTATAAGTAAGGATGGGGCTTTGAGTAATATCTACATTTTTGGGTACATACGAATTTCTCTAAAAGGATCCTGAAGGAACTTTTGCTAAGAAAAGAACAAAATGAGGGGCGCCTGGGTGGTTCAGTCGGTTAAACGTCCGACTTCAGCTCAGGTCATGATCTTGCAGTCCGTGAGTTCGGCCCCGCGTCCCGCCCGGCGTCAGGCTCTGTGCTGACAGCTCAGAGCCTGGAGCCTGCTTCGGATTCTGTGTCTCCCTCTCTCTCTGCCCCTCCCCCGCTCATGCTCTGTCTCTCTCACTCTCAAAAATGAATAAATGTTTAAAAAAAATTTTTTTAAAAGAAAAGAACAAAATGAGCTAAGTTCATTTTCTAGTTAAGGAAGAAAAATACTTTAGTTCCAGTAGTCCAGTGAATTTAAGGGATGATATTCAACCACCATGGTAGTCAAAGAAAGATAAATGAAATCATATAATAGAATGACTTACATATTAAATCTTATTTTTTAAATGTGACTTTCTAATGTTGGTAATAAGGCAGGGAAATATTTTCTATAAAAAATCACTAGGGACTATATTTTTAAAAACATATTAATATCTGTGAAGAGCTCATATTCTTTGGTCCATCCTAAAGAAACACGTTTTAAAGAAATTATTAATAAAGTATTCATAGCAGCATTATTGAAAATAGTCCGAAACAACCTAAAATTCCAACAATTTGTGGTTTCTTTCCTCCTCTCCAGTTGGCAGAGAGAAGGCCCCCATTGTCTAGCCTAATGCTAATCCTTCACCTGTGTTCTGTATCCTACCACTTCCTGTCTTGTTGGCATCCTCATTTCTCTTTCTCGAGACCCCTCCTTCAATTTTTTCTCTAATGACTCAATTCAGTCCATTTTAACAGTGCTCATCTCTCTAGCTTTAAAACAACAATGATGAAGAAAACTAAGTGTGAAACATATTAACAGTAAAGAAAAGCCCCAAATTGTAGTATATGCCAATTTCCACGTGGTAAATACAGTATGACCAGTTTTAAGCGACCATCATGATGCCACTGAAAATGGCATCTCTTGAGTTGTGAACTGGTTCAAGTACTCGACTATTTCGAATCTTGGCTGCATTCTGGAATAATCCAAAAGGCTTTACATATGTGTATGCACACACACACACACACACACACACACACACACAGGGACCTTGTTTCCACAGTTTAACTGGTCTGGCTCCACAGCACCGGTATCTTGTGAAATTCCCACAAGTCTTTTAATGTGTGACTGAGGTTAAAATCAACTCTTGCACCTGAGTGAACTTTCTAAAATCACATCTGATCATGACCCTTAACAATCTCCACCTCTACACATAATTAAATCAATTAACTGCTTTCAAAATGATAGCCAAATTCTTTAAAAAAATTTTTAATGTTTATTTATTTTTGAGAGACAGAGTGAGACAAAGTGAGAGTGGGGGAGGGGCAGAGAGAGAGGGAGACACAGAATCCGAAGCAGGCTCCAGGCTCTGCGCTGTCAGCACAGAGCCCGACATGGTGCTCGAACTCACGAACCCTGAGATCATGACCTGAGCTGAAGTCAGACACTTAATTGACTGAGCCACCCAGGTGCCTCTGATAGCTAAAATCTTAACAACAATTTTAGTGCTCAAATGACCTGGCCTTATTTTTTTCTATTCCTAGAGTATTCCTCCCTTCTTTTTGCCTGGCTAACTTCCCTCAAATCTACATTTAGGGAGCACATCTTCTTGGAAGCCTTCCTGCCTCAATCAAGTCTAGGTTTGGTTCTCTTCTTATTTGCATCATACCACTTTGCACCTTTCACCAGCTCCAGGAAGGTCATGATCAGGCATGTCTGATTCACTAGTATATTCCCCAAATCTAAAACTGAGTTTTGAAACAAAATTTCAGTAACATATTTTGAATAAAAGAAGAAATCTTATTTTATCATTTCCTTATCAGTCTAAAGTGCTTATTACAACATAATACAATATAAACATCTTAGAAAACATAGAAAACCTGAAAGCAGACCACCATAGACCTATCTTTTCCAAATCTAACCACTGGTAAAAATATATTAGTATATATTTTTCATCTCTTTCTAAGCATAGATAATTTAATATTTCTAATACATGACACCAAGGCTTATCATCAGTACTTAAAGCAAGTCCATGAAAGGTGACTTCTGCATTGATAAAAAGTAAATAATCAGAATGTAATATATATATTAAAACTCCCCCACTTCCACCCTGGGCTTCTTTGCTTTTAAATATTCATGTGATCTAAAAATAGAACTACCATAAGCTCTAGTAATTCCACTACTTGATATTTACCCAAAGAAAATGAAAACACTAATTTGAAAAGATACATGCACCTCTATGCTTATTGCCACATTATTTACAATAAACAAGGTATGGAAACAACCTAAGTGTTCATTAATAGATGAATGAAGAGGATGAATGGATATATATAATGGCATGTGACTCAGCCACAAAAAAAAAATGAGATCTTGCTATTCGCAACAACATGGGTGGACCTAGAGTGTATTATGCTAAGTCACTTAGACAGTAAGTTAGACAGGAAAACACAAATAATTTCACTGGTATGTGGAATCTAAAAAACAAAACAGATAAAAAGCAAATAAAAAACAGAAACGGCCTCACAAATACAGAGAACAAACTGATGGTTGCCAGAGGGGAATGGGGAGGGAGTGGATGGCCAAACAGGTGAAGAGAAATAAGAGGTCAAAATTCTCAGTTATAAAATAAGTCACAGAGATGAAAAGTATGGCATACGGAATGAAGAAGAAGAAGAAGACAAAGAAGGAGAAGAAGAAGAAGAAGAAGAAGAAGGGGAGGAGGGGGAGAAGAGGGGGAAAGAGGGAAAAGGGGGAAGGGAAGGGAAGGAGGGGGAGGGGGAGGAGAAAAAGAAGAAAATTAACATGACTTAGTAGAAAGAACTGAGTTCAAATGTGGCTCTACCTCTTCCAAGGTGTTATTTGATGTTGCTGAAGCTCACTTTTCCCAACTATGAAATAGGGTTAATAATACATACTTTAAAAGGTTATTGTGAGGATTATAAGAAATGATGACTGTGTAATATATAGTTTTGTAGTTCAATAATGTTGAGTGCTACAGTGTCCATGGGAGAATCAGGATTGAGAAAAAAGCACTGGGTTAGGCAGAAAGAGGATCAATCACTGTAGCTGTTCTAGAGTGCAATCCCATATGGATCTGGAGGTCAAAGCCAGATTGCAGGGACTTAAAAGTAACTGCAGGCCCTAAAAGCTGACCACTCCTCAAAGCACTTTGACAAAGAAAGAAAAGAGAGACATATGTGTTATCTAGAGGGGGCAGCAGAGTCAAGTGAAAATTTTCCAAGTTAAGCGACAACAAAGAAGTCTGATGAAGGAAGAGTATGAAGATGGAAAGGAAACACACCTCAAGTGGGAGGCAAGCTCTCACAAGAGAAGGTGTAGGTGCAGGTACAGGCGTTAGACTTAGTGCCCACCTTCATCTTTAGAAGTTTAAGAGAAATGAAGAACTAACTTATTTTAAAGAATTTGATGCAATGGAGGGGCACCTGGGTGGCTCAGTTTATGAAGCATCTGACTCTTGATCTCAGTGCTGTGAGTTCAAGCCCTGCGTTGTGCTCCACACTGGGTGGGAAGCCTACTTCAGACAAAAACAAAAAAGAATTTGATGCAATGGAAACCTGCGAAGTGTCATACATCAGAGACGATACCAAATATTTTGGTGACTTTTTTTCTTCACTCAGCTTGTCTTTTGGGCCAAGTGGACAAAAATTCCTGTTCCCGTGGAATTTACTTCTAGGGTGGCTGACAGGACAGAAGTGAATAAGTAACTGCACAGTCTCATATTGTGATAAGTACCCTGAGAAACGCAAAAGTGGTGAATGCAGAATAGAGTTGGGAGGGGGAGGAAGGCAGGTTGCATTACTTTAGTTGGTGTGGTCAGAAGGGTCCTCTCTGATAAGTTGACATTTGAGATGAAACCTAACTGGCGTGAAGCAGAGTCACGTGGAGATCTGAGTACTATATTCTAAGAGTTCAGCAAATTTTCCTGTCTTAAAGTGGAAAAGTGGTACATTAAAGGAAGATCAGTGTAGTTGGAGGTCAAGATGGTAAACGAAAGAGAGAGAGGAACAAAGTGAGTCTGAAAATTAGGCAGAGTGGCTTGCAGACCATGGTAAGGAGTTTGGACTGATTGCTACTACAGTAGGATTTGATTGTAAGGTTAATCAGAAATATGATCTGATTTTCATTTTACCAAAATATTCTGGATATTGTGTGAAGAATAATAATATATATTGAGTATGTTACTATTTACAACTACTGGTTACAAGATCTTTAAAAGGTCAATTCATTGATAGCCTGTTCAGAGAACAATCTTAACATGATTTTGAAGACAGTGGTCTTAAGGACTCTCCAGCATTTCTTTAATCCCTTTATTTTACAGATAAGGATGTTTAAGGTCCCTAGGTAATTAATATACACAAGTCATCCAACCACTGGCTGAGCCAGGATTAGAGTATGATGTCCTTATCTGTTGTTCTTCCCATGGTGCCTCACTTTCACCCTTGGCTTTGCCACACGTCATATACACAGGGCCTCCCTAGATGTAGCACCGTGGGAAGGATGCAGCTTGGAATCCTTTCAGTGACGCTCCCAAAAAGCGTGGAGAGTGTTGCTTAAAGTTAGCTCTACAGACCATCTGTAGCAAAATTGCCTGGGTTATCTGTTACAGATGCAGCTACTGATATAGAATCTCCAGGAATGTGACCTAGTTACTGCTCCTCGAAGAAAGAACAACTGAAAAAGTCCAGGAGCTGTCCAGTTTTCAAGATGGAGCACCTGTCAGTTTTACTCAGCCTTAAGCAGTTGTGATTAAGATCTCTGCACCAGATATCTTTCCAACATATGAAAAAAAAATCCACTTCATTTCATTCTGTTCCCACCCCATCCCTAATACAGCTTTAACAGACAGTAAAAAAGAAGAAATCATCTTGTGATTGAAAATAACCCTGGGGTGCCTGGGTGGCTTGGTAGGTTGAGTGTCCCATTGATTCTTAATTTCAGCTCAGGTCATGACCCCAGGGTTTGGGGATCAAGCCCTATGTCTGGCTTCACAATGAGCATGAAGCCTGCTTAAGATTCTCTCTCTCTCTCTCTCTCTCTCTCTCTCTCTCTCCTTCTGCTCCTCTCCTCCACTTGCGCTCTCTCTTTCTGTCTCTCTCTCAAAAGAATAAAAAAATAAAATAGCCCAAAGCTTATATATCCCTATGAGTAAACCCATAAATCCAAGGCAGTGGATAAACTGATTATGAATAACCTGGTATCATTCAAATAACAGGGATTTAGATGTAGTATATACTGATTAAGAAGGAAGGAAAATGCGCAATATATTTGAGAAAAGTTTCCATCAAAACCAGTTATTTAAGCAGGATGTTTGTATATAGAAAATTTATTTTTTTTTATTTTTTTTTCTTTCAACGTTTTTATTTATTTTTGGGACAGAGAGAGACAGAGCATGAACGGGGGAGGGGCAGAGAGAGAGGGAGACACAGAATCGGAAACAGGCTCCAGGCTCTGAGCCATCAGCCCAGAGCCCGACGCGGGGCTCGAACTCACGGACCATGAGATCGTGACCTGGCTGAAGTCGGACGCCCAACCGACTGCGCCACCCAGGCGCCCCTAGAAAATTTATTTTTATGAAACATCCCATCTGCCTGGTAATGTGTAAATAATGCTTGTCTTTGACCATTTTTACCATTAAAAAAATTCCTACTTGAATTCTATTTGTTGATCACTTCCTATAATGTTCTTGTTTGTGAATAAGGAAATTTGCTGTGTGCATTTTAAAGTTTAAGTTTCACACTTGCTTCCCAAACCAGTAGCTTTGAAGATGGGGCAGAGGCTCTGGGAAGACATTAATATAGTAACAGCAAAAATGGCTGCTACTTGTTGAACTTTTACTTCATGCTAGATGTATGCACTTTATGTGCATTATCTTATTTAGTCCTCTTAAAAACCTACCAAGTGGATATTACTATATTCATGTTATAAGCCAAAAACAAACAAATAAGCAAAAAACCAACCTAAACCAAAAATAGCAATCACAGAAAACGTTACCATTTTATTCAGCATTTTTTCCTATTGGAGAGTTAATATCAATCTCCTGAGGAGTAGAGGCATTTTCTCAAGTCTCTGCGCAAGGACTTGATGTATGAGTATTGTGAAGGATGTGAAGACCTTTGATCCAGTGGTTACAACAAAAAACATCACAGCCATTGGGACAACTCTAAAAACAATGTCTTGGAAAAAAAATAAAAACACAAAGAACATGAGAGTTCTCTATTGGCACTTTAGCTTGGCTTTTTGGCCTAACTTTAATATTTTTGACATTGTTGGAGTGAAATGTAATTTTAATTTCAAGAATATGACATAGAAAAGACTAAAATATAAAAAATCCAGTCTTGTGTTTCATTAGCTTTAAGTATTACGAATCTCCTATGTAAACCTTTTCTCAATTGGGTAGGGTGCTCACAGTGCTTATAGGATGTATTTTCTCTCTCTCTCCATGTAATCTACATATTAGCTTAATTTAAAACTTATTTAACTTACAATTTTCAATTTGCTTTTTATTTATTTGAATTTAATTAAAATTTAATTTACTTAATTAACATAAAATATGTAATATTAGACAATATAAAATAACAAAACATGCAAATAAACGAAATCATTTTTGAATTGGAAAAGAGAAAGAAAAGTCTTCACGTGCCAGATGAAGAAGAATCTCACACTCACAGAATGTGTCTGAGTTGTAGCTTGAGGGAGTAGAGGAAATCAGACCAAAATAAAGGCTTTTTACCAGTTGGAGACTGGGTTTTTAACTAGCAGAAGAGAGAAGCCTGAAGGTCAGAATCCATAAGAAAGTGGAATTGAGAGACCAGGAACCATAAAGAGTCCACATTTTAAAAGGAGACTGAAAATTTTCACTCAAAAGACTAGAGAGAAAGTTTACCACCTGGACCCAGGTGGAAAAAAATTTACTTACGGGAAATTGATAAGTGAGGCCTGCGCAGTGTTCAGATGTGAAGTCCCTGTGGTACAGAGATTGCAGGTGGCTACCAATGAAACTAACAGAGGCAAATCCTCATTCATCAAGTTGTATTGAAATTACACATTATCAATAATTATGAAAAGCAGAAGGGAAAAATAAATCAACAAATGTAATTAAAGATTCCCTGACATTAAACTGCCCACTAACAACACTAGATCACAGAGAGTAATGAAACAACTGCAGTGCTAAAGAAAATTTATACCCAGTTAAACAATTACTAAGAGGTCAAAACAAGTAAATTTGCAGATGTATAAAGATTGAGAGATTTTACTACTCAGATCCTTACTAAAAGCAAACCTGATGCATGAAGTTTAGAATGAGAAGGTCCAACATATGTCTAACGTGCGCTCCAGAGGAGAGACCAGAAAGAATGGCACAAATAAAAAGGAAAAGGGAAACACACACACAAATATAGCAGAGAAAAATAAAAAAATATTTATTAATGATTATAAAACTATGAATAGAGGGGGGCCTGTGTGGCTCAGTTGGTTAAGCACCCAACTTTGGCTCAGGTCATGATCTTGCAGTTTGTGAATTTGAGCCCCACATCAGACTCTGTGCCGACAGCTCAAAGCCTGGAACCTGCTTCAGGTCCTGTGTCTCCCTTTCTTTCTGTGCTCCTCCTCTGCTCGTGCTCTGTCTCTCTCTGTCTCTCAAAAATGAATAAATGTTAAAAAATTTAAAAATAAATAAAACTATGAATAGATTTAACTTTACAAAAGATAAAGGTAGGATTAGATTTTTCAGAATGTGGTAGTTTATTTCATAAAGCATCATGTTTGTGGTAATCTTGACAAAAATGTATCACTCATGGCAAAATAGCAAACATTTAAATTAAATACATGTTACATTAATTTAAAGTAACTCACCTTTAAATATTCACCTGTATCCTTTGAAAATGTCAAAATACCGTAAGGCAAGTAGACTGAGGAACCATGCCAAATTGAAGGAACTTAAAGCTATGTGACAATTAGATTCAACATGTGATTCTGGATTGGATCCTGGACCTACAGGGACATTATGAGGGTAGTTGGCAAAATAGAATGGCATCTGTGAATTAGATGATGATATTAGGTCTATGATAACTTCTTAATTTTGATGGTTGTACTGTGGTTATGTAGAAGACAATGCTTGTTTTTAGGCAATACACATCACAGTGTTAAGGACTAGTGGGCTTTCAGGTCCTTAACTTATTCTCAAACAATTCAGAAATGTTATCATTTGACAAAATGAAGTGAAAATCACACAGGAGATATTTGTACAATTTTCACAATTTTAATGTAAATCAATGTCATCTGAAAGTAAAAAAAGTTCAAAAAGAAAACCTGTCATCAAAATTCACAACTTTTGATAAATGAAAATCTTATGATCATATTAAAATTGTAGTACAAAAATCTCCTTACCTATAGGAGATGCTTGATGAAATAAAAGGGTTGAGGGTAATGATGTCTACAACTCACTTTCAAAAGGTACAGCAACATAAATACATACATATAGTTGCATATGTATATATACTTGTAAGTAAATATATAGATTGGAGAAAGTGAGAGAGGGAATAAAAAAGCAAAAACAAAGTAAGCGATTGGACTTTTGGAATTCCTTTGCTAACCTGTTTCATTCCAGGTTCCCTAGAAGAAGAATTTGAGGCCACAATGTAGGTGCTCTACAGCTGGAAAAGACTGTAAGAGACAGAAGGATGCCGTAAATGAGGGGTGAGGCACGGAGGAAAGATGAGATCTCAGGTAAAACCATCTCTGAATCTTTGATGGTCTGTTGGGGGAAGTTCTGGAGCATATATCACAGTTCAGAATTCTCCACCTTGAGGGAAGGCAACTGACTCTTTATAGCCTAAGACATGCGGCCATTGGCTACTGATTATGGATCAGAGGTGGGTGGGGATTGGAGTGAAGAACAGAGGGAGGAAGTACATTACCCCTCCCGCAAAGGTAGCTCCCACCAGTTAAAAGCATTTCTGTGGGGAAACGGGCAGCTGTGGTCCACTTGCAGCCAACACTTGCTGCAGCTAAGTATAGCTGCTCCAGCCTAATAAAGGCAAACAGTAGGCAGTGATGGAAGATACTGCATATTCTTTCATCTTTTCTGTATGTTTGAACATTTCAATAAGAAGAAACTGGAGAACAATCATAAAACCTTCTTGGTAGACACAAACGAAGCAATTAATACAACTCAACATCAAGTTTGTAAAATATTACTAATTTATGAGCAAGTTAGTAAGTGAAGTACTTTCTTTCACTAGATGAAAGGTACCTTACCAAAAAACCTTCGCCTGACTTCACAATTATGGTAAAACTCTGGAAGCATCTCCATTAAAGGCAGAAACAGGAAGAGAAGAGCTACAAAATGGCCGCTCTTCACCATTAAAACAGGGTCTATCCAAAGATGAAGAGAAGATAAAGAAATAACATGTATAAGTTTTGGATAGAAAGAAGGAAAGCTGTTACTTGCTTTACTATAATTTTCTATCATAGAACATCTAAAATCATCTATAAGCTAATAAAACAAGGTCACGATAGAGCAACAGAACCCAAAATGTTCTTATGTAACAGCAATAACTAATAGAAAAATGCAATTAAAAAAGACTTTCTATTGAGAATAGCAACAAAACTCGTAATGCCCCTTGGATTAAATATTCCAAGGAAGCCCATAAATTGTACTGAGAAAATGGCAATATGTTATTGAAGGAAATAAAGGAGACCTGAATAAACAGAAAGAGACAAACTATTTTCATAGGTGGAGCTCTCAGCATTATTACAAATGTTCAATGCAACTTTAATCAAGAACTTAATGTGATTTTTACAGAAACTGAACAAACAGATTCTAAAATTCACATTAAAGGGTAAACAGCCAAAATAACCAAGACAATTCTAAAAAAGGAAGAAGAAAGACAGCAGATCTGTCATATAGATATTAAGCCTTGTTATAAATACAAAATTAAAACAAATTTATTTGATACTGGAGCAGGTAAGAAGATCTATTAAAAGGCAAAGTCCAGAACAGTCTCAAGCATATACAAGAACTTGTAAAGCTTAGAAGTGGAAACACAAGTGTGTGGGGAAAAGATGGACTAGTCAATAAATAATGTTGGGACAATTGGCTTTCTACATGGGAAGAAGTAAATTTGATCCTTACATAAAACTGTAAAATAAAATAAATTCCAGATGGACTAAATTTCAAAATGTGGAAAGGAATTAAAAAATATATTGGATGACTATTTGGAAGAACATCTTCTGAAACTTGGGATAAGAAAGGATTTCTTGAGAAATACACAAGGGGATGACTCATACATAAATGTATTATTGTATTTGCTTATATAGAAATTTGAACCTCTGTATGACAAATAACACTATAAGCAAAATTAAAAACAAATCACATGCTCAGAGGTTTCATAAAGGCTCTCATGACAAATCCCTGACAATCAAAAACAAAGGGAGGGATGGGAGGAAAGAGAGAGGAGAGGAAGGAAAAAGAGAAGGAGGAAAGAGGGGAGGGAGGGAAGAAGGAAGGGGAGAGAAAGGAGAGAACAGGAGAAAGAAAGAAAGGAAGAAAGAAAGAAAGAAAGGAAGAAAGAAGGAAGGAAGGAAGGAAGGAAGGAAGGAAGGAAGGAAGAAAAAAGGGAAGGAAGGACCCTAGAGAAAAATGAGCAAAAGTCATAAACAGTAATCTAAGAGAAAAATCTGAATGGTCGACAAAGAAATGAAAGATATTGACCTTACTAATAACTCAGGGAACTGCAAATGAAAACTATACTGTACTTTCATACCCTTCATATTGGCAAACAAACAAACAAACTTGAAAGCCAAGCATTGATAAGGGTATGGAACAATGGAAGCATGCATTCTTTACTTTATCTATGGGATATAAATTGGTACAACCACTTTAGAAAGTATCTAGCCAATATCTGCTGAAGCTGAATATGTGCATACCCTGGGGCCCAACAAGTGAATGTACTCTTAAACATATGAACCAAAATATTCTTTGCAACATTATTTGTTAAGGAGAAACAATGACAAAATGTGCATCAATAGGAACATGGGTAAGTAAATTGTGATATATTCATACCACAAATAGCAGTTGTAATCTAATCGATATCAAAACAGTTACAAAAATACACTGTCAGGAACTTTGCTGACTTATATAATGCCGTTTCTGTAAAAAGTTTCAAAAACACACAAAGCAATACATTATTAGTGGAGATAAATATACATACATATGTAAAAACATTAGAACATAGATTTAAAGAAATGAAACCAATATCTTGACATTGGTTTGGGGAGGGAAAGAGTGGATAATGAATTTAAAGATGAGAACAAAGGAAACCTTCATTTACACTACATTGTTTATGAAATAAAGCCTTCAGTGTATATGTATATGCATCTGTGTGTGTTGTGTCTTTCTCTCTCTATAATCTGTATTAAAAATAACAAAAAATTAACATTTGCAACAATGGAGAGTGTTTTCACATCAATTTTTGCATTTTTCTACTTTTTAACATTAAAAAAATAAAAACCCGATTAAATCCAATCCTGAGTTATGATAACTTGACACCAAAGGACTACCAGAGGCATTCAAATCCTAAGGAGGAGGCTGCAAAACACTATGCATCAAAAATGGTAATTTATCTGCCCCCTTAAGAGGATGTCAAAATGCTGTGTCAGGTTCCAGCTGTGCTGCTAGTGAAGGCTTGGCTCAGACAGGCTCTGGAGTGTTCTCTTGGAGGAAGGATTTGAGGATGCAGACGCTGAGCTACAGCCAAGAAATTCTGGGGAAGTGAGACTTGAGATGGTGGTAGATGCTATTTGAAAGTGAATTTTCACGTGGTCAGGAAAGATCAGCAAAGCAAAACAAACAAACAAAACCCTGAAAGGCTGAATATGGAAGAAATATTTTAAATTTGGAGGTGCCCCTAGGGCACTACAATTTATTCTTTTTTTTTTTTAAGTTTATTTATTTTTAGAGAGGAAGGGGGGAGGAAGAGGGAGAGAAAATGAGCAGAGGGGGGCAGAGAGAGAGGGAGACAGAGGCTCCAAAGCCGGTTCCGTGCTGACTGCAGAGAGCCCAATGGAGGGCTGGAACTCACAAACCGTAACATCATGACCTGAGCCACAGTCAGAAGCTTAACTGACTGAGCCACCCAGGTACCCCTACAATTTATTCTCTAATCCAATATCTCTTTCTTTGTTCCTCTCTGTTCCCTGCCCCCTCTCTCGACTCCTCCTTATTTCCTCCCTTCTCCTTTTAATTTTTTTAGGAATTAACATAGAAGCTATGGTGTGAGATGAAGTCACACAATGAATTTATGTTTCATACTTTGATTCTCATACTTTCCGAAATACCCCTTTCCTCTTACCATCCCACTTGCTCTTACTACCTTTCTTGCTCCGAAATAAATAAAAACAACCTAGTGCTTCCAGATTTTTTTAAACTTTAAGGCAAAGTAAACTGGGTTTTGTGCCTCAGAAAATATCATCCTATGATTTATGTAAACTATTTCTGTGGAATTTGAGAAAAATCACTTGTAATTAAAAATGGAAGAATTGCCCCAAATTTAGGTATAATGTGCAGTGCTAAATTTAACATGATCTTTTTCCAAAATGTAAAATGGTCTATACTTTTTTTCTGTTTATGTCCCTAAGATTTGAAAAGTTCCTTTAAAAATCACTAGCCGTATATAGTCAAAGTGGCAGAAAATATTTCCACTTTTGTAGAGAACTTTATCCATCTCTGAAGACACATTTAAAAGTTTTTCTTTTTTGTGAAGTTATTGAAGAGAATTTTTTTTAATGCAGTGAAGCATTAACATTTAAATAACTCTTAATCCCACCATCATAGAAAAGTTCATTTATTAACTTCTAATAAATTTATTTTACTTTGTTCTGTAACTCATACTCAAAGGAAAATGTGAGTTAATGCCAAATTTTAATTGGCTATGACCTTTGCATTATCAAAAATTGTTTTTGACCCTTGAGGACTCTTCTTGGTCTACCTTATTATCTTCTTGGTTTTAGAGCTTAGAATTTCAAAAGGATATTTCAAGAGAACTATTACTCTTTGTGAAGTTCAAGTTTCCAACTGAAATGGATGAGGGAAATTTTCATACTGGTCTGTTGCAACAGGCTACCGATGAGCATCTCTTGAAGTGTGCTGTACTGATTCTCCTCGTCCTACGTTCGTCTCTAGCATTTTCTGTGCTAACAATTTCTTTATTGCCATAGTGATGTCCACACCACTTCTCCACCTACTAAATCTCACTAGAAGTGATACTCTAGTGCCAGGATTCCTCTGTCCTTTAAAACACATGTTTACAATTTTCAGACTGAAAAGGCAGGATCACAGTTTGCAAATTCTAGAATAAACACATATGTGGAATATGCCTGCCAATAAGAATAAAACTATTCTTTCTACTTTCTAATGAAAACACTTAAAGCAAGATATATATTTGGAATTCTGCCACTGGTATCAACTAAACACACACACACACACACACACACACACATACACACACACAGCCAACATTTTAACCTGTGCAACTTAGAAAAAAAAAAACATTTGCTTACTTAATACACTAACCTAAGATAGAATATTTAATTACTAGCCCTTTACAATTTATTTTGAATTTTCTGGAATAGCTTATAGTAACAACCAATGCAAGTCCTTCAATTCATTCAGAATATACATCCATGTTACTGTCTGTAAAAGATTAGTCGATGAAGATTCAACACTATGCGCAAATATTTAATGGAGTTTAAAATTCCCAATAAAACAAGATTTTTTCTGTTTTACAAATTAAGTAAACAGGTTGGTTTGGTAGTGATTCTCATGCAAAGAAGTATCAGTAGTGTTTTGAGTCATTCTTTATCATTTAAGCTTCAGAAACACCAAATGGTGGAGCTGAAACTGAAACCTGGATTTATTTGACCTTAAAACCTGTGTCCTTTCCATTACCTGGAAGATTGAAGAAGGGAGCCCTTGGGTGAAGAGAATGGCACTAGCAAAGTCTGGGAGACCTAAAGCTGTGGTGTGTGCAGGGAAACACAGGTAGCGCACTGCTGAGGGTTTTACTCCTCGGACAAGGATGGAACAACAGGCAGAAACCACATATGCCATGCTAGCTAGGGAAAAGTGAATCCATGAGCAGTATAGAGCAAATATAGAATTTTAAGCAGATAGGAAACATGTCCATGTTTGCCTTTTATATATCAGCAGCCAAAAAGAAGATGCATTTTAGTTTATTGAAATGATCCTAGTATTCACCTAGAGTCATGCAGGAGGTAATGGGTGGTAGAATGACCTGGAAGTGAGGATAATGAGAAATATTTAGGGGATGAGATGAGAAGGAGCTGGCAATAAATAGACTGGTTGTTCAGAAGAACATTAAGAGAAGAAAATGAAATAATCAGGCTTGGGCAGGGGTCAGGCTTGGGCAACAGGCACTGGAAATGCCAACCTTGAAGTGAAGGGATTTCAGAGAAGGAGCGGTCCTATGGAAGTGTCAAGGCATAGCCAATAGTGAATTGTTGGAGAAGAGATGCTAATTGTGGGGACATGCCCAAGGAGAAGATGGATATGTGCCTGGTGCTTAGGGAAAGTGGGCTGGAATTTTATAAGCCATAAATAGAGATAAAATTAACAGAGTAGACTGTGAAGTAAGCAGAAAAGTGATCACAGGAACAACTTTACTATGGAGACCAAAGAAGCACTATTAGGAGCAAATTAGATTAGAAAAAAATCAGAAAACAAAAGAATGCTGTGTTGTGGAAACAGAGTAAAGAATTTGACTTCAGTAAATAGAATAGTGAGACTTATTTTGGGATAAATATATCTGTAAATTTATATAAAAAACTATGAATACATATGCATATATCCATCATATGTGCTTCTATATGCCTACCCATATTTATAGAGACATTTATTATATAAAACCATAGTTTTATATTGTGTGCATATATAAAACATGTATATATATAACTAATATATATGCCTATATATTTGTATATAACAAAAATTCTTTGTATATTCATTATATATATGAATATAAACATATAATGAATATATATTGTAATTAGTTATATAGAGAGAGTGAAAGATGTTTACCCCACTATAAGTCTTAGTATATCTGTGTTTGCTACACCAGCACACGTATACACACACACACACATGCACACACACACACACATTAAAGAGAAAGAATTGAGTTGAATATTTGGTTAAATGTTAACAACCACAAGTAGAATATGCAAGAATTCATTTAAGCATGGGAATTCTTTCCGCATCTTATCTAGGTTTTTAGCTCTTACTATTAGCATTCCCAAAAGTTAGAAGTTGCTTGCAAGAAATTGACTAGTTTAAGATTAATAAATTATATCCTATTTTCCAAAGTTACTGTATTTCTCATTTCTATTCAGATACTAGTTCAATATAATAGACTTATTTATACATATCTATTAGCTAGGTGTTTGAATTATGCTGGGATAAAGAATAATATTAATATTAATCATGTATTAAAATTAATATTAATCATGTATTAAAAGAATATTCTGTCCAGTGTGAATGGCAGACATATAAATACAATCACAAATGGTGATTCCAATAATGGAAATGCACAAAGACCCACAAACATATGGCCAACTAATCTTTGACCAAGCAGGAAAGAATATCCAATGGAATAAAGACAGTCTCTTCAGCAAGTGGTGCTGGGAAAACTGGACAGTGACATGCAGAAGAATGAACCTGGGCCACTTTCTGACACCATACACAAAAATAAACTCAAAATGGATGAAAGACCTAAATGTAAGCCAGGAAGCCATCAAAATCCTCAAGGAGAAAGCAGGCAAAAACCTCTTTGATCTTGCCCGCAGCAACTTGTTACTCAACACGTCTCCAGAGGCAAGGGAAAAAAAAGCAAAAATGAACTACCGGGACCTCATCAAAATAAAAAGCTTCTGCACAGCAAGGAAACAATCAGCAAAACTAAAAGGCAACTGACAGAATGGGAGAAGAGATTTGCAAATGACATATCAGATAAAAGGTTAGTACCCAAACTCTATAAAGAACTTATCAAACTCAACACTCAAAAAAAAAATATTCCAGTGAAGAAATGGGCAAAAGACATTAATAGACACTTCTCCAAAGAAGACAGCCAGATGGCCAACCAACACATGAAAAAATGCTCAACATCACTCATCTTCAGGGAAATACAAATCAAAACTACAATGAGATACCACCTCACACCTGTGAGAATGGCTAAAATTAACAACTCAGGCAACAACAGATGTTGGTGAGGATGCAGAGAAAGCTCTTTGGTGCACTGCCAGTGGGAATGCACTGGCGCAGCCACTCTGGAAAACAATGGAGGTTCCTCAAAAAATTAAAAATAGAACTACCCTACAACCCAGCAATCACTCTACTAGGTATTTATCCAAGGGATACAGGTATGCTGTTTCAAAGGGGCACATGCACCCCAATGTCTATAGCAGCGCCATCAACAATAGCCAAAGTATGGAAAGAGCCCAAATGTCCATCGATGGATGAATGGATAAAGAAGATGTGGTATATATATATATATATATATATATATATATATATATATATGTATACACACACACACACACACACACACACACACACACACAATGAAGTATTACTCAGCAATCAAAAAGAATGAAATCTTGCCATTTGCAACTATGTGGATGGAACTAGAGGGTATTATGCTAAGTGAAATTAGTCAGAGAAAGACAAACATCATAGGACTTCACTCATATGAGGACTTTAAGGCACAGAACAGATGAACATAAGGGAAGGGAAGCAAAAGTAATATAAAAACAGGAAGGGGGACAAAACATAAGAGACTCTTAAATATGGAGAACAAACTGAGGGTTGCTGGAAGGGTTGTGGGAGGGGGGATGGGCTAAATGGGTAAGAGGCATTAAGGAATCTACTCCCGAAATCATTGTTGCAGTATATGCTAACTAACTTGGATGTAAATTAAAAAATAAAATAAAATAAAAAAAAAACAAATACACACAATATCTAGCAGGAACTCAAAGGAGTTTATTAGTTGATAGTTCATGTATTCCTGATTTATTCAAGAATGTATTTAAAGTGACTCACAACAACACAAAATAAAAGAAGAAATGGGGGTTCCTGATTGGTTCAGTCAGTAGATTGTCTGACTTCACTCAGGTCATGATCTCATGATTTGTGAGTTCCAGCCCACATCAGGCTCTGTGGTGGTAGCTAAGAGCCTACTTGGGATTCTTTCTCACTCTCGTTCTCTCTCTCTCTGTCTCTCTCTCTCTCTCTCTGCCCCTCCCTACTAAGGCTCTCTCAAAAATGAGTAAACATAGGGGCGCCTGGGTGGCGCAGTCGGTTAAGCGTCCGACTTCAGCCAGGTCACGATCTCGCGGTCCGTGAGTTCGAGCCCCGCGTCGGGCTCTGGGCTGATGGCTCGGAGCCTGGAGCCTGTTTCCGATACTGTGTCTCCCTCTCTCTCTGCCCCTCCCCCGTTCATGCTCTGTCTCTCTCTGTCCCAAAAATAAATAAAAAACGTTGAAAAAAAAATTTTAAAAAAAATGAGTAAACATAAAAAAAGGAAAAAAATAAATAATAAAGTGAATTCAGAGAAAAAATAAGTTGGAATAGATAATTTGAAGTCAATAGCAAATGGATGTACAGAATACATAGCTAAGGTCTAGAAAACGCTAGGATAGGCCACCATTTGGCATGTAGTCTGTCTGGAAGGAAGACAAAAATGAAAACATAGTCAATTACACTATTCATATTACCAACAAGGAAAAAGAAAACCAACCTATTCCTGGTGTCGAAACGAAAGAGTTTTCCTCATAGGTAGTCAGAAAGAGAACAATACATCATCCTCGATAATATTTGTATATTAAATAGATTTCACAGGGCTATTTGTTACAGTGTCTCTTAGCATGGGCCAATGATGACATAATGCCAAATTACATTTAATAAAAGCAGTTTTACAAGAGAACAAACCATATGGTCCAGCTGTGTGGATTTCTGCTTTTGTAGTTTATTCCAAGGATGAATGTTTTGTGTTTATAGGAGCACATGGACTGTATTTCACTCAGGCAACCCTTTGCAAATTTACATTGTCTAGCCAATTATTTGATGAGTCTTAAGCAGCAGTGAGTTCAAGGTTATAATCCTTGGTCATCACTTAGGGTGCAGCTATTTCCGTCTGCTGATTAAATAATGCAAGTACCTAACTCTCTCTGTGGATGGGACGGGTGCAGAGAAAAGGGAGTCTGAAATTTCAGCTGTTTTAAGAAATTGTGGTAAAACAGGGGCGCCTGGGTGGCACAGTCGGTTAAGCGTCCGACTTCAGCCAGGTCACGATCTCGCGGTCCGTGAGTTCGAGCCCCGCGTCAGGCTCTGGGCTGATGGCTCGGAGCCTGGAGCCTGTTTCCGATTCTGTGTCTCCCTCTCTCTCTGCCCCTCCCCAATTCATTTTCTGTCTCTGTCTGTCCCAAAAATAAATAAAAAAAACGTTGAAAAAAAAATTAAAAAAAAAAAAAAAAGAAATTGTGGTAAAACGTACCCCACCCCCCCACGGAACTCTTCATCTTGCGGAAGTGATCCTTCAGAGCTATCAAATAACTACCCAGGCCCTGCTGTCCCCAGCCTAACCACCATCCTCCTATCTGTCTCGATGAATTGGTCTACTCCAGGTACTTCACCTAAGTGGTATCATACAGTATAAAAACATGGAACACTTCATGAATTTGCATGCCCTCTTTGCACGGGAGCCGTGCCACACTTCACCGTTTGGTCCCTGTTTCAGTATACATGCTGTGCAAATGAGCTGGGTTTTGAGGGGCAACAGGGTCTCCTACGAAGTTAGTGTGGTCTAATGTTGTTTTCTGTATCGCGGAAGCCTGAGGCAAAGTGGGACGCTGGAAGACATGAGGTTAAAGAGAAAAGAAGAAGCCAGAAGCTGGTGGGCTTTGTAAGGCCTCTTCAAGAGCTTGGGCTTACATGCGGTGAAAAGGGAAGAGACAATTAAAGTTTGTATCCTAGAAAAATTAATCTCCCCCTACCCCCCGCCACCAAAAAAAAAAAAAAAAGGGAGGCCTGGAAGAAGATAAAATTTGAGCCTGAAAGACCAATTCAAAGGCAACAGCAACCATCTAGGTAAGGTTTTCCTTTTTCCTTTTTCCTTTTTCCTTTTTCCTTTTTTAATGTTTTGCAGATGACTAGAGTATTTGAGCAGTTATTACAGAATTGTGGATAGCGAAGAAGCATGTGTCTGTGCCGTGGGTCTAGAGTCCTTAGCCACACTCTTCCTCTTCAAGCTCAGAAGAAAATTTTGGACATTCTAGAAATTTTTGCATTTTAGCAAAGGATCCAGAAAAGCCAGTCAAATCTAAATTCACATTTTAATCCAGGAAAGCACTTTAAGGGTCTCCGTACTGATCTGTCTCCTTCCCCTCCTCACGTGGCTTGTGTATCAGATTAGATGTGCTAATTCATTAAATGTATGATTTTTCTGGGATCCTATGTGAATCATTTGGTTTAAGAAATTTGTTTTAATGGCTGGCTCAGTGGGTTAGGTGTCTGACTCTTGATCTCGGCTCAGGTCATGATCTCATGGTCCTGGGATTGAGCCTTGCATCAGGCTCTGTGCTGGGTGTGGAACCTGCTTGCGATTCTTTCTCTTCCTCTCTCTCTGACCCTCACAAGTTTGTGTGTGCACACGTGCCTGCTATCTCTCTCTCAAAATAAATAAACTTTTTTAAGAATGTAAGAAATTTGCTTTTATTGAGATGTTGTTAACATACAATATTGTACAAGTTTAAGGTATACAATGTGTTGATTTGAAACATTTATAATTTGCAATAGGATTACCACTGCCACAGCATGGTTATGTTTTCTGGTTTCATGGTTATCTTAAAATCATTTCCTTCTCTTGGGTTGTTTGTGTATTTCACTCCCTTTTTGTTTTTAGCCAAAATTTTCATAGCTTGACATATGTTGATCAAATACATTAAAGGAAAATATTCCCATTAAGATTAGCCCTATTTATATTTTCTTTACACTATTTAAATTTATAACTAGAGAAGAAAAAAGAATTATCAAGTGCATTCATTGTCTGCTCTTCAGTTTAATTCTTGTTTGATTTTCATATGAAATTTCCAAATTCTACATTGAAAAAATTAATGATTTAATGAAACGCATTTGAGTAACTGCTAAAACATTAAAAATGATAACAAGAAAGTCATGGAATAGATAAATATTATGCTTTTAAAATTAGCAAGAACTAAAAAGTATTCTGTTATATAATTTATCAAATAAGAATTATTAGACTTATTGCAAAAATAATTAGAATAACATAAGCCAAATATAACTGAATTGTACAGTTACAACTTTTAATCTATTTTCAGGTTATTGCTGATTTTAAGATATATTAAACATATGAAAAATTAAAAGTGAAATTTTCTAATAGAAACTTAAAGTAAGCATAATTTTGTAAAATTTCATCTTTGCATACATCAACAGCTATGTTTTTTAGTATTTATTTTTATTTTCTTATTTTTCTCTGAAAATATCAACATTAAAGAACAACACAAAACTGTTCAAACTTGTTTCTTAAATTACATGGGAGACATATTTTGTAGTGAATGAGATTAACTTTTGAGTTCTATAAATATTTGCTCACTAATATCAAAATATGTTTAGATGTGGATATACTATAATTCACTGTATTTACTGTTAATTTAATGGTAAAATGATCAAAACATTGTCTTGAAAATCTTCGTTACCATTTTAAAAGTCCTAACGCCAAGAAATAAAAATCTGCCATTGATGCTGACCGCTTCCATTATTTGAAAATACTGAATTAAATCCCGCACATATTGTGAATTGTTTCTGCTGCTTCTTTTTAGGATAGTTGTTAAAAGTAAAATAACCAGGCAGCCTTATCTTAGGTGAGACTGTTTCGGTTTGAAAATAAACAAAGCTCTCTCTCGATGAGCTAGGTTCATTTCATATTTGTGTAATACCCTGGAAGAAATTAGGTTTCAATAAAGTCCATTTTTGTCACTGCATGTAGCAATGAATATCACACCCAGCAGGGCACAGTGGCACCTGGCTGTCCAGACCCCAGTGGAGCACAAACCATCTGGGGGTAATTACAACAAGGTATTCTTTAAGGACCAGATGGGACCAAGGAACAGAAGCCCCTACCCCTCCCAGTCATTTACAACATAATTCCTTTCAATGATATACTTAATCCTCCCACCAGCTATGCTTTTCAGCTTGCTGTTGTCACTGTTCCTTTATGTTAATTCAGTTGCAAGAGAAAAAGAGGGGGAGAGAGTGAGAGAGTGCGAGAAAAAAAGGGAGAGGGGGAGAGAGAGAGGCACCGCGCCTCTAGGGACCAAAAGAAATTATTCATCCCTAAATTGTTTCCACCACAGCAAGTACAGTAACAAATTTTTTTTTGAAGAGGGCTGAAATTATCCTAAAGAAGGTCAACGCGACAGCCCTGTGTGGCACCAGCTGAGGTTTACTCAGCCACCTGTTAGCTAGAAAGCTCTCTGCGCACGCTTATGATGCATTTAACCAGTTTAAAGGGTCTTTATTGACAGGCCAGCCACCTCCATTCAGCGGGCCTGAGCCATAGACCTGCTTTGTGGTCATATGTGGCACACAAGCTTTAATTCAATTACGCTGTAAGCCTATCCAATCTGCATCACTGGCCTTTCACTTTTGTGCCGTTTGTCTTGTATGTTGTAAAGAATTTTATTTTGAAGAGGGAAAGGCACCCTACAACCCAGTTGTCTTTATTTTTCATTTAAGGTTAGTGGCGCAGGTGCGCTGCCACCTTTCAACTCGCGAAGTGTATTCATCTCTAAGTGATATTTTGGATGGAAGCGTTATTTATTGTTTGGTGACAAGGCTTTTCTGGTGTTGCTGAGTTTTATTTTTTTTTAATTAGGTGTATGTTCAAACTCTCAGCCAGACCAACAGATAGCCTCCAAACTTGAGAATTGAAAATCCCAAAGAAGGAAAACAGAAGGAAAAGCATAAATGATAGATGAAGATGACAATTAGCTTTGTTCCACCACTTGTTTTTATTTAAAAAGAAATATTATTTCTTGGAACGAGCAAATGTTACATTTCAAATTTTTGATTTTCCTGAAGAGTTTGACTTACTGAATATATCGGTTTATATGAATGAGACTCAGTGAAGCTATGTTGCTTGAAAAATTT
The DNA here is from genome assembly GCF_022079265.1 of Lynx rufus. NCBI lineage: Eukaryota > Metazoa > Chordata > Mammalia > Carnivora > Felidae > Lynx > Lynx rufus. Next base: position 201,768,364 of record NW_025814823.1, on the reverse strand, counting down.
TAAGTTCCAGATGCGAATATTAAATGTCTTAAGTCTATTCATTTGTTTTGTATTCTGCTGCTTCCAAATTTCCTTGGCCTTGGAGCAGCACATATCTTTGTCAAATACTTGACATTTTCATACTGATTTACGGACAATGAAAACAGATTTCTCAAAATCAGGGACTCTGATGTTTTCAAAATCATATTTTTTTTAAATGGAAAATTTGTCTCTTTTAAGCACGTTTTCCACTGCATTCTCATAACCAACTAAATCCTACCCCCCGGGGTTCAGTGTCCAAATGAAGTGTATGGACATTTCAAATCAACGTCCCCCCAAATCATTAAATGACTTGTCATGGGAGTTGAAAAGAACCAGAAGGAGGGAGAAAAGAGCCTTCTTGGCTATTTCATATCTATTTTCCACCCAAGTCAAGGAAAGGACAGTTGTGCTAAGTTACCACTGTTGCTCAATATGTATCAATTGTCATCGTAGCTGCCTGTTTCTTTTTAATAAAAATTCACCTCTCTTTTACTGAATCAGAATCACAAATTTGAAGCTTGCAAAAGACACCAAAGCATTTTCAGTGGCAAGAAAAACAAAGACATTTGTACCTAATCTTCAAAATAAATTGGATTTTAGAAACTACTTGTATACATACATGTAAATTAAATGTATGTGTTATTCAACAATTTCCTGCCCATTTCCTTTGTGTTTTCCCATACGTTCCTATTTTATTTTATTTTATTTTATTTTATTTTATTTTATTTTATTTTACTGTGTTTTGTTTTATTTTGTTTTGTTCTGTTCTGTTTTTTAGTAGGCTCTATGCCCAATGTGGGGCTCAAACTCCCAACTCCAAGACCAAGAGCATATAAATGACAAAAACTAAGGGTTAACAGAGAGGCTAAGTGGCTTGCCTAAGAGGTCAAAATTCTGATTTCCAATTGAAGATTCTTTCCATTACATCATAAAGGCTTTGCATGACCATTTTACAAACGTCATGATTTAACCCATCTGCACAGTTATCAGCACCCCTTGTCAATATTCTGTGCAGTGGGAATAACAATCGAACTTATAAAAGTCTAGAGCCACAACAAAACAATGAGAAAAAATGACCTGGTCTTGTTACACTGAAAAAGCACTGCTAAGATATAGTAATTTGTTTTAGCCATTTTTAAACTCTTTCATAGAATTTTGAAGAAAAAACAAGCAATGAAGTCATCCAGTTTCACAATCTTCTATGTGAATCACTTTGCCTTTTTGTATTTTGTATCTCTATATTATAATAAAAAATATTTGACACTTCATTTTTTAAGGACTTTGGCATTTTGAAATTCAGGTTAAAATATCTAAAGGTATCTTTGATGTGAAATGTAAGAATCCAACTATGTAGGCATTAAAACATTTTAGAAGAGAAGAAATATGGAAAGTTAGTTTCATTTTAGACACTTATTTTTTTATCAGCATTTTACCATTTAAAGTATTTTTCCAAATTTCACACATATCATATTCCTTTGAAATAATGGCATCTGTAATAACCCCATGCAAAAATTCACTATTATATATCAAAAGGATATCTATTAAAATTTAACTATCCATTATACTTTTATTGGTAGCTCACGTCACACAATAAGATGGAATTATACAGGATTTATTTTGGATTCCTAGTTTCCAGTAAAAATCATGCACATAACATTTTCTAAAAATATTTAAGGAAATGCTGAAGCGAAAAAATAAAACAATTTAGAAAACCCAAAATAATAATAACTAATAGTCAAAACTATAACACTGTGTGTGTGTGTGTGTATATTTTTTTATATATACATATTTCAGAATCCAAACTTAATATGGCTCACCATCCAAAGGACTAAAGAATAATTTTTGATATGTGTTGTTCAGCTGCTAATATTCACAAAAAAATATTCAAAGCTGAAACTTGAAAATAGATCATAAACAACACCAAATTTATAATACTTTAGGAATTTTATTTATTACTTATAATCTCCTATATAAGGATAGTTATCAGGAAAAAAAAATCAAATGATAGGAAACTGGTGACCTTCACACTACTGTGAAACATGATTTCAGCTTTGCCTGCAAATTCTGTTCAATACGATGGTGCCTCCTGAGATTGAAATGTGCTTTGGAGAAAACCATGACTTCGTACCTAGGTCCTGCTCACACAAACTTCCCTTGCCTTTCAATGGGATTTTCAAGCACACTTCATGGCCATGAAATGGGGCATATGTGAACCGCTCTAAGCCAATTATGCAGTTTGAGTTCAAATAAAATACTCCTTTACCAGATTTTCTGGTTTCTAAACATGCATGAAACTCTTTGTCCACCTTGAGTTTCCAAAATTTGTCTAGAAAATTCATGAGATTTGTGTCTGTGTTATTTTGCCAGAGCAAGTCCAATATTTAGAAATGTCATCATGATGCCACTGTGTCCAGAGGAAGTGAAAGCTTGTGTCAGCTGGCTTATTCAGTGTGCAGAATACCCAATCAGTGATCCGTGTGATTTTTTTTCTTCCTGAATTCACCACTGAAATATTATTTGGCCAAGTTACATTAACATTTTTGTTGCTGTGGCCAACACTTTTCATTGTGATATGGTAGCTAGAAACAGTAAATAATGTGTGGATTTCTTGGCTGGAGAATGAAGACAAGTAAATCCTATCTAATCCAAAGGGAGATGAAAATACTAGAATGAAAGGTAGAGATAATCTCAGTTACCTTTCATTTTCACTTCCCTTCCACCCCAGACACACAATGATCCTAGTTGCCTGAGACAGAAAATGATGGGTCAATAATAAGTTTTCATCTTCAGAAAAAAGCTCCTGGGGATCCCCCTATTCATCCCTAAAGTGAGTTGTAAATGTGTTTTGGTTCAGCCTTCAGCTCTATAACAATTTTCTTGATTAATATTTGGTTTTGAAATTATACCTGAAGGCAGCCAGCATTGAATGTGTTCATGTTTCTTTGAGGTGCAGTAAATACAAATAAATAAATGTAAGAGTATGAAGAAAGGCTTGTGAGATGGTGCCCTTATTGGTTTGGACACGGGAGTATTTGTGGACGTTGAGTGTATGCCTGTGCGTCAGAAATGCACAGGCATCCACATGATGCAGGAGAAATTAGCACTAATAGGTTAATTCCAGATTTCAATGACATATTTACTCACTACACCAAAAAACCCCCACTGTATATTGAGAACTATTTGAGTAAAATCATTCAATCCCTGACAACCAGGAGCTTCACTAAATAAATGAGGGAACTGAACTTAGGAAACCAAGTAATTTATCCAGGGTCACATTGTAAATAAGAGTGAAAGCTAGAGTTTGAATCCAAGAATGTCTGAGTCCTGAGCCTGTGTTGTCAATCACTGTATTACACACTTATATCGAAAACCTCACAAATGCCAAGAATTAAACGTATGGTGGTAATAACTGTATGACATGTCTACTGTGCTGATATATTTACAAGTTCTCTTTCTTTTCCTGTTATTCTGCCCATCATTAGTAGTGATGAAATTTGGAAATTATTACCGGGGTCACACCTGGGTACAAGAGGAGTAAATGATTATCTGTAGTTCTAGAAGCTTCCCGACATCTCTCTCTCACACTCTCTGAAATGCTACCTAACATAAATAATTAATTGGCCACCTCTTTTGAAATAGAAATATCTGTTAGAGTAAGGCTCTCGATTTCATCTAAGTATCTCTATGCCTGGAACAAATATAGAGTCTTCATAAATATTTGAATAAATGTTTAGTGAATGAATGAGTAAATAGTTAATTTAATTAGGGGCACCTGGGTGGCTCAGTCAGTTAAGCGACCAACTTCAGCTCAGGTCATGATCTTACCCTTTGTGGGTTCAAGCCCTGCATTGGGCTCTGGTGACAGCTCAGAGCCTGGAACCTGCTCCAGATTCTGTGTCTCCCTTTCTCCCTGTCCTTCTCCTGCTAGCACTCTGTCTCTGTCTCTCTCTAAAAAATAAATAAAACATTAAATCTTTTTAAAAATAGTTAATTGAATTATACAGTGCTCTTCACTAATTCTGGGTGAATGTGCCCCCCTGAAAGAATGGAGTTTCAATTAGATTTTTCAGAGAAGGGGGCAGAGAAGGGAGCAGAGGTAAGAAATTTGGGGTGCTGGTTCAAGTGGAATGCCAGAGTAGGGAATTTAGGATGAAATTCCTGAAAAAAAAGGGGTGGGTGCACGCAGGAAGCTGCAGGTGATCACAGTTTAAAAGAGAAGAAGAGAATGCCAATGATCACACACACACACACACACACACACACACACACACACACACATATATTGCAATTTTGCAAAGGTACTGTGGCCTTGAATGCACCTCCGATAATCTTATCTAGTTATAAATTCCAGAAAGGACATCAGTTTCCGGTTCTAAAAGAGAACTTGCATAACCAAGCTGTCAACAAACAGAACAGACTGCCGTACAGACTTCTCTCTATGTCTCTATCTTTATTGTCCTCTCTTCTTGATGAAGTCAAGAAACATTCTGCTCTTTGTCTGAATTCCAGTTTTAGTATATTTTTCCCATATTGTTGCCACCCATGTGCAAAATGGGAGAGAGATGATACGTTATTAGGTCAACAATACCAACAACTAACAGATGTTGCAATGCTCCTCCTGTGCCAAATACCTTCATGTTTTATCTTCCAAGAAACCTAGAGGAGATTTTGTTATTATGTCCGTCTGACAGATAAAGAAGCTGAGGTTGAGATCATTGACCCAAGTCACACATGTAGAAAGTAGCACAACTGGAATTTGACTTCAAAGAGTCTGACTCAAGCATCATTGTAACCAGGGTACCAGACTCTTCCCATACGCTCCTATTAATAAACTAATTGACTCATCAAAACTCATTAAGCACTTGGTACGTTCTTGGAATTATGCTAAGTCCTGGACAATACAAAACTGAATAGAACAATAGCTTCGGTCACACAGAGAAAATAACCACCTGTTTTTATCTCTGCTAGTCTGGACATCTTCACCGAGAATGTAACCACGTGAATTTTGAAAAATGAATTAAGAGAGAAATGAGGGAAGTGTGGGAGTGGGAGACACAAATCGAGGCAGGTACAATGTCACACAAAAGAAACAGGGGAGAGAACACTCTATCTGGCCTACCTCAGGCCTTTCCTTGTACAGATGTGCCCTTTCCTCTGCTTCTGTCAACTGAAACTATTCATCCTTTAAGACTCATCTAAAACTCGTCCCTTTCCTGAGGTCTTTGAGATTCTCACTGCTGAACTGGATCCACTCTCCTTGGATTCGTTCTGGCCCTTACTTTAATGCAACTGATATTCTGATTACTTCTGGACCTGTTTTATTCTGTGTCCTAAGCAGGCGGAAGCATCAGACAGAACCTTTCTCATTGCCCTTCCTCGCTACAGGTCACAATTCCTCTGCTTGGCCTTCCACCCCAAATATTCCCCCTGCCCGATAATCCACCTCTTCCCTGAGCTCCTTTTTTTAATCACTTAAGTTCTTCTTTTAAAAATCATTTCCTCCTGTGAGACTTCTTTAATCCTGTTAGATTCTGTTAGATGCCCCTCCTATGTGCTCCCATAGTACCTACAGCATGTAGCACACTGTATCTTGGCCTGTTCGCTATTCTGTCTGCTCAGTGAGGGTTAGAACCGCATCTGTCACGTTCAGGTAGAATGCGCTTAATGGGTATTTGCTGAACAAACAAAAGAAGGGATTGACTTGTTGAAGGGGACTGCTCTCTTCTTCAAGTAGGGAGGCCGGAGTGGAGGATGGGAATGGTGGAGCCACGGTAATGGAGTAGAGGTACTATCAGATTGCAGAGACTATCACATTAAGCAATTCCACCACATTGATATCTTATCATGTGTCTTCTGTTCAAGACTGTTTTAACCCTGATATTTAAGGAGACCAGCCAGGACCCTGACAAATAAGGTATTTCCCAGGTACCTGTCAGCATTCCCAGACTGAATTTCCCATCCCGAGATTTCAGTTCTGGCCTCTCCTTTTGCTGGGGAAGTGCTTATATGACATCTGTCTAGTCACTGGGAAGATGGGGCACCCTGGTCTAGTGGTCAAATGACTGGTTCCAATTCTCCCTGGTTTGAGTATCCTGCAGAATGAGCAATATCTTTAAATTGCAAAGCTTGTCACTCAATTGGTACATAAAAATGTCCTCACTTACCATAGCCTGGTTTTATTATCTCTGCAGTACAGTGGACATCTGTTATTTTTGCCTATCTAATTTCTTCTCAGAACGTCCCCTCCTTGTCTAAAGTCAGGAACATCACCCAAATTAGGTCCTCTGAATCAATCTGGAGGAAAGTGTCACAAAAATGAAAACCTTTTTAAAATGCAGTAATTTTAAATGCACTGTGGCACCCTGAAGGTAGCAGTGAGACTTCGGGCAGTTACTTAAGCTCTCTGTGCCTCAACTTCCTCATCTAGTAAAATAGTAACAAAAATAATAGTACCAAGCTTATTACCTTGTGGTGTGGGTTGCAGATACTGGTATGTGTAGAACAGAGCCAGAGAAGGTGCTTAATAAGTATTATCTATTTCAGCATAGCTGGTAGAATTTTGAAGTTGCTCTGTTTCTGTGTCTTAGGAAGCCTGACTGAATGATTTTTTCTTTAGGCTTCTAGGTTACTCCAATTCCTTTCCAAAAAAAAAACTTAGCTTAAATTGGCCTCAGCCAGTTTGCATCGCTTCTGCCAGAAAGCTCTAATGGCCACTCCTCTCACATACTGTAGGCCTTTTCTCCCCAAAGTGTTTATTAAACCCCAGAGGGCAATAACTATATATTATGAATCACTACATCATCCAGAACACCAAAAGTAGTGCTTTGTATGTAAAAATATTCATTTTAGTGACTGGAAGACCAAATACATGAATAATACCATTGACCCCTTTCTTTGGGGCTTTATCGCGATTTTTCTTAGCAATAAAAATCAGGACTAAGAGCAACCTGATCTCCTTCTGAACTCTAAAAGTGGCCACCACCCAATATTTAACTTACCAGGGAGGCAGCTGGTGCAAAGGAAAGAAAGATAGAGACAGGTTCCCACCCACCCCCACATACCTTCGCGAACTGAAGTGAATCAGTAAGGCTCTGAGTCTCCATTTCATCATGTATAAAACTGAGATAATAAAATGGAACCCACAGGGACTTAGAAACCAACAGAACAGATTATTCGGCCTGCAATGGATACTGTATTCAGCTACTTGTCTAGTTCATCAACAGAAGAAAGGAAATTCAACTTTTGATGAAAATAAGTCATTTATAGGAACATGTAATGTATTCCATAACTGAATGTAATCAATTCCTGCTAGTTAAAGGAAAACAATACATAAAGGGAACAGGAAAACTGTAAGATCATTGGCTTGGGACCTTAAAATGATGCTGTTTTACCATAAATGCAGAATTAAATGCATGGTCATTTTTACTATTGTTACTGATTCAGCACCTAGCAGATTCTATTTTCGTGCTGTTCTGTTTTGTATCATACTCATTTAATAAGCAACTTACCTAAAAATTAATATAGAATGACCAGTTTTGTCAAGAACCCAACTTTGAATAGTTTTATGGCCATATTTTAAGAATGGCATTCTGCTTGAAACTTTTTATCTTTTTCTGTTTGTTGTTTTCTGTTCAAAAATTATTTATTTATTTCATAATAAAGGATTAAATGATTGCATCCTAATGATACTATGTGTGAAATAAATTTTGTATTGTTATGCTTTTCTTGTTGGAAATATGACTCTTATATTTTTCTCATTTACTTTTACTGATCTTCCTATTAAAATTATGTTTACAGTACGTTAGTGAGTAGCTACCTCAGTGTCCCTATAAGTATAGAGAGCGATACATCCATAACCTATTGTAAAAATAATAAGTGCTATTTTTTAAGAGTGTCAAGAAAGAGCTTAAAATTCTTTAGAAGATCTCAATCAAACTGTTTTATGTTAATAAATTACATTTAAACAACAATGGCCCATGTAGAACCATGGCTGAAAATCCCCATTTAGCAATTATTAAGGTAGGAAAACTTGTCAGTTTTGTTGAAATTTGGGTTAAGCACAATCTATTTATTAAAAATTGATTTGGCAAGTTAAACACATAATTAGTTTGAAGCAAAGGTTAGTATAAGGATAGGACTCCTAATTTTATTTTCGTTTTTCGTATTTTATGTCTTTCAGAAAACAATTCGATTACTATGTGTCTGAATTTCCATTAGAATACACTAATTACAAGATTTACATTGAGTTCCTTAAAATTGGGATGAAGTATTAAAATAGAAAATACTAAATATTTAAAATAGAAACAGGGGTGCCTGGGTGGTTCAGTTGGTTAAGTGCCCAACTTCGGCTTGGGTCATGATCTCGTGGTCTGTGAGTTCGAGCCCCGCATCGGGCTCTGTGCTGACAGCTTGGAGCCTGTAGCCTGCTTTCAATTCTGTGTCTCCCTCTCTCTCTGCCCCTTCCCCACTCATGCTCTCTCTCTCTCCCTCTCTCTCTCTCTCAAAAATAAATAAACATTAAAAAATAAAATAGAAACAAACTAATTCTTCATAGGATTGATTTAGATCTTAGAAAGTTCAGTCTTTTTTTTAAGTTTTATTATTTATTTTTGGGAGAGACAGAGACAGCACGAGTCAGGGAAGGGCAGAGAGAGGGGGAGAGAGAGAATCCCAAGCAAGCTCCGAGCTGCCACTGCAGAACCTGATGTGGGACTTGAACTCACGAAACTGTGAAATCATGACTTGAGCCAAAATTGAGTCAAACACTTAACCCACTGAGCCACCCAGGTGCCCCAAAAGCTCAGTCTTTTTAAACAAAAACTAATATTTACATAGACTAAATTCAGGAAATTGGTGGGCAAAAATATTATCGAAGCATTGAAAATTGGACAGCTGGTTTGCATAGAAAGAATAAAAGATAGAAATATAGATTCGTTATAAAATACCACTAGGAGAGTTTGATTTTCATAGTTCTAGAGTGAAAGGTTAACACTTGGCTTTGTATTTATATGCTATATGGTTATTACTTTAGAGAACTGTAAGATCATGACCTGAAGTGAAGTGAGATCATGACCTGAGGGAAATCGAGTCCCAGGTTTACTGACTGAGCTACCCAGGAACCATGACACTAGATTCTCAGAATCATCTGAATGATTTCAATGCAGTCTTTACTGCTTTCAGGCCTCTCTCAAGTCCTTAGTGCATACACTCCCCCCTCCCCGCCCCCCCCTCCCCCAGCTGTGCTAGATTATACTCTCCCATCGTGCATCTCTAGTCACTTCCCTCTCCTGCACAAAATTCTTTCCAGTTTCTCTGTGGCATATTAAATTAGGAGCATTCATGAGAAGCATAAATTAGGCCCATCACAGTCTGGCCTCAGAATCTTTCCTGCTTTCTACTTAGTACCCTGTTCACATAGCTTACATTCCAATTAGACTAGACTACTAGTCTTTAACTTTGCGATGGATTTTCTACATTTGGATTTTTTGTTTGTTTGCTTTTATTGTTGATCCCTTTGCTCGTTATGCTGTTCTCTACTCCCCACATCTCTATCTCTTGAAATCCTACCTTTTCATCAAGGCCCATCTGAAAAGCCATTTATTTTCTCCTTGAGTTTGTTTTTGAAATTCTCAACAAGATGTGAGATTCCTCTCCCTTGACTCTTAGTGCATGTTTAGTTCATCATTAAGACACTTTTATTTGGCCCTGTAAGATATTTATGTGCCTGTTCTGTGTTCATATTTGTCTTTCTCCACTATAGCATCTGACAATACTATGATCACAGTAATATTTTTAAAATTTATATTGAATTCCAGTTAAAATTTAGAACCACTGAAATCTCTAGTGATCATCTCAAAATATTAAATATTACATTTTTTTTTGGTTTTCTTAGACACAGTAGAAAAAGTGGAGTGAAAAAGAACCCTAAAGCAAATAAATTTTAAAAATGTTAATTTTGTCTGTAGTGTCCCTCCATAGAACTGGAATTCATGGTGGAGTTATTTAAGTATTGATGTTTAATTATCCATATTAGGTGTCATGCTTTTATTCTAATGCTTCAAGATTCTCTCTATGAAGAACTGTATTAAGAATAAAATGTTGCTGTTATTATTCAAGAGAATCGTTTTTAAGCAGGACATTATTTTTCCAGTAGTGGAAAACACACACACACACACACACACACACACACACACACACACACTCAGTACTCTGACATCAGAAGGGTAATGTTAACAGTATTTCAGAAAAAACACACACACACACAGAAGATATGTTTTTAAAATATTAAATACAGTGATCATGTGATTAGTCAAATTATTATGACAAAATCTTTCACAGATTGGCCCAGAAATGTTTTTTGGCCAAGAAAATGCTTCTTATCCCCCCCCCCCAAAAGCTGATTAATTCTGAAATACATACAACTAGGAAAGATTAATGTAGCATGAATATGTACACATTGCTCACAACATCAACAAACTTCTCTTTGTCATATATATATATATATATATATATATTTTTGTCATATTTATATATATATATTTTTTTCCAATTCCAAAAATATTAGATTTAGGTACAGTCTGTTCTGATTTCCTGTGGATATAAACGTACTTTTAATTATCCTTCCAAATAGAAAACATTTGGAACTGTGAGTCTATTCATGTGTTCCTTCCTTTGGTGCACTTCTCTCATCACTGATTTGCTCATTCTTTCAATCGCTATGTATTACACCCTTGCTAGATACTCTGCACCATGCTAGTTAGTAAATGGCATATAAAAATGAATAAGACACTATCCTGCCACTGTAAGTATGGCAGAAATGCAGCCCAAGACCCATTCTGTTTGACAGTAAGCTTTGATGCAAGGTAATCATAAAGCCATGTTCTTAAAATTGGTAATATGCAATTCAGTAGGCATAAAATCATATTTCTGTATATTTGGGAATATATGGGGAACTTTATTCATTAAGCCATGTTCTTTCATATTAGGTAATATATGCAGAATAAAACTTAGCTGTGTTTATTTACCTTGACTTACTACGTACTGTGAGGTACTGTTAATTGTCGTCTGAGAAGTCCGACTGCCCCTTTCACGCAAAGAGGTTTTGGCCAGGATAACTCTTCAAAATATGCCAACACTGTGATCAAAGTCTTTATTCCGCTTACATTTTAATCCACTCACAATTTCCATTTTTGTTTATTCATCCTATCTTTTTGGATTCTTTCTGTCTTGGACAATATAGGTCATTCTTTCACTTTTGTCTTCTGAGGATGCCCAATTGAGGCCACGCATAGAGAACAACTCCATCTTCTGTTTGCTGTCCTTTCTTAACATGTTCTGTTTGCCAGCTGATTAAAGACTGCACTTCTAGGCAACTCTCCACGAACAGTTGGTAGAAAACAGTGGATGCTGCTTTGTTCACAATCTGGAAAAACCTTTGTATATTCACAAGTACCCATCCTGGAAGAACTACAGAAGTTCCCCTCGCTTACATCAAGTGCTTTTAACAATGATGGTGTTGGCTCTTTAGTTTGCACACATGTGTGATATTCAGGAATAAGCCGAAGCATGGTAGAACCACGTTTGTTCAAATAAACAAACACCATTATAAAATGGAATAAAACATTGAGAGAATCACAAAACCCGAAAGATTGTAATGATACATTTTATGTCCATGCATAAATGAGTGTGTAAAACTCCACAAACAGAAAACATCAATATGCATCTTTTAGTAAAGCTTGTTAGCTGTCCTTATTATTACCTGCTTCAGAAGCCTTGAGGACATCCCTTCCAAAATAGGAAAAGTGCAATCTGTATGCTAGGAAAACTACAAAGAAGCAATAAATTATTGCTGTAATGACATGCTAATTAAAATTTTGCTTGTAACTCATGTAAGTGTTTGAAGCCCAGCAAATTTCTCTTTTCATTTGTGAAGTGTGAAGGTAAATTGCCCAGTGACAGTGGGACATCGCTAACGAGTACAAATTGAATAACACGCTATCTTGCTCTATTAGCCCTGACTCGCATGTCTGAATTAGATATTCAGCACACTCCCCATTGAAGGCCTGATTGATAAATGCTAAGGAGAATTTGTCAAAACAACAGGGGCTACACCCAGTGGGACATCAATATGCTCCATTTAGTCACCCACACAGCACTTCCTACATAGGATTGTCACATAAAATTAAGACTAGCCGCTAACCAGCCATCAAGCTTGTAGCAGACGTCAGGCAGCCTGTGTTCTGTATGCATATTAGTCACATGCTTAACAATTTGGGCTGTCAGGACAGAAGCATGCAGTGACCTCTGGAGCAGAGGTTGAGTTTTCCAACTATACGGAAACATCATGCTCAGCTGTTCAAGATTTTAGGCCATTTCCTGCCAGATCTGTGCGCAGATGCAGTGCCCTAAGCTATAATCTGTGGCCGCGTCCAAATGACAAATGGCACTGAGGAGGATTATTGCATTATATATTGAGTACCACAAGTCTGTAAATTATAAGTAAACTACTGTTCAGACTGTCTCCTCCAGCTTTCAGGATACTTTCCATCTCCATTCTTTTTTAAATAAACCTAATAAATATTGGGGGAACCAAGAGATCAAAGCCCAGCGCTTGAATTAGCCATCTCCATTGCTAATTAGCTGCCTGAATATCAAACAGTTTTGGACCAGCTGTAATTTAATAAGCCATGATTGAGGTTGGTTTGATTTGGTTTCTCCATTGAAAATTCTTCTCAGGTGCAAGTTTGTATGAGTTTAGCATTCTTGGTGATAAGCTGTTTTTGGCACTTTCCTTGTAAACATAATTAGCTATAAATACAGAGTAACAATAATAAAAATCATTACATTCTAACAGAATCTTTAATTGTATCTGTTATCTTATTTCTGTTGCATTATATTTAAGCTCTATATATGAAGTTATCTGCACATAGAATAAAGAACTGAAATGTAATGGAGTCAATAGTTTGAAATAAAATGTACTTTCTGCAAAATTGACAAGCTTGTCATTTTCTAGTTTATATCCCACAATCAGGCATGGAAGCTAGGGTAACAATTTAAAAATAAATTGCTTAAGCTTCCCTATACAAATGGTCTAAAAAATGTATTCGTAAGACGTATTAAAGAGGATATATCAAATAATTTTTGGTTTTGAAAATCGTATATCTGTTGACCCCCACAGAAAGCTATTCTAACCTGAATTTCTAAACACTTAACACTGAGTGTTGTTCTCCACATATTTTGGAATTCTTGCTTTGGTGCTGAGACCCGAAGCAGAATTACCCAATGAAACATCAGAAATATATTTCTTATGGCATATCCATATCATATAATCACAAGAAATAGAACATGATAAAAAAATCACTTTTATACTTCCATAGTTATTTCTTCTTTCTAGGACATAAAGGCAAAGTATTTCTTTTTTCTAGGATGTAAAGGCAATCTGCTACTCGTATTCTGTATTTCCCATTTCAGAGAGAACACATGAGTGAAATCTTGACTATTGATACTTCTGGATTTTATATACCCTATTTCCACTTTTTTAGTTTTTGGATACCTCTCACTGGTAGTACTGTTTATAATTATATGGGAATCTAATCAGAGGATTCGTTCTGTAAAATAATGATTTTCCACGAAAATAAAAGACATCGGGTTCATTAGCATATATAATAAAATCAACATTTAATTTCAAAAAAATTGGTGAGCTCAAAAGTGCTCATTCATTTATATTAAACTACATTAAGATTAAGCAAGAGGGCTGTGTCTCGAACCCGAAACAAAAATTGCACGATGTGGTTCAAGTGACAACCAAAAGTGTAGCAGTAGTCTAACCAATGGCTCAATACCACCCCATCGCTGGGGATTATTTTGAAGGCATCCTGTGGCAAGGAGGAAATAGCTGATCATTTAGTCGTGTTAAGCTGAGGGCTTTCTGTAAGCAGATATAAACCTTCTCTCTTCAAATACTTCTCTTTAGTTGACAGCTATCCCAGTGTTACAGGATATCTCACATTTATTAAAGATAGAAGCAGCAGCCAATTCTGTTTTTAAAAACGGTCACTTTTAAATTCTTCAGCAGCAATTTTTCACTTAAAAATGTTGCTATTATGAATTTTATAAATTCCTTTTTCTCACCCCCCCCCCCAACCTCCACTAGATCTGCCAGTAGGAAGAGAAAACAAAGGACAACAGAGGCCTTTGCCTCAGGCAACTGTCTGCTGATGGATATTGTAGCAGCTGAATCGCTCCCCATTCACATTCTAAACCCTCTCTCCTAATTGTCATCAGTATCATCAATGTCACTGACAGAGACCACTGCACAATTCTACAGCCCTTCAGAGCAATATTGCCTTTGGCTTTTTCTCCTGGGGCTTGCTCCTTGCTTGGTGCAATCTGTGAAACCACTTAGCATAGGATCTACCCTGACTTCTAACAGGTACCAGATGATGCATCCAGACCTCTCATCTAGTTTTATGCCCTTATGCCTGGTGCGCCTGCCACTGATGTGTATGTGTCCAGATGTCAGGGAATGGATGATGCTTTTGCTGCCATTTTCATGAAGAAGCTTTAGGTTGGTGGGAGTGAACTCAATAGTACATGAAAATACCTGGTGTGTAAAATAGTGTTTTTTTTTTTTTTTTTTGCCAAGCACTTACACATTTTATTTCATTTAACAATCACAATAATGCTTTATGGTCCTTATTATAAAATAGTGTTCTTATTCATGACTTTGTGCATTCTTTTTTAAATCTAGTCCAAAATTCTCATGGAGCATGTTTGTATGCCTATGTTGCTGTGATGCTTGAGGAAATAAGATGGAAGGGTCTCTTCCCATTGATGTCCTTGATCTTCAAATACTATCCTTGTCCTCACAATTTATAAAAATAAGAAAATTTTTCATATTAACAAGTTATCTATAAGGATTTGGAAAGAAACTACTCTCAAGTAGCTTTTATAACAACTTTTATTAATAATACTATTATTCTTTCAACAAGAAAAAAATAATTTTTTTCCATGAATTCATACTGAATATTTCTTTCTAAGGGTCAAATTTGTATTAAATTAAAATTCATCCATAAACATACAGAAACAAACGCAACTGGAGGAAAATTGTATTATCTATGTAATTGTTATATTTCTCTTTCAAACGAATAGATTATAGATATGTAGACATATAATAGCATTCACTTTTCCATGTGGCGTGGATATAACTTCATAGAATAAATCGGCAGTTAAAACAATTGTGTAAAACATTTTCTGCATTTACATTTTTTATAGCTGAAGTTTCATCATTTCAGCTCTCAATTATGTTTTTACTGAGATTATTTTATTAATTACTGTCTTCCACACAATTGTAAACTCCATGAGAGAAGGGATCATGTCTCCTTTTTATTCATCTTATTATCCAAAAATAATAACAAAAAAGTGTCTGGCTTGTTGTAAGAGTGTCATGAATATTGGTTGAATGAATTACTGTGTGAGCGAATGACTAATGAATGAACGAGTGGATGAATAAATATATAAAATTATAGGAATTAGCGGGACATTTTTAGTACTTGAAATATAAGCATTGAACAGGCAGTCTAACACGAATGTAGTGAATTCTAACGTTGGTTGGTTCACAGTGCTGTTCTAATTGGGATATCAGAGAGCCTCCTGTATCCTCTGAATCTTTTAGCAGATCCAAATCTTGGATCTTATCAATTTCAGAGAAAACTCCTACTTTAGGTGAACTGTTGAACCTTAAAACAAAATAAGGAAATCCCCAGGATAACTTACTCTTCAAGAGAGATTCTGATAACCTACTCTTTCCTTGTACCTAGGGAATGCCACTTCCTTTGGACTATCTTTTAAGAATTGGGCTTCTATATTTATTCTCTCAAAATACAGAAGAAAACAGGGCATTTTGAATAAAGAGAATACAGTGAAATTGAGTTAGACAGTAGTTCCTATATTTTTAGACAGAGTATTACTAGGAATGTGTTTGCTTTCTTTTCTACCTCTTGGCCTAGGAGGAGGCCATTTTTCTCTCTTGCTGGTTCTATGATGATTTGCTATACAGATTGGATTACAGCAGTACTTTTTGCCTACGGTTTCCCCAGAGGACCACCCAAGAGCTTTCCCTGCTACAAAAGGTAACAGCCTGTGACTTTAGTGGGTTGTTTGCCTAAAGCGTAGACTGCCTATAAAATACAAGGGACCTCTGTCCTGTAGTTCATATGGCATAAAATAAATCATTTGAAAATTATTTCCAAAGCTTTCTGGACAAGTTAGTTCAGTATAATCCTTTTGACTGATAATCAACAATGGTTGATCTTAAATCTATGTCAGTGTGTGTGTGTGTGTGTGTGTGTGTGTGTGTGTGTTAAAAGTCTTTAACACTAGAATACCTTTATTTGTGCAATCAGGGTCCATTATGGTCATCTTACTGTGAAAAGCAACATAACTGGTTAATCTATTTTTTTTTCTGTATATTAGAAGAGAATTTTCTAGGGTAATGAATCTAAATGTGTTACTGTAATAATACATCTTAAACACTAATCCTTTTTTGTAAGTACAAATTTAAAATAGTTTTAACCTTGAGTCAATAAATGTTCTGCAGAGTTAAAAACAATGTAATATGCCAGCAGAAATGGTTATTTTTGTGATGTTTACTATATACTAAGTTAATTTTCAGTCAGAATACATATCAAAAATGAAAAGAAAACATATACTTATGACTTAAGTTATACTTTCAATGCAAAAATTACACACATACACACATACAAATTGACTCTGTATGTGAAAGCATAATGGGTAAATAACTGAGAATGATGGCTTCTGCTACAGACAACAAATTAAATAATTTAATTCCAAAACCATAATTAAAAATTGAAATCCACATTAGATTTTCACATTGGTCAAAATAATGAGGCAATTATCCCAAAAGCACTTCACTTCATGGGCGTGGATTGATTTGACTATGATAAAGAAAACTTCCTGTGTTCCCCAATATCACTTTTAAGTCGCCATGCCTAAAATAAAAACTGAGGTTTTAAAAAACGTTTTTCTTCTTCTGACTTTCTTATTTTATTCAATATTGTTACTGTGAGATTTTCGATCACCCAACAGCCCTCTCCCCTAATGGTTAATTTTGGAAGCCCCCTCTGTCATAGGCTCTAGGACTTGATAAAAATGAGTTACTTAGAAGTGCTGAAGATATTTTTTTTTAATTTTTAAAAATATTTATTTACTTTTGGGGAGCCTGGGTGGCTCAGTCAGTTGAGCGTCTGACTTCGGCTCAGGTCATGATCTCACAGTTCGTTGAGATCCAATCCTGCTTTGGATTTTGTGTCTCCTCCTCTCTCTGCCCCTCCCATGCTCATGCTCTGTCTCTGTCTGTGTCTCAATAATAAATAAATGTTAAAAAAAATTAAGAAAACATGTTTATTAACTTTTGAGAGAAAGAGAAAGAGACAGATCATGGTGGGGGAGGGGCAGAGACAGAGGGAGACAGAATCCGAAGCAGGTTCCAGACTCTTGAGCTGTCAGCACAGGCAAGCCAGGAGATCATGACCTGAGCCAAAGTGGGACGCTTAACCCACTGAGCCACCCAGTGCCCCTAATAAAGCACTGAAGATAACTCTTACACAACTGCTCTCATGCTCCTCTCTTCTGGGCAGCTCCTACTGTCACTACTCTATTCCAAGTCCTTATACCTTCCCATCTCAATTCCTCTTTCAGAAGCCTCCTAACTGTTCCTTTTGAGTTCACACCTCCCACACTCACATCTCTACGCATAGACACTAGGTTAATCTTTTTAAAAAAATTCATTTTATTACTAATCTCATCCGAAGGAGGTGTTGGCTGCACAGAGCTCATAGGGTAATTCTGTAACTGCTCTGCTACAATTCAGGGCTTTTGGTCATCCTGTTTCAACCTCACTTTCTGTCATTATCTCCCACTCATCACTCAAGGTGGAACACTCTACTTGTGCTCTGAATATTCCTACTTCGTTATTTCTGCCTAAACCATCATTATTTCTCATACTCGAAAAGACCTCCCTTCCAACCACACGGGAAACTGCCTCAGTCCACTTGCCTGATTTCCTCAACTGTAGGTGTTTCTTCCTCATCCCTGACACCCTGCTTTTCGGTGATCATTAGCCCCTGCACTGTGTTTCATTGTATTATCATCATGTTTGTGATTACATATGTTTTATCCACCAGTTAGTCTCATGGCTTTAAGAACAGGGTTTCTATTTCCTCTTTCTTTACAGGGCACACCATAAGGGTAGATTCCCCAAACTATTCACTGATATAAGAAACTTCACACAAGGGTTAAAGTATTTTAACTCTAGAAAAAACTTACTTGATGGAACCAAACACTTTCTGGCCCATTAGAAAAGTAAAATGATCATACTAAGCAGATGTTGTGTATAAAGTATGTTTCTTTTGAGGCTGAGCATATGAAATTTCAGTAAAATTAGGAAAACTGAAATTTAACCCTAAACAAAACTTATCTTTATCTTTGACAAACACCCACATATATCTCTCATCAATACTCATGTTATTTGACAGCAGAGAAATTTTAAAGATTATATTTAAAGGTGCCTGGGTGGCTGAGTTGGTTAAACATCTGACTCTTGATTTCTGCTCAGGTCATGAACTCATGGTTGTGAGATTGAACCCCGCATGGGGATCCACACTGGGCATGGAGGCTGCTTGAGATTCTCTCTCTCCCTCTGCAACACTCCCCTCATGCACGTGCACTCTCAAAATAAATAAACACTTTAAAACTTATATTTACATATATATGAAAATTATTAAGAAATGCAACTGAGGGGAACTTTATTCATATATTTTACTCAGAAACCAGCAGGGTAGCCTGCACGTAAGATAGGTTCAACATTATACGTATCAGGAAATAAAGTGAAATATAAATGACCAACACCTCACAAACCTATAGTCAGAAGCTTGTCCAGATTCACTATGAATAAGTCAGCTCCTTCCAAAACAATATAATGGTATTTTAAAAGCCATAGCCAACATAATATTATGAGTTTAAAAATTTAAGAATTATATTTGCTTTCATATGTGACATTCTGCAAGAAACTTTATCTCCCAAAACTCCTTCTACCCAAAGCTCAGAATCTATAGGTTTTGTCTTTGACGTTTCCAATAAATCTTAAAGATCTGAAGTGTTTTTTCAGATTTGTGCTGAGAAGTACTAATCATTTAGTAGAAAATTACTAGAAAATTTACATTTGCATAAGGAGGGACACCAGGGGATAATACATTCCTTTCCATGACTTGAACAAATCATTTTATGGAATTTACTATTCTGTCACTACGGAGTTGTAACATCATTTTTAAAGCAAGCTCTACACTCAGTGTGGGGCTTGAACTCATGACCCTGAGATCGAGAGTAGCATGCTGTACCGACTGAGCCAACCAAGCACCCCAACTTGTGACACTATTGGTTAAATAAATTTTTTTTTAGTTACTCTTCAATTTCTAAAATCTTCCAGCAAAGCTGATTAGATCAGTTAGCTAATGTGTGACCAAAATAAGAAGCCTATTCCCCTAAATCATTAGATAGAGTCCCTCTGTTACATAATCACAAGTAAACTTGTCATCCATTTAACTTCCTAATATGTGCTTTCAGTCAGAATAGGATGGAGAATTACTAGTTGATCTATCCTGATCATTGGATAGAAAAAGTAAATCAATCTTTTAATGAATGAATATTTATCGAATTATTGATTTAATGAGAGGTGCCAACACCAACTTTGATTAAAAGGAACAGAGCAAAATTGGGGCGCCTGGGTGGCTCAGTCGGTTGAGCGTCCAACTTTGGCTCAGGTCATGATCTCACGGTTCGTGAGTTCGAGCCCCGCGTCGGGCTCTGGGCTGACAGCTCAGAGCCTGCAGCCTGCTTCGGGTTTTGTGTCTCCCTCTCTCTCTGCCCCTCCCCCGCTCATGCTCTGTTTCTCTCTCTCTCTCTCGAAAATAAACATTCAAAAAAATTTTTTAAAAAAGGAACAGAGCATAAGAGCTCCTTTTAAAAAAGGAACAGAGCATATATATATATATATATATGTATATATATATATAAACAGTAGAACCTTGGTTTGTGAGCGTAAGTTGTTTCACAAACATGTTTGTAATCCAAAGCATTTGTATTTCAAAGCAAATCTCAAAAACCTTTTGTCTCAGTTGTGATCATGTGATGTTTGGTGTCATGTATTGCAAGACAACACTCATTTCTCAAGTTAAAATTTCTTAGAAATATTTTCTTGTCTTGCAGAACACTTGCAGAACAAGTTATTCACAACCCAAGGTTTTACTGCATATGAAAATAAGTTAATATCTAGAGGTTATTATTAAGTACAATACTACGTAGAATTATATATTATGTTTTATGTATAATATTAATTAAGCATATAACCTAAGTATGCATGCTTTTGTTTATTATATGTTATACATATGTAAATATACGATATATATGCATATATATCTATTATATATCCACATTTATATCTGTCTATATATTTGATAATCCTCTATTATTGAGCTGAAATAACAGCACAGGTGATCCAAGTATGAGTTATTTTTTATTTAGGATTAAGACAAATACACTTTTGTTAACAGACTTACCCTTACCTTTCTGACACATGCCAGAACACATAATTTGCTTCCTGAGTAAAATTTTACAAGATAAATTGATGTACTGTTCTACAGTTCCTCTTGTCAATTTTATTCTCTTTAGCATTATCTAGATAGTTCATATACCCAGTCACCATATTACATCTGAAGGACATTTGGCTTTTATTGACAATAAAATACATTTTTGGAAAATCGAGTTTCAACATTGTTGAGAATAATCAAAACAGGAATTCCAAAAATATTTGACACCTGATTGTATCACTATTAGAATAAGTATTTCTCCTCCAAAGAGCAACTCCCTCACATCCTTGTCAAGATGGACATGCTTACTGGAAATCATCTGCCATATGTGTGTGTGTGTGTGTATGTGTGTGTGTGTGTATGTACATAAGAGAAATCCAAAACTACTTAATTTTTTACAAGGCTAATAGTACTACCTACATTTTATGTTTTTGTGGATAAGAGTTCTAATTTTATACCATTATTTAGTAATTAGCTGTCATAAAAGATACTGGGTGTTGTATAAAATAATGGTGTTTTTCTCAAGCTATGTGTAAAAATCTATTTAGTTTACAATCTATCCCTCACATGTTCTTGGTAATCCAAGTGATATGAAACATGATCTACACTGAGCTCAACCTTATATTAGCTATAAGCCCTTGAGCAAGTCTTTGAGATAGTTTACTCATTTGCAAAGTGGATAATGTCTTGTTACATGATTTTTTAAAACTATAAAAACTAGTTATTAGTGAATATTCTTATAAAGTAAAAGTACTATATGAAAATATATGATCTAAAAGTAATGAAATTCAAGAGCAGAAATTAAATATCCAGTAATTAAATTTTCACTGATGGTGACAATAAAATCTGAAAGTTCTTTCCATTTCTAAAGTGTGCTATTCCATTGGTTAAGAAAATATTTTAAGACGTATTTTTGTCCTGGTCATGACATTAACATACAGAATAATATTCAAATATGTCTTGTTTTTTAATACTACAGAAGGAGATCTACTGTGGTGGATGGAAATTTAACTAAAACTAATGAAGGGTCATATCTTTAAAAGACATATTGCCATTGAAAAATATGGTCGAATCACACTGGTTGACTTTTTCTGTAAATGGGTTAAAATTTACACACCACTGGAGATCTGTTTAAGAGCATGTGGGTTAAACACACTGAATCTCCATCCCAAACACAGTAAGGCAGCTACAAGTCAAACATAATGACAGTGCTGATTAATTAGATACTCCTACCCCCAGTACTTCAGAGTGATTTATGGAGACACATCTCTAGCCTGATCCATTGTGCTGACTGGATTAATGGAGTGAGCTAGAAAAATTCACTGGCAACAGTATCTGGAAGCCCAGCAAACATTAACCCTTGGAGTTTTCTTATCTACCCTATTGACAGAATATTAATTATGACAAAACATACATGTCTCACCTAATTATCTTTTGATAACTTGGTTTATATTTGGCATATACATATAGATGTATGTATTTTATGCTGAATATTTGTATATATTGAAATTCCTTGCATTAGAAAGAAATTACACATAAACATTTAAGAGAATAGAATTAGATGAAGTTGTGTTTCCATTATGGAAACGACACTATGTAAGCATATCTTTTTCCTCTTAACCATATGCTCAGAGACACAGAAATTTGTTACAGGGTAAAAAGAACATAAAAATTCTTTTCAAACAAAAAACAATCCCATTACATTAAGAAATTATCAGTGTGTAGGTTGCCTGGTAGTAGTGAATTTTGGAATAAAGAGAAATTCTGCTTGGGGGGAAAAAGACATCATTGATATATAAGCAATTAAATTAGAAATATTCTGAAGTGTGCTTAATCAGAAGTGAGTATATCAGCACATAAATTGTTTTTGGTACATATAAAAGTAAGTAAGTATAAAAGTGTATATACTTATAAGTAAGTATCATATCCGAATCTCAAAATTAAAAAACTTTTTGTAGCTATTTCTGCACCATATTTAAAGCTATGTAACACTGAAATTGAACCTTTCCTGAAGAAACAATTATGAGATATATCAGTAGGTTCAGCTTTAGTTACTTTTGTGGTATTAGATCCATCCCAGTAACGTTTGCTATGTATGTATTATGTTAAACATCTGAAAACACAGTTTTTAAGTAGACTTGGTTTAAAGTTCTCTGGGTAAAAAATATGTCGTTCAGTTAGGAACAAAAGCTAGAACCAAGTAATAAACTCCTAATCAAGCAGCTCTACCTTGCAGAGACCAAATAAATAAGTTAATTAATGAAAATATTTGTAAAAGCTGTGTTAGCATAACAGTACAGTAAGGATAATATAAGGACCGTTGTCAAACTTTGGATAATTTAAAGAATACTTCTTACCTCTGTGGCAACTCAAGGCTCATACTTAGAGGAATTGGATTGTTTGTTGCAGATTTTCTTCATTCTAATGATGGTACAAAAGAAAGGAAATGCAAAACTGACTAAATCTAAGTTCATAAATTTTTATTGCCCAAGTCATCAAAAACTGGAAACTTAATATCAGGCTTTAATGCCCATACATATACCATGCCTCGTGAAACCAATATGTTAGATCAAAGCTGCTGTCTTAAATTTGCCAAGTTGGAGTTACTGACAAGTCTGCAAGGACAGCCCTAAGTCAGTGGTTCTCATCTGGGGGCAATTTCGCTCCATAAGGAGATGTTTTCCAATGTCCAGAGATGTTACTGATCGTCCAATGTAGGGGAGTGCTCCTGACTACCGGCCAGTGGAACTCAGCTGATAAATATCCTATGAGGCACAAGATGGCCTCCCACAACAAAATTATCCAGCTACCAGAGTCAATAATGCTGAGGCTAGAATATATTTAAATAATTTTAACCGAAGCTTTCAAATGAACTTACTAATGGTGAGAATCACATCTATGAATAAATGTTAAAGCTTGCTGATCAGCTATTACAAAAGGTGTTATTATCACTTAAAAATCCAAGAGTACCCTGGAAATTGGCAAAATGAGCATAAAACTATTAATGCTCTCACAGAGTGTCATCATTAAAACAGCCTCGAGGTATTAGGAGGCCCTTAAAGTGGAACACAGACTAATCAATCAGTTCATTAATAATGTTCCAGATGTGAAACTTTTGAATTTGAATAACTTGAACTTATAAGCCCATATATTACTTAAGAACATTATTGAGTACCAGAAGAAAAGTTTCTTTATGTTATTTAATAATGCTGACACTATGAATAGTATTTAAAGAAGAAATTAATGACCCTTCTCATGCAAAGTTTTGGAAAATATCAGAAGTTAATGGAGAAAATATCTCGATTGGAATATATGACTGAGGTAAAGTTGTGTATAGAAGGTCAAAAAGTTTCAGTTTTATTTTTCAATTAACTAAAACATATTCAGGCTCAACTGCTCATCTCTTACATCATTCAAAGGCTCTGTTTGGCAGAAAATAGACTCCAGAGAAAGTGACTTCCCCTCCGAACCACTGCAAATAAACAATTTGAGAATTTTCTATGACTCCTGTCTTCAAGCCCTTGACTTTCAACATTAAGATTTTATTATCAACAATAATAACAGCCTTTGCAAATGATTGTTTCTCACTTGGGCAGGTTTCTTATATTACAAATTTATTTAAAATTTTCCAAATTCAAGCCTAGCTCCAACATAGTCAAATCTAGCCCTTTGCAGCAATTCTCACTCACAAACCTCTTTTCTGCTTAGAATGGAAAATTTTAAATTCTGCTTAGAATTAGGGAATTTAAATTTTGTATCACTTATTTTGGCATTTCATGACATACTGCCTCACTTTTTGTTTTTCTTGACCAATTCTTTTTCCCTTGTTTTTAAATCTTCCCAGAATATAAACACCCAGTTAGATTATAAACACTGTATCATCAATATCTCTTCTAGTGATAAATGCTTAGTAAATATTAGCAAAATGAAAGAAAGAAGGAAAGGAGGAAAGAAGAGAAAGAGGGAGACAGACAGGGAAAAATGCCAAAAGAAAGGAAGAGAAGGGAGCCTGGGAAGGGAGAGAGAACAAGTCCTTTATATCACTCTTCTTATGTTACTAAGGAGTAAATGTTCCTTGACTCCTCTTTAAAAGCAAAGTGACTTGAACTGGCTCACAGATGATGAAATTCATTAATTTTAACTCATCAGTGACCACCCTCATCATTTATGCCTAGACATAAAAATATTTGAGATTTTTCTAGGTTTTCTCATTCAAGATCAGTCATTCTAAACTCTCCTTACAAGTGCAAACCTACTCTTGGAAAATGTATTAGAAGGTGGGAGAGGGTTAACTTCAGAAGCATAATATGTTTAGCATAATTACCTATTTAGAAAAAAAAACCCTCTATTTTCATAAAATAAGATACAGAAAGCAAAGCTGTTACAGTCAAGGTAGGCTTCTTAACCCAAATATGAGCAAATGATTTTCCCCTCTACACCCTTCAACATCTTCCCATTTACTGGAAGATGAATTCCAGTTCTTAAATTCCATAGGCTGTCTTTTCTACCTCTTTCATGTCTTCTCTTTTTAGTTCCTAATTCAGACTTTGAGCTTGAGCCAAAGCAAACTTTTTTCCTCTTTTTCAAATGTGCCATGCCGTCTCTTTTCAACTGCTTTGTGTATATACACGTTAGCCTCAACCCAGTTCCCAAGCCTCCTGGCCACTAACCCACACATGAGCATGTATGTGCACACATACACATGCGCATTGGTATCTACTTCCTACTTCACTTCCTTCAAGAATTATTTCCGCCGCAAGCTGCTTCCAGGTCCCGGGTCAGGTCTCTGGATTCCCCCTGCATATCCTGCACTTCCTCCCATGCTTCCTCTCTCCTGACACAAGCCACACTGGAATGTGGTGAGTGAGCATCTGCGTGTAAATTCTGTGAAGACCTTTTTTCCTCTCTTGCTATCCCAGTATTCCTAGTACCTAGTACTGAATCAGGAAGATATGTTTTTCAATAAATATTTGTTAATTGAACTAAAACAAACTGAACTGGATAATACTAAATAATTTTAAGTTAAATATATGGCTGGAGCTACTCAGAAATTTTTCATTTTGATCAAAAGGGGATTTGGTTTTTTGTTTTGTTTTAAAAGATTGATAAACACTGTGTGCAAATCTCCACAACTTCTCAATGCCTTTCTTTTGTAAGGAAATTCACTTTATGTTTCCCCTAGATCTTCTTATTTCCAAGAATTTGCTTAAGACAGATGTCAGATGTCCAAAATTCCTATGGTTACACAGTGGTTACACATCTGCTATTCCATGACTGACCTTTTTTTTCATCTTAAGAACCTCTTCTCTTAAACGATAGTCTCCTCTACTCAAAAAAAGAAAAAAACAAAACTCCACTTCAAATTAATCTATAATATCTTCTGTATTTAACACTGAAGGACGTTTTACTATTCAATTCAATCTCTTCCTTTATCAAAATTTCTTCTAATAGGGGCTCCTGGGTGGCTCAGTCCATTGAGCAGCCAACTTCGGTTCAGGTCATGATCTCGCGGTTTATGGGTTCAAGCCCTTGTCTGGCTCTGTGCTGACAGCTGGGAGCCTGGAGCCTGCTTCAGATTCTGTGTCTCTCTCTCTCTGCGCCTCCCCTAATCACGTTCTGTCTCTCTCTCTCTCAAAAAGAAATAAACATTAAAATCTTTTTTTAATTTTCTTCTGAAAAAATTTTCTTTTCCTTTCTGAAAATTGAATTAATATATAATCATTGATAGAAAATTTGAAAGACATAGAAATAGATGTAACAAATAGTGATCACACACATAATATCAATATCCAGAGATGGTCCCTGATAACATCTTGTTGAATTTACTTTCCATTTATTTTCAATGCATGTACTTTTAAACAGTTAAGATCCATCTGGGCAAATAGATTATATCCTGCATTTAAAAAAATAATTTTATACCATAAGCATTGCCCATGCTGTTATGCCATTATCTTTGTACACTTAATTTTAAATGACTATATAATATTATTATGTGAGTATATCACAGTTTACTTCCCCATTTCCCTATTAGTGGCCATTTAGATTTCTCTCTGCATTATAGCTGTTCCTGCTTTCAAGAAACAAAGGCTGCAGTGCCCTAGATAGATCACATGTGCCCTTGTGCTTGGATGGATCTTTTCTTCCTTCCTTGTTCATATAACTTGCCATTCAGCAGTTGCTTCGGAAAAATGATTTTAATGAACTGTTCTGTAAGTGCACGAATAACATCATTGGGAACTTGGGGAAAGAACCATGCCTTCCTCTGCCTCATATATTGATGATAAATACAATCATGACTCAGGGAATGATAATGAGTCACTTAATTTGCTTAAAGCACTTCCTCTCAGATTCAGGAGAATGGCAGGCTTAAAATTGCTGGCAGTCAAAGATGTAGCTCTTTATATTTAAGAGAGTAGGAGTATTTTTTGCTCTGCTTGCCTGAGAATTGATCATTCCAGAAGTGTAAAAGGCATAATGACCATGTAGCAGTAACTTGGGATGGCAATAATACCAACAACAATGTTAAATTGAATAGGTTTCAGAGTTCCAAAGGTGTGCAGACACAGAAGCGGGTATTCCTACAACTTGGTGACTTATAGGACAACCCATTAAAGTGCCTATACAATGAACTTTTCTAGGTGGACGTACTCTCAGCCAAAAGGTCACTAACATGTCTGTTAAGAAAAGTCATTTATGCCAACAATTTGCCTCCAGTATTGATGAGAGATAAAAAGTCAAATAACTGGATTAAATGGCTTTTGCAGTTTGACCTTCCAGAACAGGAAGAAAAGAAACCCAAGTGCTCTAAATGTTCAATTATAAAGTGCTTTGATGATGAAATGCCCTTCCTCAGTCCTCAACACTATATTCCCATGAAACCATGAAACAAATAATTTCCATGTTAAGGAAATTTTGGTTAGGATTGTTTTTATCTACTTCAGAGATACTGCATTTTCTCATCTATAGAAAGAATCCAAGAAATAGGTAAGAAGAACTCCAACCTCATTCATACAGTTAGGCTAGCATTCAAGCTCTCCATTTCTTTATTAAAGAGAACAGAAATAATGGGGAAATCCTAGGTCTTAGATGTAATCGTGGGAATTTGTCCCCCTCATGGCATAGACATGGGAAGGTCTCACACAAGGGAGAAGAGAAATCTAAGTAGGAATTCAGGACAGAAGGAAGACGCATCCAGGAGGAGTCGTACCAATACCAGCACTGGTCCAGATAATAGGTGCCCCAGAGGACGGCTGATGTGCAAGACTGGGGATTGTTGCAGACTCTGTGAGTGCTGACTGCAATTTCCGGAGCAGATGGCCAAAGTGGCAGGTGGGTTTCTGAGAGGGAGCTCCTGGGCCTTTACCCACATTCTCCACGTACCTGGGTTCACAGATGGCCAATGAAGAAGATGACGTTTATGTGTTTTATGTACTCTCATAAATTATAGAGGGCAAAGTCCATCTTCTTATACGTACAAAATTAATTCTCAACACTTGTGTATATTATGTAACTGATTCTATTTTCATTGAAAACAGTTTCAGGAGTTATAATTTTCTACATTGTTTGTATAGACTATCCAGGTTTCTGAATGACATGATGTTTTCGCCTCCGTAGCTAGGAGAATGCAAACAAAATTTCCAAGGGCAAAGAGATAAAGTCTCATTTTGTACTTAAATTCTCTAAATTCACCAAAAACATGGTTTGAACTGAAAAATAAAAAAAAAAAACCTTCAGAGATTTAGAAAGAAACTGTTTTCTAATCACTAATAATTCTCATTAAATAAATTATTTTCTATTTATTACTAAAGTATCATTATATAACAGAATGCTTTTCCAAATACTTAAAATAGTTTATTAAACATTATATTATTATAAATTATATTATTATAATAGTAATAAATTATAACACAACAAATTATATTATTATAAATAATTATATTTGTAATATTTATATTATATTATAAATAAAAATATATTAAATGTTAAGTATCTAATATTATTTTATATTTTAAGTGTGTGTATGTTACATATATATATGAACAGAAATACCATTATATGAAATAGCATAACTTTATTTTAATCAAATAACATTTATTGCCCTTTCTGGAAGCATACTTTTAGAAATGTGTTTCTAAGGAAAAATGCGATCAAGAGGTTTATAGTTTGGTTGAAGAGAGAGAACACATATAAAGGAATAAGGATATGGAGAAACAGAACAAGGGGAAATTAATAGAGAATAAAATAAAACTTGCTTTAAATGATGAGGAAACCGTGAGGGTAGCTGAATTAGCTGACTTGTTTGTGACCAATAAAACCATTATTTCCAAAAACAGCAAAACTCTATTATGTCTATCCTTTCCTTAAGATAGAAGTTCAGAGTTTATGAGACCAAACTGCATAGCATCAATATTTAACTGTATTTTGCAATCCAAATAAGAAGTTTTTGAAGTGGTTCCACACTGCCATTTATGTACCCTGAAACTTCCTGTCACAAATAGGAATATATTACGCATTTGAGTCCAAAGAGGTAAGGTTTATCCCTGAGGTTCTTCATGGGGGTGACTTTCCTCCTCCAGGGGACATTTGGTAACATTTGGAGACATTTTTCCTTGTCACAACTCAGGGCTGGGGGGCAGGTACTACAGACATTTAGTGGATAGAGGCCAGGGATGCATAGAACAGTGCCCAACAACAGTCATCCAGACCAAAATACTGATAGTGCTGACGTTGAGAAAGCCCCAGTCTATCCCCATATATATTTGCTAAACGCTCAAAAGAAAGGTTGGCTCAAAGGAAAAGACTGGCCCCCAAATTATGGAGTTTTTTCTTCAATCGTATGTACATTTTAGATGAAATCAAATCATTTTTTTTTTTAGATTTCCAAATCATTCTTTATTTGAATCTTAGTATTTGAATCAGTTTTCAAAAGCTTCCTCAACATGTACCTCTTACTATGGTCCAGCGAATGTTCTTAGTGTCTCACAAATAGGGAAAGGTTGTATTTAATACCATACTATTGCTTTTATTGTTTTTTTAAACTCCAACCATTTGTTTACTCCTATATCTTTCATTCCTATTTATTCAAATATTTTATACCCTCTGATAATTGGGGAAAATGCCTTTTCTAAATATAACTCCCAAATGTGAACATTTGAACTTTGATTATCTCTACCACATACTTTATTTTTATTTTTAAAAAAATTTAAATATTTTATTTATTTTTGAGAGAGAGAGAGAGAGAGAGAGAGAGAGAGAGAGAGAATGACCAGGGCAGGGGCAGAGAGAGAGAGAGAGGGAGACAAAGAATCTTAAGCAGGCTCCAGGCTCTGAGCTGTCAGCACAGAGCGAGATGAGATGCGGGACTGGAACTCATAAACTGTGAGATCATGACCTGAGCTGAAGTCGGACGCTTAACTGACTGAGCCACCCAGGTGCCCCTCTCTACCACATATTTTAGCATTTAATCATTTCTCATTGTCCTTTGTTGTTTTATGCCTTGCTTTTTATCTAGACTATATGCTCTTGAGAATAAAGATGAGGCATCCTTCTTAAACTACGTGATTCTCTTGGTATTTTAAACCTACATATGCAGGATACAGACCAGCATATAAAGACCAGCATATACACATATATAGACCAGTATATACTATAAACATTGATTAAATTCCCACTTTTTTATTCTTTTTTTATTCATTTTTTTAGACTGATAGGAAAACAAAGGGTGAAAAAAAGATAAGAAGGAAAAGAATAAAACCAGGAGAAGAATGGGCCATGCAACAAGTTTAATAATTTTTTTTCAGTGATCTTTGAACATGTGAGTTACACCCGAATTAACTTCCATTTTACTCTGTCTCAACCTGTACTTATGAAGGTTGGAATAAGTTACTGTTTTCTCAGTAATGCCAATTGGGTAAGAGGCTAGCATTTTCTCTGTATTCACTGGAAAGAGCAAACTCTATTCCGACACTGGCAGTGGCTGCCCTCAGCTCTGGAGACAAAAGACCTGGGTCTGAATCCTAGATTACCCACTTAGCTGTGACATCAGGATCAGGGAAGTCATTTAACTTTTCAGACTCGGAACGCTGCATCTATTACATAGGAATATTAACAGTGCCCAGTTCAGATGTTTGCTGTGATGGCTCAACAAGCTAAGTGATGAGGAGGGCTCAGAACAGTGCCAGGCTAAGAGTGAGGGCTCAGTAAATGCTAGATAGCCTCACTACTAAAAACATAACCTAATCCTGTGATCCCTCAAGATCTTATCTGTTAACACGACCTTAGATCTTAGATCTTCAATTTTTCTTAGCATTTCAAACATATGTTATAATGTCTTTTAAAGGAGATTATTTTCTTCCACAATTACTCAAGAAGTAGCAATTTATGGTTTATTGTTGTGCTTCACACTGGGCAGATTCACATTATTCTCACGTGTATTTTACATTTTTAAATCTATCTAACCTAAAAATCCAAAATAAAGGATAAAAATGTTCTTAATCTCGCATACTATAAATCTGCTTTTGTGTGTTCGTAAACACTGGGTTCATGGTGAAATAAATTAGCGCTGTAAAGTACACATATGTCAACAATTACTGAGTGCAGTAATTTAAGGCCTGATTCACTAAACTTTCCTTTGGCCAATAAGCACTCTTGCACAAGAAATGTGATTTAGGGAGGAAAAGGGCTGAAATATAAATATTGCACTGACTCCATCTTTCATATTCCAAAGTGCTATAACTTTCAGGGTACCACTTCCTATACTTATGGCATACCCAATTAGCTCCCTCCCACCGACATTTATTTATGTCATCATTTTCCCTGGATTAGTTCTGATTTATAAATAAGCATGCTTGTTGAAAGCAAAGTAGAAGTGTGATTTAACCCAAGGTAAGAAAAATGTGTAGGTTTAGTTTATCAAAACTTATAATAAGCACTGCTGAAAAAACTTCACCCACACAATAACTGGCAAAGTGTTTAAGCTTAACCTGTTTGATTTAGAAGGGTTATTAATTTGGAATCCATTCTTCTGTTTTGAAATGTAGAATGTTCATTGACAAATGCTGACTTCCAGTGGTGTAACACAAAACTCCTCAGCATGGCTGGAATATCTGACTTCCTAATATTTCACCTGGATTACATTTTTTAATTTATGGGAATCATTTTGAAAGTATGACTCTAGAAGTATGGCTCTAAGAACTTTATATGTTAAAGATAAATAGCATATGTGCAATCCTACATATAAAAGGGAGGAGGGGACATCACTATATTATTCTAGACTAAAGGGAACTTGAAATCAGCAACAAACTCGTCTAAGTCAGCAACTTAGGTAATAGATCCTTTATAGGTACTTACTTTCCCTCACTGCAAAATAAACACAAATATACATACAACAACAACAATAGCAACAAAAAACACCCAGAAAATAAAATGGTTGGACTGTGTGGAATTTATTGTTACAATTTTTTACTACCAAGAGAATTGGAAAATCTAACTTAGTACTCTAACCATATCAGCAAATACAGGTTAATTCATGCCTACATTAATGAATTATTGCTGTCGCCTCTTTATTTGTAATCTTTACTTACCTGTAGTCTATGCAGTGCATTTTCCCCAGACAATTTTCCCTGGAAATGTTGATTTCATTTCATTCTTCTGCTCTAAACATTTACAGCTTATTGTCTGTATTATCTTGAAAAAGTTACTTTTCCTGATTCTCCATTTCTTCATCAGCAAAATCTCCTGTAAGGGTTTAATGAGATAATGTACACGAACATTACAAAAGCCAAGTAAATGTGAGCTTTATGTGAATCTGAAATATTTCCATTTCAAAGAGAAGTATATTACCCTGCCTAATCAAAAATTCAAATAGGCAGAAATCCAATAGAATTTGAATGAACTGTATTAAGTTGCATTATAATGGTGTCTTATAGATATCTTTTTCCCATTTTTCTAACACCACTGATCTTGATACTATTTGCAGATTAATTTTCTTAAGCGATGTCTCTACAAGGGCCAATCCTCTATATAAAACCTTTCCATGGTTGCTTTTAAATTGCTTAAGTAATGAAGACAAACTCTTATCAATTGTAGTCAAGGCCCTCTATAATATAATCCAACTCCATCTTCCATATCCTCTCCATAGAATCTAATAATTGGAGCCATATTGTACCACAGGTTGCCCTCAAATATTCAGTATTTTCCTGCCTTTGCTTATATTCCTTGCTCTCTGCCATTTGGATCTGTTGAACTTCTGCAGAAGCAATTTCTTAATAACTATTTGATGAACTGAATGAAAGTTAATGAGCTAACTATAATTTGTTCTCTATGTCTATAAGATAATCTGTTATATTTCCTAAAGATTTACAATCCATTGACTCTGAGTGAAAATAAAAATCAGTTTAGTATTTTAAAAAGTTCAGAATTTACTTTTGGAGTGATTGACTAACTTTTCAGCCAGTTGAGCCTGTATCAAAAAGACATGCCCATTTACTAATGTGTCACTTCACGCTTCTCTAGGATTGCCTTGGAGTCCATTTACTGCTATTAATAAATATAAAATATGGAAATTGTGTAGCCCATTTTCACTAAGATTTAGGACACTGGAGGTAAATAACAAACTCATCTTCTAAGCAAACTCATAATTTTATTAAAGCTACTTGCAAATACATGTGTTCTTTCTAAATTTGGATTTTAAAATGAAAAAACATTTATATATACATATATATGCATCTATATATACATTATATAGATATATATATATACACACATCTATATAATGTGTATATATACATCTATATAATGTACATATATATACATCTATATAGATGTGTATATATATACACATCTATATAATGTACATATATATACATCTATATAGATGTGTATATATATATATATATATACACATCTATATATATGTGTGTGTGTGTGTGTATATATATATATATATATATATAAAATACGAAATGAGGGGTGCCTAGGTGGCTCAGTCGATTGAGCATCCGACTTCAGCTCAGATCATGATCTCACAGTTCGTGGGTTTGAGCTCCGCGTCAGGCTCTGTGCTGACAGCTAGGAACCTGGAGCCTGCTTCGGATTCTGTGTCTTCCTCTCTCTCTGTTCCTCCCTGCTCTCACTCTATCTGTCTCTCTCTCTCTCTCTCAAAAATAAATAAAGATTATAAAAAAAAATTAAAAAATACAAAATGAGATTGAGAAAGCAAGAAGCAAGAAGTCTGGTGTGAAGGTCACATGTAAGCAGTCTCATTGCTATGCTCAGATATGATTTGTCCAAAGAGATCACAAATTGAAAATTGAGCTTAAGCTAAAAATTAATCTGAAAATACTGCTCATATAATTCACAGACAAGAATTCTGGCATGTTGAAAGAATACTGCATGTGCAAGAGAGCTTGATCACATTGAATAATTATTATTTAGGTTATATCAATCCAACTCTCTTATGGTCTGATTTCCTCCCAGGCAAGTCCCTTATACATAAGTCTGCATGTGTTTAGGAAGGAACAATTGAGTGTGTGAACAGCCATTTAGCATTCTGGACAGTAATGATTTAGTTATCTTACTTGTATATTTAGTTCAAGATAATTTATAAATAAATCTGAAAATCTCTCTCTCTCTCTCTCTCTCTCTCTTTTTTAACAAGGACTGGATTTATTAATCTAACCCTTACCAAATGCCAGACAAAATGCTAAGGACTAAGGATAAAAATGAATAATAAGGCAAAGTCTTTGCCTACAGGAGCTCACAGTCAACTGAAAAGAAAAACACAAAATTTGAGATTTACAGCATAGTTGTCTCAGGAAATCATCAATCAGGAAAGAAGTTCCATTGAAATTTAGAAGCTACAGATAGGGAAATGCTATTAGAGGAAAATATGAACATCCTGGGCCACTGAAACATTTTTAACAAAGATATATGTACCTATTTTGCAATTTTTGATTTTTTTTCTCAAATGCAGAATTTAGCAAGCTCAGTGAATATAATCATGAGACTACTACTTTTGGCTTTCTGCTAACAAATGACTAGAACAATAAGATTGAAATTGTCCTTATTCTCAATTCCCATTCTTGGTTAACCACCAACACGGAAAAACATCAGGTTAGAATTTCAGAAGCATTATTTCCCTTATTTTAAGATCCTAAGGAAACTGATTATTTAAGATAGTCTTAAGTTTTGGGGTGCTTGAGTGGCTCAGTTGATTCAGTCCAACTCCTGATTTCGGCTCAGGTCATGATCTCACGGTTTGTGAGATAGAGCTTGCATTTGGCTCTGTGCTGACAGTGTGGAGTCTGCTTGGGATTCTCTATCTCCCTCTCTCTCTCCCCCTTCCCCCCACTCTCTCCTAAAATAAATAAATAAACTTTTTTAAAAAGATAGTTTTAAGTGGGATCTTAAAATTTTGCACTTATTTTCATATTGAAGGTTATCTTTGGCCAAAAATGTTCCTAATAAAATAATCCAAGTTAAAAGCAATTGTTAATGCTAAGGGATTTAAGGGCATACAGAGAGGAAACTTCATTTTCTTATTTTACCTACTTCTGTGTTTTTATAATGATTATGTAAACTTTTTGTGATTAAAACTATTTTGTAAAGTGAACATAACACAAAAGAAGGTGACCACTCAGAACTGACATAAAACAATGACACTAACTCCTCTCATTGAAAGCAGACTGGCCTGCAGAAAAATGAACCTGGACCACTTTCTTACAGCATACACAAAAGTAAACTCAAAATGGATGAAAGACCTAAATGTAAGACAGGAAGCTATCAAAATCCTAGAGGAGAAATAAGGCAAAAACCTCTTTGACCTTAGCCAAAGCAACTTCTTATTCAACACGTCTCTGGAGGCAAGGGAAACAAAAGCAAAAATGAACTATTGGGACTTCATCAAAATAAAAACTTCGGCACAGTGAAGGAAACAATTAACAAAACTAAAAGGCAACTGACAGAATGGGAGAAGAGATTTGCAAATGACATATCAGATAAAGAGTTAGTATCCAAACTCTATAAAGAATTTACCAAACTCAGCACCCAGAAAACAAATAATCCAGTGAAGAAATGGGCAAAAGACATGAATAGACACTTCTCCAAAGAAGACATCCAGATGGCCAACCGACACATGAAAAAATGCTCAACATCACTTATCATCAGGGAAATACAAATCAAAACCACAATGAGATACCACTTCACACCTGTCAGAATGGCTAACATTAACAACTCAGGCAACAACAGATGTTAGCAAGGATGTGGAGAAAGAAGATCCTTTTTGCACTGCTGGTGGGAATGCAAACTGGGGCAGCCACTCTGGAAAACAGTGGAGGTTCCTCAAAAAACTAAAAATAGAACTACCCTATGACAGCAATTGCACTGCTAGGTATTTATCCAAGGGATACAGGTGTGCTGTTTCCCAATGTTTATGGCAGTGCTATCGACAATAACCAAAGTATGGAAAGATCCTAAATGCCCAGTGACAGATGAATGGATAAAGAAGATGTGATATATATGTACAGTGGAGTATTACTCAGCAATCAAAAAGAATGAAATCTTGCCATTTTCAACTATGTGGATGGAACTAGAGGGTATGATGCTAAGAGAAATTAGTCAGTCAGACTAAAATGAACAAATCAGGAGACCATAGATGCTGGGGAGGATGTGGAGAAATGGGAACCCTCTTGCACTGTTGGTGGGAATGCAAACTGGTGCAGCCACTCTGGAAAACAGTGTGGAGGTTCCTCAAAAAATTAAAAATAGAACTATCCTATGACCCAGCAATAGCACTGCTAGGAATTCTCTCAAGGGATACAGGGATACAAGAGTGCTGAAACATAGGGGCACATGTACCCCAATGTTTATAGCAGCACTTTCAACAATAGCCAAATTATGGAAAGAGCCTAAATGTCCATCAACTGATGAGTGAATAAAGAAGATGTGGTTTATATATACAATGGAATACTACTTGGCATTGAGAAAGAATGAAATCTTGCCATTTGTATCAGTGAGGATGGAACTGGAGGTTATTATGCTAAGTGAAATAAGTCAGTCAAAGAAAAACAGGTATCATATATTTTCACGCAAATGTGGAATTTGAGAAACTTAGAAGACCATGCGGAAGGGAAGGGAAAAAATAGTTCAAACAGAGAGGTAGGCAAACTATAAGACACTCTTAAATACAGAGAACAAACTGAGGGTTGAAGGGAGGGCGGGGGAGAGGGGAAAATGGGTGATGGGCCTTGATGAGGGCACTTGTATGTAAATGATGAGCACTGGGTATTGTATGTAAGCGATGAATCATGGGAATCTACTCCCAAAGCCAAGAGCATACTGTATGCATTGTATGTTAGCTAACTTGACAATAAATTATATTTAAGAAAAAAATAAATTCACAGCCACTTTTCTTGCCTTTGACTTCAACATTCTTCCTCTTTTTTGTGTCTTTTTTCCTAATTCTCCATGAACTAACTCTTCTTCAAAATATTATCTTAAAAGTATACTTTTTATTTCCTCACTTTCTGCTTTGTTCTTTTTTTAAAGCATTTTAAAGTACACTATTTATGCATATAACACAATAAAGAAAAATACATACTTCCTAAGAGAACAGCTTGATTAATTTGTAGAAAGTAAAGGCACCAGAGAAACCACCTGCAAAAGAAATAAACATTAACAGCATTATCTACCCAAAGATATAACTTGCTCTACTGACTTCTGTCACTTTAGATTTATCTTGTTTTGAACTTTATATGATTGGAATTGTATAGCATGTACCTTTGGTTTCTAGCTTCTTTTGCTAAAAATTGTGTTTGAGAGTTTTATCCGTATTGCTTTGTATAATGATAGTTCATTAATTTTTGTTGCTATATGGTATTCCACTGTACCATAATTTATCCATTTTATTGTTGATGGATGGATATTTAAGTCTCCTTTTTTGGTCTATAAATGAATGAATAATGCTGCTATGAATATTTTTATAATTGTCTTTTGGTACATATACATGCATATTATTATTGGATGTGTACCTAGAATGGAATTGTTGGGTCAGAGTATTTGTCTCTCAGCTTTAGAGAAACTGTTAAATTGGCTTTGCCAATTAACAGTTTTGTCAGCAGAGTATGAGAATTCCAATTGTTCCTCAGTTTTGCTGGTACCTAACACTGTTAAATGAAAAAAGAAAACATTTGTATGTCAGTTTAATGGTATTCCAGTAGGCTGGTTTTAATTTTAATTTCCTTGATTATTAATAACGTTGGGCCCTTTTCCATATCGGCCATTTAAATACCCACTTTTGTTAAGTACCCATTCAAGCCATTTGCCCATTGGGAATGTAGGTAAGTTGGTTCTGTAGTGTCCTTACTGATTTGAGGAATTTTTTACATATTCTAGATTCAGGAACTTTATTAAATATATATATATATATATATATATATATATATATATATATATATTATAAATAACTTCTCCCACCCTGTGGCTTGTCTTTACTCCCATAATTATGTCTTTGGATGAAAGGTAGTTTTTGATTTTAAGGAAGGCTTATAACTGATCCTTCCTTCATAATTAAAATTTGTTATCCTATTTGTTATCTATAAAGTAAGGAAGCTATTCTACTATTTAAGCTTTTGCAGGCTTCATTCTTTTACATTTCACATTAGTTCTATAATCCACCTGGAATTTGTGTGTGTGTGTGTGTGTGTGTGTGTGTGTGTGTGTGTGGTGTGTGAGTTAGGAGTCGAGATTTTTTTTCCATTTAATATCAAAAGCTTCATTTATTGAAAAGTCCATCCTTCCCTTGTGAAACTATGGAAACACATTTGCCATATATCACTTAACAATACACATGTCAGTCTGTTTCTGGACTCCATTCAGTTCCATAGATCTAATTGACTATCTTGGCACCAGTTCAAGCTGTCTTCATTTCTGAGTTTAGAGCAAGTCAGTATCTGGTAGAATATGTTTTTATATCTGCTATTTTGTTTTTCTTCAAGATCATCTTAGCTTTTGTAGCCTTTACATTTACATATAGAATTTAGACTCATCTTGTCAATTTTCACTAAAATAACTTGCTGAGTATTTGAGCAAAAATTTTATTTAATCTATAAATTTTGTCTATAGAGTATTGTCTGTGTAGACCATGTCTGTAGATTATTTAGCACTTTCTAAATATATAATTGCATTAACTGGAGATAATGATCATTTCATATCTGCCTTTGTATTACTACATATGTTATTTATTTTTCCCATCCTATTGCACTGGCTAGGATTTTCAGGACACAGTTGAATAGAATTCACAATGTCAGTCTCCTTGCCTTGTTTCCAAGTGCTAAGGGAAGGTTTTCACTTATTTGTCATTAGATATGATGTCTGCTACATACTATATAATTTAATAGATTATAAGCATCTGCTTCTATTCCTGAACTTCTTAGACTTTTTTTTTTAATCATGAATGGCTTTTGAATTTTATCAATGTTTTTTCTGCATCCGTTGAGTTATTCATACGTTTGGGTTTTTTTTTGGTCTTATGTTAATGGATTGAATTAAATTAATGAACATTTTAATATAAAAACGACCTGAATTTTTGGAATAAATTCTATTTTATTATCTCTTTATGTCCTTTTAAATATATTGCTTGATACAATATGTTAATATTTTGTTTATAATTTGCATCTGGGTTCATGAGAGTTACTGATGTAAAATAGTCCCTTCTTTTAATGTTCTTTTCAGATATTGGTGTCAAGTTTGTGCCAGACTTATGAAAATTAGTTGGCAAGTGTTTCCTCTTTTTTATCATTTGGGAAAATTTTGTTTGTATTTTGTTATTTCAAACTCACACGTTCTCTGGAAAAAAAATGGTTAGGTTAATGTTATACCTTCAGTACATGTTTGAAAGAATTCACCTGGGAATTCTAGGTTAGCTTTCTCTATGATAAATTCTCAGTTGTCTGTGATAAATACTGGATTATTTGAATTTTCAACTTCTTTTTCTTGTTACTTAGGGTAAGTTGTTATTTTTTTCTAGAGTTTTTTTCATTTCATCTACATTTTTAAAGTTATTTGCCTAACTCTGTTCTTTTTTTTTTTTTTTTTACCTATTATTACCTGGAGGATCTGTAAGATGTCTACTTTTTCTTTCCTATTATTAGTAATTTGTATGTATGTCTACACCCCATTTTACCTGCATGCCCTAAAATTCTAGGTGTTACATTTTCATTAACATTCAGCCCAAAATATTTTATAAAATTGATTGGGTTTTCTTCTTTGATGCACAGGTAACCCATAATTCTATTGCTTAATTTCTAAATATTTGAGCATTGTATGAGCTATCATTAGATTCTTATTTCTAGCTTAACTCCTCTGTAGTCAGAGAAGGTACTTTGCTGGGTTTTTAATCATTTGATACATGCTGTGATTTGCCTTATTGTCTAGAATGTCAATTTTGGATATTGTTTCTACCTTAAAAAAAGAATATATGAAAAAAGATGATAATATGTATATTCTTTTTAATGCCTTTTATTGCATTTTCTCAACATCTGTGCTTCAATCTCTGATTATTTTCCTTCTATCTGAAAAATTCCCCTTAGTATGTCTCTCAGTATGGGTCCACTGGTAACATATTATTTCAGCTTTTGGGTTTTTTTTTTTTTACCTCAAACATCTTTATTTCACTTTAGTTTTGAGACATTGGATTTAAGTCTTGGTAGGCAGAGTTTTGTTTTCTTTCAGCACCATAAAATATCATTTCATTGTTTCCTGGTTTCCATCATTTCTGATGAGAAGCAAGTTGTCAACCCTGCGATCCCTGGAAGGTAATGTGTTAGGTGTGTGTGCGTGTGTGTGTGTGTGTGTGTGTGTGTCTGTCTGTCTCTGTCTTTAAGTTTTCTCTTAGATATTGATGTCCAGCAGATTGCTATATGCATGTAACTGTAGTTCCAGTTTTGTATTTCCTGGAGAGCTTCTTAAACATTGTACTTCATGATTTCATCAGTCCAGGAAAGTTCTGCCTCATTCTCTCCCTTTCTTCCCCTCATTCTGAGACTCCAACTGTATGTACATTATAATTTTTCATCTGGTCTCACTTATCTTTTATGTTCTTTTGTACATTCTCATCATTTTTTCACTCTAGCCTCATCATTCATGATTTCATCTGACTTCTCTTTCTGTTTACTAAGCCTCTCCCTCTCTAATATGCTGTTAGATCCATTTATTTAGTTCTTAATATTAGGTATTGTTTTTTCAAATATTTACAATTTCTTTTTATGCTTTTTTAAGACTTTATATTTTGGCATTTGTTCTCTTGAGCATGTTAATCATAGCTATTTTGAATCCATATCTGATAGGGGCTCCTGGATGGTTCAGTCTGTTAAACGTTTAACTCTTGGTTTCAGCTCAGGTCATGATCTCACGGCTTCATGGGTTTGAGCCCTGCATTAAGCTCTGTACGGGCAGTGGGGCATCTGCTTGGAATTCTCTCTCCCCCACTCTCTCTCTGCCCCTCCCCCACTCATACTGTCTCTGTCTCTCTCAAAATAAATAAACTTAAAAAAATAATAAATCCATATCTGATAACTTCAAATATATGGATTATAAGTCGTTCTACTTTTTTTTTCTTCATTGAGCTTGGGTCACTTCATCCTCTCTCATTGAATGGGTTATGTCCACTATTTTTTTCCACAATGACAATCAATGCCAATAAACACCTTGAAACATGTCTTCTTGTGCCCATAAATAATAATTTAGAGTAAGTATAAGTACAGCAGAGTTGCTAAATAAAAATATCACGCACATTATTGCTTTTCTAGAGACTGATTTGTTATATTCCATAGAAATTGTACCAATTTACATTCCCCCCAACTGTATAATGTTTTACATTTTTTCCATAATCTCAGCAACATTTGCTTTTGTCAGACTTTTAAATTGCTAATCTAATACGTGTGATATATTTTTATTACGATTCACCTTCAATTCCTGATACATTCTTAATAATTATTGTTTCCAAATATTGTGTTTCTGCCTCAAAACTGTATAGATACTTTCACTTTGGTTAACATGTAAGTAAATGGATAATAATCAGTAAAACAATCATGAAATATTTTTATGTTGCTTATGGTTGTATAAATTTTATTAAATTTGCTACTTTTGTCTTTATTATGAATTGTGTTTTCTATGTTATATTCTATATTATGAATTTTCTTTATTATGCACTGTATTTTCCCCAAAGTCACTAAGATGAATGGCTCAAAATTGGTTTATTGAAGGGCAAAGTAACACCAAGAATGACAACAAAAATACTACTCAAAGCTAATTTTGAAAATATAGAAAAGATACATAGTATGAATTTAGAATTGGACTCAGTATAATATGGAGTAAATAAATCTGAAAAGTAAGGACTTACATGAGTGGACAAAAAGAAGAAAGAGTGCTAACGGGAATCGTAACCTCTGAACATTGGATTCTATAGGATTGTCATTCCATTTTCCCCTTCGCTCCATTGCCTTGTATGATAAGATAGGGCATCAGGATTTTTGAACAGTAATGCAAATAGATAAATTGCCAAGAATTTGGATTTTTTTCTAATATTCTTTATTCTACATGCACTTTTCTCTACCAGAGTCTAAGGCGTGATTCTATGTAAATACTTGCCATTATCAATATTTTATAGATATGATCACCACTAAGATTGTGAAAGCAAAAACTAAACAATGGTTTTAAATCTACTCGTTGTCTTCTTGAGTTATTATGCCCCATGAATTATCTGGTTTAACCTACAAAATGAAACTATTTTGATGTAAGTAAAAGAAAATTACTTCACATATTTCTTCTATATATGTAGACTTAGAAAGGTGCATATAGATTTATTATGAAACTATTTCATCTGAATTTATTCTGAGGACTCTAACTGGATATGAAGTGGGAAAAAAGTGATGGAATGTATTTTAAATTTGAGACTATTTTGAATGATTTACCTTATATTGAGCAGTATTTAAATACCTGTAACAAGTACACAGTCATCCTCCCCTCCTTCTGAGCCAGTGCTGAGTAATGTCTAAAGATTTTTCAGAAGCATGTAGTGTTTACATGCTGAAATCTACTTCTTATTTTCATGCTCCCTGATTTCACTTGATGTGTTCCTTGGCCTTCTTTTCAAGTGTATTTGTTTGTGTTGGGCAAGAAGCCAGTGGTTTTAGTGCATGGAAACCAGGTAGCTGTCAGAAGGACTGTGGGAGCATGTCTAATTTTGCTATATTAAACCTGTCACAAAGCGTTAAGTAAGAGATTACAGGAAGTATGCATAGGGCACATGGTTTATAACTTAATAAACTTGTAGTATTGGGAACCAGCTAAAACCCCTCTCTTTTATCTTCTTTGCCATTTGGTTTCACCAATCTCTTTAAACCACTACTAGAAGAATGGGTGAAACTATAAAAATATTTCATGACCACAAGAAAGCTCATTCCCAAGTAACAGCCATACCAACAGTTAGTCAGAAATACTTGAGAAGCTAACAAGGATTTTCTTTTCAATCCACACAAATATCTATTTCATATGCCATGAAGTATGATGAATCCTTATAATTGCTGATGTCCAAATATCTTTTTAATTTCCTAGAAATCAGATTCTTTGTATAGCTAGTAGTTTCTGCTGCAGAAACCAGAGGACATCCGAATACATTTTTTTTTTTATTTTTTATTTTTTTATTTTTTTTATAATTTTTTTTTTAACGTTTATTTATTTTTGGGACAGAGAGAGACAGAGCATGAACGGGGGAGGGGCAGAGAGAGAGGGAGACACAGAATCGGAAACAGGCTCCAGGCTCTGAGCCATCAGCCCAGAGCCTGACGCGGGGCTCGAACTCCCGGACCGCGAGATCGTGACCTGGCTGAAGTCGGACGCTTAACCGACTGCGCCACCCAGGCGCCCCCCGAATACATTTTTTTTACGACAGAAACTCTTGAGCTTAGAACTAAGTAGTACCTCTGATTTTTTTTTTCTAAATGAGCACAGGTGGATTTAAGTATTATGGTGCCTGAAGCATATATGACTTGGAGGACACTACTGAAAAAGAGAGAGAAAAAATGTACTACTTCAAATTAGGTACAAGAGTGAACACGTAATTAGAGTGTGAAAGAAATCACAAGCTACAAAGTATAAAAAGCAGAAAAACACAAAAATTGCAAAAACAACATAATATTTTTGAAGTAGCTATCTCACATATCTGCGGTCATGTACTTTGATACTTACTATGTGACAGGGTTTATACTATGATCTTGGAATGGCTACGGCTCACCTTGTTTCCTCCAATTTTCTCAGAGGTTTTTTTCAGTCTTCAGAGTCTAGCACATAATAGGCACAAAAATATTTGTAAAATGAAAGTGGTCTAAGAAATGATTTCAAATTTAAAAAGATTACTCTTCCTGTCTCCCTACCTTATAAATTTACAGGTTTGTCAGGGCTACAAAGAATAACCAAAACAACCAAAGCATCGTGAATTGGATTAATACATGACATTTTGCATGATATGAGGAAGAATTTTTCTGCATTGGGAAAACCAAAGCTAATGAAGACGTATTATTGGAGCCATTTAAGGTAATTTAACCTCTGAAGAAAAAATGCTGCAAAAAGCAAAATGATTGCCTGACCCCCTTTTCAATAATGTGTTTGCTTTTTAAAAATATGAGGGAGGCCAGAGGCTCCATCCTCTACATAGTAATCCTAAAAGCAAATGTAAGATATAGTAATTAGGAACCATGAGATAGGCTTTACCCAGAAGGCAGATATTGGAAACAACGTTCAAGTATGGAAAACTAAGTTGAACAGTAGTCGGGTCAGTTGGAATGCAAGTAGGAGAAGTTCACTGTAGGCCACCTTCATGAAGAGCAATAGGGAGAAGACCAAAGACAAAAATGGACCAAATGGTCAGGTTTAGGAAAAACAAGAGGCAAAAGAATCAGGTGAGGCCCAGAAAGTGTATAACCATGTAATCCTGAACACAGAGAGGTCCAAGATGGCAGATATGTATCTTTCAGCAAGGTAACATCTCTGGAGTGGTGCTAAGTGGACTAGAGTCAGGAAAGTTCAGTCCCAGGTTTGTAG
Organism: Lynx rufus; assembly: GCF_022079265.1. Lineage (NCBI taxonomy): Eukaryota > Metazoa > Chordata > Mammalia > Carnivora > Felidae > Lynx > Lynx rufus. The sequence continues at coordinate 201,723,584 of NW_025814823.1, read as the reverse complement.
ATGTCACATGGCCTTCAGTTCAGCAACATTTGCAAGCAGTCCTTCCTCTTTGAGGTAGCTCAAGGATCTTCCGGAGGTCCAAAATGATGTGCATATTTCCAGAATTTCAGTCCATTACTATTTAAGTCATTCCTCTTCCTCTCCCCTCCCAAGCCAAAGCACAGAACTCTCAATGTTCCCTTCCTTTATACAGTGACTAACTGCCCCATATCACCCAGGACTGCAAGGCTTCCTCACAGGCAGGACTTTCAGTTTTAAAATTAGGACAGTCCTGGGGCGCCTGGGTGGCTCAGTTGGTTGAGAGCCCGACTTCGGCTCAGGTCATGATCTCGCGGTTTGTGAGTTTGAGCCCAGCGTCTGGCTCTGTGCTGACAGCTCGGAGCCTGGAGCCTGTTTCAGATTCTGTGTCTCTCCATCTCTCGGCCCCTCCCCTGCTTGTGCTCTGTGTCTCTCTGTCTCTCAATAATAAATGTTAAAAAAAAATTAAAATTAGGACAGTCCAGTCAAACCAAGATGAGTTGATAACCCTAACTGTGGGTCAAATGATTTTGCAAGTCAGCTCTAATTTCACAATGGAGTGGTAGTAGGGGCTAGCTCATGCTCTGAACGTTAGATTTCCAGTCCAGTGCACCTTTTATCACAGTTTGTCCTGAGAAGATATTAATTGGATAAATGTGCTGGAATTTATTTTCACATTTACATTTGTAGCATATATACGAAGTTCTAGGCTGATAACAAAAATATATTCCTTTATGCAAGAAAGATTTGGGATGCTAATATTGAGATTTTCGTTTTTTTTTTTTTTTCACAATTGCAATTGTGTGTGTGCATGTGGGTGTTTAAATTATAGTGCGCCAAATGGGGCAGGATGAAATTTATTACTAGATACTCAGACACCATAGAACAAAAATTTTCATTCTGATAACTAGTCAATTTTCTTGGAGTGGCACTGCCATGGAAATTGAGCCATTGAGCTACTGAGAGAAAGCATTTTCTGAGCTCTAAAGCAAAGTAGATCTTATGAAACCCATAAATTAACATTTGGAATAAGATTAATGCATCATAATCTCACTCCACTTTACAAATTCAATCCTCTATTTCACATACAGGCAAACTGAAATAATGAAGTGCATCAAAAAGCCCATCTCACCTTAGAAATGCTAAGCCTATGGTGTTTATTTTATGCCGGCATTTACAACTATGTGTGTGTGATGCAAGGTGGGAGAACTGGAAGATGTATGGATGTCAACTTGGTCTTCTTAAAAGGTAAGAAGTAAATTATGTATTTTGAATCTACTTGGGTGTGTGTCAATGACAGGGCTCAGCATTTGGGGGATCTTAGCATTTCAAATGTGAACACTTTGTGTTGAGATTTCATTGGGTAGTTCTCTTCCATTTCTTTGTCAATCATGTTCAGCATTGGGGGAAAAATGCAACCCTGCACAGAAAAATCTGCTGAAGGATTTCAGAGAATATGAGTTGTAAAGCATCGTGAAATATTGACTGTGATAATCCAACAGCCCAGAAAATGATGTATAGAAGCTATGGAGATTAAGGCATGTATTCATCATGGTGTTGACTCCCAGGTTCTCAGCATGATACATAGGGAAGAGCATTGAGATGGAGAGTGGAGGACCTGACTGCTGGTCTTTTCATACTGATTGAAAGTTTATTCTATTTGAGACATTGTACTAAATGCTTTAATATTAATTACTTTATTTAACCCGCAAAACAACTCTATTAAATGGTATTTCCTCAGTTACAAAGGAGGACATGTTGGGTTAAAGAGTTTAAACACACAGTGGCCAAGCCAGGATCCAATCTCAGGCCACACAGTCCAGAATTCTTTCTCTGTAAATGAATCCCTTACTTCATACTGTGAGGCTACATGTTCACTAGTCTACCCATCTTTTGCTTGGTGCCAATGGGATTTGCTAGTCCTACAGGTTCCGTAGAGATAATTTTAAATGTTGTACATATGTAATAGAAACCTTAAAAGGCATTCCATTTATTGGTTTGGAAAACAATATAGTTTTTATCAAGATGAATGAAAACAAGCACAGTATTCGTACTGTGATTAAAATTTAAATGACATATTGATGTGAATGGAAACCAGACATGTAAAATACCAATATTGTAACAGTATCACTTTAGGGTGGTAGAATTATGAATGCTTTTTCTGAATTTTCTATAATGTGATATTGTTGTAATGATGAAAGATATAATAAATTTTCAAATTAAAAAAAAATTGACTAAGAGATCACTGGGGGAGAAAACCCAAAGCAAAGTCCTTTCAGAAATTAAACCTACAATAGTCTTCAATTTCTGAAATGAAGTTCATTTCATATGCCAGGTGAACTATAGAATTATGTTTTAGTCCACAGATTAAAAAAAAAATTATCATTAGTCCCTTTCAGTCTTACCCGGGATGAATAGTAAAGGGTGTGAGCCATTCACACATGAAGTAAATATTAGTGGCTGACTGAGCATATAACAGCTTTGCCTTTTTTCTAAAACATGCACCTACAACCTGTTTTCATATAACGCTGGTCAGAGCCCAGAGCAGTTGTTGTATCTGTGTGAGATTATCATTTTCTTACAGGAAAAATTTCATTCAGTTGTGTGTGTTTAATGTATCATCTTTTCTCCCTCTCCGAACCTTGGAATCATGGAGGACTCTTTGCTAACACTTGTAATTTATCTTGATTAATATTTCAAAGGAAGAATTGCTTGGCACTTTGTTAACCATGACTTATTAGGCTAATATCATTTTCTAATAACAGGTTTGCCACACAGATTAAACCCTGGTGAAATGTTTTAAATTTTAAGTGGTCTGTTAAAGCATATCAACAGTTTGATTATCACACATAAAAGTAGATAGGTTGGATAACAAATATAAGGTGAAATGATTGAGCAATAGACATTTCACAACTTTACACGTCTATGGTATGGTCGGCTTTGATGTGAAAGCTCTTAACTTCAATACCGCCTCTAAAGCAGTCACCTTGTGAAGCTGGTAAAATTATGTTGCCGTCACTCAAAACATTGCTCTTATTTGAGCTACTTTCATAGAACACCAAAAATTAAATTCTGTTCCTATATAGGCCCCCCTCTCTATTTTAGCTGACTTTTGTCAAACCTTTGGCTATTTTCCAAAACATTGAATCTACCCAGGAAGAATAAAGATCCCATTTCAGTGGGTGAAGAAACTACTCTGAAGTCCAATCCAAAAGATAATGTTAAATATTTTAAATAATGTTAATAGTGAGTGTTAAAGTAGACGTACAGCCTTCAAAGATGGAAACTGATGGCAGCACACTCACTTGGAAATTTATGTTTGATTTGTGGAGTGGACAAATGGTTGGCATAAATGCCTGTAAAAATTTCAGAAACTTAAAGTATTGACGATAAACCCCTTTGAACATATAAAGATTCCCTTTGATGAAGCATATGTTGAGATTAGTTTTTATTTAAAACCCTGTATGGAATAAGTTAAATAATTGATGTATATTTAAACTAAACAAGCAATTCAGTAATATTGCTGTTAATATTCATGCCATAGGTCCTTCCACTATGGATCCGTCATCTGTACCACTGTCCTCTTCACATTTCTCCATCTTGTCTCCAAAGATTTTATGAGATCCTTAAAGCCTACTCAAGATCCTGATGCATTTACTTGTCAGAATATTTCTGGTATATCCCTGTGTAAAAACTAGTTTATGGGTTTAGTACTAGAAGTGTTCAGGAAAGGAAACAAGCACTATTAACTGAAGTAGTTCTGAATGTAATTTCTGAAGAAATTGGGACTTAAATTGCACTTGGAAGAATTTGAAGAACTAGCAAATTTATGGATTACTGATAAAAGAGTTAACACACCTAACTACTGTCTATCTACAGTACTATGTGTATATAACTGGGTGTGAATTTACAGAGATTTGTCTTTAATTTCTTCAATATTTATGCTATCCTCAAACTTCTGAACAGAAAAGTAAAACTAGATCTATCTGACATAGTCTTCAGGGCCCAACTTAATTCTCAATTTCTTAGTAAGCATTTCTCTAATTAAAGCAACTCTGATTGTCTTTCCGTCCAAAGGATGTCTCATGTAACATCCTTTGAAGTCCTCATTTTGGCATTTTATGAAACATCATCTTTACAATGTCACTAGCTCTTTTATTATGTTTTCCATCTCCCCAAGAGAGATCATAAGTGTCCAGGGGAAGATGGCCGTATTACATATTTTTTGGATTCCCTGCATAGCAGCTATCACAAGAGTAGACTCTTAATATATACTGGCTGAATAAATGGGAATAGCCAATACAGTTGTTTTTTGTTTGTTTGTTTGTTTGTTTTTACTATAGCAAGGGTTTTGGTATTTCTACATAAATGTAGGTGAGTGAATGCGTACGTGTGTGTGTGTGTGTGTGTGTGCTTGTGCACGTGTGTTGAAATTTATAGTTTCCCAGTGTGACTTTTAAACAACAATTTAAATGAAGAGAAAACCAAGAGCTCAATTAATATGACACGTATAACAAATTGTAAACCATCAGCTTTACATATATAATACTAAATATCATTAAATTAATTCCAACATTCATTTGCATTTCTGGGGTAAATTGGCTTTTTTGTGCTTTTTTATGTTTATCCTATCCCTGTAGTAAGTTATAAAGTTATTGGGAATGAAAGTTGGTCTTCAATGTATAGGTTAATTTTCAAAACAAGCAAGAAAGTTTTCTACTTTCAAAGTGTGCTGAGAGCATTTGATGAGCTTCTGTGGTCATGAGGATTAAATAGAAACGAGACTTCCACTCCCCTCACTAGTGACAAAGGCAACCTGGAATCCACCCATGCTCCTCTCTTTAGGATAGAGTTCGCTGATTTATCAGTTTATTTTCAGTCTATCTGTTTGATGGTCATTTTCAAAAGGACCTGCTGCAAGTCAGTGTTCCCTCTTCCTCCTTGATTTACACCTGCAGTTCTGTAATGAGATATCAGCAGGTGGAATACTGCCGAGAATTATTCTTCAGAATTAGCTCAGGAAGTGTTGGCTTCCCACAGCTGGAAGGCAGACACTGAGGTATGTCAAAGAGAGAACTTCCTGAATTGGGTGTTAAAGGACCTGGTTCTATTTCTGGCTTCACCATGAATTAGCGTGTGACCTAGGATAAGTCACTTCGCCTCCCTCGTTTTAACTTAATTTTCTATAAAGTTGAGGTGGTGGGAGTGGATTACTTTTGAGATCCCATCGTGGTCTAAAACCCTAGAAAGCTGGTTCACAGGTGAAATTGCTCCTTTAGAGAACTGAGACAGACTCTAATAACAAAATCTTCAATAGGCATGAAAAATCAGTGTTGCTTCCTCTTTTTGAAGGGCAGAAAACCTGTACCACCCCCTTTGTTTTTCACATATCTTTTTTTGAAAATAGTGAAGCCTGAGAGCTTTTAGGAAAGAAACAGCTTATGGTTTTTCCCCATAATAATAATAATACATAAAAAACAAAAAATAAAGTGTACAAAGCCACTCAAAACATGGCTGTCTACCATTCTAGAATTACCAGCGACATCACAGAGAATATAAATCCTCAATTCATGTGTTTACATGTAAGGGTGAAGATTTAATCTTTGCTTTTGTTACTAAAAATTAGAAACAAGCATTTAAATGGTACGAAGTTGTAGGACTCGGGGATCTCTTCGAAGCTTTTTCTAAATACAACTGTAAAATGAATTTTTGTATTTAAAAAAGCGTGCTTATAACTAGGGCACATGTCACAGTTTGGCGACCACAGTTTGATAAGTTTTGCCCCTGGGAAAGGCAAATGGACTGCATCCAAGCTGTCACACAGAATGCCACTTTGTGTCCCCAAAGAGGGTGCTGCTATTTGACACACTGGAAAAGTCTCTTGTAAGAAGGATGCTGTATGGGATTGCAATGTGATTCAAGGTTTTGGTTCCCTTTGGGTTGGGTCAGGTTTCTTACTACTCTGTTCATCTCCCCATTTGTCATAAACATAGCCACTTCGTCAGTTTGGTTAGTTGAATAATTAGCACGAAGAAAAAAATCATCAGAATCATTTTGGACTGCTGGGAAAACCCAAGCAACGCTGGCTGTTAAAAGCTGTTAATTGCAGTTTACAAAAGAGAAATCCCTTATCTTTGAAAGTTCACTTGCTTGAGTGACTCATTCTTCCTGGGAGGGATTAATGCTTAATTAGAAAAAGATGCTAAACAATCTGATGTGCTTCCTGTATGAAAACCTTACCTTAATTTTAAAGATTCTTACCAAGGTAACATGTTAATTATTTAATGAACGATTTGTGCTGAGAACTAGAGATATGTGTTAAAATAGCAATGCTTATCGCATTGGCACGGCTCCCAGAAATCCATGCACCGACTGTTCTAGGTTTTGGTGCCAAAAGCCTGTTTGTTGTTGTTGTTGTTGTTGGTTTTGTTTTCATGCCTCCGAGTGTAAACACGTTTGTTAAAGCACACTGTCGGGAGGGGAAGCCAGGAGGACCAGGGTCGGTGAGCCTGGTGGTCAGGAAGGTGAGGGTGGGAGAAGGACAGCAAAGAGGACGACAAGCAGCCAGCGGCCATCCTACTTTCGGAGTGCGACTGCATTCTACGTACAAATACCTGGAAATCGCTGGACGCCAGCCTCGCTGCAGGATGTAAGGAAGTTAGAAAGAGGAGCATGTGCACTCTGGAGGAAGGTAACAAGGCATTGCAAGCCCAACTTCACACTTTGCTTGTCTGTCAGGGAGTTTTCTCCTTCACAACAATACCCCAATGTTTTGGTAGGCAGACTCCAGTTCACTTAGTAAGTGAGAGGCACGGGTGGAATGCCAGGTATGTCTACAGAGCGAAGCAGTGCAGGCAGGCTGACGCCAGGAGAGAATAGGCAGGTACCTATTGAGTTACAGGATTTCTACAAATCTAATCCGCATGTAATGTGAGACTTATTACAGAGCCAGCCTCTGCTAGGGCTGTGAAGTCTGAGGCTATGAACAGTCTCTGAAGCAATGATCCCAGTTAACCCATTGAAACCCAGCCTCGCTTGACCAAAGCCAACAGCCTCTTATCCTTGTAATGCTGTTGAAGGGTGATAGTGATTACAAGCTGCCTCCAAATTGTATAAAAAAAGAATCCTCAGAGAAAGATATTATTGAACTGAAACAGAGATATTTAATATGCCTGCAAACAGTGAACGCACGATTACAACCACAGCAACTAGGGCTATTTTAAGGTACTCTCTATTTAATATGTCTGACACTGGATAGTCTATACATTACTAATGATGGGCATCTATAATTTATGGTACATTTTTTCACGTGATAAATTTGCTATGAAAATTTTAAATAGCAAAATTATTTATCAGTATTTAAAAAGCATCTACTTAAGGGAAACATTTTTTTCCCTAGGTCATCTTCATTAATTATTATAATAAATTGATGATAACTTTATTAAGGGAAGGAAACCAGAATTGCTAATACAAAAAGGAAAGAGACCCAGGCACTAGAGTCTCAAATATTCATGATGTATGTCATATACTTTTCTTGATCATCAGCTAACAAACCTCCTTGGAAAGTGGGCAAAAGAAATGAAAGCATTTCTATACCTAACATATGATCTTAAAAATTCCCTAAATGAGGCTTGAAAGGTTAAAAATGATCAGTCTTCCAGCCCTCCCCTAATTACACACAGATAAGAAAATTAAGACAATGGTTCTTACATTATCAATGTAATTGGGGTAAAATCCAACCATAACCCAAATAATTCACATTACAAGATAATCTTAAGGCGGATTCACTAATAAATAGCATTTAAGTTCAGAAATATTCTACGAAGGCATGGCTCCAAATTACTTTTATCTGGTTGATACCTTCTTGGATATGGTTATATCCATTACCATATCCAGATATCTTGAATATTCCTGCAACATTAACTTTCTAAAGTTTTATCTAATAACACAAAGATGCTAAAATCAAGGATTTAAAAGTCTGTGCACTGATATGAGAATTCATATTTGTTGAGCATCTTCTGTGGTCCATGTATTCCAATAGGTACTTTCGGTGTGTTAACTTATTTACACATTTTTATGATTCCTACTTTTTGGATGAAGAAAAGGAGGCTAAGATCAAGTAGCCGGTGAGAAACAGGTGCAGAATTTAACCCAGGAATGGTCAATTCAAAGCACGTATAGAGTGGAACTAAATGTGGGAGATAAGACAGCAGTCCTCCAAAGAGGAGGAAAGTCTAAAACTGAAAAGAACAGTAGATTTGTTAACTGGAGATCTGGGTCGAAAAAAGCCTCTGCTACTTCCTTGTTTCTGAACGGACATACATTGCTCAGTTCCTATGTGTCTAAACATGCTCCCTTTTGAGTAGGGATGGGTAAGTTACATCATCATGCTTTTGTGAGGCCTGAAATCACAAGTGACCACAAGTGTATAGAAGATGTGTGGTGGGTGATATTAAAGTTAGCTTAGCTCTGTGACATATCGCACAAATCTCTCTATGTGCCTTGAACCGTGTGCTTTTCTATATATGCACAGTGCGTCACAACAATGATTCTCTATGTGGAACGGGTGGCAGAGAAAGGGATAAAAAATGAGGCCATTTCCCCTGCTCCTGGATGAACTGCACAACTCGGGGAGAATGTATTGAAGGAGGCTGCCTCAGAACAACATTACAAAGTTTGCTTTTAAGTTGATCTGTGACATTAAAGCCAACCCAATCCTAAATTTATTCACTCCCCAGCACTGCTTATTTCTTTCAAGCTATTGCCAACTTTATCCCTGTTTAACCTTTGTGGTAGATAAGAAGATGCTATTAAATTTTGGACTACTGAGTAGGCCTCTTGAAAACAGCAGTCAGATTTAGAAAAAGCATGTACAGTGATGTTCTAAGCAGCTTTTTAAAAAGCATAAAACACTGATTAAAACATAAAAGGCTGATTAAAACACTGCAGAAGACATTTGCAGAAATAGCATCTTTTTGATGCTGCTTCTAATCCCCAAGTTATTAATATCTTTAATATTTGGTAAAAATAAGAATTCTCTAATGTGAATGAATGGTTTTACAGAGTGATAATATCTTATATTAATTGTTGCTTTGACTTTGGTTTTAATATGGCATGAACATTTAGGCCAGATACATATTTAAAATGCCGAGATATCTCTATAATTAGGTATATTTCTATATTTTATAGGTTACATTGAAAATTCCCAATGAAAATAAGGCTTAAAAGAGTTCATTTCTACAATAAGAAAAGCAGCATTCATGCTTGTAAATTAATTTTTTAAAGAAATGCTCCAAAGTTTGAAAGCAAACATTAAAATCTTAAAAAATAGTATCTGGGGCACCTGGGTGTCTCAGTCGGTTATGAGTCCGACCTCAGCTCAGGTCATGATCTCGCGGTTCGTGAGTTTGAGCCCCGTGTCGGGCTCCATGCTGAGAGTTCAGAGCCTGGAGTCTGCTTCAGATTCTGTCTCTCCCTCTCTCTTTCTGCCCCTCCCCTACTCGTGCTCTCTCTCTCTGTCTCTGAGAGTCAAAAATAAATAAACGTTAAAAAAATAGGATTTAAATCTGAACTGTTTAAAATTCAACTTCTTGATATATTTTCTGTGTGTACTTTAAAAGTGTGTATTTTGCCATTATTGGGTGGGTGTTTTACCAATATTAAGTTGTTGGGTAGTGTTGTTCAAATTTACCGTATACTTGTTGACTTTTTGTCTACTCATCCTATAAATTATTGAGAGGGCAGTATTGAAACCTATACCTATACTTGTGGATTTATCTGTTTATTTATCTGTTTAGGCACATCCTTGTTTAAGATTGTTATGAATTGATGCCCTTTGCATTATAAAATGATCATCTGTATCCTGGAAATATTCTTTGATCTAAAATCTACTTTGTCATATACTGATATAGCCACTCTAACTTTCATTTTATGAATGTGAGCATAAGTTTGATTTTTTTTTCATATTTTAATCTATTTGTTTCCTTTTACTTTAAGTGCATTTCCTATAAGCAGCACACAGTTAGTTGGGTCTTGACTTTTGCATTTAATCGGACAATATCTGACCGTCAATTATGTAACCCAATTAAAAGTTAATATGATTATTGATACTGTTAGGTCAATTAATGTGCTTATTGATATAGTTAGCTTTATATACATCATGTTCCTATTAATTTGATATATCCCCTATCTTCTTTATTTCTTCTTTTCTCTTTATCTGGCTTCTTTTAGGTTGGGTGTTTTGACGATGCCATTTTATCCTCTTTGTTGGTTTATTATGACTCTGTGTTACTTAATTTTGTGAGGTTGCATAGTACATATTTAACTTACCACAGGCTACCTTCAATGAATATTATTCCACTTCATGTATAGTATACAATCATTTCTTCTTTCCTAGACCTTATACTCTGTTATGCATTGTATTTTTGTCTGTATTATAAACTCTAAAATATATTGTTTTGATTGGACAGTTCTATTTTACAGTGATTTAAATAATAAGAAAATAGTCATATATTCTCCTTCTTTGGTAATCATTTCCAATATTCTTCATTTCTTTGTACAGCTCCACAAAGGATTTCATCTAGTAATACTCATCTGTATGCCACCTCATATAATTTTTCTTCTGTTTGAAGGGCTTCCTTGAACATTCCTTGCAGTACAATCATGCTAGTGATTAATTCTTTCACTTTTATGTGTCTATTTTTCCTTAGTATTTGAAAGGTATTTTTGCTGAATACAGAATTCTAGGTTAACAAATTTGTTTTCCAGTACTTTAAAGATTTTGTTCTACTATCTGCTCATGTTTATTGTTTCCAATGAGAAACCTGCTCTCATCCTTTTTGTTTCTCTGTATGTAATATGTCTTCCCCCCCTCCGCCCCCCGGTTGCTTTTAAAACATTCTTTCTATCACTGTTTATTAGTACTTTGATTATGAGGGGTCTTGGTGTAGTTTTCTTCATGTTTCTTGTGCTTGGAGTTCATTGAGCATCTTAAGTATATGGATATATTGTTTTAATTAGATCTAGAATAATTCTGGCCATTATTAAAAAAAGAATTCCTGTATCCCTACCCTTCTTCTTCAGGGACCCCACGCACATTCATATTAGGTGGCTTAGGTTATCCATGAAGACACCGAGGCTGTACTAATTTTTAAAATTTATTCTGTTCTATGTTTCATTTTAGATGGTTTCTGTCGTCATGTTCACTAACCTCTTCTGCGATACTTAATCTGCTTAATCTGCAATACTTAATAACATCCAGTTTATTTTTTTTATCTCACCCATTATAGTTTTCATCTCAAAAATTTGACTTGTTCTTTTTTTTATGTCTTCCAAAATCTCCAATTCACTTTTTGAACATATGGAATACAGTTAAAATAACCGTTTTAGTGTTCTTGTCTGCCAGCATCCCTGTCAGGTCTGGGTCAATTTCCATAGATTGATTATTCTCCCTATTATGGGTCCTTTCTTTCTGCTTCTTTGTGTTTTTGGACATATTTAATGGATATCAGACATTGTTAGGTGAGAGATATTTTGCATTCCAGTAAATATGCTTTTTTATAAAAGGTCTATTTATTTTTGAGACAGAGACAGAGAGAGAGAGAACAGAACCAGGTGAGGGGCAGAGGGAGAGAAGGAGAGAGAGAACCCCAAGCAGGCTCCACACCACCAGTGCAGAGCCCTACACAGGGCTTGATCTCACAAACCATGAGATCATGACCTGAGCAGAAATCAAGAGTTGGATGCTTAACTGACTGAGCCACCCAGGTGCCCTGCATTCCAGTAAATGTTCTTGAACTTTGTTTTGAGATGCCATTAGGTTACTTGAAATAGTTCAATCATTTTGGGTATTGTTTTATAATTTTTTTAGGTAGGTGTGGCTCAGTGCTCATTTTAGGGGTAATTATCCTTCATTTCTAAGCAAGATCTTACCGAGTACTCTACCCAGTGCTCCTTGAATTATAAACTTTTCCAGTACGGTAGAAACAGGCATTCTCCAGGCTCTGTGTGAGCTGCAAGTACTCTATCCTTGAATCATTTTAGGTGGCTCTTTTCTTAGCCTCATGTAGTTTCTTTATGTACATGTGCTGATCAGTACTATGCTAAATATTTAGGTAACTTCTGTAAACCTCTGAGTTTCTTTCTCTGTGTAGTGTCCTCCTCTCCAGTACTTGACCTGTGAACTCTTGCTCCCTTGGTTTTCCCAGATGCTCTGCTCTGTTTTCTCAATTCAGGGAGATCCCAGACTCCGAGTGGCTTTTCTTTTTCTGTGCTGTCGCCTTGAACCTTTTCAAGATAGAAAGCTTGGACAATCATAAGGTTCACCACACTCTCTGTTTCTTCAGGATTTCTATAAGTTGTTGTGTAGTGTCTCGTGTCTTGAAAACCACTGCTGTATTTCATGAGTTTTGTCTTTTTGTTATCGTTTCATTCTAGAAGATAAACCTAGTCACTGTTTCTTCATCTTGGTCAGACACAGGTAAAACTCAATTTCTAAACCACACAGAGTAATGTAATAATTCTAGGAACTGGAATTGTTCTTATCAATTTCTAGTTTCTCATTGAATAGTTGAGGACATTAATGCACAAAAAAATAAGTAGTGTTTATAATATATCACACAACTAGTTATGTTGAGAGTATTAAGAATTTATGTATTCTTATGTCCATATTCTAGAATTTGTCTGTATATGTTTTAGTCATAGATACATTTGAAAGGAATCCCAAAGTCATCCCTTTTTCCATTCCCACTTCTTAATTCTCAGATACTGTGCAGAAACCAGAGGCTACTGTGGATCTGGGCAAAGAAATAGAACTAGTTTAACTATTTCTTCTGTTTCCTGATATGTCTAAACTGAAAGCAGAAAACCAAAGGTTAGCCAGGGAATTTGCCTCACTGTGCTGATTCTCCTTCAGTCATAGTTCAAAACTAAAACAAAAACAAGAAACCTTCTATGTGAAGAGAAATCCCACAAGACCATTTAGCCTGAGAGAGTTAGAAACTTAGAGTCAATGTGGACTCCCAAACAACAGATTAATTATCAGTGGCATTGCCCAAGGTAATCAATAGCTCTCCAAGGAAAGGTCCATGTTAACCACATGGAAAAGGTTAAGGATAGGTGGAAGTTGAACAAGTGAATGAGACATGTAAGGACAACACTCATACTACAAAATTAGTCCTTTTATTACCTTGTTATTCTTTCAGTTCTTTCTTCTATAATACCACCTATAAAACAATCTCAAAGAGGTACTGATTCATACTACAGATTAAATCTCTGATAGATAAACACTGGTGTTATCCAATCTAAGGTATTTATAATTTAAAAGAACAATCTTGGTAATTCTAAGGTAGCATTTCTGAAAGTGTATGCCATGATCATTAATAAATGCTCATGAAATTAAAAAAAAAACCTTCTGATTTAAATATTTGGCTTCTCAAAGTTAAGCAATTTGCTTTATTGTGGGCCCTTCAGTCTCCAAGTCAGTGATGGACAAGTATACATCTCTAAGAGAGCAAATAAAATATTCATCATTTCCCATGGGGACATTATTTCAAACCTAGTGTTCTATAAAAGTATGTTGAAAAAGTTAACCTAAGAAATAAATTCTATGGTTGCATTTTCAGATGTTATAATAGTTTGGTGGGAAAGTATTTTTGAGGCCAAGAACTCTTTTTTTGAGATCTAAGAAAGTTAACAACTTCAGTCCTTCCAAAGGTGACCTTATGAATTTTTCAAATCAGTTTGTTGAATACTGTTGTTGAATACATAGAAACTATGCTCCAACAAGAGAAATTAACAGACATTTTCTACCCATGATACTTCCCAAGCAGGAACCATTACCCCTTAATTACAGAACACTGAAATTGTATTTTGGGGAACAAAGAGGAAAAACCTTAGATGGGTGGCATAAGGAGGAGGAATTAGGGGTTCATTTTCATTTCCTTCCAAACTAATTGCCTAAAGAGCTTTTTATTTCATCAGGAAGTACACTAACAAATGGCCTCCTTGACTTTTGCTAATCACTTTATTAATGCTTTAGCCAGATTTTAAAATATGCAGTAGTATTAATATCTGAGGAGAAAAACCTTTATTGTGCATAAATTACAAATTTACTATCTCAATTGCCGTTGACTTTTAATGTTTCCTTTCCAGAAAAGCCCTAGTGCATATTCTTCAGGGAGCAATTCTGCACTCTTAAGGGAATGAACTGAATGACCTAATAGGTCCTTCCATCTTTAATTTCTGTAATTCAGGAAAGCCTCATAAAACACAAGCTTCCTTTGTGAATTAACTTTTCTCTGAAAGTATTGAAACCACTTTCTTGCTTTCTTTGGAAGTACTTTAAAATGTTTAACAATATTAGAAATATTTACTGGACTTACATTGAAAAATATCAGCTAAGTTATACTTGATGCTTCAAGTGTACTTCTCCTGAAAGATACAATATATGACCCGTGACCTCTTCACTTCTTTTCCAATTATAGGAGGCCATCCATTCACAACAAGAAAATGATTTGGGGGAGAAAGAATCTTTAAGAAAAGTCAAATGAAACTAACAACTAATTAATTACCTTTTATGCAGAAAGTATGGTGCTAAAATACCATTGTTAAAAGAGCAAAGGCATTTATAGAAACTCAAAAGTGGTATTATATCCCTGTTTTAAACTTTCCAACAAACGTAATAAAATATATATAATAATTGTTATTGAAAATAATGTGTGCTAGGGAGCATGAAAACTCCAGAGGAGATATAGACCTTGAATTTTTACCATAAATGTTTGCAATTTAAGAGGAAAAGCAAAACTTACTGTTATAGAATAATTAGTCGCAACATAATGAGTCATGAATTTTATGAATACGAGTGTTCTGTTGGAGCTATAAAGGTGGGGGTATGCATAAAGACGAATGAGTTGAAAGGTCATGTGCAACTCCTATCTCTACCTCCCAGAACCTGTGGTCAAATACCTATCACGATAAAAATTCTCTACCTTGGAATTCAAATTTCGGAAAGGTTTGGGGTTCCATGAAACACAATATCATCTGCAAAATTGTGTGTTTGTGTGTTTTTGTGTTACCAACTTTTATGACATATTCACGGGTGCTTGTGACCCTAGAATGTTTAAAGAGAGTAGATATTGTCTTAAATGGTTATAATTTTAAACTGGCATAAAAATTCATTTAAATAGCATAAATTATAGCATTCAAAATAAAATCTATTTAGATGATATCAGTAAATTAATAGTAGCCCCATTTTGTGACTTACTTGGTAGAAAATGTCAACTTATTTCCAACTGCATATTATTGAATATTTTTCAATATCATTTGATAGTGGTAAACCACATAATAACTTTGTTTTTAGCACATATCTCCCCAAAGTTCAGATATAAAGCTATACCAAATAGACATGAACTTTGGTATTGACTTTGGAAGGACATAGTACTAAAGAATGGCATTTCCAGATTTAAAACACAAGTCAATCAATAGATGATTAGATAAACAAAACACAGTATATAGATCAAATGGAACATTATTCAGTCATAAAAAGTAATGAGTTTCTCGTGGATGCTACAAATGGATGAAACTTGAAAACATTATGGTGTGTGAAACAAGCTAGACACAAAAGGACACATATTATATGATTCCACTTATATGAAATATCTAGAATAGGTAAATTCATAGAAACAGCAAGTAGATTAGAGGTTACTAGGGACTAGAGAAAAACAGAAATAGAAATTTATTGGTTCATAGGTATAGACTTTCATTTTGGGGTGATAAAGATTTTTAGAAATAGTGGTAATGCTTATACAGCTCTGAATGTAATTAATGCTGTTGAATTGTACACTTAAAATGGTTAAAATGGCAAGTTTTGTATTATGTATATTTTACCAGAAATGTTTAAAAATAATTGAGAATATTTTCTTGCTTTGCCTTTCTTATATGGATCTTAGAGTTTAATTATCTTCACCCTGAAAATCCAGGGGTTATAAAACATTTACACAAGCCAACTACTCTACAGATAGTGGCATTAAGAGTAACTTGTTTTGATTAGTAACCTATGTTTGTAAAAGACAAGATGAAATATTGACCAAGATATGAGTATCAGTGAAAAATAAAATAGAAGACAAGTAAGCAAAAGACCTTTGATCCATGTTAGCAGTGGATGAAGCATCACAGTTATACCCATTTCTGGGACATTGAGCTCTTTGGTAAAAAGAGGAGAAATGCTATGGTTGATGGAGAAGAGAGGGTTCTAGGATAAGAATCAGGAGATCAACATCCTAGTCTGAATTCCATTGTTTCTATATATAGTAATTCTGGAAGCTTACTTCTCTGTGTTTTCCTACTCTTACTTGTAAATTAAAAGGGTTAGTTGACTATTTTTAGGTATTCTAGCTGTAAAATTATACAGATATCTAATTTCAGGCATGTAATTCAATGAGAGATCACTTGTTGAAGCCAATTCTTTAAAATAAAATGTTGATGATTTTTAGAATTCTAATTCTTATTTATCACTGTCAGTACTGTCTAGAAATTTGACATTATCATTTGAGTCTAATAAGTTAATTTTTGTGTGTGTGGATACATTTCATAATTTAAAATAATGACTTGATTCTATCAAGATGCTCTTATGAAATTCTCTATCAACATATTCTTCTAAGAATAGGGTGTGGCATTTAAGCTTGGAGACTACAGAGTATAACCAAACTATGTACCATGAACTCAATTTGTACTTTTGGCCATGTTAATCAATTTGAAAAATAATTGTTGATTTTAAAATTCACTGGAGGGGCGCCTGGGTGGCGCAGTCGGTTAAGCGTCCGACTTCAGCCAGGTCACGATCTCGCGGTCCGTGAGTTCGAGCCCCGCGTCAGGCTCTGGGCCGATGGTTCGGAGCCTGGAGCCTGTTTCCTATTCTGTGTCTCCCTCTCTCTCTGCCCCTCCCCGTTCATGCTCTGTCTCTCTCTGTCCCAAAAATAAATAAAAACGTTGAGAAAAAAAAAATTAAAAAAAAAATAAAATAAAATAAAATTCACTGGAAATTATTAAGTTCTGAAAAAGTTAATTGAAGACTCCCTTCTTGCTATATGGCAAATATCATTTTCTTCTTTTTCACAAAAGAACTACAAAGGTATCTTTAACTTTACAAGTAATATTCCTTTTGAATAGATCATCCATCCTGTGTAGCTACTATTCCTCGTATTCTTTCAGTTCCATCTCAAAATCCTTCCCCAGAAAGTTTTCAAAACTCCCACCAAATTAGACACTTGTAGAAGGTTGAAGCTAGGATGTGTTTTCAAGTCCACTGCATGACCTGTCCATACAACTTTTACAAAAGCCATATAGTTTTGAGGTTGAAAGTGGCAATGGTAAAAACAATAATCCCATACAATTTGTAAGCACAATTCTTAAAAAATTTCCCTTTGAATATACATCTTTAATGTGTAAAATTTATTATAAACATTTATTTTTTAATTTTTTTAACATTTTTTTAATTTATTTTTGAGACAGGGAGAGACAGAGCATGAACGGGGGAGGGTCAGAGAGAGATGGAGACACAGACTGAAACAGGCTCCAGGCTCTGAGCTGTCAGCACAGAGCCCGACGCGGGGTTCAAACTCACGGACCGTGAGATCATGACCTGAGCCGAAGTCGGACGCTTAACCGACTGAGCCACCCAGGCGCCCCTATTGTAAACATTTAAAATATTTTACCACTTTTAGATGAATCACTTTGTTTAGATATTGGGTTCCCCAACATATTTCTAAAAGAAGGAAAAGATGCCTTCTAGTTATTATTTGATCCTACCCTAATATAGTAGCCATTAAATCACATGATAGGCATTAGTTTTGTTGTTCCTTCTTTTTTTTTCTCCTTTCATTGCTGTCCTTAACTTCTTATAGCTATTTCTTGTAAGAAACCTCAGTTTCTCAGTGAGTTTGAAGTACACAAGGTATATCAGCAAACTCACAACAACTATGGATTATGGCATAACTTTTAGTCATGTTACAGCAATCCCAGGGTCTAGGTTCTCCAGCTTCCCCAAATGCACTGTATTGTCAATCATATCTAGGGTTAAGGATGTCTAAATGGCCTCTCAGTTATGGCGCAGGGTAGTATTTGGACTCAGGTGATCCAGTCAATAATCTTCATTGACTTACTACCTAATGTCTCAGAACTTGTCCACTCTCTTTGGGACCAAAGCTTTACCTTTACTGCCCTTGGGACGTTTGAATACCATTAAGTCCTCCTAGACTCCTTTAACATGGATTACATTATCTATCTTCCACCTAGGGCACACTACAGTAATATGGGCAGGTGTTCTATTGAGTAAACCCTAACTTTTTTTTTTCCAAATTATAGTACTTGGTCATATCCTTCACTACCATGCCTCACTCAAAACTTTAATCCTCCTAGAATATATAGTAACTGATGCAGAGTCATTGTTCATTCACTGTGCAATAAACAGGCATACCTAACAATGTATCTACAGTCCTTTAAATTTCCTCTATAATAGTGTTCTTTTGGTGATACAAGAAAATGGTGAATTATTGTTCCTGTTGGGACAAAAAGAGGTGCAAAACAACTTAGAATTAAACAACTTTGAAATAGACATTTTATTTTTATTCTTTTTTTTTAATTTTAAGTAATCTTTACACCCAACGTGGGGCTCAAACCCACAACCTGGAGATCAAGAGTCACATGCTCCACAGACTGAGTCAGCCAGGCACCCCAGAAATAGATATTTTAAAGAGTCAACACAAATTTAAAGCAATTCCTTTAAAGAATCCAGTAACTTGTTATTGGAAAAATGTCTTAGTCATCCGAACATATAATGCCATCAAAGGGCTTTTCCATTTGGTAGATACATTGTCATAGGGAAACTACATTTCTAGGGACATTATCTACAAATGTTTCCCAGAAAAAAGATAAGGAAAGCTATTCGTTTTTAAAACAAATATGTCTTCTCACTGGTCCTCTATTGAGCCTTACATTAGTGGATCAACAACTTTGTGAGATTCCAGATTTGTCTTAAAAATGATATACTCACTGGTAGTCAGCTTACAAAATGATTTTATAAGCACTGAGGAGGGGGCGGGGTAAGGCAGAGGAACAGGTATTCAGCTTGCTGTGAGTACACTATGTCATCCCATCCAGCACTCTGATACAGCCTTCCTGCTTTAAAGTGCAAAAGCACAATCTGGGAAGTCTTCCAAATCCGTTTTAAGAAAGAGGAAGCACTTGCCAGGATACAGGAAGCACTAAACACAGTACTGGTATTTTGTTGTGTTCTTTCAGCAAGCATTGCCAGAACTCTCCAAGAACGTTTAGTAATGACAAATAATGGGAAATTTGAAATTTGAAATGGGAGATTATCTCTTTTTTTTATTTTTTTTTCACGTTTATTTATTTTTGAGACAGAGAGAGACAGAGCATGAACAGGGGAGGGTCAGAGAGAGGGAGACACAGAATCAGAAACAGGCTCCAGGCTCTGAGCTGTCAGCACAGAGCCCGACACGGGGTTCAAATTCACGGACCGCGAGATCATGACCTGAGCCGAAGTCGGCGGCTTAACTGACTGAGCCACCCAGGCACCCCAGAAATGGGAGATTATCTTAGCCCAATTCCAACGAACTATTTTTTTCTGGAGGCAAATAGTAATTGTCAAGTATAAAATAAAAGTTTCTTAGGATTATGAGGGCATGTATGGGCATAAGATCTGATCCTCAGAAGTCTAATATATACGTTCATTAGTTTTAAATTTCCTGTTTAGTTTCAACAGTGTGGTTCCAATATTAGGTTTATAAGAAACGTTAAAGAGAGGTTTTGTGTTTTTGCCTAATTTCTAGCTCTTCACAGACTTTGGAAAAGTATCCTTGATTAAAATTTTAAATAAATAAATAAACTTAATGTGGTTTTATTAGATGTCAGCTTACCTAGTCTATGATTAAATTATTTTATTATTTTACAAAAATTTATAAATAACTGTTGCATTCATTGTATCCTTTTCAGTGTAATTGGGGAACTAAAAAAACTTAAAATAATATTTATTATTATTATTTTATGTTCTTAAAAGGAAGGCCTATTGAAATAAGTATATGTACAAAATAAGGTTAAAGGGAAGGTGAGGTTATTATCACTCCATTGAGGTTAATGATGGGATTTTTGTCTTTGCAAGTTCTAGAGTAACTGCAGCTTTTATACATCCAATTGAGCATCAGTATTTGTGTGGCCAAAGTGATTGGCTTATACTCTTCTTGAAAAGAAGCCAAAGATTGCAGGCAATACAAGTTAGGTAATTGTTGATTTTTTTTTTCTAATATCTTATGGAATTTGGAAATGGTTCCAGAAATACTAAATTTCTGAAATGTCATTTAGGGAAGAGTAAAATCATCTGTAGTGGAAATAAATTAACACAGTAATGAAAAGTCTACATGGCTTAGCTAACATATTAACAGGGTTGAGATTAAAACTGTCTGCATCTGGGGCGCCTGGGTGGCGCAGTCGGTTAAGCGTCCGACTTCAGCCAGGTCACGATCTCACGGTCCGTGAGTTCGAGCCCCGCGTCGGGCGCTGGGCTGATGGCTCAGAGCCTGGAGCCTGTTTCTGATTCTGTGTCTCCCTCTCTCTCTGCCCCTCTCCCGTTCATGCTCTGTCTCTCTCTGTCCCAAAAATAAATAAACGTTGAAAAAAAAAAATTTAAAACTGTCTGCATCTGCCTGAATTTTAGTCATTCTTTTATAACCTATTTCTTACTTGATACCTTCTTCCCATTCAACCTCTTATTGCAACTAGACCAGTTCAGACCCACATTACTTCATCCACAGAATACTGCAATGGTCCTGGCCTTTGTCACCCCAATCCATCTTGCACAGTGCTGTTAGAGTAAACTCCCGCAATATCCCCAATGTTCTTGTCACACTCTGACTCAAAAATATTCAATTACTTTATCTATTAATTTGATTCCAGTATACCAAATATTTCTGAAAACTCTTTTAAAACAAGCCTCTATACTTCAACTGGTCTACTCAATCTATATCCTGAATACTCCTTATAATTATATTACTCATTCCCATGTGCTTGTTCACAGTCACCCTTTCAGTGACGGCTTTTACCCTATAGACAACTAATAAAATGACAATAAAAATCATACTTTTAATAATAAAATATATATCTTTAATATTTAACTCAAAGGTTACCTGTTTTATGAAGAGTTCTATGATGTACTCATAATCTTTCCTGAACTCCCTTTAAGCCTCTAATGCCTATAACATTCCTGTGTGCTAATGATCACCTGATTCTCTAACTGTCCTGAAACAAAGTGTAAAGGTATTATTGCTTCTTCAACCATCTTGGTATTGCTGCCCTGAGTCTTAGGATAAATGGGATGGCAAAACCAGTTTTTAAGGCAGTGGAGGCAGAGAGGGCATGTCAGAGACATTCTCTTTGATTCAACAGCTGATGGCAGACATGTTGAAATGCGCCCTGACTGCCCCACAGCTGAGCGATTACGGGTTGTCTCCTAGATTCTTATTTTGACACAAACAAATGGAAAGCCAAGAAAATCCTCCAAGGATTTTTTTTTTTTTTTAGAATTCTTAGGAATCTATAAAGACATTCAAAAGAGCTTAAAATTAAACCCTTTCATAAGCAACTTACACGAACAGAAAAATTTTACTCCAGCAAATCTCAGTGGAAAATGTTAAGCTTAGTCCTTAGAACCAAAAGTGGTTTTGGGTTATGGTTGCTCATAAAATGGATTCACTGAAACAAAGTAGAGGGTACAAATTATCTCAGGATGATTTGAAGTATTTATCTCAATTTAATAGCCTTTAATTTAAGAGCAGACCCGAAGAAGATTATTGAAGGGATTTTAATAAAGAGACTATTTGCAAAGATTTGAGGTTTATGGCACCAAAAAGAAATGGTGCAGTACCCCAGAGGTAGCAATATCAGAGAGCCTTACCCATCTCTAGGCCTGAAGAGGTAAGTGGAGGGAGTTGTTACCATAACCTGGAAAGAGTTATAGCTGTCATTGTAAGGGAGGACAATCTGCCTAACAGGAGCTGTGGCCTATAGAAGAATACAGTCACTGACAAACTGAGGACAAACAAGAAGGAAATATAATTTCCCTGACCTTTCTCTCTTTCCACCCTCCATCTTGGGTCAGGAGGACCCAAATTGATGAAGATTATAGAGTTCAACCTCTGGGGCACAGGATAAAGTGGAGAATGGATATGAAGGGACAAATAGAAAATATCTAGCATATCCCCAGAAGTCATGCCAAATGGGAACTAATTACCCCAGTCACTATATCACATCTGATTAATCACTTTAAGTTAAAAAAAGACCTTAGGTGCGATCTACTAAGACTATTTAAAATTTTCTCTGTGGTATGGACACTCATACCCTGCATACCCCTTTACACTAATTCTTTGTGTAAAGTCTTTCACTCAAAATGCAGATTCCCTAAAGTTAGGTTGCAGAATTTTGCCCGGTAGAATCATAAAAATCTACCTGAGAGTACTCTTCAGGGAACCATTCTTTAATTTACTAGTCTGTATGATTATTAGATTTCACAATTTCACAGCTAAGTTAACCTATTGCTGTATTCTATTATATCCAATTAAGAAAATGGATACTTACATAACTTAATATTTTGTATCATTGATTAATCTACTAGACTTTGATTCTGTGATTTTTGTGGGGAGTATCTGTCCTTGAGCTCAGTGGGATGAGTTCTATGTGGGTTCCAGGCTTTCCATGAAGCTTTGAATGCTTACCATATGCATTTACTCATTCATTATTTATTTACTCATGGTCCACTACATGCCAAACATTCTGCTAACTGCTGAATGAATGACAGAATCAGAATAAGAAATGGGGTTTTGATGCATCCTTAAACAGTATGAAGTTTTCATATGTTCAAGTTTCCTTCTCTTGGGCAAGATCTCATGAGAGCTTCCCAGTATTGACTTCAAACATCACCTATGTTCATCCCCCTCTTCAACACACTGACCCATGTGTTTTTCTCTATACTGTCTTCTCCGGTCCTAGCACTGATTAGTTTTTATTAGTTGGAATATGCAAAATAATTTATTTAGAAAAAGTATGAGTGGCACATTTTATGAGTTTATGTTGTTTGAAATATTAGTAAATCAATATTACTTAATATATTCCACCTACTTCCTTCAATGAAATTATGTCATAAATCTATAACTCAAGATTCTTTCAAAAAATGTTAAGCTTTTTACATTTTAAAATAAATTTATGCCCTGTTTACCCATTTCTCCCACCCCACCCCCCAACCTGGAAACCACCAATCTGTTCTCTGTATCTATAGGGCTGCTTTTTGGGTTTTGTTTGTTTTGTTTTTAGATTCCAAATATAAGAGAGATTATCTGATATTGGTCTTTCTCTGTCTGACTTATTTCACTTATCATAATGCCCTAGATCCATCCATGTTGTCACGAATGTCAAGATCTTAAACTTTTTATGGCTGAATTATATATATATATATATATATATATTCATATATATATATATATATATATATATTCTTTGTCCATTCATCCATTGATAGACACTTAAGTTTTGTCAATATCTTGGCTGTTGTAAATGATGCTACAATAAATATAGGGTGCATACATCTTTTTGAGTTAGTGGGGTTTTTTTTTGATAAACATCTAGAAGTGGAATTTATGGCTCATATAGCAATTCTGTTTTAAATTTTCTGAGGAAGTCCCATGCTGTTTTTCATAGTGGCTGAACCAATTTACATTTTCACAAACAGTACACAAAAGTTTCCTGTTTCTCCACATCCTTGCCAACACTTGTTATTTCTTGTCTTTTTTATCATAGTCTCTCTAACAGATGTGAGGTGATATTTTTAAATGTCTTACCATTTTTAGATCAGATTATTTTTCTTTGTTGTTTTTTTGCCATTGAGCTATATGAGTTCTTTGTATGTTCGTGACATCAGCCCCTTATCATACATATGATTTGCAAATATTTTCTCACATTCAGTAAATTGTCTTTTCATTTTGTTTCTGATTCCTTTGCTGTGTAGAAGCTTTTTAGTATGATATAGTCCCACTCATTAATTTTTGCCTTTTTTGCTTTTGCTTTTGGTATCAGATTTAAAAAGTCACAATATATAATCTATTCTTAATAGTCTAATCTTTGCCCAATAAACATATCACCTATGTATTTTAGTCACATAAAATGGAGGTGAGGCCAGCATAAGAGACTTTTATGTGAATTCTAAGAAAGTATGCTCTTACATTTTAATGGATGCTAAACTAAATTTTGACATAAATGAAGTTATTAGGGGCATGTAAACATATGAAATGAATACAAATATTACCAACCACTGTTTTAGTCTAGTATTTTTTGGAATACATTGACAAAGGTGATTATTAATTTAAATTTTTTTTTCAATGTTCATTTATTTTTGAGAGAGAGGGGCACAGCGCTAGCAGGGGAGGGGTAGAGAGAGAAGGAGACATAGAACATGAAGCAGGCTTCAGGCTCCGAGCTGTCAGCAGAGAGCCTGACAAAGGTCTCGAACCCACGAACCGTGAGACCATGATCTGAGCCGAAGTTGGACACTCAACTGACTGAGCCATCCAGGCGCCCCTGGCAATTGTTAATTTTTAAAGTCAAAGTTCAACTCAATATTGAGTTTGCTTGCAACAGAACCAAAAATTTCAGTTGATTTCTGTCTAGTTTATGTTGTTAATCCCAGGGATTTGTTTTATGTAGGGAATAATAAACCTTATATGGCATGGCAACTGTTTCAAATAGAGAAGTATCAAATTATTTAAACTCTAAATTTAGATACCAGAAGATTTGTTTGCTGTTTGAATGGACAGTAAGAGAGATTCCTGTTTATTTTACATCGTTGATTTACCTGAATTGACTGCAGTTACATGTGCATCTGGGAGTGGGACTACTCTAATATCTGCCAACTGCAAAATCACAATGTTAGATAGGAATTCAAATGATCTCTGTTCTTTTTTCCCCCTTAAAGTAACACTCTCCCTGACATTACATGACCTTTATTAAATTCAGCAACTTCCCTCGGCGTGATTAATGATGAAAAAACTCAATTAATGGATGTGTTTCTTTGCAGCATAAATAAGACCTGCATCTTTAAATCATTCAGTGGATTCTTACAGCTTCTGGGAACAAGTCCAAGTTCCTTAGCATGCCACGCAAGACCCTTCTCAATCTTGCCCTACGTTCTTTCCTTTTCACCTTATATTCCAGTTATATTAAAATTCTCTCTCTCCCCTAGATCACCAACTTCTCTCTTTCATCTTCCACACCTTTATAATCACTGCTCTCTCTTGTTGGACTGCTTTTGCTCTTTCTCTAGCCCTTTCATCTGGACAACTCTTTGTCATTTAAGAACAAAATAGCAAAACTACCTTCTCTTAAGAGTTTATTCTGACCATCTCAATATCAATGAAAATTAGGAGGCATTCTTATGCCCTGCAATAACATGCAATACTTTTCTGGTTCATAACACTTATAATAACAAATTATAATGATCGGTTTATTTGTCCACCTCTCCCGGTAGACTGTTTCTTGATAATGGAGATTGTGTCTCATTTACCTTTCTTATTTAACGCTGAAAATATATATCTATTGTAATGCCTATTCCATGTGCCCCACCCCACCCCAAGAAAAACCCTTAACTGATAACATTTGAAGCAATGTTGATGATATGATTCTCTTGAAATTTTGAACGTTTAAGTTTTACTTCATTGTCATTATAATGAAGTCAACCTTCACTTTGAAAAGACCACATCATAAAAATTGGAAAAAAGGTCACAATATCTCTGTTTTGGTTTTGGTCATACTAACTAATTGTGTAAAAATGAGTGATATGTTCTTTATAGTTTTGGTTGGGGGAAGTTCTAGGATACCAAATAACTAGTTTGATAGACTTTCTCATATTGCTACTTTATTATTGTTTAACTCTAACTGAAAAGTGATAATTTATGTAAGATAAATCCCTTGACTTGACAGAAGGTGAGTTGGTCTAGACAAGTATTTTCATATTCTTTCTCATTTCCATATTGAATAGCTATGTTCTTTATTATTAAACCTCTCTAGCTCAAGAAATAGAATTTTACTCTTCAATATTGCAAGAAAGATCCTAAGAATTTTATGCTTTTGGGGAACACTATTTCCAGATGCCAGGAATAGAGTATATTTATTTCTTGTTCCATGGAATATAGTCTCTGTATTGGGTTTACGTTACAGATCCTCCTCTTAGGAGCATTAAGGATGATCTACAGAAGAAGTGTTTGAGGGAATCCTGGACGCTCATCCTCTGCCTGTGGTGGAGGGAAAAAAAAACCTTTGGGACTACAGAAGAGTAGCATATCCCATATCTCAGTTTAGGATTAGCATAATGATAATAATAACATAGAAGTTCTGACTGGGTGTTGGAATTCTCTGTATAGTTTTTAAAAATACAGATGACTCCATTTTCAGATCCATTGAGTCAGAAATTCAATGCTTGCACAACTGGTATGTTGTGTTTTCTAAAATCCCCAAAGGCCACTCACACTTAATGCTCACTTGAAACCTACCGTATTATTTCATGTTTTATAGCACTTATAATTTCCATGTTATTTTCCCATATTTTTTCTTTTAATTTTCACAATAGTACCAAGAGATAAAATATATCCTGTTTCATGAATGAACAAGCTGAATCCCAGAGGTAGTTGGCAATCTTGAGGGTACGCAAAATCCGTGTTCTGATTGTAAGCCCCAAACTTCCTTCTGCAAATACAGAAGTTAAATATTTCAAAATAGTTGCAACCAAAGTACCTGTATTTGTTTAATTCTCTGACACTAATCATTATACTTCTCATTATACAGAGATTGTAAACGATTTTACTTCATTTTGGTGTAATATGAAAATACTCTTAAATGTTTATGGGCTTAAGATTTTAAATTATAAGATCAGGTATATGATAGTCAATTATTTTTATCATGGTCCTTTATAAAAAAATTTTTTTAACGTTTATTTATTTTTGAGACAGAGAGAGACAGAGCATGAACAGGGGAGGGGCAGAGAGAGAGAGACACACAGATTCGGAAGCAGGCTCCAGGCTCTGAGCCATCAGCCCAGAGCCCGACGCGGGGCTCGAACTCATGGACCGCAAGATCGTGACCTGAGCTGAAGTCAGACGCTTAAGGGACTGAGCCACCCAGGCACCCCTATCATGGTCCTTTTTTTAAGTTCAAAGTCATTATCACTAGTCATCACTACCAATGAGAATACTTTAGATATTTTAAATAAAACAATTAAAAATGGAATCTATTCCTTTCATCTCTAATTTGAACTTATTTAAGAATCTTTGTTTCAGTTATTCCGAGAAGAAAAGTAAATGTACGATATTTTAATTTTTGATTAAAATGTGATTATAGATACATGTAAGTTACAATATGTATCACATATCTTAACTGTACAAGCTTATATTTGGTAAATAGAATAAACACTGACAATATAAAATACACAAATTCAGCACAGTAATTCGTAATTGTTTAGGACATTATTTCTTTGGGAAAAGATAATATTTATACTAAAAAGAAAAATGAAAAATATATTCTTTCAATATATTGAGTCAACTTCTCAATATAAGAGCCAACTTCAAAGGCTATAGTTGATGGGCAGTATGA
This sequence comes from Lynx rufus, assembly GCF_022079265.1. NCBI lineage: Eukaryota > Metazoa > Chordata > Mammalia > Carnivora > Felidae > Lynx > Lynx rufus. The sequence continues at coordinate 201,695,867 of NW_025814823.1, read as the reverse complement.
TATTGAACCAAATTTTCCTATTACAGAATGGCTTTAAATAACATCTCTTTAAAATTCATGGCCTAATTCTTTCTCTGCTGTGTGTTTGCTTCCATGTCGGGAAGAGGATGAAAGAAAGGGTTGAACATTGTTAACATTTCCATCTGAAAAAGGCACCCATATCTTTACACCCAAAATATCCTTATTTTTCTCAAAATTGCTTTGCCCACCTTTTAAAATTCTCATCTTGAGAAATTTGGAGTGTGAGCATTTGTCTACTTCTGAACTGTTCTTTAGAGTAGATACGGTGAATGGCCTATGACAGTCAGTTTGTAACACTATGAATGAATAATTTAACACCTTTAATCTTAAGAATACCACCTGGCACCAACAGACAAGCGGGACACTCTTTTACCTGTCCTCCTGCTATTCTAAGCTATCTCCTCCAATAAAGATGAATTTACTTACAGACTCTTACAGACTATAGAGATATGATATTAGCTCTTAATCTAGGAGCAACTGTTACCAGATTCTGATTACACTTAAAAATTTTCCTAGGAAAGAAGATACGTTATTAAAATATGCTTAAACATTTTGTGTGTGTGTGTGTGTGTGTGTGTGTGTGTGACAGAACTTTTGAAACATAGCTTTTAACCTAAATGCAGATGGGTAGGTGGCTACGTTTCTTCAAAATATTATTTAACCAAAAAAATTTGTATACTCACAATTGACATTCCATAATTTCCTTACAGTGATAATAGGAAATGGTCATAATTACAAAATTTCAAAATGCTTTTTTCTGGCTTTCCCAAGTGGCTGTTCCTTCACTTTTTATTCAATAAGCTTCCTTCAAAAGCCTTCCTTCAAAACTTCCTTCAAAAGTAACACTTAGTGTAATAATATAAGATCCATAAGGCACATTGAGATTTTTATTTGCTCTCTTCATTGACCTATTTCCAGTACCTAAAACAGTAAGTCTTTTTAGGTGCACACAACAAACATTTGTTGAATGAATGAATAAAATGTACATGAGATGTCAGTGTTCCATAGCTAAGCATTTTCAATATGAAGATATAATAAGAAATGATCATAAAACTTGAGTTCACAGTCCTTTCTTTCCCAAATTCTATTCCAAAACAAACCTCCATATCTCTAGGGAAGCTATGGTCGGTCTACACAATAGTATTAGAAGAGGGTGGGATTCTGGAATACAATTAGGGATACAAAAGCTCTATGCCCACTTTAACTTCCAATATTGCCACTCTATAAAGTTAAGCCCTTTCACTAAATATTTGCAGGAGTAACTTATTTCATTTTATCTTTTAAGGTTTATTTTAATTAGAAACATAAAAATCCATACCCAGTTGGGAAACTAAAAAATATTTCATATGCTACATTCAGTCAGATTAAGGCACTTCCTGAAACACATTTATAGTTCATTTGCTTTTCCATGTAAATGTAATTCTTATGTTTTTTTTTTCTTTTCAGAATTTTCTTGTCCAATGGATGGCTTGTTCAAGAAGCTTATTTTCTTAGGAGTGCCTGGGGTGGCTCAGTCGGTGCGTCTAACGTCGGCTCAGGTCATGATCTTATGGTTTGTGGGTTCAAGCCCCGCGTCCGGCTCTGTGCGGACAGCTCAGAGCCTGGAGCCTGTTTCAGATTCTGTGTCTCCCTCTCTCTCTCTGCCTCTCCTACATTCACGCTCTCTCTCTCTCTCTGCCTCTCAAATAAATAAATAAATATTGTTAAAATTTTTTTAAAGCTTATTTTCTTACAAATTAAAAAAAATCTTCATTATCAGAAACTATTTTTTTAGAAAATAAGCACACTTTAATAATAATGTATATAGATGAATAAACACTTTTGGGGTGTTTATTGTTGGCTCACTAGAAAGACTTAACTCTTCTATTTTACATAGTACATTACTATGTAATTTATTGTGGCGCATCAGTTGCCTAAAAGAACAAATACACCCCATAGATCATAACAGCATCTCTGATGTGAGAGAATTAATGTGCTATTTACAGACAGAATATTATTCTCAAGTATTAAGTTTCATATACATGTTAATGTGCAATTTCTCATACAGTGGATTTCACTGGAAAGTTTTGCCAAATTTAATAATCTTCAAAATTATGTTCTCAGAGAAACGTATTTCTGAGGTGTTAAACTAATAAAATAACATTCCCACAACATGTTTGGGGCACAATTCTGAAAATCAGAGACTTCCTCACTCGGGCTGAAGTAATGTTATGCCAACTGGTTCTTAAGAACTTCAGGATGTTAAAATATTTAAGCAATAAAATTGACTTTCGATATGTCTGGAAAACTAGAAGAGGAAAAAATGGTACCATTTCATTATGGTAGTTGAAAATAGCCACTATTTAAATATTAAAGTGATGCTTTACAATTGAAACTAGAGAAGAAAAAAAAGTTTTTCTTTGCTCTGTTAATGAAAGTTGGATGTCTTTACCCATTTGAAGAGGCCACTTTAAAATCATAGGTGTGCACTTTATTTTCTGTGTATAGGTCACCTAAAAATGTTTATGATAATGTCCACAGATGTATTTATTAACAAAATGTGCACAAACATACCCTTGTTCCTGATTACTGGAAAAGTTGAAGTACAGAGTTACAAATCCCCTTTCATCCTTTCAACATATAAGACCCTCTTGTCGTGAGTTGAGGATTTAATCTAGTTTGTTGCGCATATTGTCTGCAGTCTTTTGTCCAGCCTTCTGTAAATGTAAGCAAAACTGACTATTTACTCTGTGCTAGGCTTATAATCCTTTGCATCCAAGAATAGGATTGCTGACAGTCTGCTTACAAACCCCTTTCTGTGTGTGGTACTGTCTGATATGACCATATATGAACTGTAGTTCAGACCATCCTGATTAACCAAATTTTTTAGCCTCTGGATAGCAGGCATATGCTTTTTTTCACTCTTCTCCTGGAGAGTTCACGAAATCAAAAGGACACTAACAACCAGATGTTTGGAAGAGGGGGGGAACCCTAAAGCTAATTGTACAATTTTAAATTCAATTAAAAAAAATAGTTTCATTTGGTCTCTACTTGATTTGATCCCTGGAGGGGTTAACAATCTCCCATTATTCTTGATGTAGTGTTTTCCTGCCTTATGTTCCTCCATCCTGTTTAACTTTTGTTGTTTGACATTCTTCTGATGTGACGAAGTCTGCTGAACTGAGCTATATGGAACACGATTTTATGTCTACATTTAACGACTTTTCTACAAGTCCATCTGTTGCTATTAATGAAACATATTTATGAACAAAATATGTCAGTAATAGCAGGCATAAATCTCACACAAACTTCCTATTCTCTCTGCTTCTGATAATGGGGGCCCACCAGAGCTGTTGTAAATTTAGATTCCCCCCAGAAATCTTGGACTCACTAACTACAGCAGAGGGTCATTGTAAGCTTCAAAGCACATTACTTGATCTCTCCAAAATGGCCTCTAACTTGAGCCTTCCATTGAATGCTGACAACACTGGATCCTCCAATAATCAAATAAACCCTAGCTTGACCCCTAGCAATAGTACAACCATCAGCCATTCTGAAAAGCAAATTTTCCTTTCATAAACTACAGTACACCATCCTTCCTGTTGATCTAGAAGGGATAGCAGCCATCTGTCAACAGGGATCACACTGAAGGCAGCACTTGGGAGAAATTTTAGTGCTCCCAGGGAAAGATTTGCTTCATTTAAGAATCTGAATAGGATAAATTTCATTTGTAACACACTTCAAATTCTTTTCTCTCTTGTCTCTGCACATGGTAGTCTTTTTTCCTGGTTTCTAGTTTCCTTTGGTTTCACATGAAATTCTAGCTATCCAAAGTCCCCAGTATGAATCCCAGTTTTAGCTTCCCCAAAGGTAATTTACATTATTTTACTTTATTTTATTACTTTTTTAGTGATCTCTATATCCAATGTGGGCCCAAACTTGCAACTCTGAGATCAAGAGTCACAAGCTCTATTAAGCCAGCCAGGTGCCTCTTAAAGGTAATTCACATTGAAGTAATGAGGACTTATAGAGTCATTCTCAGTAGAGGGGCATTTGGAACCTTAAAGAGGAATTTTCATTTCTAACATCTCAATATATGTACAAAGATAGATGTTAGATAACTACTTGAATAACTAAATAGATGGATAGATATAAAGATACATAGACAAAAACTTCTTGATGCCTTTTGTGTGCTCATATTATTGCCTCAAACCTAAGAGACATAGATCACAAGAATCAACAGTGGATACTTCATTTAGGAAAGCTTGCCCATATCTTCTCTGAATAATTCATTATCATATAAATAAAAGCTGAAGGTTAGTGTGTCTGCTGATGTACAATACAGGCAACATATTTTGAATATTAAATCTTTAAAGACATGTTTGGTAATATGTTTTAAATAAAAATGTGATTTTTATGTTTTCTCAATAGCAGTATATCTGACCACAGACAGCAGTACAGATTATTCACTGAATAGGCTTCCGTCTTTATGCATATTTTGCATTAAAATTATAACTAGATCAACAAAAAAGAGCATCTTCAAGTGTTTCAATATCCTCCATGATACAATTAACATTTACTGCTTTTTTTTGGAATACAGCTGGATTTCTTAAGGGCACAGTCCCATTGATACTGTAATACATAGCATGAAAACATAATGCTGGTTTCTTTAATTTTTCTAACAGGGTATGACTTTCCAATTGTCTCTCCTATAGTCATCTGAGAATCTCTTATTTATGTTAATAGTGGGAGCCATTGTTGATAAGCTACTTGTAACAAATGAGTCAAACAAAAAGGCATGAATTCTGCAGATGGTGGAATAATTCAGTGGGATAATCTGCATAAGCAGATTCATATTTTCATAGAAAACATTTTAATTTAATGTTTGGCTTTGATCACTAGCTTACTGAACATCCTTAATTTTTTTTCTAGTTCCCACCTTTTTTAATTAAAAATTGTACTGCAATTAGTGATTAATCTTTTTCTGAGTAGCAACATGGTTATATTATGCTATGTTGTATGATACAGATTTTCCATTGTTACAATTTTATTCAGATATATAGCTTTATGTCACCAGCTGCCTTTGTGAAATACCATTCAGTATGAAGGAAAAGCAAACAATTCAATGTTACCTTGTATTTTATTTATCTGCAAAGAAAGCAGAGTTTCTGGTCTGGCATGCAGTAGGTTAGAAGTCACTACTCCATTTTAACAAGTAAGGAGCTGAACATGCAAAAATCAACTCTTCCTAGATCCAACAGAGAAGTAAGGTCACAAGACAAACTATTGCCCCCAAAACTGGGAAAACAGACAGGAGGAGACAGAGATACACAACTTACCAGAGCAGAAATCTCAAAGCAGAAACGTTATAGGAACTAGTGCTAGGGTAGGAAAACCTGAACTGTAATGGATGAATTGCTGAATATCTAAGAAAAATCTTCTTTTACTTTCATCTGGGGAAGAGGAAAATAAACCACTTTGAAATAAACTAGAGCATCTTGTCCTTAACAAGGCCTACCCTCAGGAAACATTGTTTTACCAAAGCGTAAACCACTGGACTTTTTTTTTATAAGAGGCTAACCTAACAGGAGGAAGGGAAACAGCCAACACCTCTAGCCATCCTCATACACCTGAGGGGGTAGGGGATTGAGAAACCCTGGTGAGAAACACTGGTGAAGTTCACAGTCCAGGGGCACAGACTCACCAATGACTAAGAACCAATCATATGATTATAGAATACTTCCTCTCTCCCTACACCTTGTCATTATATTATTGATGGCTTATTTACCCAGTCTCTCATGTCCAACTTCCAACAAAAAGTTACAAGGCACAATAAAAGCAAAAGTAATGTTTGGAGAGACTGAACAAGGATCAGAATCAGACTCAGATATGTCAGGATTGTTGGAATTATCACACCAAGAATTTTTTTTTAATTATGATTAATAAGCTAAGGACATTACTGGAAAAAGTAGACAATATGTAAGAACAGATGGATAATGTAAGAGATGAAAAGTCTAAGAAAGAATCAGTAAGAAATGCTAGAAATTAAAAATTCAGACACATAAATGAATAATGCCTTTAATGGACTCATTAGCAGACTACACATGGCTGAGGGAAGAATTTCTGAGATTGAAGATTTGAGAGTAGAAACTCCCCAAGCTGAAAAACAAGGGATGAGAGAAGAATTAAGAGGTACTTTCAATACCCGTGAAGTAGTATAATGATATTTGAAAGTGGACTTGGACTAGGTATATTGCAAACTCTGAAACAACCACCAAAGCAAGTAAAAGAAGAAATGAGGAAGAAAAAAATGGGAACAAATAACAAAAGCAATATAAAGAAAATAGTAGCAAATATGATAGATATTAATCCAACTATATTAATAATCACTTTAAAGGCCCTATCTATCTGAGTACATCAGTTAGAAGACGTTGTCAGAATGGACCAAAAAAACAAGACCTAGTTATGTTTCCTACAAGAAACTCAAATTTATTTATTTATTTATTTATTTATTTAGAGAAAAAGAGCACAAGCAGAGGAGGGGCTGAGAGAGAGGGAGAGAGAATCTTAAGCAGGTTGCATGCTGTCAGTGCAGAGCCAGATGCAGGGCCTGAACCCACAAATCATGAGATCATGACCTGAGCTGAAATCCAGTTGGATGCTTAACGAACTGAGCTACCCAGGCACCCAAGAAACTCACTTTAAATACAAATACATATAGAAAGTAAAAGAAAAGGAATGAAGAAAGATATACCCTGCTAGCACTAATCAAAACAAGCAGAGTAGATACATTGATTTCAGACAGAAAGACTTCAGAGCAAGGAAAAGTTATCAGGGATAAAGAGAAACTTCACATAGTGATAAAGGAGTCAATATTCCAAAAAGATATAACAATCCATAATGTACATACACCTAACAACAGAGTATCAAAATATGTGAGGTGAAAACTGATAGAACTGTGAGGAAAAATACATGGATTCACTACAATTGTTGGAGACTTTATCATCCTGCTACCAGAAATGGACAGATCCAGAAGACAGAAAATCAGTAAGGACATAAATGAGCTGAAGAGAACCATAGATCAACTGGATGTAATTGGCACCTATGAAATACTTCATCCCAACAACAGCAGAGCTCTTCTCAAGCTCACATGGCATATTTTTCCAGATAGACTACATTCTGGACCATAAAACACACCTTAAGACATTTAAAAAAGTAGAAACCAAACAATGTGTTCTCTTAGATCACAGTGGAAGTAAACTAGAAATACTTGGAGATTAACAACACACATCCTTTTTTTTTAGATTCAAGTATAAATAACGCACAGTGTTACATTAGTTTCAAGTGTACAATATAACAATAATTCAGCAATTCTGTGCATTTCTCAGTGCTCATCAAGATAAGTGTACTGTTAATCTTGATTTATTTCAACCATCTCCCTCACCCACCTCCCCTCTGGCAACCACCAGTTCTCTATAGCTAAGAGTCTGGGTTTTATTGTTTGTCTTTTTTTTCTTTGTTAAGTTTGTTTCTTAAATTACATAAATGAGTTAAATTATATGGTATTTGTTTTTCTCTGACTTATTTCACTTAGCACTATACCCTGTAGGTCCATTCATGTTGTGGCAAATGGCAAGATTTCATTCTTTTTTATGGCTAAGTAATATTCCAGTGTGTATATATATCACATCTTTTTTTTCTTAAATCTATTCACCTACAGATGGGCACTTGAGTTGTTTCCATGTCTTGGCTATTATAAGTAATGCTGCAATACATATAGGGATGCATATATCTTTTAGAATTTTTGTTGTTTAACAACACTTACTTCTGAACTAATACATAGGTCAGAGAAGAAATCTCAGGAAAATTTTTTAAATATTTTGAACTAATGGAAATGAAAATATACAACTTTTCAAAATCTGTGGCATTCAGAGGAACAGTATGAGAGGGAAATTTGTAGCATTGAATGTATATATTAGAAATGAAAGAAGATTTAAAATCAATAATCAAAGCTTATTCCTTAAGAAACTAGAGAAGAAAGAGCAAGAAGTCTAAAGTAAATAGAAGAAAAGAAATAATAAAAATTAGAACAGAAACCAATGAAATTGAAAACAGGGCATGAATAAAATAAATAAACAAAACTAAACATGGGTTCTTTGAAATCACAGTAAAATTGATAGGCCTTTAGCAGGGTAACTAAGAAAAAAAGAAGATACAAATCATTAATATCAGAAATGAAAGAGGGGTCATCCCTACAGATCTCATGGACATCAAAAGAATAGAGGAATATTATGAACAACTCTATCCCCACAAATGTCTAGATTAAACTGACCAAATCCATAAAAGATACAATCTGCTAACACACACACACACACACACACACACACACACACACAATCAGAATAGAATTATGTCTTTTATATAAATTGAAGTGATAAATAATAACCTTCAAAAACAGAACCCCACCTGGGTTTACTGTTTAATTTACTGCACATTTCAGGAAGAAATTATACCAATTCTCTGCAATCTTTTCCAGAAAATAGAAGCAGAGAGAATATTTTCTAACTTATTCTTTGAGGGTAACATTATCCTAACACCAAAACCAGATAAAGACATTAGAAGGAAAAAAAAAACCTTGATAGAACAATATCTCCCACGAACATAGAGGCAAAAGTCCTTAACAGTATGTTAACAAATCAAATCCAGCAACGTATAAAAAGAATTATACGCCACTACCAAGTGGGACGTACCCCAGGTATGGAATACTGGCTCAGTAGCCTTTGTGGATAGGAAGAGTCAACATTGTCAAGCTGTCAGTACTTTCCAACCTAATTTATATACTCAATGCAATCTCAGTAAGTTCCTAGCAAGTTAATTTGTGGATCTCAACAAATGTATTCTATGGAAAGGTAAAAGACCCAGAATAGCCAACTCAATATGGAAAGAGAAGAACAATGTTGCAAGACTGCACTACCCATCTTCAAAATAAATAACTTGCTCAAGACTGACCATCAAGCTACAGTAATGAAAACAGTATGGTATTGGTGAAGGAATAGTTGAGTAGACCAACAGCAAAGAATAGAAAGACCAGAAATAGACCCATAAAAAATAGTCAACTGATCTTTGACAAATGGGTAAGGACAACACAACAGAGCAAAAATAGTCTTTTCAACAGATGGCGCAAGAACAGTTAGACATCTACGTGGAAAAATTGAACCTAAACACAGATCTTACATCCTTTATAAAAATTAACTCAAAATGTATCATAAACCTAAATGTAAAATGCAAAACTATAAAACGCCTAGAAGATACTATAAGAGAAGAGCTGAAGGAATTCTGGTATGATAACATCTCAGATACAACACAAAGGCATCAACTATGGGAAAAAAAAACCACTGATAAGCTGGACTTTATTAAAATTAAAAACCTGTTCTCTGTGAAAGGTAACGGCATGAGAATAAGAAGACAAGTCACAAACTGGGAGAAAGTATACACAAAAGACACGCCCGATGAAACACTGTTACCTAAAATATAAAAAGAACTCAAGAACTCAACAATAAGGTAATCAACAACCCAATTAAGAAATAGAAAGCACCTGAACAGATACTCATCCAAAGAAATATTCAGATGGCAATTTAGCATTCGCAAAGATGTTCAACATCCTATGTCATCAGGGATTGCAAATTTTTTTTAAAAAAGTGAGCTATCACTGTGCACTTATTACAACAGATGCTGGTGTGGCTGTGGAACAATAAGAATGAATTAAAGACTTAGGTCCACACAAATCTGCACCCGGCATTTATAGCAGCTTTCTGCATAATTGTCAAAACTTGGAAGTAGCCAAGATGACACTGAAGTGCACTTTGGTGGGTGAATGGATAAAGAAACTGGCCCATCCAGACAATGGAATGTTACCAGTGGTAAAATGAAATGAGCCATCAAGCCAAGAAAAGATGTGAAGGAAACATACATGCCTATTACTAAGTGGCAGAAGCCAATGTGAAATGGTACCTAGTATATGATATGCGACATTCTGATAAAGATAAAACTTCAGAGAGGGTAAAAAGTTCAATGGTTGCCAGGGTTTGGTGGGGGGAAGGGGGGGTGAATCAACAGAGCACAGAGGATTTGGGGGACTGTAACACTATTCTGTATGATACTACAATGGTGGACGAGTGTTGCATACATTTGTCCAAACTCCTAGGATGTACCAAGAGTGAACCCTAATGTAAACTATGAACTCTGGATGATTATGATGTGTCAATATGGGTACATCAATTGTAATAAGTGTACCACTGTGGTGCAGGATATGGATTATCAGGCAGTTTGTGCATGTATGGGACCAAGAAGTATGAGGAAACTCTCTGTACTTTTTCGTCAGTTTGACTGTGAACCTAAAAGTGCTTTTAAAAATACAGTTTAGGGGGCGCCTGGGTGGCGCAGTCGGTTAAGCGTCCGACTTCAGCCAGGTCACGATCTCGCGGTCCGGGAGTTCGAGCCCCGCGTCAGGCTCTGGGCTGACGGCTCAGAGCCTGGAGCCTGTTTCCGATTCTGTGTCTCCCTCTCTCTCTGCCCCTCCCCCGTTCATGCTCTGTCTCTCTCTGTCCCAAAAATAAATAAACGCTGAAAAAAAAATTAAAAAAAAAATACAGTTTAGTAATTTTTTTATTAAAAGTTGTTATAGACCATACACATTTGGCAGTTCATTTCCATAGGAAAAGAATATGCATGGCACTCAAAACCCTGCTTCTGTAGATTTGTTCTTTAGTTCACTCAACAATATTTTCTTTGGGTGACAAATCTTTTCATACAGTAAGCTGAAATTCCTCTGACTTAAGAGAAACAATTATCAACGGACTCTTTCCCCTGTATTATTTCCACATTAGGGTGATGATTGAGTATCTAGGAGAATCCCAAAATTCCCTGAAGTAGATGCTAAGCAACACAAGAATGATGTGAATAAAATCTCAGGTCTCTGTTGCAGTAAATCACGTTAAAGAATAGCTCAAATCATAACATGATGTGAGGACATTTTAAAAAGTTTTAAACAGTAGCCTAAGTCTGACCTGACCCTCTTATATTTTATGCTCCTCTCCACTCACTTTAAGTATGTGTTTATGAGTTAGTTGTTGTCTCTGTCACTTTGGGTTGCTGTAACAAATTACCATAGACTAGGTGACCTTTAAGCAACAAAAATTTATTTCTCACAGTTCCAGTGGCTGGAAATCCTCTGAGATCAGAGTGCCGGCCAGTCTGGTCAAGTTCTGGTGAGGACCCTGTTCCAGGTTGCAGAACAACTTCTTGTATCTGAACATGGCAGAGAGCAGAGGGGAGGCAGGCTTTCTCCTGGGCACTAATCTCATTCGTGAAGACCCCATCCTCATGACCTCATCTAATCCTAATTACCTTCCACAGTTCCCACTTCCTAATACCATCACCTTATTGGGTAGCATCACAACATATGAATTTGGTGGAAACACAAACATTCAGTCCATAACACTCTTCAAAAAGTAACCATCTTGCTTGCCATTGTTTTCATCCAATGTGTATTCCAGATTTGCGGAATTTTATTTTTATTGTTCTTGTTTTCCTCTTTTGTTTTAAGCTTGCATTGTTAAATAAATCAGTAAAAGGCACAAAAGTATCTCATACCCTCATGTGGGAAATGGGAATTAATAGAGAAATATATTAAGGAAGCTTCAAAAAAGTTTTCACAATATCAAGAATACAAATACATTAAGGGAAATGAAATCCTACTACTATACCTGGAAGCAATAAGCTCTGACCTATACCAGAGAGCAGCTGCTTGTATTTCAAGGGGGAAAGGTGTCCTTTGATCTCTGTAGAAGGTATATCTTTGGACCTCAATAGGAATATATTTCAGCAGGAAGGTTCAAACAGGTTGTTGCTTATATTTGAATAGCAATTTATTTATCTTCCTTCAATTCACTGGATAGAACTATGGTTCTCAAGTTTTAATGTGCATTAGAATAGCCCAGAGGGTTTGTTAAAACCAGATTTCTAGTGCCCAAACAGATCCTGATTCAATCGGTCTAAGGGGCCTTGCTTTTCTAGCAAGTTTCCAGGGGATGCTGATAGTCCTGGTCAAAAGAACATATGTTGATAACCAGGGGTTTGATATACTGCTGGTTGAATGTACATGTATCCTCATAATGTACTAAATTGTTATTTTTGATGCCAACAGTGACCATCTTTCCCACTTTATATAAACAGCTCTTCAGATGTGAATTGATTTTTTTTAATGAGCTTGTCCCACAGGGTAGTAACTTTTGTACAAGAAGAAATATACCAGAGGAGCCCTGAATTTGAGGCAAAGAAGTTTGAGTCTCAGTTTTTTCACTTTTCTGTGTTCATTGGCTTGGAATGGTCAATTACTATCAGAGCTTCTCTTTCTTTTTATATAAGATGAGAATGATACCAGACTCCCAAAGCTGTTGTGAGTGTTAAATGGGATGAGGCATGTGAAAGTGTCTTGAAAACAGCAAAGTACTCTCTACATGTAACAGTTTATTATTATTGATCTTATTATTGATTTGAGAATGACTTCCCACCTTCAAAAATTCTGATATAGAAAAGACTCCTCATAGTGGGTGAGTTTTGTTGACTGACTACAGTAAACAATCAATGAATATTTATAGACTAATTGATAAAATAAGATAGACTAAGTGCTTGGAAGATATCTTACAATATAGAGATAGATTAAGAGAATTCTACTATTTACTTATAACAGCAGAGTAAGGGAAATTAACAGAATTCAATTGAGCAAGAATTTATTAAGTGCTTATTCTGTATTAGGTTCCATGATTAACCGTTCTCTGTTCATGTTTTAAGTTATTTCAAATATCAAACATCAAATGAGTTTCCCATTTGAGGCTCAATTGCCTCTTTGAAAACAGGCCCAACAGAACAGAGAATTTAACCCAGGTAACTCTGCTTTGAATTTGAATTTATTCAGTACAAATCTTCGTACATTGTCTAGTATAGTTAAATTTCTATCTCTAGCTTGGTGATCTAAACAAAGGATGTTAAGTGAAAAAAAAATAGCAGAGCAATATAAATTTATTATAATCTCATCCCTACATATTTTTAAAGTTCATTATACATGCATATATGGAGAAATGAAAAACAGGAATGATACGTAACAGTTAATGAAAATTACCTTGGAGGGGAAGAGTAGAGTGGAAATTTAACATTTTATTTTGTACACTTCTTATAGCAGTACTTATTTATTTAAGAATATTATACTGAGAACAATTACAAGTAAATGATTATTTATAATATATACATATATACATATACATATGCATATACATACACATATACATATATATATCACTACACCCACAGGGGGCTCCTGCTTAGAAAGCAGTATTTTCCCACTTGATGAGTTTGTATTTCCCTTCAAAAATATCAACCTGTAAATTAATCATTAGGCTTCCTGTCCTTGCTAAAATAGAATCCCAATCCAGTTCCTTTAACAGGTTATTTTTCCTTCAGCAATAGTTCACATGGTTCCTGTGCTTTGTGTCAAAATGTACCACTGCTGAGCACTGGGCTTTCCTTTGAGCGGTCAGTGAGAGTGATGTCTAATCAAGAACAACTTTCCCTGCAGGATTCCTTCCTGTAATTTACTTCCCACTGATTCTCAGGGAGGTGATCCCACAGTACAAACACATTCTCTGTTTAATCAGTTCCCTTGATTTCTTTCTGAAATCCATAAGAAGATAGCATTGCAATAACACCTTCTCTCTGGGGTGGCTTTAGAAACTTCCGGCATTTTGTCAACCCCGCACTAGGCACTATAGTTGGGTAGAGAAGAGCAGTGAAATAGAAAACACGGTTGACACTCTGTCTCTGTCTCCTAGAACATAAAGCCAGGAGAAAGGAGTGAGAGATCTAAGGAGACAAATCAGAATAGGGTGGAAGGCAGCTGTGAAAAGGAACAGAAGAATTAAGAAGGGTGAAGGAAAGGAAAAGCAAACGGATCACATTTTGTGGCAAGATTTTTTTTTTTAAGCTTGAGTGAGGATCAATGAACCTAACTTTGAAATTTAAATTATAATGTAAAATTGAAAACATGGCAAAAGTTTCTAAAGCCACCCTAGAGGTAAGATGTTAATTACCCAGAGAAAACTTAAATAGATCCTGCTTCCACGTTCCCTCATCCACCTCAGAAGTGCCTCCGCTAGTGATCGTAGTCTACCATCATGGTTTGTCTGAACATCAGTCCCTGCTCTGGACCACAGACTGTTCAACAGCAGAAATTCAGCTCTTTGTATCAGTTTTGCAACGATGGCTGTATTGCCCAGATTTCATAAATATATTGAGTAAATAAATGAGAACCTATGTTATTGTTTTTTTTTCTTGAAAAGTGAGTTCCTGAGGCAGTCTTATGCTGAAAGGTCTTCACAGTTCTTTTAGAAAAATCTTGGATGCTACTGCATCAGGCCCTGTATTTCTAAGTTGCTATTATTAAGAAGTCTGTATCTTCTATTCTGCTCACAATCTCCTTCATCCTTTTTCCTTTATGTGGAATCTCTAACATATCCCTCCCTATCTTTTCATTTTTCCTTAGATTGACTTCCAAACTCACCTTCTCACTCATAAAGTGTGCTTCTGAATTGTCAAGGCAATAAAACTTGTTGGTCCTTTTATTTCGCTTCTGCTTTACTTTAAACCAAAACAAAATGAAATTGAAGGAAACTTATCAAGGTAGCTGTTGAGAATGGAACTCTGAAAGAAGATTGCTGCCCACAGATTTTTTCTTCTGAGCCAGAGAAAATCACTATGATTTTGTTTTCCTTTTCTACACATTGATTGTCACTATGGCAAGTAAAAGGAAGAAGGCAAAGGCCATTTTAGGACAAACTGGGCAGTGTGCAGGTGATTTGGGGAACAGAAGAATGCCAGACCCACCCACCTGTAATAGAAGTAAAGAAACCAGAAGGTAGGAAGAGGCCAGAAGGAACAATGGAAGGCCATTCATTCCAGGCACGAGATCAGGCCTAATAAGCAGATGCCAGATGGAAGTCCAATTAATTCAGAATGGAATCTGGGGCAAGAAGAGAAAAGCTGTTAGAATAAATGAATTAATTTCAGATAGAATTATAATGCCACACAGATCCAAGTTGACAATCTCAATGTCAAACTGCAATCAATTGTCAAGCCTAAATCACACTTTGTGGAATTCTTTAGGGACAACCCCAAAGGGTTTTCCTGAATGCCTTTAGTTATCAGGATATGCACTACCCATTAGATAGCCACCGATCACTACCTTATGTTCCGGTTATTTTTCATGTGTGGTGTGTGATCTCTTCTTCTGGAATTATACGTTTCTTCCTTGAAATTATCTACATTGTTTATCTATCACATAATAAATATAAAATTACTGGGATAACAATTATCCTGATATGATCAGATCAGATGATAATATCAAAAGCCCTCATATGAATAATATTGTTAGGCCATCTCAAGTCAAGTTCAAAAGCGAAAGCCTCTATTCTCTAGTACCTTGTACACTGCACAAAACTGGTTAGAAATGGTGTCATGTCATTGGTACAGGGAAAGTGTTCATAATAAATATGTTGCCAATGAGCTCCAGACTCCGAAATCACTGTTTTTTTTTATTTTTTTTTTTAATTTTTTTTTTCAACGTTTATTTATTTTTGGGACAGAGAGAGACAGAGCATGAACGGGAGAGGGGCAGAGAGAGAGGGAGACACAGAACCAGAAACAGGCTCCAGGCTCTGAGCCATCAGCCCAGAGCCCGACGCGGGGCTCGAACTCACGGACCGCGAGATCGTGACCTGGCTGAAGTCAGACGCTTAACCGACTGCGCCACCCAGGCGCCCCCGAAATCACTGTTTTAATTTCCTTCACATACTTCACACTGTTTGAAATTGTTGTGTTCTCTTTTTAACTGCCTCCTCCTCCCCACTCCCCCCACCACTGAACTATAAGCTCTGTATGTGAAAGGCACATGTCTGTCTTGCTCACTGCCAAATCTTCAGGGCCTAGACAAGTAGCACTTAATAGGTGTTCAATAAATATCTATTAGATTGAAAAAGTGTTGTTGATTCTGACCATACAATAGGAATTTCCATAATTCCAAGGTCTTGAAATTATGACCCTAGTAGAAGAAATTAGGCAAAGGCCTGATTGATACAAAAAGATATTAAATAATGTAAAAGTAAATAAGCCATAGACCCATAAACAAAAAGCAGAAATACTTTTAGGAAGAGCATAATACAACTGCTCAAAAGCTAATGTGATGAGTCTGGCTCATATTTACCCAGTGTTTTATGCCTACCACCATGGATATTCAAAACTGTCTTTACAATTAGGTTATATATTTAATTGCGTTACTTCCACAATTATCCATAATAGAGCATTTGTCTTGCCCTTTGAAGTCCATCCTTCTGTGTTATCTTCTTGACTGGTGTTCATTATAGAAGCAACTCACAAAGGACAATACACTCACACACTGGTCTCTACTCCCTACTGAACATCAAGAGTAAAAGTATGTCAGTGGGACCACACTGGAGATCAATTTGGTACCATTAATATAGATAGAGGAAATCACGTCCCAAGCATTGGGAAAACCAACTTGTGCACGAGGAGGCATATATCAGAAAGTCTTTGCAGCCTTGCCAATAAAAGCAAAAAAATGAGAAACAACCTAAAGTTTCATTAACTTGAAAATGGATGAATACACTGTGATACAGTCACACAGGGGAATATTTCATAGCAGTGAAAACAAATTAATTACAGCTATATCTATTAACAAGGATGAACCTAAAAACACAATGTTAAGTAGGAAAAAATATAACATGCTTTAGAAAACATAGGAAATCTTATCTATCAATTTCTTGGAAGAGAGGAATCTTCAATGAGCTAGGCTGTCATTTATCAAATGGGGATTTGCCCAAAGGTACCATAGTTTTACTTAAAACAACTAAACAAACAACAACAACAAAACCCTCCCAGGAATTGTTACTCACACTAACTCTCTCCACTGATCTGTTTACTCTTGTTTTCAATTAGGGAACAGAAAACTAGGCATCCTTTCATTATAGAGTTTTTGTTTTTTTTTTTTCCTAAAGCAAGGTAAGAACAGAGAGAAAGAGTGAAACAGAGAGTGAAAGGCAGAGAGGTTAAGAATAGAAGGGTCCAATGAGAATGAAGTCAGTCATTGAGAAAATGTTGATAATCATATTTGTTAAAGAGAACACAGAAGCTTTGAATCTGCAGATTCCTGGGTGATCGCTCAACTCTGCACTTCCCTCTGCTTTATCCTAAAATAGCACTAAAAGATACGAAGTAGTTCCGATGAGTTGATTAACTACCATTAATGTTCTTGTTAATTGACTATTTAGATGTGACACTTTATTTGAAAAGGGAAAGACAACCTCTTTTTGGAACAAAGGACTCTTTTTCAGAATTTTCAATGTTTTTAAAATAAATACATAGAATTTGAATAATTTAAGACCGTCAGTGTTAGTCCTTGAAAAACTTAAAAACATAAGTAAAAACGCTTGTGGATAGCCTACAGTTACCCCTTAAGTGGGATTACTAATTATTGAATTGTCTGTACTAGATTAGTTATTTTGAGTTGTTTTGACTCAATTGTGCAGCCTCATTCTCAGTGGTGATATTTAGTTCCCTTTAAACTCTATTTTACAATCATCTTGCTTCAATTTCATGAAGTACAGATTTATCCCAAGCCATTTGGAGGACATTTGCACGCACTCAGTTCCCTAATGCAGCAGTCCCCCTGTCACCTGGCTCATTTTACTACAAAGAAACAGATGTGACAGAAAAGGTGATGGGGGTTGGGGGAAGGCAGGGCAATTGACTCTTTTTATTTTATTTTATTGTCTATTTACTTGTTTATTTCTAAAAGTTTATTTTTTTGAGGGGGGGCATGAGTGGGGGAGGGGCAGAGAGGAAGGAGATAGAGAATCCCAAGCAGTCTCTACGCTGTGAGCCCCATGAGGGGCTCTATCTCACAAACTGTGAGATCATGATCTGAGCTGAAATCAAGAGTCAGACACTTAACTGACTGAGCCACCCAGGTGCCTCAATTGACTCTTTTTAAATATCATATTTTACATGGAAGGTAGCACACTTGATTTTTGCAATAATATAGAGGGGTATATTTATAATACCACCATAACATTTATGTCTGGGAATGACATGTCAGCAAGTTAAACAGCTCCTCCAAACTATGTCCTCATTGTAGAAAGTGAGAGGCCTCAGGGCACCTGGGTGGCTCAGTTGGTTGAGCATCAGACGTCAGCTGGGGTCATGATCTCATAGTTCATGAGTTTGAGACCCACAACAGGCTCTGTGCTGACAGCTCAGAGCCTGGAGCCTGCTTTGGATTCCATATCTCCCTCTCTCTCTCTGCCCCTCCCCACTTGCACTCTGTCAATCTCTCTCAAAAACAAATAAACATTTTAAAAAATTTTTTTAAAAAGAAGAAGAAAATGAGAGGCCTCTAGAAGCTAATCTCTTAAACCAGCTGTCATTGAAATGGGGCCTCGTTGATGGATGATATTTTGAACAGTTCGAAAATGTGAGGTATGGCCAACTTTGTAGAAACAGCTGATTCCACTACTAGAAAAGTCCTACAGCCCTAAAAGTCTTCCTCGCATCAAGCTTCAACCTGTTTCACTGTGGTTTACAGCCTTTATTTTCTATCTGCTCTTGGAAACAATCTAGTTCCAAACTCTTACTTCTAAGGGCTTGATAACCCCCAAACTAATTCAAGACAACTTTCTTTTCTTTCTCTAATCTTTCTTACTTTTGGGTATTTATGGTTAAATTTTGTCAACAACTCCTCCTGGGACACATTATACAGAACCCCCATTACCTTGACTGCCACTCTTTAGACCACTTTTGTCTAACTTTCAGATAGTGGTTAAAATTCTTTTTTTTTTTTTTTTTTTTTAATTTGTTGTCAAGTTAGCTAACAGTGTAGTCTTGGCTTCAGGAGTAGAGTCCTATGATTTATCACTTACATACAACACCCAGTACTCACCCCCCCAAGTGCCCTCCTCAATGCCTATCACCCATTTTCTCTGCCCCCCCAGCCCCCCACCTCCATCAACCTTCAGTTTGTTCCCTGTATTAAGAGTCTTTTATGGGGGTGCCTGGGTGGCTCAGTCGGTTGAGCATCTGACTTCGGCTCAGGTCACGATCTCGCGGTCCGTGAGTTCGAGCCCCGCGTCAGGCTCTGGGCTGATGGCTCAGAGCCTGGAGCCTACTTCCGATTCTGCGTTTCCCTCTCTCTCTGCCCCTCCCCCGTTCATGCTCTGTCTCTCTCTGTCCCAAAAATAAATGTTAAAAAAAAAAAGAGTCTTTTATGGTTTGCCTACCTCTCTGTTTGTATATTATTTTTCCTTCCCTTCCCCTATGGTCATCTGTTAAGTTTCTCAAATCCCATATATGAGTGAAATCGTATGGTTTTTGTCTTTCCCTGACTGACTTATCTCAGCATAATACCCTCCAGTTCCATCCACGTTGTTGCAAATGGCAAGATTTCATTCTTTTTCATCACTGAGAGCATTCCATTGTGTATATATAAATAGTGCTTACAAATTCTTAAGTTTTAGAGTCAGAGAGAGCCTGGGTAGCTCAGTCTGTTAAGCATTCGACTTCTGCTCAGGTCATGATCTCACAGTTCATGGGTTTGAGCCCCGCAGTGAGCTCTGTGCTAACGGCTCAGAACCTGGAGCCTGCTTTGGATTCTGTGTCTCCCTCTCTCTTTGCCCCTCCCCTGCTCACACTCTGTCTCTCTCTCAAAAATAAATAAACATTAAAAAAATTAAAAAAAAACCCTCAGCCTCACTGCATTTTACCTATGTTACTCCACAAGATAATGTTGGTTGCACTAGTCCTCCTTCATTGAACTTCCTCTTCCAATTACTAGTAGCAACCCTAGTTTCCCCTGCCAGAAGCATCTTTGGATTTTAGAAGCCAGCTTTGTCCAGAGTAGAAAGTATCTAGGAATTTACATTCCCCCGGGGGGAAGCCTCCATAAATTACTGCGCAGTGAGGAGGTATGAAGGATTGAGTTCCCTTGCTTCAGATTTGGGTAACATTGAGGCTCACCTCACATGCCAGAGCTACCCTGTGCTCATAGGCTAAAGTCACCCTCTGAGACCTTGTCAAGTGTCTTCCTTACTGGCTCTTTCCCCTTCCCTGCTCTGCTTCTCCCACTTTCATATTCGTTTCTCCTGGAAGTACTTTCGTAGTAAACCATTACCCTAGAATCCTCACCTCTGGTTCTTCTCCAGGGAAGTGTGGCTGAAGATGAGAAATTATTGTAACCTCTTAACTCAATTTCTGTCATTGAAAGTGGGATCAGGGGCGCCTGGGTGGCGCAGTCGGTTAAGCGTCCGACTTCAGCCAGGTCACGATCTCGCGGTCCGTGTGTTCGAGCCCCGCGTCAGGCTCTGGGCTGATGGCTCGGAGCCTGGAGCCTGTTTCCGATTCTGTGTCTCCCTCTCTCTCTGCCCCTCCCCCGTTCATGCTCTGTCTCTCTCTGTCCCAAAAATAAATAAACGTTGAAAAAAAATTAAAAAAAAAAAAAAGAAAGAAAGTGGGATCAAAATTGTACCTGCTTCTAGAATTAATGTAGGGTTCAAATGAAAAAAAAATGCACATAGCATGCTATCCTTCCTGACATGATGTAAATGCTCACTGAAAGGTAACCTACTGTCAGACTCTCTGGGCCAAAAATTGAATGTGACATTCAAGATGCAAAAAATTCAGGATAATAGTTAATCCAATTTTTACTAATGAAGCCTAAGAATGCGGTTTTCCCTGAGAGGGGATGACATTGATGGCTACCATGGAATTAGAGCTCACTGCAAAGCTCACCACTCGGGACTTGTGCACGGCGCCCAGAAACCGTTCAGCAGCTTTTGCTGCTTTTTGTTACTCTTGGCACTGGTTGGCAGTGAGACAGAAAGCCCAGATTACCAGTAGCATTATTTTGATGTCCTCTCTGGGGCACCCAGAGGAAGAATGTTTCCAATATAAACAAAGCAATTTAAAATCTCGAATATTTGTCCCAAATATTCATTTCAAAGAGCTCTCCAAAAGATTAAATGTGATATAAATCTATATGCCAAAAAAGTATAGAAAAGCGGGGGTTTTCTGGTGTTTGTTTGGCACATCAGACCGCATATTTGAGAGGTATAACATTGTGTGACCAATTATGAGATGAGATTGGTATTCGAGGGTTGCATTCACCCAGCTGCAGAGATTAATCGGGGTTATATGTGCAGCTGAAGGAAGCTGGGCAACAGTTTTAATTAATTGGCAATTTTGAGCCTCTCATGCTAAAGCTACCTTAATGATGGGTAAAGAAATGATATGGGAAGGCAACACAATTGGAAACATGCAGATTTCCAACTCTGAGCTTTTAAGCAGCAACCTACCATTCAAGTAGTGATTATATGCTAAATATTTTCCACTTATAGAAATCTTAAATAAATAAAAATCAACTAAGAATTTTGAGTTCGCTAAAAGCTTTTTGGCTTCTAAAAAAATAATTAACTGGATTCTAACATTGTTTGCACTTGAGTAACAACTACAACTGTTCTATTTGTTTGTGTAATATACCTACCATGATTGCCAAAACGGAAATAGTGCTTTATGATTTATAAAGTTCTAGTATACATTATCTCATTTAACCCTCAAATCAAAGAGTCGAGAAAAATATTGTTACCATCAACCCTAATTAGAGAAAAAGAAAATAAAGTCTTGACTGTTTTCAGTGGTGATGTGAATCTATGGACCCAGATCTCCTTGTGCCAAATTGCATCGTGGGCTTACCTCACAACAATGTATCTAATAATCTTGCTTTTTTTTCTAACCTAGAAAAAGAGATTCTGTTATATCATGACCCAAATGAACTCCTTTGTAATGTTTACCCCAGTTCAATTCCTATTTTTAGTGGTAAAAAATAATCATCTTTCCTTCAATCCTGACCCAACTGGAGTCCCAGGTTCTACCTTTCTTCTCCTGTTAGATGTTGAAGTCATGTCACTATCACACTCACATTCTTGACAAGCAAAGCTTAATTTTTGCTTGGTAATATGTTTCCTAGATAAATAAATGAGTTTGCCTGGGAATGCACAAGAGAATTATCATGCATGACTATTGCTGGGGAAGAGTTTACAATCTTGCTGAACTTAGAAAAAAATATATATATATATACACACACAGAGACATAGAGAGCAAGAAAGTGCAAATCTAAATAATGTTGGAGACAGGTTTAATGAGGCTTGCATCCACAGAGAGCTGCAGTGTTAGAGAAGGGTCCGGAAAGCTGCAGCTGATGACATAGCTGTGTAGCCAGCCCTGATGGCGTTACCAGCTTTGTACTCACAGGCTCAGTGTTGCTTTCATTCCCAGCAGCCAGCACTCAGGTGTCTTTGTCAGAGGAAAGTTGGGAATACTTGTGCCTTTTTGTCCCTCCCTCTAACCAGGGACGTCACAACACTGTCTCCAGAGCTCCCTTGTGAGGCTGAGCCCAAGTGAGCCTCTGTGGGACTTCACATGGTGCCCATGCTTGCTCACTTCTCCTCCTGGATTGTACTTCCTCCTCCCCTACCTACTTTTCCCTGAACCACTGTAATAAATACATCACTTTCACACGAATCCTCTTTTCTGGGTTTGCTTTTAGAAAGCTCAATCTAAGGCAGAGAAGTCTGAAACTTATCTGGGCCTTAAGTATGCTTCAGATTTGAGTGGGATGTTGAAAGTTTTGTCCCAGGGAGAGAGAATGTTGTGAGCAAAGGCATGGGAGGTACAAAATTGTTTATGTAGGTGTCGGGGATGGGGGGAGGCTTTCTGATAGCTAACTGTGGGTGGGATAAAGCCAAGGGGCATAATTTTGGCTAGGTAGGATAATAGGGCAGAATAAGATCAAGTAGGTCCTAAAGGGGTAAAAAAAACCACAGAAATTTGAACTTCATAAGTGGGAAGCCATTCTGAGTCCTAAATAGGAGAAGAACATGAGGAAAGCAGGCTTTTCGAATTGCATTTTTAAAAACATAGTTACAGATCCCCAGTTTCTGAGGGTGCTATGTGAAAATAAAAAGGTTCTCTGGTCAAATAACCTTTGAAAACATCTTCTACTTCTAGCACATTGATGATTACCAAATCACCATAAGCCTAGGAAAGCTGGGGTCAAGGATTAGTTTTGGATTTAAAAAAGAATAATCTTTCCCAGATTGAGGGCTACACTCTAGTGTAGTGCTTTTCAAAGGATGAGCCACTGCTGGTAAAGAATCCTGTTGTGCTTTACCAAGCGTTCCTAAACGCTCGCCCACTGAACACTGTGGGGGAGTCATTCTCACTATTACAGTGTAGGACTGGTTTTCCTGTAAACCTACTTTAGGGAATGCTGTTTTAGGAAGCTCAGTGAAAGCAGGAGAGACTGGATGGAGGCCAAGAGCGTTGTTACGGGCAAGACTAGACACGTGGCCAGAGAAATGGAAAGTAAAGTAAGAATTGGAGACCATCTAAAAAAGTCATTGAATAGTGTGGATGGGGAGGTGGGAAGATTAAACAAACTTGAATTTTCCAGCCCCACCAATGGATCAGTCTTGCAGAACACATTCTCTCAGATTTCTGAGCTAGCTAACGGAAATATAGGTATCTCTAATAGAGGTACCAAATGGCTGATATCTAATGGAAAATAGGAAATTGGACAGCACCCTGAAGTGAAAACAATTTTTTTAATTAAAAATTAAATGATTCAGTCCAACTGGCTATATTATCCAGCATCGTTTTAGCAATATTAAAAGGTAGTTTTATTGAATTTAAGCATTGAACCTTGACAAAATTGTTAAAAGCTTGTCTGTAGTTTCAGTTGTAAGCTCAAGTAACAAAAATAAGTTTTGATATCATTTTCTGGATAGGCTTGGCAGGGTTTTTTTCAAATGCTGATGAGCCAATGAAACAGCCACACATTCAATTAAAATGCAGATTTCAATCTCATGGGTCTAAGTAAGGTCTGAGATTTTGCATTTCCAACAAGATTCCAGGTTATGCAAGGTTGTGGTCCAAGGAACACACTCTGAGGGGCCAGAGGATCAAAGATAAAGTCCAAGGTATAATATAAATGCAGAGACTCTAAATTAGAATTACAACAGAGGGGCACCTGAGTGGCTCAGTGGGTTAAGCGCCCCACTCTTGGTTTCAGCTCAGGTCACATCTCAACATTCATGAAAGCAAACCCCACTTTGGGGCTCTGCACTGACAGTGTGGACAAGAGAAGTTAGAGTTAGAGAAGAGTTAGAGAAGGATGAATGATAGGGAGAAAAGATGTGGATAAAGGAAATTTAAATGAGATGTAAATACTGTGGGAAGCTCAAGGGAAGATTAGTGGTATACTTTCAGAATGAGAGTTTGGTACAAGTGGGAGGTTCCCATGGCTAATTTACAAGTTATACCGGGAAAGGGAACATTTTATCAAGATATATTTTTAACTTTTTTTTTTCATTCTGAGTTCTTTTAACTGTTAATTTTATACATGCTGTGGGCTGAGAAATATGAATTTCCTTTTAATAGCAATGTTACCTAAAGCCAACCACACCAATTTTTAACAGAATCTTTCTGCTCTATTGTATTTTGTTATTTCAATAAACTTTATTCTCTGAGGAAGTTTCCAACTTCCTTCATTTTTGTATGTCAGTACCCTCTTGATTCTAAAAGCATGAGCCAATGTCGAAGAAAAAAGAGAATGAACATTCTTGTAATCATTTGTATTCAGAACACGATGGCAAAAGAGAAATGGTTTTCATTGTTTTTCAGATGTATCTTTGTTACTCTGTGGAAACAAAAGCAAGGGGATTTAAATAATAAACCTCCTGGTGGTTCCTGAAATAGCAAGGATGAAAATATAAGCTCTACCCTTTTGTTCTTCATAAGATGGTCCTAGTGGCCATACCTGAATATTTTAACTCAGAGGTCCACCTTAAAATTAATAAGGGAGTAATAAAAAGAAAGGCTCATTTTTAAATCCTCATGTCATTACAGGATGTTATACATAAAACAAGTTCTCGTTTTACTTTTAAAATATGACTCTACCTTTATTAGATATGCAATGTATTTTTCAAGATTTATAGGTAAACTTTGTATTATATTATTAGCCAGCCATGGCTTCCTCTATGGATTAAAGAATTAAAATGTTAATGGGAAATTCATGGCTCAGGAATTAGAAAGCTTCCTTTTTCCTCTGAATGACTAAGTATATATTTGGCTCTTTTCAATATCATGACCCAGAAAATTCATTAGATTTACATTAGCAAAGTGAGCAGTGTATATTAATTTTCTCAGTCTAGAAAAAAGGTAAGAAAACTAACAACTCTTGAGAGTCTCTAATGTCCCAAGTGCTATTGAAGGTGCTCTCATTTAGTTATCTCATAAAACAGCTGAAATGTAGGTGTCTAAATTAAAGATAGAGAAGTATAGACTATCTCCAAATAAGCAGTGTAAAACCACTGATAGAAAATCCTAGTTCAAGGAATGTAATTTATTCTGACAGTAAATAATTACTGTGCTCATCACAGGCAACTTGACAATTAGAGATCCAAGATACTGAAAAGGAAGTCCACACACAATGGGGGTCCACCATATACCCCCTTCTAAGACTAGATCATTGACAATGGATCTGAGAATTTGGAGTTAAATGAAACCCTCACTTTCCTCTCAGAGCCTCCTGAATTTTATGCTTGTATTTCTTATATCCAATGGCAAAAGAAGACGACACAGGACTCTGCCTTAGCTGGAATGTTTCGTTAACACTTGACTTGAGTTTGCAAACCCAGGTATTAATAAACAGTTCACGTGAGAACAGGTCAATCTGTAAGAATTGAGTTAATAAAGGAATTAATTAATACCTATGGAAAAATTTTAAAGTAGAGAAAGCTACCCAACTATTATGAAAATACATGGAAAATTGGACATGAGAGTACTTGAACAAAAATAAAACAAAGCAAATAAAAACAAATAATTTAAAAATTGTATCTGGAATTTTAGGAGTCAAAAATTTGATGGCCAAAGAATCAATTCACACATATTTTTCCTGTTGCTTTCCATCGGGAATCATTACTATAACAAAAAAAAATAGGGGAATTTTCAGACGGAATCCCTTCACATTGTTTTACTTTAGTCTTGAGCACTTATAGTTTTGTTTTGTCTGGTTTATTAACAAATTTACATTGAAATGGTTAAATTATTTTTAGGTTTTACCAGACATATGCACGCCAAAATGAGTTCAAAGTTTTTCATAATATGTTGTTTGTTGTAGCTATATATGGGAGAGAAGAAAATATTTGTACTTACATTAAAATTTTCCCTTTTATGATTAGATTTTAAAATTTCTTTAAACTGCCTCTTAATTTGTGAATTATTCTTTTTTTTTTTTTTAATTTTTTTTTTTTTCTTTTCAACGTTTATTTAGTTTTGGGACAGAGAGAGACAGAGCATGAACGGGGGAGGGGCAGAGAGAGAGGGAGACACAGAATCGGAAACAGGCTCCAGGCTCTGAGCCATCAGCCCAGAGCCCGACGCGGGGCTCGAACTCACGGACCGCGAGATCGTGACCTGGCTGAAGTCGGACGCTTAACCGACTGCGCCACCCAGGCGCCCCATAATTTGTGAATTATTCTTATTCTGTGAAACATTACCTTATCCTCCACTAAATTTTTGTTGTTGTTGTTTCATTTAAAGTTTATTTACTTATTTTGAGAGGAGGGGATGGGCAGAGAGAAGGAGAGGTAGAGTCACAGCACAGAGCCTGGCGTGGGGTTTGATCACATGAACCGTGAGATCATGACCTGAGCTGAAATCAAGGGTCAGATGCTTTAGTCACTGAGCCACCCAGGCACCCCTGGTCTCACTTTAATTGCTACAGTTACCTTTATTTCAGATACAAAATTTCAAACTACGGTCAAAATTTGTTTCATGAAAGATGATATTTTCCAGCAATTCCAGAAAATACATTGAGATTTTGGGTGTATACACCCAAAAAAGCCCAACGTCCATAATTTTACATGTGATTAGGAAAAAGAAGGGCTGAAATAATACTACGGGAGTGTCACCAATGTACCACAGGAGATCCTGGGAAGCACCTGACGTCTATAATCTCATTTAATCCTCATTACAACACCATAAGGTGGAGTCTATTATTATTTCAAGGAACCAATGATAAGAATTATTTTAGTTCACTTCTAAGAACAATATGTTCCTATAAACATTATACATTTTTATGTAAGAAAAAAAGCAACTTACAAAAGTGCAAAGAACAAGGCAAAATATCTCCAAGATCTCATTACACAGGGAAGAAGAAAAGGTATTAGTATTTGCTGAAAAAGATTTCAGATGTGTCTTTTTGCATGTGTATGAAAAGGATATTGCTATACATTATGGCCACACAGATTAACAGACAAGCAATAAAATGACAGATGAATAGATAATATAGATTAACATACAGAATGCTGATAAATAACAGATAGAACTCCAGCTGATAGGGGGCGGGGGGTGCCTGGGTGGCTCAGCCGGTTGGACATCCAACTTTGGCTCAGGTCATGGTCTCCTCCTAGTTCGTGAGCCAGAGGCCCACGACGCGGCTCTGGGCTGACAGCTCACAGCCCGGAGCCTGCTTCATATTCTGTATCTCCCTCTCTCTCTGCCACTCCCCTGTTCATGCTCTGTCTCTCTCAAAAATAAATAAACATTAAAAAAAAAATCCAGCCAGTGGTTTGAAAAATAATGTATTCTACTTTCTTCTCTTTTCATATACATAATCAACCAAAGGCATTCGTGTATGATAGAGGTGGTGAGATTAGGATGCCCCCAAAAAGTGCAAAGAAAAAGGAAGAGTTATTATTCAATACCTGATATTCACAACAGGATTTTAAGAAGAATGTAGGCTTGAAAGTCATACATCATGAAAGGGAAGAAGACTGTTACACGTTTTCTTTTATCTTCCCTTTAGACCATCAAGAGCCAGTCTTGGAGACGTAGCGCATAAAGTCTCTGGAATGTGACTTCCAGACAGGGAGAAGTCTTAGGCCATCCGCATGTTGCCGCCTCCAGCGGTGGAATCTCACTTGGCCTCTGCAACAGGATAAACCATGGGCTCTTGCTGGGTGCCTCCGTGGGGTCAGGGGGCCAGGCCCCTCGTGGTACAGACAAGTGCTCGTGGCGCCCCCGCCCGGCCGCGGTGCAGGCCCGATTCACGCACCAGTCTGCCCACCGCCGTGCGGAGGCCTGGTCCGCCTGCAGGAGCTGTGCCAGCTGGGAGTTCTTCACTAGAAGCTGGATGCTGACAAATATGAGAATGATCCAGAATTAGAAAAGATCCGAAAAGACAGAAACTACTCCTGGGACGACGTAACAACCATATGCAAAGACAAATGACCTCATCATGAAGAAAAGATGTTCTGTGAGGAGTATCTGCACCTGATGAGATCCTCTATGTACATCTTGGGCAGCAGTGGGTACCTTGATATGAGAGACGGAGAAGACAGGTGGGTCCGCGTTTTCCTGGAACAGGGAGACGTGAGAACTCTTCCTGCAGGGATTCATCACCACTTCACGCTGGAGGAAAAGAACTATGTGAAAGCCGTGCGGCTGTTTGGGGGGGAACCGGCGTGGACCGGTTACAACCGGTCAGCTGACCATTTTGAGACTTGGGGGCGGTACATACAAGTTTTGGCGCTGATGGGGGGGGGGCGCTCCTGGGGCCTAGCTCACCCCCATCCTTGTGAATGTCCTGAACACGATCATAGCAGAGAACCTGTCCTTTCACCTTGCTTTTATATTGTAGACTTGGGGCTGGGAGGGCTTTGCTTTGCAAGGGTGTTCGATCAGAGAGTGTTTTAATGAAAGGAGCCGTATTCTAAAAGTGATTTTTACACGGAAGCCACTGTGGGAATGCGGACAAATCACATTCGTTTTACATATTTCAAGGTCAGAGGTCTGTGGCCCTGTGTTAGCACATGCATTCGATTTTTAACCCGAATGAGAGTCATCTCTCCGAATGTACGTGCCAAGCTGCTCCATCAGGACCTGGTTCTTCAAGTGCAAGCAGATGTCAGTCAATGCCATGCCTGCCTTGTAGTAAGGTCTCGTGGTAGGTGACAGGCCTGGCCAGACAGAAGACACTTTTCTCCCAGAACTGGGTGGGGAATGCCGTAGGGGGGAGCTTTCATATCAGTGGTGGTTACTTGGAGTTTGGAGTTGCTTATGACACTTTCTTGCTCAAAATAAAGTAGCAGCCTTAATTTTATCCTCTGGCCTTGGAGTCCTTATATTCAGGTACATTTTGGTTCATTAAAATCACCCTTTTTAGATCCTTAAAAAACGGGGGGTGGGGGAGGGGTAAAAGATCCTTAACTATTTCACAAGTTTACAATTGCAATTACCTGACATGTACAAAGTTTTTTTTTCCTCCTTGGAAATTGTTTTCATTTTTATTATCATGTATATTTTACCCCATAGTTTTACATAACCATGATATCTTTTAAAGTTTCTGTGTTTATATTATAAGACCTGTATTATAACTTACTCTTCTTACTAGTTAACAAAGCACACAAAGTAATTCACATAATAATGCTGGTTGCTCGGTTAATAACGCTTTGGGTCAATATAGAACTTTTATCTTTTTAAAACCTTTATGAATGCTTTTCCACAAAAATCTTTAACTACAAATGTAACAAATTTAAAACAAAATGAAATTCCCATCTAATGGAGAGAAAAAAATTGAGTCACAAATAGTGACTCATCCTGCTGGTGGCTGGTTGGCAGCTAGGAACAAATTAGATCAGTTTTCCAAATCCCCAGCCCAGTATTATTTTCATTAAACATCCCTTTGAAGTTATCTCTGAACAAGTTTCTTCGCTTTAGGATCAAGGTAAAAAAAAGATTAAGCTATCTCCTCATGGCAAGATCTGTCCGAGCCAGTTTGGTCCTCCAGTTGTTGTGGTAAGTAAGCTCTTCAGTGAAGACATTGAAAGACTGTATATGACCAGCATTTCCAAACGAGATTCTGAACCACTTGTATTTTGTTCCTCCTTCTGATCGTCATCCATGGTAAATCTTGCCCATTCTTTCATTTTCTTCTGTCCAAGCCCCCAAACTGATACACGGAACTGACCTGGAAATACAAGGACATTTTCTGGTTACTGTGGCTTTGGGATAATCTATTCTCTGCCAACTTGGTCATTGCTCAGACAGTCAGTCCATCATAATTTTGTCCAATCCACTAATAAAAACTGGACATCAAAGAAAATCAACGTATTTGTATATTTTTAAGTGAGTAAGGAAATCCTTTTTAAAAGATTCTTTCTGAGCCAACAATTAAAATGCTAAACAGTGCATAGATGTGGGAGATTAGATATGAAGAAACAGCTTGGGAGTTCATAAGCCTTAATTACACCAGACACGGATGCACTTCATACTTAAAACAAGGATGTTGTTTCTAAAGCTTCTCTTCTTTTAGTTTGTCTATAAAATTAAAAAGAAAAATGAGAAAAATGGAAGAAGCTCACATATTAAATACGAAATTCAGACTAAAAATTCAAAATTATGTAAAACATATGTAAAATGAAAACATCTTATAACATCTCAGAACTTAAGTTCAAACCACTATAAGATTTGATTTATAGATTCTGTCTTTGCTTAACATATGTATGCATATATACACTCAAACTAATCACACGTTGGAAACAGAACCAATAAAAAATAAAACATGAGTTCAGAATCTCAAGAAAAAAAGACAAAACACCTGACAGACCTATTCTTGTAACACAATAAAATCCTTGAACTACTCCCTGCCAACAAATGCCTATGAAACAATGGGAGACACTTAAAGGAGGAAGAAGCTTAGGGTTAAAGTAACAAACAAGAAATGAAAAAATCTGTTGTAACTGTAGAGTGTGCTCCTTTGTCATTGTAGCACATTATAAACTTTAAAACAGTGTTCAGACTGGTTTTATATACACTACTCTTGATTCTACCTCATGTTTTGCTGCATTTGAAAAAGGTTTTTCTACTTTAAACCTCTAAATATCAGGCTGAGGAAGCCTGACTTAAGAGCACTTATTAATAGCATTTCACGCCTATTTTATTACATTTAAACTGCCTTGAAATCATTGGAGTGTCTCAGCTAGGTTTCCCTTGAACTTATTACCTTCCTAAGGCACCCAGAGGTTTTTCCCAAAGGCAGTATCTTTTTCAAAAGTACCATCTTATGTCAGCTTATTAGCTATGATGGCCACTTCAATTGGTTGACAACATAAGGGGAATAGAGGTCTTGAGTGTACTAAAAAGTTTTTGAAGACTTAATAATTCTATGATATGGTTTGTGTAGTGTTTTGTTTTTTTGACCTTTTTCTTGGTCTTCCATCCTCAGGATCTAAAAAGGCATTAGCCTAATGTCTAAAACTCTCCAGAAGTATTTAGATTTCCTTTTATGAACACTGGTAGAAGAAAGAAGATAGCCTCTCCTGGAGTGATAATGGGCAACTGTTCATCCACTCTACATTCTTCTGCTGGGGGCTGCTAGAGCATTTAACATCTTCACTCTGATTTCATTCAAGCCACTCACAATAATAGGACATTTTCACTTCCACCACCACTCCAAAAACTTTAGAGGCCACATTACCACACGAAATTACTGGTTTGATTGATAGCATAAAATTTGAAGATTTTCTCTAAATGTTTATACTTTCCTACTGCTCCATAATTTAAGATATTCAAAAGTGAGCCGTTCAGCTATTCTTAGGGCAAAAAACCATCTTCAGAACAAAAGTATCTATACATTTCTAGATCTGTAAATTTAAAGCTGGAAGTGACTATTTATACCGAGGTCAGATTTACGGAGATAAACATATCACTCTGAGATTTTGAGTCCTGGCATCTGAGTTCCAGGCTAGTATTTCCAACTGTCTGCTGAACTTGAAACCCAGTTGCCCTGCAGCTTCTCAACCTCAACAAGCAAAAGCTTAACTTCGTCTTTTCCCACAGAAGTTACTCCAGGTCCAGTTGGGAAAAACAAAAATCTCAGTAGGTATTTGAACAGGAAGAATTTACTATAAATGAGTTACCAAGGTGTTGGATGGTATAAGAGAGATGGTGACCAAAGGAGGCAACTTCTTGAGAAGAACCAAGGGAAGGCGCTTGTGTTGAGCTCACAGAACTCAGTAGTTTGTAGGAAGAATCCCGTGGATTCAGGGCTGTGAAGACAGGTGTTGGTGCACTGGAAGTGGGTGGGGGCTGGCCGAGAAGGGAGCCCCCTGAGGAGGTGCACTTGTAGGCTGCTCCTGGTATCTTTGGGGAGTCAGGATGAAACCGATTCTTGGAAAGCCAAAAAAAACAAAACAAAACAAAACAAAAACAAAAAAACAAAACAAACAAACAAACAAACCCCAGCTGGTGATGCAACCACAACCAACACTCCCCCTGCCAGGCTGAAGGGGTTTGGCTGGGGAGACCTTGAGAGGAACAGCCAGTACAGAAGAAGGCTCAAATCCTGTCTCCCCTCCTGCTGTCTAATTTCCTTCCAGTTCCCCATTGGCAAAACCTAGCAGGGAACCAGATGACAAAAGAAAACTGTTGTCAGAGTTCTAGTCCCAGCCTTGCAAAGCAAATTATGGAAAGGTGGATTTCAAGTTGAGAGATAATAGCTCTTCTCATCACTGCTGTTTTGTCTACTCATCCTTCAAGTCTCGCTAGGAGAACCTTCCCTGACCCCAGACATAGGGCTCTGTAAGTTCCCCCTCCCTTTGCTCTCATGTGTTTTGATTAGAGGCAAAGGATATAATCACAAGAAACTCTCTCTCTCTTTTTCTGTCTCTCTTTTGTCTTTGACTCTGTCTCTGACTCTGTCTCTGTCTCTGTCTCTCTCTCTCACACACACATACGCACACACACACAAAGATAGGTGGGCAAAAAGTTCATTAAGAATCAAATAAAGTAAGAAAATATTTTTCATCTATCAGACTACAAAAAAAAAAGGAAAGATCATTAAGGCCAATTATGATGAAGGATTTAGTAAAAAGCAGTTGCTAAATGTAAACTGGTAGTTTATCATATTGTTGTGATAATGTATTCTCTGAAACTCCGCACAAGAATGTGAACCTCTAAAGCTCTATCACAGTAGAGGTGCTTAATAAAGTGCTGCTGAGTTTAAGAAAGAAGGCAGCCAGGGAACCTTCTTTTGGTCAGAGGGTGAGAAGAAGAGACACCATAACACCAGTGTCTTGAATTTCATTCTAGGAGTGTCGACATTGCACCACTTCAGGGAATGTTCCTACTCTCTATATGTATACAAATCTCTCCATAAAGAGCTTTTAAAGTTTTATTAATTTTTGACCACTTTCTTATACCATACACAAAAATAAATTCAAAATGGATGAAAGACCTAAATGTGAGACAGGAAACCATCAGAATCCTAGAGGACAGCACAGGCAGTAATCTCTTTGACATTGGCCATGACAATCTCTTACTAGGTATGTCTCCCAAGGCAAGGGAAAAAAAGCAAAAATAAACTATTGGGACTTCATAAAGATAAAAAGCTTCTGCACAGCAAAAGAAATAATAAACAAAACTAAAAGGCAACTTTTAGAATGGAAGAAGATATTTGCAAATGACATATCTGATAAAGGGTATCCAAAATATGTAAGTAACATATTTCAGAACTCAAAAAGCAAATAATCTAGTTAAAAAATGGGCAGAATACATGAATAGACATTATTCCAAAGAACACTTTCACATGGCTGACAGACATATGAAAAGATGCTCAACATCACTCATCATCAGGGAAATACAAATCAAAACTACAATGAGATATCACCTCACACCTGTCAGAATGGGTAAAATTAACAACTCAGGAAACAATAGATGTTGGCAAGTATGAGAGAAAAGGGGAACACTTTTATACTGTTGGTAGTAATGCAAACTGGCACAGCCACTCTGGAAAACAATGTGTAGGTACCTCAGAAAGTTAAAGACAGAACTACCCGAATTCACTATTAGGTATTTACCTAAAGGATACAAAGATACCGATTTGAAGGGAAACATACACCTGATGTTTAGAGCAATATTATCAACAACAACGAAATTATGGAAAGAGCCCAAGTGTCCACTGATGAATGAATTAAAGAAGATGTGGTGTGTGTGTGTGTGTGTATATACATATATGTATATACACACACACACACACACACACACACACACACACATATATAATGGAATATTACTCAGCCATCAAAAGGAATGAAATCTTGCCATTTGCAACAATGGGGATGGAGCTAAAGCATATTATGGTAAGCAAAATAAGTCTGTCAGAGAAAGATGAATAACATGATTTCATTCATATGTGGAATTTAAGAAACAAAACAGATGCACATGAATGGGGAGAAGAGGCAAACCATAAAATAGACTCAACTCTAGCGAATAAACTGAAGGTTATTTACTATAAGGCTCAAATCATGGGGATTTGGGGTTAAATGGGTTATGGAGGAGGGCACTTGTTGTGATGTGTTTATGTAAGTGATGAATTACTAAATTCTACACCTGAAACTAACATTACACTGTGTGTTAAATGGAATTTAAATAAAAGCTTGAAAAAGAAAAAACAATGAATAGAAAAAACAGAGTAAAGTTTTATTAGTTTTTTTTCAATATAGAAATATATAAAGAACAAAACCAAAATACTACAGTTTTGCCATGTAGATAATCTCAATGGACATTTTTAAATAAGTAATATATATGCATAGTGAGAAAAAAAATAAAACTATTCAGAGAAGCACAAAACAAGAACATGAAAATCTTCCTCTTTCTGTGCTAGTCCCTTTCATGGAAAGATTTTTGGTTAAAATTTTAAAGATTTCAAATGTTAGAAAAGTTTACTCCAGGTATAAGGATATCACTGCTCTGTTATGGTTCAAGCTTTTTATTTTCAGCCTAAATTACATTAAACTGTATTCCTGAACAATACACATCCTCTAAAACCATCATGGTGATATGGCACCGTGATATGGTTACATGATACAACTTGATATGTCTTCAATAATATGTAGTTTAATTATTTCATTGTGGAGACAAAGAAAGTTTGGAGACGAAGTTTGTATAATTACCCGGAGCCCCAAAATCAATAACAGACCTACTAATATGATTCAAAATTCCTGATTTCCCAATAATACATATATTACTCATAATTCAAGTAAAAGATACAGAAGAATTAGCTAAAAATGTATGTCTTAAACTTAATGACAGATCGTCATATAATTATTTTGCTTCTATAGAGTGCAGATTTTTAGAAGAGAAGAGTTACTAATATTTTTGCAGTACTAATGTTAGAACTATTCAGGCAAAAAAATTCACATTTCACCAGGTGTTTCACATGAGTCTGACAACTGTTTTTAAAACATTGCTAATCCTTTAAGCCTGTGTCCTAACATAATTTTTGTGTTTGTGTACCTCATTACAAATAGAAACGGGAGTATTCTCTAAATATTAGACTCAATGAGAATTTCCTTAGCAATATCCCAGCATCACATGCCCTGTAAAAGAAAGGAGGTAACAGTTCTTTTATATTAGCAATATTACATCTGAGATGCAAATGCCGTGTTCTTCGTATTTCTTTGCCATCATCAAGAGTATCATTATCTTGACAGAGTGAGGGATTTGGGGGATGGTGTTGTGGGAATGAAAAAGAAAACACAATGCTTGAGTACATTTTTAAAGAATACTAAGTAGAAAATAAATGCAAATACTCCCTAAAATGCATCTGTGTTTATGGGGGATAGGAAGTTGAATTAATTACTAAAATAAACATACCCAGAGCAATTAATAAATTCAGTCTGTGCTATTTTAGGGTTAATGTTCTGATTAAAGAACTGAAGATTAACTGGGCATTTTGCAAAAGAGAAACTGCAGATGATCCATTAAAATAGAAGATTACCTAATAATCAGATTTGCAAAATTAATAATAATGATAATATCCAATGTGATCAAAAGTGGAAAAATGGAGACTTCCATACATTGTTGCTAGAGGTGCTAATTGGTCTAATTTTCTGGAAGGCAATTTGCCTTGTCTATTAACATTTTAAATGTGCTTGCCTTTTGATTCAGCAAGTCCAATACTAGAATCTATCCCAAGGTATTAATTGAGAAGTGCACCAAAAAATATAAGTGAAAGGATTTTGTTGCTTATAACAACAAACAGCTGGATAATGTCCTCAATGCCTATCAATATGATATTGGTCATTTATTTAATGAATATATAGCCATTAAAAAGAATGTTGTAGATCCATTTGCACTGACATAGGAAGATGGTAATGATATGTAACTAATTAAAAGGAAAGAAAACTGGGGAATAGGCTACAAAAAATATGTTTACAACTGTTTGTATGAGTGTGTGTTTTTAGACATATAGATATTGTAATACACTTAGTTTGGCATGGAATACGTTCATGAACTGCTTTACACTAATTTATATTGTTAAATTATTTATTTTATGTATAATCAGCAAAGATATTGTATTTATAATCAGCAAAGTTAATAAAGCCATTCTAATTCTGGAGGGAAAAAAGACCAGGCACATAACTGTCAATTTTTAGCACTGAGATGGTGGAAAGTCATTTAGTAAAGTCCTAGAAAACACTGGGAATTTATTTTCCTCTTTTTTATTCTATAAAATGTCAGCATTAAATTTTGCAAGGTGCATTTGACAGGATATAGGCACAAAGAAACACCCACTTGTATAAGCATAGGAACTCTGGGTTGAGTCTTAATGTTTTGCCTTCATTTGACAACCTGTGATACATGCTACAGTGACATAGGAAAAGGTTATTCCTAGTAATAATGGCTAGTATTTATGGAAACTTACCACATGACAGGTACTGGTCTCAGTGATGTAAGTGTATCAACTCATTTAATCCTCACCATGACTCTGAATAATAGGTTCTAATGTTATCTTTCTTTTACAGATGAATTACCGAGAGGTTTCAAAAGTTTAAGTAATTGGCCTGATATGGCAGAGCCAGTAAATAGCCAAATCTAGTAAGAAGTCTAGGGCTTTTCTTTGGAGAAGATTTGGGATCCTTTGCTTGATTTCCACTTTCACCAGGCAGAAAAATGTTACATTTGTAAAGCTATTTTCTGGAAATTATATAAATCAAGAGTCTTCTAAGAATCTTCTCTTTTACTCACATTTAGCTAAAAATCAGCATGAGAGCTAAATGCTGCCCATTTAGAATAAATCAAACCCTACAGCAGAAGAGAAGCCTTGAAGCCGCTCACTTTCCAGTGATAAAGATGAAATTCATAGGCACTGTGATGCAGCGTGGAGGACAGAAGGAGCCTCGCAGAGCAAGGGTGGGGTGCGGAGGGGTACCTCGGGAAAGGGCATGTGGGGGAGGATGGAAATGGGAGGCAGGCAGTGCTCAGGGACCGGAAGGGAGCCGGTCTGATTGGGAGGACAAATGAAGGCGGCAGGAAGTAGGTGATGCAGGAGATAGTTCTTAAAAGATTAACATTATTTGTAAATCTTATAGTTCTATCCGGAATCTTGAAAGCACATACTCATTATAGATATCTCAGGAAGTACACAAAATCATAAAAATAACAATAAAATCACCACAACTCAGAAATAATCACATTTTGGGGTGTTATCGGCTGGGTACAATTTCAACAGACAGTGAGCAAAGTGGAGACAATTTAGGGAGAACAAAGACAGAGAGGTGGGAAAGATGTTCTAAATAGCTGGAACAAAAGGAAGTTAAAGGAAAATCTGAAAGAGTAGATTAGGGGATTTCATCATTGAAAAAATTAAATGTGAGGGTACCACAAGGTGAGCAGTGGGGAGCCATTGGAGATTTTAGGGCAATGGAAGGATGTGTTTGAGGCCCACACTTAAGATATATTAATCTGGTGGTAGCATCAGAAAAGATTGGAAAAGGGAATGATAGGAATTTAGAGCACTTAATAATTTATTACAGTGATATAAAGGGAAAAGTTATATATGTAATACTGAACTAAAGAAAAAATAACTAATAGAAGAGGAAAAATACAAGACACATAATCGTAGAGATAAAGTCCTGTACATGTTGTCTAAAATGCGTGTCCGGTTTTTATTATCTTTCATTCTATTTTCTTTTGGGGGGGGGGAAGAGCCTGGAATGTTGCAAGATTGTAAAACATCAATTTTGACAATTCTGTAAGAGTGATTAGCTTCTTAATTATTAAGTAAATTGTTCTATGTTTGGAACAAAATATCAGAAAGAATGAGTTACCTTCATAAACTCAGAGGCTACATTATATATTTTTAAAAATTTTTAAAAATGTTTTTATTTATTTTTGAGACAGAGAGAGACAGAGCATGAACAGGGGAGGGGCAGAGAGAGAGAGGGAGACACAGAATCTGAAGCAGGCTCCAGGATCTGAGCTGTCAGTACAGAGCCCAGCGCGGAGCTCGAACTCACAGATTGTGAGATCATGACCTAAGCTGAAGTCGGACACTTAACCGACTGAGCCACCCAGGTGTCCCAGAGGCTACATTATAGAAAGAGAAACCTTTCACAAGGATGTGAACAAAGCCCCTCCTAAGGTTAATATTTTGCCCAAAGTAAAATAATTTGGTTATAGGGTTCATCAAACATAAATCTTATTATTGACTTTAATTGTTGCATTATTAACAGTATATATCACAATTCCTATAAATTGTATGCCTTAGAAATAATAGACCATTCAGTGAATCATTTCTATTTAAATTTAATTAAGAGAGAAATGATGTTATGATGACAAAAGTTTAGTACTATCTTTACATACATTTAATACATTTAATACATACATTTAATAAATTGCCTTAGTACTATCTTTACATACATTTAATAAATTGCCTAATAATTTGATTTGCATTTTTTGGTGTTTGTTATCTGTTATTTTTTTCCATGACTAGTGCTAGATGACATTATAATTCCTGTTAGAGATAAAGAAAACATTCAAGAGAAGTTAGAAGAGTTACTGTGTTAGAAATAACTCTCCTACTTCTTTTCCCAGATCTGACATTACAAGATATCTGACCTCATACCTCATTTTTCTAATTTCTGAAGTAGAAATAGAGGTTGAAATTGTAGAAGTTGAAGAAGTTGTCGAAGCCAGGGAATTGCAGTCCTCATCTCTGTGTGTGTTTATATAAACACACTATAGGCATTCCTTAAATGTATAGGTAGTATAAACATCCACAGAAACAGGTTTCTGCAGGCTGTATTTGCAGCAAACACTGTAGAGATGTTTCCAGACCCTCTTGTGTTCCTTATACCACTAGCCCCCCATGCCTTAGTCAAGGATTGATTAGTAATGGAGTAGGAAAGCCCAGCTTCCTTTTCTAAGGTGGGAACGACTCTGGGCCTGGCTTATATTCTAGAGCTCTTCTGGGGTTCCCGCCTGAAGGGACCCTACGTGGGACTTTGCCTGACGTGGCATTCTTCTTAGCTTCTCTCTTCTTCTGTGTCCTGCGTCCCACAGTCCTTCACCATTTTCTCCTGGGAGAACTTAATACTCTCTTGTACCTGAATGCTCTTCTCAGAGTCTAACCTGGGGAACCCAAACTAGCAACTATAAACTAAAATCCAAAAGGGAAAAAGGGAAATAGTGTAAAGTTTACAGAAAACACAGTGCCATTTTCTGTCAAGAAACCAGGCCAGGGATATGATTAAGAGCAGCTAAACCACCAGAGAAATACGTGCAAATCATAGGTTCGATAGGAGCTTTTATTTTTTTTTAATGTTTATTTATTCTGAGAGAGAGTGAGAACATGTGCATGTGCAAACACAAGTGGGGAAGGGGCAGAGAGAGGGAGAGAGAGAATCCTAAGCAGGCTCCATGCTGTTACCACAGATCCCAATGCAGGGTTTGATCCCGTGAACTCTGAGATCATGACCTGAGCCTAAATTAAGAGTCAGATGCTTATCTGACTGAGCCACCCAGGCAACCCCCGGAGGAGCTTTTATTTTTTTTTATTTTTTATTTTTTTAAAACAATTTAACAGAGTTTTTTTTATTTTTATTTTTGAGACAGGGAGAGACAGAGCATGAACAGGGGAGGGTCAGAGAGAGAGGGAGACACAGAATCTGAAACAGGCTCCAGGCTCTGAGCTGTCAGCACAGAGCCCGATGTGGGGCTCGAACTCACGGACCGCGAGATCATGACCTGAGCTGAAGTTGGCCGCTCAACCGACTGAGCCACCCAGGCGTCCCCCGGAGAGCTTTTAAATGCACATTTCCAAAAATATCGCCATGTCAAACTTATAAAAGAGAAAAAAATTCAGTGTGCTTCATCCTTCTCCTAACAGTAATAGCTGCCATTTGTTGAATTCTTCTTACCTATGATTATCATTTTTCCACCATCTTTACATATCTCATGGCACTTAGTCCCCACAATTCTACAGTGGAGACATTTCTTTATAGTTCATGTTTAGAGTGTGGCTCTGAGGTCACACAGCTTAATAAATACCTGTACCAAAATTCAAACCCAAATCTAATCTGCCACTAAAGTTCATAGTCTTTCCACTTCGGCTCATTGTATTCCTCTTCTGTAAGAGTGTTCTGCAATATAATGGGTGCCTATGTTTGTTGACTTACTATTCATTTTCCTCTGCCACTGACAGGAAATGATGAGACAGTATTTATCCAATGACTTTCGTCAAAGAACTCACTCTTTGCAAATATAAACCAAACTCTTCCAATCACTTCAAAGGGTTAAAAAATAAGATTTCTCAAATCTTGTGTTTTAAGAATGCCAAGATTTGTCTGGTTGTGGCTATGTCATGGAGACACCCATTAAGGAGGTCATCAACAATTTGCTTGACCAGCTAGTGCAGAAAAGACAGCAATAAATCATTATGCAAGTGCTGAGTCTAGACAGGGCTATTATGCTCCATACCCTGTGGCTCACACATAACTACTTAGATTGTTTAGATAATAACTCTGGCCAACCATTTTTCTGTGGTGGTCATTTTTGACTTCTGAAGGCTGATCAACTTATTATTCCTGTTATAGCATGCTATCATGAAGCACATTCAGGTGTAATGTTGTATCTTTTATCTATAACAACCATGGAGAAAAATCAAGAATGTCCACACAAGGGTGGCATAAGAAGCCAGAGCCATTTTGCTCTTTGTGGTCAGACACAACAACATATAATTCATGTCAATCTTTGACACAGAAAGCAGCATAACTCAAGTGGATGGCATTGTATGTATCTGGCCTTACAAAATAAAAATACTATCTTCACGTCCCGTGAGCTCTTCTCTTAACCCTATGGCAGCAAAGGCTTTTCATCCATAGAACAGTTCTACACTTGGTGCACCACCCTGAAGATTTTGTATATTTCACTCAGCAATCATTTGGATAAAGAGGTTTAATCTAAGAATGGATACATAATGGAGTTGAGTGAAGGAACGACCTAATGAAGACAGGAAAGCTGAGTTTTATTTCTGTAGCTGTGGATTACTTTGGAATCAGAAGGGATTCATTTCCAACTGTCTCTATAAACATGGAAAGCAATTGGATACTATAGTGGATTGAACCATGTCCCCACTAAAGATGTTGAGGTCTCAACTTCCAGTACCTATGAATGTGATCTTATTTGGAAATAGGGTCTTTGCAGATGATTGAGTTAATTATTCACAGCATAGTTATTCAGAAAGCCTGCAATTCCTGTTATGACTATTTAGTAAGTGATTACCCCAGCATTCAAGATTCTCTATATTCTTGACAATATGTACTACTTTTAACTTTATTTTCTAATAAATACCACGTATAAATGATCTAAAGTCTAACCAAATTGATGTCCTTGTAGTTCATTATACACATTGAAAATCTCCAAATTCCTGACTCTTTCTACTTCTTTGCTTGTCAAAAATGTCCTTTATTCTCTTTATTTTTCCAGGTCCTTCCTACTCTTATTTCAAGGCTCATTTTGCCTCCCACCATTCCCATAAGAATTTTCCAGAATGCACTGGAGTGGGTAATGGTCCTCCCCTTTGAAATTCCATATTAATTATTGCTTTTGTATTATTTGATTCTCCATCTATCCAATATGTACTAAGTATATCTTTTTGTGTATACCTTCTCTCTCCAATAAGTTTTCAATGTATCTCTTTCTAATCTTACAGTATAAAAGTTATCACCCAATAAACATCAGCTGGCAATCATGATATATATTAATAATTTATACTATGGGATATGTTATATGTTACTATATAATATATATTATCAGTAATATATTTTATGGTATATATATCAATAATAGTTGTCAATTTTCCAAGAAAATTACTTGAAATTCAGAGATACTTATAAGTAAAGGGTAATCTCGTTGCCTTTACCTTACAAAACAAGTAAGTCAGCATTATTATCCTGATATTACAGAACTGAAAACAGAATGAAAAACATAAAATGGCTTCTCTAAAATGAACCCCAATTTTTGAAAGCAAAATGTCAACAAAGAGGCTGAGCCAAAATACAGAATTTAGTTCTAACCCCAAACCCAAGACTTATTCACCCACTACTTAAAAATAATAATGGCTGTTTAATAAAAAGGAAACAAAGGTGAAATAAATGTTGAAGATATTTTGAGTGACAACTATGTAAATACCATGAATCTGCCTCTAGTATACCACCCAGTTTCTCTGATATAGTTTTTTTTTCTTTAAAGAGAAAGAGGGAATGGGGGAGAGGAGGATGAGGAGGAGGGGGGACAGAGAGAGAGAGAGAGAAAGAGAGAGAGGGAGGGAGAGAGAGAATCTTAAGAATACTCCACACTCAGCACAAATGCGGGGCTCAATACCACGACACCGGGATCACGACCTGAGCTGAAATCAAGAGTAGGATGCTCAACTGACTGAGCCACCCAGATGCCCCATCTCTGACCTAGTTTTTATTAATTACAGTATCAAGCAAAGAATATATAGGAAGGTATCACATATTTTGTCTTTCTATATCACTTAGCCTTGAATGAATAGTCAAATTTTATTGAAGAATAAACAAAGAACTACTGACAAGAACAAAAGATATAGACAATTCCAAGGTCAAGACTTAAGAGACTTACTTAGTAATAAGGATACAATTAATTTGATCCATGATATGGATGAATAGTGCTAAGAAAAAATGTAATTTGGGGCATCTGGGTGGCTCAGTCAGTTAAGCGTCCAACTGGAGCTCAGGTCATGATCTCGCGGTTTGTGAATTTGAGCCCCGTGTTGGGCTCTGTGCTGTCAGCACAGAGCCTGGAGCTGCTTCGAGTTCTGTGTCTCCCTCTCTCTCTGCCCCTCCCCTGCTCGTGCTCTGTCTCTCTCTCTCTCTCTCTCAAAAATGAACATTAAAAAAAAGAAAAGAAAAAATGTAATTTGATGAATTAATTTTTCAAAAATCTTTAATTCAAAACTTTCTAGCATTTTCACTAAAGTCTTTAATATATATCAGAGAGAAAGAGAGAGAACCTTGTCCTCTCAGCCAGATTTTGCACCCTTTCAAAAACCCAGCTATAGTTTATCAATCTGAAGGAACAATTATTGTTCTTGTATAAATTCGGTGCATGTAAGCAACTAAGTGCTTTTATTTGCAACTAAGTGTTTTAACAGGTGCTGTTTTCCTACCCACCTGCTATACTCCGAACACACACATTAATAAAGGAGAAAGTGTTCAAAAACACCTTCGGATTAAAGAGTGATTCATAAACCTAATTTTATTTCTTTTCTTAGTTCTTAGTGCATTTCCAGAGTTTAGGTTGATATGCAAACTTTCTCTCCTAGGCATTGGAAAAATCAGTAGCTGAGTGTCCAAATGGCAGTTAAATTACCTCGGTTTTGTTGCTCACCATAGTACCAATGTATCAATGGACTATGTCTCATTTTCCACAAATGAGAGAATTGAACAGTATATGATCCTTTTAAAAAATCACCAATTTATTGACTAGTGGGGAAAAGTACTGTACTACGTCAGTATACACTATCCCCTTCCATTAGCGAAAATCAAATGACATTTATATGCAGTTTATAAGCTTGGGTTGACAAAGCTGCTACGAGAGATGAGGGAGTTCCAGCAATCAAGAATGAGATAATGTTAGCTGATCAAATATTCACCTCTGCTATTTCCTTCCTTTACCTACTTTTCATTATTCCCACCCTGTTACTGCATTTTTGAGATGGTAGCTGAATTCTCACTAAAATCACTGAACTCACCTTATGACTTTTGTTCTCACTTTATCTACTATATGTTTATGAGAAAAGCCACAAATAGAGAAAAATATTTTAAAATAATTTATACTGTTTTGCTTGGGTATGTGATGATCAAGA
This sequence comes from Lynx rufus, assembly GCF_022079265.1. NCBI lineage: Eukaryota > Metazoa > Chordata > Mammalia > Carnivora > Felidae > Lynx > Lynx rufus. Next base: position 201,651,457 of record NW_025814823.1, on the reverse strand, counting down.
TGCCATTGTGTGTGTGTGTGTGTGTGTGTGTGTGTGTGTGTGTGTGTCTAGTTTTATTCAGGTTTCTTCTCTTCTTTATTCATCTTTTTGAAATTGTCTTATTTCAGCACCAATTTTACAAATATGTATCTTATTTTGCACTTTTTCTTGTACTTTTATTTTATACTTTTATCTTATGTTTTTCAATAGTATTATGGGAAAGGAATTTTTTAAAAAGTGAGTTATACCAAAAAGCATAAAGATTGAGCAAGCCGTGGGGCACCTGGGTGGCTCAGTCGGCTGAGCGTCCAACTTCGGCTCAGGTCATGATCTCGCTGTTTGTGAGTTCGAGCCCCACATCGGGCTCTGTGCTGACAGCTCAGAGCCTGGAGCCTGCTTCGGATTCTGTGTCTTGCTCTCTCTCGGTCCCTCCCCTGCTCACACTCTGTCTTTCTCTGTCTCAAAAATGAATAAAACATTAAAAAATTTTTAAAAAAAGATTGAGCAAGCCATAATCCTTCTGCTAATGGATATGCTATAATCAACAGGAATTTTACATAAAACTAATATTTCCATTCCTTTACATTTATAGAAAAGTTCAAGACAACTGCTTTTTCATTATCAGTTTTCGCTTGCAAACAAGCAGATTAAAAAAGGCAAGAGACCATTACTGTCTGGGAGAATTCATGTTCTCATGTAGGGGTGAAATAAGAACTACATTCTGAGCTTTCTTGGAAAGAAGCCACTTAATCTTCCCCAGGGGTCTGGTGGGGTTTCCTGAGCTTTTTCCTGGCAATAGTCAACTGTTGTTTATGGGACTATGCCAAGACGCCAAGGGGTTGAGGAACTCTCATTTGGATGGCTAGCCTGTCTGGCACTCTCCTTGGTGCTGGCTGCTTCCAAGGTGCTAGCTTCTCGGGGCTTTGTTTTAGCAGGGCCAGACTGAAAAGAGGCCACCCTGCACAGGCCTTGATGGATTAACATCCCCAAATGATTTCTTGGCTTTGTTACCTCTACCTGACCCCCCTCCCTACAAAGCTTTCCTAAATTGCTGCAGCCTTACAGCACCTAAATTTTACCTTGCCCTTGGCACTTAGCAGACTTTGAATGGCTTTGGAATTCAGGTTGTGGTTTGCTTTCTTTTGAGTTTGTAAGACACTTTGGATTAGGCACTTGTAAATTGCCTTACGCCTACAGTACCTAGCATGTAGTAAGTCCTTGAGAAAACATTGTTTGATGATAATAATGTTTCTCTGTCTTCTTCCCAGGAAGCAACACATATAGTTTATAAGATTTTATCTTATCCAGAAAATGCTTGAGATCTTAGGCTTAGGTGTACAGCCCACAATCCACAAGTATACTATCTTTATGTTTCCCTTTCTTTTTCAATAACTACAGAAAACCCCCCATCCTTCTCTCTCTTTCTTTGTCTCTTTCACATTCAGCACACACATGCAGAAATTGACACAAGCTTCCCAGAGCCACAGACACATGTTCATCTTTCAATAGATCCTAAGAGTAGAGGTTAAGAGCATAGAATCTGCCTCAGTTCCTGTATCAGTTCCTGTAATTAATATCCATGTGACAGCAATTTCATTAGTACCTCTCTGCCTCGATTTCCTCATCAATGAAGTGGGGATAATAATAGAACCTAACCTAACAGCATGTTGAGTTAATCATGTAACATATTTAAAAGAATTTCTGGCTTATAATGAGTAGTATGTTAACTTTGTCCACCATTTCTAGTTTGGAGTAGTTTAGCTCCTTTTCCCTCCCTAGATCTTCAGGTCAGAGAAGAGTTCCCAAATGTTAAATCTCAACTTATTGATGAAGTGGCAGTGATAGTCAAGGTGAGAATCTAACTGGAAAAGCTGGATCCTCTTCTTGATCAAGGAAGTCCAAATTGACAAACCTTACTTCTTTAATGGAACAGATGCTAGTCATAGAAAAGCAACTGATTTGGCTAAATATGTTTACTGGGGCTGCAGAAAAGTTTACAAGCCCTTTACATAACTTGGGTTTTATGCAGCTTTGCACAATCACTTCTCTTGAAAATTGGTGTTTAGAACCGCTAGTCTGAAGAGCTGACGTTGAATAAGTGAGCGTATTTGTGTCACGGTAAGATAATGTCCGAGGAAAAAGATGTGATGGTTTGGTGCTAAAACATGCTTTTCATTGCTGCATCTCTGTACTATTTCTTGGTTCCCTCTCCCGCTCCCTGAAAGACCGACTCATGGATAAAATGCAGATCATCAAGTCCTCAGTATTTAAAGTGAGTTTGGTAGAGCCCAACGTGATGACTGAAAGTGAGGGGCCAGACCTGAAGATCACAGCAAATGAGGCTTTATGGCTTAGCTTCAACGAAGGCACATCTTTGACTTGCAACGAAGGCACAACTCTGCTTTACTTGAAGATACCCCAATTTATACATATCAATGGGAATTTACGACTGGTCCTGTGGAATAAGCCCAGCTTACCTAACAGTCGACACCTGTTCTAGTTCTGCAGGCTGTGTCTCACTGTCCTTGGAAAACTCTGAAGTCGACTAGGTGAACCTGGCCCAGGTGAAAGTATCTGCAGCATTTGCCTTGGCCAGAACGTGTACTGGATGACTCCAGCTTTATGTGTACACACATCAGCGTGGAAGTAGAAGGTTATATTCATAGGAGACCTCACTGAGAAGTCATTCCAGTTACTTATTGCTGCATAACAAACCATTCCAAAACTTTACGGCTTAAAGTAACAACAATCGTTTATTTTTCTCATGAATCTACCATTAGGGCAGGACTTGGCAGGGTGGCTCATCTCTTCTCTGGGAGCATCAGTTGAAATGGGCTGGGCTGGGCTGGGCTGGGCTGGGACTGGAAGATCCATTTCTAAAACAGCTCATGCACATAGCTGGCAAGTTGCAGCTGGCTGTCAGCTGGGAACTCAGCCAGAGCTGTAGGCTGGGGGTTTTCCTCAGATCAGTGGAAGCTGAGATCAAAGAATGAGTGTTCCAAGAGGCTTTGTCAGGAGGTGCAAGGCTTCTAATGACCTTGCCTTGGAAGTCCCTGAATATTGTGTTGGTAATTTAAAAAGTCATTAAAATTAGCTCACATTCGAAGGGAGAGGAATTAGACTTCAGCTCTAATCCACAGTAGAAGTTATCATCCCTAAATTTCTACCTTTCGGTGAGGTTGTTGATGATCTATCATGTACACTAATTGTGATGATTTCTTTCTAGACTTCCAGACAAGTAAACTTATTTGATATACCCAAGAGGTGTTTGTTTCTGGTCTTCTTGTAGGTCTTTTCCTTCCATTGACATTTGGCAATAACAGCATCTACATGTTTTCACTTACATCTCTTTCTTTTAGTTGGTATATTTAGACCACTGACATTTAAAGTGATTCTTGATGACGTCGGGTTAATATCTATCATATTAATCATTGCTGGTTTTTTTTTACTTACCCTTGTTTTATTTTTCCTATTTTTGTCTTCCACACTTTTTCTGCCTCTTGTAGTTTTTAGCTGAGCATTTTGTATAATTCCATTTTCTCTCCTTTCTTAGCGTATCAGTTATATTTCTTTTGAAATATTTTTCAGTTGTTCTAGAGTTTGCAACATACATTTACAACTCTTCCAAGTTCACTTTCAAATAGCATTATACAACTTCATGGGTGGTGCAAGCATCTTATAATAACAAAATATTTCCAATTTTTCCCTCTCATCCCTGTATCACAGCTGTCCTTCATTTCACTTGTACATTAAGCATACAAAAACATATATACATGCTTATAAAACCTTATGCATCCTTATATATCCTTATGCACATATATAAGCATACACACACACACACATATATATATATATATGCGATTAAATGCATTTTATTATTTTGAAGAAACTGTTACCTGTTAGATCCATTAAAAACAGGAAAAATAAAAGTTTTTATTTTACCTTAATTTATTTCTTCTCTGGTGCCCTTCCCTCCTTTTTGTGTACCTGAGTTTCTCACTCTTATTATTTTCCTTCTCCCTAAAGAGCTTCTTGTACCATTTCTCATATATAAGGTAGATCTACCAGCAACAAATTTCCTCAATTTTTGATTGCTTGAGAAAATATTTCTCTTCCATTTTTGAGGGATAATTTCATGGGTACAGAGTTGTGTGTTGGTGCCCCCCCCCCACAAGCATTTTAAATATTCCACTCTATTCCCTTCTTGCTTGCATTGTTTCTTTGGATGTAATTCTTATCTTTGTGCCTCTACAGGTAAGATATTTTTTTCCTCTTTCAAGATTTTTTTCGCATTATTTTATGAAATTTGAAGATAATATGCCTTGGTGTAGTTTATTTTTGGGATTTATCCTACTTGGTATTCTCTGAGCTTCCTGGATCTGTGGTCGTGTCTGGCATTAATTTGGGGAAATTTTCAATCATTCTGGCTTCAAATATTACTTCTATTCTTTTGCTCTTTTTTTCTCCTGGTGTTTTCATTACACATTATGCCTTTTTGGGGGGTGGGGGAGGAGTTATCTCACAGTTCTTGAATATTCTGTCCCTTTTTCTCAGTCTTTTTTTTCCCCTTTGATTATTAGATTTGTAAGCTTCTGTTGTTATATCCTCAAGCTCAGAGATTCAGATTCTTTCTTCAACCCTGTCCAGTCTGCTAATGAGCTTCTCAAAAGTATGCTTCGTTTCTTATTATGTTTTTAAAAATTTTAACATTTCTTTTTGATTCTTCAAATTTCCATCTCTTTGCTTACATTATCCAATCTGTTCTTGCATGTTGTCTAGTTTTTTCTTAACGTCCTTACCCTATTAATCATAGCTAAAAAAAAAAAAAATCATGTGGGGGCGCCTGGGTGGTTCACTTGGTTGAGAGTGTGACTCCTGTCAGCGACTCGGGTTACAATCTCACAGTTCATGAGTTCAAGCCCTGCGTTGGGCTCTGCATTGACAGTGTGGAACCTGCTTGTAATTCTCTCCCTCCTTCTCTCTCTGCCCTTTCCTCTCTCTCTCTCTCTCTCTCTCTCTCAAAATAAATAAATAAACTTTAAAAAAGATGTTTGGTCAGCGTCTTCAAATGAGTTTTTGTCATTTGTGATAAGTTGTAACTTTTTGTTGAAAGGTGGACATAATGTACTGGGTAAAAGGAACTGTGTAGTAAATAGGCCTGTAGTAACACAGCAGTAAGATGTGGAGGGAAGAGAAGCACTCTTTGGCTCTAGGATCACGTCTCATTGTGGTGAGCCTGTGCCCCTGGACCAGGAACTTAGCCACTGCTTCTTGGTTTATTTATTTATTTATTTACTTACTTACTTATTTATTTATTTTTAGGTCTTCCCCTCAGGTGGGATAATATGACTAGAGGGGGCTGGAGTTATTTTCTTTTCCCCAGTTAAACTAGGTTCTGATAAAAACCCCAGCAGATTAAGCTTTAGCAAAATAGTTTCTCCTGAAAGCAGGCCTCATTAAGAACTGAATGCTCTGGCTTATTTCAGAGTGGGTTCCTTTCCTCTTCCCCCTGTGGGAAGTATGAGCGGATTGTTTTTCTCTGCTATTCAATGTAAGGTCGGGGTACAGCCGTGGATTGAGACTCACTAAAGGGGTAGGGTGGGGGTGCTTATGACCGGGTCCCACTGGAGTTTTTAACTCTCAGACTTGTCCACACTGAGCCTCCAGTCCAGTGGAGGTTTTTCCCTGGTAAGTCCTTGCTCGGGTCACTTGGGACGCCCTGTATTTGCCTGTCCATGCTTCTCCAATTTGGTGGCAGCAGTTGACTGTGTGAACTCCCTCTCTGATGGATCTAAAAAGAGTTTTTGATTTTTCAGTTTCTGAGTTTTGATTTTTCAGCTTTTTGCTTGTTGTGAAGATGGAGTGGCCACTTCTAACCTCCCTCACATGCTGATGAGAAATCAGATATCCTAATTCATTAAATCTTTAATGGATATTATCTGAATTTTAACAAAATAATCACACACTTGGATATTTTGCAGGCAATAGCTCTTAAAATAAGAGTTTTCAATAAATTTCAGGTTTTGGATTACATTAATGTAATAAGTACTTGGGGAATATGTTGAGGAAAATCTAGGAAATATTTTCACCTAGTGAGAACATATAAATATATCCTGAAAGTAGACGTTCAATTAGAAAACAAATAAAATAAAGCAAATTGTGACTCCTGACTAATATCAACACACTCATCTTCCTTATTTCATAAATACCTTTATTTCATAAAGGTAATTCTTGAATCTTCCCTCATGGTTTCCATGTATATGCAAAAAGTACTTGTGATGCCTTCTATCTAACATGGAGAATGTCCACATGGGTGCTTGACTTCTAACCACCTGGAAAGGAATGTGTTATCTTTCATGGTAAATCTGTCTTATTGTTGCAGTCATTGTAGCTGATATTGAATCCTTGGGAACAGGCAGCATGTGGCACAGCTTGACCTTGCAGATCAGGCAGATTAAGAACATTATATTTTCCACCCAGTCAATGCAAGGCCCATGGTTAATGATTACTTAGAGCATAAATCCCACAGCTGATTTTCTGTCATTTGGAAATGATCAGAGCCCATGTCCAGCAAAATCTGGCAGTGACATTTTTGGCAAGCTATTTCAATAACAGATGCTTTCAGAAGAGAGAGAGCAAGCCAGGATTGGGGTGGGGGAGGAATGTAAGCATCATATATATCAGGTAAAATTTATTTTGCTTATAGTTCAACCATGCACCCACATTCTTGCAAAATGATGTGTTGATGTGGGAGAATTTTAGATGCTAATACATTACATGTCACTACTGGTATGGAAGAGCGTTGCCTGCTTTTTAATTCCAGTTGCACAGTTGTGAATTCTATTTCCCTAACATTGTCAAAAGTGCACTGAAATACTTCCAACCACCTCAGGCAATAACTTTCCTTTAATATTCATCAGGAAAAGGTTTTGTAGGTCACTGAAAAGGGAAATCTGAAATGGCCATCTTTCTTAAAATAGAGAGGAGGGTATAGAGAAGCAGAATCAACATAAGGAGTCAAAATATACAGATAGATAATGCAGGACTGATATGAAAGTACTGCCATCACAGACATGTGGCGTCCATCAGATATATATAAGTCAACTTTTCCATTAGTTGCTATCTCCCAGTAAGTAGAAAGAAAAGGGAAAAACACAGATTGCTTTTACACCCATTCCACTGACTGAAACATAGTCAAATGGACACACGAACTACAAAGGAGGCCAGGAAATACACTCTGTAGCCAAGAAAACATATTCTTAGACAGACCTGCCATGCTTTAAAGAATGTGACCACTACATTATCAAATAAAAGGAGAGTGGGTAGCGTTAGGTAAATATAGGTATTGCCACATTATTTTACACGATTTTGCAAAATGGATGGGGAATGCCATCCAAAAGACAGTACCATTAGGAAGATTTTATGTTGGTTAAACTATTGCCCAAAGAGGTTTTATTCCTCTATTGATTGCAACCTGATAAGGTTATTTCTTGAGGTAAGCCCAAAAGAGCTTCACTTGGATACAACCTCACATACCAGAATAAACAAAGATAGAGAATATATTCTCGTCAGTTTTGAAGATGGCATAAATGCAGTTGGGAAAGTTAGATTATAAAATGATTGGAATCCAAGTTCCATGAAATCTGGGCAGACTGAAATAATGAGCTGGAATTAACAAGAAAGGAATTAATACATGTTAAATGAAAAGTGACTTACAGCTCAAAACAGTTGTACAAGTATAGAATGATTTAGAGTCCATGTACTCAGAATGCAAGAGTTCTCATAAGTGTAATGTAATAAATATTCGTATCAAGACACATCTGCTCTATGAGCTAAATCTATTTATGAAAAAACAAAAAAATAAGCAATGATTCTGCTGAAGGTGTCTTCAAATTGAACACATCTGCATCATTCTCATTAAGATAAATGCCACATTTGAAGTAGAGTTTAATATGGATCATGTATATACATACACATAATTATTTCATCTATGGAATGAGTCAAAGAACTATGAATATTTTCCTTGAAGAAGACAATCCTTATGAGAGACAGTGAACGATAATAATCTTCAAGCATCTGAAGACTTCTCAACAGAGTATGTAGTCCTCCAGGGCCAAACTGGAACATTTGGGTTATATAGAGTGTAGAGTTCTAACTCAGTATAGGAAAGTTACTTCCAATAATAAAACTTTTAAAAATGGGTACCTTTGGAGGAAGCAATGTTTCTAACCTGTATTCTTTCATAACCTCTAAGGTTTCTCCCAACTCAGATTCTAGACTATCATGATGTATTTTTGAAAAACGTGATCCCCTCAGCTTCACATGATGAACATGTTCACATGAACAAATAGTTCATCAGAAATCAGATAAATAGTACTCATATTTAACTACACCCACCACCAATCCTTCATCTTTGCCATGACTTCCCCTTCTACAAGGGGTTGGTTAGAACATAATTATGGCTGTTGGAAAAGAAGCCAAGACAACATAGAGTATTCAAAACCTAGACCTGGAGGACTTTTCCATGTATGAGGATTGGGGCATGTTAATCACCTAGCAATGCTTACTTGACATATTTACATAGCATCTAGGAGGAGATGGTATGCTGCCTTGAAATCTAAGGTACTACTGCAAGTTATTAGGAAGCCAGAATGCATTCTTCAACTCCAATTCTAAGATTGTGATATGATCACATGGTTCGTACTTCATCTTGAGGTTGTAGTGGTTTAAGCATGCTCTTCAAGTCATATGACTTGAGTTTGAATCATTGTCCTTGGATATGTTTAGTCCTGTGAATTATGTTGATTCATTTAGTCTCTCTTATCTTTGATTTCTATTCATTTTTAAATGAGGATAATGACTGATTTACAGCATTATCCTGAACGTCAAATGAGATAATCATGGCGAGTCCTTTTAAATTCAATACCGATAAGATGTTAATATTTTCCTGAAACACTGAAATGCTCTCAAAAACAAAATTTTCTCTTACTCTGTCTTTCTTATTTATCCTTATGGATTATCTTATCCTCTTTTTGATTTCAGTGTGGCTTTTCCCTGTCACCTGTTCATATTCTGGGCCATTATTTTTCCATCCCTATGTTTGTTCCCCCATCCACTCTCACCAATTAAAATAAAATTAAAATTTATTTTAACATCAGCCTAAGGAAAACAATGGGGAAAAGAGTGACTGTAAAATAGCATATAAGCATAAAGCCAAAATGACTGCTCTTTCGTTTAATGGAAGCATTAAACAGATTCAAATAGCAGAAACTTAACTAGAGCTCAAAACCTCAGAAGAGTTTAGAGGATTCAAAAGACTCCAACATGCTTAGTATCTAGAAAAGCTGACAATCTCCTAGTAGGAAAGCTACCAGTCACTGCAATGCCCCCCCCACATCCCTCCTCACGTGTCATCATCTCTTCATCTCTCCTGGCTTCATGAGTTTTTGTGCCTGACATCAGATTAATCACCCGCACCTTCTGGGGCATGTGTATGATGTGTGTATTCTGACAGCAACAGAAGCAGATAGAAAAGTAGAAATCTGAGGGGGAGACGGTTGATGATTCCCTTCTTCTTATAAGTGGCAGCAGTGGCCATTTTGGTGGCTAGGATATTCGTGCCAAGAAACTGAGTCTAGCAAATGGAGGTGTATGACAGACTAAATTTTACTTCTGTAGTAAGTGGAAACTGTTCCTGGCAGATGGGGAGGGCAAGCCAAGGAAAAAGACATTCATCCAACCCTACCTGAAGGTCAAGAATGGCCAGCCAGAAGGAAAGAGCAGAAATGCCTTCACAGTGGCTCCAATACCCGTGCTGGGCTGCTATGGAGAAGAGGTGCCTGAAGGAAGAGTGAGCATTCTAGGCTTCCCCTCCTTAAAATGAGAAGGAGAATGAGTAAAATTTTGAATTCAAGTGGCTGGCCCAGCAGAACAGCTATTTTAGAAAGAGACTCTCGCCTTCCACAAGTAATCCCAAGAAATGCTCTATGATTTAAAAGGGACAATTGAAAACTGGTGTCCACAATTGGTTACATAAAAATACTGTCTCTGTCTCCTTTAGGTCAGGCAAAGTTGTGGTGCTTAGAGCTCAGTATGAGTGTGAAATTGTGCTCCAAAATGGTCTACCCTGTAAGTCAGCATAGTCTTCATCTAGAGTGCAATGAAGGTCACAGTCCTTTAAATGCAAATGAAAAATTTCAAAATATGGAAGCATAAAGTGATATGGGCAAAAAGAAAAGTGATATTTGAAGTATTCTTTAAGCTGCAGATTTTTCTGTGTTATTAACCCTAAAAGTCGTAGTTGAAATGTTAACAGAATTTATATTCATTTCCCTCAGAAAGAAAATGCTGGGGTTATATTAAACATCTCAGCTGTATGGGCAGCATTTTCTAAAGGTTCTCAGAACAGAACTTCTGAAACATCCTAAACCTCCCTCTTTACTCTAGTCAAAATTACTTATTCATACCTCTGTGTTCCTATGGTATCATATATATTTGTTAATTACAGCACTTGTATTGAAGTTAATCATATAAAATTTAAGCATGTAGTTTATCCATTGTAGTTAGTACTACATAGCGAGTATAAGGAGATTCCATTTCTTCAGTGTGACCCACATTCAAACATTCCTTTTATCATGAATTCCTTCATTACTCAACAAATTGTGCCAAACATTGTCCTACACACTTGGTATGGCTCACAAGAGGTATTTAAGGAATAAACATAAAAATGCTTCTTTATAATTCAAAAAGAAACAGACTATTTTAATAAAGCAATCTTTATTATGTGGGATTAAAAAGGTCTCACAGAGAAAGTAGCACTTGACATGACTCTAAAGGAAGGCTAAGATTTTGCACTGGAGGAGTTTGAGGAGAGCATGGAAGTATTATAGACCCATAGCACTCATATTTACAACCCCAAATCAGAGAATCTATAAAATTCTAGGCACCCAATGGATGCTAGACAAATGAAGAAATGTTGTTTCTTCCATCCTACTGAAATTCTTACACTGTCATTTAAAACTGTATAATTTAGGAGCACCTGGGTGGCTCAGTCAGTTGAGCGTCTGACTTTGGCTCAGGTAATGATCTCACAGTTTGTGGGTTCAAGCCCCGCATCCGGCTCTGTGTTGGCAGCTCAGAGCCTGGAGCCTGCTTTGGATTCTGTGTCTCCTTCTCTCTCTGCCTCTCCCCGGTTTGTGCTCTGTCTCTCTCCTCCTCAAAAATAAACATTTAAAAATTTAAAAAAATTAAACTGTGTAATTTATTCTTGATTCAGGAAAACTGAGAAATAAATTCACTATCATCTAAAAATATTCAACCCACTTGAAAGTTGTTATCACCCTTAGCCATGTTTTTTTCTCCGATTAAGTTATTCAAATACTCTTCCATGTAAATCCTATTTTCTAGCTCTTCACTCACCTTTGTTATCACCCTCTGTATCCTAAAATTGAAGTTGCCATTTATCCTCTCAGAAATGTATTCTGGGCTACTTTAGAACCCCCAAAAGATTTAACATGTGGCACTGTTTTTCCAGAGCTCCTGTTCTGTCATTTGTAACACATTTTCTCTACGTACAGAGTTCTCGTGGAGACGTTGAATATTTTTTGATAAGATTAGAGTTTGAATTTAATTTTTTCATGAGGAATTGTAAAACATATGGCCAAAAAGTTCATCCGTGAACTTGATGACTTTTTCCTTTAAAATGAGAGAAATCACACTGCAAACTGTTGAAGTTAAACTGGCATATTTCACCTCACCCTCCAAGGTAACATTGTGTTTTATTAAAGCCTGTGAGTCACTGCACTCTCTCTTGGTTCAGGGCTCTTTGCTACCTATGGGTTTTATTTTACATCAGGAGCAGCTGAATTTCACACCTATATTTGCCACTCTTCTAGATCCTTCCTCCTGAGCTTATTAACACTATCCAGCAGCTACCTTGAAGATACACTGTCAGGAAAAATAAATGTTTTCTGCAAGGAGCAAAAAGGTTTTCTATTCCCATGTGTCAGCACTTCAGTTCAGGCCTATTGCCAAAAACTAATAGCATTTAAACAATAGTTCATTCAGGTGAGAGTTATGAAAATGCTCCTCTTCTGAGATGATTCACCAGATATCATTATTCCAAAGTGAGAAGAAAATTGGTTGATTTTGCATCTAAAAACTACTGAAGCATATTACAAATGAAACCAGAGACCCGATTCCCGGTCCAAGTTTCACACGTAACTTGCTACTTGACAATGAATTTTCACGTGATCTTTCAACATCTCCATTTTTCTCATATGTAAAATTAAGAGAATGCCATTTTTTTACCTAATCATTTCGAGGCTAAAGAGACACTGCCTGCAGAATCACTCTAACATTGTAAGACACTGAGTCTATGTCAGATATCATTAATATTCCAAATTAGAGGCTTTAAAAAATAGAATACATAAATTGAGAAATGTGACAAAAGAGAGTCGTTAGTGGTTAATGGTTATTCATTCTGTGTTCGCATTTTGGGAAATTAGCTATTTACGTTCTTTTTGTGTGTGAACTTTCAACCCAGATTATAATATGAAAATGTCATGTTATTATTGTCTCACTTTTGTTTTGTTTTGATGATTCTTCAATACTTTGTGGGGAGACAACTATTTGTCGGAGAGTTGAGTTCAGGGTCATAGAAAGTCACAGACCCAAACTCTTTGGCTGATGGATGAATAAACTCAGTACAATACTCACTCCTGGCTTGAGAGTCACATCTAGAATTAAATGTGTAACCTTGTGTTTAGAATCCAAACACATGTGGGACCAGCTATGATCATAATAAGGAAAAGTAAAACTGGCTGTAACTCTGAATTGTGTTTAAGTACCAAATCATCAGTAAGGTTGATGAAGGTCACCTGATTTGAGTAAACATTTGACATAGTTTTGTCAGACAGGCATAAATCAGGTAACAGATTAACAAAGTGTGAATAATGAGGTTGTGCATACTTTTAATTTATTATTATTTTGGCTTCTCTGTACTTCCTAATTATGTTTTAATGAACATTACTCACCTGTGAAATTTAAATAAATGAATAAATGAAGGAATAAATACATAAGTCACCACCTACGCTTCAGGCCCAACGTTAATGCTATCTCCTCCATGAAGCCTTGACCGATCCTTTCGTCAACAGCAATAGCATCCTCATTTGAATTATAGCTATTTGATATATACCTTATTTCTCTTACAAACTTAAAACTGCCTTCACAAATTCAATTCAATAAATGTCCAGCATCTGTGTTATGTTTATATTTGTATACCCTGTGTCCCTAGCACAGTGCCCTGTAATAAATATTTATTGAATCTGTTGAAATGAGAAGGTCATAATGACAAAACATGATAAATCATTGGCACCAACTACAACCATCTGGTATTATTTGATTAAAGAATTAGAAACCTAACACGGGAGGTGTGAGGTTTTTTAAAATGAGTGAACAGCCAGTAGAGTTTTTGAGTAGAGGACTGTTCTCCATGCTTGCATTCAGCTTCAGATAAATACACTTAATTGTCTGACAGAAAAGGTCACTATAAGATGTTTGAATTCAGAGAGAATACAGAGATTCAAACTATTGAGAAATCAGTGTGATGAGTATCCTTGAGAAGGTGAAGGCTCTCAAAAAAGCTATTTTAAATCCTTGTTAGCAATGTTATTCTGGAGGGAGAACTGTGATTGTGTGATGATCTGGGGTCTGTTAGGGCAAAGGCAGAGTTCATAAGAAAAATGAACTTCTGATTTATGTCCCTAAACTTTGTGGATTTTGTTTCGGCATTTAAATAAGTATTAAAATCCATGACTGTGAACAGAAGATCTTTGTTACTCAGTGATAACCCTGCTGCTTCTTCGACCAGTCCACAAGACACGAAGAGGGTCATTTTCCAGAATAAAACCCACTCTTTTGCTCACGATTCACCGCACATATTGCTGGCAATGGGGGGGGGTGGTCTCTGTTCTCTAGCAAAGGACACAGGCCCCTGTCTTTGACACTGTGGAGTGATTCTGGTCAGTAGAAGATACAAAACAGTAAGGTCATGTTGTTTAGGTCAATTAGCTAGCTTTTTTTATGGGTATCTGATATATAAAGGGACCCACTGCCCACATCCGTCTTCAGCCATTGACAGTGCTGTTGGCAAACAGCATTCTTCTATTGTCCTTTCAGGCATTGTCTCAGCTGCAGAAAACCACCTTGACCAAGTTCACACCCTTCAGAGAGAGGGCCACATTAACTGATAGATCAAAGCAAGATTGTAAAGACCAGACCATTCCAGCCCATGTCAGGACAACTGTGATAGGTAATTTTAGCCCAGAGTCCCCAATGGGATCAGCCTGCCGTGCACCCTTTTCTCCCTTCACCCAGTCCTGCTTCTTTTGCCTCCATTCTACAGGAATTGGTTCCAAGGGCACTTCTTAATATACATCCTGCACATTAACCTTCATGTTAAAGTTAGCTTTTGAGAACCCAATCTGCAATAGGGTAGAACAAAGGTAGAAGGTGACTTTTCTTAAGTAATACACAAAGATTTGGAAGAAAGAATCATAGAATGCTAGGAAAGATTCCAGGCAGTATGAATAGTTTATAGGAATGTTCTCAGCAAGACAGAGCATGGCTTGAGTGGAGCTAAGAGAAGTAAGCTGTGTGAAAGAATGTCAGAAAATGGAGAAGTAGGTGACTCTGAAGTTAACACAGACTACAGGCTGACTGTAGCTGCTCACTGGCGGTCGGAGGGTATGACGGTGTCGTTGAACAATGACAAGAAAAATGTGGGTTTTATGTGGTAATAAATGAGAAGATAGTGACTTTTTAAAATAGGAGACAAGAGGGCTGTGTGGGTGACTCGGTCGGTTAATTATCCGACTACAGCTCAGGTCATGATCTAATGGATCGTGGGTTTGAGCCCCGCGACGGGCTCTGTGCTGACAGCTCCGAGCCTGGAGCTGCTTCCGATTCTGTCTCCCTCTCTCTCCGCCCCTCCCCCACTCGTGCTCTGTCTTTCTCTCTCTCAAAAATAAATAAACATTAAAAAAATTTTTAATAGGAGACAGGAAAAATAAAATAGGAGACAAGAATTGTGTTTGAGGCAAGTGAAGCAATCAGCATGGAAGATGGATTTGAGAGAAAGACAGAAGTCGGAGAAGCACAGGATGACATTAGGAAGCTGCTATGCCTGTCCCACCATGAGGAAAGCAGAATGTAAAATAAAAGTGTGTGTGTGTGTGTGTGTGTGTGTGTGTGTGTGTGTGCGTGTGAAGAGAGAGAAAGACAGATAGACTTAGGAGAAAATTTTTTTTTAAATGTCAGGAAGAATTTTTTTACTATGAAATTCATTGTCAAATTGGTTGCCATACAACACCCAGTGCTCATCCCAACAGGTGCCCTCCTCAATACCCATCACCCACCCCCTCCCACTCCCCATCAACCCTCAGATTATTCTCAGTTTTTAAGAGTCTTTTATGGTTTGGCTCCCTCCCTCTCTAACTTTTTTTTTCCTTCTCCTCCCCCATGGTTTTCTGTTAAGTTTCTCAGGATCCACATAAGAGTGAAAACATATGGTATCTGTCTTTCTCAAAAATTAAAAATACATCTACCCTATGACCCAGCAATAGCACTGCTAGGAATTTACCCAAGGGATACAGGAGTACTGATGCATAGGGGCACTTGTACCCCAATGTTTATAGCAGCACTCTCAACAATAGTCAAATTATGGAAAGAGCTTAAATGTCCATCAACTGATTAATGGATAAAGAAATTGTGGTTTATATACACAATGGAATACTACATGGCAATGAGAAAGAATGAAATATGGCTTTTTGTAGCAACATGGATGGAACTAGAGAGTGCTATGCTAAGTGAAATAAGTCACACAGAGAAAGGAAGAATTTTATCACAAGAAGCTGCTATATGTGAATTAAATTGAGTAGCCATCATTCCAACACATTTTCTACATGCCAAAGATCGTTTGATGACTACCATCTATTAAACATCCAAATATACTCAGAATTGTACTAAGTACTTCTAGATATATTACTTTATTTTAATTATCATATTCTTGTGAGATATGTCTCTTTCTGGGTTGTAAAGAAACTGAACTTTAAAAGGTTGGACAACCTATCCATTGTCAGTCACCCAGCTAACAAATGTCACAACTGGAATTTTAACATAGCCCTATTTCAATTAAATTTCAGTCCTTTTAATCATTGTACTACCACATATATAAAATATGAAGGTTTTAATATTTTTTAAAACATTTCCTGGGGCAGTTCGGTGGCTCAGTCCGTTAAGCATCTGACTCTTGTTTTGGCCCAGGTCACGATCTCACAGTTCATGGGATTGAGCCCATCAATCCCCAGAGGGAAGCATGCTTGAGAATTTCTCTCTCCCTCTCTCTGTCCCTCCCCTGCTCATGTGCTCTCTCGCTATCAAAATAAATAAACATTGAAAAAAATTTCCTTTCTTATTAAGTAATGAGAGGCAAGAAATCTCAAATCTTCCATCAATGACCACTTATTTCTGCTAACCTGATTTTGAACTGGACTAACCCTAAGCCATTATGTCATGTGGATGCAGGAATCCAAGGGGGATAAATGATTGAAAACTAAGCCTTCCAGGCAAATACAAGTTTCCTCTTCTCCTGGTGACATAATCTATTAACACATATGGGTATACTCATTCATAATCCTAACTTTCTATTTTCTTAGTAGGTGTAGACATTCTTCACCTTCTACTTCAGCAGTTTGGTTCTTCAGAGACCCAAGGCTCTCTTCACTTGAAAGTTTTAGTGTCATTGAAAAAAAGTAGAAGCCCGCTCCCAAAATGCTTTGTGTTATTTTTTCTGGTATTCAGTACCCAGTGGAAAAGCAACTTTGCAGCAGGTCAATGTTGAAAATTGACAAAACATATGCATTCTGGAAACTGGAACTGACTTTGGGCCAGGAACAGAGTTGCATAACATTTGTAATAAAGATTTACCCAAAGGACATATAAAGCAGTATTCATGTTACATTCTTATTTGCATCATATGTTCTCAATTATGTCTAGAAGGAGATACCAAGGCCTATCTTGAAATACTACCTTATTCAGAAGGACAGTGCTATGTAGACAATGGAGTAATTTATTGAGTGATGATAAACCTACTCAAATATGTTGGCCAGTTGCCTTCTAACAATCTTGTTCAGAGAACTCTTAGATATTTGTACTATTCTTATAATCTGACCATTTATTCAATATTATAAAGGGAGCCTGTTCACAAACTTCTTAAACTCAATCACGTATTTAAATATTCCATATATGTCATTATTGCAGAAGAATCTGGTGAAAACCCTAGAAACTCTCTGACACGTTTATATGAGGACACTGTCACAACATAGGAGGGTCCTATAAAGTCAACATGGATTCATAACAGGGCTTCTTGATCACCTCCCATGATATGTAGCTTCCAGGTTATAATCTGTATCTTAGCACATCCTCCTTCTCTGCAATCTCTTAACTCCCCAAATCAATTAAAGGCCACAGACAAACGACCATTTCAAGGCAATATTCCATACAAATAATTTATTGATGTGCTGCAGGAAAGCACAAATAGTGGGGAGAGTGGCATCACAGAGAATTGTAGCTGTGTTCATTCCTGTATTATGGCCAGGGCACCTTCAGATAAAGTGCTACCGATTGTTGAGAAATAAAGACATCATGTTAGTCAATAGAGCTTAACATTCTGAAAAGTGTCATCGTGATGACAGTTCAATTGCATGGAATAATCATTTCAAATAGGAAATCAAACAGGTTAGCAATAATTGCATTTTGTAAAACACACACAATAAACCCTCAAAAAAAATGAGATTCCCTGAGGAAGCATTAAGCTCATGTTCAGGCTTCTTGAAATCATGGAATGTATATATATTTTGGGAAAGTGAATATTAGTAATCTTGAAGTAACATTGGGTTAACTAACATATGCTCATTAACGACTTCCAGAAATCTTTAAATTCATCTTTGGAGGAACATATAATAAGAATGTACCTAGTTCCTTCTTCTCATTCAGCATTCAACTGTAATATTCCTTTGCGTGGACTTCCTTCAAAGTACACCCAATTTAAAGTAAACCTTGGTTTGTGAGCACAGTTCGTTCCAGAAACATGCTTGTAAGCCAAAGCACTTGAATATCAAAGCGAATTTCAAGAACTATTGGCTCAGTTGCATCATGTGACATTCAGCATCACATACTACTTGCATGGCAAGACATCACTCGTTTAACAAGTTAAAATTTATTAGAAATGTTTGCTCGTCTTGCAGAACACTCACAGAACAAGTTACCCGCAATCCAAGGTTTCACTGTAACTTCTTTTCTAAAACATTACTCTATTATTTTATTGTCTACTAACATATCATTGATATATTCTATATATTTATGTAATTGTTTTCTTTCTTTCCCGATTTAAGCTCCATGTAAGTAAAACCAACTTTGGTTTACTTCACCTCTGTATCTTCACCATCTGGCACCTAATAAGATCTCCATATAAATGTATAGAAAAATATTTTTTAATTACTTCAAGCCTCGATGTCTTAATCAACATTTATTAGGGACATCTAACGTGCCCAATTCTTCATTATAACATATACTGTTACACTTTAATCTTCGTAACAGCCCTGTGATATGAACATTAGTATCTACCTTCTATAGATGAGAAACCCAAGGCTCAGAAGTCTTTTCTTTACATTCCAGTATCCCCATGGTACATATCCATACAATCTATCACATGATTACACGCTGTTATTTTGGTTTCTAGTTGATTGCTATCTATAGGTGTTATCAACTACACTTTTAGCTTTTCAACCACAGGGATAGTGTCTTCTTTAGGTTTTGTCTTTACATTAGTATTCATCTCAGTGGTGGGCAGACTTTTTACCAGGAAAGTAAAAGATGTATCCTTATAACTGGAACAGAATGTGATCCAGAGGTCATGGAATCCTCCTTTTTATTCTCCAGGGAATGGATCCCTAGCTAGGAACACAAGACCAACTGACATATCTGGTCTTATTCAAAGCTAATAGACATCATGCAATTCTCTATGTTTTGGGGTTCCTTAGAGGGAGAAAAACATTTACAGTTGCACTGGATCCCCATTCCCCTATTTCTATATACTTTACTAATTATTCACATTTTATACCTGTCCTCACTCCTACTTCCACTTATCTATCTATCTCAAAACTTTAAGAAAATAAGAAGGCGATATCATCTCAAAAAAATGGGTTACTGCTGATGCAGGCCATCTCTTGATATCAAAATTTTGATTATGTTTCTTGTTTTTTTAAATAGGACTTACATATAATACAGAATCCTAGTCTTTGATCAGTAGCATAAAAAATATTCCTAATTTAGGCCTGTACTGACAATTCTAGCTTCTATTCTAGGAAACAAGAAAGAAAGTACCTTCTAAATTTGGGAGAGGGTAAAGCACAAGACATTGGCATGACTGTGATGGTACTAAAGTTAGCAGGTATTCAGTGCTCAGAATGCATCAGCACTGCACCAAGCACTTTATAGGCATTGACACTTTTAATCCACCCAAATATTAGTGTCTCTATGTTTACAGATTAGAAAATTGAGGCACAAAAAGGTCAAGGGACTTGTCCAAGATCAGATAGTCAGCTAGTGGCTGATCCAGAATTACGGCAGATGATGTTGTAATTGGAATTGCAATGCTTAAAAATCAAGGCGGGGGCCAGTTCTCCTGAGTGCATCCTCCACCTCCAAAATAAATTCAGAATATGCGGGTCCTTTGATGAAGTAGATTTCTCCCAACTGGAAGTCAGTCTGTATGTGCTTTTTTAGAGTACTTGGTTTAAAGTGACTTAAAATCATAGTTTCTAGATTATATTAAATAAAGATAAGGAGTAAAGATTATATGCATATTGAAATATTTTATGATAACAGGGGCTCCTGGCTGGCTCAGTCTATAGAGCAGGAGACTCTTGATCTTGGGGTTGTACGTTCAAGCCCCCTGTTAGGTATAGACATTACTTGAAAATAAAATCTTAAAAAAATATTGTATGATATGTATGATATATAGTATGTTATATTTGTCACAAATAGGCATTTTTGAATGTCACGAAATAGCATGGAATAGTTATCTCCATGAAATAGTTATAAATTAGATATAATCATGCATTTCTTCTAAATTAGGATTCCAGGTTGGGGCGCCTGGGTGGCTCAGTCGGTTAAGCTTTCGACTTCAGCTCAGGTCGTGATCTCACAGTTAGTGGGTTGGAGCCCAGCATTGGACTCTATGCTGACAGCTCAGAGCCTGGAGTCTGCTTCAGATTCTGTGTCTCACTCTCCTTCTGTCCTTTCCCTGCCTGGGCTCTGTCTGTCTCTCTCTGCCTCTCAAAAATAATACAAATAAACTTTAAAAAAAATCTGAATTAGGATCCCTACCCAGGAGAAAGTTTCTTCTTTCTTGCTTTCCTAAAATAGAATTCTAGATAACTAGTAAAAATGGATTGGAGGAAACAAAGTCATTGAATTATCTAGTTTAGTAGAGATGCTTTCATCAAACACCACCTTTTTAATAGGTAATTTCTTCCTTACTCATTA
Source organism: Lynx rufus (assembly GCF_022079265.1). NCBI lineage: Eukaryota > Metazoa > Chordata > Mammalia > Carnivora > Felidae > Lynx > Lynx rufus. The sequence goes on along the minus strand of NW_025814823.1, from coordinate 201,630,871 downwards.
TTCATTATTCATTACTGATATTCCTGGTTTAATTTTCTTTTTGCTCTCTAATAAAAGAATTTTGTCAATTCCAGAGGTTATTATTAAAATATTTCACTGTATTTTTTCCAGAGAATTTGAATGTATTGGGAAAAGGTGAAAGACTTACTTTAAAGAAGTGAAATGGATCTTCTTGGTACAAAAACAGTCCTGTGTACAAATCATTCATTTTTTTATAGTTTATTCAAAGTGGGTTTTTTTTAATGTTTATTCATTTTTGAGAGACAGAGAGAGACAGAGCACGAGTGGGGGAGGGGCAGAGAAAGACGCACACAGAATGCAAAGCAGGCTCCAGGCTCTGAGCTGTCAGCACACAGCCCAACACAGGACCCGAACTCACGAACCATGAGATCATGACCTGAACCGAAATTGGACGCTTAACTGACTGAGCCACCCAAGTGCCCTCATTTGAATAACTTTTAAAAACCCATAAATATAGGCTGAGTAACATATTTGCACGCCAGCCAAAATACAACTGAAAACCACATTATCATACTTTAATTGCTTTATTTAGAACTTACATCTTTTAAATTAGCTATAAAATATCACATTAAAAATTTTTTGTATGTAGGAAAATGTATGTATTTGTAATCATGAGATTCTACTAAATAGATGTCCTACTTCAAAAAGCAAAGTAAGCAAAATCTATTCTTTATTTTAATATTGAAAGAATAAGGAAATCTGGTAAAGGAATAAGCTGTCAAGTATGTAACTCATTTAAATTACTACCACGTTTTCCTTTGTTTACGTGACAATGGCACTCCCCCTCTGTAATAATACAGAACACTTTTCCCATTTTCAGAATTCTTATTTGAGAATCACATAAGCTCTAAAACTACCATGTGCCCTGTCACTCAACTAAACCTGCATCTTCCCATTTACAAATAAGGGGAATGAACAATGTGCTGTTAAAATCTATACTTTCAGAGCAGTTTCTTTTACAATACTTTTCTGGTATGTTTATAAGTGCTCAGCATGTGCTTAATATTTTATCTTAAAGATAGATTATTTTATTTATACATCAAGCACGACATATTCATTGAGCTAGCAAAGCAATGGGGTAAATGTGCCATTCATCATTTGGATCTGATGAATTATTAAATCTTAACAATGTGTCCAGTATTCAACTTACGTAGAAATATAGAAAAGTCAGATTACAGAGATATGCTTTTAATGTATTCATTTTCCATCTAGAAAGTTATATCACTGGGTGCTGAAGAGAGTAACCTCTATTTTAGAAAAACATAATTTTTGACTTATAAATGACCAGAGGAGGTTTTGAATAGTTTATAAAGGGACATTGACAGGACATTTGATAGAAATAAACAGACCAATTGATCTATTTACTAATTGTAATATAAAGTGGATGATCTCATACTAACTTAAAAGAATTTGATATCCTCTTTATGCACAGATTTTAATTAATACCACAGTTTTTGTATATTCTGACACGTTCGCTGGTGTTGCTCCCCAGGGATTTAACACACCAGGTTTTGCCTCTCTTTCATAGACCCTAAGCCCTTCAGATCAAGGAATTCATTTCTTCACTTCAAGATATCTAATTCCAGGGGCGCCTGGGTGGCGCAGTCGGTTAAGCGTCCGACTTCAGCCAGGTCACGATCTCGCGGTCCGTGAGTTCGAGCCCCGCGTCAGGCTCTGGGCTGATGGCTCAGAGCCTGGAGCCTGTTTCCAATTCTGTGTCTCCCTCTCTCTCTGCCCCTCCCCCGTTCATGCTGTGTCTCTCTCTGTCCCAAAAATAAATAAACGTTGAAAAAAAAAATTTAAAAAAAAAAAAAAGATATCTAATTCCATCTTCTAAACACAGTAGGAAATAAATTCTTGTTAATTAAGGTAAATCTGTATGATAGACTTCTGACACTGTAAGATATTCTAAATTCATGCAGAGTTCAAATATTTTCAAGAAATCTTTTCTATTCAATGTTTGCAGAAATCTGAAATTTAGCTTTTCAAGGACTATGGATATGATCATTTGAACCTGGTCTTTATATAGGCTATAAGATGATAATATTTGTTTAACACTTTTTTGGAAAGAGTAAGTTGTGGGGCGCCTGGGTGGCTCAGTCGGTTAAGCGTCCAAGTCTTGATTTCAGCTCAGGTCATGATCTCGCAGTTCATGGGTTCGAGCCCTGCATCAGGTTCTGTGCTGATAGCTCAGGACCTGTTTGGGATTCCCTCTCTCCCTCTCTCTCTCTCGGCCCCTCGCCCACTTGTGTTCTCTTTCTCTCTCTCTCAAAATAAATAAACTTAAAAAAAGAGCAAGTTGTAAATGATGCTAATTCAACAAAGATTGATGAAATGCAGTTATGGTGCTAAGATAGGAAAGTAGCTTACAATGTAATGGTGGTGGATAATTCCAACATTCAATTATTTTAACATAATATAGTGTCTCTCCTGAGTTTTCTCCAAAAATCACAGCCGTGGATGAAGACCTGAATATTAGCAGTTTGCATGGGAATATGATTCTGGGTAGTAGATGTACAGGATCAGGGATGCAACCATGCAGGGATCATTTCAGAAGCCTTATAAAATGCATTTCAGAACTGTGTGCCCCAATGGTCAAAAGGGGGAAGCACTTATCTATCAGCTCCAGTGCACATTGATTAAGGGCAACTGCACTGGAATTAATTTCAAGAAAATTCAGGTTGCATATGCGTTAAGTGCTGGCAGGTGACCACAGCCATTTGATGCAAAGACATCACAGAAGCCCAGGGCAGTAAAGGAGAGAGGTAAGAAGCACAAGACTAAGGCAAATTGCACCCACAGTAAGCCAAAGATTACTTGGGTTCTGTCATTCCTGCTGGAACACTAGCTGAAATACGAGGCGAAACAGAGAAAATAAAATATCCAGTATATATGGTGCTAAGTGCTAAGGTCAAGGGTGATATAGAAGCAAAGAGAAGAAAACGTTTTAATCAAATTTGGGACTTAGGTAAGACTTCTGAGATAATATTATGCCCAGATAAAGAAAATAAAATTGTAAGAAGATAATATTATATGCTCAGAGTGGAATTGTATTCTAAGGACGATGGGTAAGAATATCAGGCTTTAAGTACTCTAAGCTACAAATTCAAAAAGAAACACCGGCTATTGGAAGCAGCCACCTCTCCGCAGGACCTCCTGAGATGGCAGCTATTTCACAATACCATCTTTACTTCAACCATTGTCCACCTAAGGGGAAAATGTTGCCTCTTGATGAATTACGGTGCTCATGAAGCGGGGCAGTTTTCTCTTATATACTCCTTGTAAAAGAGAAGTACCTTTCTCTTTCAAGCCAAGGGTAAAAGGGCCCCCAAAGTCACTTGGTTATATATAAATTTATGTACTGGATCTGAAAGAGGATTGGGACAGATGTCATAATGAGGCATTTCTAGAATGGAAACACCCCATACCGCCATATTGATGTCCAATACCACTCCCTTCACTCTTGTTTTAAGTTGCCCAGGAAATAGTAGGCAGGATCCTGAAGGTTACAATAAGCCCAGAAATGGGGTGACAGTAGATGGATGCCGTGAAGCCATGGAAGTTAGATGGGATTGTATACTATATTCCAGGTGTGACAACACAACATGGAGCAAAGAGGCACATTCATCAGAGGCATATGACCTGCGATGTCTGGCTGGGTGGGTGAGGGGACAGCCAGAAAATGTTAGGAAGTTGCTCAGGAAGCACTTCTCTTCAGCGAGTTGTTAGAAACATCTGTCCACACCAAGCCCACAAAAAAACAAGCTAGAACAGCAATATAGTCAGCCCAGCAGGAGACTGCAAGACTACAGCCTTGTCTTTTCTTGCCAAGAATAGATTAGGAAACTCATGGAAGAGGGGGTGAGTGTGTCCATATATGTACGAGAGAAGAAACACAAACAAACTATTACCCTCACCTTTTGACTTGAATTATCCTGTCTTAAGGGGGTTGGAAAAAAAATATGAAATTAAAGTTGTTAAACAAACAGCACTGAGCCTCAAGAACTTAAATGAGATTGTTTGAATAAATACAGGTTAATAAAAAGCTGTAGAATTGGACTAAGATGGCACATTTAAGGGAACATATTACACATTGAGGAAAGGATGATCCACTAGAGCTGAGTTAGCATTGTTAGAACAAAAACTCATTTTATATCCCAAAGATTCCTTAATAAATTACTTATGAAGCTAATATTTATTGACCCCATATTTTGTGCTCAACCCTTACTAATCCCGTCACAATCATAATTTCACCTAAAGGTATGGGTTACTTCTGCATTTATTTTACAGATAAGGCAACTGAGGTTTATAGAGGGTAAAGAACCTTTCAAAAGGCCCACGATAGAGATTTAAAATCAATCTGCATGCCTGACTCCACAGTGCACACTCTTAACAATGGTGTTATGCTGTCACTCTTTGGGAAGGATATTGCAAGCAAACAGAAGAGTACAGCAGAATAGCATGAAACAATATACGTATGGGGTTACATGTAACCTGGCATTGCTGAAGTATTAAGCGTGAGGAATAGGAGGAACGAGACCAGGTCAGTGGATAGAAACAAGTTCATGGAGATCCTCTTGTGCACACTACCACGGGTGCACACTACTCAAATTGTAGACAGTAGGCACTAGGGAAATTTGGAAGGGTTTTTAACTACGGGAGTAATATGGCCCAATCTGTGATTTCTGCCAAGGTTGATTCTCTCATATGTGTTAACGTTGCTTTAGCCAGATATCAGACTCTTAATCTTCACCTACCGCCTTTAAAATTCCTTTAGGTAATAAGGAAAGCCAAGCAAACAATAATATGAGATTGTGATTCATAGCCACAACCACTACTAGAAAAACATCTTAAAGAACATCATAATAGTGTCCACATTCAAGAATTAAGAGCCACTCTGCTGAGAGCTTTTATCATAAATGGATGTTGAATTTTGTCAAATGTGGTTTTGTATCACTTGAGATGATCATATGATTTTTATCCTTCCTTTTTTTTAATGTGGTGTATCACATTGACTGATTTGCAGATGTTGAACTATCCTTGCATCCCTAGAATAAATCCCACTTGATCACAGTGTATGACCCTTTTAACGCGTGGCTGAATTGGTTTGCTAATATTTCTTGAGCATTTTTGCATCTATGTTCATCAGAGATATTGGTCTATAATTTTCGTTTCTTATTGCATCCTACTTTGGTTTTGGTTTTGCTATCTGGGTTATGCAAATGAGTTTGGAAAAGTTCTCTCTTCTCTTTCTGAGAAAAATTTGAGAAGAATTGGTATTAATTCTTTGAATGTTTGGTAGAATTCACCAGTGAAGACAGCTGGTCCTCGATTTGGTTGTTGGGAGGTTTTTGATTACTGATTCAATCTTTTTATTAGCAATCAGTCTGTTCAGATTTTCTATTTCATTATGACTCAGTTTTGGTAGGTTGCATGTTTCTAAAAATACATCGATATCTTCTAGGTTGTCCAATTTGTTGGTGTGTAATTATTCATAGTAGTTTCTCATGATCCTTTGTATTTCTGAGGAATCAATTGAAAAATCTCCTGTTTCATTCGTGATTTTATTTATTTGAGTGCTCTCTGTCTCTCTCTTTATGGTGAGACTAGCTAAAGGTTTATCAATTTTGCTTATCTTTTCAAGCAACCTCTAGTTTCATTGATCTTCTTAACTATATTTTTAGTCTCTATTTTATTTGTTTCCATTCTAATCTGTTAATTCCTTCCTTCAACTAACAATGGGCTTCATTTGTTCTTCTTTTTCTATTTCCTTCAGGTCTAAAGTTAGGTTGTTTATTTTCGACTTTTCATATTTCTTGAGGTAAGCATGTCTTGCTATGAACTTCCCTATTAGAACTGTTCTTGCTGCATCCCACAAATTTTGCTATATTTTATTTCCATTTTTGTTTATCTCTAGGTGTTTATTTCTCTTTTGTTTTCTTCTTCTACCCATTGGTTGTTCAGTAGTATGTTGTTTAATCTCCACACATTTGTGAAGTTTCCAGTTTTCCTCGTGTAATTCTAGTTTCTTAACATTATGGTTGCAAAAGATGCTTTATATGACGTCAATACTCTTACATTTATTATGATTTATTTTGTGGCCTAACATATGATCTATCCTGGAAAATATTCAATGTGCATTTAAGAAGAACATGTCTTCTCTTGCTTTTGAAGGGAATGTTCTGTATATATCTGTTAAGTCTATCTGGTCTAACACATCTTTTAGATACTTTTTTTTATTTTTTTTAACGTTTTTATTTATTTTTGAGACAGAGGGAGACAGAGCATGAATGGGGGAGGGGCAGAGAGAGAGGGAGACACAGAATCAGAAGCAGGCTCCAGGCTCTGAGCCATCAGCCCAGAGCCTGACGCGGGGCTCAAACTCACAGACCGTGAGATCGTGACCTGAGCTGAAGTCGGACGCTTAACCGACTGAGCCACCCAGGCGCCCCCTAACCCATTTTTAAAGTTGATGTTTCTTCATTGATTTTTATGATTGAAAACTCTCAACAAAGATAGTATAGAAGGAATATACCTCAGTATAATGAAAGCCATATATGACAAGTCTACAGAAGACATTATGTTCAATGGTGAAAAGCTGAAAGCCTTATCCCTAAGAACAGAAATAACACAGGGATCCCATTCTACCACTTTATTCAGCATAGTATTGGAAGTCCTAGCCAGAGCAATCAGGCAATAAAAAGAAATAAAAGCCATCCAAATCCAAAAGAAAGAAGCAACACTGTCACTTCTTTCAGATGACATGCTACTATATATAGAAAACCCTAAAGATTTCATCAAAAAATGAACTAATTAATAAATTCAATAAGGTTGCAGGATACAAAATCAATTCACAAAAATCGGTTGCATTTCTATATACTATTAATGAACTATCAGAAAGAGAAATAAAGAACACAATCCCATTTAAAATTGCATTGAAAAGAATAAAATACATAGGAATAAACTCAACCAATGAGATGAAAGACCTGTGCATTGGAAACTATAAGACATTAATGAAAGGAACTGAAGAAGACACAAATAAATGGAAAGATATTTTGTCCTTTGGATTTGTAGAACCAATATTAAGATGTCCATACAACTCAAAGCAATCTACAATTGTACATTCAGTACAATGCCTATCAAAATTCCAGTAGCATTTTTCAAATAAATAGAACAAAAAATATTAAAATGTGTATTGAACTACCAAAAACCTGAATAGCCAAAGCAATATTGAAAAGAAAAACAAAGCTGGAGACATCACATCCCCTGATTTCAAACTATATCACAAATTTATAGCAATTAAAACAGTATGGTATGGCCATAAAAACAGACACACAGATAAATGGAACAGAATAGAGAGCCCAGAAATAATTCAACACATATATGGTTAATTAATTTAAGACAAAGGAACCAAGAGTATACAAAGGGGAAAGGATAGTTTCTTCAAGAAATGGTGTTGGGAAGACTGGACAGTCACATGCAAAAGAATGAAACTGGACCACCATTACACCATATGCAAAAATTAACTCAGAATGGATTAAAGACTTAAATGTTAGAATTAAAACCATAAACTCATAGAAGAAACCAGGTGGAAACTCCTTGACATAGGTCTCACTGATGATTTTTTTGAATCTGACACCAAAAGCAAAAGCAACAAAAGCAAAAATTAATAAGTGGGATTACATCATACTAAAAATCTTTTGTACAGTTAAGGAAACCAACAAAATGAAAAGGCAACTTACTGAATGGGAGAAAATATTTGCAGCTCATGTATCTGAAAATGGGCTAATATCTAAAATGTATAAAAAAATTCATACACTTCAATAGCCAAAAATAAACAATCCAATTAAAAACTGGCAGAGGACATTTTTTCCAAAATATATATATAGAGAGAGATGGCCAACAGGTACATGAAAAGATGCTCAATGTGACTGATCATCAGGGAAATGCAAATCAAAACCACAATGAGGTATCTCCTCACATCTGTTAGAATGACTATTATCAAAAAGACAAGAAATGACAAATGTTGGTAAGGATGTGGAAAAAGAGAACCATTAGGCACTATTGCTGAGAATATAAACTGGCTCAGCCACTAGGGAAAATAGTATGGAGGTTTCTCAAAAAATTAAAAATAGAACTACCATGTGATCCAGTAACTCCACTTCTAGATATTTATCCAAAAAACAAAGAAAACACTAACTTAAAAACACATGTACCCCCATGTTCATTGCAGCATAATTTAAAATCGCCAAGATACAGAAACGTCTAAGTATCCATTAATGGATGAATAGATAAAGAAATTGTGGTATATATACATTTATATATAATTTATAGTTTTATTTTATTATATTTTTATTTTATACATACAATGGAATATTATTTGGTCATAAAAAAGAATGAAATTTACTATTTGCTACAACATAGTTAGACCTCTGTACCTCAAGGGCATTATGCTAAGTGAACTAAGTTACAGAGAGAAAGAAAAATATTTTGTGATCTCTCTTATATGTAGAATAAAAAAAAGAAAAACAAGCTCATAGATACAGAACAGATTACTAATTGCCACAGGCAGAAGTTGAGGTAGGGGGTGGAAAAAGTAATTTGCTTTAAAAATGCAGTTTAGGGGCGCCTGGGTGGCGCAGTCGGTTAAGCGTCCGACTTCAGCCAGGTCACGATCTCGCAGTCCGTGAGTTCGAGCCCCGCGTCAGGCTCTGGGCTGATGGCTCAGAGCCTGGAGCCTGTTTCCCATTCTGTGTCTCCCTCTCTCTCTGGCCCTCCCCCGTTCATGCTCTGTCTCTCTCTCTGTCCCAAAAATAAATAAACGTTGAAAAAAAAAATTTTAATAAAAATGCAGTTTAACTATATTTTTTGATCTAGCTTGTGTGTGTGTGTGTGTGTGTGTGTGTGTGTGTGTGTGTGTGAATTTTTATCTATACCTATTGAAAAAAGAAAAGCCACCTATTTTTAAAAAGAATTACATGTCATAACATTTCATTCTCAACCCTTAATTCAAAACTTCACAATTGACTTTTCTAGAATCACTTTCCATATAAATATATGGATAACCAGATTTTTAAATATCTTCATAATTTAACAGCTTTTGAAATTTGACTTTAGCATTTGTTGTTTGCAGGAAAAGGTTGGTCATGAGCTAACTTAAATGTTTATGCCTAGAATTTCATGTGACTAATTTAAAAGTCATACTTCTTAAGTGTTATGAACATTTTTTTCTATGGATCTTTGGACATTATAAAATGAAATATAATCTTTATAACATACTAAAATTTCTTTACCCTGGGGATTTTATTTTATACTACAGACAGCATCACATCTTGAAAGTATAGAATTTCAAGCCCAATTCTTAGAAGAAAATTAGCAAATTTTGTGAAATTGATTATAGAGTTAGCCAACATAAATAGCATGTAAACTCTCTTAAGTATCATATAAGACAAAGACTACTAAATTCAAGTCGTTGGAAATAAGCCAAAATGCAATCATCTCTAAATCTTAGTAAGAATCCTTATTTTAAAAAAGGTGTATTTAATAGTAAGAGATAAACCTAAAAGGAGACATATCTGATTACAAAAACAGACATTCTTGTGTTTAATACTCATATAAAATTCAATACAATTTCAAATTGTGAACAATATGTTATTACATTTCTTCATGTTTTTCTTTATAGAGTTAAAAACACAAATAAAATAGATATGAAAGGATACTCTTACCTAAATACACAGAGATATTTGTAATTTTCTAGGCACCACAAAATGCATGGCATTCTGGCTGTATCATTGAAATTATAAAGTAATATCTTTTAGATGACATGTTAAATCAAAGTTTTCCAGAGATTAAAGATTACATGGTAAATCTGGTAAAGAGCAGGGGTTATAAATCTAGGGTCCCAAAATATGTCTTCAAAACTCTTCTTACACTCTCCCTAAAGCAAAGGCCTCAATATAACATTAACTTGCCAACAGATTTTCTGTTCAAAATAGCTGCCAAGGGATTATTGGACATTTGGTATTGTAACACACATTGATAATTTGCAATTTATGGAATGCCACAGTTTCATGGTTACATTAAAAGTCAGTTTTGTTTCTTTTCATAGCATGTTGAAAGAACATGGGTTTGTTTTATCCTGTAGAATCTGAAAATTTGCAATATGATAGTAAAATATTAAAAAACACCGATTAAAAGAGAATGGTAGGCAACTGATTTGAAGTTGCATACTTTTTGGAGAAATCTTGACAAAGGGCTTCTTTTCTTTTCTTTTCTTTTTACTTTATAAAATTTTACTAAAATTAAAAATAAATAAACACAAGAGAACATGTAGCAAAAGGTAAAATGCAAGCAAAAAAATCAAAGATGCAATGTGAGTATTCAATTATTTCAATAAACCATTACAATATTATCATACAGACTCAAAATTATTTGGACCAGTTTTAAATTCTCAGATTAACAGTTTTAAACTTATTTGCAACCTTGAATTCTTTGCCTGCAAATACACATTCATGCTGTTTTTCCTCTCCTTCTCCCTCTGCTTTCCTACTTCTCCCCTTCTCTTTCCGTCTCTCTGTTCTTTCTCTCCACATCTCCCTCCCTCCCTTTAAAGTATAGAGTAAATATTTTAAATGCTGATGGCTAACATTTTTAACTAAATTTTCATCTTTAATGTATTTGCTTATGTACACTCCATCTAAAAAATAGTCTCATCTAGACAATATTGTTGAAATAAATATATAGGATCAATAATTGTATCATTAAAATTCATTATGAAATTTTAGTAAAATATATTATAAAATTAGAGAAGGTTTCGGGCACCTGGTTGGCTCAGTCAGTGGAGTGTGGGACTCTTGATATCAGGGTTGTGGGTTTGAGCCCCATGTTGGGTGTCGAGATTACCTAAAAATAAAATCTTTAAAAAAAAAAAGTTAGAGGAGGCTTAAAATAATGTGCTATGTATTTTGTAAACCTTAAAAACTGTGTTATTTTAGACATTTTGGCATTTTTAAAAAACGAAACATAAATGTTGCAATAGGATTTTAAAATTCTGTAAAAGTAACTATTTGAGATAAATTGATAATGTTAAATAAAAACATCCTGATTTAGCTTACTGGTTGACATATATTTGTTGGATAAATAAATTACTGACCGAAAAAAATCTTTTGGCAAATGTTCAAGATAAATTCTTACAAAACTAAGAATTATAGTCTTATTATTTATTTTTTTATTTTGGAGAACGAGTGCACATGAGCAGGGTAGAGGCGCAGAGGGAAAGAGAGAGGATCTTAAGCAGGTTCCATGTTCCGGGCTCCTTTCCATAACCCTGGGAATATGACCTGACTGGAAATCAAGAGTCAGACGCTCTGTCGACTGAGCCAGTCAGGTGCCCCTATAGTTTGATTTTTACTTCACAATAAAGGTAAGAGTTGTTTCCTAACGTGATTTGCACCGCTAGCTACTATTTAAAATCAATTTTCTTCTTTCTTTCCTTTGCTACAAGTCACTTTTATGGATAATATAATTTAATTTCCCAGTAATTATGCAAATACATGAGAAAATAGTGTTTTTACCTCTGTTTTAATTAATTTATTGTTGTGACAATAATGAATATGTTTATTATAACAATGTTATGAGTCCCATATGCCTTAAGAAAAAAAGTAATGTTGGGGCGCCCGGGGGGGGGCTCAGTGGGTTAAGCGGCTGACCTCGGCTCAGGTCATGATCTGCCGGTTCAGGAGTTCCAGGGCAGCATCGGGCTCTGTGCTGACAGCTCAGAGCCTGGAGCCTGCTTCAGATTCTGTGTCTTCCTCTCTTGGCTTCTTCTCTGCTCGCGCTCTCTCCCTCTCTCTCTCAAAAATAAATTTAAAAACATTAGAAATAAAGAAAAAAATAATATTGTTTTTTAAACACAGATCAGAAAAAATAAGTAAGTACATTACATTTACTATCACTTATTTCACTTTCTTAAATTCTTCATTCAATCCTGGCAGAGATCATAATTAATTTAGATAAATTAATAATGAATTCTTATTTATTTATTTATTTATTTATTTAACATATTTATTTGTATAAATTAATGAGTTCTCATTTATTTCCTAGTGGGCATTTAGCTACAATACAATAAACAATAGGAAAATTCAACATATTTTTGAAAGATGCCACTTGTGCGAAGCACAGGTGCTAAAGCCAAAACGGGATGTGACTGAATTTTTCTATACATGAGTTGACCTGTTTTTTTTCCAGAAACGATCACCATTCAGTCATGGTAACCTTGACCAAATCATCCACCTTAAAGATTTATTAAATGTATCAGTTCACATTCAGTAACAGTTTACGTCTATGGCCATAGATAAATTATGTGAACCTGGCCTGTTCTTTAGATACAGCAAATTACCAACAACTTCAGGTATTTTTTTTTAATTTTTAAAAAAAAAATTTTTTTAATGTTTATTTATTTTTGGGACAGAGAGAGACAGAGCATGAACTGGGGAGGGGCAGAGATTGGGGGAGACAAAGAATTGGAAGCAGGCTCCAGGCTCTGAGCCATCAGCCCAGAGCCTGACGCGGGGCTCGAACTCACGGACCGCGAGATCGTGACCTGAGCTGAAGTCGGACGCTTAACCGACTAAGCCACCCAGGCGCCCCTATTTTTTTAAGTTAAAAAATATTCTTGGGTAGGAATAATAGTAAGTGATTCGTTTTAAGTTAAAACTTTTCCTAATTCTGAGATCTGTAGGTAGAAAAGGAGGGGACATTTAGAGTGGGTAGAACTAACACAATGTATTGAATGTAAAAAATTAATTTGAAAACCCTTTTAAGATATTGTGATACCTCTCAAAGGTGGGGGTAGAGTGTATATTCAAGCTGGAGACAAGGCGGTCTTCCAATTGGTAATGTGTGTGGATACAGCCTGTTCATGAATTTTCATATCCATATGATTGGTCCTCAGAACAGAATCAGTGCCTGCAGATCAGAAAGGAGAAAAGCAAGATGGTGGAGAAAAGAATATTTACACATGTAGCTAACGAGGCTCCTTGAAGAATAGAAAGAAAAGTTCTTGAAGATGAGTCTTAATTTACAGTGTTTATATGTGAAGTTATAAAGAACTGAGTAAATAGTACTTTTCAAGTTTCTAGAAAGAAGTAAACAGTAAATGAATGCCTTATTTGTTTTATAATATCTTGAACACAAAGCGAAACGTTTGCAATAGAGGGTAGGAAAAAAACCAACAAAGTTTTCTTAAAGTTTCCAGACCAAACGCCAACATTAAAACAACAATATTAAGTATGTATAAATGGAGGTGCTTTAACCCAGACAGGCTGGCAAATATAACGCTTAAGTGAAAAAGGCACCAAAATGCTTCCTCCGCTATTAAACCCCCAAAGAATTTTAATTTAAACTTAATTAGAGTTTTAAGTAAAACGTTACACATTAATTATCCAGTCTCGAAGGACATGCAAAATAATGTCCTTACACAGGAAGTTGGTTCAGCATTGACTAGCTGCCAACTGTCAGACTAAGGAATTTTTACAGAGACCTGCATGCAGAGGTTTAAAAGGTAGAGGAATTAAAATTATATATATATATACACACACACACACACACACACACACACACACACACACACTTATATACGTATATGTATAAATAATTAGTATAACTTTTGTTATAATTCTCTGTGACGCCATACTTTGTAATGAAAGTGAAGCACATTGCAAATGGGAAAAAACTTACTCATTTAAATATTTTAAAGAGGAGAAAATATAATTTTACAAAAATTGTCACTTTTTTCCTGTTTTAAAAGAAATACCTGTATTCAAAAAATATTCAAGTTTAGAGATTCATGTCCTTACAATCCACAAATCTTTTCTAAATTAGTCTTAAACGTCTTATTTGCTGATTCAAGTAAACAAATGACAAATCTATAAATACATGACCGATGAATAACGGTATCTCAATGAATTTATAGACTAAATGTAGAAAATTCTCAAATGCAAAATATGTCATTTGTATTTATTATCTTCAAATTTTACATGTACGTCATGTAAATAATTGAACTCAAAACACAGGAAATCATCATTCTTAAGGGTTTAATGTTGACTATTGGCCAATCTTGAACAAATAAGAGACTCTAATCAAGGTCCATTTGCAAAGAGCTCCAGACCACCATTAATTGTTTGAGTAGAAACTGAAGTAAAGTTTCTATTGGGAGAATTTCATGTTGCCTGAAATTCTTGCTCCCAGGAAAGTAATGGAGTTGTGATCTACCTCTGTTTTCTAATAGTATTTAGCACACCTCCATGTGGATATAGTTTTGAAGTACGAATTTTTACATGTGAATGGAAAACTACCTTCTAATTATATATTTGTTAAGAATAGCAAAGTATATTTTGTTTTTAAATATTTTATCATTCCCCATCCTCATTCTGCTTTTCTTCCCATAAGCAGCCATTCTAAAATGTCTGATGCATAACCTTTTGTTTGTATGCATTCTTATAAGATGTGTATTATGGTTTTGTGTTTGTGTGTTTTAAATTTATAAAAATATTTTGCTCTAGAGTTCCTTCTGCTTCTTACTTTGTTTTAACACAATATTTTCAAAATCTATAAATTTTTCTGGGTTGCATTTAGACTGAGGTAAGTCAGCTTCCAAGATAGCCCTCAGTGATTCACACACTTCTTGGCAATATGTGCCTGTGAGATTACCTCTTATAGTCAATCAGAGTTGGCCCTGTGTATGACTAGTACGGTGCAGTAGATGAGTAGCAGTGTGATTTTTGAGGCTAGGTCATAAAAGGCAATATGGCTTCTGCCCAGCTCTTTCTCTCCTGGGACTCAGAGCCAGGGGAGGAAACCCTGGCCATAGGGAGAGGCCACACATATACCTTCCAGTGAATAGCACCAATCAAGGTGTTGTTAGTTGGCCATGAGCCAACTTCAAATGCCAAAATAGTGAGACAGTCTTTAGATAATTCCAGTCTCTGGTCTTTGAGTGGCCCCAGCTGAGGCCAAGTGGGATGAGATGTGGTATCCCCATTAACTTTCTGATCTATGAGTGTCAGTTTGGGAGCTCTAAGCAGGAAGTGCTGAGAGATCAGACAGGCAAAAGATTTGTAAAAAATGCCTGTGAATGATAAAAGGGGAAGGGGCAGAGAAGAAGGGAAGGGTCTTCAGTCTGTGATGCAAATATGATACTTTTGGAGAGAAGGAAGTGAGGAGACTTAAGTGAGAAGAGCTTCAGACTGACCTACAGTTCTGAAAAAATCTCGTAGAGACTGATAGGGAAATCCTAAGCAAAGGTTAGCCACAGAAAAGTACCATATCAGGCAAAAATGACCAGGCTCTAGTTCCCTTGCCATGCTTAGTCATTGGCTATGAGGAACCCTGTGAGAGGATGACCTTGGCGTGAACATCACAGGGCATTCAATGGTGTGGCAACTGGAGGCTGACAGTCAGCTATGCTCCACACAGGTTTCTCTTTATGGCTGCCACACTCTACGCCATTCAATGCACAGATCCACTTTTCCATGCATCTTTGGGAAGCAGCTTCCCCCTACTTCTCATGGACTTCACTTCCGGAGAGAACCTTCCTTCTTAAAACATTTTCTTTTATTGGCTCTGATGGTACTACACACCATTGATTTTCTATGGCCACTCCCTAGTCTCTTTGGCTGATTTATCTTTCTCTGTATAACCTTTAAAATAAGGAGTCTCCCCAGGAACTGGCCATGACTCTTTCTCATAGCAGGGAATCAATGGGATGAACTACTGCCCTCATCAGTGCAGTTGCTCTCAGGGTCACAACTGGGATTCATCATGTCCATTCTCTACTATCTGCTATGTCTATTCATGTCTCACCTCTGCAGTTCTTGATAGCTATATATAAACAAAGAGAGAGATTATGAGGAATTGGCTCATGGGATTATGGAGGCTGACAAGGAGATTACAGAGGCTCAGAAAGGCTGCAGTCAGCAAACTGGAGACCCAGGAAAGCCAATGTGTAGATGTATACTTCCAGTCTGAGACTGAAGGCATGAGAACCAGTTGATCCAGTGGTGCCAGTCCAAAAGCTATCAGGCTCAAGACCCCAGGAGAACCAATGTTTTGGTGTCACTCCAAAGGCTGGAAAAGACCAATGCTCCAGTTCAAGCAATCAGGGAGGAATGGACCCTACTGGAGGTAGGGTCAGTCTTTTTATAATATTCAGGTCTTTAACTGATTGGATGAGTACCACTCACATTAGGGACAGCAGTCTACTTTACTCAGTCTGCCTATTCAAATGTTAACCTCAGTTAGAAACATGATCAGAATAATGTTTGATCAAATATCTGGGTACCTGCGGCTGTGTCAAACTGACACAAAAGTCATCACAGTGATTCATCTGGTGGTGCAACTCAAACCTTAACCTTCTTTCCTGAAAGGGCTGAGCTCTTCCCAGGCCAAAGTTGCTACACGTGTCCATTTGCAGTTTTAACTAGAAGAGATGGACTGGGTTCCACATGTATTGCTCCAAATCAGGATCACCTACAAGACCAGTCATTTTGTCTACTTGATATTAAATTATTTAAAAAATCTCATGCCAAGTGTTTGTTGGTCCTCTTCTTCTCCTTCTTCTAATATTGAGCATTAAATTAAATTAATTCCTTGGTGGTAAGTTGTTTGCTATTTGAAGTTAATAATCTTTTAACATTTTCACTATGTACTTCAAAATATCTTTTTGCAAGCTCTAAGGATTTTTGCTTTTCTTCAGCCATTTCCTAAAACTTTGGAAAAGAGTGGACAAATTGTGAGACAAAGCGTCTTTCACATTTGTTCTTTACATGTTGTGGTGCATTTTGCCAAAACCTGATTGATAGGTTTTAAGGACCTGATTGATGTTAAAACTATTCCATAAATCTGTTAATGGAGTAATATCACACCAGCTACTACACATTCCATTCGAGACGCAAAAAAAAAAAAAAAAAGACCACTTAGATAGGATCTTCCCAATCAATAGCTACAGGAACTAAAAACACAACAGGAAAAAAAAAAGGCTACTCAGATAGGATTTTCCTAATCAATAATAAGAGAGGAATGTCTGGAAACATTATCTGTTATCAAAACAGGCTTGTTTGCAAGATTTTACTTCTTCATGTATTCCATTATGAATAATCACAAAGATAACACTTCCTATAATCATTAAATGCTTGTTTCACAAAGCACTCTTCAATGACCCCTTAGGGACCATGTGGTTTGGGGAATGATAAGCTAACCCATTTTTAGTTTAGCGGTACCTTATTTCCACCTAAAAGCAATGTCAGCCTATCTTTGAAAGCTTCAGGTGTGTGGCACTGTCTTCTTCTAGTATCTGAAATAGACCTACATGATGACATTCATCTCTAAAGATATCCAGGTTCATCAATATTGAACATGTGCTTTTGCAGAATAACCATGTTATCAATACTTTCCTGCAATTTAGTGAGGGTATCAGCAGCAGCTGCTTCACCTATGACCTTTAAATTACACAGTCATGTTGCAAAATCTGTTGAAGGATCCTGAACTTACTCAAACTAAGGTCTTTTGGTGACTCTCTCTCTCTTCCTCTCCTTTTTCTTCAAGTCTGTGAAGATGTTTAATGTTTTCTGCTCTATCAACATGGTTCTCTACAGCATTACACAATGACTGCGGCTATCAGCATATAATGCATGGTTATTTCTCTAGTTTTTTAGTACCAACAACACTTTTCATATTTTTTTTTTTTACGTTCTCACATATAGAAAATCATTGCATATCTGGTAAACAAATACAAGTGCATTGCCAGGCTTATATCTTTCATGAGTTCTCCTCTCTCAGTTCAATTTAACACAATTTTTCTTCCAATGGATGCCTTTTCTGGACTTTAGGCTTGCCTAATTTCTTAAAAGGCCTTTTCACTTCATAATGTAAAGAAGACAATCGATAATGCACAATACTTTTAAACAAAATCCTATTAGAAGAGCTAAGATATGGCTGAAACAATCTACACACTCTCATTCAAACTCTTAATGCAACTTAAATGTTTTTACTGGTACATTAGACTGTGTGTTCAGTAATGAATGTGGAGGAAATTTTGCAAGTATTCAAGTGAATATATGGCTAAGAGTTCAGATAACTGATAACTAGAGACACAATGTTATGTTTGCAATATTATATGATTCAATGATATGATTCATTGATGACTCACTCACATGAAAGCGAACATGTTTTTATTTGGACCTCTAAGCAAGTGTGAGTGGGATCCTCTAAGCAGCTGTCAAGAGGATTTGAATTTCTTGAAAGTGTGGGTAGAACAATGCTTTCAAACCCAGAAGGAAAATACTATTTACATTCAAAAAATATGCGATAGTGGGAAAAAGAAAGATTTATCTGGAAAATAAGAAGACTGAATAAGTGTTCTGTCATAAAAGCAAAAAGAAGAGAGACGAAAATGAACCACACCAAGAATTTGAGAAAATATTGTTTTATTTTCACATAGAAACTTAGGGCAGACTTAAGTGATCCTAGATTTTTATTATAATTATTTTTATTAATAATTATTATTATTACTTTATCAATTTTGATAAAGCTTGGGAAATAAGAACATAAATCACATAGTTATATTTTGTTAGTAAAGAACATTTTCATATAACACATCAAATAGTAGCTTCAGAAGACCACCAAGGAAGGAGCAAAAAAAAAAAAATAGCTCTCTTTGGATTTTTGTTAATCTTTATTTTGAAGGCTCAAGTCTATGCTACCTAGTAAGAATGCATCACCACCTTGTGGAAATTCCTTCAAACTACAGACACATGATCCCAAGTTCCAGGTGGATTCAACAGACTAGTAGATCAAACTATTTCATTTCCATTTAATTTAATTTGACTATTATTTCTATATAACTCACAATCCAATCTTAGTCTCTCAACTCTTCCTCACTCCTCAATGCTAGACCTATCTTTCCAGCTGCTTGGTTCACTTTCCCACCTGATGCTCTGTAACCACTTAAAATATCATAACTTCTAAAGCAAATTCTTCATAATACTTCCGTTTAAATTAGTGGACACTCATATAGTGTCCAGTCATCGAGGCTAAAAATTTAAGCTTTCTTTGATAAAAATCTCCCATAAAAATCCACTCCATGGGAGAGATCCAAAGCATAAGAGACTGTTAAAAACTGAGAACAAACTGAGGGTTGATGGGGGTGGGAGGGAGGGGAGTGTGGGTGATGGGTATTGAGGAGGGCACCTTTTGGGATGAGCACTGGGTGTTGTATGGAAACCAATTTGACAATAAATTTCATATATTGAAAAAAAAAACACCACAAATATATCTTCAAAACCCTAGTATTTACAGTAATTATAAACCATTAACCACTACACAGTATTAAATTTTATGATTACTTTCTAAAAAAAAAAAATCCACTCCAACTTAAAATTAGTCACCAAATGCTCTTAGTTATAATTCCTTAATGTCTTTCCCAACTATCCTCTCCTTTTTATCTCTACTAACAAAATCCTAGTTTATGCCTTCAAAATTGCATATGTAGGCCATTTTAAGTCTTATTCTAGTCTCTATGCTTCTATTGTCTCTTCTTCCCCCATTGCTACTGCTAATGTTGCATTTCTTCCCTTGTTAATCAGTTTACTTGATTTAAACTGTCTTAGGCATGATGGCTACTAGTCTTCTCAGTGTCTATATATTCCTTTCCTTCTTTCCTACCAGTGTGTTGGATATCTGATGTTCCAACCATACTCTATTTACTATGTCCCAAATATGCTCTACTGCTTTCTTACCTCTCCTCCTAAGCTCATACTTCCTCTCTTTGTTATGCCCTTACAGCATATCCTTGTGAGTTTCCTCAAAATCCTTGTGAGTTTCAACATTTGTTTGGACAAATGTTTAAACATTTCTGCAGTGAAGTTTAGTAAACTTGAAGACAGTTTTCAGAAAAACGGTTCTTTTCAATCTCAAAACGTACTCCAATCTGGACACACAGGCATAATGGATATTCACTTGGCAAGCTAGGCAGCTAAATCCATATTGGTAATGATTGGCATTAAAAAACAAAGTGGACATATGAAAGAAGAGAGTGTCTCCTCATATATCTTAATTGTGACTTAGTTTGCTATACGCCTTTTGTTCCTTCTATGTAAAATATTGAACAACTGTTTAATAGAGTTTAACAAGCATTTTGATCTTCCCACTTTGGTATCCTGAATCTCCTTACTGACTAACTTTGCATTTTAATCAAATGAATTCGAATGTTTTTCAAAAGAATCATGCATATAACTTTAGCATTTCAATAGATGTTTCTACTGGAC
Source organism: Lynx rufus (assembly GCF_022079265.1). NCBI lineage: Eukaryota > Metazoa > Chordata > Mammalia > Carnivora > Felidae > Lynx > Lynx rufus. The sequence goes on along the minus strand of NW_025814823.1, from coordinate 201,610,529 downwards.
AAAACAATATAGGGTGAGTTGATGACAGAGGAACTGGTCATAGGGTGGCAGGTCTGGGTGATGAGTAGAGCTTGGCACATGTTTACAATCAGATCAGATCAGAATTGCAACAGGCGTTCCCAAGAGATTTGGTGGGACTGTGAGGAGGCAAAATAGATCACTTTTAAGAAAAATGTACTACAGACAGATCAGATAAGCAGATTCAGAAGAAGATTAAACAGAGGAGGCAGTCTTTCGTCAAGTTTTTAAGCAGCACCAGGGAGAGCTCCCCACGTATGTCAGTCTCCACTTGCAGGAAACGGATGGTGTGTTCTTTTATCACTGGCTAGGAACTTTTCAGATGGACCTGATACCCAAGGTAGTCTATCTGACAGCATAGACCTCTGGCCTGTTTAGTCAGATCTCAATCCTCAGTGGATGAGGCTTCATTCTCATAAACCTAAAAATTATTGGGTTACTAACCCAGGTTGATTTGATGCTTGGGTTAGAAGATTAATTTTGGTGGAAAGAAATTCTCCTGAAGTCTCAAGTTCTTTGTGTTCAGTTCCCCAACCCCCATCATATAATCATGCTGGAGAAAGGGGCTGAAGAGAGTCACCTTGCTCAAAATTATACCCTCCTTCCCAGGGCAGCCCACAGCTAGTGACTGGTTGATTCAGTCAAGTTCTCTTTTCCTAACTCAGAGCAACTCTGAAGAGCCATTAAAATTTCAAGCCTTTCACAGGGTCAGCTGAGGCCTCAATGGGACTGTACCATAGCCCAACTTCTTATTTAGCTCAGCCCTGCTTCATTCTCTTCTCCCACAAATGTTGATGCTGAGAATACCCACCATGGAAAAGACGCTAAACAACCAGATAGATAGAAGAATTCAGCTAGTTGACACTAATCCAAATCCATCATTAACTACCACAGGGCTGACACAATGGACACAAAAATATAGTAGCCATGGTGGCAGAGATGGTGGCTAAGCATGGGCTATAGATCATGGGTTCTCACTCACCAAAGCTGAGACTGTTACTGCGATAGCAGATTTCCAACCTGTTAGTAACAAAGACCAATGGTGAGCACCTAATGACACTATCCCTTGAAGAAAAAAATGAGTCATTTGGTGGCAAGTCTATTATATTTGATCCTTTCTACCATGGTAAGGGGCATTAATATACCTTGTCAGTAACTGGCGTGTATTCCAAGGGTGAGTGTGGCTTTATTGTCCGTGAGTTTTAACTAGCACCGTCCTTCAAGGGCTTAAAGAATGTCTGATACACTCACACACCATCCCCTATAACTTTTCATCAGATGTATGGGTCCACTTAACAACATAAAAGGTATGATAGTACATGATCATGAAGTCCCCTGGTCCTGTCACATATTACACATACAGTGGCTTATGGCCTCATAGAGTATGTAATTACTTATCAAAAACATAGCTAAGGTGACAGCTTGGAGATACTACCCTACAAGGATGATGGTATTATCCTCCAGGACACAGTATACACAGTAAACAAATGACTATTATAGAATACAACAACCCCAATAGATAGAATACATAGGTCTGAGAACCAAATGATGAAGTAGCAGAGGCCCTGCTTGCCACTTCTTTCAGTGACCCGCTCGGAGAACTTGTGCTTCCTAAAATCTGCAACTCTGTCACCAAGGAACACAAAAAAGTCACAATGAATTTTCAACTACAGCTGTTGCCTAGACACTCCAGGTTCCTCATTCCAAGGTACCAGCAGGCAAGAAGAGAAACTGTCATCCAGGCAGGAATAATTAACTCACCTCATCAAGAACGGGTAGGGCTGCTATTACACAATATGGACTAGAGGGAATGAATATGTGTGGCACTCAGGCTGTTGTGTGGAATGTCTCATGGATATGGATAGCAGCCTCAAAAGAGCATGATAACCAGAAGCTTGGACCTCTCAGGGATGAGGGCTTGATCATCCCCACCAGATAGGCCATCCAAACCAGCAGAGTTGCTCACTAAGGATAAGGCAATCTAGAATAGACAGTAAAGGGGGGAGATGCTAAGTATCCATTGGAGCCTCAAGACCTGCTGCAGCTGCAGACCAACTTTCGCTTATCTGTTCTCCTAAGGAAGAGAGCCCCACCAGAGTCCTGAATGAGTTTCTGTGGAAACAGGTAGCTCAAGGGTTGGACTGTCATGGATGCTGTGATGTCCTTCTTAAATCCATCTTCAAAATGGAAGAAATGATTTTTCAGCTGCTATGAAGTTGATTGAAGGCTCTCAGATCTGTTCTCATCTTAGAATTACCACCAGCTTAAGAGAGCCGTGTTGCCTCTCAGAGCAGTCCACATCTAATGACTGGTAAATACAGAGTTATAAGGGCTAGGCCTCCTCACCTTAACTTGGGACAGCCGAGAAGAGCCCAGCTCCAAAGCAGCTCACGAGGTTGGCTGAGACCTTTGTTACATTTGCATCACCGCGCAACTTTCCCCTCTTCCAAACCCTGCTTCCATTCTTTTCTAAGAACAAACTTCCTGCATACTAATCTTCCACTTTAAAGTTTGCTTCCTTGGGCACGCAATCAGTGGCCTCTACTAACAGTAAGTGGATCAGATATTTTTTGTGGATTATATAAACTTCTGTTAATGTCTAGAACAGACATAACCTTCATGGTCTGTATAAAAGAAATTTCAATTCTCTCATGAGTATTTAGTTATATCATCAATGTGTTCAGTTGATGGAAAAGTATAAGCTCTCTGGACTGATTCTCATTTCTACCCAATAGGAATATAGATATATATATTTTTAAACACCCTTAATTGTTGGGAAAATATCTTAACACTGAAGAGAACTGAAGTTGTAACGCCTTAATGTCTATAATCCATAATCATAGACAAAGATTACATGATATATAAAGTTTAATTTTTAACAAATGTATCCCAGGTTTTAGTTTCAGGAAGAACATTCCTCAAGAAGAGCAAACTCTCTGTTATCTGTCTGATCAGGAAAAGGAATGTGTTGATTAATCATATTCTCCTTAATAGAGATTCCATAAGTACTATGTTTGAATGAGCAATTTTCAAATGATTCAAATATATCAATATACATTTAATATCCAGATGACTATGAAAATAATCTAATAATACCTTTTTTAAACAAGTCAAAAGTCATTTTACGATCCTCTTACATTACAGGTTTATGAATATAGATATTGTAATTTAGACTTGCAGGAACAATTGTTAAGAAAGACTTCCAATCGATCTACTGGTGGACCCCAGAATAACTATTATACTGTCATAACGCATTTTGAACCACACATTCTAGGTGCAAAGACCACCAGAAACCAGAATGCTATCCCCTAACTGTAGCCCACAGTCGTAAAAAACATAGATGAGGGGTCTGTTTAGCTTTCAAGTTATAAACTAGTTGGTCAGTATGTGTGACTTAAGAATAAATGGGGAAAAGTGAACAGTACAAGTAAACAAACGCAAAAATGTGATAGGTGGGTGTTGAGTATCATGTGTGCCTATCCCTCTGCTCCATGGAAATCACTGTCAATGAGAAGCTCCTTCATTAACATCTTTGCTCACAAAAGAATACAAGGTTGTTCTGATATATTTCCTCTGAACAACTACAACTCACTTTATGAATACATCTGACATGCACTCAGTATCATTGCAGCACTCACCCTACCTAGTTGTCAAGGAAACAGACATCACCATCACTTAGGAAGTAGTGAAAAGAAATCTGTAAAAGAACAGAAATGTATTGTATATTGCAAGGGTAAGAGTTCCTTTCTCTGAAGGAGAATTTGATGAGTTTCCCATTTTAATGAATTGAACTCAAACTCACTGCAAAGCATAAAATCTGAGCATGACAAATAAGATGCTATAAACAATGCTTACTGATGGCAGAATAATAATGAAGGTGAACTGGCTTTATATTTACAGGTAGATTTATTACAGAGTATATTCATTATACCCAACATAAGGTATGCTATGTCCATATCTGAAAATTACTAAACTGGCTTAATTTAGTGAATTCGTCATTTTTTTTTAAATATTAGCAATTACAAACCAGTATATAAATAGTTGACTAAATGCAACGAATTCACCTCAAGTTGCAAATCCATTTGCTTGGGAGATGTGTTTTTGTTAAAGTCAATATATTGAAATGATTAAGAACTTAGCTTCTAATTCAAATATCCTTGTAATCAAACTGCAGTTAATTTACAAAAGGAAAGAAAAAGATGGCACATTCAGAGGGGTTTAAATGAAAATAATGAAGGGATTATTTACAGAGGTGTGGGAAAGTTGAAAGAAACCATAAGGGATGGTGACAAACCCCAGGACCAGCAAAAATGCAAGTCATTACTACTCCCAAGAAGTCAAGAAATGGTATTCCCAGAATTTGGTTAAGAATGAAAAGAATACCCAATAGAAACTATAGCTACATAGGAAAGCAAACCCTCTATGGAGCAAGGCAGGAGGGGAGGGGGAGTGTAGAGTAATGAAAAGTAACACCATTTCTCTCTTCTTTCACTATCAAGCTTGCTGAGCTGTCCCTTTCATTGAAGCCAATCAGAAGCCGGGGGAAAGACAGCCTGGATGATGCCTCAAAACAGAGCAGAGTGGAAAATTGATCTAGGGAAGCAAATGGAAAATGATATCCAACATATCCACTTATTAGTTCTATTACCAGAGACATATTACTTAATCTACGTATCTGTTTCATCATCTCTAAAATATAGTTAATAATAGTATCTTTCTTACAGGGATGTTGTGAAAGTAATATATGAAAATAGCTAGAAAATCATAACCCAATAAACCTTACTGATTATTATTTTTCCAAGTCAGTTTCTTTTGAATAAAAAATGTGAAAGTATTCATGCCATGAGAGATGGAGAAGGTAACTTCAGAAGTTGAAATTTAGAAGATATTCAAAACATAAAGCCCTAAATATATACAACCATGTTAACATTAAACAGAATAGTAGTTCGACATTTTCTGCATTCGTCAAAAAAGAAATACGTTTCAAATTTTAAAAAGTAATTCATTATTAGTTATAAAATGTTAAACACATTTTCTAGTTTTAACCTGCCTATAGCAGACATCAATTTCTTTCACATTAATAGCTTGTGGGGGTCTGTGGTCTGCAGACAGAAAAAGGGCTCCTTAAAGATGTCCATGTCCGTGTCCTATCCTATGAATACCTTACCTTCTTTTGCAAAAGGGATTTAGCTGATAGGATTAAGTTAAGGATTTTGAAATGAAGAGATTATCCTGGATTACTCTGGTGGGCTCAATGTAACCACAAGGATCCTTAGGAGAGGGAGGCAAGAGGGTCAGAGGGAGAGAAACTGTTGAGATGATGGGAGCAGAGGCTGGAGTGATTAGAGGAAGGGATCGGGAGTCTCTAGGAATGCCCACAGACTCTAGAACTGGAAAAGGCAAGGAAACTAACTTTCCCCTAGAGCCTCCGGAAGGAATGCAGCCCTGTAGACACCTTTAGTTTAGGACTTTTGACTTTCAGAACTGTAAGATAATATATTTGTGTTATAGTAAGCCACTAAATTTGTGGTAATTTGTTACAACAGAAATTTTAAAAAAATACTAATATAGGGTCTGTACTAATTGTTTCTCTCTGGCTCCCCAGATCCATTTTCTGTCTTCTCCATCTTGATCTGTGCCACAAAAGGCTAACTTTTGGCTTCTAGCTGAGATCAATGAATGGGAAGTAGTGGCTGGCAATGGGAAGCCTGGAAGAGAGAGGCCAGAGTATTTATCCCTACATGACCAGCCAATCACTGCTGTTTTGGCCACAGGCATCCTACCTTTCAAAGCTTCCGGGATCCAAGGCTCAGGGATGATAACAACTCCCCATGTTGCTAGTCCTAAATGTTTTACTACCCTGTTGGTTTCCTTAACCCTGACCACACTTCCCTAAATAGTCCCTTCATTAATAACTCTCGTTAAACCTTTTGAGTACACCATCTTTTTGCTGCCAGATGCACTGTCCGATTCAGCACAAAGTATCTGTTTCATAACTATTCATTGAAAGTTCAATTAATGGAGTATTAAATTGTCCTTGAGGTGCTCTGAAGGAATCCCAAGCATAAGAGAGTTTGGCAGGCCAATAGTCTATCAGTAATTACAATTTTAATTTGTTCACCTTTCTTTTTGAATTATAACATCTGTCTCCACTACAGAGAAACAAAATCCTCACCCATTAAAACAACAACAACAACACACATTTATAGCGGCTATTCATATATGCATATACAAAATAACATTTACAAAAAATGTTACAAAAATACCTTCAAAGAGAGAAAAATGTGTTCTAGGCACTTTTAAAACTAATTAGCAAAGGCAGACAGAAGAATATAGACATTTTTCATAAGGTAATACAATTCACTGCAGCATTGAAGGTCAATTAGATATAACAGATCATTACAGGAATAAATAAATGGTAAGTAGAATTTAATTTTAAAAGTGTGTGTGCCCATTAGGAGCACATTTGTTTTATTTATAGTCTATCAAACCTATTACCATGGTTGTTTTTACAAACTATATCAAGGAAATGCCAAATATCTGGACTGATCAAAAATACTTAGTCAATCTTCTGGAGCTTTGCTATAATATGGAAAATAAATATCCAAATGACTGATAACCAAAATGTACTTATCACTTTACAGCTGGCTCTTTTATACTGTGTGTATAGATAGATCAACTTAATTATGACCAAGTAAGAGCTGGGTTAAAGTTGCTAATAGAAGGAACTTTCCTCTGTATGTAAATCACATACATTCACACTTCACTGAATTAGATAAATAAGGTAAAGCAATAAAATGGAATAATTTTTAAAACCCTCCACCAGTGCCCTCAAATTGGTTAAATAACTGTACTTCGTGCAAATCTTGAAGTTCTTTCTCCATCTTGCAAACAATCAAACCCTACAGAATAATTTCTGCTACAGGCAGATGATGAAAGTTTGTGGGAAATAAAGCTAAAGTTCCCCACCAAGTGGGCTTGAGATTTTTCACATCAATTAAAATTGGTTTTGGTTACCATTTTGCTATAGGTTCTACCTCTTCTCACTTTACTCATGAATAAATGTCACAAAGCACAGAGGACTAGGGATGGCTCAATACACATTACTGCTCCTAGAAATACCACAAAGAGTCTTAGATACAGAGACACAATAGTGTCAGTTCTATATTCTCACTGAAACAAAGATACAAGAGCAGGCTTCACTCTCTAGATAATGCATATTTTAAAAATGCCTCAAATCAAAGGATTATAAAAATACAAAACTAATTAAATATGCACATTAAGATTATAATTTTAGCACTTGCTTTTAGCTATAAAATAGGTTCCTTTCTCTAAAGCATATTAAGAACAGAAAAGATTTATGCTCATGTTGTATGAATTAAACACTTGTATGAACTACACTGAGCTGCCTTCATTAGACTTAAGGCTGCTTGTTAGTAAAATCTAATGTGCTTAAAGTACATACGTAGGTGTGAACACTTGCATTTCCAACGTCAATTTAACATTTTTATACAGTATTGTAATAAATAATTTATACTTTGTAACAGAACAAAGATGGGACTCTAATCAATATACATGATAATTGGTCTGTCTTTGGTATGAGGTATTAGCTTCTCTTTAAGTTGATATGTACTATATTATAATGTGTGTGCAGTCTAAGTTATAATGTTGGATTATTATATAACACATTACATCATGGATAGTACTTACAAAATCTATGCACAGCATTAATGAATATGTGCTCATATTAGTATCTATTGGCATATTACATACATACATTTAGACAGACACATATATGTGATGTGTACATATATGCACATATATACATACATACATATATATGTACATGTACGTATGTATGTCTATATATCTGAAACTTGCCTGGCATTGCTAAGAAAAAATAAAGCTATATATTTCTATGTGGCTAGAAAAAATATAACTATCAGCAAATTCTTAACTAGCAACTAAATTCTAAGTGTACTTCCCATTTTGAAGTTTTTTGCCATTTGAACAGAAACAGACCTACTATATCCTTCCTAATGCGACTATAATCACTACCACCATTGATAATAACTATAGTAATGATGATGATGATGATAATGCTATCACTACTGCTGTCACTACGATGCCTATAAAATCAATCTACTTGGTATTTATGAGTTATTTTCATATCAATTATCTTATTTTATTCACATCAACCTTGTCATGTGAAAATATAGTCTTTAATGTTAGAGGCCTAGATGTATGCATTGAAGGTAGTGGAATAGGAAAATTAGATTTGCCTCATGTATCTCTCGCAACTTAGACTTCCACTTTACTTTCTCTGTGAGTAGGCCTTCCATGCATGACTTTAGGAAATCTGAAGCAGGTATCGTCAAAACACTTATTCTGGGTTGGTGTTTGAAAACCAACCAAACTTCAGCTGATGTGGGGCTGCCACAACCCACCAGAGGCATCAACTGAGAGCAATGAGGGTACCTTAATGGCCAAACAGGAATAGGGAACAAGCCTAGAATGGACAAACCAAGGCTAAGAGAATGTGCCTTACTGTGTGATAGTCCAGATCACCTGGTTGGGCATGTGAACTCAGAACCGGCATGGGCATCCCAATGACTCTCACAGAGTTCAGAGTTTGGCAGGATATCTTCTCAAGCATCTTGGCAACAATACCATAAGATGTGGAAGGTGCTAAGAATCACTTGCTTCATCATGGTGCCTTCTCAAGAGACAGCAATGCCCGTTCCCATTCCCTCTGATTCACCAGGTGACCTGGATATGAAGCAACATTTGTTTACAGATTGCAGGAGGCAAGTGTATAAAACGCCTCGCAAGAACAAGGAGCAAGAGGGGCGCTTGGGTGGCTCAGTTGGTTCAGCGTCAGCTTTGGCTCAGGTCACGATCTCACAGCTTGTGGGTTCGAGCCCCGCATCGGGCTCTGTGCTGACAGCTTAGAGCCTGGAGCCTGCTTCTGATTCTGTGTCTCCCTCTCTCTCTGCTCCTCCCCCACTCATGCTCTGTCTCTCTCTCTCTCCTTCAAAAATAAAAACATTAAAATAAAATAAAATAAAATAAAATAAAATAAAATAAAATAAAAAAGAACAAGGACCAAGAAACTGAGTAATGAATTTGGTGCCCTTTTGGCTGCTAGGCTGATCGATGGTAATTGCTTACTCACCTCAAGCAAGGACTTGATGTAAATGCATGTTCTATGGCGCCTTTCCAGGAGTTATGGAGAGGAAAGAGGTACAGTATTGTGCTTACATTACACCTTTTTCAACAACACTAAACGGAAAGATTTGTGAAAGATTTCATGCTTTGAATACTGAAATTCAATCCAAACACCCAAAGATAACTTTCATTTTCTGACTTTTCTCCCAAGAAACTACAAGTTATCCTAACTAATTTAGACAAGCAACCCACATTCCCTTTCAGATAACTCTGTAATTATTTTGTAGACAAGGCTTATAACACTTACTTGAAAGACTAGAAATGTGAGAAATGCACAATTCTCCATCTGGAACTTCAGAATGAATTTGGAAAGGGCCTCTTTCTCTAATAAAAGATGAGAGACCACAGTGGTTATTCGACCAGTGAGTAGAATCTCGCTTCCTCTAACTTTAGGGAGAAAATCGCCACAGACTAAATCTATTCTGGGCCAAGGACATTTTGATGAGCAGATAATAAGGGAATTTCTGTAAATGCTAGAAGTGAATTCTTCATTTTGTCTCAGTTGGAAGTATTTATTTGCCCACCCAAAAAGCTTCCCAAAATATAGCTTATTGAGATTATTAAAAAAGATAAATATTTAGAAGGACACAACATACACAACATATTTTTAGAAAATGTTGTTGATATTAGCAGCAGCAGCTAGTTGTTTATTTTATGCAATTTTGAAACAAAGACCAATCATGATAAATCCTACAAGTTCTCACTAATATACTCATTCAGGATATGATAGTTAATAATGCTTTCTTTTAACAAAGTAGATATTATATATTATATACTATGTATTGTAAACATATCTATGGATATCTTTAGAATAATGCTTTCTCTTAAAAAGTATATATATATAAATATATATTTATATTTATATGATACACATATAAAACATGTATCTCATATATGTAGGTATGTGTGGTATGTGTGTGCATCCCACCAACATAGGCCATTTCAAACAACATTGAAATGTCTTGAAATAAAGTCTAGAATTATTAACTACACTATGTTCCTACATATATAATTATATGTGTAATGGATAGATTATGGGTGTTCTATCCCCAATTCAATGCAATATGACACAACATTGTGTGTTAGAAAGAATGTAGACTATTTGCGCCTTGGTTTGGTGATTTGGGGAGAGGAGTCGAGGAAATGGAGGTTTGCTTACTTCGGATTCGGTGCCATCAGGGAATAGGGATAATTCTATGATTGGGTCTCTTAATAAATCTTTTCCAGAAGGAGGTAATACTAGAAGGAAAATAAAGCTGTAAGGAAGCAGCAATCATTTAAATTAGCCAGGAGATGTTTGATATTTCTGTGGTTTGCACAGTGCCCTGTGCTTAGACAAAATTATCAAGCGGTCTTTTCCTTTATAGTCACAGAGAACCCTCACTTCATGATGATAATCTGTGAGATTTTTTTGGTGGGTCAAACAGGAGAAAACAGTCTTAGCTGGGAGGACCAGGTCAGCTCCTAACAACTAGCAAAACTGAAGCCCATCTGTAAGTGTCAGACCAAGTTCCTTAATGACAGAGGCTACTTTTCTCTAGAGAGAAATCTCTAGAGAGATTCTATTTTTCCTTCTAGTATTCCCTCCTTCTAGAAAAGATTTACTTCTAACACCATTTTACTAACACATTCCACAGTTCTCCATGCTGTGCAGTCTCCCTTGTTGCAATGAACAATAAACCCAGCTTGCTCGACTACAGGTAAATTCCTAGTGGTCTATTGGCTGGAAGGCATTAACATACTTGAACATATTATGAAAATATCATGTAATTTGTGATCCAATTTTTATTTTACCTTTTTATGTTTATTCATTTTTGAAAAAGGGAGAGAGAGAGAGAGAGAGAGAGAGAGAGAGAGAGAGAGAATGAGCAGGTGAGGGGCAGAGAGAAAGGGAGACACAGAATCTGAAGCAGGCTCCAGGCTCTGAGCTGTCAGCACAGAGTCCGAGGTGGGGCTCGAACCCACAAACCATGAGATCATGACCTGAGCCGAAGTCAGATGCTTAACCTGACTGAGCCACCCAGGTGCCCCTGTGTGCTTCAACTTTTTAAAAAATGTTTATTTATTTATTTTGAGAGAGAGAGAGAGAGAGTGTGCACGCCTGCATGCCCAAGCTGGGAAGGGGCTGAGAGAGAAGGAGAGAGAGAGTGTGAAAGAGAGAGAATCCCAAGCAGGCTTCACGCTCAGTGCAGAGTCTGACTCGGGGCTCAATCCCATAACCATGAGATCATGACCTGAACTGAAATCAAGAGTCAGATGCTTAACTGACTGAGTCACTCAGGCTCAATTTTTAACAATTATGTATATATATATATATATATATATATATATATATATATACACACACACACACACACATATATAACCTCTCTCTATATAATGTTTTATTTTATGTATATATAGAAGAGGGCTTTCACTTTTTACTCTTTTTTAACTTAAATATTTATTTAACATGTTTTAGTATTATTTTGAAATTACTTATTTTTTAAGTTTATTTATTTTGAAAGAGAGAGAAAGAGAGAGTGGCACTGACAGTGCAGAGCTTAGCGATTCTCTCTCTCCCTCTTTCTCCCCACCCTTCTCAAAATAAATAAACATTTTTTTTAAGGGGGGGATTATCCTGGGTCACCTGAGTTCATCAAGCAAAGCCATTAAAAGCGGGAATGGGCCCTTTCTGAAGAGAGAGATTCTTCTGCTGGCCTTGAAGAAGCTAACTGCCATATCGTGAACTGTGGAGATGGCCACATGGAAAAATCCTGAACTAGATGCTGAGAGTATTCCCTGAACAATAGCTAGCATGAAAATGGGGACCTCAGCCCTACAACTACAATGAAATAAACTATGCTAATATCTTGAGTGATCTTGGAAGCAGATTCTTTCTCCAGTGAATGCTCTTGATGAAAATGCTGGCTGGCTGACACCTTGATTGGAACATTGTGAGACCTTGAGCAAACGACTCAGACCCAGATTCATGACCCAAGGAAACTGAGAGATAGTAGATAGGTGTTGTTTTAAGCTGATAAACATGTGGCAATTCGTTATGCAGTGATAGACAATACAATAGTTCAGAAATGATACGATGGCTTTAGAAAATAATCAGAGATCCAGACAACTCTTCCATCTATTATTGTGCATAGCTTCCTCCTCAAGTTTATCCCAAAGACACAAGATGGCTGCTGGAGCTCTGGCCACAATGCTCAGTTTCTAATCAAGAAGAAGAGGAAAAAAAGGGGTGCCTGGGTGGCTCAGTCAGTCGGGCTTCTGACTCTTGATTTCAGCTCAGGTCATGATCTCATGGTCACGGGATCAAGCCCCACATCGGGCTCTGTGCTGACAGTGTGTAGCCTGCTTGGAATTCTCTCTTACCCTTTCCCTCTGCCTCTCCCTGGCTTATTCTCTCTCTCTCTGTCTCTGTCTCAGAGACAGAAAAGCTGGGAAGCCTTGAAGAAGAAGAAGAAGAAGAAGAAGAAGAAGAAGAAGAAGAAGAAGAAAAAGAAGAAGAAGAAGAAGGAGGAGGAGGTGGAGGTGGAGGAGGAGGAGGAGGGGAAGGGGAAGGAAAAGGGGAAGGAGAAAAACTAGGAGCAAGGGAGGTACATGCTAGTTGTCTGTCACCCTTTTAAGTAGTTTTCCCAGAAGACTCACACATAAACCTCCACTTATGTCTTACTGGCCACTCTTATCTACAAGAGAGGCTAAGAAATAGAGCGTTTTAGCTGGAAATACCTAATAAGCAAGCAAACAGAAACAGAATTCTATTAGCAAGAAAGACGATGGGTGGAAGGGGCATGGAAATTTGGTGAACAAATGGCAGTCTCTTCGACAAAGAGAAAAACAAATTTCCTAACATCAGTCTTTCAGTGTCCTTTTATTCTACTTTAGAAGTTTTCTGGCAGGAGATAATCTTCCAAGCAGAATGCCTATAGAAGTACAGAAACATATTAAAAAGCAAGCTTCTGACCAGAGCACAAAGAAAGGTTTCTAATAAACACTAATATTCTTGATCTTGCTCGATTTCTTCTGCCCCCAAATGCCTCATATCCTCTCCTGTCTTTAACAGCTATTTGTTCACCCACTGGATTCATGCCCTGTCCTGTGGAAAGACCCACAAATATGAGCCACAGGCAAAGAAACTGCCTGATCCTTTCCTTGATCAGTGATGTTTAACCCCCAAATCCAAAACATGAAGAGAAATAAATCTTCTATTTAAGCACCATCACGTTTAAATCATTTCCCTTTACCTTCTCTCTGCCTCACAGCAAAGCCTATGTGTTGCTGAACGATTAAAGACAGCAACAACATGACTACTTGAAGATCAGATATGAAGGTCAGCTCACGGCAATTTAAGTTTACAAGGAAGAAGGGATGAGCTGGGAACATGCTGGAGACCCATCCACAAAGGAAAGAAAGAGGAAGGTAGCTAACCTGTCTGGGAAGCCGCAGGCTGCAGCCAGGTATTGGAGGCAATGCCCAAAGGGTATGAAGAGCTCAGACATAAATAAGGCTGCCTCTAGGACCCACTGGACAACAGAACAGAGTGTTCAGGAATTTTGTTCTGGTGAACCAGCCAGCTACTGACATCTGAGGAAATTCAGCCAAAGGCAGCAGGACTCCAACAATCTGGCTGGGAGATCATTTGATAGTTCATCAAAGATTTGCAGAAAGCCAATGGTTTATAATAATGGCATAGAAATGGACTCTCTCCTTAAAAACTTAAGAGTTTTGGGGAATGGTAGAAAGCCTATACTTAAAAAAAAACAAAACAAAACAAAACAAAAAAGACCTGCACCTAAACAAAATAGAAAGTGATATCATAAAAAATTACCCCCAAAGTGCTGGAAATTATAGAATTAATTTGACTTTGGGGAAGGCAGCATATTTGAGAAGCTTTCTTCAAAGTGTATCCCTATCACATCCCTAGCATCCCTAACCCTGATACTCCAAGAGGACAGAAAAGTGCTTAAGAACACACAAGTAGGTCACAGAAAATTCAGATTGGTGTTCTTGAGCAATTACTGACAAAACACCAGGCAGGCTAATGGTTGAGGTACGTTTCTTCTTCTTTCCCTTCAAACACCTGATTTCATCGCATACACTGCTGTGCATGTGCCCTCTGCCCTATAACCTCACTGTAAAAAGTACACAGCAATGATAATAATCATAACAATAATAATAAAGATCAAGGCAATGTAATACTCAGTTTCTCCCTTTCTTGAGATCTATTTTTAATAGCGTTATTGAAGTATAATTGACATATGATAAACTGTATATATTGAAAATGTATGATTTGGTAGGTAGATAGATAATAGTTAGATATCTGTGACACTATCACTTCAGTCAAGATAATGAAACTCCAACAAAAGATGTATCACTTCCAAAATTTTCCTGAAGCCCCTTGGCAATCCCCCTCCCTGCTGCCTCTCCCTGTCACTAAACCCCCATCCGCAGGCCCCAGTGGATCTGTCACTATATGTTAATCTGTATTTCCTAGAATTTTATATAAACGGAATAACACAGTGTTCACTTATCGGTCTTACTTCTTTCGCTCAGCATATTTATTTTGAGTTTCAACCAGGTGATAGCACATTTCAATAGTTCATTTCTTTTCCCTGTTGAGTGGTATTTCAATGTGTACCATTTGTTTTTAGGTCTATCATTTTTGTTTCCTTTTCAACGTCTTTCTTTTTTCCTTCTTATTGTCAGCATGCTTATTATAAAAGCTTTCATAATAGTACAAAAAGATAAAGAAACGGTAAAAAAAATCACCTACAGAAAGCTTCAGTATTTAAGTTAAAAACCAACAAACAAAACTAAACAAAAATACCTGAAGACTAAAGAGGCTTTATGAGTGTCAAGGAAGTAAATATCAGGTAGTCGGCGAGCCTTGATGGAACCAAGGGATGCTATTTCGGTCGTGGTCCCCTTGCTTAGAGCCCTGTAAACTGCACTGCTTAGGGCTACCTATTCAGTCTTCCAAAGGCTGTCATGTAGCATATCTTGCTTGCACAAAAGGTGTTGTGATGAGGACAGATTATGAAATAAGGCAAGATGCTAAATCTAGAAACACAAGGGGAATCTTTAAAAATAAAACTCCTGGAGACCCACAGGTTAACGACAACCAATAATACTTATAAGTGGGTAATACCCCAAAGTTCACGGCATGAGCACACAGAGAGAATGCAATTTTGGTTACCATGTATTATCAGGAGTTTTTCTACTGTTGAACTGCAAATAATTTTTTTAACATTAAAAATCCTTAGGTGTTCCCCATTGGCCCGGATATACACTCAGCAGCTGCTTCTTTTAGCCTAGCAAAGATCAACCTGACCTTGGCCAATCGGCTCGTACTTTGAAGAGTGTGCTTTGTGAAACATGTGAGTGGAGTATTCATGCTTGGCAGAATTTGCTGTCTCTTTTGCTCAGTATTTTACCATGATTAATCCCCATCCATCTCTCTCTGCTGCTGCCCCTACCAACGCTGTCAGTCTCATATTTCTTCTCTATAGCAGACGCCTTTCAAATGTTGTTGGATTCTGGCTGGGTGTGACCTTTTATGGGGCACTGCTGCCTCCTATCAGGCTTTTATGGGCCTGTTGGTTTGTGCACATGTGCAGACATTCTGACCCTGTGACCTCCAGAATAGATTCTATGAGAACAACTGTATCTGACCTTTTCAACATTTTGGACACCCAAACTCTCTCAAGTGCATGGGCGTGAAGAATGCTCCCTGGTGGTTTGGGCTTACATTCTTCTCACATCAGAAGAAACAGTCTAGGAGAACGTGAAGCCAGGTCAGAAACGCTAACCTAACAGCAATGTTGCAGGCAGCCCTTCAAGTTGCTGGCATGAACTGGAACATAAGGCAGCTTTTATTGTGGTTTAAGCGAGCAGTTCCAAATATATGAATTACACTTTGTGTATAATCCAATCTGTAGAAAAAGCAATGGCTAACAAAACTCCAGAAACCTTTGAAGCCATTTTTTAAAAATTCCTTCTCAGATCTAGTCTTTTTTTCTGAGTCCTGAATCCTGTTGTTAAATAAGCCTGCCTATCTATCTATCTATCTATCTATCTATCTATCTATCATCTATAGATGATCTATCTATCAATCATCTATCTATCTAGGTAGGAATCAATTTTATGATATTTCTAGCACATTTGGTCTGCCTTTTCTATGCTGTTAGTTTACCAACAGTGAGCTTATTTTTGTAAGCATTTTAGTATATATTTAAAGATGCAATGCAACTTACAAAAACTGCCAGTCTACTTTTCACAAAAAAAAAGAAAAAGAAAAAGAAAAAGAAACCTCTTAAATCAGAGTTGTGAAGCTTTAAATGCCAGATTAAAGTAACTATATGAAGTCCACTTTTTCCCAGTCTTCACCTACTTTCCCAACCTCCATCTACTACTAATAAAGATCTGGATTTTGCCCTTCAGTGCGTGCACAGTCTAGCAGGACGAACTGGGTCACCAAAGCCTGTTCCTTTCCTTTGTTTCTCTTGACATTTACCTCACTCTTCTCTTTCCTCAATAAGCTTTCTCTTTACTTTCTCAAAACTGAATACTTTTCTCATCTTAGTCTAACGCCTATTTTCATCCTCTCTTTTGATGGCTGACAATGTCATATACACTCCATTCGTTCTCTACCACCTTATTCAGAAAGAGTGATTTTCCATCCACTCACCTTTTCTTCCACTCTGAGAGCTATACTCATGTGTCTTCCTCACTGCTGGCATAATTCAAAATAATATATTTGCCCTGGCACAGCACACCAAAGTCACGTCAGCAATTCTGCAATGGCTTGGGTACAGGATTATGGAGAGGCACATCATGTGACGTTCAGGACAGCTAAATCAACATCTCAAGATTGGAAGGCATACACCATCAAGACCTATAAGATATGATTTTTATTTTTTCATACACCATACAAGAATCCAAAGCCAGTGAAACTATATACAGTGCTTCTCGTCACTATCACCAATGGTTTGTGTGGTTCATAAAAAGGAGAGTGTATAATAAATTCTAAGACTAGGCCAAGAAGATTAAATAGCACGTTGTACCACATTTCTGAAGTGAGATGTAAAATAATTTGGGTCCTGATATTTAAGTGAAAGTCAGCGGGATGCTAGTTATGAGTAATAATATAATTTCTGATTTAGCATTACAGTTCAATATGCAGTGATCTTTCTAGGCTGTTACATGTATCTAGGGAGTAGGAAAAGGGTTCTTAAAATATGGCAAAACATCAATTTAGCTACCTTCAAGTGAGAGCATACATCATATA
The DNA here is from genome assembly GCF_022079265.1 of Lynx rufus. Lineage (NCBI taxonomy): Eukaryota > Metazoa > Chordata > Mammalia > Carnivora > Felidae > Lynx > Lynx rufus. Next base: position 201,593,002 of record NW_025814823.1, on the reverse strand, counting down.
ATAATAGTTCAGTGTTTTTATAACTAGGTTGAACTCTCTGATAGGAGAGTGGATAGCAACATATTTATCACACATATGAATCTTATTAGTATATTTTGATAACAGACCCTAAATAGCCATTATGAAAAGAAGTTTATACTTGGTCTTTTACTTTATATTAATTTCTTGTAAATTATGACATGGTGATATTATCTAGTTATAGTTACATTAACTGTAATATATTAATATTTACATTTAAATAAAGGTGAGCACAATATTGTCAAATCAAAAAAGTTAATTATAGTAATTCCTTAAGCATTATGCAGACTTGCAGATTTTTATTTCTTGCCGATGTGATGTGATCAGAGACTTTGGAACAGTTAAATGGTAAAGAAATTTTATGTGCACAAGTAAAATAAAATGAGATTGTGCAAAACAGGAAACTTATTTTCTTATATTATTAATCTGTAGCAACCTTGTTATGTACCATCATATTTGATGGGATTTCGGTTCTCGTAGTTTCAGATTTTGTTCTCTATAGAAACACCTCCAAATATCAGTTTTAAGCCTGCTAATTATTTCCTTGGACAGAGGGTGTTATGTGTATTAGAAATAGCATTTCAAACTTTCCTTTATGGTATTAACTTATGATATAAAAATGATGTTGCATTAGCATATAATTATATGTATTACACATAAAGGATGTGCTACATACACTTTTGATATATTTCATAGATGTGTATGAGGTATATATAAATGATAAACAAAGCCATTTAAAGTAGTCTGTTACCATTACTATACTTTTACTTATGTTTTTAATAGTTTTTTGGATAGAATTTTGTACAGCGGATGGAACTGCAGAAATAAGTCAACAATAGACAATTGAGAAAAGGCATCAAGGTAATTGTTATATCTTGCCTGGTGAACTCTTAAATCAACAAAGGAGCCCGTCTCTCTGCTAATCAGCCCCTGTGGGTCCCCCGCCCAACAGTAGAGCACAGAAGTGAATCTCGCCGCCGCAGGGGTTTCTCTCTTGTTTTCCAATTCAACGTTTCCAACACATAGTGAATGGAATAAACTTGGGGAAAAAAATGGCAACTAATACTTTGAGGTGTGTGTATTCTGGGGATGATATTAAGAATTAAGTTATTCTCTCAAATGTTGTGCACCAATAACTATACTGTCCTTTCCGGACGCTGCCATCAAAACGAATGCAGAGGGAATGTTGTCCTTACAATTTTCTGGAATGTAGGCACTCAGAGAAAGTTGAACTTCTGGCAGATGGCATGAAGAGGTGATTTGACAGAGTTTGAAGCAATTAAAATAGTACCTTGATTCTTTGATTTCCGCGAGTGTATTCATTTTGGGGAAACCCGGGGTGTTGCACCAGGGGAAGAGGAAACAACCTAAAACGGAAAGTTTAACCTTCAGAGGGTTGCATCTCTGAGGCCACAGCCCGAGGTTGAAATTTTTTCCTCCACCTCGTATTTAGGAGGTTGGAAGGTCCCCCCAGCAGACAGCCCCAGGTGGTAGGCAGGCAGGGACCCCTCTTTTTTAGTGATCAGAGCTACCGGTGACCGGATTCACCTTTGCTTTCTCGTCCCCAGCTGGGCCCACCAAAGCGCGACCCAGGGCAACCCCGGGCTCTGGTCCCAAACGTGGTTGGCAAGGAGATTCACACTAAGGAACCGAGTGGCCTCTCCAGGAGCTGCTCTTGCCAACCTAGCAAGGAGAGAGGTCTTCGTGACTTTGATTTTCTCCTCAAGTCTAGCATGAGTGAGGGCAGGGGATGTAGATTCAGTTCGATTTTTCCTCTTTTGTCAATGGGAAGATGGAATCGGAAAATGCCCTTGAGTGCAGAACCCTGTGGGGGTGGGGGCCCAGCTAGAAGGTTGGTAAATTGGAAATCCTGGAGGCATAAGGCCCAGGGGATCCGGAGGTGCGGTGGTGTGTGGTGGGGGTGAGGGTGGGGGGGTGTCTCTTTGTTTCACGCTCTTTGATCCCGGGCCTGGGCTAGGCTAAATTTCTAGAGACAATGTGCTGGAACATGGAAGCATGGAGGTTTTTGGAAATACAAGAAACTTGATCGCAGGACTCTGAGCGCGAAAAGAACCCTAGGACAGGAGCTCCTGGGCCCTTGTTGAGAGGCCACCTGGGGTAGAGAGGTTGCCCAGGGCGTCCCCGCCGCTGCGCGGGTGGGAAGGAAAGGCGTTCTTGACCCTTTCCGGAGCAAGTCATTAACTCAGTTGAGTTGATCAAATGACATTCTTTCTGTAAGAGGTCGTCTCCAGAGCCCCTTTTCTCGATATTTAGCAGGTAGAGGAGCAGGATAAATCCGCCTCTCAACGTGAAGTCTCAAAGAATTGATGAGTTTTCTTAACAATGTGGATCCGGAGGCGCAGATAATTCTAAACGCACACAAGACCCGAGCTCTATCCTCTCATTCACCTCCGCGGAGTTGAAGCAGACAGCAACCTTGAAAATTGTCCCTAAAATCTCTCTCGAACTGATCTTTTTCGAAGATTTGAAGATTTTTTTTCTCCAGCCCCGAACCCACCTTCTCTTCCACTCACAGAATCTACTTGTGGGTGCCACCGATGATTGCCTCTCCCCTTAAAAACAGCCCCGACCCACGCAACTCTCAGCTACACTAAACAGCCCCGACACACTTTAGCCACCAGTTAAATTCATCGGAAGTAGCTATAACTGACATCACCTCCGCAACCCACCCGAGGACTCCGGCCCAGGACACCTTGCAATGAGGCTGATTTTTCAGCGCTGAATTCTGAGAGTAAGGGAAGGTTATTTGAGGCATCCTGATAGATTTCCGGGCTTCCAATTCCCTCCCCCGCTTGGCTGGTAATTTTCTGCTGCTCCTCCTTCTCCTCCTCCTCCTCCTCTTGACCTCCTCCAAGGTACCTTGGCCTCCCCTCCTCCACTCGTTCCCAGTAAACCTCCAGCGGGCGGTGGAAATCAATCCGTTGGCGCTAAATTCAGAGCTGCCCGTTGGACAAAATTGCAGTGGGGGAAAGGGTGTTATTTCTTTCAGAAAGAATGTCATTTGATCAACTAGACTGAGTTAACTTGCTCCCGGTTTCCTGAAAGCTCGGGTGGGCCCGTGGGTGTTTTGCTAGATCTAGTGCAGATATGGCAGCTTTGAGAGAATCGTCCAGGACTCGGGAGATAAAGCTTGTTCTCCTCTCCAGACTCCCAACTACCCCCGCGAGAATCCGATACATTTAATGAAAGCTTTGCAAGATGTAGGTTTCAGTGAGTCCTTGGGCCAGAACCTCTCAGCACATTGCACTCACTGGCTCCAACCTGGGCTCTGAGCCGAACTCTGGTCCAGTTAAAAATTACCTGTTCCTAGCCACTGAACAGTTCCAAAAACAAAAACACCCTCTCCCCAGGAAAGGGAAGAAAAAGATTTCACCTCACACTGCCAGCCACTTTTGTGCGATCATAGTATTTCCAGAGGCACAATTTTAAATGGTGTAAATTTCTGTCCTCGGTTGGTCGAACTCCTCCTTGCAATGAACAGCGGAACCTGGCATTCTCAAGACTGATCTGAGGTTTGTGGCTTCCCCGCTGCCCGGAGCGTGGAATTCTATCCAGGTTGGGAATCGAGCAGCAGACCGCACAAGAACGCTGCCTCCTGCGCTGCCGCCTACGAACATCGGGAACACTGGTGACATAAACAGCTACCTGAACCCAGCCAGAAGCGCAGGCTAGGAAGTTCAGCCTGCAGAAGATTCTTGCTCATTCACCCAGATTGTTTCAACTGGTTAATAAAGCAATTGACACCAACAAAACCACATTCGCAGCAGGAGTCCTCCTCAATAAAATGAGAATCACAACTGAAGGTTCGTTGTTGTTAACAACTGCCTTTATTATTATCATTGCTTGTTTTTTTTTTTTTTTTTAAGGAACAATTAAAGGAAAGAGAGACAATCATTTCAAACTCATGGTACAGAAAGAAGATCTCTTCCCTTTTCCTCTGAAATTAGAGTGCAGATTCTTTTGATTTCATCCTTGGTAAACCACCACCTAAAACAACTGTAAGAGGGTCAAATTGGCTCTAAGCACCCACACCCTAATTCCAGCATGGAATATAAATGGTTAACCATTATTCCCTTTAAATGCACATTTTTCTATCTGACCCTTGGATATAATTTAAGATACTGATGGTTTATATACCCTTATTCTACATGATTAAGACTACACAGAAAAAGTAAAAATGAGAAGGGGAATGGAGTGTATACATACATTCCATACCTATTTTCTGAGGTGAATAAAATGTGTTCATGTTTCATCTTGACGCTCAAATTGCAGGTTTTTTTGGATATCACAAAAGATAAATCCTTCTGTCATTTATATATATATTTATTTTTTTCTATCTGAATACCTTACTCATAAAAACTGGCAGTCCAATTGTTATTTTACTCTTTCAAACCTGATTCTGATGTGGGCTAAAGAGAGCTTCACCTTCCTGGGAATAAGTTTCTAAACAAACCCATAGTTCAGAGAAAGCTGATCAACAATCCCTTTCCTTCCCAATCTTAGTTAGTGGAAAAGGAAAAAGCTTTTTTCCCCTTTCTGTACATAATTTCCCAAAGAACTGACTTAAAATTCACTTATATCTGTCATAGCTTCTTGGGAAATAAATACATTCTAAATGTGTAATGCCACTTTTCAATTGCAATTAAAACCTATTTAGATTTTTGAAAAGTAGCCTGAGAACATATTTGTTCAGGACTCGGTATCTGGCACTAAGTTTGATGTGGAATGCTTAAATTTTAAACCACAGAAAGAAAGCAACAGCACACAGACACATGGGCTTAAGATCCCACGTGTAATAGCTGTATTATGGAAAATGCATACAAGTGCACACGGGCCGATGTCACAGACTCCAGAGAAACTTACTAAATCTCAGGATATTTTTTATATTCAAAGACACTGTGAAGTATATTGGGGTGATGGGGAAGTAATTGGGACTATACTTTGTCACTACCAATATGCTGCTGCTTCTCTCATCAGTAGAGGAGCTCACAGCAGGGGATTCACACAACTGCTGTTCTGAAAGATACATTTTTGACCTAACAGAATATGCAAAGGTCAAAATAAGTCCGCTTTTGTCAGGAGAGGGTCTAATCTCCCCTTTGAACACAAGAGGTCGCTCCTGTGATCAAGTACTGGGGGGAAAATATTGCTAATCATAGTTTGTTATATTCTATAAAAACATCACAAATATTTTTTTACAGATATATTTGATATATTAAATGCACAGTTAGCAATCAGCTAAGGAAACAGGAGAATGATCACTGGTCACGTATGAACTTTAAAGTGAAGTGAAAAAAATAATGGCTGCTCCCCTAACTTCGGTTTTAACGAAAATACATTAGCAATAAACATAGAACTCGAGAGCACGTCCATCAGGGAACAACCTATTAGTGGGTTTCTTCAAATTTCTCCCTTTAACAAGGAGTATCTTCTGCAAGGTTTTTACCTCTATCAGCTTAGGAACTTATTAAGAAAATACTTGTTTATAATAACAGCGTGGGCTGAAAAAAAAGAAAAAAGAAAACGTGTTTTCACCATTATGATGAAATTTCCCATTTGTAAAGGCTTTCCTCCAAGCCTTGGAATTGCTATCATCATCAGTAATAATTCTTTGGAATAGGTTATTAGTTTAGGGAGCTAAAATATCACACTGTGTGTGTGACTGGTTTGAAGAGGGATGGATAGTGAAGGCGCTTTGTGGATCTCAAATATGTCATCAGGCTTCTGGTAGCTTCTGCTGTTTAATTCCATGTTATAAAGGCAGCATGATGGAATACGATTGGTTAAAATCCCCTATTTACTTTCTGGCATTATAGTGGTATCTTTTTTTTTCTCTCTCTTTTTTTTTAAACTAGAGTCAACTTGGTTATCTATAAGGGAAACATGCCCTTCTATCGGGAAGACTTGCTGGTGTTTTGATTACCAGCATCAGTTTTGCAAAAGCGGCCTGACAAAAGGCTCCATGCACATTAATACCAGAGATTAGAAACTTTAAACAAAACAGACTTTTAAACAAAAACCTGATAAATTTATCAACCTATGTCTATTCCAACTTTCAATTTCACACACATACTCTGATATAACTTTAAAACTTACAATAAAAATAGAAGGCATGAGGTGCAGTTAAAACTCTTCCTTGAGAGAAAACAAAACGAAACAGATTATGTGTTCTTGGGAAAACCCAGCTAGGTCAGGAGAAAACTCAAACATCTTAGCTTCCATCTGTGCTCTGGAAACGCATAACCGTGCAAACCAAGCCATGGAGGCCAGTTGAGAGCTCACAGCTCTTATCAAGGGTTAAATCTGGCGAAAAGTACAAAGAAAGGAGTTTCCTCACAAACTGGGTTTTCTCCCAGCAGCAAGACACTGAAATTAAGCCTTTTACTGTTTGGGTTTGTGGACCTTTTAAGAGAAAACTGGCGGTCACATTAGATAAGGGATCGCTATTTAGAAGCTTTGGGAGACTTGTGGGTGTGGGGGTGTTCTTCGTGGCCTTTCCTGTGACTTTGCTTTTGGAAGACTGTAAAGGGTGATGAGAACATGTCAGAAATTATTGAAAAAGGTTACCGGCGAGCCAACATTCTTCTCTCTCCAGGTTGTTTCCCCGAGAGAAAAGTATTAGATAAACAAACCCGGTGAAGTGAAATAGGTATTTCACCGCTCTTCAGTATTCGATCCCTCCCTATTCACGCCCTTAAACTAACACATTTTTTTTTTAATCTCTAAAGACATGGAGACCTGTCCTTATAATTACCGAAACACCACCAACAAAACTGCACACGTCTGCTTAAAAACAAAGGGCAGGAGACCAGCAGGGAGAGGACCTGGACAGGATATATATAACCGCTTTACAAACTTCCAACTACTGGAAGATCATTTCACTCTTTGACTTCGGGTTAGTGCGCTTCCAAATGCTAGAGTTAAACTGCAAAAGTAGATAGACCTCAAGGGTCGGAAGAAGAGAGAGGAGTCCGCGGAGTCAACTTGGTTTTACCTGCGTACTCCCAACCTGATTCTCCGCTAAGGCAACAAGCGCTCTTCTCCTCCCACCCCAGCTTTTTGGAGATCTGAGGTCGGTGGTTAACGGGGTTTGGGGTAGCAGTAGAAAACAATTCCGGTGTGTCTAGTCATCCGATTCCCGGTTCTTCTCCCACTAGGCAGCTCCCAGCGCGCCAGGCGCAGCGGGTCCGGGAACTCACCCTCCCCAGCGGCAAAGCCGGGCCGGGCCCGGAGCTGCGCGCCACAGCGCCAGACGAAACCGAGCCAAACGGCCTATTCCAAGACGCCCCTTTTCCTAGAGTTCTGGAAGGACCTCGTCATCAGGAAGACCTACCCACCAGCCACTCGCCACCGGCGGCAGAAAAGTGCCCCGCGCGCAGCACGGCCAGCCGGATTGCGGGGACCCCAGGAGCGCAGGGCGGAGGAGCAGCGCGACAGGAGGCGAGGGCGCTGGCAGCAACGGCCGGGAAGGCGCGAGGGAGGGGGACAGGAGGAGGAGCAGGAGAAGGAGAGGCAGGCCAGAAGCCAGAGCAGCCGGGCAGCCCGAGCTTCGGGGGAGAGAGCGGCCTGAGCCCGGAGCAAGTTGCCTCGGGAGCCCTAATCCTCTCCCGCGGGCTCGCCGAGCGGTCAGTGGCGCACGGCGGCGGCGAGGCTGAAATATGATAATCAGAACAGCTGCGCCGCGCGCCCCGCAGCCAATGGGCGCGGCGCTCGCCTGACGTCCCCGCGCGCTGCGTCAGACCAATGGCGATGGAGCTGAGTTGGAGCAGAGAAGTTTGAGTAAGAGATAAGGAAGAGAGGTGCCCGAGCCGCGTCGAGTCCGCCGCCGCCGCAGCGCCTCTGCTCCGCCAACTCCGCCGGCTTAAACTGGACTCCCAGCTCCGCGAGGGCGCGGCGCAGCCGGGCAGCGGCTCTCTCAGCCTTGGCAACCCCAGGGGCCACTATTTCCCACTTAGCCACAGCTCCAGCATCCTCTCTGAGGGCTGTTCACCAACTGTACAACCACCATTTCACTGTGGACATTACTCCCTCTTACAGATATGGGAGACATGGGCGATCCACCAAAAAGTAAGAGGCTATTTTACCTTGTGGGGCTCGGTGTGCTGTTCTTGTGCGCGGGTCTCTCTCAGGCACGGGTGCCAAGAGCTCTTCAGAGTTGGAGTCATTGCCTGGAGAGAGAGAAAAGGTGGCTTTTTTTTTTTTTTTCCTTGTTGCCGCCACGCCTGCATGCTTGCTGTCGGTTCTGATCTTCGGGAGACTGATCGTACCTTGTGTCTGAATTCGCCTGTATGCCCTCCAAAACCCTAGCCTTCTGGTGCTAAGCGGTGGTTTCCTCCTCGGGAGTCTTGAGCTCCCCGAGAAGGTTATTCTGTTGCAAAGGTCTGCCTGTGCATACAATACCCGGAGATGTGAATTAGCATTAGACTTGCAAAAGAGAACGAGTGACAACTGTATTGATGCCTGCTCTTGCTAACAATATCCAGTCCTATGTGCTATTTAAGAGCGTGCTTCATGAAAAATATAAGCGTTCACTTAACGCTTCTAGTCAAAACCTTTTCTTTGACTTGACTTATCCATAATCTTTCCCGATGATTATGGCAGAGAGGGAGGAGGGAGGAAAAAGAAATACAAAATGAACGGGTTTGATTGCGTGCTAGGCTTACAAATGTAGACTATTCAAATCTGCATTTTACATATATTCCACCTCCTTTTTTAAAATGAGTCAAGGTTTTGATGGCACACTTCAATTACCATCCCAAAGTGCAATACTCTTGAAAAGAAAAAAAAAAAAAAAGGAGAAGAAGAAGAAGAAGAAAGAAAGGGGGGGAAAAACTCCCAGAGTACGCCCTATAAGAGAACGACACTAAAAGTGTGTTTATCTCTGTAGGAAGTAAACGGTTAGTCAATCATGTATTTATTTTCATTTCAGAAAAACGTCTGATTTCCCTATGTGTTGGTTGCGGCAATCAAATTCACGATCAGTATATTCTGAGGGTTTCTCCGGATTTGGAATGGCATGCGGCATGTTTGAAATGTGCAGAGTGTAATCAGTATTTGGACGAGAGCTGTACCTGCTTTGTTAGAGATGGGAAAACCTACTGTAAAAGGGATTATATCAGGTACGCCATTTATATTGCTTCCTTAATTTTGTGAGATTTCCCTGTCTCTCTCTACTCCTTTTTTATTACTGGACCTGGCTTTGTCTTTTTGCGAAGTTTGCCTTAGTGGGAGCCGGTGTGGAAAAGTTACCCTTTAAATGTGTTACATAAATTGCACTATTCTATTTCTTTCACTGTTTGGGGGGGGGGAACCCCACAACTCAGTATTGGTTTTTAAAGTTGCGGTAGTGAAGCTGGTTTAATGGCTCTTGGAATTTGTGATGGTCAAATTGTGTTCTTCTTTTACCCTCCCCCTTCCAAAACAAACAAACAGAAATTTAAAGATGGATAACTTCGGGTTTCTAAATTCTCTTTTTTAAAAGGTTGGTTTTTATTGTATCATGCGGTGTTTTTCCCTATTCGTTTATTTTTTATAGTTCAGTATTTTAGTAACTTACAAATTCTGTGGAAATGTCAATGCAATACGCAAAATAAAAGTTTGAACTAAGGATGTTTAGAAGTGCACTTTGAAAGTGCAGATAGAAATATTGCCCCTTTTACTCTTAGGGCAAGAGTCCCTTCTTGGAAAATTTCAAAACCAACCCAAATATTCCCTGCAAAAAGACCGGATATTTAATCTTTTTAAATATTAACCCTTTGGTGACATCTGACTATCTTTTCTTTCTTATCTTATCTGAGCTGATGAATTAGACAGAGCAGATCAAATTGCTCATCATCTGTCTACGAACAATTGGTATATTTAGATAATTGAACAGCTTCCTTTCTCACATTAAAATCTGGTAACTGATAAAATGAGCGAATTGCCCATACTGACAAGACTAACACCACATTGGGAACTTTCTGAGTTTTCCTTTTTTTTCTCTCTCTCTTTCAGTTTATTTTGTGCCTTAACTTCATGTTCACAAATCTCAAATTTTCTCTAACCTGTGTATATATATGTCAGAAATTTCATTTTCTGCCTTAGGAAGCAAGTAGAATTCCTAAAGAAAATTTTATTGTTTTAATAACAAACGGAAGAGATAACATCTTCACTATTATGTTAAATAATTTCAAAGTATTATGTATATATTTTTTAAAAAACTCTCCAGTGGCTATTAACAAGTAATTAGCTTTTGTAAGTTATAGAATTTCTGGAGCCGAGAACTTATATTAAAGTTTAGTCAAGATTTAAGTATGCAGTCACAATTTTTCCCTGTCCACTTAGTGTCCAACGCTTTTTCTTATTGCAAAATCATGAAATAGTATAATCTTGATAGGTAAAACTGAGCAGTTGGGGGGTTATTAATACTTTGCAGGGAGAGAGCGGGAGGAAATAGGGGATGTGGGGAACTAGAGGAAGGGGGAGGGATTTTCCAAATTGTTTGGTCACAGGCAAGGTAAAGTCCTCATCCTATGAAATGGAAGATCTCACATAGAGTAGGCGGAGGGAGGAAAAACTTTTGAATCTACCTTCTAACCTCTGACAAATGAGCCGTTTTCATTGTTTACTTGACTAGTGTGTGAGCTTAAGATTCTGGAGAGGGAGAGCTCACTTTGCACCTCTAGGACTATCTTTCCTCCTATGGAGATAGGGTTTTGCTCAACTGCATACAGACCTTCCTGTATCTAATTCTGCATACACATTTATAAAAGGAGCCAATCGCTTTTACCTTTTCCCCTTCTCTCCCCCTCTCCCTCTCCCTTCTCTCTCTCTCTCTCTCTCTCTGTCTCTCTCTCTCTCTCAGTTATGTGAGTGTGTGTGTGTGTGTGTGTGTGTCCCTTTGAACTCCTGTCCTTTTAAAAGCAGAACAGGGGGAGAGTATTTAGGTTTGTCTCCTGGAGGGGGGAGTGAGGTGCCCTCCCCCTACTTTGTATGGATCTTTTCCTCTGGTCCATTCTGTTTGTAGAAATGTTCCCACTTCTGTTTTTACTGATCTGGAGAGGGGGCCAGGGCAGTGCCCCCTAGGTGGAACCTACAAGGATTGTCCCTTGTAGGGTAAGATCAGCGAGGAAGACCTTAGAAGTGGGTCTTTTCATTTTTCTCGCTGGTCATGGTTCTCAAGCAAACTGAAATAGAAGTAGATACTTCAACAACTTGAGAAAGATTGAGGGAGCAGGAGCAAATTTCAAAGATAATAAAAGAAAGAATGGAGAGGAAAACTTTGTGTGAACATTGTTGCGGGAGGAAAAATCCTTAGGGAAAAACTGCAACGTGGTTATTGTGCAGAAGGGGATCTGGAAACCCTCAGAGGTTTCATTTTGCTACTCTGCTTGTGCATTTGTGCATATTTACAGACCGAGTGCGCTGATAATCTCATCCCCTAGCCTCTTATTATCTTGGAAGGACTTTTTGTAGCAGTTTTGGAGGCATTTCTAGCAGCAGAAATTGGGGGATAGGAAGGCGAAAGTGTAGGGCCAGTGGCTACTAGAGTCACCCGGACTCTTTTCTGCCAAGAGCTATAAGGGTTACCCTGGAACTGATGGCTGGAACAGAGGCCCAGGTTTCAAACACATCAAACATTTTTATTTTGCGGCTGTTCTGAGCTAGTAGGTACGGACGGACAGAGACATGGAGGTTCATAGGAAAGGAAAGGGGGGTAAAAGAAAGGGAGAAGAAGAGAGAAAACCATTTCTATCCTCCCATTCTCAGCTAGTCGGCGGATGCTGACTTCAGTGACGCAGGGCGTTGTGGCTGGGGTCATCTGCAGTCTTGGGCCCGGGCCATGCCGGCTTGAAGTGATCCCTCTCTCTGTGTTTCTCTCCTCGCCTCCGCCGGCCCCCCGCGCAGGTTGTACGGGATCAAATGCGCCAAGTGCAGCATCGGCTTCAGCAAGAACGACTTCGTGATGCGCGCCCGCTCCAAGGTGTACCACATCGAGTGTTTCCGCTGCGTGGCTTGCAGCCGTCAGCTCATCCCTGGGGATGAGTTCGCGCTTCGGGAGGACGGGCTCTTCTGCCGTGCAGACCACGACGTGGTGGAGAGGGCCAGCCTGGGCGCCGGTGATCCGCTCAGCCCTCTGCACCCGGCGCGGCCGCTGCAAATGGCAGGTACTCCTTGCCCGGAGGGAGGCCGGCGAGGGGAGGCTGGTTCTGGGCTAGGCCAGCGCCGCCCCCAGCCAGCGCGGAGGCTACCGACCTCAGCGACCCTGGCAGCCACGGGGCAGTCGCTGCGCAGCGGCAGGCAGTTTAAGGAAGTGTTCTGGGAGCAGTTTGCACAGCGCTTTGCTCTTTTGCGCAAGGTTCAGTGCTTTCACTGTGTCCCCTGGCTCACCGCACCCCCCCCCCCGCCCCGTCCAGCACACCTACGCGGCTGTGTGTCTATATATGGGTACACATAAATGTACACCACTTGCGCTTACATGTACACACACGTCCAAACAGTACTTCCAGTTCACCTTGGCCTCCAAACCACGGCTTACTGAAAATGGGCTTCAGCTCTCCGCCAGGTATTCTTCCTGCCACTGCCTAATTAAAGGGGTGGAGCTCTGGGCCCTGGAGCTTCTTCCTTTAACCCAATGAAGGAAGCTCAGGTAGCCGTAAGTCATTTAGCCCCTCAAATCCCTCTTCCTTGCAACTGGCCCACACTCTAAAACGTTTTTAAAATGTGTGTACTTTTGTGAAAGAATGGACGTGAAAAGATACAGTCCAATAACTGCAGGCCATTGCACAGAGCTGTGATTTAAAACTGTCAACAAGCTAACCCGGAGTAATTGACTTTTAAAAGGAGCCTGCCTCTTTAAACCACTCATTCTATGTGATTTGGTGAGGATTTCATCTTCAGGCTTGTCGGTGTAACACTAAATTGACCCAGTAGGTTTTGACCTGACCCTAGGGGTCCTGGAAGGTGCAGGATTTGTGCCATACATTTCAGAGAGCCCTTCCCCAAGAAGGAGAGTTGAAGTAAAGCAAGGTTGGCCAGGACGAGGCCTTCCCTAAGAAGGCAGATGACGTTTCCCAACCTTTCTTCCCCTCATGAGTAGATCTACCTGGCACATTTTTAAAGTATCAATTCTCACTAAACACTGATGTTGAGGAAACCCGGGTCTTCCCACTCTGCTTTTTCAGAGGCTCTAAGACTTCTCTTCTAGGGGGATATGTGACTAGCTTGCACATGGGCAAAGCCAGAGTGGTGATTTCTGTCCTGTGCAACCTGTGCTGTGCTTGTGGGGAGACAGAGGAGAGGCAGAAATACTGGGAGGAAGTCAGGAGACAGAACACTTCCCAGCTGTCATTTATCTGCAGCTCTACAGTTTCGGTTTTCCTTTGCATGGAGTCAGCCCATCTCAGGAACGGCCAGGTAGATTTAGTAGTAGGAAAGATCAAGGACTGGAGTTATGGTCGAAATACTGAATTTCTTTAGCCCCTTGACACGATTGCCCCCTCTGGACTGAAGTTCAAGGCTTTCTGGCAGAATTCTCTTCGGCCTTTGCATTAGAGACCTCTTGGCTGGTGTAGTGTCTCTGGCTGATGCTGGGGTATACTGCGTTTCCTTTCCTACCACCTTCTGTGGCCTTTGCCCAAGAGTCTAGAAGTGGGGGTTCTCCAATAACCTGGGCCCAGTCTGGGTATGAAGAAAGGCCTGGAGGAAAGAGAAACAATGCTGAAAGATGCTACCCCTGAGACGGCCACCCCTTTTCTGAGGCTATGTTGACCAGAGCAAGGGTAGAGGCTGTGTTCTGGGCCTAAACTAGTCAGCATTGACCTCTCAGACTAGAATGTCAGATTTCATTCTCCCTTTTGCTTCCGTGGTCCCTACCTCTGCCTCCCCTGCTTTGTCTGTGGAGGCTGCAAAGCAAGCCATTGTCCCTGCGGCATGGCACGGGAGGGTGAGCAGCCCGGCCTGGCCTGCACTCACCTCAGTGCCCCTTGCCTCACAGCCGAGCCCATCTCTGCCCGGCAGCCGGCCCTGCGGCCCCATGTGCACAAGCAGCCCGAGAAGACCACCCGCGTTCGGACTGTGCTGAACGAGAAGCAGCTGCACACCTTGCGGACCTGCTATGCCGCCAACCCCCGGCCAGACGCGCTCATGAAGGAGCAACTGGTGGAGATGACAGGCCTCAGTCCCCGCGTGATCCGGGTCTGGTTTCAAAACAAGCGGTGCAAGGACAAGAAGCGGAGCATCATGATGAAGCAGCTCCAGCAGCAGCAGCCCAATGACAAAACTGTGAGTGGCCCTGGAGCCGGGTAGGGGACTTGCGGGGGGGGGGGGGGGGGGGCGGCGGGGGGGGGGGCGGGAGCAGAGCAAGAGTGTGAGGTGCTTGGCGGCTACCCAGGTTGGCCTGCATGTGGGTTCCATCCTGCTCCAGGGCAGGAGCCAGCAGCCCCTTACCTCCACCTGTGCCCAGGGGAGAAATAGCCGCACCAGCCACCTGCCCAGTGGGGTGCCCTTCAACCATACCCCTAGGCTGGAACCAGAAGGATGCTGTCACCCCTTCATGGGCAGGCGGCAGCAAGGCCTGGCTCCATCTTACCAGCTTTCAGGTTGTCAGTTCCCAGGCACCGGAGAGAGGGACAATTCCTTGGTTCCCTATCTAATTCAGAGGTTTGATGGGTAGGTCACCCAGGCAACCCTCTGGGTGTGCCCCCAGCGCCCTCAGGTCAGTGAGGTCCCCCAAGGTGACCTGTGAAAACAGGACACCCTCTGCTCTAGGTCTAGCCCGGGCTTCCAGAGATATTATTATCTACTGTCATCCCAGGCCCATGCCAGCACCCACTCCACAGGCTTCCTGATTGAGTTAAACTAAAGAACTTTTTTTTTTTCTTTTTACCGCTTCAGTCCTATTTTTAAATGCCATAAAACCCCTGCTGTCATTAAACTTGGCAGGCCAGCCAAGCCTGGTCTGGGGCACTTTTCAGGTTGGTGAGTGCGTCATAGCACAATAGCCGCCAGACCTAAACCCTTGGGGGTGGGGGCTGGCGCTGTGAAGAGAACTGCCGGTAGAAAATGTAACTGAAAATCTAACTAACTGAAACTGCCCAGAAAACCACCATGTCTGGAGGCTGCCTGGAGGCCTCTTTTGCCTCAGCTTTCTGCTTCTGTGATGCTATGGCCTGTGAAGGCAGATGTGGGGAATTGGGATATGCTGTGAATGTAAAAGGAAAGGAGAGGAGAAAATCAGAATAGAACTCAGTTTACTAAGATCCAAGCAGACCTACTAGTCCCGCCCACAGAAGCAGAAAAACAAAATACAATAAAACAAAACTGGACTCTGGCTAATATCCATACATGCAGCAGATTAACTGAGTCAATAATAGTCACTATATAGATAAGATAATGCCAGGGTTTATTTGCTTAGCCTGTGCAGACAATGGAGGGAGGGAGTTTGGTCATTAACATGTTGGGATTGGGGGGGGCCTATTCACAGAATATCCAGGGGATGACAGGAACTCCCATGGTGGCTGCCAGTCCAGAGAGACACGATGGTGGCTTACAGGCAAACCCAGTGGAGGTGCAAAGTTACCAGCCGCCTTGGAAAGTACTGAGTGACTTCGCCTTGCAGAGTGACATAGATCAGCCTGCTTTTCAGCAACTGGTAAGTCTCAGCTCTTGGAGTCAGGAGGCTGAATCCCCGACAAAAAGAAGATTCTGGTTTAACTGTCACAGGAGGAAGGATTCAGTGGGGAGGGTGCCTCCCTGGCCCCAGGGTCGGGAAGAGAGGAAGGAGGCTTGGTGGAGAGGAGGCACTCACTCAAGGAAAACAAACCTCTTGTGAGTCTTTTCTGTGAGTTCATAACTTGACCATATAGGTTGAATTTCCTATCAGCCGGGCCTTATTTGAGGTGTAACTTCAAGGTATCAGACTAACTAGACATCTGTGGGAAGGCGTGCAGGGTTGCACAATCATACATCTCAGACTTTTAGAGCTGGAAGGGACTTTAGAGATCACCTTGACATTTTGATCAGCAAATAGTAAATTTATTCTCTCCTCAGCTCTTAGAGAATGGCATATTTAAAGACCTAAATCTAGCTGTTTGTAATAATAACTGATGTAAGACACAATCAATGTTATTATCAATGGGCAGCAGGCACTTGGCTGGGTATAATTTTCAAATGTATCAGTAAAGAGTTCAGTTATTTAAGGGTATGATTGATACTTTGTTACTATTATTCCTTTCTAGGACTATCTTAATCTAAAATGTAGGACTGCTTTAACATTTTAAGTGTATGAGTTCAGACGTTATACACAATCACATACTCTAGGGGATGTACAGCAAAAGAAGCAAGAGTTCTACCAATCAGAGAGACGGCACATGAAAACCTGTTTTAGCATTAATATGTTTTACACATCCAGAGAAGGGAAAATTAACTTACCTTATGCCTACAAAAGGCTTGAGGAGCAAGATAAATAATTATTAAATACGTGTACTTTGTGATATGGCATATATACACATAATTTTCTTTTTATTTAAGAGTTAACAGCCCTATAGAATCTTGTTCTGTAAAACAAGATCTATTCTAAAAACTTTGTTCCTTTCTTGGAAAATAAAACTTGAGTTGAGGTTCGCTTTTCACCCTCACATTTACCTGGAGAGCATTTTCTTTCTCTGTGGCAACAGTTAGGTAAGAGACCAGAGGCAGTGGTTACAAGGACTTGGCCCAGCTTTACATTTGTAAGTGGGCCAGGCTAGAAGCTAGATAAATTGGAGAAGCCCCTTAACCTCACCATGGGAAAGTTTAATAGGATAGAAAGGAAGGTAGACTCTGGAGTTAGGAAAAAGAACTTATTTTAAAGTGAGGTTAACCTTATGTGTTATTTAAGCAAAACCCGGCTCATAGAAGGCAGGTAAGAGGAGGGTTCAGGGCAGCGAAGTGTTTGTACCTTCTAAAACTTTAGTGTTAGATGAGAGCAGTGGGAGGGAAGCCAAGACAGGAGGGCGGAGGGTTGGGGACAGAGTGGAGAAGGAGGTTTCCAACAGCAACACAATACTTTCGGTTTAAAAGAAGGAGGCAGATATTTATAATGCGATGACGTTATAATATATGGGGCTCCTCTTGGAAGGAAGAGCCTGATTTAAAGAGAGAGAGAGAAAGAGAAAGAGAGAAAGGCCAGAAGGCATCAGGACCAGCAACAAGGAAGAAAGCCCACGCTGTGAACCCTCTGAGGAGTTAATCATTGTTCTGTGGAGCCTCCTCTGAATCTCCTGTCACACGATCTGAGCGATCTGAGCGTGTGTTATGGATTTTCCAACTCAAGAAGAGAGGCTTTGATGCCTAGAGACTGCGAAGTCGCCTGCTCCCGGGGCAACATGTAGCCAGCAGGATAATTTTATTTCGAGCATGCATGGTAGAGTTGCGATGCCATTTTACAGTGGGAAACACATTTGTTCTTAAATAATTTAATGCAACATAATGTTGGGAATTCAGTTTCAGTTAAAACAGAGATCTCTTGAAAGATGGGAAAGCGAGAGGTTTTCTTCTCAAGTTCTTTTCTTTGAGGGCTTTCTTTAAGCCTGTTGAAACTCAATGATCTCTGTGGATATCTTTATCTACGTATCCATCTATACACACAAACACTTGTCCATGCATAGACACATAGGACAAGCTTATAATCCTTTTAGGAATACAGTCGCAGCCTCCTTTATTCATTTCTCAACCTTCTGTGCAGGTGAATTTTTCAGAAGGAGGACCGGGCTCTAATTCCACTGGCAGTGAAGTGGCGTCGATGTCCTCTCAGCTCCCAGATACACCTAACAGCATGGTAGCCAGTCCTATTGAGGCATGAGGAACATTCATTCAGATGTATTTTTTTTTTCCCTGTTGGAGAAAGTGGGAAAGTATAATGTTGAACTCCGAAACAAAAGTATTTAACGACCCAGTCAATGAAAACTGAATCGAGAAATGAATGCTCCATGAAATGCACGAAGTCTGTTTTAATGACAAGGTGATATGGTAGCAACACTGTGAAGACAATCATGGGATTTTACTAGAATTAAACAACAAACAAAACCCAAACCCAACATACGCTATCCAATGACCTTAGGAGTACTGAAAAAAAAAAAAAGACGTTTTTAAAACGTAGAGGATTTATATTCAAGGATCTCAAAAAAAGCATTTTCATTTCACTGCACAGCTAGAGAAAAGCAGAAATAGAGATTTTCTAGTCCATCCTATTCTGAATGGTGCTGTTTCTATATTGGTCATTGCCTTGCCAAACAGGAGCTCCGGCAAGTGAGCAGGAAGAGAAAACTGGCCTCCTTGGCTGAAAGTCCTTTCAGGAAGGTGGAGCTGCGTTGGTTTGCGATGTTTTTCGTTGACTTTAACAAGGGGTTAATTGAAATCCTGGGTCTCTTAGCATGTCCTGTAGCTGGTTTCTTTTTTACTTTTGCCCCTCCCCCCTTCTTCTTCTTCTTCTACTTCTTCTTCTTCTTCTTTGCTTTTTTTTTTTTTTTGAGATCCATCCTCTATCAAGAAGTCAGAAGCGACTTTAAAGGTTTTTGAATTCAAATTTAAAAACCAACTTATAAAGCATTGCAACAAGGTTACCTCTATTTTGCCACAAGCGTCTCGGGATTGTGTTTGACTTGTGTCTGTCCAAGAACTTTTCCCCCAAAGATGTGTATAGTTATTGGTTAAAATGACTGTTTTCTCTCTCTCTGGAAATAAAGAGGAAAAAAAAAAAGGAAACTTTTTTTTGTTTGCTCTTGCATTGCAAAAATTATAAAGTAATTTATTATTTATTGTCGAAAGACTTGCCACTTTTCATGTCATTTGACATTTTTTGTTTGCTGAAGTAAAAAAAAAGATAAAGGTTATACCGTGGTCTTTGAATTATATGTCTAATTCTATGTGTTTTGTCTTTTTTCTTAAATATTATGTGAAATCAAAGCGCCATATGTAGAATTATATCTTCAGGACTATTTCACTAATAAACGTTTGGCATAGATAAATAAATAAATGCAATGATCCAGGGTCCCTCTTTTATATGTTTACAAGTAAGCCATTAAAATGTCTGCAATTAAGGACTGCATGTGAACGGGGTAGACTGACATACAATAGGTGTGATGTTTTATTGCAAATAGTTAAGGTCGAACTTGCCAGTTTGCATTTTAATAGTTGAATCAAAACTGGTTGGAAGCCTTTAGTTCTCAGCTGTGATAATGTTACTAACTGCTTTTTTGAAAATGAGATGCTGTCCTCCGTTCTACCCCCCACCTCTCCTCCCCTTTCTTGCCCGACCCACTCCACCCCACTCCACCCCACCCCACCCCAAATAGGAAGAAGGTCCTGCTTGAAATGAGTTTTGATTCTGAGTCTCTATTTTATTTTCTTGGAGTAAGTGCTTTATACCAAAGTCTCCTGCTTAGGATTGTTGAAATGACCCATATTTCAAGTATAAGCTCTTGCTAAAAGAGAGCCTTTCTGCCTGGTCAGTGAGGTATGACCATTATTTACCGGTGGCGGCTGTCAGCCGATTGAGAAATGCTGCTTTCTTTGCTTAGGAAGAGCAGGCCGAGAGAGTTTTCTCAGCAATTCCCAGAGCAGTCAGCTTACGTCTTTTCTGGTCTCTCTTCCCCACCCCCAACTTGTTTCCTCCTCCCCTCCCCCTTCCCCTTTCTCCCCCCAACTCCCAACTCCCCAACCCTCGGAAGGCTGTCTAGCCGCCGCCGAGAACCGCCGCCGAGGCTCCGTCGGGGAACCGCCTTCTGCGGGCTGGGGCCGCGGCGCGTGCTGTGCAGGCCCTCGCGGCGCTCGGAGCCACGGGCACGAGCGCTCCCACGCTCCCCGCCTTCCCGGCCCCGGGCATTTAGCGGGGGTTCCCGTGTGGGAGCCAGAACCCAGGGATAGATAAAGGGCCCTGCCCGAAATCAGGCTTCTTGGTGCTTCTTCGATTGCGGGTGTCGAGCTGGTATTTGGGGCTCCACCCTGTCCCCCTTCCTTCCTCCACCCCAGGATGATACTTGGACTCTTTAGAAAATGGATGCGTTTGTATGCGCGAGTGTCATGGCGTTTTAAATATCTGACAATTCTTAATAAATACGAGAGCTAACATACCCTAATCGTGTGTCTTGTGGCGCGTGCCCCTTCGGACCCCTGACCGGGAGCAGCTCGGAGGCCCGGCTGGAGGCCGGGTGAGCCCCTCGGCTCCCGGGCTCTCACGTCGCTTTCACCCTCTCCAAACCTGCCGCAAGTCGGGAAACGAGCCTCAATTAGGCTTTTGTTTGGCATCGTTCTACATAACGGGTTAATTACAGGCTCTAACGTGGGGGCAGAGAGAAAACAAACTTTGCATTGAAAATGTTACAGTGCATTAGACATGCCCGTTGATTACTTTGATTGTTGTGTCTAATTCTTCACAGAGGGGTAATAATTTGGCCGGCGGTAATAATGGCTTGTGGTCTTCTGTTGAGAAAAACAGGAGTTATGTCTTATCTCACACAGATCTTCTCCTGAAAAGATCCCTCTCTCTCTCTCTGTCTCTCTTATCTCTCTCTAATCTCTGGCATCAGACTTGACTCTTTCACCTTCCCGCTCATCATTTCTATTTGCCTGCCTTTTCAGTTTTCCTTTTTCCTCCCCATCATATTTGGGAATTCTAAATAATAAGTGCAAAGATAAGTAGGTCCAACCTGAATATTGGTGTCTGCACAGTTACTCATCTCCCAAGCCCTCGTTTGGAGACCATTAAATTCCTTTTTCCAGCCATAGCCTCTGGTGGACTCTGTAGAGGTTAGATGGGGGGAAAAAACCCACAAACTTTATTTAGGGTTTGAATGCAATGGAGGGACTTAAATGAGGCACACATCTTTGTGATGCTTTCTCATCCTGACATTTATTCCCAAGATTAGGGGTGGGGAGGTGGTGAAAGAGGTGATGTTTTACATGTATATATATCAGACTATTCTGAGGTCCACAGCTTGAATTTAAGTACAGTAATTTGGGAGGGGAGTGATGAACAATTTGGTTTCACTTGCTAGATTCAAGATATTTGTTGCCTGATGGCTGAGAATGGATTGATGGGTCGATTGCATTCTAGTTCTTGTATTATTCATATGAAAGGTGTGTTCCCTTCTAGACTCCTCAGCATGTGCTCTAAAATGTGTAGCTGAAATGTCTCCTTGTTTGCAAACCATCTCTCTCACATACTCTCCTCTTCCCTGTACACCTCTGGAGACCTAGCTTTGAGCTGTGCTCTTCTAATGAAATTCCTCCTGTTTGCTATTATCTTTGATCCTCCCTCCCCTTATTACTCTGAATTCTTCCTTCTGGATATTATGACTCATTTCCTCCAGCTTCTGCAAGCTAAAACCTAATGCAACTAAAAACATCCAGGATGCTCTCCTTAAATCAGGGAATCCACATCAACATCTATACTCAGAGAGGATCCCCCCCCCCATTGTTTCAGAGCAATAACATCTTCTATTTGAGTTTACTGTCTCTCTTTCCCTTTGATTAAATGGACCTGGCTTTCCTTACCATTCAAAAAGTTCTTTTCTAAGTCAAAACCATATTTGAAGAGAATTTTTTTCTTCGTTGAAATAACATTTCTGGTTATTTGACATTCTTCGTGGGTGTGTGTACCCACTTACCAATTCACAAGGGTTTTTTTTTTTTTTTTTGGAATTCCAGATTAAATATATGACTCTGTGATGCTCTGCTGCTATTCATCCTAACCAGCTTGTTAGACTCATTGCATTGACCTCTTTTTTTGGTCTATCTTATTCTTTTGACTAGTAGCCAAAAGACAATGTGCTTTTAAGGTACCTAGAAGTAGTTGGCATTTCCCTAGCACCTTGAACTTTTAAGCCATAAGATCGTTTTCATTGATATATCTCTTGTAAGCCCCATGTGGATTTACTTAGTCTTTTCCATTTTCTTAAAAAAAATGAGAAAAAAAGTTAAAATTTTGTCTAAACCATGAGAAGAGCTATGTGTGGATGGAATTCAACCAATTTGGGTTTTTAATCCCACCCCTACTACAAGTAAACTAAGCAGAACTACTTATTTTCTTATTTGTAAAGTTTAGTCAATTTTTGTAAGAAATTTATAATCCAAATTATGCTTGATTTCTGTTCTATTTACTTCCTTTCTGCTAATCAACAATTAAAGATTAGTCACAACAAGGCAAGTCAAATTTTCTTTGGAGGTTCAGGGAGAAAAGAGGAAAGGATTTTCTGTGTGTACCTTTATTTTAAAAATGTTACTTCAAAACTGGCCCCAAATCTTGAATTCTTGCTAACTATTTGAAATAAAAATAATTAACTTGTACAGTGTGGGTTAATGTTTTTAAACTAAAATGCAAGTAGTTAATTCAGGGCGCTGGCAGCTGATTCTGTTTACTGATCTTTTCTGATTGTTGTTTTCTTGATAACTGAGCAAGCCACTGAATGGCTGTTTGAGCCCAGGCGCCACAAACATAAACTTCACAGCTTACAATGTCCCAAGTCATGATGGAGGATCTCTCCACACCTCCCGGAGACTTCTGAAGTGTAGACAGAGAAGTTGGTTCACAGAGAGCGTAGGAGGGGGAGGGGCGGGAGGGAACGCTGCGAGTGTTTGCTGTGAGCATTGTTACTATCACATCCTTTAATTTTTATGGCGCTTACGCTGTTGGCTCAGAGAAGCCAGTTTCTGTGCCTTGGGGAAGCCAGTCTCTCCCCAGAGCCGCATTTAAGACTGGTTGACCCTTTTTATTTTTTAAAATTTATTTTTCAACTCTTTATGCTTAATTATCTTTTGGAAAAGCGCTCGGCAATGGTAACCAAAGCGGTCTAAAAAGAAACCCCCACCCCCACCCCAAAGGGGACGCCTAGATTTGGAGGAAAAAAAATGTGGGGTAAGATTGCTTTCCGCCAGGTAGGGGAAAGGCACTTTACTACAGTCCTGTGGGAGATTCCACTGCGTCTTCTCCTTGCCTGGGATCCCCTTTCCATTCCATTGATTGAAAGTTCGCGTTTATTTCGAGGTGGTGTTATGTGTGGATTTGATTGAGGTGGCTGGCTACTTATTTTTGCCGGTCTTCCTAGGGGTGCTTCCCTCGGGTGCATTTCCCGCGGGGTGGCTTGGCGCTAAGAAGTGGGGACCCGACACTGGTCTAACCAGCCCCGCGACTCCTGCAGGCACGTCAGCCCTTGATCCCTTAAAGTAGGGACAATCGTGGTCCGGGAGAGGAAAAAAGGGTGTTGGTGGGCCCTTCTCTTTCAGGAGTTGATCAGGTTGGCAGATCTGGAGGGCTAATCCAAACAAGGCGCTTGACTTGTGAGGTCGCGAGTCTAGACAGAGCTGGTGGCTCGGCGGCTCCTTATCTTTCCCTGGAATCAGCCGAAGAGGCGCTCCCCCGGCCCACTGCGCTGCGCTCACCCTTGCCGGAGCCACTGCTCCGCACAGACGGCACAACAAACACAGCACCTGAGGCTTTACAGCTCGCTTTATTGTTTGGTGGGAATGCTGCAAAACTGTCATTTGTTTTTCGGAACCCGCGCCTTGGCCGCTTCGCGTTCTGGCCACCGACTCCGGGTGGGGGTGTCGCCAGCGCCCGGCTGTCCGCTCCGGCCCCGCTCGCTAGAGCGCTTTCGGCAACTCCGTCCGGCTTCCTCCCCTTCTATCCAGCGCCACCCGCCCCCCTCCGCGAGGGCCTACGGGAAACCCTCCCCGGCCCTTTTCTTTTTTCCGAACCTTGGGAGGCGAGGGGGGTGGAGGGACTGTGCGAGGAAGCCTAGGGCGAGGTGTCTTGGACTAATCCGGTATCTCTTCTTGCTGCCTGGAAATGACAGTTCTGCGCTATAGCCATTTATGGTTTGCGGGGTCAGTGAGCTCTGACTCAAGGGCGATCAATAAAAACATTTAGTTCAGTAATAAGCTGCCTCCCCCCCACCTCAATGTACCGAGAAGGATGCGTCACCATCTTGGACAGGGTGTTCCTGAGCAGCAGAGCGCCCTTTCTTTCCCCATGAGCACAAAGAAGTGACGTGACTTTCCAGTGTGTTCACGACCACTTCGCTGGGCAAACCGTGGAAGTCTTCCTTGATCCTCAGCTGGCTTCCCCCACAAAGAGGCTGGCACTGCCATCCACTTGGGAGCAGGGGGACCTTTGGGACAGAGCTTGGTTGCAAATGCCAACTTTGGAAGGACAGATAGCCAAGCTTGGGGATTTACAATCAAGGATTTGTGGCTTGCCACTTTAGATTAATTGAGGTTAAATTAATTATAATTTTGATCCTTCCCTATGGGATTTTTCTCTTGTTTCAAAAGGGAGGCAGGGTTTCTAGTTACATCTTGTTATTTACTATTCTTGTAGTTTGCAAACAGCATTCTGTGTATGTGTATGTAATTGGTGTGGAATAGATAATACTGCCTCTGTTTGAAAACTAACCATAAATGTGGATGAGAGTCATTTGGTTATGTGCTTAATGTGGTAGTGATACAAACACCATCATCTCTCAGCTTTGGAGGCACCACAAATCCATATCATGCTTTTCCCTGCCTGGGCTCAGTCTCACAACCGTGTGCTAGATGAAAAAAGATAAAACTCAAGTTTCACAAAATCAAGGAATTTCAGTAGGGAGGTTAAAAAAAAAAATTCTGTCTCCAGAAAATAATTCTTAACTGTACTCAGGCACTGACTTGTCTTGTTCTCATGGGTAAGGGTTGCTGTTTATTTTGACCTGTCACAAATACAATGTGTTGTTTGAAACTTGTTAAACTTAGCAGGTATATGGAGATAGTACTAGACAGGCCACTGAATATGATAAAGTAAAATATGGTGGGAATGAATTTTAAGGGCTATGGAAGATTTTCCTTTTTCCTACTAGTTTTTTAATGAATATTTCTTTGATCTTTTTTCTCATGGTTATGCAATATCTATCTGTAGATTAGTAGTCTAGTGTATAGTAAGGTGTGATTGGCAAAGTGTTACTTATTCAGGTTCTATTCTGCAGTCATTTTGATAACATAAATTGCCTATATATTCTAAGTAAGTTCTCTTTTCCTTCATTAAAAAATGCCCACACCTAGGTAAAAACATTTCCTGTCTCAAAATTTTCAATAATTACTTATGAGAACAACTATTAATTTGTTCTTGTTGTTGTTATATACAGGAGGTTTACTTTCAAAAATAGCTTTAGCAAAGGAAAAAGTGTATTTGGTTTTGGGAGAGGACTAGCAGGAAACAAAAAAAAAATGAGATAGATTTGCGAATAAAGCATATATACTTTGAAACAGTATATTTTAAGCCACAAAGGGAAAAAATATTTATGGACCAAATAGTGAAAAATCTTATTTTAAACTCACAAAGTATACCTGATAGTTATTTAAAGTTTTATATCAGTAGTCAGAAACTTTTGTTGTGGGATATCAGTTCTCAAGAAAAAAAATACATGAAATTAACATAGACTGTCAACCAAAATGCATTTAGGATCTAATTCATAAAACAAGATGAGTGACTTTATTTGTAAAATACAGTAATTTGTTTCCACTAACAATGAATTCTGATGTCTAAAATGATTAAATGTGGAAAAATAGATGACCAGTTTCTGGAGAATGAAAATGCTTAGTAAATTCTGAAATCATTCACTTTTTGCAGCAATACATGGAAATATTTTTAGAGCTCACTACTTAGAATTCTGTATTTGTATCAAAGTACATTTCATACTTTTAAAACTATGTTGTATCCTTGAAATCTTTACAACTTTAGAGACACTAGCCACTCTTGCATTTTATGCATGGCCAAATTTCTACCTATTTATGAGACGTTAAACACTGGGATGAAGGATGGTATATCACCAATAAAACCTCACCTTTTAGTTCTATTATCCCATCAATGGATTCATAGGTCTCATTAATGTTAATGGAAAATGTACTTATGTGTCGTGTGCAAAACAGGGCTTGGAGATTTTTCACCCAGTAAAGTCTTTATAGCAAGTATGCTAGGGCCAAGATGACCTAAAAAAGTAGTTTTGATCACATCTAAGCCGAGATAATGTTAGTCTTGCAGGTGCAAATGAGCATATGAAATGTTAGGATTAGAATTGACTTTAAAAACAAATATATTATTTTTTTAACCGCCTGAAAATATTCCCCCCCACCTTTTAGAATTTTTGGAGTAACCCTTAGCTAACTGATAGTTCAGAAAGATTCCTGCCAGGAAAATCCAATAGCTTCTCTACCACTGAGAGACCTAGGACCAAAGCTGGTTATATACTGCTTACTCAACATATAGGAAGTTGTTTTCATTGAATTATTTACTGGAATTTGAGTGATGCTTTGTTTATTTGTTTTCATTTTGTAGTGGTGACTGACTCTATGAAATCATTCTTGTGAATAAATGTATGCATTTGTAATGTGTATTATGGCAGCCTTTGGCCGAGGTATAGAGTTTTCTCTGGGGCAAAGCTAAGTGGCTAGCATTAGAATAGAATCTGTAACATTACAGAATTGAGTGATGGACCAACAGTATAAATGATGAATGTTATTTATCATGAACATTGTTTTGGTTATTCAAGTTGAAATCTTCCAGAATCACTATACAGACTAAGAAGACTTAAAATATTCTTTATAAGGAATATCAAGAAAGGAGGCAGTTTCTCCTAGGGCAAAAGATGCATTGTGGTTGTTTCTGCCATGACATGACACTTTTCTAACTGTAAAGCACTTTACAGTCATTAGTTATGCATGAGAGTCCACAGAGCCCGTTTTCCTAATGACCTCTGTACCTGTTTCTCAGCACAATTCTCAATTCCCTCTTCTTTCCTTCATGTGTTTAAGAGCAGAACATCAAAGAAGCCATACTCTGTCCTTGATGACTTCAATGAGGACCACATTAGATCAGAGAATGGAAACTATTTTATAGACATTTTCAGTGATGCCACTCTCCTTGCTTCCAGGAATCGAGGGGAGATGCTGAATGTTGACATGGGTGAAGACAGTGAGTTAGCAAAACTGTAATTTATCTCCTTAAAGCAGTGACTCTCAGACTTTTTGATTTCATGACCCCATTACACTCTTCAAAATTATTGAGATCTCCAAAAGCTTTTGTTTATGCGAGTTATATCTATTCGTATTTACTGTATAATAAGTTAGAATGAGGATTTTGAAATATTTGATATTCGTTTAAAATAATGTTACCATAAATAACTTTTTAATTTAATGAAAAATAAGTATAGGTCACATACTTATAGGTCCATTAACATTAATTCTCATATCTGCTTTATCATTCAATCTGTGGCACTATTTCCCATCATGTAGCCTCTGGAAAACTCTATGTTCACTTGTGAGAGAAAGAATGTAAAAAGATAAATAATGTTTTAGCATTATTATGAAAAGAGTTTTGACCTCCTAAACCTCCCCAAAAGTTTCCCTTCAGGGGTCCCCAGAACACGTGGTGAGTACTTCTGCCTTAAAAATGAGCTTTTACAGAAGGCTTGTAGAGAAACTATTGTGTGAGGGAATTGAATTGTTTGTATTAATGCTCTAGTGATACAGGTTTGCTTTTAACCCAAGTCCAGGTCACAGTTTTATTTTGTGACTTTCAAGTTCCATCATCAAATACTGATCTGAAAGTCATTTATACCCAGGGCCTTGAAGAAAAACAAACAAACAAAAAAAAACTTGTGATGTTATATAACTGAAAATTTAAGTCTCCTTTCTAAAAAAACCAATCTCTAGGAAAGACAGAACTATGAATGTGGTCTAGTGTATGTAGTACGTGCTGGACCCCTTTATCTTCTTATCCTTTATCCTTGTGAAGTTGTGGAGGATGATGAGCAGTGAAATCCATAAATAATTCAGACTTGATGTAGGTGGGAATTCCTGGCCACAGCATTCTGAGACAAGGAATTCCAAATAGTTATACTTTGAAAAAATAAAAAATAAAAATAGTTATAATTTGGAAAAGTCATTTGGTTGTTAGAATGAGATAGGCTTGTGAGATGAAAGACTGGAGGCTAGAAACAAAGCAAGTCAAGGATCATAGTGGTTCAGGCAGGGGATGGACCTTTTTATAGATAGCATGAAGAGAAAGGAAAGCATTGGTTTGAGAGAGATTCTGAGAAATTGACTGATGTGGGGGAGAATGGCTGTTGTCCATCAGCATTTGTTTTCCTTTTCTTCATAAGCATATGGAATGGCCATGTATCCCAAGTTCTCTTACAGGTTGGGGCGGGAGGCAGGTGGTGAGCACACATGACCGCATCCTTGCCAATGGAATCTAGGCAGAAATAACATAGATTATTCTAGCCTTGGGGATGTGCTTCCTTTACATTCTCTTTTGCCTTCCAACTAGCTGGAACTCACGAAAACCCAGGTTTCATTGGCAGATGATGAAAGTGCCCTATGGTACAGTGGAATAGCACGATGGAACTAACTAATGTTCTAAATAACTTTGGTGAGTGAAACTGCCCACTCACCTGATGCGTTCAGCTCAAACTGTAATTGAGAAACAAGTGTTTATCTTCTTTAAGATACTGAATTATTATTGGGCCCATTTACTACATCAGCTCGGCCTTACCCTCGTACAAGAGAATATAGACTAGGGCTTTGAGATAGTGAAAAATCAAGGATAACTCTAAGGTTCTGAATACAACATGCATGTGTTCACTTCCTTGCTCACTTATTCATTAACCCACTCAAGTATTTATCTAGTGCTTATTATGTGCCATGTAGTGTTCTATGTGCTGGCTATACAGCAGTGGACAAGGCAAAAAGTTCTTGCCCTCAGAAAGCCTATATTTTTGTGCATTCAAATGACATACATATAAATGCTGATGAGAGTAGTGATAGCTACTATGAGGAAAAACCAAGCAGATAAAGGGCATAGGGAAGATTGATCAAGTAAGACTTCTCTGAAGAAGTAACTTCTGAAGAAGTTGTGGGCATTTGAAAAAGTGAAAATAATATACGTATATACTGCATTGATGCTATACTGAAACTGCATATTTGAGTTTTGATGTTCCCTTGATGTATCTGGCTCTGTACAGAAAGAAATGGATCAATGTTAGAGGATATCTGTAAGTTATTCACCTTTATAACTTAGTGAAAACAAAGGAATCTGTGTAGAATAAAAAAAAGGCAAGAGGATATAAGGAATATAGTAATTATCAAAGATCTGTTGGAAGAAAAGTGACTGGGGAGGTATATGAAAAAAAGACATATAAATGTGAGAAATAGGTGAAGAGATCAGAAAAGTAAAAGACAATAGAAATGTCTCAGGAACTGAAGCCAGAAGTCTTCAAAGGGGCAGGTATGAAAAGCTGTGCCCCATACATCAGAAAGATCAAGGAAGATAAGGACAGAGAAAATGCCTTTGAACTTGGCTGAATTGAGATCATTGGATACCATAAAGAGGCAAAGATGGAAGCCAGATTTAGGAGAGGAATTAGGGGCGAAAATACTTTAAATATAGTTCATCTAACTCCTCACCATTGTTATTGGACATTTATTGAGTGCAGTGATTCTATAGAGCTCTACTCTGATAGCCAAAGTATTCACTGAGTCCAGTTACCACTTTGTGAAGAATAACTGAAGATCAAGTACCAGAGTCTGGTACCTCTGTTAACCCTTTTAGAAAGGCTCTGGAGGACAGAATTACAAAATGTTTTCAACCCCTCTGGCCACCTGACTTTTCTGAATTCAGGAAGACTCAAGAATCCACAGTCTAAGCAGACAAACCAATTAGATGTTAAAATCCCAGAGGCTACAACTAAGCTGTCGAAAGAAAGTGAGTATGGAGACGTAATTATCCAGCAATTATAAGAAACTAGGCAAAAGTCTAAGAGAAAAAAGGTCTATTGGCATGTTGTAAAACTGTTTGAAAGGTTAACAATTTGCTTAATTTTGTTGACATTAGGCTAAAATCTGTGTTTCATCAAAAGGTGATATTCCTTGGGTTCTATATTACCATACTATTAAAAACTCAGCTAAAAAGACTGATAAAAGGCAACATGTTTGAAAATGGCGGGAGGTAAAGAAAAAAAAATCAGAAATTCAGGCAGCAAGAAGCAAAATCCTCCTGCATTTTGTGTTGTGATCCATCATCCAGCTGATGCTTTGTCAATCTGAAAACACTGGGGAATCAGATGATACACAGTTTTGCATCTCCAAGGCGCCCATGGCAAGAGAAAATCAGTGATAAAATTTGGCATAATTTGCCTTTCCCGAAATGGATTCTTGCCAATAACTTATAGTTTTTCTTAGTTTTACTTTGCTCTGTAAAAAATAATAGGGCATATACAACTGTAGGTTTGTGTACTACAACCACATTGGGGATAAAGACTCTATCTGGCAACACACACAAACACATTAGGTTAGTTACTGTTTGTAGTTCAAAATAATTTTACAAGATCGATTATGCCCTACCCAATACTTTGGATTGTACACAAGAGGATAAAATACAAAATCTTTGGTAAAGGTAGCCATGCATAAAAGAAGAAAAAAAAAAGACTTACTTGATTTGAGGGCCAACATAAAAGAAATAGAAAGGACACACTCACCTGATGGGTAAATGCCAAGGTAGAGTATGGAAAAGTGCATGTCGACACAGCAAAAGACTTCAGTGAGAATAGTTGAAATACTTAGTTTTAAAAACTTTTACCTATGGTGATTTCTTTAATGCTGTTTTTCCTTCAGAATGATAAGGATTCCATTTTTTCCCCCCGAGCTCTAATTTGGGGATTATGTTAAAGTACTTAAGGCAATAAGTGAAGACACCCCTGTAACTGTAGAGGTTCTTAGTTATTCTATTCTTTGTGGAATCCAGAAATTTCTTCTGATTTAATCTTTAATTTTTTTTCTCAAAAGATTAGCATTTCTGTTCACCCTATGTAGTTTCTTTTTTTTTTTAATTTTTTAACGTTTATTTATTATTGAGAGACAGAGAGAGATAGAGCATGGGAATGTGAGGGGCAAAGAGAGGAAGACACAGAATCCGAAGGAGGCTCCAGGCTCTGAGCTGTTAGCACAGAACGTGATGCAGGACTTGAACTCATGAACTGCGAGATCATGATGTGAGCCATAGTTGGACGCTTAACCGACTGAGCTACCCGGGCACCCCACCCTATGTAGTTTCTAATTTACCTCTTATAACTGGATTAATTTGACATCACCCAACACTAGGTGTCTTTTTTCAAAGACAAAGTCTTGATTGTCTTTATGAGAAAAAATGCCACAATAACCCAAACTACATTTGTTTTCAGAAAATTGTTTTTCTTCTAGAGAGAAAAAAACCATTTTCTTTAAAATTAATAATGATAAATCTATTTTTATACTTGAGTTTTAATGAGAATAAGTTTCTTCCCCACCACCTACTAAATCAGAATGGCAACCTGAAATCATTCACTATTGCTTAGCAGGAATATGTAAGCAACACGTTTTGGAAAGTTGTAGAGTTAAGTGAAAGTGTTGGTTTTGTAAGACATAATGCATTTAACTATTGAAAAAAAGAGAGAGAGGAGAAAGAAAGAAAGAAAGAAAGAAAGAAAGAAAGAAAGAAAGAAAGAAAGAAAAAGAAAGGAAACAAGGAAGGAAGAAAGAAAACAAGGAAGGAAGGAAGGAAGGAAGGAAGGAAGGAAGGAAGGAAGGAAGAAGGAAGGAAGGAAGAAGGAAGGAAAGAGAAGGAAAGAAAGAAAGAAAGAAAGAAAGAAAGAAAGAAAGAAGACAAGGAAGGAAGGAAAAACCAAGGATAAATGCATGAAGTTAGGTATTCTACAAGAGTCCCTAACCCTCTTGGCATTGAACTAATTACTGCAGTAGTAAGCCACACATAAGCCAGATGAGTGGCTAGATGACAGAGGCAGTAAATGAGATCTTTTGCAACACCTTCTTCTTAGTTTAGGAATGTCCTAATTGTCCCCAGAGGCTGTATCCTGAATGGATCAAGGCTTCTGTTGTGACCTGTAGCCACTGATCCATAGCACATATTCTTATATCAAACATGAATGAATGGGAAATAAGGGAAAGACAGGAAGGTTTTCAAATCATTAACCTAGTTGAAGTTTGCTCTTAGTGAAATAATCATATATTTGAACAACCAGTCAAGATTGGGAGCCAAGTGTGAAGCCGATGAGAAAACAGCACTTCCTTATTGTCACTAAAATGAGACTTATGGGCATTTGACTTTCTAAACTCTACTACAGCTACCATTTAGTGGTTGTCTTCTATGTACCAGGCACCAGACTAGGTACTAGCCTTATATTGTTTCTCTTTCTCATCTACAAACATGTAAGATGAGTATATCCCATTTTGCAGAAGAGGAAAGTGACCTCCAGTCAAGAGAATTGCCCGATGTCTCAGAATTTGTGGATAGAGAAGATTATATTTAAATTAATTGTATTTTTAATTTGCATAAGAACACTTAATTTTGTTGTGTTTATTCATAAAGCCATTTTTATTGTTGACATGCAATCAAGGAAAACCTTAAAAGTTTTAAGTGTTGCTTTCTGACATCGTAAATAATCTTTTCCTTGAAAAGCAAACCCTTAGGTCTTCAAAAAGCAAGACTCTTGTAGGTATAGCAACATGTTTGTGGCTATGATTACACTCCAAGTCCAGCTCTATGGGTCACTTTCCGTTTCTGGAATGTACCACATTTGTTTTGTCTTGTTTTTGTCTTCTTTTGATTCTTCCCCCTTGGCCCTCTACAAGGATTATTTCCTATGATGCACCATTCATCTGCCTAAGCCCAACTCAGCCTTCAGGTTCTCAGTTCAGATGTCAGTTCCTCAAGAAGCCGAGGTCGTGTGCCCCAGCTGTGTGCTTCCGTAACAGACTGGATTTGCCTGCTTGCATGCTTGTATCCCCCACTTGCCTGTGGGTGCCCAGAGTCTATTTTTTTCAGCTTTGTAGCCCCAGAACCAGCACAATGCAGAGCAGACACTCTGTTTATTTACTGTATGTACATTAAAGTATGAGTGAATATCAGACCTGCCAAAGTCAGATGAGAACTGCATTGCTTTATTAAGGGCTAAGGGCAAGGAAGAAACAGAAAATAGAACTATTTCAGAATGAAGACTGGAATTCAATAAAATGATGAGAGAGAGACAGACAGAGACAAAGAGGCAGACATAGGGTGGGGGGAGAGAGAGAGGAAGCATGCTGTAATTTATTGGTTAAGGACATGGAGTCAGGCAGTCTTGGATATGAATACTTACTTTTTGACCTTGGGCATGTTACTTAACTTCTCTGAACCACTTTTTCATGTGTTTAATTAAGAAAGACTTGGACTAGTTTGATGTGTGCTATGTAATAAACCTTACATGTGTTATTATTATTACTATTATTATTATTATTAAGAAGGGTATGAGAAAAGTATTATTCTCTTGAATGAATGTACTTGGTTCTGTGCATCTTTTTCTTTGTTCCCTGTTGACATGGATGCTGAGTCTTTATGCTTTTTCTTGATTTTAGGTAGGGTAGAGGATGCTTTGTATTTTTAGATCTGTTTTCCTTTCTGTTGTTCCTATTTCTTTCATGACAGTGTTTGTATACATATACTCCTAAGGCTTCTTTTAACTGATGAGAATATGCAACATTAAAGGGATTTAACAAATAATTAAAAGACAGTTAAAAAAGAATCATACCACCTTCGCACAACCCATTTCTTTTTTGTATATAACTTGCCAGAAGTACAGATTCTTACCTAGTTATGATTATTATGTGTATATATATTGCATATATAATATATATAAATATAAATTGTATTTATGCTTTTTTGCTTAATATCTCATAATAAGTATTATCCATGTGCACTTCCAGAATAAAAAAAAAAAAAAACATCTTGGGAAAAAGGCTTTGTTACATCAGTTGGTCCCTTCAGCCCTTCTCATTGGTTACCATTGTACAGTCTAAATGCAATAGTCCGTCTAACATTATTGTGTATGTTCTATTATTT
This sequence comes from Lynx rufus, assembly GCF_022079265.1. Classification (NCBI taxonomy): domain Eukaryota; kingdom Metazoa; phylum Chordata; class Mammalia; order Carnivora; family Felidae; genus Lynx; species Lynx rufus. The sequence continues at coordinate 201,559,047 of NW_025814823.1, read as the reverse complement.
CATCACATTTCTTGCGGCATAGATTCGTAACCTTTTAATTATGGCAAAATATTCAAAAGGTTAGTGAAACAACCCCCAAAGGAGCTTCTAGTACACTATAGTAGCCGAGGCTTATTGTCCCTGGCTTAAAACTGATTATGTGAAAGAACAGTGTGCACCTCTAGAAAGGCTAGCAATTCTGCCATCAGATAAATGATTGCAGCCTTCAGCGGGCTGGCTCCCTTTATTTTAGCTACCGGTTGTAGAGCTGTGAGACAGAAGCCGGCATGGAGAATGAGGGCCCAGACTTTTTTTTTTTTTTAACTGAAATGTCAAGCTATGTGACTATGCCCGGCTGAAGACGACCCCCTGCGAGATGTGATAAGCCCCAGGCCCTCTCCACACACTGCTCTGAAAATGCTGTGGGAGGGCTTCCCAGGCTGATGGAACTAATGACAGTAATAGCTCTGGGTAATTTGTCTTTTTCCTTACTGTGCACGTTCTCTCCATGTGGTGCACTTTACACCTACCACCAGGCTCACATCTGGAATGCTATGACCCTCTCGGTCCTGATTCAGATAGGTCGAATTCTCCTGTAAAGTAAATCTGACCTCTAATTTTCTTAATAATTCAGGATTATGCTAATGCTACTCAGCAACCAGTGTAGAATGGTAGAGGAGCCCTGAGGAAAGCTTAATCCCTTGTATCGGAAGCATGACCAAGTTTTCCTTGCATATTCGGCTATAATTTGTCTTCCCTATCGTTGTAATAGAGAAAATAAAAATTTTGGAAAATGGGTAATTTACATTACTTACGCTTTGTTTCTGGTTGTAGGGCATCCTCTGCTTAAGAAGAAATTTTCTGTTTCTTTTCCTTGGTAAACAGATTTTCTACTAAGGATTTATAAGAATACTAATGATAGGTTTGGGTTTTTAATTCTAACTGTAAAAAATACTTAGATAGTTAAAAAGACTGACAAAATAATTTCAGGGATAGATAAAACAGACTTCACAACAGCCTAATCTCATAAATGCAGAGTGCTTTCAGGAAGATTTTAACAATAAAAATCTTTTTTTAGTGCTGGCTCCACAATAAGATTATACTTTTAATATTGTATTTATGTCTTATACTTTTTGTATTTGTGTTAAAAATGGCCATATTATTAAAAGTGTAAACATCTGAATATATCTCTTAGAAATACATAAATGATCTTAAGTTTTAAGAAATGTTTGTACTACATTAAAAGGGCAGCCTTTTCAATTTTAGCTCTCTGTGAATAAAGGGAGAATAAATTAGTATGTGAAATATTCCCCCAGAGAGCAAGAGATTTTCAGCCATTGTAGAGGTGTGAGAACCACACTATTTTCCAGAAAAACTATGTATACTCATTAGTATGGGTATCCGTATCATTCTGTCAAAATATTTATAAAGTTATTTCTCAGTTATAGACAATTTTATTACTTTCTTCTTCAATTCAGGTATAAGAAGGTGCTATATTTGTTTTGAGGACTCAAGATTGTACACAAATTATGAGTTGTTCATCTCGGTTAGCAATTTATGTTTCTCACAAGCAATGTAGAGATTATAAACATTTTTCTATTAATAATATCTGTGACTATAATTGGTCAATGAAAAGATAATTCATCAGTGGTGTTCAATCTGTCTCAGTACCCTTCACTATTATCTCAATTGCTCAACCTTCACACCAGTTTGAAGGCAGAAGAATTCTCATCTCTAAGTACTGGGTCCCCTCAGAATTTAACCATGGACTCAGACCCACTCCATAAAATTCCTTATTTACCTTCTGGGTGGATGGTACAAACACATTCCAGAAAATAAATTTTTTTCTAACTTGGACATCCTGAGAGGTCAACACCTATCTATTGGTTCAGGATAAAGCCAATCTAATTAGGGAGGGAGAAACAGGGAAAAATGTCATCGTACGTGTCCCAGTGTCCTCCCCAGACCATTCCCTTCTGCTAGGTCTGAGCCTTTTAGGAAAGATTGCTCTAGGAAAAAATAATGATCATTAATTATCCCTGGGTAAAGCAAAACAAGTTGCAGAAAGGCCACGGTGGCTAATTGTGACAGGTGTACTGTATTGACCCTTCCAGGGCCTCATCCCTGTGGGCAAGATTTGTGCACAGAGTGGAGCCTTCTGCTTATATGACAGATCATGGGAGGTAAAATAGTTGAGAGCAGCTTAGCTGATGAGTTTGGGATTCAACAAAAAATCTGCAGCATTTTGAATATTACACTCTTCATTTGTATATATGATGTTTTAAGGTATTTGACAAGAAAACTCCATGAAGAACAGCAGCGAATTAGATAGTATCCATGAGATTTCAGCGGAATCTGTCTAGTGTGGAAAATGAGTCAGTTCGTTTCACTAAATTAGCTGATGACCCAGTAATGAGAAATCAACAAGGACACCCTGTTCAAATGAGACCAAAGTTGACCACACCAGTTGTTTTTTGACAATACTTTCCATTCATTGAGCTCGGATTCTCATGCAATCACCTGACATAGTCCTCATAACAGCTCCAAATGGTCCATGTTATTACAAGAGACGAAGCTGAAGATCAGAGAGCTTCAATACAGGGAAGGTAGTAAGATGTGAACCTAGAGTTGTTTGATGGCAAAGCCTCCATCTTGTTTCTCATCCTCTAATCCACCCTCCCTCCTCTTCCCTACTCTGTTTCCCCGGCCATGTGTGGTTTTCCTCTCAAAAGACAGTAAAGATCTAAGAAAACAAAGATCTGTAGCAAGAAAGTCAAACACATGGGGGTTTGAATCCTCTTTCTGCCAGTTAAGTGACCCTGGGCAGCTACCCTACGAGGTCTCACTGTTCTCCTTGACAAACTGTGGATAATCCTAACTCACAGAAGACAGAGTGAGAGAATCAGATAAGTGGCTGAGCACAGCAGCCACTCAATGAGTGCCATACATTAATTTATAATGATAAACTTCCCAAAGTTTGAGAGTTTTTTTTCAGGAACTTGAGGTAGAGGTCTTTATAAAAACATACCCTTTTTCTTTAGAAGACTCATAAAACTGAAGCACATTTATACGTAAAGGCGTATTTATTTACATTTTTATAAAACATGGATGGCCTCTTAGGGTATTCATCACTTTTTGGACATGGTTGCTATATGTAAAATAGTACTTTGGAATATTTTTCTTTAAGCCAATTTCGTTAGCTTGTAAAACTGGTAAGCATGGCATTTTGATTTAGATAGTAGTTAAGATTTCATAGCTTATTTGGCTGATTCTTGAGGAATGCTGATAGTCATTTATCTTGAACTGCCTTCCTTCCAGTACCGCCTTTCCTAGAGAAGTGTTTCTTTGCATGTTGAAGGTGAATGGGGAAGTTAACCAGTCCTTAAGAGCCTACTGGGTGAGTATTCTGGACACGATCAACTGTTATGTTTTCATTGCTTCATTGATTTAGCTGAGGTTTATTGAACTCTTGACTATGTCTAAATTCTGCAAAATTACAAAGATAGGTAAAAAAAGGCCTTTTGACGTAAGGCAGCTTATTGTTGAGTAAGGGAGCTGAAATATTATATATAAATAGATATAAACTTGTGAAAAGGCAAAAAAATTGGTTCTAGGAGGAAGAGTCCTTTTAGCTGAAGGGATTAGGCTTCACAGGTGATTTTTAATTTTTTTTTTCAACGTTTTTATTTATTTATTTATTTTTTTGGGACAGAGAGAGACAGAGCATGAACGGGGGAGGGGCAGAGAGAGAGGGAGACACAGAATGGGAAGCAGGCTCCAGGCTCCGAGCCATCAGCCCAGAGCCCGACGCGGGGCTCGAACTCACGGACCGCGAGATCGTGACCTGGCTGAAGTCGGACGCTTAACTGACTGCGCCACCCAGGCGCCCCAAGTGATTTTTGAACTTGGTTTTTGAGCAGGTATGATTGGATGAAGATAAGGGGAAGGCATTTCAGGTGGAAGAAGGAAGGAATAAAATAAACAAAAACATGGCTGATAGAGTGAGGGCTGTGTACAGGGAACAATAAGTCCTCCTGTGGGTGCATTTTCATTGTGAGTTTACAGCAGAATCACATATTCTCAAATCCCACCTTAATCTCCCCAGAGCCCCTCTGGGATGAGGCCCAGGAGTCAGCCTGTTTGCCATGGATCCCAGTGGATTCTGATAGAACCACTGAGAAACACAGACATGGATGAGTAACTGGAAGTAATGGAATGGCTGGAGGGTAGACAAATGGCTCTTAGCCCAGACTGTGCACACATTAGAATCACACAGACAGGTGGCTCTTCCTCCCTCCCTCCCTCTCTCCCATCCTTCTTTCCTTCTTTCCTCTTCTCTTCTTCCTGCCCCTCCTCCTTCCTCTCAGTCTTTCACTTTCTTTCATACCTAAGTCCCATACCAATTAAACAAGAATCTCTGTATTTTTTACTTTTTATTATGGAATTTAAAAAATTGAAGTATAATTAACATACAGTGTTATATTAGTTTCAGGCATACAATATAGTGATTCAACAATTCTATACAGTGTTCATCACAATAGGTGGATCCTTCATCCCCTTTATCTATTTTATCCACCCCCCGCCACCACCACTCCCCTCTGGAAAACACCAGTTTGTTTTCTGTACGTAAGAGTCCATTTTTTGGTTTGTCTCTTTTTTTTTCTTTGTTTTGTTTCTTAAATTCGACATATGAGTGAAATCATATGATTATATTTGTCTTTCTCTGACTTATTTCACTTAGCATTATACCTTCTAGGTCCATCCATGTTGTTGCATATGGCAGGATCTCATTCTTTCTTATGGCTGAGTAATATCCCATTGTATTATTATGGAAAATTTAGGATATACACAAAGTAAGCAGAACAGTACAGTGGACACCCATGCACCCACTACCCAATTTCAACAACCGGAAACTTGTGGCCAGTTGTACTTCATTTGTACCTCTACCACCTTTCTCACCTTCTGTATTATTTTGAAGCAAATCTTGGATGTTATAAAATCTCATCTGTAATTTCAGTGTGTATCTCTAAGTAAGGTTGTAGAAGTGCCATAATACTGTTATAACACTGAAAAAATACTTTTTAATAATCACAAAATACCCAGTTGCATTCTGATTTTTAACCCTTTCATAAATGTAAGTGTGTTTGTGTACAATTTTTTACAGATTGTTTGAATCAGGGTTTTGACTAGGTTCATGCATTATGATTGGTTGATATGTCTCCTTCAATCTATGTGTTGCCTCTCCATTTCTCTCTTTTGGTTTAGTTCTGTTCAAGAAAATACACTGTCCTACAGTTTCCCTTCCCCTGCATTATACTGATTGCATTTCCGTGGTGTAATGCAACATATTTTCTAATCATCTATAGATATTTGGATCTAGAGCTTTGATAAGATTTAGGTTCCAGTTTTTGTTTTTGTTTTTGCAAGACCATTTTCTAGGTAGTGATGTGTTCTTCCATTAGGAGCATATAATATCCACGTGTCTTTCTTATTGAGGTATTAGCAACCACTGATGATCAATGCCTAGAGCCATTTATTTAATATAAATTGTAAAATAATGATATTCTATCTTCATTTACTTGCTGGAATGCTTCTGCAAAGAGACATTTTCTTTCATCTACTAGTTGCTTAAAATGTGGAACAGTTTAAATAGGAAAGGCAAGGGCGACTGGGTGGCTCAGTCAGTTGAACATCTGAGTTTTGATTTCTGCTCAGGTCATGATCCCAGGGTCATGGTTGCTTGCCATTTCCTTATTTTTTTGAAGTTAATTTCTAACTTTTTTCACTGTTAAATGAAGAAAAGTATTGCCCCTTTTGAAATACAAATATATTGAGTATGTAATTGAAAAAACATTTTTTTCCCTCTGTCAGTCATTGTCTTATATGCTTAGCATAGATATCCAGCTTAATAATGTATGATATGGTCTTCCTAGAACACAGCTGAAGACCTGGTAAATCGAGGAAATGTGAGGGGTGGTGCTAGAAGACAGACGTCTGTGGAATGATGCACATCCTCTTTCAAGTTGGGAGGGTGGAGACCTGCTTCACGCTTCATGCTGGGGGTGGGATGGGGCGGGGAGAGCATTTAACAACATGGGCACCACTCAAGGGAATCCCTTTATTTCTGTTTTGCATATGAGGACCCTAGAGTAGCTAGTTAAGGCTCTCTAGTTAAATAAAAAAATCATGTAGTCTTATGAAGACTTTTCATCATTATGTGTTAGTAGGGATTTTATCTGCTTATTTTGGTTGCAATTTCCAATTTTTAAAAATGTCCCCTCTCCCCAAATCCTAACTCTTGTAGATTCATTAACGTTGAACCAAATCTGGCTAAATTCAGCAGACTGCTTATTTTTAAGTATTTTGTAATTGTGTTTTTTGAATTATTGTGCATGTGCAATAAGCAAGACATATACAATACCCTTGCTAAGGCATGTGTATGGCTGAAGAGGGGTCTTTCAGTGGTTCGGTAGTGAAAACAAAACAAGCAACAAAGATTGTGATGGTTCAGAGCGTGTCGTTGGAAGACTTTTTAATTTCTGCTAGCAAAAGGTTATGTTGGGGGAATCTCAAGAAGAGCTGGTGATGTTTGTGTGAAGCAGAAAAATAAATATAAAGGCTAAGAGGGAAGGTAGAAGAGAGGAGAGAAAATAGTGCCAGGACACTAATAGTGCCAGGACAGAAAATAGTGACAGCAGTATCAACTTACATCTTCTGATTCTGGTTTAGCTTTCTATGGCTGGAGAAGAGGACTCAGGAGTTCCTAGAACAGGAAGGAATAAAGAAACTCTTTCCTTCTTATCATCTCTGGATATTTCAGAGAAGAGTGAAGGCCAAGGGAGAGAACGAGATTGGGCGGGAGTGATTCTTGGTTCTGGAGGACAAAAAGAAGGAGAGGTGAAATGCAATTAGTGCAAAAGCCTCTTCTCTTAAGCTGGTAGTGATCCTTGGTTGAAGAGATCTGTACTATGGATGAATTAAAATTAAAGCTATGTATGAGGTCTGGCTGTAATAGGTTATTTGTGAAGAACTTGATCACTAGGGAGAAAGATGATTGGGTATGATAAATTGTAATATTTGTGTGTGTGTGTGTGTGTGTGTGTGTGTGTGTGTGTGTGTGTGTAATGAGAGATCCATATAAAATTTTTGTTTTGTTTGTCTGGAGAATGTCAACCTAGACTAAAGTGAATCTCAAAAGTCTTCATTGATATACAAAGGAGTTAACATGGGTGGCTTAGTTGGTTAAGTGTCTCTTTTGTGTGTGTGTGTGTGTGTGTGTGTGTGTGTGTGTAATTTTATTTACTTATTTTTGAGAGAGAGAACAAGTGAGTAGGAGAGGGGCACAGAGAGAGGCAGAGAATACCAAGCAGACTCCACACTATCAGTGCAGAGACCAGAGACCCATGCAGGGCTTGAACCCACAAACCCTGAGATCATGACCTGAACTGAAACCAAGAGTGGGACACTCAATCAATTGAGCCACTCAGGCACCCTGGTTAAGTGTCTGTCTCTTGATCTTGGCTCAGGTCATGATCTCGTAGTTCATGAGATTGAGCCCCGTGTTGGGCTCCTCGCTCACAGCATGGAGCCTGCTTGGGATTCTCTCTCTCTCTCTCTCTCTCTCTCTCTCTCTCTCTCTCTCCCTCCCTCCTGCTTGAGTGTGCTCTATCTCTAAATAAATAAATAAATAAACTTTATTTTAAAAAACCCATATATACATGGAAAGACTTGAGGCTTAGCAAAATGCAAAGCAATTCATCAATGAGAGCTATATTAGTATCCAGAAATCTAATAGCTGCTGTCACTGTTAATAATTGTTGGAGACTGCTTGTCAACAAATTGGATTGTTTGTCATAGACACTGACAAATTATGGTATAAGTATCTAGAACTTTTGTGTACATTTAAAATATTTATGTGAATATACATATCCATATGTATATTTGTAATGAGAGTGTTTTCCTGCATTATAGGAATGTTGTCCTGCATATACATTCCTAGATTTGTCCAATAGGGCTTGAAATCTTTTTACTAAATGCTGGAACTTATCATGACATTTATATACTCTGACATCCAATCATCTTGGTTTTAATGAAAATATTTTCCTTAAATATTTTGAAAGTAAAGCATCTTCACTGAATCAAAACTGACATTTTAATTTGAACTCTCCATTCAGGAAGGAGTTTGCAGTCAGAATTTGCCATTAAAAAAACTCAATGAAATGAAAAATAATGATATGCTGGCTTGATCCTACAGGCATCTGGAATAGAAGTGCAAAAGATTCTATATTTTAATGCACAGTTGGCTTCTTTTACTGCCAGGCAAGGATTAAGTGGGAGGCAGCTCTTGGTACCATAGAAAGGGCCATGGCCTTCAACTCAGAAGAACTGCATTTAAGACAGAGCCGTGTCGCTTATCAGTGGGATGCCTTTGTTCAAGTAACAGTTTCTTCATCCTTAAAATTGGGATGATGATAGGTATGTCACAGAGTCTTAAGGCAAAAATGCGTGGAAGAGTGTTACAAACAAAATCTTATGCAAGTGTAAGATTATTGAAGATATTCCTTATATATTTTCTAATAAATGGTATTGTTTACATTCAAGTTCTATAAAAATCATACACATTTGTTTCAATTTTTTCAATTACCTTATTGCAAAAGCAATACATAGTAAAGGTAAAATTTAAAAAGCAGAAAATTTTAAAAAAGCAAAAAGAGGAACTGAGAATTGCCCATAATCATTCTAAACAATCATTATCACGTTTATGTCATTTTCATTGAAACTTTTACTTCTGTATAGTTTTTAAAACTATACACTATTATTGCAATGCACAATATACAGTATGTCGTTTGTACCTTTTCCCTTAACATTATATTATGATTATGTTGTTATGACAACACATGTACTTTATAGGATTGTATAAGTTAACACATACTCCTTTATGTGAATGAACCATAAATTATGATTTACTGAACTATTTCCATATTAGTTGAACAAAGACTTTAGGATTTTCCAATCTTTCAAAGAGATGAATATTCTTTTCTATTACTCCTTGCATATGTTCACTAGTATTTCTGGATGAAAGAGTAAACAGCACTTGAAGCCTTTTAATATAAATTGCCAACTTCTAGGCTGACTGCCAGTTTCTATTCTTCCTTGTAGTGTGTAAAGATGCCTGTTTCCCCACATTTTAATCAATGTTGGGCATTATAATAACTTAAAAAATCTTTGTCAAGGTCATAGGTGCAAATATTATCTCACTATTTTTACTTAGCATTTAAATCAATATATATAGTCCAGTTGTAGTTCTTTTTTAACTTGTTAATGACGTTGGTCCAACTTTTTCTCATTAATTTTTATGAGATCTTTACACATTAAGGTTGCTAATCCCTTCTCCTATATGTTGTGAATATGTGTTCCCACTTTCTCATTGCCTTTACATTATGTTTACGATGCTATTTAAAAGTGATGTACGCAAGGGCACCTGGATGGCTTGGTCAGTTAAGCGTCCAACTCTTGGTGTCTGCTTAGGTCATGATCTTATGGTTCGTGGGTTCGAGCCCCAAATTAGGTTCTGCACTGACAGCACGGAGCCTGCTTGGGATTCTCTCTCTCCCTCTGTCTCTGCCCCTCCCCTGCTGACTCTGTTTCTCTTTCAAAATAAATAAATAAACTTTTAAAAATGATGTATGCATTTTTTTTTTCAACGTTTATTTATTTTTGGGACAGAGAGAGACAGAGCATGAACGGGGGAGGAGCAGAGAGAGAGGGAGACACAGAATCGGAAACAGGCTCCAGGCTCTGAGCCATCAGCCCAGAGCCTGACGCGGGGCTCGAACTCCCGGACCGCGAGATCGTGACCTGGCTGAAGTCGGACGCTTAACCGACTGCGCCACCCAGGCGCCCCGAAAAATGATGTATGCATTTTTAATTCACGGTAGTAGTGCTTTATTTATCTGTCATTGTTAAAGAATGAGGAATTCTACCTAAATAACGTTTCCAACTAATTGAGGCTTTTATATAAATGCAGAACTTAAAATAAAGACAATTTTTAAATGAAAAAAATGTTTAAATGACAAATCATTCTAAATTGTGTAATCTACCTCCTTGCCTCTTTGTACAAGATGTACTGCACAAATTTATAAAGATATATATACATATACATAAAAAATTTGGTCTTCAAAACAACCTTGCAAAATTATTATTATCTCCTTTTATAGCTGTGCCACTGAGGTTACAGAGACAATAGGTAACAAACACAGCTTGTAAGGGGTAGACCTATGATTTGAATCTAAGCTGGGACCCACCGCTTTTGATGCTATACTCAACACACTTCTATTGTGTATCAATGTTCTGAGGCCCACCAGTCTGTATGAATGTCCAGGGCTATCTTTGTGTGATATCTGTTCTTTGGGTTTGTGGGTATTTCTTCTCAACTAGTTTTTTATATGTGCTTCCTCAATGTCAGCAAGGTAACTCGAAATGTACCCTGCCTTCAGTTTACTGGCTTCTGACGCAGCCAACAATAACAGATAAATACAGATGATCAGTGTGTGTCAGCCGCTTAACAGTTCCTTGGCCTTCTGCCTACCAGTGTTTTCATTTGCTACTCTTACTCTGTTGTAGGGTGGAGATGGATAACCACGTTTGTAAAAACTATGTGCAAGCAATGAGTAAAAATTTTTTTGAGCAAAGTCTGAAAGGCTTTTCTATAAGTAAAAACCCTGAGTTTGTTTTGCCTCAATCTGACTCTCAAATTTATTGATGTTCACAGCACCATATGTAATAAACGCTTTAGTAACTTTATCCCATTTAGTCCTTAATACGACACTGCAGATTAGAATAATTATCCATTTTCACCTTACAATCGAGGAAACTGGAATGTAAAGAAAATAACTAACTTGCCCAAGATTGTATTACTTGAGGTTGTGGCTTCTGTTTGGAACTCTTTATTTGCTGATCTTAGGCTGGGTGGCAAGACAAACAGTCTTAAAATAACTAAAGAGTTACTGTATCTCAGTATTCGGTGGCAGAGATCTGACTGGAAAATGTGAAAGGTAGCCAGTGGTCAAAATTTTTGTTTAGGAGAGTTAAGCTATGAAGAAAATCTATGCATTTTAGGGTAAGTTTGAATTTAATACTACAATGTGATATCTAGTTTGAAAGTGTACTTACCTGGCCAAAAGACAAACATCTAGTCCTTTGCTAAAGATATTTGCAGTGTACTACAAAATAAGATTCTTGTTATGATGAGAATATTTATATAGACTAAATTATACACAATTACAATTTGAATTTGATAGTGATGATTTAGTTCAATATGTATATGTTGAATGTTTACCATTACACCTGGCACCATGCTATATGATAGAGTTGGGTGGGTGGGAGTATAATTGGGTTTAGAGTACTAAAATACTGAATAAGTATACATTACAGAATAATATTAGCATGTACATCTGTATTTACAAAGTGCTGTCATATCAGATTTATTCCCAGGTGGGTTCCAAACTGAAAAAGATCAATGGAAGTCAAAGAAAGACTTACTTTGGGTAGCAAATGGTGGTAAGATTTTGGTAGAGAATGAGAGATAAGTCTCTCAGCTAAATAGGGAATAAATTGCACTGGTTGTTGGCTTTTGGTAGCAAATAACAAAATTGACTCTTGATAACCAGAACTAAAAAGAGATTTTATGAGGCCGCCAAAACAAAAAACAGAGTTTAAAAAAATCAGTATCTTAAAGGAAGGGAACCAGGGCAGCTTCGAGGGCCCAGAAAGCAGGAATTACACTCACCAATGGATAATTCAACTTCAACTGTCTGTGATCTTTGTTTCTTTCTGCCAAACTAAAAAATACCTGGATGTGCTAAAATCATTGTGAGGTGATTGACTAGACCTTATTTGTATCTTCCCCAGTTAAGAGCTCAATTTATCAAAGAGTTTGGTTTAGTTTAGTTTAGTTTAGTTTAGTTTAGTTTAGTTTAGTTTTTAAATTACAATCAGTATCCGTGACCAGAAAATCATCCCAAATGCCCTGGAATCAAAGATCTGAACTGCAATATAGTTGGTTTATTCTGTAGCTTGATTGACTTGCTGACTGTCTACTCTGATCACCCTGGTAATCTGTCCAGTCTGAGACCATGTGTACCTTCCTCTGTGCCACACTGGTTTTTACAGGTCACTGGTCTAGACCTGTGGGGAGGTCTCAGGTCTTTTAGATCTTGACTGCCAAGTGAATTCCATCATTTTTTTTAGTTGGCCCCAATTTGCCAGACAATGCCGAATATTGATCTGACCCCCAGTTTGGGTTTAAGCTGATTATTCACTATAGATATAATACTGTTTGCAGTCCTCACCCATCCTCTCCCTCCAGATCAAACCCAAACAAATCAAACCAAAAGCCCACATATTACTTACATGTTTTGTTGTTTTAATTTTTTTATATGTTCTGATCAGTAAAAATGGAAGATAGTGTAATGCTGTAGGTAAGAGATGGAATATGGAACTGATCTGCCTGGTTCAAATCTTGGGTCCACCCCCTACTGTTTGACATTGGGAAAGACACTTAACGTCTATAATTTTATCATCTATAAAACAGGGACCACAATAGTGCCTAACATTTAGAATTGCTATAAGGATTGAGAGGAGGGGGTGTGGGATGGGTTAAATAGGTAATGGGGATTAAAGGAATGGACTTGTGATGAGCACCAGATGATGTATGGAAGTGTTAAATCACTATATTGTACACCTGAAACTAATATTACATTGTATGTTAGCTAATTGAAATTTTAATAAAAACTTTTAAAAAAAGAATTGCTATGAGGATTTGGAGAGTTCAAATATTTGAAGGTCTTATGTCAGTACATGGTACATAATTAATTCTAAATGTGGATTAACTGTCAGTGTTAGGGAAAAATCCAGATGGGTCTCACTCTATATCAGAGTATCTTTTAGACTAAAAAATAAATGGGATCATTTTTCTGAGATAAGATATCTGATCTTTTAAAACAACTGAAAATATCTTTTTTAAAATATTTTTTTTATTTTTAAGTAATCTCTGCACCCATCGTGGGACTTGAACCCACAACCCCGAGATCAGGAGTCACATGCTCCACTGACTGAGCCAGCCAGGTGCCCCTAAAACACCTGAAAATATCTTAATAGAAATAAATTCCAATCAAAATTCTTTTTTTTAATTTTTAAAATTTTCATTTAGTTTTGAGAGACAGAGAGAGACAGAGCACAAGTGGGGAAGGAGCAGAGAGAGAGGGAGACAAAGAATCTGAAGCAGGCTCCAGGCTCTGAGCTGTCAGCACAGAGCCCAACGCGGGGTTCGAACTCACAAACTGTGAGATCATGACCTGCACAGAAGTCAGACGCTCAACTGGCTGAGCCACCCAGGTGCCCCTCCAATCAAAATTCTTAAATACAAAATCTAAAAAGTACTATTTATTTTTTTATTTATTCGAGTTCATCAAAGTTACTAAATACCTTTCATTAAAATATAATATTGACTCTAAATACTCCATAAATGTTCTGAACACTAAAGGATTTCTGCCTCTACATCATTAGATACTTATAGTCACTCCTTATAAAACTAGTGAATATTTAATTCATACACATTTTCAAATTGTAATTCCATGAAGTCATAAGCATGGTAGGAAAAATGGGTTACTGATGTGGTAAAAAGAGGCCCAACTTTCTCTTTTCACCAAGCAAGACCAACCATTCCATGTTAGGTTTATATGGTCAATATCTAGTTTGTTCCAATAAAAAGAGAAACATATTTTAAACTTCAGCTGTGCACTAATGTATTAAAGGTGCTGGGTGGTCTACTTCACATGGTATAACTTCTTCCTTCTTGATTTGAGATATGGTACTCTAAGGGTTAATTCTTTGTGTGGACTTAGCTGGGCCACGGATTACCCAGATACTCGATCAAACATTATTCTGGATGTTTCTGTATTGGTGTTTTGTTTTGTTCTGTTTTTCATGCCCTTTTTTGTTTTTTAATCTCCAAATTATTTATTTATTTTATTTATTTTAAATGTTTACTTATTTATTTTAGAAAGAGAGAGAGAGTGTGAGTAGGGGAGAAGGGCAGAGTGACAGAGAGAATCTTAAGCAGGATCCACACTGAGCGTGGAGCCCAATGCAAGGCCTAACGCAGGCCTGATGCAGGGCTCGATCCTATGACCACGAGACCATGACCTGAGCTGATATCAAGAGTCAGATGTTCAACCAACTGAGTCACCCAAGCACCTTTCTCCAAATTTTTATTTAAATTCCAGTTAGTTAACAGGCAGTGTAATATTTCTGGTGTGGAATTTATAGGATTAATGATTTATCACTTACATACAACACCCAGTGCTCATCTGTGATGTTGTTTTTGAATGAGATTTACATTTAATGGTGGACTATGGTGGACTTTGAGTAAAGTGCATTGCCTTCCAAGAAGTGGCTGGGCCTCATCCAATCAATTGAAGACCTGAAGAGAACAAAAGCAGACCTCTCTGGAGTAAGAAAGACTTCTTTAGCACACTGCCTTTGGATTTTATCTGCAACATTAGCCCTTTCTGGTTCTACAGCTGATGGCCTTTAGACTTGAACTAGGATATTGGTTCTCCTGAGTCTCCGGCCTGCTGGCCCACCCTGCAAATTTTGGATTTGCCAGTCTCCATAAACATATAGCCAATTCCTTATAATAATCTTTTCCTATATATTTGCACATGCTATTGGTTCTGTTTATCTGGAGAACCTTGATTAATGCAGGTATGGCATAACACTTTTGTGTAAAGGTTTTCAAAAGTACCCTATTACCTACAGGATCGAAAAGCCTCCTTTGGTCCTTTGTGATCTAGTCTCTTGGAATTATAAAATACTTGGAATTCTCAAAAGGGAATTCCTTGTTCATGCTGACCCTTTTACCTCATATGCCTTTCGCTGCTTGTTTGTCTGAAAAAGTCTTATCCTTTATTTCTCAACTCAGATATCATTGTTAGTTCAGGGAATATTGCCAGATATCCCGTTAAAGCTAAATGCTATGATTTGGAAACACCTGTTCATCTTCTTACACCATTCATCTCATTGCTAGATTTATTTGTTCATATGTCTGTCCTCTCCCTCAAATTCTGAACTTCATGAGGTAAGTGATCTCATCAATGTTCATGTTTATAGTATTTAGTAAAGCTCCTGGCAGCATTTATAAGCCCATACTGGTATAATATTCTTCCAATCAAAAACCTCAGTCATTCTGTTGTGTGTGCTTCTGGCCACACACTAATTAGCCTTCTTGAAAATATTAATGGCTGTTTGAGTCTGAATTTCTGTGGATGTTCATTACCATTGAATTTCTAACATATACCTCAATAGTTGTGAATAATATAACAAAAGTTAAATAGATAGCCTTTGTTTGTTTAGAGTAATATAGATTGTGGAGTATCTTTAAAGATGATCTTTGAGGCCCTAGTGGCTCACCTATAGGTTTTCAGAAGATTCGCTGTGATATGTTGAAAACCCAGATAAATATGAAAGGGTTTTCTTTCTTTCTTTTCTTTTTAATTTCTTTTTCTTTTAATTCTTTAATATTTATTTATTTATTTATTTATTTATTTATTTATTTATTTTTAACATTTATTTATTTTTGAGAGACCGAGCACAAGTGGGGGAGGGCCAGAGAGAGAGGGAGACATAGAACCCAAAGCAGGCTCTGGGTTATCAGCACAGAGCCTGACAAGGGGCTTGAACCCACAGACCGAGAGATCATGACCTGAGCTGAAGTCAGACTTTTAACTGACTGAGACACCCAGGTGCCCCTTTATGTTTATTTATTTTTGAGAGAGAGAGAGAGAGAGACAGAGAGAGAGAGAGAGAACTCTCATGAGCGTGGGAGGGGCAGAGAGAGAGAGGGAGACACAGAATCTGAAGCAGGCTCCAGGCAATGAGCTATCAGCACTTAGCCCCACACGGGGCTTGAGGTCATAAACCATGAGATCATGACCTGAGGCAAAGTCAGGCGCTTTACCAACTGAGCCACCCAGGCACCCGAAGAGGGTTTTCTTTATATCACAAAAGATTGCTACATTTTCCTAGGGCATATTTAATTATAATACCTCCTTGTGTATTTATTTATTTAAAGTTAGTTTTTACCTCCTGTTAGAGTGATTGGCTGCTGAGAAATAAATAATTCCAGTTCATGAACCCCTGTAGTAAAGATCAATCTGAAATAACAATGAGAAAAATATACTGACATTGACAAAAATTATATTTACACATGTATCTCAGAGCACATATTTATCACATGAAGTTTGTCTTATCTGAAGTGCCTAGTGGAGGAGAAAAGGTCAAAAGAGTTGCAGGCGCCACTACCGGGAGCGACCCGCGCTGCTGAGCCATGGTCAACCGCACTATGTTCTTTGACATTACCATGGATGGCGGACCCTTGGGCTGCGTCTCCTTCAATGTGTTTGCAGACAAATTTCCAAAGACAGCAGAAAATTTTCATGCTCTGAGCACTGGTGAGAAAGGATTTGGTTATAAAGGTTCTTGCTTTCATAGGATTATTTGGGGATTTCTGTGCCAGGATGGTGACTTCACATGCCACAATGGCACCGGTGGCAAGTCAATCTGTGGGGAGAAATTGGATAAGAGGAATTTCATCCTGAAGCACATGGGTCCTGGCATCTTGTCTATGGCAAATGCTGGACCCAACACAAACTGTTCCCACTTTTTCATCTGCACTGCCAAGACTGAGTGGTTGGATGGCAAGCATGTGGTCTTTGACAAGGTGAAAGAGGGCAAGAATATTGTGGAAGCCATGGAGCACTTTGGGGCCAAGAATGGCAAGACCAGCAAGATCACCATTGCTGACTGTGAACAAATCTAATAAATTTAGCAATGTTTATCTTAATTACCAGACCATTCCTTCTCTAGCTCAGGACAGCACCCATTCCCCCCCATCTGCTCAAAATATCCTATAATCTTTGTGTTCTTGCTGCAGTTCGGTGTGTTCTATATTTCCTTACACCCTCCAAGTCTAGCTGGATTGCAGAGTAAGCTTATGATTATGAAATAAAAACTCAACAACAACAACAATAACAAAAAGTTATAGAGATATTCTGGATAACTGTAAGTCATCATATATTCTTTCCAAGTGAGATTTTTTTTTAATGTGATTCCTTCATGAGAAAAACTTCTGGGGGTTTCCAGCCCCTTCTGATATGTCTATTTTGTCTGCCACCCCACCACCAAATCATCAAATAGAACTACAGAACCATGATTCTTAATCCCGTCCTTAGCTCACATAAACTGTTATTTCACCAATGTTTCAAATCTATTAAATACATAAAAATTAAATTCTGTATACACACACATGTATATATATGTATGGATATGAGTATCACTTCATGATTCTTATTATTACTCATTACACTCTATCCTGTTCTGTCATCTTAGGCTAGACTCATTTACTCCCAACATTACTTCTGAGAATGAAATTTCTAACAATAGAACATGTTCCTGAGGTACACTCTTCCCATGAATGAAGCCTTAAAGGTTCTTCTCAATAGAGCCTGACACTCAGCTCTGTCACTAGGTCTTCTGGAAAGTAGAAAGTTCTTACTCTGTTCCTGCCCTAAATCCTCAAAGTCAATAAGATCTTTGCACAGTTACCAAAGAAATTGCCCTATTGTTCCTGTAGACAAAACTCAATATAAGAGTTTTCTGCTTGCAATGTTGTCTAGTGGGCATGGTGTGCCCAGAACTCTATTAGGAACTGGCCTGTTCAGGCTGAGGGTAATACTCAGTTGCAACAGCTTTAAGCATGCTAACTGTTTTTTCCCTACTTTGGTGGATAGATTTTCATAATTTTTAATAATTACACAGTATTCCACACACAGATTAGTCATTATATGACTTACTTCTAGGGACATCTGGGTGGCTCGGTTGGTTAAGCATCTGACTTGAGCTCAGGTCATGATCTCACAGTCCGTGAGTTTGAGCCCTGCGTCAGGCTCTGTGCTGACAGCTCAGAGCCTGGAGCCTGCTTCAGATTCTGTGTCTCCATCTCTGTCTGCCCCTTCCCTGCTTGCACTCTGTCTGTGTCTCTCAAAAATAAAATAAAAACATAAAAAATTATATGGCTTACATCTTATTGTTGGGACATCTCTATGCATATACTACTTTGAGTGGTTTCTGCAAACTATCTTATTATTTCCTTGGACCCTTTTTCAGACTTGTAGTTGCTGAATCAAAGAACATGTTTAGTTGTAAAATCTTTGATTTAGATTCTAAAATTGCCTTCTAGAAATGTATCAATTTACAGTTGTGCTAGTCATGTATGATCAGCCAGTATCCTGCATCTTCTCCTAAAACAGGCATTAGTTTTAACAGATGCACACTTAACACTTCACAGAGGACATTACTCAGGCATTGGTTAATATGAAAAATTGTCTCTGGGTTCAATAAAGCAGCCTTTAAAATTCTTTTGCCAATATTTTTTCCAATGCATGTTTATTATTAAAAATTCAGGGGTGCCTGGGTGGCTCAGTCGGTTGGGCGTCCGGCTTCAGCTCAGGTCATGATCTCGCGGTCGGTGAGTTCGAGCCTCGCGTCGGGCTCTGGGCTGATGGCTCGGAGCCTGGAGGCTGCTTCGGATTCTGTGTCTCCCTCTCTCCCTGCCCCTCCCCTGTTCATGCTCTGTCTCTCTCTGTCTCAAAAATAAACGTTAAAAAAAATTCAGATTTTAGGAATAATGATTCATTTAATGTACCAAATAGTGAACGTGACCAAGGGGATTGCAGAGTAATTTCTCTGTTGTATAATGGTTGATTGAATTATATGCTAGAAAATCTTTCATAATATTGGTAACTTTAATACACTAACAGAAACTTTTACTAAACTTTGCTTTTAACATTTAATGAAAGACCTCACAACAACTAGTAAAGATTATGTCACCAAATCTTTCCTTATTTGAATTATTAATTCAAGTGTTTTTAAACTTTGACAAGAAAAAATATCCAAAAATTTATAGTAGGCTTAATATGAAAACAAATTTAAACATCTACTAATTTTTGAAAAAGCAATGTGCTCTGATTTCAGAAGTGAGAAAGACAGCAGAATACAGAAGAAACTGACTTGGGGCCATTCTCTTGTTTTCAATATTAGTTTCAGTTTCTCTATGATAGATGTCTCATTTTTTTTAAGTTTTTATTTAAATTCCAGTTAGTTAACATACAGCGTAATATTAGTATCATGTTTACAATATAGTAATTCAACACTTCCATACATCACCCGGTGCTCATCACAGCAAGTGCACTCCTTAGTCCCCATCACCTATTTTACCCATCTCCCCAACTCACCTCCCCTCTGGTAACCAACAGTTTGTTCTCTGTAGTTAAGTCTGTTTCTTGGTTTGCTTTTCTCTATTTCCCTTTCCCCATTTGTTTTGTTCCTTAGATTCCACCTATGAGTGAAATCATATGGTATTTTCCTTTCTCTGGTTCATTTCACTTAAAATTATACTTTCTAGCTTCTTTCATGTCCTTGCAAATGGCAAGATTTCATTCCTTTTTATGGCTGGACAATATTCCATTATATATATGTATACACACACACACACACACACACATATACGTATATACACACACACACACACACACACACACACATCTTCTTTATCCATTCATCAGTCATTGGACACTGGGCTGTTTCTATAATATGGCTATTGTAAATACTGCTGCTATAAACCTTGGGGTGCGTGTATCCCTTTGAATTAGTATTTTTGTATTTTTTTGGTAAATACCCAGTAGTGTGATTGCCGGATTGTAGGCTATTTCTATTTTTAACTTTTTGAGGAATCTCAATACTCTCTACACCAGTTTGCATTCCCACCAAAAATGCAAGAGGGTTCCTCTTTCTCCACATCCCTCACCAATACCTGTTGTTTCTTGTGTTGGTGATTTTCTTTCATCAGTGTCTTATAGTTTGCAGAGTATAGGTCTTTCACCTCTTTGGTTAGATTTATTCCTAGGTATCTCATTGGTTTTGGTGCATTTGTAAATGGGATTGGTTCATTAATTTCTTATTACTGGTATATAGAAATGCAAGATTTCTGTACATTGAGTTTGTACCTGTGACTTTCCTGAATTCAGTTGTCAGTTTTTTGGTGGAATCCTTCAAGTTTTCTATATATAGTATCATGTCATCTGCAAGTAGTAAAAGTTTGACTTCTTTCTTGCTGATTTGGATTCCTTTTCTTTCTTTCTTTCTTTTCGTTCTTTTTCTTTCTTTCTTTCTTCTTTCTTTCTTCTTTCTTTCTTTCTTTCTTTCTTTCTTTCTTTCTTTCTTTCTTTCTTTCTTTCTTTCCTCCTTTCTTTCTTTTCTTCTTTCATTGTTGTGGCTAGGACTTCCAGTACTATGTTGAATAAAAGTGGTGAGAGTGGGCATCGCTGTCTTGTTCTTGATGACAGAGGAAAAGTTCTCAGTTTTTCCCCATTGATGATGATAGTAGCCATGGGTTTTCATATATGGCCTTTATTATACCGAGTTATTTTCCCTTTAAACCTACTTTGTTGTGGGTTTTTTATCATGACTGGATGTTGTACTTTGTCAAATGCTTTTCCTGCATCTGTTGAAGTGATCATGTGGTTCTTATCCTTCCTCTTATTTATGTGATGTATCACATTGATCGATTTGTGAATATTGAACCACCCTTGCAACTCAAAAATAAATCCCACTTGGTCATGCTGAATGATTTTTTTAATGTATTATTGAATTCTGTTTGCTAGTGTTCTATTGAGGACTTTTGCATCTATGTTCCTCAGGGGTATTGACCTGTATGTCTCTTTTTCAGTGGTGTCTTTATCTGATTTTGGTATCAGAATAATTCTGGCCTCAAAAAATGAATTTGGAGGTTACCTTTCTTTTCTATTTTTTGAAATATTTGAGAAGAAAAGGTATTAACTCTTCTTTAAATGTTTGGTAAAATTTGCCTGTGAGGCCATCTGGTCCTGGACTTTTGTTTGTTGGGAGTTTTCTGATTACTGATTCAATTTCTTGGCTGGTTATTTATCCATGTATTCAAATTTTCTGTTTCTTCCTGTTTCAGTTTTGGTAGTTTATGTATTTCTAGGAATCTATCCTTGTAGGTTGTCCAGTTTGTTGGCATATAGTTTTTTTTTTTATAATATTCTTTTACACTTGTTTATTTTCTGTGGTGTTGGTTGTAATTTCTCTTCTCGTATTTGTGATTTTATTTATTTGAGTCCTTTTCTTTTTTTTTCTTGATAAGTCTGGCTCTGGGTTTATCAATTTTATTGATTTGTTTCAAGTACCAGCTCCTGGTTTCATTCATCTGTTCTATTGATTTTTAGTTTCTGTATTATTTATTTCTTCTCTAATCTTTATTATTTCCTTCCTTCTGCTGGTTTTAGATTTTATTTGTTGTTCTTTTCTAGTTACTTTAGGTGTAAGTTTGATTATTTGAGATTTTTCTTGCTTCGTGAGCGAGGCCTGTATTGTCATATACTTCTCTCTTAGAACTGCTTTTGCTGCATCCCAGAGGTTTTGCACCATTGTATTTTCATTTTCATTTGTTTCCATGTATTTTTTTATTTCTTCTTCTATTTCATGGTTGACCCATTCATTGTTTAGGAGAATGTTATTTAACCTCCACGTATTTGTAGTCTTTCCAGGTTTTTTCTTGTGGTTAACTTCTAGTTTCAAAGCATTATGGTCAGAAAAGATAGATGATATGACTTGCACCTTCTTGAACTTGTTAAGGCTGGTTTTATGGGCTAATATGTGATCTATTCTAAAGAATGTTCCATGTGCTCTTGAAAAGAATATGTATTCTGCTGTTTTAAGATGGAATGTTCAGAATATACCTGTTAAATCCATTTGTTTCAGTATATCATTGAAAGCCACTGTTTCCTTGTTGATTTTCTGTTTAGATAATCCGTCCACCAATGTAAGTGGGATGTTAAAGTCCCCTACTATTATTATATTATTATCAACTAGTTTCTTTTTGTTTGTTATTAACTGTTTTACGTATTTGGGTGTCCCTAGGTCGGGCACATAAATATTTCCATTGTTATATCTTCTTGTTAGATTGTCCCCTTTATAATTATGGTATCCTTGTCTCTTGTTAGTCTTTGTTTGAAAGTCTGTTTTGTTCAGGGTGCCTGGGTGGCTCAGTCAGTTAAGCCTCCAACTTCAGCTCAGGTCATGATCTCATGGTTTGTGAGTTCGAGCCCCACATCAGACTCTGTGCTGACAGCTCGGAGCCTGGAGCCTGCTTCAGATTCTGTACCTCCTTCTCTCTCTGCCCCTCCCCCACTCGTGCTTTGTCTTTCAAAAATAAATAAATGTAAAAAAAAAGAAAAAAAGAATTAAAAAGAAGAAAGTCTGTTTTGTTCAATATAAGTACTGCTACTCTGGCTTTCTTTTGACATTCATTTGCATGATAGATGTTTCTCCATCCTCTCACTATCAATCTGTCTTTAGGTCTAAAATGAGTCTCTTTTAGTTAGCATATAGATGGATCTTGTTTTTGTAACCATTCTGTCACCCTATATGTTTTGATTGGAGCATTTAGTCCAATTTACATTCAAAGTAATTATTGATATGTATTTATTTCCATTTTATTATTTGTTTTGTGGTTGTTTCTGAAGATTTTCTCTGATCCTCTCTTGTCTTTGTCTCATGTTTTCTGATTTTACTTAGTGATATATTTGGATTTCTTCCTCTTTATTCTTTGTATGTTTATTAATAGTTTTTGATATCTGGTTGCCATTCTGTTTGTATATAACCCCTTCTGCGTATAGCAGTCTATATTAAGTTGATGACCATGTAAGTGTGAACTCATCCTTTTTTTTTTTTCTTTCTAAGTAATCGCTATGCCCAACGTAGGACTTGATTTTAATGACCCTGAGATCAAGAGTCACATGCTGTAGTGACTGAGCCAGCCAGGAACCCCATGAACCCATTCTTTACTCCTGTCCTCCCTACATTTTAGGTATATGTGATTACATTTTATATCCTTTTTATTTTTTTGTGAGTTCCTTGACTGATTTTTTTTTTACAAAAATATTAATGTTTACTCCTTTTGTGTTTTGTGCCTTTATACTGCCACTTTTGATCTCTCTTTCCACTCAAAGTGTCCCCTTTAATATTTCTTGCAGGGCTGGTTTAGTATTCATGAATTCCTTTAGTTTTTGTCTGTCTGGGAAACTGTTTATCTCTTTTACTATTCTGAATGATAGCCTTTCTGGATAGAGTATTTTTGGCCGCATATTTTTCCCATTCAGCACCTTTGATATATCATACCACTTCCTTTTGGCTTGTTTCTGTTGAAAAATCTCTTGCTAGCTTTATAGGTTTTCCCTTGTAAGTTACTGACTTCTTTTGTCTTCTGCTTTAAAGATTTTTTTCTTTTTCAGTATATTTTGCAGTTTTTTTAAAGTTTATTTATTTATTTTGAGAGAGAGGGAGAGCACAAGGAGGGGAAGGGCAGAGAGAGAAGGAGAGAAAGGATCCCAAGCAAGCTCCACACTGTCAGTGCAGAGCCCAATGAGGGGCTTGAATGCACAAACTGTGAGATCATAACCTGAACTGAAATCAAGAGTCAGCTCCTTAACTGACTGAGCCACCCAAGCTCCCCTATATTTTGCAGATTTAATTACAATATATCTTGCTGTGGATCTGCTCTATTGATTTTGATGGGAGTTCTATTACTGGGTCTGGGTGTCTGTTTCCTTCCCCAGATGGGGGAAGTTTCCAGCTATTATTTCTTAAAACAAATTGTCCCACCTTTCCTTCTCTTCTTCTGGGACTTCTACAATATGAATGTGATTATGCTTGGTGGAGTTATTAAGTTCATTAAGTCTATTCTCCTTTTGTGTAATTCTTTTTTCTCTCTGTTCAACTGTATTAGTTTCCATTATTCTGTCTTGTAGGTCACTAATTTGTTCCTCTGCTTCTTTCATCTGGCTATTCATTCCTTCAACCATGTTTCTCATTTTATTTATTAAGCACTTTATCTCTGGCATGTTATTCCTTATCTCTGTGTCTCTGTGTTAAGGGTTTCACTCATGTCTTCCACTCTTTTCTCAAGTTCAATGAGTATACTTATGGTCATTGCTTTAAATTCTCTATCAATCATGTTACTTATATCTGTTTTGCTTAGATCTCTGGCCATGGCCTTATCTTGTTCTTTAATTTGGGATAAATTTTCCTGTATCCTCATTTTGTCTGCCTCTCTATGTCTGTTTCTGTGTGTTAACAAAGTCAGCTATGTCTTCTGCTCTTGAAAGTAGTGACTTCATGTAGAAGAGGATCCAGAGTGCCCTACAGTGCAGTATCCCCTGTTTACCAGAACTTGGCACTTCAGGAGAATATCCTGTGTATGTTACTTATGCCTTGCTGTTGTGTCTGAGTCACTTCTCCTTTCAGTGCAGTTGTCTGCACTGACTCCCTGCCTGTTGTGGCTGTGTTTGCTCTTTTTGGTGTTAGGGGGACCCAGGTAGACCAGATCTGAGGGGGTGTACTCTCCTGGGAACTGGGAGCAGGATGGCAGTGTTAGCAAAATTTGAATTGTGTCACTAGTCCTATGCTGGGTCCCCCAAGTGCTATGGCGGCTGAGGGCATGAGGTTGGGAGCAGCACATGACAATGGTAGAACACATGGCTGGATGCTCTTCTGCAGCTTGGCTGGGCACACAGAGGCAGCTGTGTACCTGGATGCTTGGTGGGGCACCTGCACCATTTTAATATGATTTGCCCTGGGTCCTGGGCCAAGGCTACAAGTATCCGTGCAACCCTGCCTCCCACAGGTGGCTCTGTGTTTATTCTGGGGGATGGGGGGAAAATGGCACCTGCCAGCTCCCTTGTGTTCAAAGTTCTCCAACATGCTCAGAAATCAGTACAAACAGATCTGTCTCTGGTTTGCCCCCAATGTTGTGTAAACTGCTGTTTTTATGTTGCTCTCCCCACATCTCTTTAAGGGCAGAGACCCAGCTATCACTCACCCTCCAGGCTCACCCAGTGCTGAGTCAGATGACTTTTAAAGCTCTAGGCTCCAAGCCCCACTGGTTTACACACTTGTAGAATTTAGCTCCTCTGCTTTTTAAAGCCAAACATTATGAGGATTAGTCTTTCCCATGTGAGCTTATTGGTGCAAGGGCCCATTTCTCTGCCTCCTCTGTGGATTCAGCTCCCTCCCTCCTGTGGACAGCTTCCCCCTTTCTGACCCTCCTAACCTTTCAGATGGGCATCTTCTCTCTATATATAGTTGTGGAGTTTGTTCTCCAAGTCTTTGGATAGCTCTCCTGTTTATTGGCTTGGATGTGGGCAAATCTAGTTGTAAACGTGGGATGGGGTGAGCTCAGGGTCTTCCTACTCCACCATCTACCCAAGATCCTCCCTCTGGATGTCTTCTTAATTTCACCTGTCTTTAAAAAGTACATTCCTGGGGCACCTGAGTGGCTCAGTTGGTTAGGCATCCAACTTTGGCTCAGGTCATGATCTCGGGGTTCATGGGTTCAAGCCCTGCATCAAGCTCTGTGCTGACAGTTTCAGATTCTGTGTCTCCCTACCTCTCTGCCCCTACCCTGCTCCTGCTCTGTCTCTCTCTCCCCCTCTCCCCAAAATAAATAAGCATTAAAAAAGTTTAGAAAGTACATTCCTTGAAGTTAGCCTATTGAACATCATTATAATCTTTGTATATTAAGTTATGCCAATTTTAGTGGTATATCATTTTACTGAACTAACTATAACGCCTCCAAAGAACATCAGTACAAAAATTGTAGCCTTCAAGGATGACCCCTGTTGGGCTAAAATGAATTCCCTATTAGATGTGTAATAGAAGAAGGCTGAGTTTTGAGAGGTTTCTTTCTCTCCTGCTGGACATACAATTCCCGTGTCTATGTTGGATATTTCATCTCCAACAAATGTGGAAAAACATCTTGAGGTGAACTGCATATAAGAGAGACAATAGGAAGTTTGGAAAACCATATAGGTGATGCAGATACTGTCTCTACTTTGGCATGTGACTAAATCGTATAGGTGATTAAATAAGACATATGTGTGTTTCAATATTTTCTTTCTTGGGGCATTCACTTTCGATGTCCCCTCTCTATAAAGAGAGCTTTCCTACAATTCTTCCTTTCTAATCTTACAGTATAATAAACTTTTGCCTGAAATTATCTTCTTTCTTTTTGCAACATCTTATATGGTTACACAGACTTCCTCTTATTGTTATATCACTTTCCTTACTACATTTTATTATAATTATTATGATGATGGATAATGAAGATATACCCTACAAAAATATATACCCTATTCTCAATGTTAGGGAGCTGAAGAGAGGCAGCAGTGTGGTGCAGAAATTAGATGCTATGGGAGACAATCTGAAGCATGCCATGATGGCAGAGTCCCTTGTCACTAGGGAGCAGCGCAGAAAACAAACCACACTGAAACTGATGGAAAATATTTCTGAGTCTCTCTGTGTGTGTATATATGTGTGTGTGTAGGAGAGAGCAAGAGGGAGGGGGGGAAATACTATAGTAACACAGTAACAAAATATAGCAAAAGCTACGTTAATTTTGAGTAAAATTCTGTTATCTCTCTGTTAGAATTGTTTTTGGCAGACTCAAATAGTAGGATCAGTTCCTTCAATTATTGTCTTTTGACAGGAAGAGCAATGTCAAAAATTCAGTAAATTTTCCTCATGCTATAGATTTAAAGTGAGTTTTATGTTCCAAATATGAACATATACAAAGACTATGTTCCTCATGTGGTGTATTATTTAAATATTTAAAATTTTAGCACATTTTAATATATATGCCACATAAAAACCATTATATTCTTATCATTTGATTGCACTTTCCATTTTCCATGAAAAGTACAAAAAACTGTCCCATTAATGTCACCCTGCCTGGTGCCAAAGCACAGTGCTTGTGTTATGTATGATCCATGACTCACTGTCTGCACTGTTTGCTGGTTTGGGTTTCCCACAGCTTGGAGGATTATCTCAATAGGAGAGCACAACAGGAACCCATCAAGTGGTCTCTAGGAGACATGCTCTGAGCTGAAGTCCTCCCAGACACCATGGTTTTGTTCTTGGTGTTGATGTCCTAGAGCCAATATAAATATTTAGAGTTTCTCAAGATGACTCGACTCCCATGATGGATCTGTCAGCCTGAGAATCGGGGTTGTTAAAGTCTGAGGCAAATCCAAATGCCATTGTCACTAACTAGGTCTATCATCTCTCTCACTTACCCTCTCTCTGTCTCCTTGGGGCTCTGTGGTTCTTTGGAGATATATTGGGTGCTACCAGAAGTATGTGCAAGAAACCTGGCATCATAGTCTGAGCACAATTCTCATCTGTTCGATGTGATATTTCACTGGAAAATAAAAAAAAAAGATTTTGAGAAAAATTATAAAAACCATGAAATAAAATGATCTCAAAAGTTCATTCCAGTTTTATCCTGTGGTATTTCCATCACTTTCCAAGACTGTATTCCTTGGCTCCTAAGGTTCCAAGGTTTTGAGGGGTGGTCCTCTTTTTTTATACAGCAGTGGGTGACTGAAAAAAAACTCTTTTTGAAAAATGGATTGGTTCAGCCCTTGATTGGTAGCATGCCTATACATGAGACATGTGATTTTTGTTTCGCCCTGACCTTTCATCCATACTTCTAACATCATAGATATTTGCAGCATTGTGCCATCTAAATGGATTCAACTAAGTAATAACAAAAATGTGTGCTTCCTTCAAATGATATATGATACAGATAACTATAATATCTGTTTGTGCTTTCATATGCCCCAGGATTCTGTTGCATGGAGAGGAAGGAGCATGTGGTATTCTATTATGTCTGTAATTTTCTTTGGAAAAACCTCATGTGTTTTTAAGCATATTAGTTGTGACCTGTATATATTAATTTTCTGTAAAAATAATGATTAGTTTGTATTCAGAGACAATTTTTTACAGAATGGCCACAGAGAAGGATGAATCCTACATTTGAAGTTTGTTTAATCTGTTCCTGTAGGTAAGTTTCCAAGTCAGGATGGGTTAAACACTAACACTTAAACATTTCGGGAGAATTGAACAGAAAGTATAGAAAAAAAAAACCAAAAAAACTCTTACAGAGTAATTTTTAATCTTCCTTCCTCTAGAACTACATCTCACCCATGCTAGCACCCATGTCCTTCTTCACTTCTGTCACAATGGAGGAAAGTTTTCTTCAGCCTCTTCCTGAAGTTCTTCATTCCTTTGATGACATTTTTCTCACATTATTTTCTCTCACTTCCTTCTGGATTATTACCACTAGTATTCAATCATGTGGTAATATTTCCCATTGCAAAACAAATACTTTTTAAGTCTCTCTCCTAGTCTGATAAACTTCTCAAAAGAACTATCTACATATATTTCTACCTTTTTACCTCTCATTCACTTCTCACAGTTTTAGTCTCACTACTTCAGTGAACTGCTCTAGTCAACTTCACCAATAACTTGCATGTACCATATCTGAATGACTCTTTGTCCTCATTTTGGTATTTTCCTACTTGACATATTATCGTTTGTTGACTCAGAGGAATGCCTTAGTGCACATGCCTCCTCTCTGATTTTCCTTCTCTGTAACTGACGCTTTTCTATCAGTTCCTCCTGTTGGTTTCTCCTTTACCAAACTTATGAATATTAACATTCATCCATTTTTCGTGCTGAGTTCACTTTTCTTCTCTACACTTCTGCAACAGATGATCTCATTAAGTCTGATGCATCAGTTTGTTCTGATGACTTCTATATGTATTTCTCTAGTCCTCACCCGCATCACATGCATTCTACTGTCTATTTGGCATCTCTTTTTAGATGTATTATAGTCACCTTGAACTTCATACGTCCACAGTGGAAAGTTTGATTCTTCATCCCACGAGGCCCATTTACTTCTCCCAGATATTTCTGATTCGGTGCATGGTACCGTCCTCCACTTTATTGCTGAAGCCAGACGTGAGGAGCCAACACTGATTTCTCTCTTGTCCTATACCCTACTCATCTATTTGCAGACCTGCTTCTACTCTTTACAAAATAGATATGGATCCATTCTCTTTTCTCTCATTCAACCACTATCACCTTAACCCAGGCCTCCGTTATTTCCCTCCTGAATGACTGAAAAAGTCTAATATTAGGTGTCCCTCACTGGCTTTTTCTCTCTTCTAACCCAGTTTTGAGTTGGCAGGAAAAGTGACTTTAACAAAATGTCAACAGAACCACATCACTTTCCCTGTAAAAGTCTTCCACTGATTTCCCACTGCACTTAGAAATAAGTTGAAACTTCTTACCAAGACTGAAAAATCCCTATGTGATCCAACTCTTGCCTAACAACACAGTCTTCCTCATTTGCCAGGTGCCAATCCAGCTAATCTTTCCCTTTGTCACAAGGTCTGAGCCTTTTCTCTCCAGAGGATTTGTAGATGCTCTCACCTCTGCCAGGAAAATTCATCCTAGTGGTCATCACCTGAATAAGTCCCTCTTTTCTTTTTGGTCTCTGCTTAAATGGTCCACCTCTAGAAACCTTCTCTGACTACTTTCTACCATTCTTGTCCTCAGACCATTCCTTCTTCTTCATAGCACTATGATTTATTTATTTATTTTTCTAATTTCTCTAATTGTCTAAGCCCCATGAGCATAGAGAAAATGTCTACATAGTGTATTGTTTTATCTTCAATGAGTAGCACATTTCCTTACACATAGTAGTTACTTAATAAATGTTGAATAAACAAATATATTGTCACTTTATTTCATTTGGGGATGCACAAAAACATATACAATTATGTCAATTTTCTAATTTAAAAAACAATACAAAAGCAGACTGATTCTGATAAAACTAAATGAAATGGGAAGTAGAAAAAATTCTTGGTGATTAAAGAAAACATTTGCATTTTTATTCAATGTGTCTTTCACTTCAAAGCTAATGAACAATGTTATATATTTGCCATAGGTTTAGGAATTTTGAGGGTAAAAAGAAATATACATTGTGATCCACTATGATAAATATTTTATAATCTAGTCTTCTTCAACTATCTAAGTCAATTGTATAAGAATAAATTCTGCTGAATCATTTGGATAGTCATTTCAACAAAATGGTTTCAGTGAAAACATTTATAGATAATCTTTTCATTGGCTTCCATTCCTCTTTTGTACTGATGGTTTCATACTGTGCTAGGCAGAGGGCGAAGGAGAGTTTCCTGTTAATATAGACAACTCTTCAGTTCAGGCACTTTCATTTTTTATTTTGATCAAAAATGTACTTCTGACCCACATCCAGTGGGATATGGATGTCAAGTTGTTTCTTTTTCATGTATAACCACATTTTTTTATGGTTTCCATTTGTCCCTCCATACTATGGGTAAGATGCTAACTGGAGATAAAGTTGCTACCAAAGGCTGTTGCTGCTGCATTTTTCTCCCAGTGAAGATAACGATATTTTAAACCATAGCACTGGCTTTGTTAATAAGATGCTCTCAAGAACTTCTTTTTAAAACCAGTCACCTGCACAATATCCCTCTTCTTCTCTGTCTCATCTGAAAATGAGGTACTTCTTGGTGTTCTTTTTCAATGGCTGTAACAAAAGTGTGACTCCTTGAACTCATGAATAAAACAGATAACCTGTCTGTTTCTTCCATGTATTAGGATTTTCAAAAACATGTTTGTGAATTTTACTCACCTGTTTTACATCAGGGACTTCTGTGGCCTTTCCTTACTTTTCTTGATGTTTAAGAGTTGAGTATTGAGGCGTCTGGGTGGCTCAGTCATTAGGAGTCTCGTTTGGCTCAGGTCATGAACTCATGGTTCGTGGGTTTGAGCCCCACATTGAACTCTGCTGACAGCTCAAGGCCTGGCACCTGCTTCAGATTCTGTGTCTCCCTCTCTCTGTGTCCCTCCACTGCTTATGTTCTCTCTCTTTCTCAAAAATAAACATTAAAAAAATTAACAAAAAAAAAGAGTTGAGTATTGATGGTTTTAAAAATTGCTCTAGGGGCGCCTGGATGGCTCAGTCGGTTGAGCGTCCGACTTCGGCTCAGGTCATGATCTCACAGTTCATGAGTTCGAGCCCCGTGTCCGGCTCTGTGCTGACAGCTCAGAGCCTGGATCCTGCTTCGGATTCTGTGTCCCCCTCTCTCTCTGACCCTCCCCCATTCATGCTCTGTCTCTGTCTCAAAAATAAACATTAAAAAAAATAAAGAAAATTGCTTTAAATATACAATAATTTGCTCATCATATCACTTATGATGGAAACATTTTACATGACATATGCTATTCAGTATGGCCAAATGTGAAGAAATAATCCGTTTCTATTTTATTGATCTTTTGCACTTTTGAACAATAAATCTCTTGAATTTTCCATATTTACAGAAAAACAAATATTAGATATGTAATTTTATAAAATTCTAGTTTTAAAATTTCAATGTTTTGAGATGTAATTCCCACACAATAAAATGTAGCCATTTTAAAAGTAGGGTTCAGTGAATTTTGAAAAATGCATCTACCCATGTAACCACTACCACCTCAAAATATAGACCATCATTATCCCAAAAAGTTCCTTCTAGCCTCTGCAGCAACCACTGATCTGCTTCTTTTATGTATATCCATAGTTAATTTTGTTTTATTGGTGAATAACATTGCATTGTATGTATATACCAGTATTTGTTTATTCATTCAGCTCTTTTGGATGTATTTTCAGTTTGGCTAATATGAATAAAGATGCTGTGAATACTCATGTATAAGTCTTTGTGTGTGTGTGTGTGTGTGTGTGTGTGTGTGTGTGTGTATTCAGAACTACTGGGTAATGCAGTTAGAGAGTAAAAGATATAAAATAAAGTGATGCTTTTAAGAGCCTCACACTCAAGAAATGGAACTAGATTCATAATTGGCAATGATGCAAGTTAGTAAGTTCCCTAACAGAGTCTCTATTAGTGTGTATATCTGTGAAATGCTTTACTGAGAAGCAACAGATGGCAATAATGAGAGGTTAAATAAGGGTAAAGTCCAGAGAGGAACAGAGGTGGAGCAAGGGTTGGAGAAAAGAAAACAATAAATAATGAGGATATTTATGGAAGTTCAGCCCTTAAATTGTCTTTTGTTTTCCTATTGTCTTGGGAAATTTAGTGATGGATTTAGTTGTTGTTCTTTGTGAATTATGAATGAATGTATACATTTAAGAAAGTGGTATATGTAAATTTCAATATGATAGAAACAATCAAACAGTGCAGGTTGTTCATTGTAAGAATGTATTAAATGGATATAAAGAGAGAACAGACTTCCGGATTTCAAAAAGCTGAAGTTGTTTCCTACTTCTCTTTAAAATATAAATTTCCAGGGCACCTGAGTGGCTCAGTCAGTTAAGTGTCCGACTCTTGATTTTGGCTCAGGTAATGATCTCAGTTCTTGGAATTGAGCCCCACATTGGGCTCTGTGCAGACAGAATGGAGCCTGCTTGGGATTCTCTCTCTCTCTCTCTCTCTCTCTCTCTCTCTCTCTCTGCCCCACCCATGCTCACACTCTCTCTGTTTCTATGAAGATAAATAAACATTAAAAAAAAACATTTAAAATACATATTCCATTTAGGTTTTCATAAAAAAGTTGCCAAAAAGTATATTGGCTCTGAGATCAAATACACATTGTGACCCTGACTTCATTTAACCCGGGTTCCTGCTCAACATTGAGCTTATTCTATTTGAACTTCTAGTAAACAAATTAATACCAACATTATAAGATACATTAAAAGCTTAGAATTAAAGGAACATAAGGGAACCACATTGAGGTTTTGATACAAGATTTTATAATTTATTTTTAGCAATATGTAGACCCAAATGGGGATAACAATAATCAATGACTTTAAGAAATAACAGATCTTCATTTTCTCCCCTTCAAAGACGTATATGGAGAATCAAATATACATTTTGATTTTAGCACGTTTCTTGGGAGCTTTCATATGTAGATCAATACAAGAGAATTTCTGTCTACATTCCAACATGACATTATGTAGTTTTAGACACTAAGTCCTGTGATTACCCCATAACCCAAGTGCCACATAAATTATCTTTATAAATAAAACTTTGCATACATATGCAACATCAGAATGGAGCAATAAATTGGTCATGACTCCTTGTCTCCTATGGCGCCACTTCATCACTTCCTTTAGCAAGTTGGGACTGAGGACACACTGGTGAATGCCTTTGTCTAATCTCCTATCCTGATGCACCTCATATTTCAATATACAATAGGTACCGTTGGCCTTTGGAGGAAAGAAAAATTCAGTTTCCTGCATGCCAGTCTTTTTACCTTCCTGCCTACAGCAAACTTTAAAAAAAATTACTTGGGAGAAATGTTAAGCAACCAAACCTTTTACAAAACATGTCAAGATTAATTGCTGGCTTCACTCATGAGCTATGTAGACTGTTTCCTAAGATTCTCATCTTATTAGATACAGTGATTCATATTCCCCTTCTTGGCAAAACATCTGCTTCTTTGCAGATATCCCCATCAATAATGTAGGCAGTGATGGGGTTCTGCCAGCACTGAACTCACTTACAAATACAAAGAATAAAAGAGTTTCAAGAATCTCTTTGCTCTCTGGTACCTTAGACTTTAAATATTGGTGCTTTGGTAATTTAGAAATCTCCTACTTAACTGTATTACAAGAATGATTTGGATCCTTAACTTGTTTTTTATTCAACCCAAATTGGACAGCTGTTAATATGAGCTATTGAGCATCATCTATATTCATCTCTTCTGTGACCTTGCAGGGCTAATTCTGAAGCTTCTACATCTTGAGGTTTTCTTTCACATAGAGTTATTATGGCAGAGCCTGAGACTGGCCATTTTAACATCCATTCTCAGTTCCCTTTTCCCTTACTGTGACAATGAGGTGACAAACTTGAGAATCAGAGATGTACTGTTCTGATACAGCTGGGCCTGTAAACAACTGCCAAATCCCTCTCCCTGTCTCTAGACTTCGTGTCCCATGAGAAAAATGTTCCCCTATATATTCAAGCCACTCTGCGGCAAACTGTCCTATCTTTGCAGCTGCAAGTAAACTTATATGATTACTACTGGATACATTTGGACCCCAAATGTCCCACTGAATTGAGAGGGAGTCTTTCAACTGAGAATAAGATCTCAAGAGCAGTGAGACAATCAAACAGGTTTTATTTTTAACATTCTTCAGACAAACCTTTATGAGAGCTGATACTGTGTTAGTGCTGAAACCAGGCCTCATATCTGCAACTATGATGAAAGCTTATTAAAATCCAAACTCTTTAGATAGACATTAAAGGTCTTCCCCCCCACTGTAGGGGTATCTATTCATTATTTCCTAGAAACACTTTTAAAAAATTAATTAATTAATTAATTATTATTTTTTGAGAGAGAGCGAGCGGAGACGGGCACAGAGAGAGGGAGGGAGAGAATCTTAAGCAGTCTCCACACTCAGGCTCAATCTCACCACCCTCAAATCATGACCTGAGCTGAAATCAAGAGTTGGATGCTCAACTGACTGAGCCAGCCGGGTGCCCCAAATTCAGCAGTTTTAAAAGAATTTATAGTACTTGATCCGTTTTTTAAGAAATTCCCATACAAAATAATGAGGGAAGAGTAAATATTAACTGAAGTGGTTTTGAAATCAAAACAAATTATTGAAAGAGGAGACTCTTACCCATCTAAAAATAGTTATATTGTTAATTGAGAATAGGTCACCATGAGAAAGCAATCAAAGTATGATTTCTTCTAGGGGTTCTAGGAAAGGACAGGAAAGAAGGAGCATGTTTCTTAAAAACTGATGATTAGGAGTGGGAGATACAGGCTCCCAGTTATGAAATGAATAAGTCACAGGAATAAAAGTCACAGCATAAGGACTACAGTCAAGGATACTGTCATAGCAATATAGAGGGACAGACGGTAGCTACACATGCGGTGAACATAGGATAAGGTTATAAACTTGGCAAATCACCAAGTTGCCAAATCACCCGCAACTAGTGTAACATTGTGTGTCAGTTATACTAAATAAAAGAAAAATGTAAAAAAATAAAAAACCCAAAACTTAAAAAATCCTGATGGTTAAAGAAAGAAAAAAAAAGTTAAAATGGGATGTTTTAACATCAAGGTGAAGAAGAAACTAAAGCTAATGTCACTGTTTTTCTGAATATTTCATAAGTCAGCTTATAAGACATAAGAGATCTTGACATTTGTCATTTTGATATTAAATACATTTTGATCAGATATTGTCACTCTCCATATAAAAATAATAATGAACATTATAATCTGTAGTTTTTATTGAGCACGTGGGTTCTAGGTTTTATACTTATTTTCCATTTAATTCTCTCCATAACCTGATAAAGTACTGAAGTAGGTTCCAAAATTACCATTTTACAAATGAAAAACTGAAGCTTCAGACATGAAATAATTTTGCCAAAACAACACTGTTACTGAAGGAAGGTGCCAGGATTTGGGCTTGCATCTATCTGATTCCAGACTGCAAGTTCCCAACCACTTTTTCGGTAATCTATTTGTATATTTGCCCATGTACATCTTTGAGTGGTCCTTATAGCTAGTTAATTAACTTAACAGTAACGTACATACTTACCTATGTGGTTATCTACATGTAGTAGAGAATACAGTTTCTTTGACTCTCAGTTCTGTCTCAAGACTTTGGGCGAGTTATTTATCCTCTGAAGTCCTGGATTTTCCTATATGTATACAATACATATGTGTATAATAATTTATGTGTATAATAATTTCTGCCTTGAAGGATTAATGTGAAGGCTTAAGTGTCCATCACACATGGATGCAAATGGTAATCTTTAATATTACCTTCTATCAATAATATGTTTCTGTTCACAAATACTGGGGAGAGGCATCATTGGTTAGCAGGTACACATAGATTGAAATAAGCTTTTAAAAATTGAAATATATTTGACTTATAACATTGTGTAAGTTTCAAGTAAATAACATGTTGATTTGAAACATTTATATATTGCAGTATGTTTACCTCTGTAGTAATTATCATTCCATCTCATTTTTTGGTGAGAATAATTAAGGTCTACTGTCTTAGCAAGTTTGATGTTCAAAATCCAATATTTTTCTCTGTAATCATAGACTGTAATCTCATAGATCTCCAGGACTTATTTATCTACTAGTTGAAAATATGTACCTTCAAACAACATTTCTCCTATTACCCTGACTCCCAGTGCATGGTCATCACCATTATGCTCTCTGTTTTTACAAATTCTACTTTTTTAGATTCCACATATAAGCGATATCAATAGTATTTATCTTTTCCTGTATGATTTATTTCATTAAGTGTAATATTCTCAAGGTCCATCCATATTGTCACAAATGGCAGGATTTCCTTCTTTCTTGTGGCTGAGTAATATTCCACACCAATATAGGTGTGTGTGTGTGTGTGTGTGTGTGTGTGAATAAATAAATATATATGATATATGTATCATACATATAATTTATTCTTTATCCATTCATCCATTGATGGGCTCTTAGGTTGTTTCCATTTCTTGGCTCTTGTGAATAATGCTGCAATAAACATGATAGTGCATAGATCTTTTTGATAATCTATTTTTATTTCCTTTGGGTATATACCCTGAAGTGGAGTTGATCAATCATATGGTAGAAATAGACTTTTTTTTTTTATGTTGCAATGCCAATCTATGTGTGAAGGGTTTTTGGCCATGGCTTTCCAAAAACGAGATTATAAAATACACACTTTTCTTACTGTTCTTGTTAATTAGTGCCTTGTGGAAATCCCCCATGACAATTGGGGCAGCTCTGATGTACTCTTTAGGGCTGTGTACCCATATTAATTATGGACACACCATAATATATTCAGCCATAATAAATCTGACTATAAAACAGTTGTTTGGTTTCTACCTCAGTTTATAGTTCTTAGCAACTCTAAACAATTCATCTTTAAGTAGGTCATTTTGTGTATCTTTATATACTGGTATTTGGTTTTTTATAATGATAGACTCCTATGAATAGGGTTAGTGGGTAGGTCACTTGTATATTTAATTCTAATAGGCTTTGTCAGATTACTCTCCCAAAAGGCAGCAACAATGCGGGAATATGCTTTTCTGAATCATTCCCCTGTTGTTCAGTGTTGCTTTGGGCAATATGATCACACAAAGCAAAGTGAAATGGCAGAAAAATGAGCATGGGAAAGTAGCATATTCAAATGTCTCATATATATATATATATATATATATATATATATATATATATATATAAAACGTTTATTTATTTATTTTAAGAGATAGTGAGCAACAGTCGGGGAGAGGCAGAGAGAGAAGGAGAGAGAGAATCCCAAGCAGGCTCAGCATTATTAGCATGGAGCCAGAGGCAGGGCTCAGTCTCACGACCCTGAGAACATAACATGAGCCAGAATTAAGAATTGGTCCCCTCAACCAACTGAGCCACCCAGATGCCCCTCACAAAACATATTATTTTTTTTAAAAACCCACTAAGATAAATAAATTAAAATGAAATGAAAATGAGGTACTACTTTATAGCTAATAGATTGGCCAGCTCTTTCTAGGCACCGCTCTAGGCACCGCTCTTCTGAAGTCCTTCTCAGGGACTTTATTTTGCTGATCCTTCACTCATAAGAGGCAGGAGGCTAGGGAGCACCACGGTGATCGCTAGCTCCTCCTTTTCTGCTTTGCCTATGTCCTTCTCCCAGACACTGCTTAGTTTGGGTGATGAAGCTGGCATTGGAGATGAGACAGGAAAGATGATTGTGTTAGCAAGTCATCCTTGTCCTAGAATTCTTGCCTACTGGGGCACCTGGGTGGCTCAGTTGGTTAAGTGTCTGATTTTTTTAAAAAAAACTTTTTTTTTACATTTGTTTATTTTTTGAGAGAGAGAGACAGAGCACAAGTGGGGGAGGGGCAGAGAGAGAAAGAGACACAGAATCCGAAGCAGGCTGCAGGCTCCTAGCTGTCAGCACAGAGCCCGATGCGGGGCTCAAACCCACAAACTGTGAGATCATGACCTGAGCTGAAGTCAGACACTCAACCGACCGAGTCACCGAGGCGCCCCAAGTGTCTGACTTTGGCTCAGGTCATGATCTCATGGTTCATGAGTTTGAGCCCTTCATTGGGCTCTCTGCTGTTGGGACAAAAGGATCTTCTGACCTCCTCTCTCTGCCCCTCTCCTGATTGTTCTCTCTCCCTCTCTCAAAATAAGTAAATGAAACTTAAAAAAAAAAAAAAAGAATTCTCTGCCTATCTTTTGGAGAAGTTCATTAGACTTAGAATTTCATAAAACAACAAAATGTTCATTGAAAATGTATGAACTCATATTAGGAAGTAAAACTCATTGCTGTTTATTATGTGAGGCAGCCTTGCATATTTATGTTACTTTCTGGGCTTTGGAAAGGCACTGATTTGGGGCCCCTGGTTTATTTGTAGCAAAAATATTTCATGCTTACCACTGTCGATGTGCAACCTGTATGGCTAGGCTGGGCGGCTAGTTTTGGCTAAAAGACCATGAGTTTCTGCATACATTTGATGTTTCTCTGATGAGACAGGGAAAACTCCTTGCACATTCAAGAGTCTTCCTTCTTGGAAGCCATGTGCTAAAAATGTGGGGGCTTAAGATGGAAATTACTGGATCCTTGAGTCAGCTCCTAGTTGAGGAGTTCCTGTGAATACCCACACCCACAGAGGATTTTGAGCAAATGAGAATTAGAACAAATTCTTATGTGTTAAGTCACAGAGATTTTGGTATTCGTCACTGCAGCTACCCTGACTGAGAACAAGAATTGTAAAAGGAGATTGCTACAACACTGGTGTCAGGGGCATGGTGACAGTGGTGGAAGCAGTGAGAATCCCAAGAGGGTGACATTTGGGGGACAGAATTCTTCCTCCAGTGCTTACCTTAGAGATTCTAGATATTAAGCTAGATGCAATTTTCAAAGGTTAAGCTGGGGCTGGGTATTCTGCGTGGAGAACATAGAGGGAATATGGAGGCAGGATAGCGAATGCTGGGCAATCATGGGTGAGGTGCTGAGGGAAAATCCCTCTCCCATCTTTTCTTCTCTTACTGCGGCAAGGAAGAACTGCTGACTCCATTCATTCAGGGCCTCTGATTGAGCCACGATGAGTAGGGAACCAGATCACTGCCCAGAGGAGGTGGGGGAAGCCACCTTCCATGTGGTGACATTCCTCCGCTCTTTCCTTTCATGCTGCTGATTCAAAGCTGCTCTGCAGCATGTGTCCACTCTGGCACCTGAGGGCTAACTGCTTCTCCCACAGAAACCAAGGCAGCTCATCTCCCTAGCCTGCTACAGCAGACCAATGGGGAGGTTTTTGGTTTAGCAAAAGGGGAGAGATCTCTATAAATCTGCAGGTTAGGGTCAGGGAACCAGAGAGCTCGGCACTAGATCATATGATCGGGATTAGAAATAAATGACCGTTGCGTCCCATTTACCCCATTGTTCAGAAAGCTCCTGAAGAAAGGAAGAAGGAGTTGAACATACTTTGATCCTAGCCAACCACTGTTTAAAGCCAGCAAAACCCTACGCATAACTCTTAAAGGTGGATTAACCAGTATCTGAAAATAAGGATACTGATGATTCAGCAATCTTCCTTCAGAGTAGTTAAGTGGTAAGTGACTGAAACACACTTTATAGTTTTAATATATATGTATACTCATCGTTTGTTCGAATTCAAATCAATGCGTGAAAGTTTGAATCAAGTAAGCTTTTCACAATTTTACAAAATTCATTTATAAAATGAATCCCATTTTTATTTATTTTATTTTATTTTTTTATTTTTGTAAATTTTTTTAATGTTTTTTTTTATTTATTTTTGAGACAGGGAGAGACAGAGCATGAATGGGGGAAGGTCAGAGAGACAGGGAGACACAGAATCCGAAACAGGTTCCAGGCTCTGAGCTGTCAGCACAGAGCCCGACGCGGGGCTGGAACTCACGGACCGTGAGATCAGGACCTGAGCCGAAGTCAGCCGCTTAACAGACTGAGCCACCCAGGCGCCCCTGAATCCCATTTTTAGATTTTTTATTTTTTATGGTGTGATTAAAATAACCTGAAAATTTCTGTTTCCTAATTCTTTTTTCAAAAAATTTTTAATGTTTATTTATTTTTGAGAGAGAGAGACAGAGTGTGCGTGGGAGAGGGGCAGGGAATGAGGGAGACACAGAATCAGAAGCAGACTCCAGGCTGTCAGCACAGAGCCTGACACGGGGCTCCAACTCACAAACTGCAAGATCGTGACTGGAGCCGAACTCGGGTGCTTAACCGACTGAGCCACCCAGGCAGCCTCCTAATTCTTAAATATATGTAGATACTCATCCTAAGGCTCATATATTCAGATCAGCAATAATGTATTTAAATTCGGTAAAGTTTTTTCAAGCAAAAGAGAGAACAACGTTCATAACTCATTCTATTAGTTGTGTACTAGTTTTTGAGATTTTAGGGAAAAAATGAGCATGGAAATGTAAAAGTGGACCAAATTCCCCTTTTTACTCTGAGCATGTGATGGGCACAAATGAACCTCCTACTGCTCAGTACATATCTGTGAACAGTAGGATAAAAATGAATACTTTAAAGATGTGCTTCCAGATGCATGTAATACTCTATGTACAAAGGAATCAGGGAGCAAAGAAAGTACTCTTCTCTTTTTCAAAAAAACACAATGGGTTTTGTATTTTTGGAGACCTCCTCCTAAAGGTTTTCAATTTTAAGTGTCCCAAGATTTTCTTTAGACATTTGGGACCCTCAACTGACATTTTCCAGGTACTATCTTCCTCCTGAGAATAGAGACTTGTGGTAACTGCAATATTCCCTTTTAATGTCTGCAGTTACTGACTAAAGAGTTCCATACCTTCTCAATGAATGTATTACATAAGTAAAACTAAAACCTATAATATGTATGGAGTAGATTTTAAACACTGTTTAACTCTACTTGTTTCTGCAAATGACTTGAGGCAGTCATAGTAGAGCAGATAAATGCATGGTCTCTAAGGTCAGTAAGATTATGAGAAGTTAGTCAGAGCTAAGCCTTCCCAAGGTTATGGTTTTCATCTGTAAAGTGAGAAAGAGTAATTCACATTGTATCAGGATTTTATGAGGACTAGCACATTCATAAAAGTCGTCAGTGACCTAAAACTTATTCAAACCTCACTAGTCTTGATATCTTAGCAGTGTTTGGTGGGGTTGACTCCTTGTTTCTTAAGAGGATTTTTCTTCCTCAGGTTCTAAGATACCCATTGACCTGATTTAAGTTTTTCTGTTATCTCACTGGCCACTTCCTCTAGCATGTTCTTGTTCTGGGAAAGTATAAACAGTCTTATCAGGTCTTCTAGAACTTCATATACTAGCCCTAGGCTGCCTATATGTTGATATGACTCAGATTTCTATCACCTTTCTAGCCCACACTTTTCTCTTAAGTTCCAGAATCATGTATCTATCTCACATCCGGGAAGTCTAATAGACATCACAGCCTTAATGTAACTAAAACAAAAGTCTGAATAATCTCCTTAAGCCCCTTTCTTCTCAGTTAATGGCACCATCCTCCATCTAGTTGCTAAGACTAAACTCCTAGGACTCACGGTTGATTGCCTTCCCACACTCCATCCTTCACTAAGTTCAGTTAGCTCTACCTCCGAAATATAGCCTTGACCCATCTACTTCTTGCCATTTCCACTGCTGCAATCCCTGTCCAAGGCACTACTGTCACGTGCCTGTCGACTACAACTGGTTTCCCTATCTCCACACTTGTGCCGCTGCAG
Source organism: Lynx rufus (assembly GCF_022079265.1). Taxonomy (NCBI): domain Eukaryota; kingdom Metazoa; phylum Chordata; class Mammalia; order Carnivora; family Felidae; genus Lynx; species Lynx rufus. Next base: position 201,517,257 of record NW_025814823.1, on the reverse strand, counting down.
TCCCGTTTTCCTTTCCACCTAACAGCCAAAGTGATCATAATGCATTAACCATGTTCTACCCGGCTTAAAGGTAAACATTGAATTGCTTACCGTTACAATTATATTTCTATCCAAACTCTTCACAAGGCTCCATGATCTCCCCAAGACCTCCTTGTCTACCTGACAGGTCTCATCCCCCTGCTCTTACTGATTCTATTCTAGCACACTGGTCTTTGTTCTGACTTTCAAATATTTCACATTTGTTCCTATCTAGAAGCTTTTACCACGTGCTTGGAATCTTGTCCCCAGGTTTGTTTTGGTTGCCTTCCTCTCATTCCATCAGGTGTTAATGCAAATGTTGCCTTCTCAGAGAAGTCATCCCAAAGTTTCCTAAGGAAAACAAACCTCTAATTACTCTATAGCATGTTAATTAATGTATTTATTTTGAAAAAAGCACTTATCAATACGTAAAATTATTTAGTTTTATTTTCATTTATTCCCTGTATCTCCTACTCTTGCCACTTTAAGTTTCTTGTGCCAAAAACAATTTCGTTTCCTATAGATTGATGGCACTGGGCCTGTCATGTTCTAAGGGTGGACTAAATGGTTACTGGAGCTGTTGTATTGCTACTTCAGCTAAAGTTCAAAGACTCACTAACACATGCCTAGTCATAATTTCTACCTTTGTTAGTCATTTTATTCTCAAAAAAGTTGTTACATCTTGACTAGAGTTGTTAATATGTGGAATATTGGTTAACCATGACTTCATTAGGAAATGAAAGACTTGTAACTAGGATTGTGTGTTACTTACACCCTTGCAGTTGATTATGGTGTGATTAAAATAACCTAAAAATTTCTGTTTTCATATATCTTAAGCCATGGAATATACATATAATCTTAAGCCATGGAAATTCAAGTTATTATTATTATTTTAATGTTTATTTTTGAGTGTGTGAGAGAGAGAGAGACAGGACGTGAGTGGAGGAGGGCCGAGAGAGAGGGAGACACAGAATTCAAAGCAGGCTCCAGGCTCTGAGCTGTCTGCACAAAGCCCAACATGGGACTTGAACCCACAAACCGTGAGATTGTGACCTGAACCAAAGTTGGACGCTTAACCAACTGAGCCATACAGGTGCCACCGCAAAAATTCAAGTTAAGATCAACTAGTTGAACCACCTCCTATTAAATGAAATAAACTAGGTAGAACTTTCCCCCTAAATAAAATTTGATTAGTTACTTAGAAGTACAATTAATTATGTCACCGATTATTTCCCCCTACTTATAAGCATTAACCAGTTTTTGTTCTTCTGTTGACTCCTTTTTCCTGCCCCTTCCTCCCCAGTTCCTCGGTTTACCTTTTTTAAATGTTTGATTAATTTTAGTCATTTGAATTTTGGTTCTTCTGATTAGTTTACTGAAAAATATGTAGAATGATTCTATTGATTATATAATCTTTTATACAGTGTCCTTCACTCACTGTCCTTCAGACTGCTGTAGTCCGAATATGGGTTTTACATATGTTTACAATACCAAAATTTATTTAAATACACTTTTAATGGCTTGAAAGTTTTGAGTAAAAGTGAAACTTTATTTTAGAATTTAATTTCAGAGTTTAAGGCACTTTGCCGATCTGAATTCAGATATATTATCTGAAATTTGATTGTTCTTTCCTGGTCTTTAATTCCATGCACTAGATACTCTGGATCTATAAGCCCCTTACAAATACTATAGTTGGTTGAAAATCTGACCGTTCATGCAGCACTGTTCTTACTCTATCTTGCCTTTATGTTTATATCAGTCTAAATTAGTAAGTAGATCCATATATACATAAAGCTAGTGAACCAAAGAATTCATATTTTATATTTTATTTTTCCCTTAAAATTTATTGCATATGTATCATCTTGTCAGAATTCCTTTATCTTTTTTTATATAAAAGATATTCAAAGGTAGATGAAAAGAAATTCTGACTGTAGAAAAAACAAACAAACAAACAAACAAACAAACGAGCCCACAAGAGGTATCAATCCAAGGAGAGAAAAAAGGAAAAGCTGTTGTTCTGGGGTCCCACTTGGATTAACTGTATGCAAATGGAGAATAAGCTCTAATGAGCACCTGCCACTGGCTCCTGAGATGGTAGGAAAGCAAGAACAAAATAAGAATTGTTGGATCAACTGCTCAGGAATTTGAAACCACAGGATATTGTAGTCCTTTGGGATTCTAAATATTCAGGCATCTGTTAGGTAGCAAATTCAGCTAAATACAGATCATCAAAGGAATACCAAAATTATATTGAGGACAGGTTTATAATCTATAAAGTAGGAAATCAATCACTGAGGAAGTTATCCTAGGAGAACAGAACTATAATAATTGTGCTACTAAGTAGAAGTTCTCGGGAAAAAGTTTTTCCAAATATTTAAACCCTTCACTTCTACTTCCCATTCCCACCTTGCCAAAAAAGAATGCTGGCAAGGGCTTCGAGAAAACCAAGTTGGGCTATGTAGCCAAAAATATAACATTCATCATTAGATGCTATCCCAAAAGACTATCCCAAATGAAGTGTAATTTAGGATGGCCACCTCAATTATTTTCTGGCTTCATTTTATAGTCACAAAGGGAAAGTGGTTTCCTTGTTCTTTATTTTATTTCCTTAAATTACCCTTTGAGTAGTAGATTTCTAGAAGAAGAAATTGAAATGGAAAGCCTAACCTTTAAAGAAAGATGTAATACATATTGAAATTCCAAATTATGGAAACTTAAAATGAGGTGGAATCTATTATCACTCTATCATCTCAGTAATATTAAGAACATTCATTCTTTCATTCAGTAAGTCCTTGTCAAGCACCTACTCTGTGCAGGTTTGAAGAATGCAATACTGAAGAAAAACAGGCACAAATTCCTGTTTCCATGGAACTTTCCTTCTTTCTCATAGGAAGGAGAGTATTTGGAATTACAAAATCGCAGAGGAAGAAGACTCTCAGAGAAGGCTAATGTCAAGGGTGTATCCCATCAACCTATCTACCACTCTTCTGTTCTCATTAATGCTAGGATTTCTGTCCACAAAATGTCCTTTTGGGTGATATTATTTTAAATTTGTTTTTGTACTTACCAATTTTTATTAAATAATGAAAAAAAACAATACATTTGTGAGCCTTCACACATTTGATAAAATAGGAAACAATTGGGAAATGTATACACCCATCTTTCTGTGTGCTTGCTTGTGCACTTATATAATCACTGATCCTTTGTTTCTTAAACGGCGGGTGGATCCATGAAACCAAGAGAGTAAAGAGAAGCCAAACACATTTTGAAGATGCTTTGGTGAAGGATCAGGAGGAGGGAAACAATCACTTACAAGTTAGCTCCTTTACAAAACACATCGTAGGTCAGGATTTAAACCAATTGTACCGTTAGGATTTTTCTCATTAACGCATAGCCCTTCTCCTTTCTCTTTTAGATATCCCTTTTATCTGCATTGAACAATTTGAGCTCCCCATCTATAGAGCCACTTGAAAATCTTACTAGAATACAGAGGAATGACTTGTGTGTTGGAAACCAAAATATGGCTCAAATGCACAGTTGACATGCATTTAAATTAAATTATAATCTTAGTGTTAATTGGCATTAAAAATTTTTCTCTTGGCTACACTCATTTTTTATCACTAATTGCTACTGTATACAGGTTGAGAATTATTTAGGCTCTTTGGTTCTTCTTTTTCCAGTTAGTACTTTTACCTCTTGGTCGTCTTATTGTCCACTAACAGCTCTATTAGCTGCTCCTCAAATTCGTCAATTCTGATAGTTGTTTGATATAGTCTGGTGTGGAGAAGAAGTTAAAAACATTTGCTGACACAGGTTGGAGGGCCTATCTATAATTTTGACATTGGGGACTTAGAACAAATTTGGCACAGGTAAAAGGCATTAAAGCTCTAACCTTTCTGAAAATTCCCAGGGCTTATTTTAATGGATTAGGCATCGTCCCACTGCACAGCTCAGATGGAGCCTTTGTATTTACTTTTACAGCTCGCCTCTTTAAGAAAGAACCTTCACAATGGAAAACAGCAGCCAGAGGTAGACTTCAAAAAGGAAGCTGTTAGTGTAACAGTAAAATTGGCCAGGTGAATTTTTTTTTTCTCTCTCATTAGGTTTCAATATTCTTTAGTATGATGAGTTATCCAAAACAGACTAGCACGGAATCAGAGCTTTCCGTTTTTCAAAAATTAGACATGTTTGTCTAAGCTTTATTTTAACTTGAATTAAGTGTTTGCTGGGCTTGAACTTCAATAATTCTTTTATTAAAATTTTCAGAATAAGAACTTCAGAAGTAAAGGCTTGAGCTCTGTCATTCGTTAGGTCTCCTAAAGATTTATTTAACTTAAAATTAATTGAATCTCTTTCATAGTTCCATCAGTATAGAAACATGATCTCTTATGTTTATGTATTTTTCTTAAAAACAAACAAACAAACAAGACAACTTACTATGAAGGGGTGCCTGGGTGGCTCAGCTGATTAAGCATCTGACTCTTGATTTCGTCTCGGGTCATGATCTCATGGTTTGTGAGATCAAGCCTCACATTGGGCTCTGCACTAACAGCACGGAGACTGCTTGGTATTCTCTCTCCCCCCACCCCTGTCTCTCAAAATAAATAAATAAAGCTTTAAAAAAAACTTATTATGAAACTTCCCAAACATGATGAAAAGTAGAAAGTACAATAAGCCTCCATTTATCAATCACCTGGCTTAAACAACCATCAATATTTTATCATTTGTATTTATGTTTTAATAATCATGATTGCTAGGTATTAACAGAAAGAATCATTATTTTGTTTTAAAATGTTGGTAAAATTCCTTAGTTTGTAAAACTATGATTTTGGGTAAATTTCATTTTAAAAAGTAGAATATTAATTGTAGAACAGTGACCAGATGTGCTACATTAAATTTAAAAATACAGTTCTTATTTCTGCTTTTTGTAGCCATTATTTAAAATATTGATGGAGTATGAAGTTTTGTTTTCCAAATGTCAGCTGTTCCTTTCTCTATTCCTGGTTCAAAGCCAGCATTGTCAGAAAGGAGACAAATTGGCAACTAGCCTAAATACCAGTAGGAATACATCGTCTCTTTTGGACTTATATTCTTAAATACCGCCTTAAAAATCTGTAGATAATTAGTGTAGCAATGTTGAAAATATTAATTAAGAAAAGAGCTAATAATTACTATGCTTCAAATTGAAAGTGATATAATTAGACTTAAACTGTGAGGTTTTTATTTGAAATTGATTAGGACCTTCAATGAATTACTTGGCAAAGAGAAATTTCCCATTTATATTCTTAACTAGTTAATAGAAATATAAACAGTCTCAAATATTTGTTTACTTATAGGTTCTGTTGTCTAATTCTATTTCATTTTAATTATTTACAGGCAAAATGATTTACTTACGATAACAAAATTCAGCAGAACTGGTCAAATAATCCTGACAAAAAATGAAGAGATTTGATTTTGCTTTTAAAAAGCTATATACTTTGGGCATACATTTTCGTTACTGAAATTTTAGAACATTTTCTAGAAATCTACTTTAAATTATTCTCAAATCAGTGCTTTTGCATGTGAAATAATGCAGAGTTTCTTCCCCCCATCTCCCCCACGCCTTAAAGAAACCTGAAATGGTGCATTAGAAAAAAAGTCTCAAGCTGAATGACGCCATTTTGAATAGCTTGGTGTTGACAGGCTGGGCGATAGTTCAGGAGCTTTGACTGCTGACACTACTCTTGCTCTTGTGGACGATGATATCCCTGTGAAATACACTGCCCTGATCTGCCTACAGAAATCTTAACCGCATCAGTCAACCCCTGTTGCCTGAACCTATGAGGTCATCATTATTACTTCATTTTTTATTCCTGCATAATCCAGGCTGAACTTCAGAAGCCTTTCTGCTTTTCCCATCACAAGTTATTACTCTGAAATATGGAAATAATCTGAGAGATCTTTTATGAAATGTATACTCTATTCGTCTGTAGTATGCCATTGAAGCAACAAGCTGATTTTTTGAGCAATAGATTCACCAAATCTAAATAAACTTCAGGTGAATCAAATAGCTTCTCTCCACACAAATAATCCCCTGGATAAAAAAAAAAAAAAACAAACAGAAATGTAATACCAGTGGAAAAAGGATAGCAGTACTGTGGATAAGCAAGATAGAGTTTGATGAGAGCAAAAATAAATTTAAACAAAAACAATTAATGAGCTAGTGAAAAAGTGCAGAGATTGTTCACGTCACTAATTCAAGCAATCTATTAAAAAAAATAGTGAATTTCCTCTAACTGGAAAGAGGAATCCATGACTAGAAATAAAAAAATTAGGAAAAAATTTCACACATAAAAACTAATGTGTATTAAATAGAATGGATTAATAACTTATGAAGCAAACACTAAAGCAGTAAAATCAATTATAGCTACAAAAATTATTCAAGGGATACAAAGAATAAAAAGATGTGAAATATGACATTATAAACATAAAATGTGGAGGAGGGAGTAAAAATGTAGTGTTTAAAGATGTGTTCAAATTTAAGCAACCATTAATATAGATTGTTATACAAATAGGATGTTATATATGAACCCAATGGTAACCACAAATCAAAAACCTATACTAGATACACAAAAAAATAAAGAGAAAATAATGCAAGCACAACAGTAAAGAAAGCCATTAAACCACAATGGAAGGCAGGAAGACAAGAATGAAGGAATAGAGAACTAAAAGTACTAGAAAACAATTAACAAAATGTCAGTAAGTACATATCTATCTCTATTTACCTTAAATGTAAGTGGATGGAATGCTCTAATCAAAAGATATAGGGCGACTGAGTGGATAAAAAAAAACAAGACCTATCTATCTGCTGCCTTTAAAAGTCTCACTTCAAACCCACACTGAAAGTGAAGGGATAAAAAAAGATATTCTGTGCAAATGGAAGCAAAGAAGAAAAAGCCAGGGTAGTAATACTTATATCAGACAAAATAGATTTTAAAACAAAGACTGTAGCAAGAGACAAAGAAGGACATTATGTAATGATAAAGGAATCAATCCAACAAAAGAATATAAAATTTGTAAATATCTATGCGCACAACACAGGGCACCTAAATACATAAAGCAAATATTAACAGACATAAAGGGAGAAACTGACAGTACTACAATAATAGAAGGAAACTGTAACACCCCACCTGCATCAACGGATTAGATCATCAGACAGAAAATCAACAAAGAAACAATGCCTTTGCACAACACATTAGAGCATATAGACTTAACAGATATATACAGAACATTCTATCCCAAAACAAGAGAATGCACATTCTTTTCAAATGCACATGTGACAATTCTCCCTAGTAGAACACGTTAGGCCCCAAAACATGTCAATAAATTTAAAAAGATTGATATTGTATCAAACATCTTTTCTGACTATGATGGGATGAAACTAGAAGTCAGTTACAAGAAAAAAAAAAAACCTGAAAAAAACATACACACATGGAGGCTAACTAACATGCTACTAAACAACAAATTAGTCAATGAAGAAATCAAGAAGAAAATTAAAATACGTAGAGATAGATGAAAACACATAAAGATAAATTAAAATGAAACACATTTCTTTGAAATATCCAAAATCTTTGAAATGGAGCAAAAGCAGTTCTAAGAGGGAAGTTTATAGTGACACAGGCCTACCCAACCTCAAGCAGCAAGAAAAATCTCAAATAAACAACCTGACCTTACATTTAAAGGAATACTAAAAGAAGGACAAACAAAGCCCAAAGCTAGTAGAAGGAAATAAATAATAAATATTACAACAGAAATAAATGAAATAGAGATTAAAAAAAATAGAAAAGATCAACCAAGAACGAATAGAATGGAATGGAATAGAATAGAATAGAATAGAATAGAATAGAACCAAGAACTGATTCTTTGAAAAGATATACAGAGTTGATAAGCCTTTAGCCAGACTCATTAAGTAAAAAAGAGAGAGAACTCAAATAAATAAAATCAGAAATGAAGGAGTAGAAATAACAGTAGGCACCATAGAAATACAAAAACGTATAAGAAAACACTATGAAAAATCATACACCAGCAAATTAGATAGTTTATAAGAAATGGGTAAGTTCCTAGAAACATACAATCTTTCAAAGCTGTCTCAGAAAGAAATAGAAACTTTGAACAGACCAATTAGTACTAACAAAATTGAATCAGTAATCAAAAACAAACAAACAAACAAACAAACAAACAAACAAAGGTCCAGGACTAGATAGCTTCACAGATGAATTCTACCAAACATTTAAAGAAGAGTTAATTTCTGTTTTTCTCAAACTATTCCAAAAAATTGAAGAAGAAGGAAAATTTCCAAATTTATCCTACAAGGCCAGCATTACCCTGATTCTAAAAGACAAAGACACTGCAAAAAAAAAAAAAAAAAAAAAAAAAAAGAGAGAGAGAGAGAGAACTATGGGACAATATCCCTGATATATCCAAATGTAAAAATTTCCAGCAAAATATTAGCAAACTGAATTCAGTTTGTATTTGTAAAACAATACATTAAAAGGAATCATTAATCATGATCAAGTGGAATTTATTCCAGGGATGCAAGTGTGGCTCAATATTTGCAAATCAAAGTGATACATCATATTAACAAAAAGGATACAAAGCATATGATTGTCTCAATAAATGCAAAAAATGTTTGACAGAATATGATATCTATTCATGATAAAAACTCTCAACAAAGTGGGTGAGAGGGAAGATATCTCAACATAATAAAAACCCACAGCTAACATCATACTTGATGGAGAAAACTGAAAGTTTTTCCTGTACAGTCAGAAACAAGACAGGGATGTCCACTCTCACCACTTATATTCAACATGGTTCCTGGAAACCCTAAACGCAGTGATCAGACAAGAAAAAGAAATGAAAGGCATCCAAATAGGTAAGGAAGAAGCACAAGTGCCACTATTTGTAGATATGATACCAAATAGAAAAATCCCTTATATATGCCACCAAAAAACTATTAGAATTAATAAATGAATTCAGTAAAATTTCAGGATACAAAATTAATATACAGAAATATGATGCATTTCTGGGCACTAATAACAAAGGAACAGAAACAAAAATTAGGAAAATAATCCCATTTTAAAATGCACCAAAAAGAATAAAATACCTAGGAATAAATTTAACCAAGGAGGTTAAATTCAGACCTATAGTCTGAAAAGTATAAGATATTAATGAAAGAAATCGAAAACAACATAAACAAATAGAAAGATACTCCATGTTCATGGATTGAATTAAACAATATTGTTAAAATGTCCACACTACACAAAGCAATCTACAGATTCAATGCAATTCTCAACAAAATACCAATAACCTGTTTTCACAGAACAAGAGTAGTTCTAAAATTCGTATCAACTATGAAAGATCTTGAATAGCCAAGGCAATCTTGAGAAAGAAGAGCAAAGTTGGAGGGATCATAATCCTAGATTTCTACTACAAAGCTGCAGTAATCAAAATAGTATGGTACTGGCACAAAAATAGACACATAGATCAATAGTACAGGACAGAGAGCCCAGAAATAAACCCACACTTATATGGTCCATTAATCTGTGATGAAGAAGGCAAGAATTTACAATGGGGAAAATAGTCTTTTGCATAAATAGGTGCTGGGAAAACTGGACAGCAACATGAAAAAGAATGAAACTGCACCACTTTTTTACACCACACCAAAAATAAACTCAAAATAGATTAAAAACCTAAATGTGAGACTTGAAATCTTAAAACTTCTAAAAGAAAACATAAGCAGTAATCTGCTGGACATCAGCCATAACAACATATTTATAGATATATCTCCTTAGGCAAGGACAACAAAAGCAAAAAAGAAAAAAAGAAAAAATATAAGTAAGTAAGTGAATGAGTAAATATGTAAATAAATAAATAAATAAATAAAGTAATTGGGACTATACCAAAATAAGCCTTTGTCCAGGAAAGGAAACTATGAAGAGAAAACAAAATGCAAACTTGTGAATGGAAGAAGATATTTGCAAATGGTGTATCCAATAAGGGGTTAATATCCAAAACACATCAAGAACTTACATAATTAAATACCAAGAAAAAAAACCCAATCAGGGTCAAAAATGGACAGAGGACCAGAATAGACATTTTTCCAAAGAAGACATATAGATGGCTAGCAGACACATGAAGAGATGCTCAATGTCACTAATCATCAGGGAAACACAATTCAAAATGAGATATTATCTCATACCAGTTAAAATGGCTAGTATCAAAAAGACAAAAAATAACAAACAAACGTTGGCCAGGATATGGAGAAAAGGGAACCCTTGTGCACTGTTGGTGGGAATGTAAATTGGTACAAGCACTGCAGAAAAGAGTATGGAGTTTTCTCAAAGAAGTTAAAAATAGAAATACCATATGATCCAGTAATTCCACTGCTGGATATTTACCCAAAGAAAATGAAAACACTAATTTGAAAAGATATATGCACCTTTGTGTTTATTCCAGTATTATTTACAATAGTCAAATAATGGAAGCAATCAAAGTATCCATCCACAGATGAATGGATAAGGAAGATATGGTGTGTATATATATATATATATATATATATATATATATATATATACACACACACACATATATATATATATTTGTATGTATATAACAAAATATTACTCAGCCATAAAAAAGAATGAGATGTTGCCATTTGCAACAACATGGATGAAACTGGAGAACATTATACTAAGTGAAATAAGTCAGAGAAAGACAGTTGCCAGATGATTTCACTTATTGTAGAACCTGAAAAACAAAATAAATGAACAAACAAAAAAGCAGACTCTTAAAGATGTGAAACAAATTGGTGGTTGCCAGAGGGGAGGGGTGAGATAGGGGAAAGGGATTAAGAGGTACAAACTTCCAGTTATAAAATAAGTAAGTCACAGAGATGTAAAGTACTTTATAGGAAATATAGTCAGTTGCACCATAATAATGTGGTATGGTTACAGACGGTAACCACACTTATCATGATGAGCATTGAATAATGTGTAAAATTGTCAAATCACCATGTGATACACCAGAAGCTAATATAGCATTGAATGTCAACTACTCTTCAATTGTTAAAAAAAGTGAATTTCTGCATCTTTTTAAAATGGCTAAGAATGTGGGCTCTTACCTGGTAAAGTCTGACCTGGATATGGATCCCAGCACTACCACCTGTTAGCTAAGTATCTCTGATCTTGCTTCCATCCATGACAGGGATTGGCAATTTTTTATTGAGACACAGTGGACGTAAAACATTATGTATGTTTCAGGTGTATAACACAATGATTTGATATATGTGCATGCTGTGAAATGATCACTACAGTCTAGTTAATATCCATCATCACCTGGTTACAATTCGTGTGTGTGTGTGTGTGTGTGTGTGTGTGTGATGGTTACTTTTAAGATCTACTCTCTCAGCATCGTTCAAATATATTGTACAATATTATTAACTATAGTCACCATGTTATGTGAGATTGGCAGACTTTTCCTGTGAAGGGCCGGGTAGGCTTTGCAGGCCATGTCGTGTCTTTTACAACCACTCAACTCTGCTGCTGTGGTGTGGAAGCAGCTGTAGGCAATACATAAATGAACAAGCATGCTGCATTCCAGTAAAACATTGTTTATGGATACTGAATTTGACTTTCATATGATTTTTTTGTGTGTCACAAAATATTCTTTTGAATTTTTTTTCACTATTCAAAACTAAAACCAATCTTATCTTGTGGACTCAACAAGAAAAAGCCCAGTTGCCTGGGTTTGGCCTGTGGGCCATTGTACTCTGAAACCCGATCCCTAGAAGCGGGTTTCAAAGTGTGGTCCACATACCAGCAGCACCAGCACTGCCCGGGAACCTCCTCAAGATGGAAATTCCCAGGCCTTCACCTAGACTGACGGAATCAGAAACTCTGGGGATGGAATGCAGCGAGTGTTTTAACGAGTGTTTTACCTCCACGTGATCCTGATACACGCTCCAGTTTGAGAACCATTGATCTATAGATACTGCTACCTAACAGCCTTGAGTTCTTGTGAGAATGAATGAGATATTGAATTAACAGTCAGTGCTTAGCACGATGTTGAACCACCCCGATAGTGCTTCACACCTATTCACTATTATAAGCAAGATAGAAAGAAGGAAGTGTGCTTTAATTTTGAGCATATTTTTTCCTCTTAAAAAGGTGACTGTGTACCACAGACTTTTGCAATAATTCCACAACCAAACTAATGGGAAGGATATTAAGAGTTGATCATTTGAATTGTATTTAATTAAATTGATAAAATATGAGGATTAAGAAAATCAATTCTGGACAATGTGACAGATTATGGTTTTCTTGGAAAACAGATTGCCTTTAATGCTAATACTTCCCCTGGCCTGTTAGTAATTACAAAATGATAGAAACAGAATTTGTGGTACAAATCTCGTAGAATACATTCTTGAAAAAAAAAAGAAAAGCAAGATATGAATTTATACTTATGGAATAAATGCATCCACACAGCATTTCTTGTCTTTTATTTCTCCGTGAACGTTGTGGGCACAAGGGGTGTTGCTGGCCATTTCCACATGGTTCATGAGAATCACATACTGATTGTCTGACCTATCATAGGTTCTAGTTCAAATAGGATTGAGTAGGTGAATGGCAAAGGCAAAACTAATATTACCTCGCAAAATAATTTATTTGTGCCTTTTGTAGAACTGATGTCATGGAAACCTGCTTTCTTTTGGAAACCTCTGTCATTATTGAGCTGAACATTTTGGAATATAAATAAAGGAAAATGAAAGAAGACTTACAGAAAAAGACCATTTACATTTCTTTGACTTGAAACTTAATACTGACTGTAGAAGTTTCTAAATAATCACAGGTGAACAGAAAACATAATGAAGTTAAGAGCTGACATTTTTCACGAATACGGACTTCAAGCCGTATTTAACACAATATAGAGAAGTAAGGGGGATTCTGCCTTTCTCACAGCTATCTGGATAGCTTTTTTTTTTTAATTACAATTTTTGCCATGATTCATCTGGATAGCTATGACTACGTAGGCTTATAAAAATGTCCCACACAATTCATCCTGAATTTTTATTTTGCTTTATATGTGCATATTTTACTATAGATACTCACAAAATGTCTTGGGTAACAGCTGGCCTCTTAATGTCCTCATTATGACCAGTGAATCTGCAAAAGCAGATGAAATCCTTCTGTAAACTCAAGTAAACTAAAAATTACAAGAAAAAAAATGCTTGGGCAAGTCCCTGGAATAAAAATGTTTTATTAAAAGTTTTCCTGTGTTTTGGTATTTTAATAGAGACCACATGATATAAAGCTTATTTTTTGATTATTAGCTTTGGTTGTGATAGTCAGTATATAAAGATCAGACTTTTTTGTCATTGTGGCCAGAACTTGCTAGAAAAGCAGCAGGAATGACATCACAACATGCATCTTTGCAGCACATTGATGCATTCTGACAGTTGAAAAATTCTGATCAAGAGAATATTCTATTTCATTTTGCATAGTATGTAACATTTGACACTTAGGACATTTCTTTATTCAGTAAGCTATTAGTTACATCTACAAAAATAGCCTCAGTGGAAAATTTCTAAAAAATATTGTCAAGACTTTCTCAGCTGGGAACGAACATTAAATAGTCATAGCTATCAAGCAAGTATCATGTTTGGTTTAACCCCAAATATAAACGACTACAATCCAGATGTTTCCTATTTTCGTATCTGCAAGTTTCCTATGGTGATCCTTAACTTTAATATCTAAATCAAATGCCTTGAACTCTACTGTGGGAAGCCCAGAATCCTCCCGAATCTCTCTGGAGTGTTGCTGGAGTGCATGTGCTCCTATGTGAGTGCACATCTGTGACTTCCCCGTGCTGTTTCTTGCTCTGGACCACGGCCGGCTGTTTGTTCCTGTGGGTGTTCATGCCTGTGCTGGCCTCGAGGTGCTGCTCCTGTTCCTGTACCCTAGCAAAGCACCGCAAATTGGGGCTCCTATGAGTGGCAACATTTTACCGCAGGCTTGACAGTTACAGAAAGTAATTACAGGTCTGAAAATACTTCAACTTTAATGTCAGGTACAGATATGAATGTTTCAAGTAATTTGTCAGCCATCCCCTCCATCGGAAGTTTTTCATGGCTATGTGCCCTTAGGCGCTCCAGCCTCCAGCTATATTCCAGGAGCCCTCTTAATTTTTTTTTTTTTTTTTCCTGGATCTTTCTGGCAACTCCCTGTTCTCCTCATTCCCAGGCCCGTATCCTGGGCTGCCTGCATCACAACCAAATTCTTCTCACTTTAAACTGCAGAGTAACGGGCAGCTTTGATTTTTAGCTCTTCCATCCAGCCCCAAACATCTAGGGACGAAAAGGTCAGAGACTTGACCTTTCTCGATGAAAGGAAACAGCTTACACCATGAAGATGTTTTTCTCAAAAAAACAAACAAACAAACAAACAAACAAAAAAAAACAGAGCCATCTCCCCAGAGATGAATTATGCCAATTCTCTGGAAGGCAGAATCAACGGTAGTCATTTTTCCTCCCAGCAGTGATTGCTTCTCTTTCTGCTGTATACAGCATTTCTGTCCAAGCAAACGACAGAGCTCTTTCGCAGGTGGATTGTTTTTACCTCCTTGGATCCTTTTGCCATACTGCAGCCAGATGATCTTTATAAAGGATAGTTCAGTCAGGCCATTCTTTTGGGTAGCATCTCACTGCTCTCAGGACCATGTTTCCAATCCTTAACAGTCCTACAGAATTCGATGATCGCACACCCACTGCCATCCTTGTACCCCACCAGCCCTGATTTGTCCAACTCTCCTTTTTCCCCCGTCTTCTCTCTCTCTCTCTCTCTGTAGGTACTAGTCTTTTGGCTTCTGGAACAGATCATGCTCCTTCCTACCATAAGCTCTGTGTGTTTGCTGTTCTCTCTTTCTGGAAGTCCCCCCCCCCCTTCATCTAGTGATCTCTTAATTATTATTCAGATTTCAGCTTAAATATTTCTTCTTAATTTTTCTCTGACCCTCAGCTAAGTCTAGGGCTTCTGATGTGTATGGTGCTTGCACACCACACTTCTCTTTCATGGCACTAATGACAATTGCAATTCATTCATTTTGAATTTAATCAATTTTGCTATGACTTCTTCCATGCAGAGTTACCCAGGATCGTCTGTGAACTTCCACCTAAGTTAGCTACAGCGAACTTTTGTTTTCTATCCTGTTAACTGTCCCACCCTCCTTCAATGCTCCCCCAAACATGGGGTTTGCCGACCCAGGGTGACACATTGCTCAAATGTGTCAATCATGTTGTTCTCCGAATTTCCTGTCTGCATGCTAGTTAACACGCTCCTGAACTCTTATCATCTTTTCCAATGTCTTGCATAACTGCTTACCATCGGGCTTAGTCTCTTGCAGGACATCCTCTTACCCTCACAGTCTCTGCTTAAGTTACAGTTAATTTTTTCTTTTGTCTTCCCATGTGCCATGTTCTGTTCACCCCCTGGGCCCTTAAACATGCTGTTGCTGTAACCAAAACAAAGAAGCCCACTCCCACCCCTGCCAAGTCTTCTGTTTATCTACCTAAATTCTACTTATCCTTTAAGACTTATCTTACATTTCAACCCTCTTAGAAGCCTTTCTTCACTCCGTATCCTTCTCACTCCATCCTGCTTATGATAGGCAGAATAACAGCCCTCAAAGATGTCCACATTCTAGTCCTAATCCTAGACCTGTGTATATGTTTTGTTACCTGGAAAGGGTAGATTAAGCTTATAGATGGAATATAGGTTGCTAATCAGGTGGCCTTGAAATAGAGAGATTATCCTGGATTATCTAAGCGGGCCCAATGCAACTGTAAAAGTCCCTATAAGTAGAATAGGGAGGCAGAAGATTCAGTGTCAAAGATTTGTAACATGAAAACAACAACAACAACAACAACAACAACAACAACTCCATTGGTCATTGATAACTTTAAAGGTGGAAAAAGGAGACAAGCTAGGGAAGGCAGACAGCCTCTAGAAGCTGGAAAAGGCAAAAGAAAACAAACGATTCTTTTCTAGAACCTCTAGAAGGAACATAGCTGTGCTGGCCCTTTGATATTAGCCCAATGAGTTGCATTTCAGATTTCCGACCCCCAGAATTGTAATATAAATACATTTATATTATTCTAAGTCACCAAGTTTTGACAGATTGGTACAGCAGTCATAAGAAACTAATACAGTGCTCTTCCCAGGGGCTTCTGAATGCTGTACTTCTTTGTCATAGCTTTTATTATCCTGTGTCACAGTTGCCTATTTGCTTGATGATGACTTTCTTACTTACTATCGTATATCCAGTGATAGATAACTATAGTGCCTGGAAGACACTAGGCTTTCAATAAGTATTTGCTGAGTAAATTAATGGCAGAGCTAGAATTCAAACACAAATCTTTGACATGATGCCATAGCCCTTTGGTCCAGAAAAGACACTTCTTGAGATTTTCTTCCTCCTGGAAATCTGACTAGAGGTCATCTGAAATCAGATGTAGGTTGGTCAAATTTAGTTGAGAAAAATTTCCCAAATATATATTGATCCACGGTGCTATGACCTCTCAGTTGCCATCGAGAAGGAAAATATTTGTGAAATAATTTACTGAATCCTGTTAACTTCTTTAAGCAGGCGGATGAAGCGTTTCTCATTTGCCCTTAAAATATATTACATACATGTTTTTCCATGATATATTGTTTGGAAATGACCAGAAGCAGCTTGGTGCAGAAAGACACGGCTGCAGATGGGCCATGTTTCAGATTGCTTGGTCCCATCTCAACCCAGGACAGACTTAGTTTCTTCGAGAAGGTTATTTCCTCAGGTGACATAAACACACGTTTCAACCATTTGCACAACAAAACTGGACCCTGTTGGCATTCCCCAGCAAATGCTACGGTGAAGGGTCTCTGCACGCTGAAAGTCCCTGGTTACCACCTACGGGACAAAAGAGAAAAAAACTTGGAGTTTTCATATGATAAAAACCAGACTTTTTATTCTTTCCTGTTTGGTCTTTCTCTCTCCTGAACAGTTTGGTGGGTGAATATCAAAAGCTATTGGAACTCAGTGCATTATCACTCTCTATGCCTTAGATTATTAAGATGGAATGAAAGAAAGGAGGAAAAAAATCTCCTGAATGATTCTTTTTATCGTTTTCAAATACAATAATACTGCCAACTACAAGAACTAAGAAATTAAAGCTGATTAAGGAACATTAGAAAAGCTGTCAATGTATTTTAAACATCAGGGTAAAATTTGCAGCGTTCATTAAGCCCCCAGGGGAAGAAGATGTGTTCTTCCAAATCACAACAACCGAAATGTATTTCTATTATTTTTTGCTCTAGACTCTTCAAGCACTTACCCTAAATTTTAGAATGCTTCAACAGCTTCGAACTGATAAGAGAGTTATACGCCATGAGGAATGCTAGTGTGTGAGCCAGAGAAGAAGAAACATTGTGGATTTCTAGCTCAGGCAGGTTATTTTGCTGAGTGTAAGTTTGGTCACATTTAGATGACCTCAAAAACTTACACATATTTTCTTTTGGACTAAAAAGAAACATTTTGTTATAATTGTGTGGGTTGATCTTTAAAAAAGGGGGATCTTTATTTCCTACAGAAAGAGTCTAAATTACACAAAATTAGGACACTTAAAAAGTAGTCAATTCAACTATTGTGGGTCATGGGGAAACTTCATCAGAAAGTTCTCCACTTCTGCGAAGACTATTTTGTGAGAGGAGACTGAGAGTGGGCTGCTGGTGAAAGTTTAAGAGCCAAAGCATCCAACAGGCCGCTTCGACTCCACTCATCTCATCGCGGCCCTCCTGGATTCATCTGGAGCGTGAGCAGAAACGTAAGATCTGGCTCAAGAACAGAATGCATGTTGCTGGGTCTATCACAGAGAAAATGTCTTTGCAACGCAGATCAGCAACTTCAGACCAGTCGAAAGATTTTGAAAATCTTTGAAATTTGGAAAATGAAAGATTTTGTAAAGTGGTTGGGGAAGCAATTCAGGGTAAAACGGGGAAAAAAATGAAGCAGCACAAGATTGGTTTCCATGTAAGAACTGACAAAGCAAATATCCCCCGATAAATCTATCTTGTGTCTATTATCATTTTTCTTTTTTTTTTTTTTTTTTTTTTTTTTTTTTTTTTTAATTAAATTTTAACGTTTATTTATGTTTGAGACAGAGAGAGACAGAGCATGAATGGGGGAGGGTCAGAGAGAGGGAGACACAGAATCTGAAACAGGCTCCAGGCTCTGAGTGGTCAGCACAGAGCCCGACGCGGGGCTCGAACTCATGGACCGTGAGATCATGACCTGAGCCGAAGTCGGATGCTTAACCGACCGAGCCACCCAGGCGCCCCCTATTATCATTTTTCTACCTCCCATCAGGCTGTTCCTGGGATTGGCAAGCATATGTCACAATACATGCAATATTCCTAAACCCCTCATTTCACTTCCGTCCAACTAAAAAGAATC
This sequence comes from Lynx rufus, assembly GCF_022079265.1. Lineage (NCBI taxonomy): Eukaryota > Metazoa > Chordata > Mammalia > Carnivora > Felidae > Lynx > Lynx rufus. Next base: position 201,498,717 of record NW_025814823.1, on the reverse strand, counting down.
TGAGTTGATTATGCCCCGATTAAAATCATGCAGTGAAGCAGTTGTAACTTTGTAGTGTTCGGGGTCATCCATGCCGATACACTGAAAATGACCAGAAGCGTAAAGAACTTCCGATAAAGCAGCATGTTTGTAGAAAAGACAAGCAACTCACAGCTTATATTTTCAACTCACCAGAACTTAAACTTATCATTAAGTATTTGGAAGCTGGTTTCCTTGGAAAATAGAGGTTCATTTTTAAAAATGAGAAAAAATATAAAATAAATTTTTATTAGAGATATATAACCAGAAAATCTATTACAGTAAGAGAAATCTTACAATAAAATAAATATCAGATCTATAAATCAGCACTTGTGAAACTCCTAGCCTGACATATTTGCTATGTCACTAATATTGAACTGTGTCTGGGGACATTTTGTCTGGCATTTCTGGTAGTATTTTTCACAGTAGGAACTTTCCTAATTAACAAAAACTAATGTTAATGAAGAATGTAAGACTGTTTCTCTCTCTTTACCTAAAGACACCGCCTGTCAAGTTTTGAGTTCTTGCTTTTTCTTTCTCATCCCCAGATACCAGAATGACAACTTGTTTTTGTCTGACAACTTCCTGTAAAATGGTGTGGGTATTTGCTGTTTTGGATTTGCTGGGGGCTGCTGGAATTGCAACCTACCTGTGAAGAGTATGCCTGAGCACTCCATTCTTTAATTTGGAATTTTGTTATTTTTGTATCTCCTTAGAATACACAGCTCCAGTTTATGAGTAGGGTTTGTTGGAAAGAAACAAAACAAAACAAAACAAAACAAAACAAAACAAAACAAAACAAAACTGGTGGGAACTCAGACTATAGTTTTCTATGGGGGTAGGGGTCTTCTATGGGGGTTTTCTGTCCTTCAAAGGCTATTCAACCACTTTGTCAAATTGTAACAAATAATATTCATTAAGCCACAAGGCCGAACTGGTAGAATCCCTGGGCCTTGAGTCCCGCCCCCCCCCCTCAATTTTACTTCCCTTCTGTTGAGCTTCTTCAATTTGAGGGAGGCAAGGGTGAAGGGAGGCAAGGGTGAAGGGAGGCAAGGGTGAAGGTGAAGGTGGAGAAGGAACCTGCGGCTGGACATGAGAGGCTCCTATGCCCCTACAAAGGTCTCCCCTGGCTCGGAATTAAAGGGACAGGGGCTGGGTTAGGGCCGTGGTGGATGAGACTCAGCATAGAAAAATCTGCAACTGGGTAATGCACTTGGAGCTTGTGATGAGAACACTTTGTCATTGACTATTACTGAATAAAATCTTTAATAAAAGCCCGAGCTTTCCCCTAATCCAATCAAAACATCTTATGAAGTCACCTATAATTTTGAATATCCTTTGAGCATATGTGATTTTCACTATAGTTGATGTGGAAGTTGTGTTGTGTACAGGATGGATGTGCTCAAAGTATCACGGTTTAAGGCACTTGTTCACAGCATAGAGACCGCATTGCAGAAGTCAGTAAAAATACGGCCCCCTATTCTAGGAGATGAATGTTTAATGAGCATCAGTACATAGGAAGGCAACCAAATTAGTCACTATTTCAAGCAAATAATTTGACTAATTGTGAAGAGAAAGAGGCTTTTTTTCTCCCCATTGGAAGTTTATTTGCCAAAATTGCAAGAGAGTCAAATAATTAGCATATCTCCTAAAACATAAGTTTTAATTTAGCATTCAGGGTTATATCGCTGATGGGCTATAGCTCGTGGTAAAATCAACTCATCTTCTTATGTGTCAGTTTTCTTGTTTTCAAAATCAAGGATGTCCAGATTTAACCATCTCTAAATGATGTATTGCATAAGTACACATAGTTGAAAATATCTGAATTGATCTCCCCTGATTTTCTTTGGTTGTAATAAATCCTCAGCACCCTCAAACTCTCCACTGAATCTTTATATTCAACTGAGGAATAAAGGAGACATCTTAGGAACAAAAGAACAAGATGTTTCAAATTTGTATGTGAGGAGAATTAACAACAGCCAGAAGAGCTGGACCCCCCCCCCTTTTATTTTTAGGAACCCTTTCTACTCTTCCTCTCTCAGTTCTTTCTTCCACCTCAAGCCCTAGCTTTTAATTAACACTCAGTGTGAGATCAGTTTGGGAAAAGGGAAAGTGAAATCTAATTTATTTAATAAAAATTGCAGAAATTATTTAAGGAAAGTCAAAGTAAGTGCACAATCTAGAATCCAGTTAGTCAGTAAAAACTAAGACCCAATCCCTTTTCCATTTCTAAAAAAACGTTTAAAGTAAGGAAGTCTTTATTCAGTATGACTAACAGTGAGAATCATGATTTTATATCTCCTGTGAATGGCAACAGTATTGAGATAGGTAAGCATTTTTAGTAGCAGAAGCAAAAGACATCTAGAATAAAGGGCAAGCAAGAAAAGGACATTTTAAGGGGTCACGACATAATTTTAAAACCCCATTTTGAAATGTGTTAATTGAACATTTCATTAATTTGGCTGTTGCAAATGTGACATATATACTGTCTCTTGATTTCTATAACCAAATTATAAAACACAATAAAACATTAACAGCAATAGGTGAGTTTTGAATGTGATCAGTTATGTGATGAATCTTTCTCCCCGAACAATTAAAGTGAATGCAAATGCACAAAGGCAGTTTATACAAGATTTTATGCTAAAGAACGATCCATTTAAATAGATGACACTTTACTATTTTTAATAGATGACTTGAAATGCAACCAAATGACAAAATGTATATAGAACATCTGACTGTGTTTGATTTAAAGAAAACTATCATAAAAACCATGATTGTAATTCATTTTAGCAACTTTGCACGATGATTATAGCAGCTATTAATCAAATGGTTCCATGATGATCGAGACAACAAATGGATATAAGAACAAAAGGTGATAGTTAAAGTACTTACAGTATAACTTTAAAATGCTTTGACTTGTATACACTTGATTTTAATGTATCAAAAATAATGTGAACGTTAATTTTAGTCATGTTACTTACAGCGATCTACCAAAGTACAAAATGCACCTTTGCAATTTGTAAATTTCTTAAACTGTAGTTTTTATGTTTGCATCCTCTCTGCACACTATTTTGAAAAGTGTCAAAATAGTTGTCTATTTAAGAGTATAACACAGAGAAAGAGTGTATCACCAAAATGTATCTAATCAGAATTTATATCTGCACTCCTCTATAACACACAGCTTGAGGTACTTTCTTACCCATAATATTAAAGCTAAATATTATAATTAGTATACACTGCAGGTAATAAAGATGAGAATCATAGACAATAAAGTTACCGTGGGACTGTTATTGATCGGGAAGTTCAATAACTTTGGTTTTTAATCTTCTGAAAACACACACTGAAAAATATTTTTGGAGCTTCAGAAAATATGTTAAATGTATTTTAATGTAATTTATTTATTATAAATGATAAACATCCAAAGCAGTCATCCTGGGTAGAAACTTTATTTTCCAGAGCATGTCTGTGAGTAACTAAGGTGACTTAACCAGGTTTTAAAACCGAACATGTTAGAACAAGCTACTTTTCATCTTAATTTTCAAGTTACGGTAATGGAATGTCTTGTAAATCTTAATGCCAACGATTTCTGTCTGAATTAACTTGCAATCTTTATTGACACATGGAACACTGGTTTTTGTTTTTGTTTTTTTTTTTTTGTTTCCTTGCTGATAATTACATTGTTCTGGTTGCTGGAATTATAATGTCTCTGTTTTGTTCTAAGCTGGTCAGAGCAAGGTTTTTGAACTTGGATTTATTACTACATAGTTGTCTTCAGTCTGCCACGACCTCAAGCGTTGTGACCAAAGCCTCTTCCACTTATATTTTAGCATATCAAAAGGCCAGGGACATCAGTGGGGGACCCTTGGTACAAACAAGTTTTAGGAATATTTCCTTGTGCAAGAGAAACAATGCTTTGTAGCTATGTGCCATTTAAAAAAAAAAAAAAAGGAGTTTACCTTTCAATTTACTCAATTAGAAGAGTTGGACAAAGTAGTTTCCCTGAATTTGATGATTGTATTCTGCCAAAGAAAATGAGCCCATCCATTTCAGAGGATAAGAATTAAAGTATTTTTGAGCAAACTTTTTCCTGTAATAGTTTTCCCCCTAATCTTTAAGTCACTGCTTCTTTCCTTACTGCACGGATACTTTTCTATTGTGACTTTACCTGTCTGTCTTCCCTCCCCCACCCTTCTCTCGTTCTCTTTCAAAGCATTTTTTCAATCAGCACATGAGGTTCTGAAAGAAAATTATTTAGTCTTGGCTTTTCCCTCAACTTTATTCAGCAAAGCTACTGACTTGAACAAAAGCAGTACTGTACCTGCTCCCGGCCGCCAGAAACAATGAGGAGCGCCTTGATAAGATTAGATGTAATTTTAAATGCAGCAGGGACAAAGCCTCCTTCCCACTAACCCCACTCGCAATCCCCTACTGTAATATTCCACCACAGTGAGCAGTTGAAAAATCCCTGACCAGAGCCAGACTGCTTGGTAAGCGCCACCTAACAGACATAGAAACATGATCTGCATCATTTTCAGGCTTGGCAGACATTTTGTGCATAAAAAAGAAAAGAAAAGAAAAGGGGGGGGGGAAGGCCATCTTTGAAACCAGACACAAGTAAACTTTATATATTCCCAGTTTTATAGTTTCAAGAAGAACTTAAATCTGAAATGTCAAACAAAAAAAAAAAAGAGAGAAATATATGTTGAAAACACGTATCGAATCAGTTTTAAAAATGAGTTTTCTTTTTGAACAGCAACTATCCCTTCAGGTCTAAGTTAAATTGTTCTTTGGATTGTGTAGCATGTTGAGTGATTGAGGTTAGCATAAATGTTGTGCAGGAATCTAAGAAGCTAGGTTCCCAATGTGCATTTTTTTTCACTCATAAAAACTCTAAGCAAGTATCTATATGGAGTGTTAGAATTCTTTCCTTTTTCTTCTCTCCTTTGGGTAAGAAACTTGACCTAGTATGTCTTTATGTGTATGTGTTATATTTGTTCTGGACACAAAACCCTTTGATTCTTTTTTGTCTTGTGCTAATATGCAAATAATAATGTTAATCTTTGTTGTTAATCTGTGTGGTTTTACACTTTACCTATTTATCATCCATCTGTACCCATCTACTGTTTTCATAAATACAAAATGCTGATTTTTATATTTTAAGAGGAAAATTATATTGACAGCCGTAAGATGTCTTTGTTTCATTAATCATACAGAAGCAACTCAGTTTGTCCACACAAATGCTTTCATAATAATATATATCGTTTCCATTTTTGTGGAACAAGACATTTAAATGGCATTATGGAAACTGTTTTTAATCACAGCTAACCCTTTTGTAATGTGGCTAAGATCTCCTTAATTTGTCAGTTCTAAAGCATTTTTTTGTGTGTCAAATGTTCTTTATAGGGGGCATGACTGCATGCTGAAAAAAAGTCAGATGTTGAAACTGGATAAAGAGTCTTAACTGACTAAATTTGAGAGGCTTACTAATCTCTGAACTTCTGATCCCATGGTAGTAGGTATTTTTGAGTTAATACAAGAGGACAAATCTCTACACTTGCCTAGTTCTGGAAATTAGTGGAGTTTTGGGCATGGAGCCTCCCATTAACCTGACAAATACACTGCCTGTGTGTGCCCTTGTTTTTTTGTCATAAAACTTTAGAAAGCTGAGAAAACACTGTTAGAATCTGAGTTTCTATTCCAATCCGCCCTAACTCCATATTATTTTCCTATGAGAGAAAAAAGGAACCTAAACAATAAGAATTTTCACAAGATTTCAGTGAATTTGATTCCACTAAATGTTACTGAAATGTGTTCCTATCTTGAAAGTAGTGGGCTGTACTGACTTTTTAAATTGTTTTGGAGGGAAAGAAAAATTTTCTTCTTTTTGTTTTCTTTTCCTTTTCTTTTTCCCTTTTTCTTTTTCCTTTCCTTTCTTTCCCTTTCCTTTCCTTTTCTTTTTTTTTTCTCTTTCTTCTTTGTTCCCTGTCTTTGTTTGGGGGGGGGCTTTTTTTCTTTTTCTTTTTTTCTTTTTTTTTTGTATGTTTTGATCTGCCAATAGAGTATCCAAGTATCTTCCTTGCTCTTCTGTCTTTCTTTTGTGTCCTCCTCCATCTGTTCCCGGAAAGATGTGGATAGAAGCAGGCAAGCAACCACTTTCGGATTGGGGGAAATGGTAAAGATTACTTTCCTTCTGACAACCTCTTCCCAGGTGCTCAGCAGCCTCTGTGTATATTCAGACCCTCGGTTTTCCTGAGCAGTGCCTTTTTTTTTGTTCCTCGCCTCCTCCCCTCGCCTCCTCATTCTACTTCCTACAAGGAACCCGACACTGTTGTAGGGGCTGGGGATTAACAAGACAGGAGTAGTTCCTTCTCTCAAGGAGCTCAGAGCCTTGTGACAAGAGACTCAAGAAAAGAAGCAGTGTCTGCTTCCAGACTCACCCTCTCACCTGCCCCTGCTCAGGGAAGCTTCCCATTTTCCCATTCCTTCTACCCCTTGGGAAGCTGGGAAACAAATGCAAGCTGACTTAACTGATGACCTTCAAAAGCGTTCTCATCTCAGACAGCATTAGCGTTTTACCTCTTGCCTGCAAAAGTCTGGGAACTACTAAGGATCTCTATCAGCAAAGAGCAGAGTTAAAGGGAGCAATATTTCATGTTCGAGAGCCTTCTTCTGGATCTCTCACTCATGACCAAAATGTGTTTATACTAGGGTTGACCTCCTCTTCTTGGTTGTGAATTTATACAGATCTATCAGGATTTGGATTCAGAGAAATTCTTTACGATCGTATGAATTTACTATTTTTTTCATATTTATCATGGTCAGTATATATACTTTATATAAAAGAAAAAGAAGTCACATTACTGTTTGCATGTCAATAAATACTTATCATAAAACACATTTAGACATATATTGAAGTATTGTTTTCTTATTGCTAATATAGCTTTGTAAAAGTTAGAGATGATCTTCAGTTTCAGAAAGTTAATACCTGGCCACCGTCCCACTCTTTTTAGTGTATTCCTGCCAGCATGATTTTAAATCCATAATTAATACATGTTTGTTGACATAATATCACAAGAGCCACATGTACAAAAATAACAAGAAATAAAAATATACATATTTTTATTGTATTTGCAGTACTCAGAGATAGCAATTCCAGAGTCTGCTATCAACTTTTTTCTATCCAAGTATTTTCATATTTTTCCACAAGGGAGATCATAGCGTACACAGCAGTTTTCAATCACTTTCACTTAACAGTATATCACAAATGTTTAAAATTCACTAGAGGGGCGCCTGGGTGGCGCAGTCGGTTAAGCGTCCGACTTCAGCCAGGTCACGATCTCGCGCTCCGTGAGTTCGAGCCCCGCATCAGGCTCTGGGCTGATGGCTCGGAGCCTGGAGCCTGTTTCCGATTCTGTGTCTCCCTCTCTCTCTGCCCCTCCCCCGTTCATGCTCTGTCTCTCTCTGTCCCAAAAATAAATAAACGTTGAAAAAAAAAAATTTAAAAAAAAATAAATAAAAAAAAATTCACTAGAAGGTTATGCCTATGTTTCTAAATATATTCTATTTTTTTAAATATCTGCATTGTGTGGATATAGAATTTATGCAAAAGTTTCCCTTTTGTTTCTTATCTTCTTTCTCCTTGTTTTATACCAATGTGTTCTTTTTTGTCTCTTTACCCCCCCAGCCTCCAAGGTTTTTTTTTTCTTTCCCCTATCCCGTACCTTCTAAATGGAAAGTGCTTCCTCCCTTTATCTACTTGTCTGGAAATTGTGTTCACCCTACATGACTCAACTGGTACACTTCTTTCACAAAATAAAACAAAAACAAAAAAAACCCAAAAACTCAAATTCAGCTTTATCTTCTGCGTTCTTATTGCGATTTTAGTATATACTTGCATTGTGGAATTTATCACACACTATATGGAGTGGCATCATCAGAGATCAGACTCTGTAAGGTTAGCAAGTGGCATTAGCAATGCATTCTCCTATGGGGCTATGTCGAACGCTCTGGTCAGAACAGCCTCCAGATGGCACAGACTGTTTTGGGAGCTCGTTACTTGTCATGGAAAATAGAGGACCCTGAAACAGCCCTTTGGCTAAATTCTCTAATTTGCTTGGGCCCACTGAGCCACATGTGAAAGAATATGACCCCGGATCATAATTGGGGTTCAGGCAAATGCACATCGGATTGAAGGATTGTGGGTTTCTCCAAAAAGACTCAGTTAGAGGAAGAGGTTGCAGCTCCCCAAGAGACAATTACCTGTTTGTTGAGGGACCCTGACTGCCAGGGTTGAAATGTTAGGGGGAGCCGTGGCTGCTGGTGCAGCAAGAGGCTGTACCTGACTTGGCTGTGCCCGGCCATCTCTTCCATGTTCTGGGAAGCAGACTGCTGTGTAAATAAAATGACTTCCACCATTAAGGACCTAAAGGCTTTGCTATTGAAACCACCCCTAGAAGGATGAGTCAGACCCAGAGATAAAAGCACACAACCTGAATACAGTCTGTGTTGAGGTCCCTGGGCAGTTCACTCTGGCCAGCAGAGTGGCAGGAGTGGAGACAAGAGGCAGCTGGAGTCAATGGAACAGAAGGACAGAGCAGATGCAAAGCCTGAACAGAGAGAAGCTTCAGAAGGACCTTCCTGGTCTCCCATTCAGCCCACTAACTCCTGGAGGGATCCCAAGTGAAGATTGTACCTCCCCTAGGCAGAGCAGTAAGGTTAGGGTATGGCACCTAGTATGACATACAGATAGACATAGAAAGTACTTTTGTACCCTTGTATATTTCTAGCGCTTAGTGCAGGGTCTCATAGACACCTAATTTATTCACTTGTTTATAAACTCACAAATATTATTTTTTTAATGTTTATTTATTTTGAGAGGGAGAAAGAAAAAGAGAGAGAGACAGTGCATGAACAGGGGAGGGGCAGAAAGAGAGGGAGAGAGAGAATCCCTAGTAGGCTCTACCGTGTCAGTGCAGAGCCCCCCCCTCCCAGGGGGCTGATCTCACGAACCGTGAGATTATGACCTGAACTGAAATCAAGAGTTGGATGCTTAACTGACTGAGCCACCCAGGGGCCCTGCAAGTATTATTATTGAGGCATAATATATACCTGGCATTATTTTAGGTACTTGGACAAAAATGGTCAGCAAAAAAACAGACATGGTTATTGTCATGGTACCAAATGTTCACTGAACTAGAATTTAAGCAAACAGATTTCATTTCATTACTTTCCTATCTCTTCATGCAGTTTATTTTGAAATTTAATAACCCAAGTTTTATGTTATTTTCATAATATGCTCTTAAAAATGTGGAGGAGTAAGCAGTTCTGAAATATAAATAACCTAACAGGTTACAAATGATCCTTTATAGGTGTTGTTATGTAAATGAATACTTTGGAATGTACATTAGTTATTCCAAGTCACTAAGCCAAAGTGACTTGCTTTGGAACCCTAAACTGTAGGGGAAATGTACATCTTATATATATGCAGCGCAACTTACTTATTTGGAACCATAATCCTAAACCTATTTTGACCTGACAATGAAGCATAAAGTGAAGATTGATGATTATTTTGAACCGGATTCTTTAATAATTGTTACTAATTTCTTAATTACTCAAGATACTGTTCCCTCAGATACTGTGCATGGGCCAAAATCTTAATCCACAGTGTGTAACCTACATAGGAGATGGGACATGCATGCTTACTGAACACAGGCAGGAAATGGGATTGTCCAGAGAGCATGAAGCAGACTCAATATTTTCGGGCACTCATTTGTGCATACTAAACGTACCCAAAGTGTCTCTATCCATTTCTTACTTGAGTTCCTTTATTTTTAAAATCCTAAAGTAGATGGATTTTCTATAATAATTATAAAATGGACAGTAATTAGTAAATGAACAAAAGTCACCTCTTTTCAAAAGTCTTACTCATTCCCGAAGGTTGCTCAATGACAAAAGTAATATGGATAACATTTCATATTTTAAGGAACAGTCACACATTTAATTTTTATGGCAACCCTGTGAGCCCACTTGTATTATCTTCATTTTATAAGTGGCAAAACTGGACCAAAGATACTAGGTAATTTGTCTAATTTGACTAAGTCATGACAAGAATTTGGTCAGTAAACAGAAAACACATAAAAACCACACAACTTTCTCCCACTTTGGGCAAAACATGATATACTTCTAGGTGGTTTGAGGATATGACCTCTGTCCACAAAGACTTTCTATTTGAACGGAGGTAAGCAGACTATTTATGTCAAAGATATAGATCATCATTAAAAGTACAAAAGAATATAGTGCAAGTTATAAGCATAAATTCTGAGGTCTCATCGAGTTATGCCATAGCTCAGTAATGTTAATGCTATTAATACTAGAGATATTGCTTTCTCAATGTGAAGGAGAGGTGTTGGGTGACTACCCTTGAGTCACTAGAATTTTATCATAAAATAATAGCAGAGAAACCAAGAAAGGAAAAATGACTCTTTCTGAGAAGTAGAAGAGGTATTTTCCTTTGTAATTTCTTTTTTTTTTAATTTTTTAATGTTTATTTATTTTTGAGACAGAGAGAGACAGCGTGAACAGGGGAGGCGCAGAGAAAGAGGGAGACACAGAATCTGACACAGGTTCCTGACTCTGAGCTGTCAGCACAGAGCCCGATTTGGGGCTCAAACCATGAACCATGAGATCATGACCTGAGCCGAAGCCATACCCTTAACCGACTAAGCCATCCAAGCGCCCCACATCTATAATTTCTAATTTCATCATTATGAAATGAAAAAGACAGGAAATAAAACACCACTAAAAGAGAGAGGGAGAGCGTAAGAGAAAGAGAGAGAGAGAGGACTCTTAGCTGTAGAGAACAAACTGATGGTTACCAGAGGGGAGGTGGATGGGGGAATGGGTAAAATAGATGGAGATTAAGGAGTGCACTTGTGATGAGCGCTGGGTGATGTATGGAGTTGTTTAATCACTATATTGTACACCTGAAACTAATATAACACTGTTTAACTATACTGGAATTAAAAACAATTTTAAACCACTAAATTTTTACTATAATGTTTTGTAGATGATGTTTTCCATATGAAAAATCCGTGTGTGTGTGTGTGTGTGTGTACATATATATATTTCTTTTTTACAAGTAAGTAGGAAAGATTATTTTAATACATCAGATATTAAGACAGAATCCTTCTCAGTCTGAAGTTTTTAAGCCAGAGTAGAGAGATGGACTCCCGTTACTGTGCCTTTTCTCTTCTCTCAGAAGTGCTTGGAATCAATTGTACAGGGAGCATATTCCCTTTGAAGAAAACCTTGAAAAAAGAGAGAATGTAATACCTCACCTCCATGTAATGCAAAGTGATACTTCTTAAAGTAGAGGTTTTATTTTACAGCGGACCTACAGCATATATTCCCACAGATATAACGCTGACTTACACCGAGAGGTTCTGAACTATCTACTAATTAGGTACAAAAGCTTTTGAAGAGAAAAAGATTTGAAAAGAAAAAAGTTGCCTACGTCTTTCAAGCTACCATTTACATGGACAGTGATGAGTTATGCAGGCCAAAGCGTCTTAGTTTGCTGTTCTTAGAGAAATAATGGAGGCGAGTTTTGCTGAAATAATTTTTTTTTCCATTTAGACTTTCTTTCTTATAGCTTCAATAGAAAGAAATCCTTAAGAAGGTTTTAAACAAGGAAGCATGTTTAAATTTAGACAGTTGATGTGTGACATTTTTTCTTTTATTTATTTTTGTAGAGAACAATTGTACAGACTGATATTGCTGACAAGGTCTATTAATTGATTCATACTTCATATATTTTGTCTAGATTCTAGCTGGTAAGCTCCAAGGTAAGAATTTGTTCAAGTAAAACAGGAATTTCTCTAAGCCAATATTTGCTTGAATCCTACCAGTATTCTGAATAATAACCATAGAAATAAAATATTTTGAATGATATCATGGGGCCAGTATTTTTTAAGTTTTTGAAATGTTAATGCTTTTAATGAACATTACCTTTTTGAATTAATCTTAAGACTCTGTGATATTTAACATTATTTACAATCACTATTTTATCTTTAAAACTTGCTGACATTATGTAAAGTGGAAGTTAACAGGGAGCCTTGATTGGACCTTCCCATTGAGTCAGTCTGTGAGTGACTTCTCTTAGGCCACTTAACTTCTTTGTGTCTCACTTTTCTTCATGTGCCCAGTGATGTTAATAAAACCCCTTTCCTAAGCCACAAGACTGGTAAGGACATATGAAATACTATTTGTAAAAGAATTCTGAAAAAATGAAGCCTTCATATATAAGTGATATAATTGTCAAGTATTCAATTTAGCTCTTTGTATTAACCAGAATATAATATGTGATACGATTGATGCTATCAATTTTAGCTATTTATTTAAAACTAAGAATATATTTAAGTCTTGTGGAGGTCCCAAGAAGCAAGGTGGTGTAGTGCAAAATGCATAGACTTGATGCCAGGGAGAATCTAGTTGAAATCCTGGTGCTGCTACTTACTGGTGAAGGGATTTCAAACAAACTATCTCCTCCAATCCCTAGTTTCCCCACCTGTAAAGCGGTGATAGTGTTTATCTAACTGGCTTTTTACACAGATTTAATGGGGTTCGGTGTTGGTCATAAGTTTTGACTACGTCCAGATATAGAAACTTTTAGGAAGTTGATTAATATAGAAGCACAGCAGTTAGTTATTTAACTAATGTCTGGTAATGTTTCATTATTAAAAAAAAAACCCTACATGACTATTATAGTAATCTGGAGGAATTTATGCTTCTTGAAGTACCTGAAATAACTAGGAAAGCAGCAATTACATAGGTTTCATCCCCTAAGAAAAAAATTTAAGGTTGTTAATTCCCTAAGAAAGATTTTAAGGTTGACATACCCAGATATTAGCCAAATTGAAAAGTTTTAAATAATAAGATATTTAGCCAAAGAGTGTATGATCATAATAAAGAAATAGCTGCAATAATTTCCTGGAGGCTGAACTAAATAATTTCTTTTATTCCATACTAATTTCTATGCAGAATACATTTTTAGCCCCTAAATTTTTTAAGATAAGGGTTTTTATGTATTTACCTTTTATACAAATGAACAAAATTATATGCAGTATTAAATTATTATTAGCTGTCATTATTTTATGGTGAGTAGCTGTTTTTACTCATCACTTGCTAGCTTTAGTAAGTTTCTTTTTAGTTTTTTTAATAATATAACTTTATTTTTTATTTTTAAAAATTTACATCCAAATTAGTTAGTATATAGTGAAGCAATGATTTCAGTAGATTCCTTAATGCCCCTTACGCATTTAGCCTATACCCCCTCCCACAACCCCTCCAGCAACCCTCAGTTTGTTCTCCATATTTATGAGTCTCTTTTGTTTTGTCCCACTCCCTGTTTTTATATTATTTTTGTTTCCCTTCTCTTATGTTCATCTGTTTTGTATCTTAAAGTCCTCATATGAGTGAAGTCATATGATTTTTGTCTTTCTCTGACTAATTTCACTTAGCATCATACCCTCTAGTTCCATCCACGTAGTTGCAAATGGAAAGATTTCATTCTTTTTGATTGACAAGTAATACTCCATTGTATATATATATACCACATCTTCTTTATCCATTCATCAGTCGATGGGCACTTGGGCTCTTTCCATACTTGGGCTATTGTTGATAGTCCTGCTATAAACATGGGGGTACATGTGTTCCTTCGAAACAGCACACCTGTATCCCTTGGATAAATGCCTAGTAGTGCAATTGCTGGGTCGTAGGGTAGTTCTATTTTTAGTTTTTTGAGGAACCTCCATACTGTTTTCCAGAGTGGCTGTACCAGCTTGCATTGCCACCAACAATGCAAAAGAGATCCTCTTTCTCTGCATCCTCGCCAACATCTGTTGTTGCCTGAGTTGTTAATGTTAGCCATTCTGACAGGTGTAAGGTGGTATCTCATTGTGGTTTTGATTTGTATTTCCCTGATGATGAGTGATGTTGAGCAGTTTTTCATGTGTCAGTTGGCCATCTGGATGTCTTCTTTGGAGAAGTGTCTATTCATGTCTTTTGCCCATTTCTTCACTGGATCATTTGTTTTGTGGGTGTTGAGTTTGATAAGTTCTTTGTAGATTTTGGATACTAACCCTTTATCTGATATGTCATTTGCAGATATCTTCTCCCATTCTGTCGGTTGCCTTTTAGTTTTGTTGATTGTTTCCTTGGCTGTGCAGAAGGTTTCTATTTTGATGAGGTCCCGGTAGTTCATTTTTGCTTTGTTTCCCTTGCCTCTGGAGACGTGTTGAGTAAGAAGTTGCTGCGGGCAAGATCAAAGAGGTTTTTGCCTGCTTTCTCCTCAAGGATTTTGATGGCTTCCTGTCTTACATTGAGGTCTTTCATCCACTTTGAGTTTATTTTTGTGTATGGTGTAAGAAAGTGGTCCAGGTTCATTCTTCTGCATGTCGCTGTCCAGTTTTCCCAGCACCACTTGCTGAAGAGACTGTCTTTATTCCATTGGATATTCTTTCCTGCTTGGTCAAAGATTAGTTGCCCATACATTTGTGGGTCCATATCTGGGTTCTCTATTCTATTCCATTGACCTGAGTGTCTGTTCTTGTGCCAGTACCATACTGCCTTGATGATTACAGCTTTGTAGTATAGCTTGAAGTCTGGGATTGTGATACCTCCTGCTTTGGTTTTCTTTTTCAAGATTGCTTTGGCTATTCGGGTTTTTTTCTGGTTCCATACAAATTTTAGGATTATTTGTTCTAGCTCTGTGAAGAATGCTGGTGTTACTTTGATAGGGATTGTGTTGAATATGTAGATTGCTTTGGGTAGTATCGACATTTTAACAATACTCGTTCTTCCTATCCAGAAGCATGGAATCTTTTTCCATTTCTTTGTGTCTTCTTCAATTTCTTTCATAAGCTTTCTATAGTTTTCAGTGTATAGATTTTTCACCTCTTTGGTTAGATTTATTCCTAGGTATTTTATGGTTTTTGGTGCAACTATAAATGGGATCGATTCCTTGATTTCTCTTTCTGTCGCTTCATTGTTGGTGTATAGGAATGCAACTGATTTCTATGCATTGATTTTATATCCTGCAACTTTGCTGAATTCATGAATCAGTTTTAGCAGTTTTTTGGTGGAATCTTTTGGGATTTCCATATAGAGTGTCATGTCATCTGTGAAGAGTGAAAGTTTGACCTCCTCCTGGCTGATTTGGATGCCTTTTATTTCTTTGGGTTGTCTGATTGCAGAGGCTAAGACTTCCAATACTATGTTGAATAACAGTGGCGAGAGTGGACATCCCTGTCTTGTTCCTGACCTTAGGGGGAAAGCTGTCAGTTTTTCCCCATTGAGGATGATATTAGCATTGGGTTGTTCATATATGGCTTTTATGATCTCGAGGTATGATCTGTCTATTCCTACTTTCTTGAGGGTTTTTATCAAGAAAGGAATCTGTATTTTGTCAAATGCTTTCTCTGCATCTATTGAGAGGATCATATGGTTCTTGTCCTTTCTTTTATTGATGTGATGAATCACGTTAATTGTTTTGCGGATATTGAGCCAGCCCTGCATCCCAGGTATAAATCCCACTTGGTTGTGGTGAATAATTTTTTTAATGTGTTGTTGGATCCGGTTGGCTAATGTCTTGTTGAGGATTTTTGCATCCATGTTCCTCAGGGAAATTGGTCTATAGTTCTCCTTTTTAGTGGGGTCTCTGTCTGGTTTTGGAATCAAGGTAATGCTGGCTTCATAGAAAGAGTTTGGATGTTTTCCTTCCATTTCTATTTCTTGGAACAGTTTCAAGAGAATAGGTGTTAACTCTTCCTTAAATGTTTGGTAGAATTCCCCTGGAGAGCCATCTGGCCCTGGACTCTTGTTTTTTGGCAGATTTTTGATTACTAATTCGATTTCCTTACTGGTTATGGGTCTGTTCAAAGTTTCTATTTCTTCCTGTTTCAATTTTGGTAAGTATATGTTTCTAGGAATTTGTCCATTTCTTCCAGGTTGCATATTTTATTGGCATATAATTGCTCATAATATTCTCTTATTATTGTTTTTATTTGTGTTGTGTCGGTTGTGATCTCTCCTCTTTCATTCTTGATTTTACTTATTTGGGTCCTTTCCTTTTTCTTGATCAAACTGGTTACTGGTTTACCAATTTTGTTAATTCTTTCAAAGAACCACCCTCTGGTTTCATTGATCTGTTCTACTGGTTTTTTTTGGTTTTGATAGCATTAATTTCTGCTCTAATCTTTATTATTTCCTGTCTTCTGCTGGTTTTGGGTTTTATTTGCTATTCTTTTTCCAGCTCCTTAAGGCGTAAGGTTAGGTTGTGTATCTGAGATCTTTCTTCCTTCTTTAGGGAGGCCTGTATTGCTATATACTTTCCTCTTATGACCGCCTTTGCTGCATCCCAGAGATTTTGGGTTTGGTGTTATCATTTTCATTGACTTCCATACACTTTTTAATTTCTTCTTTAACTGCTTGGTTAGTCCATTCATTCTTTAGTAGGATGTTCTTCAGAATCCAAGTATTTGTTACCTTTCCAAATTTTTTCTTGTGGTTGATTTCAAGTTTCATAGCATTGTGGTCTGAAAATATGCATGGTATGATCCCGATCTTATTGTATTTACTTTGGGCTGATTTATGTCCCAGTATATGGTCTATTCTAGAGAACGTTCCATGTGCACTGGAGAAGAATGTATATTCTGCTGCTTTAGGATGAAATGTTCTGAATATATCTGTTAAGGCCATCTGGTCCAGTGTGTCATTTAAAGCCATTGTTTCCTTGTTGATTTTTTGATTAGATGATCCGTGCATTGCTGTGAGTGGGTTGCTGAACTCTCCTACTGTTATGGAATTACTATAGATGAGTTTCTTTTTGTTTGTGATTAATTGATTTATATATTTGGGTGCTGCCACATTTGGCACATAAATGTTTACAATTGTTAGGTCTTCTTGGTCTATAGACCCCTTGATTATGATATAATGCCCTTCTGCATCTCTTGATACAGTCTTTATTTTGAAGTCTAGATTGTCTGATACAAGTATGGGTACTTCGGCTTTCTTTTGTTGACCATTAGCATGATAGCTGGTTCTCCACCCCCTTATTTTCAATCTGAAGGTGACTTTAGGTCTAAAGTGGGTCTCTTGTAAACAGCATATAGATGGGTCTTGTTTTCTTATCCATTCTGTTACCCTATGTCTTTTGATTAGAGCATTGAGTCCATTGATGTTTAGAGTGAGTACTGAAAGATATGAATTTATTGCCATTATGTTGTTTGTACAGTTGGAGATTCTGGTAGTGTTCTCTGGTCCTCTCTAATCTTTTGTTGATTTTGGTATTTATTTATTTATATATATATTTTTTCATCTTTTCTCCTCTCAGCGAGTCCCCCTTAAAATTTCTTGCATGGCTGGTTTAGTGGTCACAAATTCCTTTAATTTTTGTTTGTCTGGGAAACTTTTTATCTCTCTTTCTATTTTGAATGATAGCCTTCTTGGATAAAGAATTCTTGGCTGCATATTTTTCTGATTCAGCACACTGAATATAACCAGCCACTCCTTTCTGGCCTGCCAAGTTTCTGTGGATATTCTGCTGCACACCTGATCTGTCTTCCCTTGTAGATTAGGGACTTTTTTTCCCTTGCTGCTTTCATGATTCTCTCCTTGCCTCAGTACTTTGTGAATTTGACTATGAAATGCCTTGTTGATGGTCAGTTTTTGTTGAATCTAATGGGAGTCCTCTGTGCTTCCTGGATTTTGATGTCTGTCTTTCCCCAGGTTAGGAAAGTTTTCTGCTATGATTTGCTCACATAACCCTTCTACCCCTATTTCTCTCTCTTCTTCCTCTGGGACCCCTATGATTCTGATGTTGTTCGTTTTTCATGAGTCACTGATTTCTTTAATTCTCACATCATGCTCTTTTGCCTTAATCTCCCTCTTTTTTTTCTGCTTCGTTATTCTCTACAAGTTTGTCCTCTATATCGCTGATTCTCTGTTCTGCCTTGTCCATCCTTGCCGCCGTTGCATCCATCCGTGATTGCAGCTCAGTTACAGCATTTCTAATTTCATTCTGGCTATTTTTTACTTCTTTTATCTCTGCAGAAAGGGATTCTAATCTATTTTCGACTCCAGCTAGTATTCTTATTATCGTGATTCCAAATTCTGGTTCAGATATCTTGCTTGTGTCTGCGTTGGTTAAATCCCTGGCTGTCATTTCTTCATGCTCTTTCTTTCGGGGTGCATTCCTTCGTTTTGTCATTTTGAAGGGAGAAAAGGAATTAATGAGGTACAAAAAATTGAAATTAAAAGAATTAAAATTAAAAAAATATTAAAATTAAAAATTAAAAACACAACCACACAAAAATTGAATAGATGATGCTAGATCCTAGGTGTGTTTTGTTTGGGTGTAGAAAGTGGTTTGACAGATTAGAGAAACAAACAAACAAACAAACAAACAAAAAAGGGAGGGGAAGAGAAAAAAAAGGAAATCGTTTGAGAATTTGAAAAAATGAAAGTAGACTTTCACTAAAGTAGACTAAAATACACAAAAGTAGAGAATATAGTAGAAAAAATTATAGAAAAATATTTTTAATAAAAATTGAAAAGAAATATGAATTTTTTCATTTTATGTATTTAAGAAAAAAGAAAAGAAACGAAAAAGAGAAAAAAGATTAAAAAAATTTGAAAATTTGTAAAAGTGGATACACTGTAGTAGACTGAAATAAAATGATGGGTGTAAGATAGAATTTGGAAAAGTTTACATAAAAGCAAAAAATATAGTAATATAAATTAAATAAAAATATTTTTAAAATAAATTGAAAGTAAAAATGAAGTTTTTCTCTTTCTGCATTCAAGAAAAAGAAATGAAAAAAAGAAAAAGAAAAAAAGGAAATTGTTTGAAAATTTGAAAAAGTAAGTACACTGAAGTAGACTAAAATAAAATGATGGAAGTAAAGTAGAATTTGAAAAAACTTACAAAAGTAAAAATATACTAATAAAAATTAAAGACAGATATTTTTAATAAAAATTGAAAATAAAAATGAGTTTTTTCTCTTTCTGTATTCAAGAAAAAGAAAAGAATTGTAAAAGAGAAAATGGAAAAAGAGAGAGAAAAAAAATTGAATAGATGAACCTGCTAACAGATTGAAGTAGGACTGAAATTGCTTCGTTTTCCCCTAGAGGTCAGTCCATGTAGCTCTTTACAGTCCATAGATTAAGCCGGCAGTGAGGTTTGTGTTCTTGAAGAGCGAAGTTGGCCCAGTTGGGCGGGGCTCGGTGTAACAGCTCTGCTCTCCACTAGATGGCGCTGTTAGCCTACTGGGGTGGATTGTTGAGGTGCTCGTGGGTGCGCATGCGCATGCGCGGGAACGGTGAAAAATGGCGCCCCACCACCCAGTCTGTTCTCCCGAATCAGCAATTGCGCACTGGTCCTCCGTCTTCAGCTCTCGTCCACTCCCCACTTTACCACCCTCCGTGACCAGGCCCCAGGCAGTACCTGTCTCCCAAGTTTTGTCTCAGATGCGGCTGTTTTCCCCGGCCCCTTACTGCCGAAGGACTGCGGCTTTGACCCGCTCCACTCCGCCCCTCTGCGGGAGGGTCTCACTGAGCAATGGCCGAATGAGGAGTGGCCGAATGTCGGCTGCACCCAGGAACGCCTGCTGGACCCTGCTGTTGCCGGTGCCCCGAGACTGTGGCCAGGTTCCAGCCCGCCCCCTCCAAAAATCACGAGACAGTGTAGCCTCAGCGTTTCAGGGACCATGGAAATTCGCAACACACATCTGGCACCAGGCTTCACCTTCAACAACCTTGCCCCAGCACCAGCGATTGTGGCTGCCTTCCGGGGTCTGCTGGGACCAGGTGGCTTCAACAGTCTCTACCAAATGTCCTTCCAGCAGTGGAACCGCTTTTCCACGTGTGGCCTGAGAACCTCCCGAACCCCACTCCGTTCCTGGGGATTCAGCTTTCCCACCAGAGCACCACCAGGTATGTAGCTGCGGAGTTGCAGCCTCTGTGCTCCCCTTGTTTACAGTCTTAATGGAGTTTAAACCCTCTCCTTTCTCCTTTCTCCCTTTTTAGTTTAATCCCAGCGGCTGTTTCCAATTTCCCACTTTCTCTTCAGCTGCTGTTGGGGAGAGGTACTTTTCCTGTATGCTCCCCCCCCACACCCAGTCTCCATCCTCTCTCTGCCTGCAAAAGGGTTTCCCTACTTTTCGGGGCTTCTTGCTCCCCAAGTTCAGCGCTTCGTGTCGCGTACCTACTGAATTCTGTGGTTCACATTGTGCAGATTGTTGTGTTAATCTTCCAATCGGTTTTCTAGGTGTGTAGGGTGGTTTAGTGTTGGTCTGGCTATATTTCATGGACGTGAGACACACAAAAAGCTTACATGCTGTTCCACCATCTTGGCTCCTCTAATAAGTTTTTAATTCAAATTTCAGCAAAAATTTTTGAGTTTGATATATTTTCTCATTGTTAGGTTTCTGAAGAAATGGGGCAAAAATCTCTTTATGATAATAATAATGATCTGGTGTGATATGTACCGTTGTCATAATGGTGGCTTAATGGTGGTAGAATCCTTAATTATCTTTATTATTTTTTATTATTTTAGGCCTTTAAAAATTTTTATTTCTATATTCCCATTTAGAAACTAAGAGCCACAAATAATGACCTGTATTAGTGAGAGTAATTCCATTCTTAGAAATGGGACAAAAGTCATGCTTCTTCATGACATTAGAATATGGCATTTGGGGGTTCTTAGTTGCCCTTGACTGTTTGGAAAATATTTATTTTTGAAGCAACTCAATTAAGGGCTATGGTACATTTTATGAAATATATACTAAGCATTTAATGCAGCTTTAAAAATTATTTTTTAGAAAAAGTGATTCAGCTGTGAAAGCTAGTTCTAATGCATAAATATTCCCATAGTAATTTTGGTTATTATAGACCAGGTTTTTAAAAAGAATGTGAAAAACTAATTTTGGGGAAAATCATTTTATACATTTATTCCTTATTCCAACACTAGATAATAAAGTGATATAAGAAGTAATGGAAATATCAAATGTAAACTTAGTTAGGGGGGTTCATTGGAAACTGAGAAAAATGTTAGCATTTATTTGGGAATTATAACAACAATGGACTTAAAATTAAAAATGAAAGGACTTCCCTTGAATTGGTAAGAAAGAATATGATGCCATGTCTAGTGTCAGGGTCAATGATTCAAGTTAACAGTGGAGTAATGGCATTTTTGGTACATGGCTCTTTCCAAGAAAATGCAGTAAGATACTATTTTACTAATGTTTTCCTATGACATGGTATCATTCCATATGCATGGTTTTTGAAGGGAGTAATTATTTTTTACTGGAGATTAGCAGGCCCAAAAAGAAGATCCTTCTGCCCCAAAAGAATTCTGCAACTAGACAGTATGCCATATCGTTAATGAAAAAGGACTCATCATCTTGCTCATCTGATTCAGGATAGAGATGTGACTATCCTAAATTCACAGGGGAAGCTGAGTTAAAGCAAGTGTGTTTGTGGGAGTTGGTGTTGGGGGATTATTCTCTTTACTCTTGCGCAAACAGAGAGAGGGTTTACCTCCAATTATGACCCTGGAAGGCATATTCCTACAAAAAAGAAATAAAAAAGTACCTGGAAAACTAAAAGAGAATTAGACTCCTTGCCTTTTTCTTTTTTCCATGTTTTTTTGATCAGTGTTAATATTTTGGGCATATTCTATAAGGCAAAAAAGGGATTCTCATGTACTAGACAGTTAAAAATATCTCTTGAGGGGATGGCTGGGTGGTTCAGTCAGTTCAGCGTCCAACTCTTGATTTTGGCTCAGGTCATGGTCTTACAGTTCATGCAATCGAACTCTGTGTTGGGCTCCATGGTGACAGTAAGTACACTGCTTGGGATTCTCTCTCTCTCACTCTCTCTGTCCTTCCCCTGCCCCCAAAATACATAAATAAACTTAAAAAAATCTCTTGAATAGATGTTGAATGAGAATAGATAATATGGAACAGTTAGGACTCAGGATTATTTTTACTCTGGTAGAACGCTAATGTTAAAAACCTCCCTCATCCTTTCAAAGTGAATTGTTGATGCACTCTTAAATTTGGCTACAGAATATTAATACTTGCTGTTACAGTTAACTTCAAATAACAAAGAGTTACCTATGTTAAACTTAGAGATATCTAAGTTCAAGTTGAGAACCATTAAGATTAGAGTCAAGTCAATCCAGAAATAAAACCACAACTATATGATCAATTAATTAATATCTGACAAAACAGGAAAGAATATCCAATGGGAAAAAGACAGTCTATTCAACAAATGGTGTTGTGAAAGCTGGACAGCAATATGCAAAAGAATGAAACTGGACCACTTTTTTATACACAAAAATAAATTTAAAATGGTTAAAGACCTAGATGTGAGACAGGATACCATAAAACCCCTAGAAGAGAACACAGACAGTAACTTCTTTGACATTGGTTATAGAAGCTTCTTTCTAGATATGTCTCCTGACACAAGGGAAGTAAAAGCAAAAATAAACTATTGGGACTAAAAATAAAAAGCTTTTGCACAGTGAAGGACATGATCAGCAAAACTAAAAGGCAACCTATGGAATAAGAGAAGATATTTGCAAATGACATATCTAATAAAATTAAAAATGGGCAGATGAAATGAACAGACAGTTCTTTGAAGAAGACATCCAGATGGCCAACAGACATGTGAAAAGATGCTCATCATCACTTAGCATCAGGAAAATGCAAATCAAAGCTACAATAAGATATCATCTCACACCTGTCAGAATTCCTAAAATCAACAACAGGAAACAACAGGTGTTGGCAAGGATGTGGAGAAAAAAGAACACTCGTGCACTGTTGGTGGGAATGCAAACTGGTGAAGCCACTGTGGAAAACAGTATGAAGGTTCCACAAAAAGTTAAAAATTGAAGTGCTCTATGATCCATCAACTGAACTACTGGGTATTTACCCAAATACAAGAACACTAATTCAAAGGGATACATACACCTTTATAGCAGCATCATTCACAATAGCCAAGATAAGGAAGCAGCCTAAGTGCCCATTGATTGATGAATGGATAAAGAAAATGTGATATATATGTATATATGTATGGATATATACACAGTAGAAGAGTGGTCAGCCATATAAAAGAATGAAATCTTGCCATTGGCAATGACGTGGATGGAGCTAGAGAATATAATGCTAAGTGAGTAAGTCAGTCAGAGAAAGATAGCTACTGTATGATTTCACTCATACATAGAATTTAAGAAACAAAACAAACAAGCAAAGGGAAAAAAATAGAGAGAGAGAGAGGGACAAATCAAGGAACAGCCTCTTAACTACAGAGAACAAATTGATAATTATCAGAGGGAAGGTGGGTGAAGGGGTGGGTTAAATAGGAGATGGGGATTAGAGGGAGCACTTGTGATGAGCACCAGGTAATGTACAGAAGTGATGAATTACCATATTGTACACCTAAAACTAATACAACAGTGTATGTTAACTAGCTGGAATTGAGTCAAATCACCTTTTTTAAAATAAATGAATCTTGTTTTAATGAATATGCCTATTTTATGAGAGTAATTGATGCAGAAAAAGTGAATGATGCTTATGAGTTTTTCTAATAAGTTTAATTGAGTTTTAAAGTCTTAATTCACTAATGAAAGAAGACAAGGTAGAATACTGGCATGTTTTTTCTCTCTAGTTATTAACAGAGCAATTTTCAATAAAATTATTAAAGCAAACTTTATTAAAAAATATATTCTTATACCAATATCTTAGTCTTCATATATTGAACTTAAAATTGAAGTTTTTTAAATAATAATTCCAGACATTTACATTTCAAAATTACAACAGGTGAACAGACCAGGTAAATGACTAGATGACTTGGGGATATAAAACTTTAAACCTAAGTCAGGCATGAAAAGTATTTTGATATATAACCTCGTTCATTTTTTCACCTCAACTTTCAGAAATTAAAAAAAATCACACCAAAGATCAAAAGCATTTTTAGTATACAAATAAAAATAGAAAAAGACAAGCTAACAACTGGTTGGGTAAAAATCTACTTACACACACACACATACACATACACACGCGCACACACACACACACACACACACACACACCTTTGACTATCTAGTTAAGGGATTAATAGTTCATTTTTTACCTGATCATTAACATTAGCTTCACGGACTATTTGAACCTTCCACTAAAGCTACTAGTTGTGACACAGTTATTAAACTAAACCCACTGTTTTTTTTAGAACCACTACTAAATATGTTGTGAGTGATAGGAAGTACTTTTCCAGGTATAAACTGGTCCCCCAAATGAAAATGGTAGAACTAAGAGGGGGAAAGATTAATATATAACTTAAGACAACTAAGCTAGTACATATTTTTAGTTTAATAAGTACAATTACCTTAACTGTACAATATATTATGTATTTTGCATACATATACTCTTATACCCTCTAGACCAACTTGTCTTGTATATAAGTGATACCCCCATTGCGGCAGTTTTAAGAGTTAAAATGGCCAGAGAAATGAACAGTGCTGATAGTACTAAGTTACACATTTAAAAGTGACACCTTTGTCCTTTGATATCATTTCCCAACAAGGTTATCATTGAAACTTCTTCCATTTGAAAGAATTGTATTTCTGTCAGCTGAAGTAGCTGACAACACAGTGTGAATTAACGTGCCTCTTTCTTTCTTTCTTTCTTTCTTTCTTTCTTTCTTTCTTTCTCTCTCTCTCTCTCTCTCTCTCTCTCTCTCTCTCTCTCTCTCTCTTTCGTTCTTTCTTCCTGGAGTTCTCTTAAAAGATTTCAGTTATCTGTCATCAGGCATAAGTTTAGATTCTCCCGAGCCAAAGCAGCTTGGAATGTGTTGGTGAAGAGGGCACTCCAGACAGGACAACATGCTTGTCTACAGGGTGAGCTGAGGAAGAATGCTAAGAGGCTGTAGCAGTATTGCTTTGGCTGGTGCAAGCCTTGGAGGGGAGAGTGGAGCCACTGGGCACGAATCCTGGTGCTGAAAGGGTGCACTTCAATCTTTCAGTTTGTACACAAGCTTCAGAGCAACAGCATTATCTGGCAATTGGCCTTCTTATGCCTAATTTCCAACCCACAAGTAGGAGTGAGGTTGTTGAGGATATCCTCACCCTTAGAGTTATTCACTTTGCATAATGACTCTACTTAGCACGTTAGGAAGGAGTGCTGATGTCTAAGTGCCCATCTGCTCCATAGTCATTACTGTGCACCCTTCAATTAAGCAGTCCAGATATGACTTCATTCAAGATAAACAAAGTGATTTTGGTGGTGGTTACATGGGGATGTACATTTGTCAAAACTCAGCTAACCCTTAAAATAGGGGAATTCTATTGTATGTAAATTATACCTCAATAGAGTTGATTAAAAAAAAGTTTAGGAATCTTGAAATGTGAAGAACTGTTAGATAGAATTAAAAAGCTGCTGTCAACAGGGACATGCTAATTTCTGTTTTGTTACAGAAATAAACTTTTCTGAGTACAGAATGCATTAAGCACGTGTGAGAAATGGCAAAACCAGCCCGTGATTGATGTCTTTTACAATGATTTCATAAAACAGCATGGCTTCCCTTTTCCCCATTGTATTCCCATGGATTTGTCCAATGCACACCACATAGCAGATACTCAATAAACACTAGTGGAATCATTGATGTGTGAATTGATGTCTGAACAATTGATGCTCTGCACCATGTAAGTCTCCCATGTTTTGAACAATTCAGAGAAGCATACTGAAGGACAGATTATGTCTTGATTTATGAAAAAGCCTTGCCAATTTGGTTGCTTTTACAAAACATTTATTTTAAGTCATTTAAATTATGAAATCAGAAGAGGGAGAAACAAGGTAGTTAAAAGGATAGGTGGATCTCCCTTTTGGTGTAAGATGGTGGATGGTGCTCACAATGTTTGGAAAAAAACTATTTGGTGGAGGGTGTATTGGAGGCTTTTCTACCAATGTTGCAGCCTGAAGAAATAGTTAGGGTTGATACTCAGGTGCGTATCTGACAATTCAGAACACAGGCCTAGAGACTATGCGTACAGAGGAGGCAATGCCTTTTGCCTTCTGCATTGTGTTTAGCTCTCACCTAAACACAGTGAAGGGGAATGGACGGCAGCCATCAGTTTGCCATGGTGTATTTGAAACTCTGCACCAATGGGGCTAAATAGTTAAAATAATTAACTGAAAGAGTTTCTCAAAATATTTTTAAATTAAGATTTTTGCCTAGAATGTTTCCAACCTGATGTCAGTTACAATTATATTTACCTTGTTTTCTTGTAATGAACTCTTACATGAGTAATTGAAATCACTTTACTTAATTTTTATATGAAAGCCATGTAGACAGAAAGGAGGAGAACGAAAATAGATAAGCATTGCGGTTATCACTAACCCTGTGTGGCTTAAAGTTTGGACCTAATGTTCTGTCTTCCTATTTATGTTAACTTTTGCTATAGACTCATTTCATTTTCGGTTTTATCCCTTACACTGTAAGCTGCTTCATGGCTGGGACAAGTTTAATGGTCTCTGCACCACCCACAATGTCCAGCACATAATATGATGCTCATTAAATATTTCTTGAATGACTGAATGATTATATTAACAAATAAATATCTGCATGTGCACAAATGCTTCCATTTTCTTTTTCTTTTTGTTACTAGAATCCTCCAAGTTTACACTGAGCACATGACTTCTCAGGTAGTTTCCATTTTTCAAATTTCCTTGCAGCTAATTTTGACTCTAATAATTAATTCAGGCCATTCTGATGTTATCAGAAAAGATGTCTGCAAAGTTTGGTATTTCCAACTGAACACAAACTACTGCCCTGGTTTCCACTCTTTTCTTATTATTAATTTTAAATTTTTTTTAATTTTTGAGAGAGAGAGAGACAGAGCACGAGTGGGGAGGGGGGCAGGGAGCAGAGAGAGGAGGAGACACAGAATCTAAAGCAGACTCCAGTCTCTGCACTGTCAGCACAGAGCCCAACGCAGGGCTCAAACTCACGAACCCTGAGATCATGGCCTGAGCTGAAGTTGGATGCTTAACCAACAGAGCCACCCAGGTGCCCCAGCACCCCTTTCTTATGAACAGGAACACGGACTGGATTGGGAGTAAGCTCCAAACATGCAGAGGAGGATAATGTTCTACAAAATGACAAAGCCTGAAGATGGAAGGAATCTGGATCTCCGAATGATAACTTGCAGCACAAAGATCTTTCATCCTGGACCAACCAAGCTGGGACAAGAAGGAGAAGTAAACATCTGTTTTCAGTCAAAGTATTTTATTTGGGAGTCATTGTTATAGCAGCTTAACTTACATACTAACCAATATATATCCTTTACTAGTATGTACAGGTGAATATGTAATATATACATGCGATCACATATCTATGAATGGAGTTAAAAGGGAAAGGAAAAAACTATCTAAATGGCCTTCCTTAACAAAAAACCCTCCTTTGTTATTATTTACTTTACATATGAACACATAATGCTTACATAATAATTTGTCATTTTCCAGACTTAAAATAGACGACTATACAACAAAGAGTTGAAAGTCAATGCCTTGAGTTTGAATTTGTGGCTTAATCTTTCTGGGCCTCATTTTCAAAATATATGCTTTGAGCTCTAAAATTTTATTTATCTTTGATTTTCTATGAATTTTTCTTAATGTAACAGTAATATACACCTAAGGAATTCCAATGAGATAATTTCCCAGTGATCTTACACATAACTCAAGTATTTCCAAATGTAACCACAGGACTCATTAGAAAGAACTACTTGATTGTTTAGAGTACTGTCTGTATGGCCAGTCATGAACATGTAACCTTATATTCCATTATTCAGAAGCATGAATAACAAAATGCCCAGCAGTTATCTTAACAAGTCTTTGGCCTTTGTGACTTTGTTTTTGGATTCTCGTCTGTCTTATCTGTAAGACCAATCCAAGAGACCTTACGCTACTATAGATGTAAGAAAGATGGGAACTAAGCTTTTCACTGTTCTCTTCTAAATGCTGCTATTTAAAACATTTCACATCTGATTTGGGAATATTTAGTATACTAATAAGCATATCGAAGATTTACATTCTTTGCTTTTGGTTCTCTCAATATTTGCCATCCCAAAACTATTACAAAAATTTATAAACATTATAATGATCTTATGCAAGGCAACTGTGTCAGTTTAGGGGATAATCCAAATAGATTTCAGATTTGCTTTCAATCGTTAAGATGCCTGCAGACTCATGAGAAGATAGAATACACATGAACACGCACACAAATAAAAATGGAAGGTCATATTACAGATATATTTTGTTAAGAAGCTCAGATATGAGAGAGATACAAGTGAAATGGAGAAGCTAATGGTTTAATAGTCAACATGGATTTAAAATTGACCTTGGTATGAATAGGCCATAACTATGGTCTCTGAAGTGTGGAGCTAGACAAGGTGGAGACGTGTACATCATATTCGCAAAGCCGGAAGTAGCCTGGTTTAACTGAAGCAATTGGCTTGAGTAGGGCATATATGGAGGATAGGCTTTGGGGATCATTTTGGGCCAAATCAATTCAGTTCTGAAGATGACCTTAACACATATGAATTTTACTTATTTTTTTCAAGGAAGGAAAGGTACATGAAAATCAGCTTTTAAGGAAGATTAATTTCAAAGTGTTATGTTAAAGGCATCAGAGAGGTCAAACTGAAGCCCAAGAATTAAATTGGGCAAAAACTGCAGTTATCCAGGCAGGAAGGAAAGCAGTTTTAAACTAGGGGAAATGGTAGAATGCATGACTTTTAGAACCCTATTCTTTTGATAAACAATTTGGATGTATGTATGTATGTATGCATATGTATTAATGTTTCTTTCAGTGATCTTTCTTCTGTCTTCTCACTGTTAACCCTGAAGCTATCATGAGTTTTTCACATTGAGATTTCTTATTTTATTAGTCATGTCAGCAAAAGTAGTAGTAGTTGCTATCAATGGTAATAACTTTTGTTGATCACTTACTATGTGCCACATTCCATTTTAGGCAACTTACATGTACTACCAAATGTAAACTACATGTTAAACCATATGAAATTACCATTTTCACAGGTTAAAAATTATCAACGAGCAGCAATTTCATACGCTTCACTTAATCCTCACACAACCATATGAATTAATTACTGTTATTATTATTTTTTTAATGTTTATTTTTGAGACAGAGAGAGACAGAGCATGAACAGGGGAGGGGCAGAGAGAGAGGGAGACACAGAATCTGAAACAGTCTCCAGGCTCTGAGCTGTCAGCACAGAGCCGGATGCGGGGCTCCTACTCACGGACCACGAGATCATGACCTGAGCCGAAGTCGGATGCTTAACCGACCAAGCCACCCAGGCGCCCCTAATTACTGTTATTATTTAAGTTTCCATTCAAGGAAACTGAGGCATAGGGAAAGTTTAATTTGCATAAGGTTGTAAAACCAGTATGTGGCAGACCTAGGATTCAAACACAAGCAAGTGTCACTCCAGAGTTTGTTGTGTAAACCACTTGTTATCTGCTTACACTGTACACTTACCTCTTATACAAACTTTCCAATAATTTTAGGAAATATATACATTCTCATTTTATGGATAAGAAGAGCAAAACACAGAAGAGTAACTTGCCCATAGTTACCACATCAGAGGAAAAAAGCAGGATTTGAACCTAGTTCTGTCTGATTCCAGAACGTTAATACTCCATCCACCTCATTACATGGAGAGCGGAGGCAAGATTGGGGGTCCTCCTGACACCCCTTTGATATTTTTAAGAGATTGTGCTAAAATCCTTCATATTATTCCACTTTCCTGCTTAATTTATGAATTCAGTCGACAACTCAAAATCTTCTACATTAGTAATCTTCTTTCCCGACGTTGTAGCTTGCCATCATTCTGTCTCTCCCGTGTCTACAAAACATTGCTTCTGACTTTAAACTACCATCAACTCCTTAATTACATTTTATTCCACGTGTCTCTTAGTTCCTTTATTGTTTCACTTCATATCCAAATCATAACGGGTGCTACAGTCAGTTATTTCATCTCTACCTTCCTTATCATTTTCAATTTCCTAACCCATTGACACATTGGTTTCAGTTTGCCAGTTAATCCTCACCCTGGTTCCACCAAACTATCAATTTTCTCTAATTCTGTTCTCAGGCAATTTGGATATAGCTGGAGAAAATTACAGAACCATGTGGATTGACTTCACTATAAATGTATGATTTCCAACCTAAGATGGACCCTTGATACTACACAGTAATCTTTTTTCTAAGTCATCTAAGTCATTTATCTTGTTTTTATTCAAATTTCCCAATACACATAGAAGTTGTTTTAAATGATTTCTTCTGTTCTCAGACTGCCAATTCCTTTATCATTCTTTTCAATCTCAATCTCTAATTCAGTGAAAAATGAAGACTTTGTATTCCTTCAGGCTTATGATCATGCTTGTTTACCTCTTTTCCCCACCTAATAATATTTCATTTTACTCAGAACAAAACAAAAACAAAAACAAAACTACTCCCATCTCCCCCTCCCTCCAAAGATAACTCTTCTCCCAAAGTTTCATCCTCTCCTAGGACTTTGAGCATTAGATTATCCTTTCTCTTTTGAATCATCAATCTCCCACTCATTTTTTAATTAATTTTTTAATGTTTATTTATTTTTGAGAGAGAGAGAGAGAGAAAATGAGCAAGGGAGGGGCAGAGAGAGAGAGAGAGAGGAAGACACAGGATCTTAAGCAGGCTCCAGGCTCTGAACTGTCAACACGAATACTGACGCAGGGATCGAACTCATGGACTGTGAGATCATGACTGGAGCCGAAGTCAGACACATAACTGACTGAGCCACCCATGCGCCCCTCTCCCACTCATTTAAAAAAAAAATAATGTTGGGGCGCCTGGGTGGCGCAGTCGGTTAAGCGTCCGACTTCAGCCAGGTCACGATCTCGCGGTCCGTGAGTTCGAGCCCCGCGTCAGGCTCTGGGCTGATGGCTCGGAGCCTAGAGCCTGTTTCCGATTCTGTGTCTCCCTCTCTCTCTGCCCCTCCCCGTTCATGCTCTGTCTCTCTCTGTCCCAAAAATAAATTAAAAAAAAATAATAATAATGTTTTATTTATTTTTGAGAGAGAGAGAGACACAGAGTGTGAGCATGGGAGGGGCAGAGACAGAGGGAAACAGAGAATCCAAAGCAGGTTCCAGGCTCTGAGCTGTCAGCACAGAAGCCAACATGGGGCTTGAACTCAGGAACCATGAGATCATGACCGGAGACAAAGTCAAAATCGGATGCTTAACCAAGTGACCCACCCAGGCACCCCTCCCACTCATTTTTAATAAATCTTGTTACTGCTTAAAAACATACTCAAGGCTTCTAACCACCCCTTCCTGAAAAGATAAGCAAATTTGCCCTTGATCTGGATTCTGTGATGTCTTCTATGGTTAAGGTTGCTAGCTCTTATCCAGAGCCATAAAGTGTTCTCCAGTTTAATCCTGAACCACCTTTCTTAGCTCTTCTCACAAAATGCTTCCTAAACTTCTTCTAATCTTTCCCATCTCTCATCTGATCTTTTATTTGCCATTTGCAGCCTCATCCTGCTCCTACTCCTTATTCTATGAGCTCAGCTTTGCCTGTACTTAATCTATGTGTGGTTTTTTTTGTTTGTTTGTTTGTTTGTTTGTTTGTTTGTTTAAGCATAGAATCCCTATGGGAGAATTTTACCAGCCATATGAGTGGAATGCACATAATTCTTCACTATCTGCCACTCTAACTCCTTTCCTAATGAAACTCTTAAATCCATCCCAAGTGTGGTCTACCTGTGTTGCCGACTCTTAATCTGTCTTTGTTGTTTTATTTTCTTGCCATCTAGTTTTATTCTCACCATTCCACTGAAACTACTCTTCTTACCATAATCAATGATCTTCAAGTTTAATTTCCAAATCAAATTCTCTCATTTCATTTTTTTATCTTCCTGCTTTGTAGTCAAATCATCCTTCTCCAACATTTCTGTTTTCTGAACTTCTTGATAATGCTGTCATTTATTAATCACTACTGTAAAAAACTTTAAGCATATTTTATATTACTGGCAATAGACTCCAGGGATGTAGAGATGAACCAGATATACTTCTTGTCATCAAGAAATCCTTGTTTTAATGAGGTGGGGAGATTAGAAAGTGAACATTTACAATTAACGTATTAAGTATCATAATAGAGCATGAAGAAAATTAAAGGGAATATGGTGGCACAAAAAGGATAAAAGGACAATTTCTTGGGTTGGGAAGGCCTCTTATAGTTCTTCTTTTATCCACATCCATTAATTCATCTTCTTTTTCTGCTAGTCAAATATCAGCACTCTCCAAAGTTATGTTTTCACTTTTATGCTCCTCCTCTTTTCTTCTAAGTTTATTTATTTAATTTGAGAGACAGAGAGAGGGGAGAGAGGGAGGGGCAGAGAGAGAAGGAGAGAAAGAATCCCACACAGGTTCTGTGCTCTCAGAACGGAACCCAACGCAGGGCTCAATCTCATGAACCATGAGATCAAGACCTGAGCTGAAATTGAGAGTCAGCCACTTAACCAACTGAGCCACCTAGGTGCCCCAACTCCTCTTCTTTTCTCATACTTCTTTATCTTTCCTGTTGAAATGTCATCCATGTCCCTACATCACCTTACCTTAATGTCCAACTCAATATTAGTAGCTTACTTCTAACAAGTCCAAGATCAGCTGTTGCCTCCTGCAATCTTTTCAATATATTAAAAATATACTTATTTGATTTCCTATAAAATCTGCTCTTCTTCCTGAGTTGCTTTTCTTGGTTAATAGTCTTGTCTATTCAGTCCCCAAGTTATCGAACTCACATTAATTTGGAATACCACACATTGTTTATATATTTGGATCCCCAACTAGGTAATGTGTTACTTAAAGACAGACTTCTTTCATGGTTGATTGAGCTCTGACTGGAGTATTCAGGGATTATTGATGTTTATAAATGAATGCATGAAGATGGGGAAATAGATAAGAATTGTTAACAACATATTAAAAATCATAGGTTTTTAGGTTTGATATGTTGGTGAGGCTTGCAGGTAGAGAGACTCAGGCTGTATTTGGAAATACTGTTTTGGACTTGTGGAGAAATTTGAGAGCAATTACTGAAGAAAGGGATGGAAATGGCACCTTAACAACTTGGATGCAGGGAAACAGAAAGGGGTGAATGGCTCAAAACTTTCAACAGTGATTAATAGCAATGTTTTGGTACAATTAAGGACATAGAGACTTTTGGAAGGATTTTATATATACAGTGTTTGGGATAAAAGTTGAATATTCAAGTGGAAAAGCCCCTGCATATTTGTTTAGACAACTCAGGAGAAACAAAGAGACAACTGTTGAACTGGAATAGTGTCTGGTCACCACAATCAGAGTTGATAGGAGAATGGTATTTGGTTTGACTCACCTGGCAAATAATTGTGATGTCCCCTCTTGACTGCTGTATGCAATAGCCAAGAAAATGACTTTTGTAAGAAAGTAATCAACCACATTGAAATTGAAGCTCAACCTGAATGAGGTGGAGAAGAAACACCAAATGAATGTCCATTTGATTGAGGGACCTAGTAGAATAAAATTACAGTAGAATGGTAGGGGTGAGAGTTAGGTAGCAGGTGGCTAAGTAGAGACCAGTGGTAGAGGTAGTGAACATAAAGCATACTTCCAGGAATTTGGCAGGAAATGGTGGGGAGAATACAAGATACTAACTCGAGTAGTAACAAAGTCAAGAATATGTATGTATGTATGTATGCATGTATGTATGTATTTTTAAGTAGGCTTCACACCCAATATGGAGCCCAACACTGAAATTAAGAGTTAGATGTTTGGGATGCCTAGGTGGCTCAGTTGGTTAAGCATCTGACTTTGGATCAGGCCATGATCTTGCAGTTCACAAGTTCGAGCCCCGTGTAGGGCTCTGTGCTGACAGCTCGGAGCCTGGAGCCTGCCTCAGATTCTGTGTCTCCCTCTCGCCCCTCCCCAGCTTGCACTCTGTCTCTCTCTCTCTCTCTCTAAAAAATAAATAAACATTAAAAAATTAAAAAAAAAAGAGTTGGATGCTTAACCAAATGAGCCACCTAGGTGCCTCTTAATTTTATTTTAATTTCCTTTGTTTTTCTTTTTTCTCTTTTCTTTCTTTACTTTTTTTTAAAATGTTTATTTATTTTTGACACAGAGCACAATCAGGGGAAGGGAAGAGAGAGAGGGAGACGCAGAATCCGAAGCAGGCTCCAGGCTCTGAGCTGTCAGCACAGAGCCTGACGCAGGGCTCAAACCCACGAACCGCGAGATCATGAGCTGAAGTTGGACGCCCAACTGACTGAGGCACCCAGGCGCCCCTTTCTTTACTTTTTTTTTAAGTCTAATTATTTCTGAGTGAAAGAGAGAGAGAGAGAAAGAGAGAGAGAGTGAGGCAGAGAGACGGAGACAGAGAATCCCAAGCAGACTCTGTACTGCCAGCACAGAGCCCAACTTGGGGTTCAAACTCATGAAGCCTGAAATCATGACCTGAGACGAAAGCAAGAATGGAATGCTTAACTGAACCACCCAGGTGCCCATCTTTTTTTTTACTTTTACTTAGTGGGTAAGAAAGGGAGTTGTACTCTGTTCATAGGTAGATAGATAGAAAGTAGGTAGAGTGGAAGAGAAAGGTGAAAAGAGATAATCGAGTGTGAACCAAATTTAATGAGTAGCTATCTTGGAAGATACTGTTGGGTTTAACGGAGCCCAGTTGGTGTTGGGTAAGTCTATTCATACTTCCAACCTGCAAATAATTCTTTCTTGAGGGCATAATTCTACTTGGTGACCTGAGTTTAGGATTCTTAAGTGATTATTTTTCTTAAGTTGGAGGTGTTCAAGCATGTAGACATCTAATCCTACCCCTGAACTTTACATATCTCACTTTGTGGTTTTAAGGAAAATGGGCCAAGGCAGTGAGTAGAAACATAGGTTTCACATTTCGAATGCTGGCTATGCACACAGCAAATGTGATTGCAATCTTGATAATTTTAGCATTTCTTTGCTAACAATTTATTTGGGGAACACAAAGTTAGTATTTGCTCAGGTGCAAACCATAAGGATTTTATCAAGTGTGATAAAATTATTAACATCTGCAGAAATTGGAGAAATTACATTTATATTTTATTGTAAATTGCCTTTGTAAATACTAATTCACTGATGCTAATATTATCTATCAACTTTTCTATGTGAAGATCCTCATATAAAACAGAGAATTGACTGGTATTATGTCTTATTATATCAGGAGCTCTCCTGAATTTATGCCTTCTCTAGTTTAGGAGAAAGTTTTTAAAAATTACATTCATTAGTAAACAATATATATTAGTATGTCTTTTTCTGGCAATTTCACAAATTCATTCTAGGATTTACATTTATTTAAAATACCCTTTTAAAGTTATAATTTCATTGAATTCTTAACTGATTCCCACAATTATGACATATTTGAGTTTTGGCATCTTCAAGTCTATAAAATGCTTATGATTGATTTAAGCAGTTTCCCATGAAAAGTTAACATAATGATACCACATAATGAAACAGTCTTTTGTCTAATACTTGATACTTTCACATCCTCAAGTTAGGTTGCAAATAAATCGCAAGTTTTTCAGAAATCTGCGCATTTTTGATCCAGAAAAATGCCTAGAACTTCATAAAAACATTCAATTCTTCAGTAAAAGTAGTTGTTTCTTGGTGCTGTCATCATTTTATAAAGAGAGTAATAGAAGTTGACAAAATGTGCCATTTACATGTCAGGCTGGTTAGTAGAATCTTTTGATATGTAGCATTATTTGTCAGGTAACACATTTCTGGTTCTCTCTTCACTTTTAAGTGGCTCTATTTAGTATGGGTCATTCCTATCTGTATTGGAGAGCAGAGAGCATGGCTTTAGCACAGTTCAGCCCCATGAATTTTGCATTCCACTCTCATTTTTTTCTCTACACACACTGAACAAATCCTAATTTTAAAATACCTGTTAAACTTTTCTCTCCAGCAGCACAGCAAACATGAGGTAAGAGATTGCACAAGGGGTCAGTTCCTGTCTCCACCTTGAACATAAGGGTAGTTAACCTCCATTACTTGTTTAATTCTTTTAGTTTTGCACCTACCCCTTATTTCAGTTTAAATATAATGTATATCTAATATGAAATATGTAATAGTGCATAGTATATAATGTAATATCAGAAATTTAAAAGTTGACTCACCAAAGACATTTTACCAATTTTAGCTTTCAATTTTGTATGTCCTACCCCAAGATAGTTTAGAACCTTTACGTTTGACAAAGAAGACTAACAAATCAGGAAACAAAAAATACAATTTTTTTCACTAGTTCCAATATTCTCATTTGCTATATGTTCATTGTCTTGAAGGTCTTTAAGTTTTTGCAGTTTGGGGGCACCTGGGTGGCTCAGTCAGTTGACCATCTGTCTTCGGCTCAGGTCATGGTTTCATGACTCATGAGCCCGAGCCCCACGACAGGCTCTGTGTTGACAGCTCAGAGCCTGGAGCCTGCTTCGGATTCTGTGTCTCCTTATCTCTCTGCCCCTAACCCACTCAGATTCTGTCTCTGTCTCTCTCAAAAATAAACATTAAAAAAAAAAAAAAGATTTGGCAGTTTGTTAGTAGAAGATGAATCCATGAACCCAGCTAAGAGTAATTCTATCAGATATGTTCCTTTTTTCTTTCTTTCTTTTTTTGGGGGGCAGGGGATGTTCTCAGTGAATTCAGTCCTATGTTTTGTTTTGTTTTTTTTTGAATTTGTAATAGTTAATGCAATTCCTGTTCGTTATCAAAGTTGCTATGCTTATATTTTGATTAGGTGTAAAATTACTATTTTACCAGTTTCAGAAGTCTATACTGAGTGATACAAGAAGTCAGAGGGGAAAGCATATTTTTAAACTATATTTCTTTGGCATAACTGTTTATTTAGAAAAACTGTGTTCCTAATATTATAATTTGATATATAAATCATTAGTTCCTTTGTTACTTTTTTTTTTTTTGGTAAAATGGACAGTCTATTATCTATTTAGGGATTATTGCCTTTCTTAATATTTTTGCAACAATTGGTCTTGCAATGGTTTTTTCTTGATCAGGTAAAATTAAATTGTACTTATATTAATTCAATCCCATGAATTTCTAAAGTAGTTAGGGTACAAACTTTTATGTGAAAAGGAAAGTAACTTTCCTGTGTGTTATAATACTGCAATTTTTAGAGCAGTTCAGATATTCGGCGGGGGGGGGGGGGGGGGGCTGGGGAACTATCCCTATACCAGTGATGAGATATATTCACCAACTTCTCAGACTCAACTTTCAATTCTTTTTAGAACTTCATCTAATTTTGTATTAAATTTCATTTTGATATACTTTATAAGATACAGAAAGCTTTTAAAAAGAATTATTTTACGTTTATAGCGTATGAAAAATGCTTTCAAGTCACATTGATTAAAACACAGATTTCTTTTTGCCTTGCCAAATACGTCATCTTGAACTGGCAATTAAAGGGTTATTTAATTGGAGAAGTTCAGAGTCAGATCAGCATTTCCCAGTGGCACATATCTTTAGCAGTAAGTGTGGAAGCCAACTCGGAAGAAACACGTTTGAAGTGCAGAACTAATCATGCAGAAGCAATTTGCGATTTTCTCTCTCAGCCTAGATAAAGCAGAGCATTATGACATTGGCTGCGCCGAACAAGGTCAATTTACTGTGAAAAGCCAGCTATAGACTCCAACTTCAAATAGACTTTTATCCCGCATAGCTAAAAACAGGATTTACTCTATTGCTTACACTACAGAATGGGCAAAATGAAGCGGACAATTCAATTAGGATGCATCCGTATTTGTCCCTACTTTTTTTTTTTTTTTAAACTGTTTCAGATAATCAGCTTGTAACTAGGTCTCAAGATTTCTCCCACCCATGGGAATGAAGTATTCATTCAAATGGTTGCAATAAAGTTTATTTGTTAGTGTTTACTTTTAATTTAATCATTGAGATTCTACCAATTATCTTTAAAAAGTACAATGCTGCCTCTTTTATTCCATTTTATTGCCTTTTGGCTTTAAAAAGAAAGACTTCTCTCAGAAATATACACAAAACCGTGGTTGCAAAAATATAGCATAATAAAAGTGTGAAAGAACTTTTTGGCTTAGCATTTATGTAATATGCCTACAAGAATGTGTAGCTTATTTCTAATACAGGAGACACTACGTAAAGATGATCCCACTTCTTCTGTTGGACTAGATATAAAATTTGTGTGAATTTTTGGAAATGATTATATTTATGGGAGCAATCATATAAATTGTTTGGCTAATCATAGTGAATAACAAAATTTATTCTCTTAGCCATGGGGAAAAATGTTCCCCTACCTTCTTTTTTGGCTGATGTCCAGAGTAGATTATTCTTATGAAAAATGAAACAAGAGTGTACCATAATTAGCTGTTCAAGGATTCAGTCATCTGGGATATCCATGTTTTAGTGCATTTAACTTTATTAGGTGCATCTGATAGACTCCTTTGGTCACAATCTATATTGATACTGGTGCTAATAATCAATTATATTCAAAATATCATGAAAGTGGGGTAGAATTTGTTCCCAGAAGCTGAGCCAGAATGTAAATGAAGATATGATTAAATGTCATTAATATTATAGTTCATAATAAAAAATATATATCCATGCCTAGGGCACAATAGCTCCACAAATTAATGTACTAGTCAACAGTTTTCTGGACTATATCCTGGTGCTCCTGGTGCTCCTGTTAGAAGTTTGGCAGGTGATGGAACTGCACAGTGCTGACATCCATTCCTGGAACATTGTAGAAACCAGTCTTTTAATATTTTCATTGGCTTACTGAGATGCTGAGGTCATGAAGAGCTCATTGGTCTCCTGCTTTTGCTGACCCAGTGATTGACAGTAATGCAATGCTCTTCTAGAATTTATGACTCTGGGTGAAGGGCAGACTGAACTATGTGACTCAGGTCAAAAATGAGGGTGAAGAATATCAGAGATGAGGTGCTCCTTTTCAATAGAAGTACAGAATCTTTGATTTTTAATTGTGTTTTAAAACCCTGCCTCGAGAGAATTGAAAACAGATACGAAGTTTTTCCCCACAGAGACTAATGTTTCTGCTTAAGAACAGTCAAAACTACATTACAAAATGAAAAGCACATCTGTGTAAAAGAACTTTGCTTTTTATTTTTCAGATGTAGGTGTTTTAGATCATTTGTAGAGTCACCTATTTCCTTTTTATTTCATAGGACATTTGTTCTTGTAGATAATCCTCTGTAAGTCAGGACTGCTAATTCATCATGGTTAGGGCTGGTGGGTTGCACACTTTGCTTCCATTGTATTATAGCATAATCGAATTCTATTCCATATGACAAAATATAATCCAGGCAGTGATCTGCATACGCTAGCTTTTCACACAAGTAAAATTTTAGATTTTTAAATGAGGAATTTTAAAATATAGAGGGTGTCTATTGAATGCAACTTTAATATATACATATTATTCTCTAACTGTAATAATTGCACACCAAAATAATATTGTCATGTTATATATCACATCATACTGTTCAGACTCCATTGGAATCACCTGACTAGTTTCAAATTATATTGTGGTTGCTCTCAGCCCATGAAATTGTGATTTAATTGGTCTGGGATATTGCCTGACCACAATATTTAGAAAGTAAAACATGCCAACCAGCTTTTTGGTCTACGTAGCTCCAATTTACTGGTTAGTTCATTGCGAATCTGGAGGTAAATGTTATAGGTTTTAAATAATTTTTTCTATTCTTTACTCTGAAATTTTCTTCAGCTCTTCATCTTGCCTAAGTAGAACTAAATTATAATATTTTCCTTTTGTGTGTGTATGTGTTTGTGTACAACAGGCTAATTTGTCAAAACTCAGTTTTAATAGAAACTTTTTCAGTGTCGGAAAAGTTCAGTGTTCAGTACAGGAAATAATTTTAAATGTGTTATTTGCAATACACCTATACAAATTGTTTCTTTAAATTATTTTCAGTTTAACCATCACTGTAATGGCAATTTTATGTTGAATAAAATTATATATAAAGGGATGTAATAAATGTGAAAGTGCTTT
The DNA here is from genome assembly GCF_022079265.1 of Lynx rufus. Classification (NCBI taxonomy): domain Eukaryota; kingdom Metazoa; phylum Chordata; class Mammalia; order Carnivora; family Felidae; genus Lynx; species Lynx rufus. The sequence goes on along the minus strand of NW_025814823.1, from coordinate 201,458,493 downwards.
TAAAAGTTAAAAATTCAAACAAATATCAAGTATTGGTGTCAAGGTATTATTCTGTATCAACAAGTTTCCCTCACTGAGAATTCTATGTTTATATTCAATAATCCAAGAAGTCTCATCATGAAGAATATTTTAAGTAACTTCTTATGTAGTCTGTTTGACATTTGACATTTTATCCAACTTTAGCCAAACTTCTTAAGGATAGAGTTCACGATATATGTGTGTGTGCATGTGTGTGTGTGTATGTGTGTGTTTATCTTCATAAAGCAATCTTAACTATAGCACATATTTTGCATTTGGATAATCTAATCATGACAGGTTAATACTCTTGATTTAGTGCCCAAATAAGATACATCTTCAGGCTTAGTAATTATCAAACGAGTTGTGAAATTATTTCACTTTGTAACCTGCCATGGCCAAGATAGTTGACTTACATAATAGTGTAATTATGCTTAGCATTGCACACACCCTTTCAAAAAAACCAACCTATCCACAAAAGAAGGCAGCACTCTGTGTCAAAGCCAATCTTCTGCCTGTCATTGGCAAGCTAACAAAACAACAAACAAACATGAATCGTATTATCTTATTTACATTTTGAGGAACAGCTTTGTCCCTAATTTCTTCTAATTTCTTACAATTCAATTGACAATATACTGTTTGTCAAGAATACAAAATAGCAAAAGAACAAAAATGAAGGAAACAAAGTCAGGCCATCATCACCTCCCCTTTGCTCTCACCGCAGAAAATAGTGTTTTCTCTTTGGAAAACATACAAACAAGTGGGATAAGTCAGACGCAGAGTGTTCTCGAACATATCAGGCATACAATCATTTTGTTTAATTGAACAACAAAATATCCTTATTAAATGCTTCATGGAAAGTTTTCAATATTAGGTATAAAAGTAACACTCCTAAATAATCAAATATAAATATGAGAATACCTATTTTGAGTGACATCACATCTGCCTAACACCCCCTCCCCCAATATTTGAACACAGAATCTTCCAGTAAAAAATTGGAAAATGAAGGGTTAGTTTTGCATAGAAAAGTAGAAAAGAAATGACAGAGACATATTAATGTATGGGAGGCTATAGAAAAATGAGCAGAGAAGAGGTGCTGTTTCTGTAGCACAACCTATTTGTTGAAACTTTGTAGGAAAATTTCTCCCCTTGAACTGAGATATTCAGCTAAGAGAGTGTGTGTGTGTGTGTGTGTGTGTGTGTGTGAGAGAGAGAGAGAGAGAGAGAGAGAGAGAGAGAGAGAGAGAGAACGGTGAGTGCTGGGGACATGGATGGTTCAAAATAGCAAGCAACTTTTTTTTAAGTAAGTGTTATAACCAGAAGAAGAGGAAAGTAAAATGACTGATTGGTTATACCTATAGAAACTTAGACTAGAAAAAAAAAATATTTGTCCAAGATACTTAGAACAACAGGACACCAGCCCATTGAAATACAAACATTATCCCTTATTTCTAAATTTCAATTTTGAACTGGTATAAATAGAAGTTGCTTGCTGAGGAATAGTGATTTTAAATATTCAGTTGCCTTTGAAATTGAGATTATTCAGAATGACAAGCAAAGAGAAACAAATCAGAATATGAATAAGCAAACATACGGACCTCCTTTAGCTCATCTTCAGAGATTCATATTTCTTTTTGGTTCTGTTCAAAAGTAACCCTAGAATTATCCCCCTTCATGGGGGTATTTAAATCTGGATGTCCTATGATCAGAAGGAAATTTGTCTGCTTCCAGTGTATCGAAAATTGGGCTGGCTAGTATATTTTAATTCATTATTAAACAGCAGTAGATACTATTGATGTTTTCTTTTTTTGTACTCATTTCTACTGCTGTTTTGCTACTGTTCTGGAAAGCCAACGGTTCACTTCTGAGAACCGTTTGTGTTTAATTCTTTACCTAAGAATATGTGAAAGCATTTTTTTTTTCTTCTTCTTCTTCCCCTCGAAGGAGACGAGAGGCACCAGTACAGCAGCGAAAGGAGACTGCAGGCACAGGTGCTCTGGCACGTGGGGGAGCAGGGATTCAGTGATGCCTCGAGTCCTGAGGACCGAGGAGAAGTTGGAAGAGTACTGATGTTGATGAAGTAAAAGAATGCTGAGTATTTCTGATTTTCATACTATGAAATGACAGTCTTAGGGTTTAGAATTGTCTGTCTTGGGATTACTGGCGTTTATATTTGAAAAGCATTAATTTTGAGACTATAAAGGAATGAGAAAGTTAGAAAACAGCACAGTCAAGTGGGAAGGTAATCAATGGAGTGTCAGAATACTGGGATCCTGGTTTGACCTCGGAGTATTACACAAAGAAGTGCTATAAATATATGTTGTTCTTAAGAACTGTTTGAAGATGTTTTGCTTAAGATGGTCAAACTTTAGGCAGCTCTGTATCTTCCGTGAAGTGTTCCTTGACCTATCAAATAGGTTTTCCTTCTTACCCATCTGTCCTTCCTTCCTTCTTCTCCTAGGATCCTCTTGTTCCAAAATGTTAACCAGGACTGCTTTGTACGGTTGTGCAGGATTGGTGTAACACAGGGGGCACTGGGCATTCATTTAGGCAAATGTATTTGTGTATTTATTTAGACAAACTTCAGGCAGATGGCAGTAAAATGTTTTGTTTCAAAAACATCCACATATTACAATAATTTCTGGAAGATGAAAATAAGGTATTTTCATAAGGCTTTTTTGTTTTTCTAATTAGCACAAAAGCATTGTTTGGGTCAGCAGTATCCCATGCAAACTGTATTCTAATAGGTCTGCCTGCCTCAAAAGACAGTGGCTTCATGAGGGAAGGGACTGTTTCTTATGTAATGGTCTCTCTCCCACCCTTCTGAAGCATATGAGGTATACTAGAACTTAATAGAACATTGTAGAGGGGACTTCGGCATCTAGATGGGAGAGGCCTGGGTAAAGTAGGAAATGATGACTAAGTTTAAGATTCTAGGTCTTTATGAAAGTTTTTATGTAAATTTAAGATGATATTATTAGCAATGCTAATAGCTCCAAGGTCTCCAATAGCTCTTAGGATGTTATAATTTAACTGTTATTGATTGTATTGTGTGGTGAAGCTATGTGAAAAGAACCTGGAAAGGTCTTTTTCTTCTTGTGGGTTGTTTTGTTTTTCTCTCAGTATTTCTAGCTCTCTATGTCCATAAATACTTTAAAATAATTACTCTGAAAAATTTGTAGCAAATTTATTCGTATTTGGAGCTTATAGTAGAGGCAGTACATGGGGAGGCTGTAACAGAGGTGCCTTCTGACAATTAGAAAATAAATTTGCTCTCTGAAAGTTAAACTATAAATCAAGATATGATGGATCAAAGCAGATATTTTCAAAAGCATCTCAAAAAGAACCTAGCAAGACCTGACTTTAACCTGACAAAACATAATATATCTAAAGAAGGAATGTGTCAATCAGGAGGGGGCTTGGTCACCTAGGGAAGGTTAGGAAAAGGAGGATCCCAGGGCCAAACTTCTGCTTCTCTAGGAAGAATACACACCTTGTTTCTCCTGGATCAGTGCAGCATCTTCTAAACTTGACTTCTAGGCTCCTGTGTCCTATACTCTAAAATCCAGAGTAAGCCTTTCAAAAGAGAAATAAGATTATGTCATGACCATGCTAAACCTGCAGTGACTTTCTATCACATTTAGAACTCCAGACTCTGGTCTACAGAGTCCCACATCATATGCGCCTGTTCATGCCTCCACCTACATTTCTTAACACTCTATCCTTTTCTAATACCCTCCGGATTCTCTGATCTTCTTGTATTGTTTCCACAAGCCACCTATTTTCACTAGAGGCCTTTGTATTAGCTGTCCCTTCTGCCTGGACCGCTCCTTTCAAGCAGACCCTTTGTTAAGCAATTCCTGTCAATTTCAAAAGCATTTCCTCAAAGACATCTTCTCCACACCATCTAAATAGAAACTCATTATTCTCTATTACATTAATGTACTGTAGTTATCTCCATATTTTTCAGGAAGTTATCACTTTCTGGTCTTTTGTCTGTTTGTTTGAGTTGGACACTGCCTAGACAGTTACCAAAATTTATGCCACACAGCCAATGGAAGGAACACAACAAGGAGTTACCACCTAGCTGTGGAGACAGAGAAATAAATAAACTTGCCTCAGGTTCAGAACCATGGGCAAAAGTCAGGGTTGGGGACCCAGTGAATACTTGAGAATCATGCAGAGGTCACAGAGGGTATGACTTCATGGGTTCCAGGAGTCTAAATTTCAAGGCAGAATTGGGTAAGCTGTTCTGAGATGGATCGGGGCTGTAGGGTTGGGCCTAGGCTCTAACTAGGCACTGGGTAACCCACAGGACTTGGAAGAGGAGGTCAAATCATTGTGCTTAGCAGAGGGCCTGAGCAGGAGACACAGAATCTCAGCTCCAAAGAATCTCCCGAACTCGTGCAAGTCAGCTCTTAAAAGACTTCGTGAGAAGAAAGCATAAATCCCAGGCTGTAGACTGACTTTGGCAGGTAAATAAACATTGACCTAAGAGCTCAACTTCATGTTCTCACACTCTAACATTTTCATTTGGTTATGAGATGGGTCCCCAGGTACTCAGACAAGAGTTTCAACCATATTTGAGCCCGATCCAAACTTCTTCCCTTTTACTCCACTCCCTTGGATCAAGTCTTCCGATGCCTGCCTAGGATTTCCTCTATTAGTTGCAACACTAGTTATGGAAAGACAAAACACAACAGAAGAAACTTCGTGTGTATGTCTGTTTGTTTATTCCTCCTCGCAATCTCCTTAATACTGGTGTCTCACAACAGCTGAGGCATTTTTCAAATTTAGCTCAAAACCTGTCTTGTTTTGTTTTTAATTTCGACTACTGTGAATTCCAACTTAACTGAGATTAAAGATAGCAATAGGAAAAAGTTAAAATTACAAGTCAGCCGACTTAAAAATCAGGAACCTACACAGAAGAAAGTTTGTAATTGCTGGCTGATAATCCCCATGGCATGTATAACTGGGGCATGCCAGAATGCTGCAGGGGAATCGGCAGAGTGAGAATCAAGGACTTCAGCTTCAGGCTAAAAAGTCAGGATAAGCTTGTGACTTACGTTGCCACCCATGACTCAAAGAACATCCATTCTTTCAAATGACAGGTTTTCTAGTTTAAAGCATACGCATGAAAAGGAACATGCCTTTCACTGATGCATCATTGTTACTGCGGTTTAACTTCTTAACCCCTCTTCCTGTTGAAGATTCCTCCATAACTGAACACTGTCTGTAGCTTCAGAAGCTAATTATATGGCCACCTACTAGAAGTAGAAAAATAAAATTTAGAAAAACAGTCTCATTTGAGGTGTGCATTGGAATTATTTTTAAACAAATTCATAATTTGGGTGATCTTGCAAAGGAAAAGCTCTTCCTGACAATACATGTAATTAGTAAAATAATTGTTGTTTGGCGAGCTCTATTTTGATTTAAAATCAACATACATTTATAAAAACACAACTATAAAAACTTATTTGTTTGAATAATTTCATATTGTATACCAGAAAAGCATAAAATTGCTCAGAAAACGTAAACTTCTGTTAGTATTTGCAATCTATTTTCATGTATTGTCTTTGCATCATGAAGTGTTATTGCTGTCTTCAAGTGGAATTTTTAGGAAAAATCTCATTTTGTGTGTTTTCACACAGATTAAAAAATCCCAACATCCTGATGTTATTTATTAACATATCTTATATACCCTTTGTCCAGTTTTCCCTAATGTTAACATCCTATACACCGTGGAACATTTATCAAAATTAAGAAATTATCATTGGTACATTCTGTGAATTAACTATAGATCTTATTTAGATTCCCCTCCTTTGCCAAATGCCATTATATATTTGTCCAAACTCATGCAATGTTCAACACCAAGTGAAAACTGTCATGTAAACTATAGACTTTGATATAAATTCGGCGTGTCCATACAGGTTCACCAGTTGTAACTAATGGACCACTCTAGTGGGTAAAGGACAGTAAAGGGATATTCTGCATGTGTGTGTGTGAGGGGGGGATGGGATGAATAATCTTAGTACCTTCCCCTCAGTTTTGCTGGGACACTTAAACTGCTCTGAAAAACTTTCGTTTTAATAATAAATTAGCTGACTATTTTTTCATATGTGTCAGTTTCCAAGTTTCCTATAATGTGCCATTTGATATATGCATCTATCTTTTTGCCAATAAGACCACACTATCTTGATTATTGTTTCTTAGCACATCTTAAAGTTGCCTAGTGCGAGTTCTTCAGTTTTGTTCATTGTTTTAAGAATTGTTTTGACTTTAAGAATTTTAGTTACTTTGCATTTCGTGAGAAATCAAATCTATCATTAGTTATATAGATCCAGGTGGCAGAATTTGACATCAAAATCGTTTGGTAAAGGATACCTATGTGTGCTGTCAATTAAATTCATGTAAGTGAATGTGAATAAAGGTTAAAATTGGAGGTTAAATAAGAAACATCTGGCTTGTGGGATTGGGTTACAAATTAAGCATCTAATGGCACATTTTTAGAAGAGTCCTTTAAAAATATATTTAGATGCATGCTTTAAAAATAAGACAATCTAGATGTAGGGAAAAGTTTTGTTAAAAAAACTTAATATGGTAAAATGTATCTTATCATGTTTAAATTCATTCTATACTGTCATCTACTATTCCTTGTTCATTCACTTGATATGTGAATTAATTAATAGTGAACTCAATTCTCGCCTCTATAGTCTTGGCTCAAAACGCGATGCTATAATTTTGACTACTTATTTGTATACACATATCTCCTAAAAATGGATTTCTCAGTAACATAAAAATATACAGTAAACACAGATATTTAAAAATATTGATGAAACTCTGGAATAATATTTTAACTACAATGTAATTCTTAAATTATCTGCAGAAGGATTCACTGCTATGGTTCTTGCAAGTAAATTTTACACAAAGCAGACATAGGATACGAAATGATACAAATATAGTTGCATTGCAGTAAGAACTGTACTTTTATTGCTACACGTTATGGTATCAATAGTTACATTAAATCCTATTTAAGAGGCTAGTTCTAGTGTATGTACCTATTTCAAATGTAACTTCCTAAAATTTTATAGGCAAAGTCCTTCAATGAGCAATGTAAAGATGATTAAAAAAAGACGGTTGAATAGAAAAACAGCCGGCGACAGTAATTCATTTTGGATACAGTTTTACTTTTTATGAATAAGTCTGCAAAATATCAACATAAAGAGTATACTTTTTTTTATGAATTCAGTCTTAATACTGAAAGCCAGTTCAAATAGTGAACATTTAAAAATTCTTATGACATGGGATTACACCCTTGTGGTTCACACACCACATGTTGCCTTGGTTTGATTTTACTACTCAAAGAAGGGGAGAGTACAAGGCAAATAATTTGGCTCCTTTAAAAAGAATCCATGTCGTTTTATTTTCCTATGCTATTTAAGAAATGCCGAGGGTAACGCCATACAAACTGGTATCTGTCTTTGTGGACATTTCAAATGTCATGTGTATTAAAATATCATTATCATTAATAAATGCTCACTTTATATGAGGTACTATACAGAACCACTAGAAAACATAATACTTGACCACAAAGAACTTTGTGCTTAAAGCAAGAACAGTATAAGGGATATTTACTAGCGTATATAAACATTTTACCAGCTCATTCTGCCCCATGGAACGAAAGTGAAAAGAATTAGCATTTGTAACTGCTGTCCAGTGTCAGTGGTTACAGACTAGTGAAGCAAGCATGTGACTTTTGTTTTCCCTAGCTTGAGAAAACAGGGCAAACAGACTAAATCAGAATTTTGCCCTCTTTCAAACATTCTCAAGCCAAGGAGACACAAAGTAGTGGAGTCTTTGTCTTATTGATTAGCCAATCAAATAAGCATGCAATCTAAGAAAAACAACAACAAAACAAACAAAAAAAGCAAAATGATTTCACAATATATCCTGCAGTTCCTTTATAAAGAAATTCCATAGCCATTACTATCCTCAGAAAAGAGTAAAAATTAGAATCATAATGAGCTGTCCAGGGAAAATGAATTCCAAAGTATCTATATTTGGATAGATAAGTAAGATTTCACCAAATGAAAATCATTGTAATAAGTTTGTTGTAACGGAACCCAAAGAGTTGTAACTGTAAAAGTTATATAATTGGAATCGTGCCTAAATACTTACTAAATTCTTGATTTAGACTGTGAGGAAATTTAGGCAGGAGAGAAAATATGCTCATTGTTCATTAAAAAATAAAATTATATCAGTGAAGTTCTCCACTGAGAACGATCAAATCCTGATTATATTTTTAAGTATATTTAAATTTGGCAAATAACAGTTTGAAATTTACATATTCATAGCTCGTAACAGGTGATGCTTTCGTGGCGAATACCTGTTTTCATAAACGTACCCGAAATAAGACCAGGCATAATAAGCTTCAGACAGTATAAGTCACTAAAATAAAGATGGTCAGAGGTCACTTAAAATAATGACATTTTGTGGTATAACTTATCTCTTAGCTCTAACTTTACAAAAATAGTAATAGTGATTAATTGCAATAAGGAAATGAAATATAGAAAAATGTAAAGAATTTGAGATGATTGACAATTTCAAACCCTAGAAATAAGCTCTGTTGATAGTTTAGTGTATCCTTTCCAGTTATTCTAAAGAACATATTTATATATACATAAATGTTATTTGTTATTTATTTAATAAGACTGAGATCATGCTGCGTCTATAGTATCATTATGAACATTGTCTCATATAAATAAGTACTTGTTTAAACATAATTTTTTTGTGGCTCCATAATATTTTCACTTTGTGGATGAATTTTATCCATTCCTCTATTCACGAACATTAATGCTGGCTTGTTTCCATTATAAACAGCTCTACCTAAAAGCAAATATTCTTAAACATAAATTCCTCACTCCATCTTTGGAAATGTTCTTGAGAAAAGAAGTGACTCCTGGATAAAACAGTGTGACTATTTCAGCTGTTTTGATCTATATCTCCCAATTATTTCCTAGAAAATTTGCTATGTTTAGCACATCTCCAAAGTGGAGGAAACCATTTCATCTTGCTTTTGCCAGAATTAAGTATTATCAATTCAGTCCTTGTCTTTTCAAGACATTAATAAAACATTATTAGTTTAGTATTTTTTCATGTATTTAATATTTATGTGAATTTTTCAAATTCCTTCTGCCTTTGTTAAATTTTCTACAAAATTTATGGTAATTTAATGTTTTTTCTTTTAATCTCTATTGAGTTCTTCCCCTTTAGAAAATTGATATGATATGATAAATAAATTTTCTTCATTCTTGTTACAAATTCTATTCAGTTATTCTGAATTATTTTATGTGGTCAACTACTGTATTTACTTTAGGAATTTCTATTATATTTACTTTAGGCAATAAGCTGAAGTGTCTGGAGTATTCTTTATTTGTTATCTACATCATATTTTAGATTTATGACTCCCATTAAATTAATTTGAAGGCTTAAAAATGTTTTTTAATGTTTTTATTTATTTTTGAGACAGAGGGAGACAGAGTGCAAGCAGGGGAGGGGCAGAGAGAGAGGGAGACACAGAATCCGAAGCCGGCTCCAGGCTCTGAGCTGTCAGCACAGAGCCTGACGTAGGGCTCAAACTCATGGAGTGTGAGATCATGACCTGAGCTGAAGTCGGATGCTTCACTGACTGAGCCACCCAGTCGCCCCTAATTTGAAGGCTTTTAATCATGTTTGTGTGTGTGTTCTAGAATTACTTTTATTAAAGCATGAAATATGTCCAGTTACTGAAATATGAAAATAATTTCTCTGTGAAGCCATCTTGTCAAAAGTTTCATTAGAAGGTAATTTTTCAGCAATTTTTCTATTTCTTTTTCAGTTTTGTTTTACTTAGCTAATGCTTTTGATTGAAATCAATGAGAATAGCTTCAGAAGGTAAGTGAAAGAACTGAAGGGCAGTTGGGTTAGGTAAGCTCTTCCAGAACTTTTTCATTAGGTCTTAGATAAATAAGCAGGGAAGAACACCAACAGTTAACTCTCAAGGCCAAGAACTAGAACAGGATTGGGTAGATTTTGATAGAGGTTATAGGCAGTAAGACATGAAGCTGTGCTTACAAGTCTAGTTGGGTGTTTGCAGAGCTAACTTGTGGGGATGCTGGAATGGAATGAGGCCACTGAGTGAGAAAAATGGGAAGAGGCACCAAAACAAACAAACAAACAAACATAAAAACAAAACAACAACAACAACAACAACAACAACAAAACATGTCCAAGAACAACTTTTCAGTTACGTTGGTGTTATATTTATCAGTAAATTTATATTTATGTGCTTCCCCCTCCTCCTTTCCTTCATCATCACATGCATCATCATGTTGTCATGGCAATCTACTATAGTATCACCGATCATATATATTAATTAATGTGTCATATATTTAAATGACTGCATATTATGCATATATTTCCATACAAGGTATTAAGGAGAATACCAAGGAAAATGATAATCACAATAACACACATAGTTTATAAAAGCATTTTTTTCACATATTACTAAATTACAATTTGTTTGGGGTTGGGTTGAACAATAAATCCCGAGAACATGTCACTGTGCGCGCTGGTGAGGACAAGGAAGGCATCACAGAGGAAGTGGGAGGTGAATAGGTTTTGGAATAGAGCATCCTACTAGCAAGGAAGTGTTTCTTTGACATTGGTATCTTGAAAGACGTAAGGTAAGAGAGTGACCTGGTAAAACTAATGTTTAGGACTATTATTCTGGAAGCCAGGTGTAAAATGAAATATAGAAGGGAGAGATCGGGGAAAGGTAGCCCAATTGAAAAGCTACTTTAATATTCTAGATAAATGGTTAAATGTCTAAAATACAGAAGCTTTGCAGTAGAGTAGAAAAATCACTGTTCTGTTCAATCAGAATATCTAAATGGCTCTGAAATGTCCACCTTTTCTTTGTTTACAAAATGTAGAGTTTGGATTATCTAGAAGCTACCTTCCATATCTAAAATATAGTCATAATATGATTCAGCTTTCAGTCTTCCCCCTCATCTTCTCCTAAAAAGCAATGGAGGAAAACAGTCATATTTAATTAAGATTTTAATTAAGTCCTTGGGGTTTGGGTGAGACCTTTGGTCATAGTCTCTGTCAACAAGATGTCAAAGCCTTCAGTTCTTGCTTTCAGTTCAGTCAAATCTTCAAATAATCATATGGACGAGTGGCGAGAAATACGTTTAGGATCCACCTGGCCATGGGGTTTAACATCACACAGAGAAAGTCTTAAACACTTCTGAGTATTGGTAAAAATACATTTATTCAAGGACTGTTACCTTTGAATTCCAAAAGAAGTTTTTATTCCTGTCTCAGAAACTAATAGATTTAAACAATAAGAATTTGGATTTCAGGAACCAAAGCTAGGTAACAATGATGAAATATTATTTAAAAAACAATTTGGGGGCCTGGATAGCTCAGTGGGTTAAGCGTCCAACTTCAGCTCAGGTCATGATCTTGCAGTTTGTGAGTTCGAGCCCCATGTCCGTCTCTGTGCTGACAGCTTGGAGCCTTGAGCCTGCTTCAGATTCTGTGTCTCCCTCTCTCTCTTCCCCTCCCCTGCTCATGCTCTATCTCTCTCTGTCTCAAAAATAAATAAAACATTAAAAAAAATTTTAAGCAATTTTCCATTTATTACTCCTCTTTCCACTTAGAGCTCTACCGCTCAACCCCCTCCCCCCCCAGGTGGCCACAGCTATTAAGAAACATATAAAAGCAGTAAGGGACGATACCCTTGCTTTCCAGGAAATGGATGCAAATACGGTACATTATAAAAGAAATGACTGTAGAGAAGAAAGATGTTACATTAAACTAATTTTTATTCCCCTTTCTTAGACTCCCCTATCCCTTTCTTCATATCATAGTTATTCTATTTTCTACTCAAACCACAAGAAATATTTCCATAATGAAAACATAAATCAATTTTTGAAGACCTTTTAAAAATTAAAATGCATCCAGCCTGTGAGAGACAGAATGAATGACATGGGTTTCCAGGAGCAACAAGGAAGTTCCAGGAAATATAGATTTTGAGCAGAAGTGTCAGGTCGTGCTCTTCAGAAAGAAAGGAAGGTTAGTGTACATGAACGTTAGAAAAAAGTAAATGTTTTCAACGGACAGACTGGCTGGCAAATATCAAAAATAACTCTCAGCTGAAATAAAATTCCAGATTAAATTTTACTCTTTTATTATTACTATTTTTTTTACCCTGACTTGTAACCATTTCTTACCTCAGCTCTTGGGACTTGACAGAAATAGAACCTATAGCTGTCCTTGATTTAGTCAGGTGAAGTTTGTAGTTTCACTGATACAGCACTATAATAAAGCTTTGGAGGTAGCAGGTGGTTCCTTGGGAAAAATAGACCTCTGGCAAAGAGATGCAGGGGAAGTGTTCTTAGGGCAAAAGAATGAAGGTACACTTACAAGTTTTAAACAAATATTGTATAAGAAGCTTTTGTGTAAATAATTATACATGAAAAAGTGAACTTTAAAGAAAGACATACTTGCCGACAATGATAAAATACAATTATGACAGGTTTGTCACACTGTTTTTCGAAAGGTTACATGTAATCTGAAAGTGTCACACTTGAGGTTTTGAAATTCTTTTGTCATCAAAATCAGTGGTACAGTATGAGTCGATATATCTAAAATTAATACTTTAGACTATTATATGTGTTTCTTTGTATTGGGTTATCAATACAGTTGATTCAACTCTCCACTCAGTGAAACCTATACATACTTAGATGTTACTTGTTGTAAGACTTGGTAACATTTCAACAAACATTTGAGTTTATTTTAGAAAAGGACATTTTTTGCCGGCTTTTTCATATGAATTTTTAAACATTTAAAAAAATTTTTTTAAGTAATCTCAACACCCAATGTAGGGCTTGAACTCATGACCCCAAGATCAAGAGTCACAAGCTCTACTGACTGAGCGAGGCAGGCACCCCCATATGAAATTTTAATGGATAATATTCTGGAAAGGTGTTAGTTCAAATGGTTTGGGGAAGCCAAAGTGTTCTTTGAAGTGCTTTGAAAGATTTTTAAAAACATCTTTCACGAACAAATTTGTTTTTTACGGACTGCTCTGCTCATTGACACACTAAGACACCATTTGAAACGTTATAGTAGAGCTGTGGATGGACAGGAAGTGTCCCAAGCTGCCAGGGCTGTCCCTAGACAGACAAGTTGCAATCCCCGGGAGAGAGACTTAAAAACCAACGAACCAACCAATCAACCAACCAACCAACCAACCAACCAACCAACCAACCAATAAAAAGAAATCTCAAGAATCTCTCAGACCGGAGATGGAAAGTCATTCACCAAGTACATCAATTTCTGTAACCAGAGCCTCTAGGTCCAAATGTGCTATGGATAGTGTGAAAACCGCTTCTGGACACTATTGATCTCTACAGCTAATCGGATTCCCAAAGCAGAGCATGAGTTCCTGCAGCAGTGTCTTTGAACTTGGAGATCAGCAATAGTTTTGCTCACTCATCAGTAAAATACTGTTTTCAAGTACATTGTCTGTATCAACAATATGAATTTTAAATAAGTGGTTCCCACACTTTTTAAATAAAAAAAAACTTCTCTTAAAAGAATAATTTTAAAAATCCTACTTGATCCTAAGAAGTTCTCAGTGCATATTAATTGAGAAAATATATAAAAGCTAAAACTGTTAAGAATGTATAATATCTTCAATAAATTTCGACTTTGCCAATCATGAAAGCATTTATAGTCCTTTGAATTTGATATAGATATATTAAAATTACAATTTATTCGAACATTGCCTAGAGCTTTGGACCTCTGGTAATAGCTGCAAAGTTCATAACATGAGAACAACTACACAATTTTGTTCTCTACAATTTTCTTTATGGCTCCGCTACATTTAAGCTTACTTACTTGGAATTTCTAACTAGGAATATGGTTCAATTTACAAGTTTCTGAAAAGTGATTTTAAAAGTAAAGCAATTTATGTTTAAATGCAAGAGAAGAGTTTATGACTAAGAACTTTACTTGTAAAATCTTTGGCGAATGAAGACTTATTTTATAAAATTAACAACGAATATTTGCAATCTTTGGCATGTTGTGTATTGCACAACAGACAACTTAGGACTTGGTCTATATATGGAGCTATCAAACACATCGTGAAAGAAAGGGCTTTAAACCAGTAATAATTTACTGTCTGGTTGGTAGTAGAGTAAATGTATCGAGTTAGGATAAAGTAATCATAGGATAAATGCCAACTTAGGTATTTTTACCACACCTATAGTACTACATTTGAAAAAAAAACCAAAAACACATGGCATTTGAGATAAAAGCGATTGAGGATCAGAAGAAAAGACCAGGGAAGCTACTAATCTGTTTATTGGAAACTCCCTTCATTAACTCATTGACATTATATGATATAATAATTTGTAGCTTAAATCAGAGAACTAATTCAATCAGAGGGGAGGAAATTATGAAATGCATTAACGACTAAAAGAGGTGGATGGGAATGGATAGGCAAATATTACACTTGTGTGTCTGAGTCATATAAGAGGTAGGTAAGGTCCAGTTTTAAAATTAGTCAGTGAAAAGATATTTATTTTTAGGGCCATAAAGACAGTTACAGTAAAAAACGATTATTATTGAATGCACGAATGAGAATGACAAATCATATAATAATAATAATCATAAGCCTGCCCCCCCTAAAAAACAGGGAAGCTGCTAATCTATTTATTGGAAACTCCCTTCATTAACTCATTGACATTATATAATATTATAATTTGTAGCTTAAAATATTCAATAACATGAAATATAAAAACTTAACCATGAAAAAATCAGAAATAAGACCTTGATTTGTTTCATCAATAGAAATATGAATAGCTCTCGAAGGTAGCTATCAAAACTCAGCCACAAAAACTAACAAAGAACAGATACTGATTTTAAAACTTAGGAAAAAGGAAACAAAGAAATGTTGAAGGCAACATGCTATAAAAGTAAATCCTTTGTTATATTTTGCACAGAATATGAATATTTTCTTTCTTGGTTTCATTTTTAAAGACCTAGCAGTTCTTGGATGTTCAAGAGTTGAAGTAGAAATATCTTTAAGCGTTTTATTGCTATTGTTATCATATGTAATTAAATAAGACATTTTCATGTTAACCTTCTATCTCAGCCTTCACCCACCACTTCAAAAACAACAACTTCAAAAACACACATTTTGTATTGTTGTCACAGATGATAATTCCACAGAACTGTGCTATCTTTAATGCAGGCTTATCTTTGGTAGTTTAAGCAGTGTCACTGGAAGAAATCACCTCTAACTTCTGCTTATTATATTCCTAAAAAATCTCTGTTCCCCATGTTTTTTGAGAAAAGAGTATCAATATGTTATTGACATTAAATAAGTGACATAGGTAGCATAAGTCTATGTCTTCAGATTCTATGTTGGATTGCTTATTTGTGTTCTTTCTTTTACTAATGTCTAATTTAAAAAACATTTTTAATGTTTATTTATTTCTGAGAAAGAGAGAGAAAGAGAGACAGAGGGTGAGCAGGGGAGGGGCAGAGAGAGAGGGAGACACAGAATCTGAAGCAGCCTCCCAGCTCTGAGCTGGCAGCACAGAGCCCTAGGTGGTGGTTGAACCCACAAACCGTGAGATCATGACCTGAGCCAAAGTCAGATGCTTAACCAACTGAGCCACCCAGGTGCCCCTTCTTTTACTAATGTATAAAGAAAGATTCATACAGTCTCTGCTTTCTTAGCAATTATCCCATGGTGATAAAAATTAAGACCAGTAGAGGAGACAGATAAAGTGTTTTTGGAATGATAGTTAAGGAACCTATTAGGGATTAAGAGTAAGCCAGGTACTTATTTTTAAAAGAAATGCCAAAGATTTAAGATGTCAAAGGCATAGGTAAACAAAATATGATTTTATTTCTTACATTGTATGTTATGAATTATTTGGTTTTTATACATCCCAGTGGAGAATGGAATAAATTCCTCTAATATAGAAGCCATTGCTCACAAGCTCTTGTCTCCCTACGAGTTGATTGATTGTTTTTTCCACTTCCATTACCAACAATGGCTATCAGAAAAGACTCAGTCTTTGTGACTCTGAAAAAGGATTTTTGTTTATTTTTGTTACTACAGAGTGGGGAAAAAGCACACGTGCATATAAACGCAAATACTCAAACTGAACTTGAGATCTTGGTGAAATCTACACAAAGCATCACAATAAAGGGACAAATAAGAGAAAAAAGTTGTGAAGAAAAACCAGGAAACTTATATTGCTGAAAATATACATAGAGTTTTCTATGAGAAGACTTGGCTTATAAGGAAAAGTCTGGGTAAAATTTCAGGATTTAAGAGAATACCAATAAAGTGAAGATTGACATTAACCAGACCAGGCTATAAATACCACACAAAGAGACCAAACAAGGCCCTCCCCTGACAGGTCTGGCCACCTCTCCCCTTCAGAACAAACCTGTAATGAACAACGCTGAAATAAAACCTGTTGTTCTTTTAGGATCAACGAAACTTAGTATGTTAGTTTGAACACTTTTGTTTTTGCATGAGTCCACATTTGTGTATTTACCTGAGCATTGTGTTAAGTACAGGTTAAATTATTCAGCATAATGGTGTAGTCAGGTCTCTGAAAACATCATTTTATCCTAGTATCTTTCTTGTCCTACCACTCAAACTAATATGACTTCCTTTCTCTCAACAGCATGTTGATGTGGAGGAGGAAACTACTCTTATGTTTCAGAAAAATCTCTAATTACCTGAACTGAGAAAAAGGAAAATATTAACATGGAAGTCAATATACTTCTTTTTTCTGCTCTATCCTGTACCCTTGAAAATACTAGTGTGCAGAGCTTGCTTTATATTAATAGCACTGACTTATATATATTTTTATTTTCTTTTAGTCTATGAAAATCTCTGTTTAATAATTTGTGGAGATAGTGCAGAGGTGACACAAAGTTTAAATTAAAATCATCATGATGAAACTCTAGACTGTTTTGTTGTTGTTGTTGTTGTTGTTGTGTGTGTATGCGTGTGTGTGTGTTTTAAATTCATTTTCTATCTCCAGTATGAAGCACAGTCCTGGCACATGATATAAGTGCTCAATAAATATTTATTTTTTCTGGTGACGATAATGACAAATTGACCTATATACTGAGGATATACAATGATATTTAACCCCAATAAGCTCAGGTAGTGATAGCACAAAATTTAGTTTTTGTTGTTTCTTGTCTGTTTTTCATGTTTATGATTGAGTTCATTTTGGTGTGCTTTTGTATTAACTTTTGAATTTCTAAATTTTACACGGGCTCAAGGTAAAGTGAAATCATATTCTTTAAAACTATATAATTAAAAAGCGATAGTTTGAAAAATAAATTTAACAATAGATTTGATCAGCGTTTTCAGTTCAAAATGGGACTAGTGGGACCATATTTATATGTATGAACTAAATATGCAGCTATTATTATCAATACTGATAAGTACACATCTAATGAAGCAATGTTCTAAAAGCTCACACAAAATAAGATGGAAACACAAGTCATTCATTATCTTGTCTTACTTTTTAAAGGGTAAATGAGTCTAGGGGTGCCTGGCTGGCTCCCTTGGTACAACATGTGACTCTTGATCTCGGGGTTATGAGTTTGAGCCCCACGTCAGGTGCAGCTGCTCCTCAAAAAATAAATAAAAATCAAAAATAAAAAAAAATATTTAAAAGATAAATGAGTCTAGCATAATAACATTTTACAATATTGCCCTATGTTTCATTTTGAAGCACAAATAAGCATAAAATGATATTATTAACAATCTTTTCTTTTTTTAATGTTTATTTATTTTTGAGACAGAGAGAGACAGAGCATGAATGGGGGAAGGGCAGAGAGAGAGGGAGACACAGAATCCGAAGCAGGCTCCAGGCTCTGGGCCATCAGCCCAGAGCCTGACGCGGGGCTCGAACTCACGAACCATGAGATCGTGACCTGAGCTGAAGTCAGACGCTCAACCAACTGAGCCACCCAGGCGCCCCAACAATCTTTCAGTATATGTTGAACAATATAGTTTCATAATAATGAATGCAACAAGGTTTCAGTGTGTTGACAGGCATTCATGAGTTTTGTCAAATGAATGTAATCTATCAGAGATGAGGAAGAGTCACACACTATTAGAAAAAATACTTATTAATCCTTCCACCATAGACATTGCAACAAGTATGTTAAGAGGACAAGCAGTGATGAAAATACAATTGATACTGTTGTCTTGTGATATAATCTAGAGATAATCCAAGAGTACACACCCAAAATGTTATTAAATCAAAGTCTAATATCACATGAAACCTTAATAATATAACTAGGAAAGGGGAGAGGTGTTACAGATTTTCCCATAATGTTTGTACAATACATCACACAGGCCAATACAAAGGTCGTTTACTTGAAAACATTAAAAAAGGCATAAGATAGACTAGTAAAGTTTTCATTACATCATTAAATAAGTTGGCAAAGATCTAGTGTTGGCTGTAATGACAGAGGAGACTGTCAAAGAATGTAGAAATAGGGGGTTTTCTAAAACTTATTGCAGAAAAATGTATTCAGGTTTTACCTTGTTGTTTGGTATACAGACAAACAGAATTGTTCTTAAGATGCATCACTTTTCAATAAAGGAATAGATAAATTCCATACAGATTATATAGTTTATTAAATTTGAATCTTTCAATTACATATTTTTCAGAGGTATTTATAGCGATACACTTTTTAGAAAGTGGAAATGTATCGACTGCTCCATGGCAAAGTGTTAGCACACATGTCTCCAATGAGACAAAGAAACACTATTTTCAAATAAACACACTTTGTTAATTATAATTGGCTCAGATATAACATGGCTTTCTCATCATGTATAAATTACTAATATTTGGAGTAAATCAAAAAGCTCCATTTAGCAGTATATCAGTGTCATTGTACATAATGAAAACTGAAGATACAGTATCAGCAATCAAAACAGAACTTTCCAGTTTTGATTGGAAATGCAAGCAGAATATATTTACTGATTTAAAACTTTGATAGAGTGATTTAACTAACTTTGGAAACTGACATTGTTAAACATGGAATGGGTAAAAGATACATTTGAAAATTATTTTTCAAAGAAAGATAATTTAAAATGGATGACGAACAGCTCACCAACCAATTTCAACTTGAGAAATTAACAATTAAGGATAGAGAGCAGATGTTAGATAATGTTAGTGATTTAACCTTGAAACAATTTTCTGCTACTTCTCCTTTAGTCTTCTAGATGAGTTAAATTGAAGAGCATCACAAAATTGCAGGATGAGCTGTTAAAAAACTGCTATCGTTTGCAATTGTTCTATGTAATGCAAAATTGTGTTTACATGATGCAACCCAAAATAAAACACAGAAATAATTTTGATGTTATCACTGATAAAGGTGCTAGCTGTCATTTGCAATCTCTGCTTATAATTTTATACATTGAAAATAACCTTTGTATCCTCATTGTCTTTAGAGAAAATATTGTTTATTAAAACTTTAAAAAATGCATACAAGTACATTTATCATATTTGTGGTTCCATGGTAACTCTCATTTGGAGAAGAAGGTTCACTTGCTAAACATGTTTGAAAAGTAAGTTCTAGATGTCTTTTTCAAGTATTGCTGTCAGGGACACAACTCATTTCCTCGTGTAAAATATGGAGATCATAATACTTAACTCTCGGGGTTGTTGTAAGTATTAAGGTAATATGTAAAATAATTGAAAATAATTTATGAAGCAATATTTAATCACTTAGCACAGTATCTGTCTGAAATAGCCATGCTATAAATTCTGTTATTATTATTACTCAAGGAGGTACTCTCTTTGTGGATGAGGGAGAAAAGATTCATTGGGAGCACACTGGACTGTTTGGGAATTTCTGGCCTCCATATTACATCTCTGCTACTAATATTTCTTAATTTGTCATAGTTCCTTTTGAAAACCTAACAAAAGGTGTAGACTTGCTCCTGCCTATGTAAACTTTTGTATTTTTCCAGTCTTCACAGAGTTCCTAAAGGTATATCCAGAGAGTCCAGATTAAAATCTCTTCATCAAGTTTGGTCTTTAGAGATTGTGGCAATACAACTAGTTCTTCAATGAAATAAATCCAGGAATTTTTTTTCCTCAGATATATATTTAGCAATCACAGCAACTATAAGATTACAGAATTCACCTCATTGATTTATTGCTTTGTTGTTTGTAAAGAACATTCTTATGGCCACTAAATTGGCTACTCACAGACCCAAGCTCAAATTTCTGCACAGTCCCTTGTCTTAAAATGGAGAAGATGGCTGGGAAAGAAGAACATAAGGACTGACTTCCCTTTCTTCTGGTAATAAGCCTATAATTTTCAGAAATTCTTTCCTCAAGCCATGATATGACACTCATAAAAATAGAAACATGAGTATCGTGGATAAGCAAAAACTAAAGGAGTTCATGTGAATGGGCTTTTAAATTGAGTTAATGCTTTAAACTGAGATTACTAATTTGTATTTACCCAAATTATAAATTTGTTAAGTGGGCCAGAGGGAGTGCCTCTCATTTCTTTCATATTCTGAATTGTTTGAAAGTCATTTTCAGATAAAAACAAAGGGATTTTCTCTCATCTTTCTTTTAAAGAATTAAAAGATGTGGATAATTAGCATTACAGTACATCGGTTAGTGTCTCTGTTCTCTTCATAATATATCATGTGTCAAAACTTCTCTCTTCAGAATAACAAAAATGACCTTTTGGTGCCGTAAGCTCTGGCTGACCTTTTAGTAGCCATAACAGTGGCAGAGAAACAACAAAGATACATCAAGCAAGAGTTACTTTTTGCCACTGCGATACTCAGGGCATGAACCAGAGTACTACATGGGACTTGCGTTCTTCAATTTTTAAGTAAAATTAACAAAAGGACTTTCTATTATGAGAATCAACCTTGTGACCTTGAAGTGGTATTTAAGTATTTCAGTTAACATAAAACTTACAGCAGTCTGCACTTTGGAGAAAGCGCCATTTTCAGAATATGCTTTAGTGAGTGATATAAATAAATATCAACATTTCGAAAGCTACATATACTGCGTAAAGTAAATTTATTAATGGAAAATATGGTTTAAACACAAGACTAATGTGGCTTAAGTTAAAAAAATTTAATACAGAATAATAGTTTTTTATTTGACGCCTTCCCATTAATTAAAATGTTAACATCAGCTCGTCACAGAGAAACAATTTCTTTTCAAAAGACTTGGAACCACACACTGGCTGATGTTTGAAATCCTGTATCTATGTGATTAATCTGTAGGGCACCATTTGAACATTCATTATCTTTGCTGTCCAGAGTTTCTAATTTTGTTTATGTTTTTCATGAAGTGTGGAATCACAATTATGAATTTATATAGACTCGAGCTCAGTAGTTAAATAAGATAAAAGCCCTGAATTGCTCCATACATTCCAGTGTGTGCAAATTGGGATTCTGGCTACAACGAAGCTCCCTCTTTCAGTTAAGTTGTTTTGGGTGTGGGATGGGGAGGATGAATGGTTTCATCAAAGGGAGCTGGGTCTGTGAAAGAGAATTTGGCCTGCCAAAGAACAATGAGTTCAGTCCTTCAAATAAGGTTTCAGCAATTACTTATTTGCACAATGTTATTTGTTCATTGATAGACACGTGATAACTTTTCTCTTGGCTATTTTTGCTGCCATCTGTTCACTTTTTTCTTAATTATCAGTTTTTTTAAAAAACATTTAGCCGATCTTGAGGTCCATAGGAAAATAATTTGGAATCTCTCTTAAAATAATGAAACAGGGGGTACCTGAGTGGTTCAATCGATTAAGCATCAGACTTCAGCTTGGGTCATGATCTCGCGGTCCATGAGTTCCAGCCCCACTCTGTGGGCTCTGTGCTGACAGCTTGGAGGCCGGAGCTGCTTCTGATTCTGTGTCACTCTCTCTCTCTGCCCCTCACCCACTCATGCTCTGTCTCTCAAAAATGAACAAATGTTAAAAAAATTTAAAAATAATAAAATAATGAAACAGTTGTTCTATTTTCTTTCAGGCATTGGCATTTAAAGTATCTTTTAATACAGCGTGTTCTTATTTGCAGATATTTTCCTCATATAATTAAAATTTGGATTTAAATTTATAGTAACTTTCAATTAGAAGGCTTCTTGTAAATAATTCTTGGCTTCATTCATTTATTCAATGGGTGTTCTATGAAGCATCTACTATGTGCTGGGCTCTCTTCTATGCCTTGGGAAACAAAAATGAATAAAACAAAGACAAAATTTATAAAAAAATGAATCTTGTTGAATGATGCATCTCTATCACCACTTGAGCTCATCTACATCATGCTAAAATGGTTGGTGAATTTCACAAAAACTGTTCTTTACAACCTGCCATGTGGGGACAGGGATGATGGGAATGAGAAAGAAAACAGCATATGCAATATAGCCAGAAGTTTTGAATAGAAATAATTTTAAAAGGACCAGTCTTCCCTTTCAGACTGTTTCTCCTTGCTGTCACCCCAAATAGAAACAAACCCCCTTCCTCTTTTCTTCACATGGCTTCCTTTTAAGGCTCAGCTGAAGACAGAATGTCTTCCAGGCAGTCACCCTCTTCTCTGGTCCTTAGTTGGCATATGGAACCCTCTAAGGCACTTACTCCTGGTACCAGCCATTTGATATTAGCATATCACCTGTTACTATGAATTATCTATCCTCGCTTGTCCTGAACTTGTGATCTTCTAGCGTTTTGTATCCCTAATGAGGTGCCCTAATTATATGAGACACTGAGAAAGTGATTATGATATTTTTCATTATTTGTAGCCAAATATAGCTGGTTATTTGTAGCCAAATGTAGCCATTATTTGTAGCCAAATATAGCCCGTTTATTGCTATAGCCCATTTATTGCCATTTATTGCTGGTTAATAACAAATATTCTTTTATCCTAATGAGTAATACACATGATTATAAGCAAGAGAAAGAAAGTAATCAATAAAATAATGAATTTCTGGATAGGAAGAAATTTTAAGTGGTATCTAAATTAGAAACTGTTTTCTTCCTACAAAAATTTAGGAAGACCTGGGCACCTGGGTGGCTCAGTCGGTTAAGTGTCCGAGTTCCGCTCAGGTCATGATCTCACTGCTCTTGATTTCGAGCCCCGCGTGAGGCTCTGTGCTGACAGCTCAGAGCTTGGAGTCTGCTTCGGATTCTGTGACTCCCTCTCTATCTATGCCCCTTCCCTGCTCATGCTTTGTCTCTCTCTGTCTCTCAAAAAATAAATAGACATTAAAAAAAGTAAAAAAAAATTTTTTTTTAATTTAGGAAGACTTTAGAAATCAATCATGCTGTACAGTTGCAAAAGTCTCCAGGTTTATGTCTTGCTAATCTGTTTTCCAAATGGCAAGCCCTTTAAAGCAGAAATCTGAGACTCCCATATTTCTGCTTAAAAATCACTTGGTGATCCCTTTTGTAGTCTCTTCAAATCGCACTATGGGAAGCCACATACCTAGAATAAAGTGTGGATGTTATACAACTCTGAGGCCATGTCTTTCCTAAGACCAGTGTTTCTAGAGGTAGAGTCTTAGTTGGCCATGTGTCCCAGCCATATACGTGTACTTATAAAAACTGAAGACGAGCTAAATTGGCACAACATAGTCCAAGATGCTAGTCATGGGGTCTGGACATTTTTTTAAGTTTATTTATTTTGAGAGAGAGCGAGAGAGAGAGAATGAGAGAGGGGCAGGAAGCAAGGGAGAGAGAATCCCAAGCAGGCTCCCCACTGTCAGTGCAGAGCCCAATGCAGGGCTTCATCCCATGAACCATGAGATCATAACCTGAGCTGACACCAAGTGTTAGATGCTTAACTGACTGAGCCACCCAGGTGCCCCTGGCCATAGTTTTTTAAAGAAGCTGTTCAAAAGATTTGTTTGCCACCTATAGTTTGATAACTATTACAGTTTGATAACTTTGCACCAAAGAGTGTTCTAGCTACCTCTATATCTTCAACACATATTCTGAAATGTAGCAGCATTTAATTTTTAAGTGAATATATTTTCCTAAATATGGAAATAATCTTGTATCCTACAAACTTACTACTAACACTTATTAGTTACAGGAAGTTTTTGTCAATTCTTTGGGATTTTCTACATAGATGGCATATGCAACCAGTTTTATTTCTTCCCTCCAAGACTGTATACTTTTATTTCTTTTTCTTGTCTTGTTACATTAACTGGAATTTCCACTATGATGTTGAGCAAAAGTAGTGAGAGGGGACGTCCTTGACTTGTTCTTAATCTGACAGGTATCTAGTTTCTCACCCTTAAGTATGATGTTAAATATAGGTTCCTATAGATGTTTTGTTTTGTTTTCTCTTCTTTTTATCAAATCGAAGAAGTTCCCCTCTATTTTTAGTTTTCTAAGTGTTTTTTTTTTTGAATGAATGTTGGGTTATATCACATGTTTCTGATACATCTATTGAAATGATCATATGATTTTTCTTCCTTAGAATCTTGATGTGTAGGATTACATTAATTTATTTCAAATGTTGTTTCATTCTTGCATACTTAGAATATATCTCATTTGTTCATGGTGTATAATTACTTTTACACACTGTTGAATTCAGTTTACTAGTGTTTTGTTGAAGATTTTTGCATTCATATTTGAAGATATATTGGTCTGTAGTGTCCCTTTCTTTTAATGTCTTCAGTTGGATTGGTATTAGGGTAATGTTGGTCTCATAGAATGAGTCAGGATGTGATCCCTCCACTTCTGTTTTCTGTAACAGACTGTAGGAAATTGGAATCATTATTACATAAATATTTGGTAGAATTGACTCATCTGGGACTGATGCTGTTTGGGAGTTGACTAATTATTGATTATTGATTCAATTTCCTTAACAGATACAACTTTAGTCATATCTATTTCTCCTTCTGTGAATTTGATAAAGTATGTCTTTCAAGGAATTGTTCATTTCAACTAGGTTATCAAATTTCTAGACATAGAGTTGTTAATATTCCTTTATTATCCTTTTAATGGCCATGCATAGTATCAGTAGTAGTGACCATTCTTTCATTTCTGATATTTGTAATTTATGTCTGTTCTCTCTTTTTTTCTTTGTTAGCTTCACTAGACATTTATCAATTTTCTTGGCATTTTCTTTTATTTAAAAAACATTTTTTAATGTTTATTTATTTTTGAGAGACACAGAGAGGGGCAGAGCATAGCACGGGAGGGGTAGAGAGAGAGAGGAAGACACAGAATCTGAAGCAGTCTCCAGGCTCTGAGCTGTCAGCATAGAGCCCGATGTGGGGCTTGAATTCAGGAACCATGAGATCATGACCTGAGCCAAAGTCAGACGCTTAACTGACTGAGCCACCCAGGTGCCCCTTTCTTGGTATTTTCAAAGAACTAATGTTTGGTTTCACTGATCTTCTATAATTGATTTCCTGTCTTCAGTTTCACTGATTCTTGTCCTAATTCTTATTATTTCTTTTCTTTTGGTTACTTTGTTTTTAATTTGCTCTTCTTTTTCTAGTTCACTAAAGTGGAAGCTAAGATTCTCATTTTTAGGTATTCCTTTCTAATATATATATTCCATTTTATAAATTTCTCTCTACACACTGCTTTCACGCCATTCCACAAATTTTGAGAAACTGTATTTTCATTTTCATTTGAATATTCACTAATATTTAATTAAAATATTTAAAATATTTTGTCCATATTTCTCTTTTCCATGTATTATTTAGAGTGTGTTGTTTAATCTCGAAATATTTTGGGGTGTTCCAGCTATCTTTATGCTATTGACTTCTGTTTTAATTCCATTGTGGTTTGAGACTATACATGGTATGATTTCTATTCTCCTAAATTTGTTAAGGTGTGTTTATGGTTCAGAATATAGTCTATCTTGGAGAATGTTCTATGTGAGTTTGAGAAGATGGTATACTCTGCTGTTATTGGATGGAGTAGTTTATGGATGCCAATTACATTCAGTTGATTGATGGTCCTCTTAAGTTCAATTATGTCCTTAATGATTTTCTGTCTGCTGGATCTGCCAATTACTGATTGAGTGGTGCTGAAGTCTTCAACTACACTGGTGGATTTGTGTGTTTCTCGTTTTAGTTCTATCAGCTTTGCCTCATGTATTTTGATGTTCTCTTGTTAGGTGCATATACATTAAGGATTGTTATGTCTTCTTGGAGAATTGACCTCTTTATCCATGGTTATTTTTGTTTTTCTGAAGCCTACTTTGTCTAAAATATGATAGTTACTCAGCTTTCTTTTGATTAGTGTTGATACATCTTTCTTTGCCACTTTACTTTTAATATTTCTGTGTGTTTGTGCTTAAAGTGGATTTCTTATAAACAACCTATAGTTGGGCCTTTTTTTTTTAAATCCAGCCTTGAAATGTTCATCTTCTAATTACTATATTTAGATAATTTATATATTAAATAATGATTCATATGGTTGGATTAATATTGACCATATGTAATTGTTTTCTATTCATTTTTCTTTTTTTTAATCTTTCACTTTTTTCCCATCTTCCGTGGCTTTAACTGAATGTTTTACATGATTCCACATTCTCTCTTCTCTTAGCATATAAATTATACTTCCTTTTCAGATTTTTTTCAGTGGTTTCTCTAGAGTTTACCATATACATTTACATCTAATGTAAGTCTGTTTTCAAATAACACTGTAATGCTTCACAGGCAGGATGGGTACCTTATGACAGACTTTTCCTGATTTCTCCTTCCTCTCCTTTATTATACTGCTATCATTCATTTCATTTTTCCATAGCTATAATAAACCAATCCATTGTTGCTATTATTATTTTAATCAAACTATTACTATTTACTAGATCAGTTAAGAATAATTATTGGTGCATCTGGGTGGCTCAGTTGGTTAAATGTCTGACTCTGTTTTGGCTCAGGTCATGATCTCACAGTTCATGATTTCGAGCCCTGCATCAGGTTCTACACTGACAGCATGGAGCCTGCTTGGTATTTCTCTATCCCTCTCTTTCTGTCCCTCCCTGGCTTGCTCTCTCTGTCTCTCTCTCTCTCAAAATAAACAAACAAACAAACATAAAATACTAAAAAAAAGAATAAGCATTATCAAAGATTTTATTTTATATTCATTTATTTTTTCCATAATGCTCTTCCTTTCTTTATGTAGATCTGAATTTCTGACTTACATCATTTTTCCTTTCTCTGAAGAACTTTGACTTTTCTTGCAAGGCAGGTCTACTGGTGAGAAATTTCCTCAATTATTGCTTGTCTGAGGAAGTCTTTATTTCTCCTTCACTCCTGAAGGATAATTTCTCTGAATGTAGAAATCTAGTTTGATGGTTTTCCACTTTCAAAGCTTTATTGCCATCCACTTTCTTCTTGCTTGCATGGTTTGTGAAGAAAAGTCCAATGTAACCTTTGTTCTTATTCCTTTATAGGTGAGGATTTTCCCCCTTCTGGATTCCTGCAAGATTTTTTTTAAAAGTTTATGTATTTATTTTGAGAGAGAGAGAGAGCAAGAGAGAGTGGAGAAGGGGCAGAGAGTGAAGGAAAGTGAGAATCCCAAGCAGTTCTGCTCAGTCAGTGCAGAGCCCAATGCAGGGCTTGACCTCGTGAATACTGAGATGTTGATCTGAGCTGAAATCAAGAGTAGGTTGCTTAACTGACTGAACCTCTCATATGTCCTTGAGTTCCTTCAAGATTTTTGTGTTTGATCTTCTGTAGTTTCTGTCTGATATGATGATATGCCTAGGTGTGGAAGTTTTGCTGGTTTTCCTGCTTGGTGTTCTCGGAGATTCTAGAGTCTGTGCTTTCATGTATGTTATTATTTTAGAATATTTTCAGGTGCTTTTCTTCACATATTTCTGTTCCTTTCTCTCTTCGCCTTCTAATATTCCCATCATGCATCTGCTAGGCTCTGTATAGTTGTTGCACTGTCCTAGGATATTCCATTCTGTTCCATTTTATTTTTTCTTTTAGCCTTGTTTTCTCTTTTCAGTTTGGAAAGTATCCGTGACATATCTTTGTAGTCACTGATTATTCCCTTGGACATTTCCAGGGAACTGATGAGCCCATCAAAGGCATTCTTAATTTCTGTGGCAGTGCTTTTGATTTGTATTATTTCTTTTTGATCCTTTTTTCTTTGATTCTTTCCATCTCCACTTACATTATCCACCTATTTTTGCATGTGGCCCATCTTTTCCATGAGAGCCCTTGGCTTATTAATCATAATTACTTCTAAGTTCCAGGTCTGATCATTCTAGAAATCTCTGCAATACTTGAATCTGGTTCTGATACTTGTTTTGTATCTTCTGACTATATTTCTTGCCTTTTTAGTATGCTTTGCAATTTTGTTGTTGCTCCTCGAAAGTAGATGTGATGTGTTGGGTTAAAGGAACTGAAGCGGATAAACCTTTAGTGTGAGATTTAATGTTTATCTGGCTGGGAGTTATACTGTATTTACTGTTTGCCGTAAGCATGGTTTCAGAGGTTAAAATTGCCTCTGTGTCATTGTTTTGGTCTCTTCTCTTAACTTTGGTTTCTCTAGAGACTCTTTTTTAATAGGGTCTGAGGCTTGCAGTTCTTCTAGCTCTAATTCCCTGTTACTACACTAGAGCTTTATCGATTTGGTCAAATTCATAGAAACAGCAAATAGATTACCAGGTTCTGAAGTGAGGAGGTGTTGAGGAGTGATGGCTAATGGGTACTTAGTGTTTTGGGGAGGAGTGATTAAAATGTTCTGAAATACTAGTGGTGGTGATTGCACAAATCCATGAAGGCACCAATAATTATCAAATTGTACACTTTAAAAAGGTATATTTTATGCAATGTGAATTTTATCTTAATAAAGGTGAATAAAAAAAAGAAAACATGAGTGAGCATATTTGATTTGGTGACAAGGAAAATTCAGAAAGTTTTTTCTGCAAAATGTTGCTTGCATTTTGGAATATTTGAAAGTTTGGAATATTCTAAATTATGCTATATTTAAAACACAAAGCTTTATGCAGTCACTAAAATTATGTTACCAAAAATGTCAAAAGCTAACTGAAAAATCAAGATGATATTGTATGTGCAGTGTAATTCAAGCTTCATAAAATAGATTTATGTGTCTGTATATATTTCTGGATATCCCTTTAAATTTACATATTTTAACAAGAAAATTGCATATGGGAATTATTTTTAAAATCAACAGTGTTTCTGAATGGTAGTGTTATGGATGATGATATTCTGCTATTTTTCTTTCCAAATTTAAGTATTTTCCAAATTCTTTATAATGACCATTGCATTATAAATGATTATAAAATAATCAATTAAAAATAATTATCTTTTTTACTTGTGATTTTTAAATCAATGGTATATGATGCAAGTTCCAGCCTCAGTAAAGAACTTATTTGAGTAATTGTAATAAATAATAATAATGACTTATTAATCAATACTTATCATTGAGTTCTCACTCCCCTTGTCAATATATTTAGTGGTTTTGCCAATGCTGATGTAATATTCAAGCAAATGGACACAATGATACAAGACTTCTCAGTCTTCTCATGAAAATCCATTTTAGGATAGAGAGCTTAGCAATGTAGTACACTGTCAAGCAAGGCAATTTAGAGCACAACCTTGGAGCTAAACTTAATTATGGAATCACTTACGAGGTAATTTTTATAGAGTTCTGTAAACTCCATTACAATTTTTAAAAATGCATTTGTAATGCCCCTTCAGTGACCAACCACAAGAGGTAAGGCAAAACTCATTTTAGGGAAATAGAATAGAGCTGAAAATTTATGGGAAATTCTGAATCAAGTTCATAATTTCACCCATTACTCATAATGATTACACAAAAACCAGAACAGGAAGAAACTGGACTGATTAAAAGAAGCATTAAACAAAGCACTAAACAATCTAGGCTTGCAAACTACTGTATCTAGAAGCCATGTTCCCCTGTGGACCTGCCAGAAAAACACATAAAAGACTGAGAAATGTTGGTGAGATGAACTGAAGAAACAAAATATTCCACCTGGAGCAGTTTTCTCAGTTATTTAGACTTTGTTGCTCTGCTTAAAAGCAATTCACATTAAACTAATAGGTCCAAGCAAGCATTTTAGGTAACACAGCACATGATATCCACATTGGACCAGAGCCTGAAATATTTTTAAGGACTTTGTTTTCCCAATTTCCTATTTTGTTTTCTTTTGGTGACCAAAGCCCTAACTGCGTACTTTTTTTCCAAAGTTAAAAAGCACTTGGAGTTTGTACCAAATATTTAGAATTTCATTGTATTTTGTTATATACCACTCTTTTTAATTAAAGCAAGATGTGTTTCTTATTTGAAATGAAGTTTCTCCAAGGAAAGAACTATGTTCCATTTACATGCATATATATTTTCACAAGGACCCAGATGTGCACTGGGCAATGCTTAACAGAAGATGTAATTTTGGGGTACCTGGGTGGCTCAGTCAGTTAAGTGTCTGACTTCGGCTCAGGTCATGATCTCATAGTTGTGAGTTTGAGGCCCATATGAGGCTCCATGCTGACAAAGTGGAGCCTGCTTGGGATTCTCTCTCTCACATTCTCTCTCTCTGCCCCTCCACCCCTGATGCTCACTCTCTCTCAAAATAAATCAATAAACTCTAAAAAAATTTTTAAAAAACCTAATTTTGAGGTGTTAGTTTCTTATCTATAAACTTCAATTTAATTGGACTCAGATTCATAATTTCCCTCAGAAACTCTTCCTTTATGCTCTATCATGTCATACATGTAATCCCATACACTTAAATGCTCATTCATTAATCCATCTATCTATTCACCAATCTACATCCAAACTGGTTTTCTTCTCTTTAGTCCAGGGCTTGGAAAACTTTCTCTGTAGAGAAGAGTTAATATTTCAGGCTTTGGAGGCCATAGGGTCTCTCTCACAATTACTCAATTCCACCATTGTTAGTGCAAAAGCAGCTAGACAATGCCTAAACAAATGAGTGTGGCTGGGTTCCAAACTTGATCTACAAAATTAGCTGCAGGTTGGATTGGGTCATGGGCCAGAGTTTGCAGATCCCTGCTCTAGTCCATCTTCCTCTTTCCTTTACAAATTCTCCATCCATGTATTCCAATCACCAGGAGACAAAAATCTTCTAGAGATCATACCTCTCCATTGCAGATAAATCTTCAGTAACATTAATGCCATTCACAGTCTAGTTTTTAAACACTCATTTCTGCTTCATTCCTAAACATCTACTACTACAACTAAACTTGTTGGTTTCACAGCATCCAGGAACCTTGAGTCTTCTCTGTGCATGATATTTATATATCCCATTCTGTTATTACTAAGTTGCCCTTTTCCTTGTCTTTTCAAGATTCACCTCCCCTATTAAGCATTCAAAAACTACTTTTTTCTCTGACTTCCCTAGCAGGAAGCTGCCTAACTGTGATAGTTTTTTGTATAATTCATTTAACCGTCTATCATTTCCTTTCTAGTATACACCTCGTCTTTCATTAAGCATAATTACTACTCAAATTGTCTTGCCTTTTTTTTAAGCTTAAAATTTTATGTTCCTAATTAGGATGCAATTCATTAAGGAAAAGAAATGTTTTATACTTACAGATTTCTCCCCAGTTGGATCCACCATTGTAATCAATAGCACACAGCAACCTTCTCATCCAATATGTAGAACTGAACCTAGATTCGAGGTAGGACATAACTTGGACTATCTGCCCTTTTTTTTTTTTTTTCACTTTCTTCAGTAAAGTGATTGCTCCACCATGAGAACAGGGATGACCTTCCTGCCTGGACACAGGAGGAGCTGGTCTACACACACACACATGTAATGGGTATACCTCAAATCTAGGAAGAGGTGGTTTAAATTGAAATGGTTGCACTGAACCTGAAGGGTAAACTAAAGGCAGAAATTAGCACTACTAACTATCAATTTGTGGCTCTCTAATAGGTTCAATTACCAATAGCAGGGGCTCTCAACAAATGAAAAAAATATGAGTCTAAAAAAATGTGAAGGTAGGGAGAGAAGAGAACAATAAGAGGCCTCCTACTAGAGACCATGGGTTGGCTTCATGGAAGAATTTTGTTCTTGATTTAAGGTGGTTACCAAATCACAAGGATAGAAACCGGTCATCATTTTTCCTTCCATGAATCATTTTCTAATGATCTAATGGTTATAGTCAGCATCTAAATGAAAATGTAACATTCTTGGCACTTGGATGTCACCAAGCAGTTGTATAATTTTCAGTTTAGTTTTCTGCAATGGTAATATATTGGTAAGAAACACCCAACTGACAAATATGTTGGCACAACTTATACATGTAACATTTTGATATTTTGTTTAAATGTTTATTTTTGAGAGAGAAAGAGAAAGAGAGAGAGAGAGAATCTGAAGCAGGCTCCAGGCTCTAAGCTGTCAGCACAGAGCCCAACACAGGGCTCGAACCCATGAACCAAGCCGTGAGATCCCAAGTTGGACACTTAACCTACTGAGCCATGCAGGAACCCCAACATTCTGGCATTCTTAACAGTGAATAGAAATGTGTCTTAAAGGACAGATAATTTATTATAAGGGTTGAATTACTTAGTATTTCTGAATTATTATTTGCTACACTATATCATCATGTTATTTCCTTATTGCTATTCCTTCTTCATTATTTAAAAAAATTTTTTTAACATTTATTTTTTTGAGAGAAAGACAAAGTATGAGTGGGGGAGGGGCAGAGAGTGAGGGAGACACAGAATCCGAAGCAGGCTCCAGGCTCTGAGCTGTCAGACATGGGGCTTGAACTCATGATCCATGAGATCATGACCTGAGCCTGAAGTCAGAAGCTTAACCAATTGAGCCACCCAGGTGCCCCATATTTTTTCACTATTAATAAAAATAAAAATTTTCAAATTTTTCAAAAAATTTTTCAAAAAAAAATCACACCAATAGTGGGTGAACTTTCCTGTTTGACTTGGTGGCCGTTACTCTGTAGAACTCCTATTAATATCATATCCATGGAAGTGTCTCAGGATGACAGTATAGATTACAACTGATGGTAAAATATTTTTTCCCTCAGAGAAAATAAATTTTCTGTGGAACAAACACATGATTTTAGGCAAAATGAATAATTTTAATAGTATTTGCTATATATGTCTAATGATCTTAAACATTAAACTACTATATATATACATATATAATTGCAATATAATTAATTAATTATATCAAAGCCATACTCAAGTTTTTTTTTTTAATTTTTTTTTAACATTTATTTATTTTTGAGACAGAGACAGACAGAGCATGAACGGGGGAGGGGCAGAGAGAAAGGGAGACACAGAATCGGAAGCAGGCTCCAGGCTCTGAGCCATCAGCCCAGAGCCCAATGCCGGGCTTGAACTCACGGACCGCAGGATCGTGACCTGAGCTGAAGTTGGACGCTTAACCGACTGAGCCACCCAGGCGCCCCTCAAGTTTTTAATTTAGTTGATAAACTACTGTTTACCAATAACCATACTAAATGTTTAATAATATTGATCTAGCAACCAAGTGTTTATCAAGACAGTCAATTTTTATGAGCTTGTAATAGATGAATAAAAATAATAGTTAATATACAGGTAAAATATATCTACAGCTATTTTTCATTGGATAACATTTTTTCCTTTAAATGGGGAGTAAAGCAAGTTTCCATGTTATGACTACTTACTTTTCTACACTTTTAGTGCGTATATTATGAATGCAGAATAAATAAAGGTTTGTTGTGTAATTCCTATTGCTAGAGAAACGATTAACATAAAAAAATCAAAGACATTTTAAATTCTCTGTAAATATCAGTTTATATTGATTCAATATCTGAGTCTGTAAAATCATTGCAGGAAATGAGATCTTTGGAATAACTTGAAGTGATGGTGAATTTTATGTGTCAACTGGACTGGGCCAGGTTGTATTCAGATATTTGGTTACACATTATGCTGGGTGTGTCTGTGAGGGTGTTTCTGGATGAGATGAACATTTGAATTGGTAGGCTGAGGAAAGCAAACCGCCTACCCCAGTGTGGGTGGCCCTCATCCAATTCACTGTAAGTCTGACTAGAACAAAAGGGCTGATTGAGGGAGAATATGCTTTCTCTGCCTGGCTGTTTTTTCTCTGATTGACTGGCTTCATGCTGGAACAGAGGTTTTCTCCTGCTTTTGGACTTGGACTGGAAGTTATGCTATCATCTCTCCATCTTGTCAGACCTTTGGACTCAGACTAGAAGTACACCTTCTGCTCTCCTGGCTCTCCAACTTGGTGACTGCGGATCTTGAGACTTCTCAGTCTCCAGAATCATATGAGCCAATTTCTTATAATAAATTTCTTTATTATATTACCTACCTATATATCTATCCATCTACCTACATACCTACCTATATATCTATCCATCATCTCTCCTATTGGTTCTGTTTCTCTGGAGAACCCTAACTAATGCATTAGCCTTGGCTTAGGCAATCTCCTTGTCTAAGACCTCATCTGGAGCCCCCCTGTGCCATCTATATAGGCTGTCTGGTGCTTTTCCTACATATTTCCCAAATCATCTGTATCTCTGAAAACACATGCTTTATGTGATTTTTTTCTCCAATACATAGTGAGCACCTAGAAGACATGAATGGTACCATTTTTATCTTTCCTAGTGCAGTCCCTGACACTTCGTAATGACTCAGTAGATTTTACTAGACTCATACAAGCATATGAAAAGATATGGAGATTGAATTTGCCTTAATCTGCATATTGTCTCCCAATTCTCTCTGTATATTTCTAAAAATCCCATCTGTATAGAAGGAACAAACAGAAGAAGAGAAAAGCACACTAATAATTCCCTAGCAGACAAATATAAATTCTTTCTGAAAATCAAATTAAAATAATTAATAAACTCAATACTTTGAATGATCATTAAATTTAAAGATACCTGTTTTTAGGGGTGCCTGGGTGGCTCAGTCAGTTAAGCATCCGACTTTGGCTCAAGTCATGATTTAGCGGTTTGTGAGTTTGAGCGCCCCTCCCCCCCCCCCCCCCCCAAGCTATGGGCTCTGTGTTGACAGCTTAGAGCCTGGAGCCTGCTTCAGATTCTGTGTCTCCCCCTCTCTCTGCTCCTCCCCTGCCGGTGCTCTGTGTCTCTCTGTCTCTCAATAATAAATAAACATTAAAAAAAATTGTTTTTTTCAACGTTTATTTACTTTTGGGAAAAAGAGAGACAGAGCATGAACGGGGGAGGGGCAGAGAGAGAGGGAGACACAGAGTCGGAAACAGGCTCCAGGCTCTGAGCCATCAGCCCAGAGCCGGACGCGGGGCTCGAACTCACGGACCGCGAGATCGTGACCTGGCTGAAGTCGGACACTTAACCGACTGCGCCACCCAGGCGCCCCCAAAAAAATTTTTTTTAAAGATACCTGTTTTTGAACTCTGGCATGTATGCTAAAACCCACACGTGTGAATATTGCCCTTCCCCCATTACAAGCCCATTTTAATGTTTGTACTTCTTTTTGTAGTGAATAAAATTTCTATATGAAAGTTATAGGTTTGGGAAATACTCATAAATGACTCACAATGTCACTTATAAGAAACAGCAAAACAATGGCTCAAATAGGTAGGCACAGAAATTACTTCAGAGCAGAAATGATGTCCTAAACAAAATTTATCCCAGAGAAAGAAAAAAGGAATGAGGTATGAGAAACCAGTGCAGGTAAAAGATCCTAACTTTATGTCTAGACAAGTTGGGGGAAAAATTTATGAGTATTTGGCATGGTTGGGTCCAATAGGGAAAGAAATCTTGTAGAATGTCTTCACAAAAGGTAGAATTGACTGACATTTTTAGCAAAAAACATATCAGAAAATTATTTCTGAGGTGGCACCTGGGTGGCCTAGTCATTTAAGTGTTCGATTTTTGGCTTCGGCTCAGGTCATGACCTCACAGTCATGAGTTCGAGCCCTGCATCGGCTCCACGCTGTCAGCTTGGGATTTCTTTCTTCTCTCTTTGCTCTCCTCCCTGGCTTGCTCTCTCCTTCTTGCTCTCTCAAAAAATAAATGAGCACAATAAAAAAAATTTTAAAGAAAAAGAAAAATATTGAGGACATTGCCTCCCTGTCCTGTGTTGAAAAAATTTGGATCTAAGAAATCCAGATCAAACTTAGTGGTTATTAAAATAAAACTGCAATAATCTATATTCCTGTTTATAGAGCAGAGGCTAATTTTATTCTGAATCACAGGGGAAGAGCAAAGTGCCAGGCTGACAGAGGGAGCTGAATAAATAATTATTTGCTCAAGTTTTTAGTTTTCTAAAAAACTAAAAGGGAAAAGGACATTATTCATTGAAAATACTCAGCTCGTTTTCAAAGTCCAGAATAAGGATGATATTAACTAAATATAAACAAATGCTATAACTGTTCAAAAAAGATAATGATCACAATATGCTGGGTATAAATTTTTGAAAGTTTTATGAAATAAAGTATATTGGTCTGTTCATGACTGAATATAGAGGATGTTAAGAGCTGAAGACAGAAATTGGCATTCAGGCCCTACCAGGAGTTGGGTCTTTGAAGGAACGCTGCTGGGTCCAAGGAAAAATCAGATGTCAGTTGAGCCTTGCAAAAATTGCAATCCATCTCTTACACAGGTCAGTTCCTGGTTTGGACTGAAGACGGCTGTTACTCTCCCCCCACCCCAGGCCTTGCTTGCTCCCTCTGAAGGCTGTAAGGAAGGATTAACTCCGCCTTTTCTTAGCTTTTGGTGGTTACCAGCAGACGTTGCTATTCCTTAGTTTGTGGCTGTATCACTCCAATCTCTGCCTTCATTGTCACATCGCCTTCTTTCCTGTGCGTGTTCCCACATCTTCAAATTCCTCTGTTTTTTTACAAGGACACAACTCATTGGAATTAGGGCCCACATTAATCCAGTATGACCTCATCTTAAAGTGATTACATCTGTAAATACTTTATTTCCAAATAAGGTCATGCTCACAGGTACTGGTGGTTAAGACTTGAACATATCTTTTGGTGGGG
Organism: Lynx rufus; assembly: GCF_022079265.1. Taxonomy (NCBI): domain Eukaryota; kingdom Metazoa; phylum Chordata; class Mammalia; order Carnivora; family Felidae; genus Lynx; species Lynx rufus. Next base: position 201,421,400 of record NW_025814823.1, on the reverse strand, counting down.
GGCACAATTTAATCCAAAATGGGGGGGGAGGTGGAAAACCAGTGGGCAGGTGTTATATATAAATGGATTAGTTGTGATACACCTCAGCAGATTGTTGCCATCTGGGTTTGCTGGCCAGCATTACCACATGTGAACTGTGAGCTGCCAGTTTGCATATTTTGCTTTCAGGAAAGGATTTACCTTGAGGAGGGTGGTTTGTTACTGGGGATTAATAGAGGGGTCGATTGTGAACAGAGAGCATTTAGTTTTACATGGCTTTAGAAAATAGTAAATGTGTCCTACTGTGTAGTAGAAGAAATGTTCTAGAATGTCAAGACTGGCAGAAATACTATAGTTTTGAAATGTCAAAGAGCCCTGTTATAAGCATTTGGGGACATCATTAAAAATTACATCTAAAAGATATAGTGAGCATAGATAGACTTATGTATAATGTATAACATTATGATCAAGTTTTTTTTTTAACAAGTTTCCATTTACATGTACCTTAATCCATACTTATTGTTTTTTTTTTTTTTCCTCTATGACACATTTATGAACTTGACAGGGTCACTTTAATGCAATTAATCTTGTTTTAACAACAATCTCCAAAGGCATGGGATGGGAATACAGCCTGCTTAGATTGAGAATCACTAGGGTGGATTGCATTTTGGTAGTTCCAGTGTGGAAATTATCTACCCTGAGGAATACTTACTTGTAACTCAGAGATTACTCAATATGAGAATATACTCTCTATTGGTAGTGAGAGACAGGACTTGAAATCTAGAGAGATTGCAAGTGAAAGTCATAGTTCATATCTGAGGTTCACAATGTCACCAGGAATTAAATAAGCAAGATCCAACTCAACTGTTTCGTCTAGGAGTCAATTATAAATAACATCTTGTGTAGTAGACATTTCTTAAGACCTTATATTTCTGAACTCTGTTGAGACTTCCTCCTGCTGGGAATACCAGAATTGGGTAGAACATTTCCTCCTGGCAAAGATAATTACATATTACATCTTTTTTTTTTTTTTTTCATTTCTAGAAGCAGTAGGGCACTCAACCATGGGCTTTGCTGATGAAACAAAATTTAAAGATTGTTTTTTTTGTGTGTGGAATTTCACACTCTCATCACCTAACCAAGGTTATATCCTCTAACATCCACCACCAAGTTGTGGCTGTATTTATTAGTTACACTGCAAAACAAATGTTAACACAATGTAACACAGCTCTCAAGATGGCTAATTCCATACACGGTTTTAGCAATTATCTTTTCCATCACCTTTGCTCATTCTGTTCCACTATTTCCTTGTCCATCCACCATTAGATTACAAATTCTTTTGAGGTCATCTTTTCTGTTCTTCTCCTCTCCCTTTATTGATGTGCTTTCACATATTAGTCATTTAGCAAATATTGTTATCATTGCTTTACTACACTAGTTAGCAAATTGAAATAATTCAGTTTTTTCATCATAAAACTATTGATGCAAAACAACAACAAAATGCAGTTTTGAGCTAGGACTACACAGTACAGTCAAGTCACTATTAATTACCTAACAAACTCCAAAGTCAGGCAAGTGAATTATTTGTGCCTAGGGCAAATTTTATATTATGACTTCTCCACTATGTCCCATGATGGAAACATTTAATTAAATAATTGACAACATTCCACTTGACTTTATGAAGCCTTAGACTGTGCTCACTTTGAAATTAAGGAAGGATTTTCTTCTACCCAAAGCAGTGAAATAAATTTGTTATACTTATGTCATAGAAGAAGAAAAATGCAGTCTCTGAAAAGATTTAGCTCTTTGGGGATTGCAGTATTTCAATTAATGACACTCTTTCAAATCTCTTAAATCCTGCTTTTGCTCAAAATTCTATTATCATAAATTTATTCTGTTGTCTTCGGACAAGCCTAAACCAGCAAAATGAAGAGGAAAATAGAGCCAATTATTCAGATAATTGAGGTAAAATACTTTTTTCTCATTACTATATGTTTCAGATAAAATCTTTTTAAAAATCTGATTACATGTAGAATTACCATAGTTTCCTTGCTAATAATGTATATAGTTAGGTTATATTATTTAAAGTTTCTAATTCTTATGAACTTTCTGACTTTGAGACTTGTTCTATGTAGGTAAACAACTCCATTAGCAGGGCTAAAATATGCTTGGGGAATTGAGCTAGAAGTAAAATGTTAAGCTTCAGTTAATGAGTTTAAGTATTAGAAAGTTTACCCAAATAGATATATAAAAATCTCTTTCCTGGAGTCTGGATCCACATAAGTAAAATAAAATAAAGAATCAGAGTAATTATTTCAGTAAAGTCCCAAACTCATCTCTTAAATGCAAAACATACAGATAATAGAAGTTTAAAAATAAAACAAAACTTTTGTTTGAATCATCCAAATTTGCACCTTACCTTACATTTTGCCATTTATATTTTTTGTCCTTGTTATCATTTAAAACTATTTTTTTTCTAAACTTATTTTTGTGATTTCAGGGTAAGATAAAATGATTTTTTTCTGTCATTGTATAAAGTAGGAAAGGGACAAGTATCTGCTTCTTAGAACAAAAACTACCTACTTAATAATCTAAAACAAAACACAACAAAACAAAGCTACATTTCCTTCTGTATTTGCTGCAATAATTCTTATACGTTATTTTTCTTTTTTGCTTTTAAAATATTCCAAAATTGCCTATTTTTGTATTTTATTGGGTCATTAGAATATTTATTTAAAGCAGCAAATATAATGATTTGGAGATAGCTCGCTCATTATACAGGAAAAATAAATTTGTTGACATATAAAAAGGCATACTTACATAAAGTAAAAGCAAAAATGTGAAAAGTAAAACTACAAAGAATTAGAAATTTGTAGTGAAAAATTCCTTAAATCAAAAGACATACCTTAAAGCAAAAATGAGAGATTGAACACATCAATTAAGGACTTTCGTTCAAAAAAGGACCACTTAGGGAATATGAATACAGGCTGGAATTGGTATTGTTCTAAAACTGTAGCAGTCATTGTTTTAAAAGTGATAAAGATTTAATATCTAAAATATGACTCATCCAAAGAAGAAAATAAATCAATAAATCAATAAATAAGACTCATGCAAATCAATAAGAAAAACAAGAAACTGAGTATTAAAATTGCTAAAGAAGAAGGAAAAGAAATTTAAATGGCTCACAAATATATGAAAAGATGATTAAGTTTATACCTAATCGGATAGAAGTAAATTAATATGACAATTAGATATTTATAAGCATCCAATTATTGAAATTTAGAAAGTACCTATATATTGGCCAGTATGTGAGAAAAGACAGTTCCTTACTCATTGCCTGTCACAATGTAAACTGGTATAATTCTTCATGAGATACATTTTACATGTTTTGATGAAATAAAGTATGTATGTAATCTATTATCCAAAGATGCTATTACTAGGTATTTATAGAGAAAGTTTTGCGTAGCCAATTGCTGTCTTTTGTGTGTGTGTGGTAGCAAGCATACAGAAGCAAACTAGATGTTTAGCATTATGGAAATGGATAAGTAAAAAGAAAGATAAAAACAATGTGGCATCATGATGGAGTTACAATCAATGAACTAGGCATATAGCAACATAAATAGATCCTAAAATGTTGGGTGGAAAAGCATAAGAAATAGAACATTTATAGCCTAACACCACATATGAAATTAAAATGCATACATATACAAACAGCATTACATTATTCAATAATACATATATTACCAAGTGTATATAGTAAATAAAAATAGAATGTGTGTAGAATAGAAATGAGCTTTGTTGGGGTGTCTGGCTGGCTCAGTTGGTCAAGAGTCTGACTCTAGATTTCCACTCAGGTCATGATCCCATGGTTTGTGAGTTGGAGTCCCTCATCAGGCTCTATGCTGACAATGTGGAGCCTGCTTGGGATTCTCTCTCTCTCCGTCTCTCTGCTCCTCCCCTGCTCTCTCTCTTTCCTCTCTCTCTCTCAGCAAATGAATAAACTTAAAAAAAAAGAGTGAATGAAGAAGAAAAAATAATAAAACAGGAGAAGAATCTCATGTAGACCAAGAATGATTGTGTTTCTGTTGTGCAAACAAAACAACATAAACAAAACCTTCATATTTCATGCCTTGGGAAATCAGAAACACCTGTTCCTCTATGATACTTTCACTCTACCAGTTCACATAATGATATTTACATTTCTTAGCCCTGTGATTTCTTTGATTGACTTCTGCCTTATCCACCTTACCTTTGTCTGTTTCTTTGTTATCATCTACCTCTTATTGATTCAGTGTCTCTTGTTTTATTGTACTACTCTAAAGTCTACCTTTTTTTTTAAACATTTTTTAAATGTTTATTTATTTTTGAGAGAAAGAGACACAGAGCATGAGCAGGGGAGGGGCAGAGACAGAGTGAGAGAGAGGGGGAGACACAAAATCTGAAACAGGCTCCAGGCTCTGAGCTGTCAGTACAGACTCCAATGCAAGTCTTAAACTCATGAACTGTGAGATCATGACCTAAACAGAAGTTGGATGCTTAACCGACTGAGCCACCCAGGTGCCCCTAAAATCTACGTATTTTTTAGTTAGATTATAAACTTTTAATGTAAACTCTTATAACTTATAATGTTGGAATATTCACATAAGGGTTTCCAGTATTGAAAAAAGCAAAAGATATTTTATTTCAATAATACATATGGAGTACACTATCAATCATGGGTTACATCCAAGCAAAATGTTTCCACTACTGGGATCTGACAAGGATTTAAAAGTGACCATAATAAAAATGCTTCATCAACCATTTAGGAATATACTTGAAATAAATGAAAAAAATAGAAAGTTTCAACAAAGCAATAGGAAGTATAAAAAAAACTAAATGGAAAATTTAGAACTGAAGAATACAATCACCAAAATAAAAAGCTCAATGTATGGGCTAATTTACAGAATAGAAAGAGCAGAAGAAAGGACAAATAAACCTAAAGATAGACCAATAGAATTACTCAATCTAAACAGAGAGAAAACATCCTGGGCGGGGTGGGGGGAAAGAATCTTAGCAGTCTGTGAAATTATTGATCAGATCTAAGGTTCTTGTCTTTGGAGTCCTTGAGAGAGAGGAGAAAGAAGGTGAGGCTAAAAAGTTTGCAGATAAGTTTTATGTAAAGATTTCCCAAATATGTCAAATGACAAAAATCTATAGATCCGAGAAACTTAGCAAACATCAAACAGGATAAAAAATAATCCATTCCAAGATGGATTATAATTAAATTTCAGAAATGAATTAAAAAAGAAAATATTTTGAAAGTCGTGAGAGAAAAACAACCTCTTGCCTACAGGGGAAAATAATTTGAATGACAGAAGATTTCTCATCTGAAACCTTGAGGCCTTAAGGAGGTGGTATAATATTTTTGAAGTGCTAAAAGAAAAGAACTGTCAATGCTGACTTCCATATACAAGGAAAATATCCTTCAAGAATTAGGGGAAATCAAATAATTTCAGATGAAATAAAACTGAAAGTATTTGTAGTCAGAAAGTTAAATTTAGCCTAAGAAATAGATAAAGGAGTTTCACTTAGTAGAAAGGAAATGATCTAAGAAGGAATTTTGGAACTTTAAGAAGGAAGAAAAAATAAAGAAAAAAGTAAAAATATGCATAAATACAGTTGACTTTCCTTTTCTTCTTGAATTTCTGAAATTATATTAGATAGCTGAAGTAAAATCATAACACTTTCAGACATGGTTCCCAATGTATGTAGGGCGTACTCATACTGAGTGTGTGTGTGTGTGTGTGTGTGTGTGTGTGTGTGTGTGTGATTAACAAAGCTATACAAAGACAAAAAACATGATACATAAGTCATGAAATTCAAATCAGTTTTTCAAGTATCTCATAGGAAAAAAACAGAAATTTTTAAAAGAGGGGAAATAGGAAACAAAAAATAAAATAGCAGACTTAAGCTCTAACATATTAATAGTGGCATTAAATGTAAATTTAAAGACAGACTGGTGGAGTAGCTAAGAAAAGATCACCTAACTCCATGCTATCTACAAGAAACTCACTTCAAGAATAATGGCACAGGTAGATTGAAAGTAAAAGCATGGAAAAAAGGTAATACAATGTAAACATTAATCAAAGGAAGCAGGAGCAGCTATACTAATATCAGGTAAAGTAAACTTCAAAGCAAAGAAAATTACCAGAGCCAGAGACAAACATTACATAATGTTAAAGGGTAAATCCACCAAGAAAACACAGCCTTCCAAATGTGTATGAACCAAGCGACAGAGCTGCAAAATACATGAAGCAAAAACCGATAGGACTGAAAGGGGAATTATTGTTGGAGACCTTAACATTCCTCTTTCAAGAACTGATAGCACAACCAGAGAGAAAATCTGCAAGATATAGTGGAGCTCAGGAACATCATCAATCGACAGAACCTAATCAACATTTACAGGACACTCGACCCACCAACAACAGAATGCACACTCTTGTAGGACCCATGGAACATATGCTGATTCATGAAACAAACCTCAACAAATTTAAAAGGATTGAGATTACACAAAGCTTGTTCTCTAATCTCAGTGGAATAAAAATAGAAATAAAAAGAGAGACCAAAAAACTCCAAATATTGAAAAGTAAATAATATACTTCTAAATAATCTGTGGGTCAAAGAGGAAATCTAAAGGGAAATAAAAAATACCTTGAACTTCATGACAATTAAAATGCAATATATATCAAAATTTTCTGGACACACTTAAAGCAGTTATAAGGGAAACTTATAGCAAGAAATGCTTAAATTAGAAAAGAGAAAAGTCACAAATCAAAAATCTATACTCCCATCTCAGGAAAGTAGAAAAATAAGCACAAAATATGCCCAAAGCAAGAAGGAATTAAATAGTAAATATACAAGCATAAATCAATGAAATTGAAAAGAAATGAAAGTCAAATGAAAATCAAACTGATGCAACAAAATGGATTCTTTAAAAAGACCAATGATGAGGCACTTGGGTGACTCAGTTGGTTAAGCATCTGACTTAGGCTCAGGTCATGATCTCATGGTTTGTGAGTTGGAGCCCCACACTGGGCTCTGTGCTGACAGCCCAGAGCCTGGAGCTTGCTTTGAATTCTGTGTCTCCCTCTCTCTCTGCCCCTCCTCTGCTCACATTCTGTCCCTCTCTCTTTCTCAAAAATAAATAAACATTAAAAAAAGATCAATGAAACTGACATTTAGTGTGACCGATAATTTTATATGCCAACTTGGCTAAGCCCTAGTATCTGTTTTTAGTAAAAAAACTACTCTAGATGATGCTCTGAAGGTATTTTTCAGATAGGATTAAAATTCAAATCAGTAGACTTTGAACAAAGCAGTTACTCTCCATAATGTGGGTGGGCCTTGTTCAATCAATTGAAGGTCTTAAGAAAAAAGATTGAGATTCTCAAGCAAGAAGGAATTCTGCCTCCAGATTGCCTTCAGACTCAACACTGCAACATCACATGCCTCCAGGTAGCCTTCCCTAGAGATGTTGGTCTTAGCAGTTCTGACAGTTGTGTGACTCAATTCCTTAAACAAACAAAAAGACCTCTCTCTGTATTTACACATCCTGTTGGTTCTGTTTCCTGGGAGAATTCTGACGGACACATCTAGCACTACTGATAAAGGGAAACAGAGAAAACACTGATCACCGATATTAGGAAGCAAAGGCTATCACTACAGACTATTCTGATATGAAAAGGATAGTAAGAGGGTACTATGAATACCCCCAAACACAAATTTTACAGGTTAGATGAAATGGGCCAATTCCTCAAAAGGCACAAACTATCACCACTGACACAATATGAATTGGATAATTCATATTTGAATAACCCTGTAACTGTTAATGTAATGAAATTAATCATTTAAGAATTCATGAAAAAGAAATCCCCAGGCCTACCTAGATGGTTTCACTGGAGAAATCTACCAAACACTTAAAGAGTTAACATCAATTCTACCCGTTTTTTCTTCCAGAACATAAAAGTGGAGAGAACACTTCCAAATTCATTTTATGAAGCCAGCAGTACCCTGGCTATGTGACTGTAAAGGGGTAGCCTGAGGGAGATCTTCATGGTGATGACAATGTCCTGTATCTTGATCATGGTGGTAGTTACAGGAATGTATGCATGTACTGAAATGGCATAGAACTGTACATACTAAATGTTCTGACGTCAATTTCCTGGTTTGATGCTATACGATAGTCATACAAGATTTAAACATCAAGGTTAAACCAGGGAAAACTGTGAAGTATGCACAGGATCTCTTATCCTATCCTTTGCTACTTCCTGTGAATGTATTATTTCAAAACAAAAAATTAGGAAAAATCTTGAGAATTTCATATGCTCTTTCAAGTGAAGTGTGGTGCATTGTAATAGGACAGGGAAACTAAAATTTCCCAGGATTGCATGCCTTTCGGTACTGTGAAACATATTGACAACTCCAGAAAGTAAATTCAAAGTAATTCATGCCAAAGCATTGAATACAGTGCCAGATCTGTGGTAGGTGAATACTAAGTAGTTTTAATAGTTTGGAACACAAAGGAATAACAAATGACTGTGGGAATTTGTAAAATACAAATTAACAGGCAAGTTTTCTCTGGGAAATATATGATGGACTTTGTTTTTCTTATTGATTGATTGATTGATTTAAATATGAAATTTATTGTCAAATTGGTTTCCATACAGTACCCAGTGCTCACCCCAACAGGTGCCCTCCTCAACGCCCATCACCCACTTTCCCCTCCTTCCCACCCCCATCAACCCTCAGTTTATTCTTAGTTCTTAAGAGTCTCTTATGGTTTGGCTCCCACCAAACTCTCTCTAACTTTTTTTTTCCCCCTTCACCTCCCCCATGGTGTTCTGTTAAGTTTCTCAGGATCCACATACTAGTGAAAACATATGCTATCTAATCTTTTAGATGACGTTCTCTTATCAGGGTATTATCTTGTTGAACTGTCACTCTCCTTTGACTGTTGGATACTTCTCCAACTAATCTTCCCATTGCCCACAGCTGAAATGAAAGGCATAAAAATTGCTACCATTTGTTTATTGTAAATATCTACCTTAATGTATATTATCTCATCTCATTTAAACTCAAATAACTCTGAGATATAAAAACTATAATTATACATATGTGGGAATCTTTGAGGAAGAAATGAAAGGAATTAATAAACTTATATGGCTGATAAGTGATTTTTTTACATGAAAAATGCAACTTTGTGTCAACAATCTAGAGAAAGAATAATATGCATAATAATCCTTAAGCATGGCTGGTTGCTTACTCTAAAGCCGGTTAATCTTCAGTATGTTTGGGCACATCCATAAGTTCTCAGGGGATAGAAAACACATTTGATTGCTATAACATAATGATATAACCTCTTAATGTGTTTCTGACATAAAATATTAAGACATCATCGATCCTTTTATGCTTAGAAATATTGAGTGTTTTATGTGATTTTGATCTGTACATTTTAAACAGATGTTGGACTTGCAACCCATAAAAATATGAAGATGCTAAAAGGAATAAATACACCGACCATCTGAAGGCAAAAAACCAGCTACATCTCTGTAGTTCATGGAGAGGAAAACAGAGTAGGTCCTCAAGTGTATACCTGGAGAAAACCAGTAACAGTGGCTTCAGCAGGGAGGCAGAGGGCATAGAACCTTTAGATACAACTTTTCAGAGTGACAGCTCTGGAGATCGGAGCAACTGTGGAGTTTGCATTTGGCTTTCCTTTAGGCCAAGCACCGCCATCAGATAATTTCTTGCATTGTCTTTCAGAATTATGCCTTTTTAAAAAATGGACTGTACTGAGGTTTCAGAACATGTGCACCATTACCTTAATTAAAATAGAAAACCCAGTGTGTTTCTAGTGATTGCCGTGTTTGACTTCATCTCCTTCATAATCTTAATTGTCTTTTTAATTAAAGAATTATCTTAATGATCAGTTTTAAGAGAGTTGGAGCCATGGTATTAGTGTACTTATCTCAAACTTGTAAGGAAAAGTCAGAGTCCAAGGTTAGGTAAGGCAATGTAGCACATTTTTCTTTAAGCTTCCAGGCACTATTTTGTTCTCTAATCTTAATACCTAGTGTATACATCATTCTTCCATCCCTTTCCAGAGCTTATGATGGCTGCATACTTGACCAGAAAAAAGTTCCAAAAGTTCCAATAAAGAGTATTGTTCCAAGAGTGTGTGGAGGAAGATTTTTACTCACTTGCTGAAGTTTTGGGTTAATCTGGTGTTTAGAACCTTCGTTTTCTCAACTTATGGGAAATACATACTTAGTATGTAAAAAAGTTCTGTTGTTGCTGTTGTTAAAAGCATGATTGAGTGTAGTTTACTAAAGAGATCTTAAAACTAGCTTCTTGACAGTCCTACTAATGCAAATAAAAACTGTATAGTGAGAAATGGATGCAAAGAAATATTTTACTAGGTATTATAGAGCCTAAAATTCCAAAGGAATTTGTCATTTTTCTAATGGGGTATTGTAACTATCATTTAGGAAACAAAGTGATTGGTATTAAAATGCATGCAAAAGGACTGTGGGATATTGTAAAGAGCACAGATTGAAAGTCAAGAAAACTAGAATCAAATCTCAGATCTGCTTGTATTAATGGACAAGTTATTTAATCTCTGTGTCTCATTTTTCCCATTTGTAGACTGGAAATAATACCCATTTAAGGATAAAATATATTGTTAACTGTGACTAAAGAATGAATCTTGCTTTTATTGAGTTAGAGGGAGGTTTTAAAGCTTGTATTTATACCTTTTTTTCCTCAAGAAAATGTGAATAGTTTTCTTAAAACAACAGCAACAAAAACAAAGTAAAAAGTCTTCCTTAATATGGCATAAGGCACGATACATCAACATTGGTTACTATTAAACTACCAATCACGGAAAATTATCTAAGTTTGAGACTGCTCAATACATAAACTAAAACCTGCCAGCCCTCACAGGGACCTGTATTTATACACAGATACACCCGCCTCTCAAAGTAATTGTTTTCTAACAAAGTATTGTTTATATGTTTCATGCAAATTGATCTGAAGTGTTGCTTAGACAATCTTATTATATTTAGGAATAAAAACTTCCATCAAGAAATTGTACAAAAGAAAATGGACACACCAGCTGGATAAATCTATCATATGCGGGGGGCGGGGGGAAGCACTTTTAATTAGCTGAGTGAATGCAGTTTGCTGAACACAGAAAGCACAGCCACAGTCATATTAAAATGTGCCTAATTTTCTGTGAAAAAGTCCCATCTGAACAGGCCTGACCACAGTCAATCATACTAAAAGCCACTGGTGCTTAATTTGATTTACCAATATAAAATGCAAATTAGGTTATTAAGTGGAGTGGCAGACTGAGGAGGGCCCCTTTCAAACCATCAAGTTAAATGCAAGCAGACAGCAAACTGGCTGTGCAAAGAAAATTTTAGCATATTCGTTTGATTAGTGCTACAAAAATTTAATTAGGTTGGCTAATTACTTGACAAATTGCTCTACACGAGAGAAAAGGCAGAGGAGTTTTTTTTTTTTCCTTTTTCATTGCAAATATCCTGTGTGTATTTTAGCCCAAATGCTATCTGCCAATTTGCAAAAGCATTATTAAATGAATGGAAGATGGTCCCCAACAATGGTAAATCGTAAAATGCATATAATTAGACAAGACCCACACAACTGTACCCGTATGTCCAGACTCTCTCATGACTGAAAATATTTAACACAATATTTTTATGTAACTACTGTCAAAATAGATTATTACAAGGCAGCCAGTTGTTCTTAAGAAAGAAAACATTGTGCATGATATAGAAAAGAGGGTGAAAAAGAGGGTGAAAAAGAATTTGTGAAATTCCCACCTCCCAGAGGAGTTTGTTCACTAGTAAATGAAGTAACAGTGACATGCTGAGGTTTTTCATCACAGAATGGACTTGCCAGCCAAAATACGTCTGATTGAGGCCAGGGTTACAATGAAGTAGAAAAAAGTGTCTCTTGTGGTACATTCAAAATGTAAAACTATTAAATAATTCTCAACATCTACTGACATAAAGTGAATTTCACTTTCTGGAATGCCATTTATTGGTCATTATTCCTTCCTCTATCTTTTCCCAATCACTACATAAGAGGGCAGATGTGAAACACTCATGTTTGCAGAAATCTCACAAGTTGTGTGACCAAAGAATGGAAGAAAATGTTCAGCCCATGTCAGTATTTTATTGAGAGATTACCAATACCTTGAATAACACAAAGTGTCTTTCTCTCTTCAGAGGGAAACTTGATTTTCCTAGAGAAAGTATATGTTTATATCCACATTTAGGAGAACAAGAGATGGGATTTCATATAATTGCAGGATTATTTGGAGGACTCCCAATTTTTTCATATATTTATTTGATCTTTTTAAATTTTTCTACAGAACTAGTGAATCTGCTCTAACTCAAGCATCATGATTTTATATGTAGATAACCACTTTGTCAGTTCAAGTGGAAAAAATAAGTATCATGTTTTATAAACATAAAGCTTAGTAGTTAGTAATTAGATACTGTATTTAACCTGTTCCAAAGTGACATTCTAGGAAACTACAAATGACAAGAAATACTTGTGAACGTTTATGCGGGCTGTGCCTTATTTTGCAATTAGTATTTTCTAACTTAAAATTAGAACACAAATGTAATGACACTGCACAATGCAAATGTGTAAAATTATTTGACGTAACACTGTTACTGCCATTTTATCCTAATTTACCATTTTTACCGTTTTTAGCTTTACAACCATCACCAAAGGAAGGAGAGTATAGATTATGTGTGGCATAATATGGATTATGCGGACAATTCTGCTACTGGAAAATAGAGTACTGGGATAAAGTTGTGGCCTACTAAGCATACATTTGGCCATGAGTTGCTGGCATTACATTTAATGGCCTTGAGGACTCCATCTTCATATGCAAAGGTAGATTTTACAAAACAGTGAGTTAGAAAACATAAAATTCAGTGGCAAGGCAATAGTACTTTTTATATAATAGAACTATACCAACAATTGAGGTTTTTCCCTTCAAGGTATTGACTGATTTTCTCGACTCTCTTTTTCTATTATTTTCAATTTGATAAACTGACTGGTATTTTTAAAAAATCTGATAGACACAGTCTAATAAGAGAATTGAAGTCTGAGACATTTTATTAAGGGTGCGGGTATAAAATAGTAAAATTAATAACTTGCAAATATGTCTTGTGTGTCAATATCAAATGCATTTGTCCAATGAATTTGTCCTATGATAACTGCTGAAGATGTGATAATCTTTGATTATATTTCTTATATGTTGCTTGGAACCAATTGCATGCACGTGTAATAATAGCAGTTATCTTTTATGCCGCCCCTACTATGTGAAGGCACAGAGTTTAAGCTTATATTTATATTATTATTTAATTCTTTTATTAAACTCAATATATAAGTACTGTTGTCCCCTTTTTAGAGAGGATGAGATTAAGATCAAGATAGATAAAGTAAAATTCAAAATCAAAGACATAGCAACTGATAAATCTGGGATTTGAACTGAATTTTGTCTGAATTCCAACATCATGTTCTTTCCCTATGCTACAAGTAGTTTTTGAACATATATTTTTTGTCGTGATTTTATGTATGTATGTACTTGTGAAATATAATTGGTGTGCTTATATATAATTTGAGATTTTATGAAACCACTGTGACTTGTATACAGAAAGTCCATAGATTTTATGGAGTCTATGGTGATTTAGTCTGACAAGAACCGTTGGGAACATAAAATATTCTAAAGGTGCATAGACAGAGTCAGATTACTTGCATATTGGAGACATCAAAAGAAACACACACACACTCACACACACAAAAGGAAGACAAGTATGGGATTGGATTGGGAAAAGTGAAGTTCCATCTACATGACAACCAATGTACTAGGGAAGAATACACCAGTGTATGAAGGCATGAGTTTAAAACCAGCTTTAGTCTATTAAAAGGCTTCATTTTCTTTCAGTATAGCTATGTTGTAAATTAAAAAAAAAACAACCTTGGTTTCTAGATGGGATAAGATTCTTTTTTCTCGTTAACATTTTAGAGGTTACATTTAAGAAGACTTCCTTAAGATGCATATATATGTATGGATAGTGAACAGTAATTAGTCATCTGAATACCTTTCTACATGCTATTGATATTCCTGAATATTTTGTTTCAAGTATTTTATAGACAATAAATAATCCTTCATATCGAAATATCAATCCTCTTGAAGTCGATTTGAATTAATGGTAAAAATTCCCAATAATATTTCAATTTGAAAAGCATCCTTTAGATATTTGATTGATAAAATAAGTGACTCTAGGATACACAGGACTGCAACTAAAAATTCACTACCTCTCAAAATTCACTATGCCATGAATTGCATGGTGTTAATTCAATCATTAATGTAGAATATATCCTAATTCCTTCAATACTTCCATATCCAAAAAATATCTCCATTTCAGTTCAAATTTAGAGGATAAGAATCGTGGAATTTCAGAATTAAAAAACGATTTGGTGTTTTGATCAAATATTGGTATACTGTTTGGTTGTATTCCTCAAGTACCTTGATTTTGTCAAAGAAAACAAACATCCTGTTATATGGAGCTCTCATATTATAATGAGGAGAGCCTTACCAAATGGTAACCCCGCCATCTGCATGGTCCAGGGAACACTTCTTCTCTCACCGTGGGGACTCTCCTCATATAAAGTGGCCATTTGTGCATTGGTTCTTTTCTGCAGTCACAAAGGAAAAGTTTAGCTTATGACTTCGAGTTTCATGTTACCATGTGTTGTTATATTTGTCATCTGTGATGCAAAATACAAACATAAAAGCTGCTATATAGTTAGAATAACAGGTACATGTACTTACTGAGTTGAGAAGCACCAGAAGAAAATGCATTATCTCCCTGGTTATTTGTAGTCAGAAAAAATTACCCTGATATTTAAATGCATAAACAACAAAAAAGTAATTTTGCCAGTGAGAGCAAAATTTAAGCATTACAAAAAACACGATAAATTCAGAACTAGTTTATCTGGATTTAATGAACCTAAAGAAAGTGCTCTAATGAAAAGGAAAGAATTTGTAAAGAATTATTGCAGTTCAATTTCAAAACCTCAAATATTTGAGGTAGTACGACTAAAATTTTCACTTCTTGTCATAAATACAAAATGAGCAAGAATGTCATTTAGCATTTATTTGCAGTATAATTCATAATTATATGATAGGAGGATATTGTTATTTTAACATTTGGGCAAAATTACTCAATTTATTTGCAGGTAATTGAGTAGGCTGGACAGCATGCAAGCATTAGTGAGAGCTCAGACACAAGGCCAGCTAGTTTTGTTTCCGGTATCAGGGAACTTCATTTTAATCCTTTGACTGATGAGCTTAAAAAAACCCTGAACTTTGTGCAGTAAAAGCCATATGATTCCCAGGAGTACTTCATTAGGCAACAGCTTTTTTGGGGGATGGGAATTTCTTTTGTGGCTTTTTATTTGGCGTTTCCAGTCGGGGCCAGAAGTATAGAGTATTGATAAAAAAAAATAATAATAATTGTTGAACCATAGAAAAATTGACTTGAATCAATTGTAATCTTAAAAGAAAATCATAGGTTGGCTCCCTTGCTATCAGAATGGTCTATATATACATCCATATGCATATACTTTATAAAATCCAGATATATTTTTATCTTTCACACATTAGTTCACTTTCTGCAAGTATCTTGAAACCACTGTGTAAAGCTTAACATGACCTGTACTCAGTAATAGTACTTGTCTTGCCTTAGCTATTAGCCAAATTTATTACTTAGGAGTGACTTAGAAGAACAGAAGACATTAAAATTGTCTAAGTTCGATCTCTAAGAGTATCTTTTTGCTTCACTAGTTACCATCTTGGTAGCATTAAGCATGTCGTAAGCTTGTGCTAGTGCTGGGCATGATAATCTGAGGCACTAGGTATGAATAAACTACCTTAATGTTTTGGCTGCTCAGTATTAAACCAACATAATTATTAGCAAATATTAATTCATGGTATTATCAAATTGATAAAAATTCTGTTTCTTTGGAGAGGTGCAGAAACTAATTTACAGTTTTTCATTAGGGGCGCCTGGGTGGCTTAGTTGGTTAAGCATCTAACTCTTGATCTCAGCTCAGGTCTTAATCTCAGGGTAGTGAATTTAAGCCCCACATTGGGCTCCATGCTGGGCCTGGAACCTACTTTAAAAACAACAACAACAACAAAGGAACAAAACTATAAATGCAGTAAAAATACTTGTTGTGTAAGAAATGCTTTCCTAATTTTCCCTCCTATTCCATTATTAAACAATCATTTTTAAGAGTAGTTTGTTTCTTTTTCTTGATGCTAGAGAAATCATTGCCTAGGCTTAAACAACATAGTCGGTTCATCTGAGGGTATATTTTTCCTTCTGCAGAGCCAGGTACTTTTGGGTTTTAGCAGAATTTACAGATTTCCAGGAGGTTTTTGCTGCGCATTAGGGCTAATTTTGTCCTTGTTTCTACAAAGTTAAAAGCAGTTGGTGCAAGTCACATTAACAAAGACTCACCTGTACGGAGATTCTAAAGCGAAATCCAGCTGGGTTTCCTGCTATCATATAGGGCACAAATTAATCAGCACAATCTTTCACTTACCTGAAAAAACCAGCTTCTTTCTCAAAGGTGTAGGTAAGGACAGAATCACCCTAATGGGGTTCTATAGGAAGGGCCTTCTATAAAACCAAAACAGTCACAGTGAAACTACAAATTGTCTCTGTTTTTCCCTTAAAAGTAAACCACTGATAAGGAGAATATTATTTTATACACAATGAGCCTTCTATAATTTGATCGGTAGTTCACTTCTAAGAGTGTTGAATTGTCTCCATGCCTGATAAGGTACTGGTTTCTTTTATTTCCTAATATTCTCTAAAGTATTAGTTACACATATGTGAAACATTCTTAGTTTATCATGATGCTGGAAGTTTAGCATTACAAGCTGTGAATATGTTTTAGATACCTGAGAAAATAGGTACAATGTGCAGAATGACCATTTGACCATCTTGGTCCTTGGTTTCTTTGCAAAGGCATAAAAACACGAGCTCTTGCTGCAGGACACTATCAACTTTCTTCACTTTTCTTTAAATGGGAAAATTGTATGGGATGGCAAAAAGAAAAATCATTAACTAATAACACCAATACTAAAAAAGAGCACCTCCCCAAACTTGTGAACATTTACAATTATTTGATTAAGCAACTATTATCAAAAATAGTGATTGAGCTGCTCTGGCATCAATTTAACATATAACTTTACCTTTTCTTTGTCTATTGAGCTGAATAAAATAATTGTAAATATTAATTTTTTAAGTTGTAAGACAGATTCCTAAACTTTAATGTTAATGGCATTTGCTTTCTAAGAAAAAGTAAGAAGACCTTTAAAAATTCAAAAAGTATATAATTAAAGATAAGTTTTCTTTGCAAACTTCTTTAAATTGTTTTAAGTTGTTACATTTCCTTCTCTTCTAAGAATACTCTATTTATATCTTATTATAATTATTCTTATATTTGACTACAATGTATGACAAACTGACACAAACATATCTAAGGTTTACTATATTTTATCTTGTGTATTTGCAGCAAGTCAGTTTTTCATAATTATTTTTATAAATTCTTTTGATAACCAAATATATTAACCACAATAGAATCAAGAAGGAAATATACATGATTAAAATTGTTTTAAATTTTCTAAGGTAAAGGTGTCATGATTTTGAAAGGATATAACACTTTACACTTTTAAATATTCGCCTTTCATAAATTTTCCACATCTAAAAGTAAACTTTTTGGAGGGACAAATATGTACATGTCCATAGAAAAATGCATTTTGGGTGAAAGGGTTGTTTAGCTGAATAGGTGAATGCTATGTAAACATGAATAAACACTATTTCCTTCTATGCACCTGTCAGTTTAGAAATTCTCCTAAAACTCATTTACTACCCAATGGAGACATTGAAATCATTTGAAAAAGTTCACTGTCAGAGAAAAAAATAATCACCCTTTTGGTTTGTTTTTCTCTCTCTTTTTTCCCCCTCCCATATGTTCATCTGTTTTGTTTCTTAGATTCCATGATCAACCTAATATATATATTTTCAAGTATAAGCATCGAATTGTTGTGATGAGCACTGGGTATTGTATGTAAGTGTTTAATCACTAAATTCTACACCCGAAACTAATATTATACTGTATGTTAACTAACAAATTTAAATAAAAACTTGAAAAAAGGAAAAAATATAATTTTCTTTTCAAATAGTAAATAGAGCCTATTGTATATATTTTTTTTATTTTAAGTCACCAAATGGAAGATAATATGGCTGTCTTCTATTATCTCAAAGTTTCCATTCATTCATTAATCTATTCATTTCACAAACTGAATAAATAAATATTCATGAATTCATTTATTATACACACTTTTAAGTATTTGAAGCAATGGGAATTTTATTGATAAAAGAATGAATTGGATGAAAAATGAATATACATATTATTAGATGATTCCAAATATTTGATAGTGTAAGAAAGTAGATAATGAAAAAAGATGGATTAAATAATGAATTCAACTCTAAAGCTTATTTGTTCAAAATCTATGGACCTATACAGTTTATGCAATAAGGAATACATAAGAAATAATCAGTTATGTGATATTATTAAGGAACTTATAGAAAGCTTTATTTTTTACCTGTGAAAGGTGAATTCTGGATGCAGGCATTGCTGACAGTAAGGGAATTACTTTCTTAAGAAGCAATCAAATCAATCTCTAAAGACTTAAACCTAGTCAGGAAGATTTCAGGTTTGCTTGCCTCAGGGACCCGGTTATCGCAAATACTTCTTGAGGCCTCTTCATGCTGAAGGCAGACTTTTTTTCTTACATGGATATATGTTTATTCACTTAAAACTTCTCTGAAGCAGAAAATGAGTATAAGCATTAAACTTCAAAGAATTTCTCTTCATGTAAGCGATTGCACGGTCCACAAAACTATGATTGAATGATATTTTATATAAAAACTCATAGAAAATAAAGTGAAATTAAAAGTACCCAAGAAAAGTATTATTTCTTAAACACCTAAAAAAATTATGCAGGCTTATAGATACTCATGGATTAAAAGAAAATAATTGGGGTAACTTTTTGAATAATGGTTACCAGATCTAATTTTCCTAAGGGCGCTTAATACGATTCATGATAAAAATAATGAATAAAGAGGTTTATTTTTGCCTAAAAGATTTCTGTCACCAACCACAGACAGAGAGAGACAGACAGACAGAGAGAATTGAAACAAATCAGGTCAACACATGCTGTGTTTCTTCTGCAGAGAATACATTACAAAATTACAAACCAGGAAACTAGAATTGTGATGTTTCCAAATAGAATGAGAATATATCAGGTGAACCTTTAATTACCGGTACCCTAGAATTCTTTAGCTATTTCCCTAATTGTGATTACTATGCAAATTTCGGTGACAGCATTTTTTTGTTGTTCTACATTAGTATATTTTTCTCTTTCCTTTTCCTTCTTCAGTTTTAACAGCTGATAGGAAATAAAGAATTTCCTAACAGGTATGTGGGGGGAAAACCCCAGATGTACTAACATGGTAGTTTTTAAACCCATGACTCCCTCTGCTTAGAAGAAAAGTAACAGTTACGCACATATCTGAACATACATGTTCTTTTAAAGAGATAACAGGGGTGCCTGGGTGGCTCAGTCGGTTAAGCGTCCGACTTCGGCTCAGGTCATGATCTCACGTTCCGAGAGTTCGAGCCCCGCGTCGGGCTCTGTGCTGACAGCTCAGAGACTGGAGCCTGTTTCGGATTCTGTGTCTCCCTCTCTCCGACCCTCCCCCGTTCATGCTCTGTCTCTCTCTGTCTCAAAAATAAATAAACGTTAAAAAAAATTAAAAAAAAAAAGAGATACACACCAGCTGCTGTGTATGTTCATTCAAAACACTATACAACCTTCTAATACTTTTGCTACAACAGCAACAAGTGAATCATACTTGCCAGCGGATGAACGTTACTCTTCCTAGTGGTCCTTTCAATCCACCCAAATCTGTATAGCTCTAAATATGTGGATCTCTTACTGTAGAACTTTACTTATGTTCTACTGGTATTTATATACTTTAATAAAGATGAAAATAAACAACATGATGCTTATAGGAGAAGAAAGGTAACATTTTTTTTAAGTTTATTTATTTAGAGAGAGACAGTGTGAGTGGGGGAAGGGTAGAGAGAGAGGGAGATACAGAGAATCCCAAGCAGGCTCCCTACTGTCAGCGCAGAGCCCCAAGCAGGGCTCCAATTCAAGAACCATGAGATCATGACCTGAGCAGAAATCAAGAGTCAGATGCTTTTATTTATTTACTTTTTATGTTTATTTATTCTTGAGAGAGACAGAGAAAGAGAGAGAGAGAGAGAGGAGAGAGAGAGAGAGTGGGGGAGGGACAAAGCGAAAGAGGGAGACACAGAATCAGAAGCAGGCTCCAGGCTCTGAGCTGTCAGCACAGAATCTGATGCTGGGTTTAAACTCACCAACCGGGAGATCATGACCTAAGCGTAAGTCAGATGCTTTATCGACTGAGCTACCCAGGAGCCCCAAGAGTCAGATGCTTAACTGACTGAGCCACCCAGGTGCTCCAAAATGTAACTTTTTTAAAAAAAAGTTTGAGAGAAGTAGAGAGAGAAAGCATGTGCAAGTGGGGGAGGGGCAGAGGGAGAACTAGCTCAAGAGAGAGAATCCCAAGCATGCTCTGCATTGTCAGCTCAGAGCCCCATGTGGGGCTTGAACCTATGAACCATGAGATCATGACCTGAGCAGAAATCAAGAGTCTGAGGCTCAATCAACTGAGCTACTCAGGCACCCCAAAGATAACTTTTTCTTATATCCTCTATTGTGTCTCTAAACCTCTATATACATCACTCACATTTGTAATAGTTTTGTTTTCTACAGATTATTGAAATAAATATTTCATTATACAAAACTTTGAAAGTAAGAAAAAAAAGCTAAGGAAGGAAATCAAAATAAATACATGTTCCCAATCAGATAGATTAACATTTTGACACATATTTTCAATAGGGGTATATATTTCTTTTCTTATTTTGATAATATTTAGACCACATTATATATGTGTGCATGTAACACTTTTTCACATTTCATTATGAGTATTTCCCATGTTATCAAATATTACTTTAAAACATGATTACTAATGATAGCAGGTAGCATTATATTAAAATAGGCTAAATATCATAATTACTTAGAGTACACTATCAGTGTTTTATTTTACAACTATAGTGAACATTTATGTGCATAAATTATTGCATACATTTATGGGTTTTCTCTTAATGGATTTTAATTACAAATGTAATACATGCTCACAGTAAAAAAGAAAAAAAAATCACACAGCACAGACAAGTTTAAAATGGATAGATGTTTTCTTCCCACAGATCCTGATCTCAGTTACAGACATTTCCACCATTTAGAATTTCTTACGGGCTCCTGGGTGGCTCAGTTGGTTGAACATCAGGCTCTTGATTTCAGCTCAGGTCATGATCTCATGGTTTCGTGATTTCCAGCCCAGCATTGGGCTCTAGGCGTTGACTGTACAGAGCCTGCTTGGGATTCCCCCTCTCTACCTCTCTCACTGCCCCTCCCTTGCTCGTGTGCTCTCTATCTCTCTCAAAACAAAGCAATAAACTTAAAAAAAAAAGAATTTCTTATGATTCCTTTCAGATTTTTTTTGAATGATGCTATTTTGTACATATTGTATCTTACTTTTTTTTAAAGAAAAATTTTCAAACTATTTTCTATATTTGAAGTCTTCCCATATTTGAACCTTCAGAGGTATTTCTTTCTGGGACATCTGGGTGGCTCAGTCAGTTCAGCGTCCGACTTCAGTTCAGGTCATGATCTCCCGGTTTGTGGGTTCAAGCCCTGTGTCTGGCTTTGTGCTGATGGCTCAGAGTCTGGAGACTGCTTCACATTGTGTGTCTCCCTCTCCCTCTCCCCTTGCCCCGTTCTCTCTCTCTCTCTGTCTCTCAAAAATTAAGTGATTTTATAATCTGCATAACTGTGTCTGATAATTCTCACATCTGAAAGTTTTGCAGCTTTGCTTACCAGCATTCTTGTTTCTGTTGGATATTAGTTTAGAACTTTTTTGTTTCATTTTCTTCTGTGTTTCTTCAATATGTATATTACAAAGTTTAATTTTTATTCATTTTTTGAAAGAGAGAAAGCAAGAGTTGGAGAGGGGCAGAGAGAGAGAGAGGGAGAATCCCAAGCAGGCTCCACATTGTCAGTGTGGAGCCTGATGTGGGGTAGGAAATCCATTTACCTTGAGATCATGACCTGAACGGAAGTCAGATGCTTAACTGAATAAAGCACCCAGGTACTCCTTGTGGGTTTTTTTTTGTTATTTTGTTTGTTTGTTTGTTTGTTTTTTACTTTGAGATGCTCAGGTGCTGTCCAAAATTATTTGGATCAAGGATAAAGATTCTTTACTGCATAGGGAATTTGAGTTTGCTCACTATAAGACCTTGGAAACTCTACTAGCCAGTGATTCCTTTAAGTGTAGGACTTGCGATATTTTTTGCACCATCAGGTGATAAAATTTTTTGCTATTTATCCACGCAAAGACTAGCTAATCATTCCAACACCTTGTGGATTTTCCTTCCGGCTGTGCTTGGAATCAAATTCTTTTGCAAAATTGGGGAACAGAGGGTGGAGAACTTTACCATCACTTCCTGTTTTTATTAAGAACAAAGCCTTTGGAGTCCTGCCTTAAGCAGGTAGAAGCTTCCATTTTATTCCCCACCTTGAGTCAACCCAAGGTGACTTATTCCCCCTGTTCTCAAGAATGTCCTGGGGACAGAAAAAGACTCAATGTTTCTCTTATTTCTGGAAATTCCTTCTTCTATGTAGATTTTGGCTTTATAGTTTCTTACTACTGTGTTCATTAATTAAAAAGATGTTAGAAATTATAAGAATGAGGGGGGCCTGGGTGACTCAGTTGATTAAGTGTCTGACTCTTGATTTCAGCTCAGGTCATGATCTTGTGGTCTTGAGATTGAGATCCACATTGCGTTCCATGCTCAGTGGAGCTTGCTTGGGATGTCAATCACTCACTCTCTCTCTCTCTCTCTCTCTCTCTCTCAAAATAAATAAATAAACATTAAAAAAAGAAATTATAAGAATGAGATAGTTGGAAATAAAATGTAATGATAATGCATTTAGATATAGCTAGAGTATCCTGGAATGATGGGTTAGTAGAGACCCATGAGAATGTAGCCCAGAAAAGTACAGATGGCAAATATAAAAAAGGTTAACAGGTGAAGATACAGTCAAATATTTTTTAAAAAATTTTTCTTTATATTTGAGAGGGAGAGAGAGCCATCACAAGTGGGGAGAGGGGCAGAGAGAGAGGGAGACAGAATCTGAAGCAGGCTCCAGGCTCCAAGCTGTCAGCACAGAGCCTGACACTGGGCTCGAACTCATGAACGGCAAGATCATGACCTGAGCTGAAGCCAGACACTCACCTGACTGAGCTACCCAGGCACCCCTAGAGTCAAATATTCTAACACTTATCTAATCATAATTCCAAAGGCAAAAGGGAAGGTGACAGAGTTCTATCTGATGAGGTAATAATTCGGAATATTCTATACTATATATACTAAAACATCACAGTAAAGCCAAAGCAAGAAATGTAGAAATCAATCCACACCTAGATATGCCAAAGGCATACTGAAGAATATGAAAGGCAGAGGTGTTGAAAGCATTCAGAGAAGATGAACTAAGTTTAAAGAAGGAAGAGTTAGATAGATACCATTAGATATTATGATATTATTATGATATTATGATATTATTATTAGATATTATTAGATATATCTAACTAACCATTAGTTAGATAGATACCTCAAATTAAAAATAAATGTCAATCTCAAATCCCACAATAGGTAAAACTATCTTTTCCGAAAGGGGGTGAAATAAAAATCAGACCACCAATGCATCTAGTTGAAGGAAGTTGTTAAGGACGTACTCCAGGAATAAGAACGGCGAATCCAAAAGAAGTTGTGATATGGAAGAATTGAAGAGCTAAAGAAGTGATATGAGGCTAAGTAAAATTGAATATATGAACTAATTGTGTAGTTTACCCTTGAGTAACATGGGTGTGAACTGTGTGAGACCTCTTTTTTCTTTAATGTTTATTTATTTATTGTAAGAGAGAGATAGAGAGATAGTGGGGGGAAAGCAGAGAGAGAGGGAGAGAGAGGATCCCAAGCAGGCCTCACACTGTCAGCACAGAGCCTGACGCAGGGATTGAGGGCATGAACTGTGAGATCATGACCTAAGCAGAAATCCAGAGTCAAACGCTTAACCAACTGAGCCACCCAGAGAGCCCTGAACTGTGTGAGACCTCTTCTATTTTTTCAATAAATACCGTAGAGTATTGTAAATGTATTATCTCTTATTTTCTTTCTTCTAGTTTAATTTAAAGAATACACTCTAAAGACACATAGCATATGAAATTTGTGTTAATTGACTATGTTATCGGTAAGGCTTCTGGTCAACAAAGGCTGTTTGAAGTTTGAAGACATCAACCTCAATGATAATCTCCATGGAAACTGAAATTTAAACCACAATGAGATACCATTATAAATTCTCCCTATTAAATTTTTTTTAACGTTTATTTATTTTTGAGACAGGGAGAGACAGAGCACGAACAGGGGAGGGTCAGAGAGAGAGGGAGACATAGAATCTGAAACAGGCTCCAGGCTCTGAGCTGTCAGCACAGAGCCCCATGTGGGGCTCAAACTTACAGACCTCAAGATCATGACCTGAGCCAAAGTCGGAAGCTTAACTGACTGAGCCACCCAGGTGCCCCTAAATTTTCCCTATTCGGGGAGTGCAAAATATCGTTGCTAGTAGATATAGTGCAACAGCAATTATTCTACTGTTGCTGGGAGTGTGAATGAGTCAACTTCATTGGACAACAGTTTGGTAATATTTAATAATTTTACCCCTTGCTATATGTCTTGGAGAAACTTTGCCAATGAGTACCAGGAGACATGAACTAGAATATTCATGGCAGCATTGTTCATTAAAGACACAACCTAGCCCATTGAAATGTCAACTGTAGTAGAATGGATACGTAATTTGTGGTTCATTCCTGGAAGGAATGTTACACAGCACTGCAGCATCTGCTAAATGTGGAAATGAAGGAACCATAGCTATGTACCACCACATAGATGAATTCCACAAACATACTGTGTAATAGAAGCAAAGCACAAATGAATACATTATATTTTACCATTTACATATAGTTCAAACCCAGTCAAAGTGACTTTCCAGATCACTGTGATCACTGCAATTGAGAGCTTATGTGGCTTCTCAGCTAGCAAGAGCTAATTGCTAAATTTTCAGGAGTTTGTTAACCATTGGTAACTTGAAATTTATCATTATGAAAGTATTTATGCCACCAAAATCAGAAACTGCTACAAATGAGAGATTTGGGGTCATTTTTCCTAGGGACAACTAGTTGTTACACATTTACCAGCATACCAGTAAGTGAGGGGGACTAAGGCTTTGTCTATGTCTATATTGGATGGTGTTAAATAGGTTTCGTTCTAATTAGATTTTAAACTCTCATGCATTTTTATGTTCTTTTCTATATATGTGATATCTTACAATAAAAACAAAAGTAAAAATATGTTTCTTTTAATAGTTTCATGCTGTTAGATTTTCTGTATAAATCTTTGACATAACTGGAATATATTTCAATAATAAGAGTGAAATATGAGATCTTGTCTCATGGTTTTTAAGACTGGTTAGTGGCAGCGGTGCCTGGGTGGCTCAGTCAAACATCTGACTTTTGATTTCAGATCAGGTCATGATCTCATGGGCTCATGAGTTCAAGCCCTGTACTGGGCTCTAAGCTGACAGTGCAGAGCCTGCTTGGGTTTCTCTGTCTCCCTCTCTCCCCACCCCCACTCCCACTCTCTTTCTCTCTCAGAAATAAATAAACATTAAAAAAAAAAAACTGGTTAGTGGCCAAACCTGGATTCACATATGATTGTTCATTTCAGAGCCTTTATTCTTTGTTCTACTGGAAGATGCCTCAATCATATTACATGATTTTTATCTAGTTTCCCGTTTGTCTCTTTGTAGCATCCCGCTCGAGAGTCACAATGATGTAGGTTAATGGTATGAATTCATTTTTGCAGCACCACAAGTTCAAATAAATGAAATTGTTTTGGCAACCTAGTGGGATTGATTCCATGATTTCAAGACAATTGATTCCTCAATTTAAAGGAATGTAGGGCACCTGGGTGGCATGATCGGTTAAGCATCCAACACTTGATTTGTACTCAGGTCATGATCTCACTGCTCATGAGTCCGAGCCCTGTGTCGGGCTCTGTGCTGACAGCTAGGAGCCTGGAACCTGCTTCAGATTCTGTCTCTGTCTCTCTGCCCCTCCCCTGCTCATGCTCTCTCTCTCTCTCTAATATAAATAAATAAATAAATAAATAAATAAATAAATAAATAAATAAATAAAATAATGTAAACAGGGGCACCTGGATGGCCCAGTCAGCTAAGCATCTGACTCTTGGTTTTGGCTCATGTCATGATCTCACAGTTTTGTGAATTTGAGCCCTTTGTTGGACTCTGTGCTGACAGCCTGGAACCTGCTTGAGATGCTTTCTCTTTCCCTCTCTCTCTGACCCCCCACCCACTTCGTGCTGTCTCTGTCTCTCTCAAAAATAAATAAATAAACTTAAAAAAATAAATGAATGTAAACAACCCAAGAGTATTGTAACAGTTGACAGATTGAGAATATACATACAAGTGGTCACATGCTCTCATTATACACAATCACTGGATGACATTTTCTTAATACCTTATCTAATATTTCCAGAAAGAATCCTTAAAGTCAGAAACATCTTAGTTTCTTATTACTTTTAGGTTTAGCATGATACATTAGAAACAGGTACACTCTAAATATAAATCCATTTATCTTACTGATAAATTTTGTTCACTGCCAAATCATGTATCGCAATTGTTCACTGCCATATCATATACCTGGGTTTTTCTTCCTCAATTTTAGGTCTGAATAGATATGTTTTCACCAAAAAGTGCCTCTGAGTATTGTAGAAATATCTTAGTAACAAAATAAAATTAACACTGCTAATTAAAAACTTGGTATTTAATATTGCTGGCTGTGACACAATGTAATTTATAGCTTTGTAATTCCCCTTGATGGAATACAATCTTCCTTTGCTTTCTTCTGGGGAAAGATCATGCCATATTAAACAGAGTTCTGATACTGTCACGCTCTTATCATATTACAGAAAGCACTAATCCATATGCCATTCATCTGACTCCCTATTCCTGAAGTAATCCATACTGGGCTGCTCTCTTGAGAATTTGCCCTTTTTGAGGATGCTGAGATCAGCCATATTGTGCAAAATGATCTTGGTTTTATGCAAAAGGTGTCTTAGTTCCAGATGTTTAGCAAGAATTTTATTGTGTTTCACTCAAAAATGCCAATTATGTGCTTACAAGTGTTCGTGCTCATTAGTTCTTTCTTCCAGTGTCCTCTACCAGAGGGCAATCAGTGAAAAAGGAGGTATTTTTATGACTTTTAGACAATTGGGTGGCAGTGGTAGGAAAATAAATAGTAAGAAAGAAAGAGTAGGAGATAACAGAATGAGAGATCTTAGATCAGCTTGATTTCATTCATTAGTGTTCCATCTACCCAATTGCCACATACTTCAAAATTTAGCATATTCTATATTTAGTCTTTTTTGTCATCATAAGAAAAATATTTGTAGATGAAGGGAGTCAGTTCCTTTCTTAGGATCAGGACTGAATATTTCTAGCAAGTCTTTTTGGGAAACCAAGTCAATGGAAATTTGAAGAACTTGGATGGAAAAAGATGCCCACAAATATAACTTAAAATATTTGAATTAATGTATCCATTATTGTAAATATGACTTCCATAACTATTTCTTGAAAAACATTCCCAGAAGATGATTTACAATGGGGTTAAGAACCGTGAGAATAGAGAATGGATTTTGAAAGACTAGCATGTAAATGAACTGTGTTGCACAGAACACTGTGCTCCACAAGATATTAAGAGATGCTCGAAAAACAAAAACAAAGAATCATTCTAGGATTAAATAAATCTTAGAAAATGTGGGTAAAATAAATTTTATTTATTTTGTTTTTGTAAGAGTTCTGCTCTTTCCACAGTAAAGATCTAGGAAAATGCAAAATTTCCTTGACCATGTACCAAGGGATCTCTCTTTCTCTCTGTATGTAAATATACATAAAGAATATAATATATATTAGTATCAGGCTATATATTATATATATTTATAATCTTGAAACATCTATTAACATCTTATGCAAGAAAGAGTTCTATGAACAATACCGTGACGGGGCACAGTCAGATATATATGGACAGCCATTGGGAAGTATTATCTGGGGATATTTGAAGTCAGTGAAGAGAATGGGTTGAATGGTTGAGGAAAAAGTTTAAAAACTGACAACACAGCTATAGGCAATCTTTACGCGGAGGGGCAAGAGGAACAAAGAAATTGAAAAAGTAGAATTAGAAGAATGCATTTGTGTCAGACAAGCAGAGGGAAACCTAGCTGTGTGCCCTGGAGGGTGTAAGTAGGAACATACTGAACTAATGCTCTTGAATTTGGTAATGAAGATGCCAGTACTAATCTACAAGTGAGTACCTTTGGAAGAATGATGAACACAGAGAGAGGGCAGCAAATGGTGGAGGTGTGAATGCGTGGTTAGAAAAACAAAACCCAGCAAATGCTAACTCTTAAGTGAAATTGTAATTGGAATATGAGTATAAAGGGTGGGGAAGTTGTGAGCGTTGCTGGAAATGTAAGAGAATGAACTCCAAAGTGGAGGAGGTAAGCAAAGGAGACAGAAATGGAGGCTGAAGGGTCTTAAGATAGCCTTATTTCCTTTTGTCAATTCTTACCCTGGCAGCTCATAAACATTTAATTTCTCAGGTAAAATAGCACTCAATGCAGAATTTTTTATTATTAATATTGACTATGAAGCATAACATTTAGCTTCAAGTTTTCTTTTCATCATTTATTAATTTTAGTAGAATTCAACATTTATTTATTGATGGGTGAGAGATATATGAAGTGACTGATTCTATCTTTACCATTATTGAGTGTATAGTTTAGAATAAAGTTCAAAAGGAAATTAAAATATTTCAGATAATTAAAAAACACAGAAGGATAAATCTGCCTTGTCATTAGATAATCAGAGTTAAGTCCCTGACCTATTTATACACCCCTCATTCTGCCATTTCTTAGTTACGTAAGTAGAAATTAATTTACTTGGTATTGATATTTTATAATTCTTATCAATATTTCAATATCTATCAAATATAAAAGAAAGATTGTCACCGAACCTGGATTTCAAACTTCTTATATGAACCACAATACATTTATTTTAAAGGAATCAATTTAGATTAAAAACCCATAAACGTTTTATTTCTTGGGGGTTTGACTGAGTTTCCTCAGACATAATTTCCCATGGATATGTTTAGATGATTGTCTAAAGAATTGATGTTTTAAGTATTTTGATGGAATGATGGACTATTGTTGGTAATAACGAATACTTTATAAAGTGTCTCTGCAACAACCACTAATTAGCTTCATTATAGCCCACAGTTAATTCCGGCGAATAACTTATGTAAATGATGAAACTCTAGTAGTTTTTTCTGAATTCCTTGACAATGAGATTTTGAGAGTAATATGTCCTGGCAAATTTCTGACAGCAGGTACATGTCTTTGTTGCATTTTGAGAAAGGAATAATCCAAATACTAGAATTGATTTAGCTGTGGAGGTTTTTCCTTTTCCCAAAGCTTTGAAAGTATAAACTGAGAAAAGCAGGCTAAAAAGAGCTCCACGTTTGATTTGCATCTTAAGAACAAAGAAACAAATGAAAATGTGACTATTGTCTTTATCTTCACGGTTATTGTGTGCAGTATCCTTCTATAATCTTTTCTTGTAATGAGGCTTAATAGCTGCCTTTGAGATATTAATGGAAATTGTCACAGACAAGGGAGATATTACTGCATCTAATGAACTAAAGTAAGACTAAAAGGAAGGGAAAAAGAACAATAAGTAAAATCTGCACAAATAAAAAGAATTTAACTAGTTTTTAGAATTTAACCCTATAGATGACTTTGACATAAAATGTAATAATGGAAGTGCCTTACTAGTCAGTTTTCCGAGATATCATTTGTCAAACACAACTGGCAGTCTCCCTTTTTATAATTTTGCATTTGTGTGGTATTTAAAAACCCCTTGACTTCAACTTTACACAATGCCTAAAGAAAGAAATTTCGTATGGCTCAAAGGGCAAGTCAGGTCCTTAGTTTGGTTGCAGCAAACAAGAGGACAGATTCCAAGAAAAAACCCCAAACATTCAAGTAAAATAATGGCCAATAAATAAAGAACAGTGTAATCATTTCAATTAATCTGTGCATTGAACAGATGTTTGGAAAATTTCAGGTTTAAATCAGTTTTTTTTATAGTAATTAGACTATTGGCACCGACTTCTTCAATGCTCACCTATGGGTTAAACCACTTGAAAGAAAAGTTGATGCTTAGATACTGTGATTTCATAAACGTAAACTGTTTTCCTTGATTCCCGAAAACTGAGAAGTGAGGAGCAATAGTATGTTGCCATCTGATTAAATGAAGGATGTACAATTGAGCTGTCGGGTGGAGAATTATGAGGTTAGTATCATAAGTTATGATGGCAACCAGGCTTGTCTTTCGCAGGGCATTCCCTGAGGAACAAATTGTAAATAATGCCATCCAAACTTCCTAAGAACAAGATTCATGCCAGGTTTCTGCCAGGATAGCAGTTGATGCCTAATTGAGCCCAGGATTGTTAAAATGTCTCCTTTTTATAGTCCTGAATAATGTAGAGCTAATGAACAGATTCCATTTCAGATTTGAAGCATCAGCTCCCTAACAAAGATTCCTTTATGAATTGGCTTGTTTTTTTTTTAATTAAAAACATAGACACTGTTCTTAGCACAACCCTCTCTACATATGAGAGGCTAAATTCTCATCAAAATGTATATGTAAAGCATTCATAGTACATATGCAGCTATTCTAAATAAGAACTGACTGGTGAATTGATTGGTCTTGGAAACTACATTCCATTTTAATCATATATTTTGGTTCAGGAGTGAAAAAACCTGATTCCTTGTCCATGGCTGTCTTCTTTTTTTCTCTGACTTTCAGACATGTAGAACATTCCCGAAATTTTTAGACAGTTAATGCTTATCCCATGCTTAAGAAGAAATACTTATTTTTTCCTTCAACTGTGGATATTACAAACAGAGATTAGTGGCCTCTCACTTCAGAGCTGTCAGTGTTGAAGTGGCGTTAGCTATTAACATTCTATTGTAAGTGGTCAGAAGCTTCCTTTGACATTCCTGTCAAAAGGCCACTAAACCCCCCAGTTTGTGTTGTTTTCACTAAGATAATCCATTTCTGTCCTTTGTGATTGGTTGGTGCCATTCAATATGCCACATTTACTAACGATCCTATGCAACTACTGAATCTCTCCTACTTAAAAACAACATAAAAGGTAAGTCTTGGATCAGGTTATACTCATGTTGATGTTCTGATTCGGCTTACACAGAAACATTCTCTTCTAGGAAAAATGATATGAAATGAACTGAATAACTTTCGAACTACCTTTTATTAGTCAAGCAAGACTAAATATTGTGCTGGTGTGGTATAAGAAAAACTATCAAAAACATTGGTCATTCATCTAACCTCTAAGAAGGAATTATGCGGAGCACTAGCCGATGTTCAAACACTAGAATCCATCCTTTCCTGGTTCTATTCTCCCCCTGGCTTATATGCTCAGTGCAGCCTTTATAACAGTACTAAACTGGCATTTGTTTATTGAAGGGAATAAATAACATTATACATTTCTAAGAAGACCATACATATAGTTTTGGTCACCTTGTTCAGTTAATTTACAAAGTATTCCCTATTCTTTCCCAAATGTTCTAAATCTTATAATTTTATCTTGGCTAGAAATAAAAGGTAGAATGTATTTTCATATTTTGAGTATATACCTGCCACATAACAACAGTTTGTGAGACAATCATAATGTATTTTCTTCCTCCCCCCACTCAGTTTTATTGAGAAATAATTGCCATCCATCACTGTATAAGTTTAAAGCATACAGTGTGATGGTTTGATTTATATATATTGCAAAATGATTGCAATAGGTTCAGCCAACATTCATCTTCTTATATACATGCAATAAAAAGAAAAGAAAGAAAAGACAAAAGAAAAAAAAGATCCCTTTGTGATTAGAACTCATAGGATTTACTTTCTTAAAAACTTTTCCTGTGTATCATACAGCAGTGTTAGCTATAGTCATCATGGGGTACATTACATTGTTTTATAACCAGAAGCTTATACATTTTGACCACCTTCCTCCAATTCCCCCTCTGCCCCCCAACATTTGCCTCTGGTAAATCTGATTTCTTTTTCAGTGAGATTTGTTTGTTTGTTTGTTTGTTTTTTAGATTCCACATAAAAGTGAAACTGCAAGAATTTGTCCTTCTCTGCCTGCCTTCTTTCACTTAGCATAAACCCTTCAAGATCCAGCTGGTGATGCTGAGTATTTTTCATGTTCCTGTTGGCCTTTTGTATATCTTTTTTGGAGAAACATTTATTCAGGTCATTTGCCATTTTTAATTGAGTTATTATTATTGCTATTGAGTTTATGAGTTTTCTATGCATTTTGGATATTAATCCCTTATCAGATATGTGGTTTGTGAATATTTTTTTTCCATTCCATAGATTGTTTTTTCACTTTGTTGATTGTTTCTTTTGCTGTGGAAGCTTTTTAGTTTGATGTAGTCTCATTTATTTCTTATTTTGTTATTTGTGCTTTAGGTGTTATAGCCAGAAAATCATTATCAAGACCCATGTCAAAGAACTTTATTCCTGCATCTTCTCTAGGAGTTCTATGGTTTCAGATTTTACATTCAAGTCTTTAATTCATTTTATTATTTTTTAAATTTTATTTATTTTATTTTTTAATGTTTACTTATTTACTTTTGAGAAAGAGAGAAAGAAAGTACAAGTGGGGGAAGGACAGAGAGAAAGAGGGAGACATAGAAACCAAAGAAACTCCAAGCTCTGAGTCGTCAGTGCAGAGCCTGAGGCGGGGCTCCAACTCATTAACTGTGAGATCAAGACCTGAGCCAAAGTTGGACGCTTAACAACTGAGCCACCCAGGTGCACCTCAAGTCTTTAATTCATTTTAAGTTAATTTTTGTAGTGATATATGATACGGGTCTAGTTTCATTCTTTTACCTATAAATATCCAACTATCCCAGCACCATTTATTGAATAGGATCTTTTCTCCGTTGAGGATTCTTGGCTCCCCTGGTCAAATATTAGTTGACTATATATGCTTCAGTTTATTTCTGGGCTTTTGATTCTGTTCAATTGGTCTTTTCATCTATGTTTATGCAGTACCATACTGTTTTGATAACTATGGCTTGATAGGATAGCTTAAAATCAGGAAGTGTGATGGTTCCTGCTTTGGTCTTCTTTCTCAGGATTTCTTTGGCTATTCTGTGTCTTTTGTGGTTCCATATAAATTTTAGGAGTGTTTTTTCTACTTCTTTTTTTTTTTCTATTTTTTTTCTAATGTTTATCCTTGACAGGGACAGAGGCAGAGCATGAGTGTGGGAGGAGCAGAGAGAGGGGGAGACACAGAATCTGAAGCAGGCTCCAGGCTCCGAGCTGTCAGCACAGAGCCCAACGTGGGGCTCGAACTCATAGACCACAAGATCATGACCTGAGCCAAAGTCAGACACTCACCCGACTGAGCCACACAGGCACCCCAGGAGTGTTTTGTCTACTTCTTTAAAAAAATGTCATTGGAATCTTGATAGGACTCGCATTGAATCTAAAGGGTTTTGGTAATATTGACATTTTAGTAACATTAATTTTTCCAACCAGAGACACAGGATACCTTTCTATTTATTTGTCTTTTTTATTTTTTTCATCAACGTCTTGTAGTTTAGAGGGAGGGATCTTTCACCTCATTAAACTTATTCTTAAGTATTTTGCTGTTTTTGATGCTGTTGTAAATGGGATTGATTTCTTTTTTTTTTTTTTTTCAGAAAATTAATTTAGTGTATAGAAGTGATTTTTGTATGTTAATTTTGTATCCTGAAACTTTACTGAATTCATTCATTATATCTAAATAGTTTTTTCATTCAGTCTTTAGGATTTCTATACATATAAGTATGCTATCTACAAATGAAGACAATTTTACTTCTTCTTTTACAATTCTGATACCTTTCATTTCTTTTTCTTGCCTGATTACTGTAGCTAAGGTTTCTAGTACCTTGTTGAATAAAAGTCCTGAGAATGGACACCCTTGTTTTATTCCTGATCTTAGAGGAAAAACTTTCAAACCTTTCACCATTGAGTATGATGATAGCTGTGGACTTGTTATATACAGCCTTTATTATGTTGAGATATGTTCTTTTTATGCCTAATTTGTTAGGAGTTTTTATCATGAATGGATGTTTGGATGTTGAGTTTTGTCAAATGCTTTTTCTGTGTCTATGGGGATGATCATATGATTTTTTTCATTCTATTAATGTGATGCATCACACTGATTGATTTGCATATATTAAAGCATCCTTTCATCCCAGGGATAAATCCCACTTGATCATGGTGAATGATCTTTTTAATGTGCTACTGAATTTCATTTGCTAGTATTTTATTGAGAATTTTTGTATCTATATTTATTAGAGATATTATCTTCTGGTTTTATTTTCTAGCAATACCCTTTTCTGGTTTTGCTATCAGAATAATACTGGCCTTATAAAATGACTCTGGGAGTGTTTTATCCTTTTTGATTTTTTGGAAGAGTTTGAGAAGGATTGATGTTAATTCTTCTTTACGTGTTTGGTAAAATTCACCAGTGAAGCCATCTGGTCCTGACATTTCTTTGTTGGGAGAATTTTTATTAGTCATTCAATCTTCTTACTCATAATTTGTCTAGTCAGAGTTTCTATTTCTTCCTGATTCACTCTTGATAAGTTGTATGTTTCTAAGAATTTTTCCATTTCTTCCAGGTTGTACAGTTTATTGGTGTATAGTTGTTCATATTAGCCTTTATAATCATTTAAATTTGTGATATAAGTTATAATGTCTCCTTTTTCATTCATAATTTTGTTGATTTGAGTCCTTTCTCTCTTTTTCTTGGTTAGTCAGTTAAAGGTTTGTTCATTTTACCTTTTCAAAAAACAAACTTTAGTTCAGTTGATCTTTTCTATTGTTTTTCTGTTCTCCATTTCATTTATTTCTGCTCTAATCTTTACTACTTCCTTTCTTCTGCTAACTTTGGAGTTCAGGTTGTCTTTTTCTAGTTCCTTAAAGTTTAGAGTTAGGTTGTTTATTTAGGATCTTTTTTGCTTCTTAATGCAAGCATTTGTTGCTATACACTTCCCTCTTGTAACTGCTTTGCTGTGTCCCATAAGTTCTGGTATATTGTGTTTTCATTTCATTTGTCTCAAGAAAAAATTTTATTTCCCCTTTAAGTTCTTTGATCCATTTGTCGTTCAGGAGATTTTTGTTTAATTTCCATGCATTCCTGAATTTTCCAGTTTTCCTCTTGTTATTAATTTCTTTATTTGTTTGATTGTTTATTTATTTAGCTATTGTAGCAGAGAGGATACTTGGTATGGTTTAAATATTCTTGAATTTGCTAAGACTTGTTTGGCCTGACATATGGTTTATCCTAGAAAGTGTTCCATGTTAACTTGAGAAGAATGTGTGTTCTGTTGTTGAATAGATGTTCTGTATATGTCTGTTAGGTCCACTTGGTCTATTTGGTCTTCAGATCTCCTTTTTCCTGATTGATACTGTCTGGATGATTTATTCATTGTTGAAAGTGGGGTATTAAAGTCTCCAACTATTTTTGTATTACCATATATTTCTTCTTGTAGCTCTACTAGAATTTGCTTTATATATTCAGATGTTCCAATGTTTGGGCACATAAATATTTACAATTGCTGTATCTTCTTGATTCATTGACCTCTTTATCATTGTATAATTACTCTATTTGTATCTTCTCACCATTTTTAGCTTAAAGTCTGTTTTGTCTGACATAAATATAGCTACCCCTGCTCTTTTGAAGTTACCATTTGCAGAAAATATCTTTTTCAGTCAGTCTATATGGGTCATTAAGGCTAAAGTGCATCTCTTGTAGGCAACATGTTGTTGGATTGATTTGTTTTTTTTTTTTAATCCATTCAGCCATTCCATGTCTTTTAATTATAAAATTGAATCCATTTACATTTAACGTAATTGTTAATAGTTAAGAACTTACTATTGCCATTTTGTTAATTATTTTCTGGTTATTTTGCAGATCCATTATTTCTTGTTTTTTTATCCTACTGTGTTTTTTTTAAGTTATGTTTATTTATTTGTTTTGAGAAAGAGAGAGGGAAAGTACAAGTGGGGGAAGGGCAGAAAGAGAGGGAGAGAGAGAATCCCATGCAGGCTCCATGCTGACAACATGGAGCCCAACACAGGGCTCTATCCCTCAAACCGCAAGATCATGACTTGAGCTGAAATCAAGAGTGGGTTGCTTAACTGGCTAAGTCACCCATGTGTTTATTTTGTATGTGTTCTGATGTCTTTTGGTATCAATATGCTTGGACCTCTTTACCGGTTCTTTTGCATAATTACTATAGGATTTTCCCTTATGGTTACCATGAAGCTTGTATAAAATATTTTAAACTTATAACACCCTATTTTAAACTAGTAACAACTTCAGTAAACCTCATAAACTTTACACTTTTACTTCTCTTTTCCTTCACATTTTAGATTATTGCCATTTTTAATATTGTGTAACTAATAAGATTATTGTAGTTATGGTTATTTTTATTATTTCATTTTTTTTAACTTTTAAGTTTGAGTTGTAAGTGAATTATGCACCACTATTACCATATTGCAGAATCTAATTATGACTGCATATTTACAATTACCAGTGATGTTTCCACTACCTTTACATGTTTTTATGATGTTAATTAGTATTCTTTTAGTTCCCTTTTGCATTTCTTGTAAAACAGATGTGGCAGTAACGAGCCCCCTCAGGTTTTATTTGTTTGGGAAAGTCTTTATCCCTCCTTCATTACTGAAGGACAGATTTGCCAGGTATTAGAATTCTTGGATGATGATTATTTTGTTTCAATGTTTTGATATGCCATCTTATTCTCTCATGACTTGAAAAGCTTCTGTTGAGAAATCTGCCCATAGTCTTATGTATATAACTGCTTTCCTTTCTCTTGCTGCTTTCAAAATCCTTTCTTTATTCTTGACTTTTTTCCAATTTAATTATAATATGCTTCAAGGTAGCCCTCTTCAGAGTCAATGTGTTTATGCTACTTTGGGCCTCATGGGTTTGAATGTTGATTTCTTTCCCCAGGTTTTGGGAAATTTAAGCCATTATTGCTTTAAGTATATTTGCTGTCCCTTTCTCTTTCTTTTCTTTTTCTGGAATTCCTATACTGCAAATACTGTTTCTTTTCATTGTGTAACATAATTCTTCAATCTTATTTATTTTTCTTCTTTTTACTCTTCTGACTGGGTAATTTCCAATGGCTTACCTCTAGGTCTCTTCTGTACAGTCAGGTTAATCTTAGAAAATTTGTAGAATCCTTCAGTTTAGTTATTATATTTTTCAACTCTAGGATTTGGTTTGTTTGGGGTGTCATTTCCTTGTCAAAGTTCTCATTTTGCTCATGCATTGTTTTTCTAATTTTGTTTAGTCATCTGTGTTTTCTTGTAGTTCACTAAACTTATTAAGTGGATTATTCTGAATTTTTGGTCTGACAGTTCATAGATATCCATTTCTTTAGGGTCAGTTATTGGAGTTTTATTAGTTTTCTTTGATAGTATCATATTTACATGATTTTTTATGATCCTTGATTCCTTGTTTGTGTCTGCACATTTGAGTAATTGGGCAGATCTTCCAGACTTTACAGGTAAGCTTTGGCAGAAGCAGTTCTTCTCCAGTCAGCTCAATTTGAGTTTCTTGGTGTGTTTGCTGGGAATATTCTTGGACAGGTGGGGGCCTGCTATTATGGTCTGTTTTGGAATGAGGCAACTTTTTGAGCTCTAAGATGGAGATTGGGAGGTGCACCCTTGGCTGAGAGCAGTTGGATAGGACTACTGGTTTGGTTTCCTACACTAGTGAGGCTGTAGGATGGGCTCCATATTTGCTTGGTTTCTCTGGTTTACTAGATAGTCAGGATTGGGCACTATATTCAGTAGTAAATGAGGCCATGAATTAGCTTTCCTGCCCTAGGAGGGCATCAGGAGGGAACACAGGGCCTATACAGCTAACTGTTTGGATATTTGAATCAGATCAGAGTGTGTGCTAACTTCCCTGGTTGGGTGAGGCCACTGGGTGTGCTCTGCAGACAGGGGAAGACATGGGTTTGTTCTCTTTTTAAATGCCACTGAATGTAGGGCCATTGAATGGGTTATATGGCTTCCAGGGTGCTGTGGTCAGGCTTTCATTAGACAGCCTAAAAGCTATATTCAGTGATGAGCAGGGCCATGAATTAGATTCCCTCAACAGTGCAGGGGGGAGAAGCAGCTCTAGAGCTGATAAAGTTCTTTGCTGGCTTAACTCAAGCTGACCTACACCCCAAGTCCCCTGACCAAACAAGCCATTGGCTTTGTTCTGCAAACTATCAGCTCTGCCTTCTCACCCCTTGACTCAAGTGCCACTGGACCACACAGCTTCCAGGAGTTGTCTCCAGCCCTTCTGGTCAGATAGGACCAGTAGACACTCTTCACAGTGAATGGAGCTATGTCTGAGCTCTCTTGACAGGATGGGAGAGGTAGGGGCCACTCCAGGCTACTCTCATTTTCCCAAATAGGTTATGGCTATCTTGTGGGGAGGGTCTAGGAACTACCCTCATCCATGGCTATGAATTGATCTCCTTGCCCTTACAAAGCACAAGAATGTTCCACATCTGATACTGGCTTTGCGCGGGGGTAATCAGCTCTGCTTGCCCTCCTCTTGGCTTAAGCACCAAAGGGCTGCATAACTTCCAAGAGTTGTTACCAACTCTTCTGCTCATTTGGGGTGAGAAAACACTCTCCACAGTGGGTGGGGCTGTGATTTAGCTCCTTGCCTTGGCATGGAAAAACCAGACTCTAGGGTCAACAAAACTTATTTGAGGATCTGAATCAGGCAGATCTGCACCCCACTGACTTCCCTGGTCAGAGTGCAGCCTGACTTGGTTCTGTAGATGAGCAAAACCTCCAGTTGGGATTACTACTTAGATACTGAATGTATGAACTTGGTCTGCCAAGGTCTGAGTACTGGTTGTTGCAAGTCTCTTTCCCCTTAGAGTCAGATTCCTGAGGGTTTAAGCCTCCCAGATTCTCCTGAAATCCCCATGGGGGCAAGCTTGAGTAGGGGCTCCTGAAAAGCAACCCAAAAATGCTGGAAGAGCTGATTATCCCCTCTTGTTCTCTTTTTCCATTGGAGGAACTGGCAGCTCAGGGGAGACCTCTCTGTGCAGTGCTGCACTGGCCTGGGAGAGGGGTAATGCATTCAATATGTAGTGTCCTCTTCTTTAACCCTTCGGATGTAGTCTTTCTTGGTCTTTGTGGTGTAGGATGGGTGTTCCAGCCTACCTCCATGTTTAAAGATTCTCTCAGCAGTGTCTTGTTCTTGAATATTTGCTGGTTATTCTTCTTTGAGGGGGAACAATTTATAATGTTACTTTGGTAATGTTACTTTCAATTCATTTTAATTAATTAATTAGTTAATTATTTATTTCATCAATGATTGGTGCATGTTTATTTTATGATAAGCACTATGCTAGACATTTGAGCTAGAACTGTGAACACATGAGACAAAAGGTTTCTAGCCTATAAGATTTGCATTGTAGAGAGAGGAAATAGAACCTAAATAGGTAAGTATAATATATCTATGTGCTATAGATATCGATATATTATATCCTCAGCAGGTGATGATGTGTGCTATGAAGAAATATAAGCTATGAGAGGGGGAAAGAAGAGTCCAACAAGGGAATCACACATTTTATCAAAATCTTAAGGTAGAATGAGATTGATTTCTCAGATAATGAGAAATTTAGTTGTGCTATTGGATAACTCAAATTTGGTAGGTTTTTCTTCACCTTGTTTTCAAGCTTTTATATTTGCTAATTAGTTAAGCTCTGATCTAAACCTCCCACTTTTACATGTTGTTAACATATTTATGTGAATTCTGTAATCTTCAGCGAAAGAAGGAAAGTTTTTGACAACAGATAAACAGTTACTTAGGTTTTATTTAGATTTAGTCCTCTCTTGACTCACATTGATCTCTAAATCTTCCTCAATTCTATTAATTTAGAATGCATTCCAACCTCTGATAGATAGACAGACAAAGAAGAGAAAAAGAAGAGAATGGCATTTTGATTTCCGTGACTTTTAAATTCTTTTAAATATTATAATTCTAATGGAAAATGCAAATCTTCATGAACAGAACTTTCTATTTTGTGCTGCCTTCACTGTAAGCAACTCTAATGAAATAAACTCCATTTTAAAATTAGTTTTTTTGTGACCACAGAAGACTGATTTTGTGGACTCTGAGGAGCCAGACTAATTGTGACCCAGTTAGAACAGGACAGCTTTGCTTTTATTAAATGATGTCCAAGGTTAATGTCAGATGTTATAGATCAACCTCTGTCCCCCACTTAGCTTCAGTCGGAGTTGTATGAGTATATGGCGGTGTGAATTTGGTCCTAGAAGTCTAACAGACAGTGGAATAACCGAGACTACTCTTTTAGGGTCTAGTGATTTTTTTTTTAATTGGTTAACCTCTTTGACAGGTCGGATGAAACAGTCCCTGTTTTGAATGTCAGTGACTTCTCCCATACACATTTCTGTCTAACAATATTAGCTTTTTTTTTTAAACAGAATGCACCTGTAAAGATTTTAATCAAAAGAAATAAAACCTCAGTTTGCTCATGATATGTACCAATTTTTAATTTATATTTCTTGAATTTTGAAAGTTAGAGTTATTTAATTCACAATATTAGTAGATTCCAATTTATAAAAGAAGCATTTATATTATTGTAATGAAATAAGTATTCTAAATAATTATCAAACTTTTTACAATATGTAAATCTATTTTTTTCCTTTTCCATCTTCAGAAGAGTAAATTGCCACATAAAGTTAATTTTTCTTCTTGTCATAAATAATTACAAGCAAGGGGTTATAAGGTAATTAAAAACCAATGTGGTACTAAGATAAGGGAACATCATAGCTATATTTAGTTCGCATGTTTTTGTTATTTTCCACTGATAGCCAATTTCTAATCTTTAATAATTATAAATAGCCTCATATAAATACATAACTTTTCTATTATGGGGAAATATTCTATTCTGTGGAGAAAAATAAAGTAGAAGCTATTTGTAATAAAAATAGACTGTTCAAATATTTAATTGAATCTCTGACAGTGTTTGTTCAAACACTTTCACCTGTATCCTCTCATCAAATGAAAATAAAA
This sequence comes from Lynx rufus, assembly GCF_022079265.1. Taxonomy (NCBI): domain Eukaryota; kingdom Metazoa; phylum Chordata; class Mammalia; order Carnivora; family Felidae; genus Lynx; species Lynx rufus. The sequence goes on along the minus strand of NW_025814823.1, from coordinate 201,379,695 downwards.
ACAGTCATATAATTAATATGAACATCCTGGAAAATTAAACTAAGCTTATTAATGCTGATGCATTGATTTGAGTAAGAATAACAATCATACATACCTAGGACATTTTGTTATATGACTGTGTTTATTCTAAACATCTTCTTTCCCTTGGGATATATAAAATATATTTTGATATACAAAGATGTAGTGTAGCTGTTTTAACAAGTTAAGATACAACATCGATTCATTCCTGGATTTAATAGACATTTATGGGAATGGGCTTTGTGCTGAGATGTGGGCTAAAAACATGTATGAAGAGTTTCCTATCTAATGTGAAAGATATACAATGAAGTAAATAATGAAGACAGGATGAGTTGTGCAATAGTAAAAATATGAACTACATGGCACAAGAATTTAAGAAATGGAACAACTTTGCATGGTGGATCAAAGAAGATATGGCACTGGAGGTAATAATACCTTAGTTGTGTCTTGAAAGAAAGGTAGACATTTACCAAGTAGAAACCAAGTAAAGGGTGAGTATAGGGGACAATTCAGATAACAGGAAAATGAAAATCAGGATCCAGAGGCATAGGCAAGGATGACATATTCAGGGAGCACAGAGTATTTTGATATGACTGGAGACAGCATCTTCATCTTAGAGGGATAAGGCTCAGGATATATCATAAAGAGCTTTTATGAATTTATTCACTTTAAAAAATTGGTACATATTCCAAGTAGTTCTCGAGTACTGTGTTCTTCATTTTGATTGTCTCGTGTCCCTCAAAACATACCAAATCATGAACCAAATATTCCAGAGATTGCAACTGTCAAGTAGAAATGATAAATGTGTTGATGTTATACTCAAAGGATAAGAAAAGCCAGAACATTTACGTTGGTTGAATTAAAAGTTTGGACGTAAAAAAGAAACATACCCCTTGTTTGTTCTCTTATTTTCTTGTGTTGTACTCACTATACATAAAGGAGATATGTAATCAAAATCAAAATCTTCTGCACAGCAAAATGAACCGTCAAAAAAAAAAAAAAAGAAAAAGAAAAGCAACCTACTGAATGGGAGATTTTTGCAAACTTATACAACTCAACACCAAAAAACCCAAAACAATTTGATTAAAAACTGGGCAGAGGATCTGAATAGACATTTTTTCCTAAGAAAACACACAGTTGGTCAATAGACACATGAAAAGATGCTCAATATCATGATCATCAGAGAAACATAAATCAAAACCACAATGAAATATCACCTTGCACCTGTCAGAATGGCTAAAATCAAAATAAAAGTGAATAAGTGCTAGTGAGGATGTGGAGAAAGAGGAATCTTTGTACATTGCTGATGGGAATGTAAATTGATGCAGCCACTGTAGAAAACAGTAAAGAGATTCCTCAAAAAATAAACAATAGAGGGGCGCCTGGGTGTCTCAGTCAGTTCTAGGTGTCCTACTCTGGCTCAGGTCATCATCTCACGGTTCGTGAGTTCGAGCCCTGAGTCAGGCTCTGTGCTAATAGCTCAGAGCCTGGAGTCTGCTTCTGATTCTGTGTCTCCCTCTCTCTCTGCAACTCCCCTGCTTGCACTCTGTCTCTCTCTCAAAAATAAATAAACATTTAAAAAATTTTAAAAATTAAAAAAAATTAAAAATAGAAATATGATATGTTCCAATAATTCCACTACTGGGTATTTACCCAAAGAATATGAAAACATGAATTCAAAAACATATATACACCGCTATGTTTTTGCAGCATTTTTTGAAATAGCCAAAATATGGAAGAAACCTAAAGTGTTAATTGACAAATAAATGGATAAATATATATATATATATATATATATATATATATATGTATATATGAGATCTTGCCATTTACAGCCATAAAAAAAAAAGGATGAGATCTTGCCATTTGCCGCAGAACAAGGATGGAAATAGAGGGTATTATGCTAAGTGAGATAAGTCAGATGAAGAAAGACAAATACCAACATTAATGACCAAATAAACAAAAAGCAGATATAGTCCTATGAATACAGAGAACAAACTGATCATTGCCAGAGGGAAGAGAGGTGTGGGAATGGCTAGAATGGGTAAGGGGACTGAGAGGTACAGGCCTCCAGTTATGGAATGAATAAGTCATAGAAATAAAAGGCACAGCACAGGGAATATAGTCAATAGCACTGTGGTAGCATTGTATGGTGACAGATGGTAGCCACACTTGTGGTGAGCACGGCATAATGTATAGGGATGTTGAATCACCATGTTGTACACCTGAGACTAATGTAACATTACATGTCAACTATACTCAAAGAAAAAATTTAAAAATCGGTCTTGGGGGAGAGAACACAAGATGGTTCTAATAGATTCAGTAAATATTGATTGAATACATTTTAAGAGCCAGCAGTCAGGGGTACACATATGGATAACATGTGCTTATTGCCCTTCAGGATTTTATGATCTCCCAACATAGAGAAAGAAACAGATAATTTGAAAATACTAAGGTAAATTATAAGAAAGAAACAACTCATGCAGGATGCCTAGGAGTACAGAGAAAGATCTTCCAGGAATTTAAGCAGGACTTTTTGGATGAGGTCCCACTCAGCTCAGTGTAAAAGAATAAATAGTGAATACCCTTGGTGGAAAGAGACTAAGCAAAAAGCAGGTATTTCTGTGGTGTTTCAGGAACACAAGGAGTTTAAAATTCTTAGAGTGTCAAATATGAAGTGGATGGATGAGCCTAGAAAGTTGAAGCTATGAAGCCAGACAGGGATCAGTCAAAACAGAGAGTGGCTTATATCCATCTTATGGAGTTTGGAGTTAGGACACTAGGTAATGAGATATTAAATGGTTTTCAGTATGGCTAGAGCATAATGGTAGTGTATTTTTTAATTTTTATTTTATTTTATTTTATTTTATTTTATTTTATTTTATTTTATTTTATTTTATTTTATTTATTTTATAGGTGGGCGGAAGGTGAGAGAAAGAATCCTAAGCAGACTTCATGCTCAGCATGAAGTCTAAGGCAGGGCTTGACCCACAGCTCTGGGATCATGACCTGAGCCAAAATCAAGAGTGGGTCACTCAACCAACCGAGCCATGCACAAGCCACTCTATTTGTATTTTAAATGTCTAGCTGCAGTGTTCTGTTGGTCTGTGATAGTAACAGGAAAAAGATTCCAGGCTCTGGGACCACAGGAAAATTACACATCTCATTCATTACTTGGCACAATCACTTGCAAACTAAGCAAGCGTTCCGTAAAATTTGATTGAATAAATGAATGAATAAACAGTTTGGGGGGTATTGATGAGAGAGACTAGCCTGAACCAGGGCCATGGTGATGGCGAGTGGAAAAAAAAGGATAGCCATACAGGAAAATTTCTTAGGAATTACAGAACATAGTGATTAGTTCTGAGAGGGACAAAGAGATATTTAGAATGATTCAAGGGCTTGAGGAAAGGGAACATTTTTGGTCATGTTGATTTTTAATTCTGTATGGAAAGCAAAAGTAGAACATACATATTCTCGCTTTTTAAAGATGTATTAATATTTTTGGTTCAAATACATCCAGCATTAACAGGACTCTGGAAGAGTTATTGCTCATATATATATATATATATATATATATATATATATATATATCTGTGTGTGTGTGTGTGACTATGAATCTGCAAAGAGTTTGTAAGATTTCTATGCATCTGATACTTCATGAATCTCCTACATTTAATGTACAGCACAAGCTTTTATTAAGTATCTATTAATTGATTGGCATTACTGTTCCAATTTAAGTCAAAATTTCAAATAGTAGGTTTTTAAAAAATATAATTTCATGGTAGATGTCATGAAACATTTCTGGAGTCTGTCTAAATTACTATCTTCACCATCCATCCCATAGGAATTAAGTATATAATTTGTTCTTTTCGGTATTTTGCTACCTTATCGTCATTAGTGCTTTGCATAGATCACTTTTACAGTAAACTGTGATGTATAGTAATGAAGACAGACATATTGTCCTTGCCCTGCATTGCTGATTCTAGTTTATGTAGACTAGAACTTCAGAACCTAGATCAAGAGCAGCCCTCTCTGTTTATTATTCCAGTTTGTAGTTTCTGGCTTTCTCCTGTGATTTGACAGTCTCCATTAGCCTTTTGTCTTATTCAGCATATTATTTAATGTATGTGAAATATATCTTACAGAGCTTATTAATTTATTTAAGTACTTGTGACGAGTTAGACAGGGGTGATGTTATAGAAATAGTCATTTTTCCTTTAGCAAAATGGGGAGAAATATAATTCAGGAAAAAAGATTTCACATTCTTTATGAAGATGTGTGTTTTTTCACATAAAGAGCAAACTTGAACTTGGTTACACTTATGTATTGTATGAAGGGCTTTGCTGACAAAAGGAATTTTAAAGGTGAAATTTTTAAAAAATGTTTATTTTATTTTATTTTTTTTGAGAGAGAGACAGAGCGTGAATGGGGGAGGAGCAGAGAAAGAGAGGGAGACAGAATCTCAAACAGGCTCCAGGCTCTGAGCTGTCAGCACAGAGTCCTATGCGGTGCTCAAACTTGGAAACAGCATGATCATGACCAAGGCCGAAGTCGGACACTTAACGAACTGAGCCACCCAGGTGCCCCCCCAAAAAACCTAATTTATATCAATTGATATAATAGTTACAAATACCCTGCACTGCTTCTGCTAATAGAAACTGAATATATTGATGAATGCAAAAAAGTAAAAGAGCGATAGAATTACTTCATGCTTAAATTTGCTTATCCTAACACCTAAAATTTATTGCTGTTAAGAATGAATAATTTAATGCCATCTTATTTTTTCCTAGTGTCTGAAAGTAAAAGTTCTGATAGAAACAAATAAACTCACCTTGAATGAGATGCTTCTAATATCACAAAATCAATAGTAAGTTATAGTCCTATAACAATAACTAATTCAGTGTGTTTCACTTGGGTAAGTTATTTAAACCTACCACATCGTTTTTGTCTGTTCCATAAAATGGGAAAGAATTATATATATTTAAATCTTGCTATTAGAGGTTGCTGGTGACTATATAATTAACGTATAATTTATTCCTCACTTACTTCCAAAACAGGTAAAATTCAATGGTGGGGGTGGGAAAAATAAAAATCTTACATATTTTTTGAACGAATGAATTGGCAAGTAAAAAAAAATTGATGTGGCCAATGCATACTCTAAAAACACAAAGAATTTTTAGATTTCCATTTATTGTAAAAATTGAAAGAATTGGAAACAGATCTTCTCATTTTATAGATTTACATAGCTATTGGAAAATCTGATATTCAAAGTTTTCTGCAAAACCGTGCTTGATTCTAAAAAATTTACTTCATTATTTGAAATGCACATTTGCAGAATAATCTCTTTAATCTACAAACATTGCAAATAAGAAAATAACTATAACATAATATGACAAAGAATTATTCCTGTGGGATCTCAAAATCAGATTTGTTCTTTATACAGCAAGAAGGAAGACAAGTGAATTAAGCATGAGCAGTATCTTCTCAGCCTGGGAAATTATGTGGTCATAGAGTCATATATTTCTAATTGTGTAAGTTGGCTCTGTATGCAGGGAAATATCACTTGGATGCTCTTGTCCTGAGCATTTTGATTTTTTAAAAATATATGATCTTCTTTAAAAGCTTTCAGGCATGAGCCTTGAGGTAGTAAATCAAGTTCACCTGAGTGTGCATTATAACTGTCTAATCCATGAAAGCGATACTCTATTTGTTTTGTGATATTTGATTCCCTGTTAAATACTTTAAAATGGAAGTTCCTGTCTGGCCGTGTGGTGTGAGCGTACTTAATATCTAAGAGGATTCAGTTGTCATGAATCTATTACGGGGTCTTAAAATATTCCTTCAGAGTGGAATCATTTTGAAGAGTAGTCTATTCATTGCCCATCTCTAAAAGGTAAAAGTTGGCAATTATAATGTATCATGAGGGAACATATATTTCTCCTCCTTCTGTCTAGTTCAAGTTTGAGAGTACTAAAATGGAGCCAGAAGGGGATGTTAGGAAAATTTAGGCTTACATACTGTCTACTAGCTTTTAGGATGCAACTAAAACGCAAGTAACCACAATTGACATACTAATTCTATTTTTTGGAATTATTTTATTATGCAGAATGCATTCATTGAAAACTAGCCCTTCATATACATGTTATAAAAAGAGTTTTCTTCTTTCATTAAGAAATACAATCTATAAGAAGTGAAATATTGATATGGCAAAATAAAATTTATCAGTGAATAGAAAATAAAACCTAAAGCAAAGACAAACTTAAAAATAGCGACACAGATCTTTAAAATATTTAAAATTTGGGGGTGCCTGGGTGGCTCAGTCGGCTAAGCGTCTGACTTCGGCTCAGGTCATGATCTTGCGGTTCGTGAGTTTGAGCCCCAGGTCAGGCTCTGTGCTAACAGCTCAGAGCCTGGAGACTGCTTTGGATTCTGTGTCTCCCTCTCTCTCTGCCCCTCCCCCACTTGCATTATGTCTGTCTCTCTCAAAAATAAATAAATATTAAAACAAATAAAATATTTACAATTTGTTACCAAATAGTAATAAACCATCCTAAATTAAAACTGAACTCAAACATAATAGAAACTTATCAGATACTCTGATTAAACTTGAAGCTTAGGTTTGTGACAAATAAGTATTTCCAATGATTTTGATTTTGCACTTTGCATCAGGGTTTACATTTCTACCTTCATTTTCAACATATATCCAATATTGGATAACTATAATTATTTGACCAGAATTTATTTATTGCCTTGCACATGGTGAGTTCTATTCTAGGTGCTAGTTATGTAGTGTTGAACAAAACATTTATTTGTTTAAAAATATTTATGAATCCTCTTTTATATGCTTGACATTGTTATAGGCCTTAGGGCTAAATAGCAGGGGTTGGAGGAGGCAAAAACCTCAGCCCTAATGGTTTGTGTGTATGTTGTGAGGAAGGAAAGTAGAAAATAGACAAGACGGTAAATAAAATATAAAGCGGTTAGATGGTAGTGAGTGGTAATGGGGAAAAATAAAGCAAGGAAAGGGCGTAGGGAGTGGTGGTAGTGACAGGGTTTGCCATTTTTGATAGGGTGGTTAGGGAAGTCTTAATGGAGATGAAAAGTGAATAAAGGCCTGGGAAGAGATATAAGGGAGTGAGCTATGGAGATGCCGGAAGTAAGTGTATTTAGGAAGATGGATCAGCAGGAGCAAAGACCTCAAAGCATGCATCAGCTTGGTGCCCGTCTGACAAGGCTGAATGTCTTAGAGGATAGTCAGGGAGGGATAGGAATAAATGGGGGTGCAGCTGCTTCCTTAGAGCTTTCTACACATTATAAAGACTTAGCTTTTGCTAAGTTCTGTATTTATTCAGAAATTCTTGAAGCAGCATAGACACAGTTTCAAGAGTCTAAGTCTACAGATGGTATTAGCTATTTGCTGAAGAATTCAGAGAACAACACTGCTCACTCTAAGGATTTGAGAATTTTTTTTTAAATCCAAATGCAACATTCAAATTCAGTTAATCCAAACCTTTCTTTTCATGGATATAATATCTCTGGATCAGGTAAAACAAAAAAGGCACAGATGATTACTACCAGAGTTAGGACTAGACCTCAGATGTCTTGATGTCCAGTCCAGTGCCTAAGAAACATTGCAGTATTTTCTAATATGATGACCTAGTTTCCCATTTAGGACTCTGCCAACAGTTTATTCCTAGTAACGCCAAGTATTTGCCATTGTGTAATGCTATCTTTACCATCATGGCCTCGGCTCAGGGTTTATGTTTACTTTCAAAGTGTAACAAAGTGTATTTTGGGACCAATATAATAAGAAACCTCATCAAAAGTGTCAGCTGATGCCACTTTATTGAACCTACCCCCTCTATTGTCTTAGGCTTTGCCACACTCACACTCACACAGAGGAAGTTTCAAGTCTTTAAAACATAGTATGGAAAGTATAAGCCTACAGAGAGGCATATTGTACTCAATAAGCATTAGTCAATAACAACCATCTATTGACCTGAATTCAATTATTCTAAACATCCAGTGGTAGATCATGGGGAACTAAATCATCTGATGGAGAAAACAGATCTATAGAGTGAGTAATAGATTCCTTGCTCAAAGAGACAGTAGACTGAAAACAGATTAACTTAAAAACGTTTAGCTATATTTATGCCCAATAGGTCCATGCTGTATTATTAGTAAAGGAAATGAAGATGGGGTTTTTTGGAGCCATATACAGTAGGTAAAATTGACGGCAAGAAGTATGAAATCACTTTCTACAGTAAAATTACAGTATCAGCCATGTATAATGCAGACTGGGAACCAGACACTATATAAAGTGATTTTTCAATAAACTTTTTGATACTTAATACCTCAAATAAAGTTGTGTAGAAAGTGTAATTATGAGATGCTTGATGCACAGTAGCACTCAGTGATTAAACATTGCATGAATAAGGAAACTGTGGCTCAGTGAGATGTCTAGGGGGTGGAGCAACAAGCCTTGTAAACCAAGGTGCATGACTCCAAAAGCCCAAGCTTATAAAACTTTCAAAAGCACATTATATTCTTACCAAGTGCACTTAATTGTAATAAAATAAAATTAAGGATGGTAGCACTTTGCCTTTCATGAGTTGAAAATATTATTACCTGATCATCATTTTACTTTTTATTTTGTTTATTCCATTTTCATACACAGTAAGAAACATTTTTTAATTTGTAATGAATTTTTAATCGTTCCCATAATATCTTCCTGGAAAAGCCTTGCCATTCAGGATTTTTTTTTCAAGGTCAAACAGCACCAAAATTCTGATTTCATTTTATACATACAGTTTTCCTATCACAATATCAAGATAAAGAAAATAAGCCAAATATTTTTCTTTAATGAGAATTGAATAGAATCCAAATGCATTGTGGCCTAAATATTTTTATCTAAATCACTTCTAATGTTTTAATATTAATATGCACTCGCTACTCTTTTTCCTTGAACAATTGAAAGATTTTACTTTGCTTAATGACTGATAAGAGACTGATCAACTCTGCAGGTTGATCTTTCTTTTTAGTTTTACTTTTAGGGGAAAGCCTGAATTCTTGTGATTGCTTTATTGGTAAATGAGGTGGGAAGCCAAACATATGTAAAATAAAACTGAAAAGATCTCATACATCTTATTAGGCCTGCTTAAAGGTAATAGTGAGGTCTTAATTCAATGGGGAAAATGTACTTCACATCTAACTGTATCACTGTTTATGCAATCACTTATGTAGTACTGTATTTTAATTTACCTACAGTATTCCAAGTTGTAGCTGTCTGATACTCAACTAATAACTCTGTCCATAAAAGAACACTTGTACTTAAAACCAGAAGCTTTGAATGTAAATAGGTGCTTACTGCTAGTAAAATGGTTCGGGATGGGAAGCTGGAGCTATTATGAAAATTTCTTAGGTACAACATTCCACCCTTCAGAGCTAATAATCATCAGTACAAGCTTTCCTAAAATACCGTGAAAACTGGCAGGTGAAACAGAATGACTTCTGTCAAGTTCTAATTAGAGATAAACCACCTTGATTTAGTTCTTCAAGGGAGTTATCTTTAAGCTCTACTGCATACTTCTATAGCCTATGCTGAAAATATGGACCATGATTCGTGTGAATACTGTTAGGATCTAAAAGCTGCCTGACTCCAGGCCCAGCTTTTTATCCAATTCTTCCCCGTGTAATAACTATTAGTTATTATAATTCACTTGGATCTTGTCATCTGCTGCTCCCAGCTGGAAGTCCCAACTCAAGTTAAAGAGTGGTGATACATGAACTTTTGAAGATTTGTAAGTTTGGATAAAACCCCACGGACTTAAATCTTTATCTAAAAGTTCACGCTAACTTGTATGAAGATTCTGTACCTAATTTCACTTAAAGATTAGGAAAACAAGTTTAATAATTCATTTAGAAAGAAATGGTGGCTTTCCTTACCTTTGGAAAATGGGCAAAATATTATTACACTGAAATAGATAAACTTAGAAAAATTCAATGATTATCTATTTTATTATGGTGACAATTCATGGCCATACCAAAATACAGACTGATTACAGTATTTTATCACTCGTATCTATGAAATAATCAAGTTTCACAAAATACTTTCTAAATTTAACTAAAATTACTATAGAGGAATCAAATTTGAAAATGTTCCAGATATCTGTCTGGCAGTTAACAATCATAGTAGTGTTATGTTTTCCAAGGCTTTGGACAGGAGATTCTTGTCACATAACTGCTGTTTCCTGGCTTTTGAACAGCTCCACCCATATGAGGCATCTAGAAGGAAGAGATTCCGCAGTAGCCTTACAAATATAATCAAGTGAGATCCTTTGAATGATGGGCAAGAGAATGAATGTAAGCAAGGTTAAAATCGCCAGGCGATTAATTAAAGGGCCACTACTGCACACAATCTGAAGCCTACAAGTGAGATCTCATAAGATGATCTGAACACTAATCAGACATTCTAGTTCTTTTTAACATGCACTGAGAGTATGTGTCTAAGGGAGATTTGACTTGGAAAAAAGCCATTTTTTTCCCCATCTGCACTATTTTGGTCTCTGCTTGCTCCTGGCAGTGGTTCTGATCTAGGACCACATGTCATTATTGGAATACAACTTCTGTTAATCACAATGAAAACCAAATCAAAATATCCCAGACAAAGATGGATATTTTTTTATTTGAAAAACATGTGTAAATTTAGGTTTTGCTTGGAAAGGTCACATGAATATAGTATTTACTAGCTTGGGTGAGTGCAATATTGTAAACAAAATAGACTGGTGGGCTTTCTTAATCATGAGGCTATGGGAATGCATTACAGAGTGAATCAAGAAGTCCTGCTATTTCACTAGGGAGGTGATTCTGGGATCAAGAAGTTTCAGTAGCGAATAGAATGAAACTGGCAACCTTTGCAACATCTGTTTCTCCCGGTTAATGCTTCTCAACTATTGCACTGCGTAATAGTGTGTAAGTCATCTAGAACTTTTTAAATAGTTTTGAAAAACTTCTCTATAGTAGTCAAATGGAAATGGTTTGTTTCACTGAAACAAAATTACTTAAAAATTGATTAGGACAGATTTTCACATAGTTAGGCAAGCAAAATCCGATTCCCTGTGACATTTCAATGAAGACATCAAATATTCAGCGTTTATGCTGTTTTTCTGGAATTACAAGGATTCTAACTGCAGGACACTTGTAAAACCACGAGAATGTGAGAGGAATGGAGTATTTTGACTTTCAATCATGCTAGGACATTGGGTTGAGAACATTGGACAGTAACATTTGCTCTCTTTCCTTCTAGTTGAAGTGTAAGTGGTATATACAGAATATATCAAAAAATACGGACTGAGTTTTTGAAATCTGGCTATAAAAGAGTTGCTGGCAAAAAAGGACATGCAGTTCCTAAATATCACCTTCCACTCCCCACAATGGCAAAGGGATTCTAGAGGCAAAACTATGAAGTTTAAGAAGCACTAATGATAATTAACTCGCAGCCATCCTTTTTCTACCATCAAACCTTTCCTTTTCCCTTTCACCTAATGTCCTTTTCCTGACCATGGTCTTATCTGGACCATCATATTACTTTTAATTATTATGTCTCCTTAGGCTCCTCTAGACTATGATAATTTTTCAGACTTCATGTTTTTTTATAACCTTGACAGTTTTGGGAAGTACTGGTCAGATATTATACAGAATGTCTTTCAGGTTTGCTTGTCTGATGGTTCTCTCTTCATTAAATATGAGTTACCAGGTTTTGAGGAAGAAGTGAAGTGTCATTTTTCATCGTATTATATCAAGGGCACAGATTATTGACATGGTATCATTGATGATCACCTGATTGAGGCTTGCTGAGTTTCTTCACTATAAAATTTCTTTCTTTTTTTTTTTTTCTTCCCTGATTTCCATGCAGTATTCTTTGGAAAGAAGTCACAGACCACATTCAAGGGGCAGGGAGTTATGCTTAGTCTCTGATAGGAAGTATCTATGTAAATTATTTCAATTTCTTTCCATAGGAGATTTAGAAATAGATATTTCCTCTGATATGTTTACTTATCAATTATTTATTTATGTCATATAGGCTCATGAATATCTATTTTATACTTTGGATTATAACTCAATACTACATTACCTTGTTCTCATACTGTACCGGATGGAGCCAATGGGAACATTTTTAGCTGGTTCTGTGCTTCTTTGACCTATTCCTATTGTTGGATTTTTACATCCCCTACTTTGGTACCTACTTGCTTTCTGGCACTACAAAATGCTCCCAGTTTATTCTGTATATTCCCTATCCCATCTTAGATTTAGCTATTGCCCCAAAGAACCATAGTTCTTTTAATTAGAGAATGCCATTTGAAACTAAAATCTAGTTATCCCTGGTAGTGTTGTTTATAGGTCCCCTCAGCTGACAGCAAGAAGATATACGTATATAGACTAATTCTTGTGTATACAGATGTCTATAAATACTTCTCCGTGTAACTATCTTTGTCTATATTATGGTAAACATAGTTCATTTAGCTCAACATAGTGATGTCTCCTACTGTAATCCATTACTTCATGGATGATTCTAGCCTCCTCTCCTTTTTTTATCTGTACCCACTCACTCCCATAGTGACAAATCTGGCTCCACCACCCTCCATCCATCTACTTAACTGGGTTCCAGTATACATGCCTAGCAGTTTCAGAACTATTAACTTGTATGCTTGTGGGAAACAACATTATCAAGTGAATACAGTTTTTATGTACAATTTCTTTTGCTTTTAGCCTTACCATCTCCACTCCTCTCCAAAGTTACTTAGGCCAGCAATTTCTCTCCATCCCCTTTAGCGAGGTTATGTTATATAATTTATGATACAATTAGATTCTTTTGCCCCATTCTTCATTCCATCCTGTTATCGTCTGACTTGTTAAATGATTTCATTTTTCCAAATTTGCAAACATTAATGTTGATACTTTGTGTTGTACAGTTTCCTGGGCTTTGAAAAATGCATACTGTCATGTATACATCATTACAGTAACATATAGAATAGTTTCACCACCTTAAAAAATCCTCCATGGCCCCTCCATTTAATCCTCCCAGCTCCCCAAATCCATGTCAAACACTGACCTTTTTATAATCTCTACAATTTTGCTTGTTTGTTTGTTTGTTTGTTTGTTTTTAGCATGTCATATAAATGGAATAAATCAATAGGCAGTGTTTTAGGGCTGGCTTTTTTCACTTAGTACCATCAATTTAAAATTCATGTATGTTTTTCATGGTTTCTGAGTTCATACCTTTTTATCACTGAATAGCATTCCATTATATGAATGCACAATGATTTGCTAATAAATTCACCGACTGAGGGACATCTTCATTGCTTCCAAGTTTTAGAAAAAGTTGCTATAAGCATTTGTGTGCAGGTATTGTGTGGACGTACGTTTCAAATTAGTTAGGTAAATACCTAGGAGCGTAATTGCTGAATTGCAGGATACAGCTATGTTTAACTTCATGTATGGGTTTGTGTGTAGACATACGTTGTACAAAACTGGTTTTCAAAGTCCTTATACAATATTGCATTCTCATCAGCAGTTTATGAGCATTTCATTTGCTCTGCAATTTTTCCAGTGCTTGGTTTCAGTTTTTATTTATTTTCATCATTCTAATAGGTTTGTAGTGATATCTTATTGTTTTATAAATTTTATATCTGTGATGACTAATGACTGCATCATTTGATATGTTTGTCATTGGTACATTTTCTTTGGTGAAGACTCTGTTTATCTCTTTTGCTTGTTTTCAATTGTCTTTTTTTAATTATAAATTTCGAGAGTTCTTTTTATATTTTGGGTATAAGTCCTTTGTCAAAAATGCTTTTTTTGTAGCTTTATGTGCTATAATTTACTCATTATAAGTGTAGAACTGAATGATTCTTATTAAATTTCTAAAGCCATAGGACTATTATTATTATTACTATTATTTTGTAGTTAAAAATCAAGATTTTTAAGTATATTTATAGATGCCAGTATAGAGTGCTCCATTTATTGAAAGATAAGAATTTTACATATTTTTCTGCCTTCCTCTTCTCTCTTTATCACTAAAAGACTTTCAGATTTGAACCTAAATTATGAGTATTACATCTTATCACTTTGATATTTTAAATATTCTCTTTAAGGTATTATTTTTATATAAACTTCATGTTATATGACTATAAGAATGATTATTTTAATTTAATTTGTTTTTCAACTCATTTCAGTTTACAGTGTTTTTCCGATTTTTGACTCAGTGAATTTAACTAACATCTATTGTTAAACACCACAAAGTAAAGATGAAATAAAGGGAGATTTAATGGTTTATGTAAGTGTAGCTTCTTCCATCTATGATTAAAAATGAAATTTTATCTGTATTGGAATGTAGTCATTATGTGAGTTGACTACATGTCAGTGGAAAGATTTAATAGAAAGTTATTAGCAAGCCAATAGTAAGCTAAATGTGAGGCTGCCTTAACCAGTTTGAGTGATTGGAGTACTGATGTGCACAGTCCCACTCTGGCACACAGTGACCAGAGGCATGTTGGAGTGCTGGGTTTAGTGTTGTTTGCCATTCTATAAGAGAGACATTGACAAATTGGACCTAATACATAGGGCAACCAAGATAGTAAAAGGGCTAGACATGGTGTCACATAAGGAATGTTTAGAAAAAAGTGGAATGTTTAGTCTGCAAAAGGAAAGAATGATGGGGCTGTGGATTGGCTGGAGGAACATGATAGCCATCTATCTTTAAACATTTACAGGACCAACAAAATAAAGAGGATTTTTTTTTTTTTTGGTCACAAAGAGACTCACTAGTAATATAGATTAAGTTCAAAGGAAGCAGGGCTTGACATACAAATAAACTTGTTAAATTTAAAAATTCTAAAATTAAATTGTTTTTCTGATTTAGATGCAAACTTAGGGAGAAAAAGGACTTCTAGGTCAACAGTGTGCAGGAAACCTACCTAAATATTCTTGAAGTTTATTACTTATAATTCTCTATAAATTTATAGTCCATCAAAGAGTATTTTCAATGATAATTGATACATATATGACTCTGGCAGTAAAGCCTTTTGTTGTTCTGGACATTAAATATAAAATATGCTAGAGAGAATGACCAATGGATGATAAACTTAGAATTTTAAAGATGGATAGCTTTTGAATAGGCAGAAAAGAAACTATTTCAACTGAGAATGTATGTCTAAGAGTACTGAAAAAAACATAAGCAAGGATGTCATTTTCATAAGACACCAAGTAGGCAAATCTGACTGAGGAACAACTGTATATGTAAATGTCTGTGAAATAATTGTTTGGAAGGAGAGCTTTGGTTTGTCATTAATGGCCTCTAATGACTTCCACAGTCTAAATTAAATGATACATCTATACTCATCATCTTACTTGACCTATCACCAGCCACTGATACAGTTGATCACTCCCTCCCCTTTGAAACAGATTCATCACTTGTCTTCCAAAACACTATGCATGCCAAGTTTTTATTTTTCCTTTCTGAATGTTCCTTCTTAGTTTCCTTTCCTGGTTCTTCTACACTTATTTCAGCAGTAATATAATTTCAATAACATTGCTTTATGCTGTATATACGCTGATATCTGCCAAATGAATACTTCCACCTTGTACTTCCCTGAATTTCACATTCATCTATAAACTGCCTAATTGATATCATCTCTCATATATTTAACATGCTCCAAACTGAATGTCTGCTGTCTACTCTATCTCCCATCAGCATCTCTTTCCCTTGAGGTATCCCCCTCTCATTAAATTATAGCTCTATGATTACAATTGCTCAAGAAATTAGATTCATTTCTGATTTCCAGTTCCCCTCATTGTCACACTTTCAATGCATCAGTAAACCCTGTTGAATCTATCCTCAAAATACATTCAGAATGCAACCCATCTTCACTCCTTTACAACCACCCCATGATCCCGGCAACCATTATCTCTTTCCTAGATAACTACAGCCTCTTAACTTGCCCTCTTGCTTCTACCTTTCAGTGCATTCTCAGCCCAACAGTTTTTAAAATGAAAGCCAGATCATGTCACAATTCTGCTCAAAATCTTTCAATGACTTCCATCTTATTCAGAGTAAAAGCTGAATTCTTCACAATGACCCACAAAGTTCTACTAATGTAGCACCCTGCTCCTCTCTGACCCCGTCTCCTAGTTGTTTCTCCCTTGTTCACTCTACTCCATTCACATTATTCTTCTTGCCATTTTTTTCCCCTTTCCAAACATGCAGACAAGGTCCCCCATCAGGATGTTTGTAATGTCTGTTCCCTCTACCTGTAATCCCTTCTGCCAGATATCCATAAGACATGTGCTCTTATTATTTCCTTCAGGGCTTTTCTTGTAGTTACCACATCAGTAAATCCTACCAGGCATAAAATCTCAACCTTCATCTCAACACTTAATAGCCATTTCCCTGCTTTATTTTTCCTTTTAGCACTTCTCACTATAAAGATATCATTTACATACACTGCATAAATTTATTACTTAATTTGGCTTATTGTCTTACCCCCTTGCCAGATGTAAGCAACAATTTTTGTCCATATTGCTCATTGATATACTCCAGTGCCTAAAAGAGCTCATGCCACATAGTCATTGCTCAATAAATATTCATTAATTTTGAATTTTTTTTGAAAGCTTTGAGCAGTAGGCCAAAGACAGAATTGTGTTTGCTTGGATTTGGGAAGAGTATGGAAGTTTTTTTGACAGTAAAAGCTATGCTAAAGATGTGTTATGGGAAGACTGATTTCCCAAATTATGGTTTGAGTACATAGAATGCTAAAAAGTTGCAAAAGTTTAAGAAAAGAAGACTACCTAGGAGTGTGTTATAGTGATTTATAGTATCTTGTGGACAAAAGGTAATGGAACACAACAAAGAAGAGATGAATTACAGAGAAAGAATTGCTATCTAAAGGCTGGTTATTGATAGAGAAGGAATCAAAATTAATGATTTTTGAATCTTTTTTTTCTTACCCTTTCCTCCTCTCTTTCTTTCCTCTTCTTTCTTTCTTTCTTTCTTTCTTTCTTTCTTTCTTTCTAGTGAGTGAAGAAACAAGATTAAGATAAAAAATAGTGTAGAAGATGATGGGTATACCACCACAATCTCCTTCAGGAGAGAAGTTCTCATTCTTCCAGCTACTGACAATGTTGGTGGTTGGCAGTTCTTAGTTGAATCTCTCCCCAAATTGCTCTTGGCTAAAGAATGCCCAACCTCTCAAGGCCATGCTGCCTTCTCTGAAGGCGTTTGGATGCAACCTGCCTTCAGAGAAGGCAGCATGACCTTGAGAGGTTGCATCCAAAACAAGTCAATGAGAAGACATGAAGGCCTTAAAGTGGGATGGCTGTGGGGGACCATCCCAGCTTGAGAGCCATTAGTGATACCCAGTGAAGTCTTTGCTGTGACCACATTGCAAATCGTCTACTCATTTTACTCAAAAGTTGTAAATACAACTTTACTTTCCTTCTGGTATTTCTCTTGAAGTCCCTCTGCCTGTGACTCTTCCCAGGAAACCCAACCTAAGATAAACAGACATCTGAGAAACATTGGAGAATATAAGTGTGTTGAAAAGTTGGTAACTAGTAGTATTTATGTTTATGATAAATAAATAAGTATATTTCTTTTTTTAAGTTTTATTTATTTATTTTTAAGTAATCTCTACACCCAACATGGGGCTCGAACTCATGACCCTGAGACCGAATCACGTGTACTTC
Source organism: Lynx rufus (assembly GCF_022079265.1). NCBI lineage: Eukaryota > Metazoa > Chordata > Mammalia > Carnivora > Felidae > Lynx > Lynx rufus. Next base: position 201,361,932 of record NW_025814823.1, on the reverse strand, counting down.
TGAAGGAGCTAGCCAGGTGTCTCAAATATACCAAGAGGTATGTTTCATACATTCTTTTTTTTTTTTTTTCAACGTTTATTTATTTTTGGGACAGAGAGAGACAGAGCATGAACGGGGGAGGGGCAGAGAGAGAGGGAGACACAGAATCGGAAACAGGCTCCAGGCTCTGAGCCATCAGCCCAGAGCCTGACGCGGGGCTCGAACTCACGGACCGCGAGATCGTGACCTGGCTGAAGTCGGACGCTTAACCGACTGCGCCACCCAGGCACCCCAAGTTTCATACATTCTTAAATTCAACTGAAGTCATTTCAATTTAACATGGATTTATTAAACATCCAGTGTTTATAGAAAATCATACTATTTACTATTGGGAGCATAATAAAAACAAGATGGCCCTTGCCTCTGAACCACACAATAAATACATTTAACTGATGAAAAGAGCATTGATCCAGATTGAGGCTAGAATCCCCCCAGATCACAACCAAATTCATGATTAACAGTCTGCAGATGTGTATAAACTTGGGAAAATGCAATGTCTCTGTGAAGCATGTGAGATGATACTAGTCTGTGTTTACAAGATGTTCTTCCAAAGATACTCTATGCATCTGTAGGCTAGTTAGTATTTTAGCTACCTTCTTAGTTCTTTAAACAGGTATACATCTGTAGTTCTAATAACACAAAAATAGTATAAAGCAGCTTATGGCCATATCTTCTTATAATGTTATCCTTTCTGATCTTGGATTAAGACAGTATATATGGATGGGCAGTTCTTAAGGAAATTCTGAGAATATTAGTTAACGGTTCAAAGATAAGTAATTGCCAAAATTTTTAGGCATAATCTGTGGATTCGAATACTAGGAACATTCACATGATGATGTTAACCCAGTCTTTTAACTCTGAACATTCTCTAAAATGCAGTTCCTTTTTCCTTCTAACCCATTTAGCAAAACAAACAAGAACCTGGTATCTGAATTTAGAGCATGTCCACTCCCTCACACATGGATACTGCTAGTAATTTGTCACTGGATACTTGAGAACTCTGTAAAGTTGGATTATACTAAATATGAGAAAATTTTAAAAAACACACTAGCTGCCAGGGTGAAAGGACCTAGAGCAAGGAGAGAAATCATAGGGTGATATAGTGACAAAGTAGGAAGCGGTATTCACAGCAAACATGTTGTAAAAAGACTCACTACAAACAGCTATCCACCATGTACTTAAATTCTTCTTAGGAAGGAAAATCCAAGTTTTTGAGAAATGCAGAATTTAAAAGTTTTTGCCATTAGTCTTAAATAAATCCCTCTATGACAGTTGGAGTCCATTTCTTGTTTTTATATCTTTAACACTCAATGATCCAGGTAGCAGGTGTAATAAAATTTCACCATCCTACTTGGGAAGTCATCGCATCTGCTGTGTTTTCTGCCACCTCACATTTGGTGCGGATGACTTAATTGGATTTTGTCAGCCATGATATGCACAACTCTCATCTATATTATTCTCATAGTCCTTGCTCTGAAAAATCTTATGTCCATGTTGATATTACGACTAGGATTGCTACATCATTAAGGGAAAATAGCAAAAGTTATTTTTAAGTAAAGACATTCAGTCCATAGTGATGCTATATTATTTCACCCCCAACACATTCCCAAATGGCTTACTACCTTCTTTTAAATGAGTAATATAAATGAAGTGTAAAATATTCTGTATAAAGAAAGCATTCCAAATGACAATGCTTGCTTTATTCCTGATTTTTAACGTAATGTTTCATCTTTTGTTTTTAACCTGATTTGTTTACCATTGCTTGTGTCTGGAGATAAAAAGAGGTGTTTCTATATCATGCCTGTTTTTTTTTTCTTTTTCATTTCAGTAATGTTTACATAATTTGCAGAGAATGGCCTGTTAACAATTTCTGGATTAAATTTTTATTTACAAAAAGTCCTGCTCTGAGAGTAAGATTGAATCAGAGTTTCCTTGGTGAATAATCTTGCATGGCTTATTCCTACCCATGCTCCCCTTTTAGACTGTACATTATCTTAATCAGTATACACTATGTGTTTGACACTGTAGAGTGATATAGAGAGATTTTGCTCTTCCAGGCAGATATTTATTGACCATGACATTTAAGCAAGGCAGATGCTTCCTTTACAAAGAGGGTTAAGAATAGGGCATATCATGGCAAGTGTAAATGTTTAGACCAAGTATTAATTAATAACTTTTGTGCATATCTAGAAAACAACATGATTGTTCTGGCAAACATCTAATGAGATATCAAAAAAAAGAGATTAATTCGACTCCATCTGGGACTCTTTGTATAATCTCAATTTTAACAGAAATGTTTTACAACAAATAGGGCAACTGTTGAATCCTGACATCCGCCCTGCTATTTGTCTATCTGTCCATCTGTTTGTTTGTCTAAATGTATCTAGTTAGAGCATAACATATATATATATATATTTTATAAACCTTTCTCTGTAACTCAGGAAGTAAAGGGATTTAAATGGTCACAGCCTTGTTTACTATACATCACCGATTTGGAATCAAGAGACTATTTGCAAAAAGTGCTATGTATCCTTTCAAATTACATCATTGAAGCTGTGTAATAAATATAAAAATTGAAGTATGCATTAAAAAATGAAGATATTTTGTTAATCTGAAAACCAGCAGGGTGCCTGATATGTATAATATAATCCCTTTATAAAAATATATACATACATTGTATTATAGATAATATGAAATATCTAAAATATAATTGAGCAGAATGCTCACAAAAATATTAAGAGTTATCACCTTTGGGGAGACAAATGGTTTGGGTTATTACTATTAATCTTCATAATTCTTTAGTGTTTGATTTGCTTTTAACATGAATAAAAATTTTTAACAAGTATAAAATTGTTTTTATAATTTAAAATATATCTAAGAATGAAGTACATCATTTTGCTCCTTGGGACATGAGAAAGCAAGCATTTCTTTACACTTTTACCTTCTTCTATGTGGACATGTTAGCTAGGACTCAATTTGGAGGACTATTTTTATATATAAAATCCACAATTTTACTCTTGTTTTGTTCATATAGCTTTTAAATTGTTTCCCTAGCATTTTAAAATCAAACTACCTGGATTTATATTTTTGTTTTACTGAACTGAAGGAGATCAGTGTCAATGTCTAGCAGGTTTTGAAATTGCTCTTTGTTTTTTTTGTTTTGTTTTGTTTTTGTTTTTTGTTTTTTTGAGGGAGCATGTTTAGAAATCTCCCAGGAAGCAAATTAAACATAATCTAAAGCTATTAGAGTGTTCATGTGGAAATAAAATTTTGCTGAATAAGATATAAAGGTCCCCTACATTATATTCAAACAATAACATCAACAATACATAAGCCAAAATTATTGAAGCACTGACAGCCTCAGCCCATAAAATTCTATGAATTTTTTACAGCACCAGGTGTGAACATTATGAGGTGGGGGACAGCTTTGTTGAGAATTAACAATGTGTAGTCAAATAAGCCCATAAAATAAATCTATCTACTATCTCCTCTTTGCTACTTTCACTTTCACTTTGGGTAACATTTTGTTCTTTATAAAAATCCTTACTTCATTTCTAATTCTGTATATAATTTCTGTATCTTGGTGGTAACATGTAGTTGCTAAGATCTTAGTGATCGAAGCAATGACTTTTAATGGAAAGTTCCATTACAGACATTCTGAAAATTTACCCAAAGTCTCCATCATTTCCCTTTCAGTATCATTCAGAAGGGCACATTGTCTTTAATAGTGGATCTGGTGCTACTTGTTTCCAAAGTCTTTAAAGAGGATAAATACAGAGTAGAAAGGCAGAATCTTGTAGATTACTACAGCTGAGTACCTGGACACTTCTTCAAATCCCCAGGAGAGTGGTCCTCTAATGCATTCAAGTGATATATTACTTGAAAGACATTGCCGTCTTAGTAAAAAAGTCATTAAAAAACTAAAGATTAAACATAGAATAAAAACATGATGTGTATAAATGTGTGGATGTATATATGTATATGTATCTAGATTCTACTATAGAGAGTGCAACCTTAAAAAAACATACTTGGATAAAATTTACACTTGAGAAAATCCTTGCATTAATGTGTTTTCTGATTATTGAATAACAAATACATTTATTGAATTTGTGCGATCAAAAAACATTGCTGTTCTAACAAAAAATAGCACGAGAACCTTTCATAATGTGTTCATTCATTAATCATTCATTCATCAATCTTGAGCTCTATATTTGTATATCCAACTGCCTACCTCACAGCTTCGCTTAGATGTTAAAAGGCAACCAAAATTAAATGAAGCAAAAACAAAACAACAACACCCCTCGATTCCATACACACAGCCCCAGCATCTTTCTCCTACTCACCCCCTCTTAGTAAATGACATCACAATAGAATCAAAAATTCTATCCATGATCCTAGTTTCCCTTCTTTCCCTCCTCTCATAAATCTATCATGTTACTTCCAAAACATAGGAATCCAACTTCTCTTTATCTCCTCTACTGCTACCCTCATCTGACCTACTGGTATCTCTTGGTTTCATTTCTTCAGCAACCTTCTGGCAGGCCTTCTAACTTCATGTTCCTTTAAAGTCTGTTCTCCAAACTTTTATTTATTTTGTAGTTTTTTTTAATTTTTGAGACAGAGAGAGACAGAGCATGAGCAGGGGAGGGGCAGAGAGAGAGGGAGACACAGAATCAGAAGCAGGCTCCAGGCTCCAAGCTGTCAGCACAGAGCCTAACGTGGGGCTCAGACTCACAAACTGTGAGATCATGACCTGAGCCGAAGTCGGATGCTTAACCGACTGAGCCACCCAGGCGCCCCAGCAGCCAGAGTAATCCTAAAAAAAAAAGAATCCAGTAATAACTTTCCCTTCTTGAAACCTCTAAGGCTTTCCCATTTCATTTAGCATAATGAAAAGCAAACTTTTTATCTTTGCCTACAACACCCAACATGATATATTCCTGGTCTGTCTCATCTCCTATCATCTCTGCTTTGTTGTCTCCTCTCCAAGCTACACTGGCCTCCTTTCTATCACTTACACACACAAAACTCATGTTGGGAACATATTTCATAATGGCTATTTGTGGAATAAATGAAGTACTGTTTTGATCAAATATAAGAAAGACGACCAACACACAGATTCTGACCTCCAGAAACTTACAGCCCAGTAGAAAGAACTGCCCCAGTAAACAAACAAGAACAATACATATTCTGGTGGTATGAAAAAACTGTGTATAGATGTTGTAAGGTTACAGAGAGGAGTCATCTGTTTTACTTGAGAGAAGTTTGTTGAATTAAGTTCCAAGAGATACTTTGGGAGGTGTTGTCCAGGAGGACTCAGACTGAGGAGGGCGCTGGAGGCAGGCAGCTCCTGAGCAAGTTCACAGAGGACTGAAACCACATCAGGAGTAAGGGGACACACAAATCACTCAGTCTGGCTTGACCAAAGCACTAGACCTAAATAAGGGCCTATTGTTCCATATTACCATGAACAATAAAGAAAAGTTGAAAAAAAAAAAAACCCAGATAATTCTGTGGGCCAAGTGATATCATTGGATTAGAAATGCATTTCTAATGCCCAGGACAGAACCATTAGTCCATTTGAGCAAATCATTATTTTGCTTATTAAACAGATATTTATACCATCTACATTCTATACTTGGCGCTGCTCTAACTCTTGTAAATAGAGGATTGAGCACAACAGGCTGAGTCTCTGCTCTCATAGTCCTTATGGTTAGTGTGGGAGACAGATCAAAAACAAGCAAATTAACACTTCGTATTTCAGGTAGTGATAAATGCTGTGATAAGTTTCCCTGAGCAGAAACAGGACAAGGGAAAGAAAAGGGAAGAAAGGGGTATTGCTATTTTACTTGGTTTGATCATGGAAGGGCTCTCTGAGGAGGTAAAAATCTGAGTAGAAACCTGAGGGAGGAAGATGGCGCTGTCTGGAAAAAGATCATTCTTAACTGCTAAAACGGCAATGACAACAGACAGGAAACACGCAAGAGGTTGCATTAGTGGAGAAGAGCAAGGAGACAAGGGCTCCTGAAGCACGCTGAGCTCTTGAAAGAGAGGTAAAATCTGAGTCAGACAGAGTTGGTGGCAGATCATAGAAGGCACGGCAGACTTTCACTGTGCTGAGAGTGACACGGGAGCTACTGGAAATTTCTGAATAGAGGGAAGATACCACATGCCTTATGTTATAAAGGCATCATTCCATTGAGTATGTAGAGTGGAGGACAAGAAAGAAATGTGGGAAACTAATTGGCTGGCTATCAAAGGAGTCCAGGCAGCAGATGATGGCAGATTGAAGATGGGTAGATGAGATAGGTTGTATTTTCAAGGTGAATCACTCAAGACTGCTTGGTTGTATGTAGAGTAAGAAAAAGAGAGAAATCAAGGAGAGTTTCTGGTGCATGTTTGCTTTTCATTAGGAAAACTGATGGGATGGTTGTGCCACTTTCTTATATGGAGAGACAGATTTGGAGTTGAAAGCCAAAATTTCTTTCTTTCTTTTTTTTTTTTTTTTGCCATACCTATTGGATAAGCAAATACATATAATATTCAGACTAGAAGAAGAGAGATGCGATGGACTTAAAATGGTCCAGATTTGCCAAGGGTACAATTTTTACATTACTATGTCAATCTGAGTTGATAAGACTAAGCATTTCAGTAGTAATTAACTCAATTCCTAAGAATGGATTGAAAATGAACTCTGTAGACAAGTGGTGAGAATCCCCAGGACACTGCTTGTTAGTTAGCAACAGTAAAAGAATTAGCAACAAGAATGCTATAGGTTGAACATGGAATGTGAAGAAAAGAGAATCTCATTATTTTATGAGGTTTTTCATTTAAGAAAAGCATGAATGACCAGCTTTGTTCAGTACCAAATTTTTGAAACCTTCCTAGTGCCAAACATTAAATTTATAATATATACTGTCTCCTTGTGTTGTGTCAATGCAGGTTGACCTCAGGTCAAAAGAAATGCAATTTACAGCTTTCTCTGTAAAAGTCACATTTCAGTCTAGTCATTAAGGCCACACCTTGACCTTGGTTAAACTTTGGTAAATCCTCCAGGTTCAACAATTACAATAACAAAAAGAATAAATTAACTTAATGGATGTCTAAGGATATTCATTCTGTTTAAATTTTCCTAATCATTAATTTCCAAAAGGATGCTCTCCTTAGACTTCCCAATGTGGAAATCATATGCTTTTCTCCATGTATTTACTTTTATATTCATTCATTTAGGTTAATGAAACTAGAAAACTGGAAAAGATTCAAACTTGAATAATCTTTTATTGCTTAGATATTAAAAAGATTGTAAACTCACAGCAATGCAAGAAGAAACATCATAGGAAAATTACTAGAATGTGATTTTTGGTGAATTTAAGTGGAATTTTAATTAAAAATAACATCCTAACTCAATCATTTTACTAGCTAAATATCTCTTCATTCTGTCTAAATAAATGTTTTATGGGTTCAGAGAAAGACATTGAAGATGCTTTCTAAAAATAAAACCATAATAGATATGACCTTGGAATTTTATCCCTTTCTGTTTAATGAATACAATTAATGTTCTGTAGGGGTAATTTATCTGAAACTACTATACTCATTATGTTAAATTGTCTCTAATTATTATTTTCAGGCAATTTGGCACAAATAGACCAAGTTCAAAATTACAATCCTCATGGAATCTATGGTGTTTGATAAACAGAAAGTTATAACTTTATGTATGTAATCATGATGTCAAATCAGCAGCCAGTTGAGTGGAACTCAGAGCTCATGCTCTCTAGTAGCTGGAACACTGAGAAGGGATTCAGTAGATGTGCATTTTATTCCCACTTGGCCCTTCTTTTGTGATACACGGAAACACTCTTCTAAATGGGAATGAGCCATGGTGCTTTACTCATATAACTACTAAGAGTAGATTCAGTTTTTGAACTCATTTGCTGAAAGGAGGCATTTTATTGTTGTAGTATAATACAATTGTGTTCCTAACTTGGAAAAAAAAAGCAGCTAATGATACAGATGTGTTTTGGTAATGACTGATACCATTAGTAATTCTAGCCACCACAGAACTTTCACAGAAGGAAATAAATATTCTCATTTACTATAAAAGCTCTGGTTTGTACCCTTGGTTCACTCGATTTCATTCTTTTTCTCAGAAGTTGTGAGCTGCTCACACTGACAGTGGGAACAGGAGTTTGATAAAATAGAGCTTCTAGAAGAGGCCTTGCCTTCTTAATGCTGAGGAGGATCCCTCAGAAAAGTCTTTTCATAATGGGAGCTAGCCCAACAAATGCTTTCTGCCCTAGGGGCCTGTCTTACAAATAGTGATTCAAAAGAAGTACAAGGAACTGACTGACAGGAGGGGAAAGAAATGTGGTTGGGTTCAAGGGAGGTTATGTTTAGTTAAAAAAAAATGCTGGTTTAAGAATTTCCTAAAATGCTCTAGAATCTCAAAATGCTATAATCAAAAGCAATTGCAAAAATTTACTTTGACATTTGTTTTACATTCTGTAATCTCGTGGAAATCACATCTCAACCTTTTATGATTTTTTCATTTGAACACACGTTAAAAAAGTCTTTCGGGAATGAATACATTAAAGACATTGCTGTAAAGTCAGAAAGTCAGAAGGTATAGGAATATTTTGATCACATCAGTATGAAATCTATTGTTGTAAATCACTCTGAAACTAGAAAACATGCATCATTCATGATTTCTTACAAAGAAACTAGATATATACCACAAAGTAAGTCTATAGCTGAATCGTAGCAGTGACATAGATGCTTGGTCAAATATAATTCTATTCCAAAATACTCAATGTTATCCCCCAGTACAACTGGAAATGTTGGCATTTTACACAAGTCTCTAACACGCGTAAAACGTGGACACAATTCCAATACTCACTTTGCAAACCAGACATGATCTGCTAATTACATTGAAATTATGTTACTCTGCTCCTATCCTGGCTAAAGATCTTGAAGGTTTAATTTTTTCCTTTGCCAAGCTTCATTCTAGGGCTGCCAGATTTTGGAGAATTCTCGGGTTTGTAATTTAACACTTCTTGTGAAATCATTTCACTGAAGCGATTGTTTTATCTCCCAAACGATCCTAAGCTTGGCCCTGATCTCAGGAACCTTTGTTACCGCCATGTTGCCCTCGCCCACCTGTGTTAGGTTTCTCCTCCTCCCTTTATCTGCCTTTTCTACACAACAAGACAATCCAAAGTGTGTGTCATTTAGGTGTCACCAGTTCTGTGAGACGTGAAAAGCTCTGCCAGTTAACATAAAACAAAATCCCGGAGGTTTCATGGAATCACATTTCCCTACTGGAAAGAAAGTTGAGAAGGAGGGCAAGGTAGCTTTAGAGTGGGAGTTTGAATGAGGACACTTTGGCCATGAATGGAAACTCTACATTCTTTGTTATTTTAACAGGCTGTGTCTGTTCTCCTTGAAAGAAATTGTATGAGAGAAGATTGGATTAAGTAGTTTTTATTTTATTTCAAAGCACTTGTACACTTTTCCAAAGATCAACTTACTTAGCCAAGTAATAAACTCTTGTTTTACAATAATACTAGTGTATATTATATCACTCTAGCTTACTACAAAATACAGAATTAGAGTCGGGAAACAAAACATTTGTTTCTTTGCTGAATGAGGCATATATCATTACCTATTCACTCTGCCAGATATAACTTGAACCTTTTAAGCTATTCAAAGAAATACCCAACTAGTTAATCTGCTTTAGGAGGAAAAGAAAAATAGCTTTGCACCTACTCAGCCTCTTGGTTTTATGTTGTTGTTGTTGTCTTTTTAATCTTAGCCATTTGCAGCCCAACGTTTCTATGTTCTTGGCAAGTGTATCTTTTCTGAAAAGTTACAAAATGGGTTTTGCATGTTTTCCAATTCCACTTTTCACACTTTTTAAAGTAGTGCACTTTCACAGTGGATGAATGAGTTCACTGAACCAAATATTCATTTGTCTGTGTATTTCTCATCACATGGAAACCAGCATATGCAGATTTGCAAATTGTAAATAAATTACAATATACTCTCATACTTCAAAGTACCCAAGGATATGATTATTACTTAACCATTTTTAAAAATGTGTTAATATCACTTATTATTATTATTTTTTTTTAGTCTCCTATGTCCATTTAAAGTTTTTCTTTTGGAAAGTTCTCTATCACTGTGAACTCAGCATTTGCTTAGACATTGCTATACGAAAACAAACCTAGTTTTAGAATTTGTGTTTAATTAACTTGGTTGTTGCTTTTTCTTTCTCACAGTAGTCACAATCTTTCATCTTTTATTTTTGTTTTTACCATTCTGTATGATAGGCAGATTTGCTGTAGGAAAAGAATTAGGTAGTCTGCTTACCTTTTACAAAGTGTAGCTTTAAAAAATATATATATTTCCAGTTAATGTCATTTTTATTAAACTCTATTACTTGCTACTAACACTACCTCTTGATGGATTCATATTCTAAGGTGGCCACTATAGCAATCAGAGAAACAGTTGTGGGTGGTCTCAGCTGATACACGAATTAGCCACTTGATTTCTATTTCCACTAAATGTTTCAGGTTAAGTGATTCTTTCAGTCAGAAGTGATGCTTCCGGACATGTTACTACAGGTGAATGGCTGAACTAAACATCTTGTTCAGCCATCTTTGTGTATTGTCGGCTGCAACAAGAGACATACAACCCTGTCTGAGTCAAAAATGGTAACAACCTGTCAACTTTTTCTGAATGAAAATAGGTACTGGTGCAACAAATGTCCTATCATCCCAAGTTGTCCCTTTATGAAGTCTTCTGAAAATTTGAGGTATTCTTGGGTTTTGAGGAATGCTGCCACTTTCAGTTCCAAATAGCCCCATCTCACCTTAGAAGAATGTTCCCCTGCTTGGTACTTGGTTTTATTAAAAAAAAAAAAAGGTAAATTTTCTCTTTACACCTTGACATAACTTTGTGTATCTTTTCTTTTATTTACACTTGAAGAACTCAAGAAACAACTGGAAAAATGACATCACCCAGGAATACAAGTATTATTTCTCCCAAGTTCTGTATCAAGTCTTACATCAACTACATGTAATTGTGTTGGTCTTGTTATTGAGCACCCCAAGGGGCACAGCAACACACACATACAACCACACTGCAGAAAATCTTTATGGGGAGGGTTCTGTCCCTGGAATCACTGAACAGTCTTCCATTAGAGTTAGTAAATTTTAAAAACTGATTTTTAATTCAATGGCTCCTAAATATACACATGATGAAAAAGCTTGTAGAAATAAAGCAGAGGTAGAAAAACAAGATGAGTGTGAAATATAAGAAGATGAAAGGAAGAAAGAAGAGGAAAAAAGAATTAGTTACAGAAATCAGTGCTGGAAAAAGACCCAAATTTGCTTTGACATTCGCCCTGCCAGTAAGTAGTTTGTGAATTAAAAACAAACAATAGAAAAACAAATCCTATGCATTTCTTCAAAATCCAATGGAGATGATTGGCAAAGATTGAGTGGACAAATGATAACATTTCTTAGCCCTAGTCTAGGGTTGGCAGAGAGCAGATGTTTCTGAGAGGGTGGCAGAATTAATGAAAAAAAAATGAGATGCTCCTAAGAGATTTGATAGTATCTTGAGACAGTGAAACGGAAGGAAGAAAGGTCTTGTGATGAGGTGATACTCATAGCAGATGAAGCAATGATGGCAATAAAGCATAGAGTTGACTGTCACTGGCCTTCTTTTTTTCTGGAGGTGTGATATCATGAAACAAATGAGTTTACACAGCAAAGACATGGTTGAATTTGGTGAAAATGATAATCCCTTTAAACCTAACATTCTAGATGTAGGACTCAGGATGTAACTTTAATTTGAAGTAAAATTAGGTCGGATTTGGGGGAAGGTACATCTGGATGCCTTTTCAAATTATTAATATTCTCTTTGAATTGTTTAAATTCCAGAATGATAATGATAGAAATAGATGCAAGAATTTAATTTTTACAATTTTTGTGTAAGTAATATTTCATTAACTCAACATGGTCTGTCAATACCCTAAATACAGTTTAAGAAGAATCACAAGCATTTGACCTGATATTATTATAGATCATAACACAAAAGCCCTAAATTAGGGCAATTATCATTTAAAAGTAAGGAAAGTTGAACAGATGTCAGATGGAAAATGTTTTTTTAAAAAAAATTAAATAGACTTTGTTTTAGAGCAGTTTGAAACTCAGAGAAACATTAAACAGAAGATACAGAGTTCCCATAAATCCCTTACCCTAGCACACCCACATCCTTTCCCATTACCAATATCCCCTACCAGAGTGGTACATTTGTTAAAATCCACAAACCTACAATGACACATCATTATCACCTAAAGTCCACAGTTTACATTAGGGTTCACAATTGGTGTGAATTCTACAGGTTTTGATAAATGTATAATGACATATGTCTAACATTATAGTATACTATGGAATCATTTCACAGCTCTGAAATTTCTCCATGTCCTACCTATATGCTTCTTCCTTCCCCTAGTCCCTGGAAACCATTGATTTTATTGTCTCCATGATTTTGTCTTTTTTTAAGGATGTCATATAGTTGGCATCATACATTACCTAGTCTTTTCAGAGTATTTTCTTTCACTTAGAAAAACACATTGAAAGTTCCTCCATGTCTTATCATGGCTCGATAGCTCATTTCTTTTTAGTGCTAAATAATATTCCCTGTCTGGACGTATCAGTTTATTTATCCATTCACCTACTGAAGGATATCTTGGTTGCTTCCAAGTTCGGGCAATTAAGAATAAAGCTGCTATAAACATCTGTGTGCAGTTGCCTTTCTTTTTAAAATATCTAATGTTCACAAATAAATGAATTAGAGGGATTTAAAGTCTTTAGTGAAAGAAATCCTATGCAAAAACTTCACGCCATTTACTCAGTAAATACAACATTTTATTATTATTTTTTTGCTTCTAACTTTACTTTTTATTTTTTAAAATTTACATCCAAATTAGTTAGCATATAGTGAAGCAATGATTTCAGGAGTAGATTCCTTAATGCCGTTAACCCATTTAGCCCATCCCCCCTCCCACAACCCCTCTAGCAACCCTCAGCTTGTTCTCCATATTTATGACTCTCTTCTGTTTTGTCCCCCACCTTGTTTTTATATTATTTTTGTTTCCCTTCCCTATGTTCATCTGTTTTGTCTGTTAAAGTCCTCATATGAGCGAAGTCATATGATTTTTGTCTTTCTCTGACCGACTAATTTCACTTAGCGTAATACCCTCCAGTTCCATCCACATAGTTGCAAATGGCAAGATTTCACTCTTTTTGATTGTCGAGTAATACTCCATTGTGTGTGTGTGTGTGTGTGTGTGTGTGTGTGTGTGTGTGTGTATATATATATATATATATATATACCACATCTTCTTTATCCATTCATCAGTCGATGGACACTTGGGCTCTTTCCATACTTGGGCTATTGTTGATAGTGCTGCTGTAAACATGGGGGTGCAGGTGTCCCTTCAAAACGGCACACCTGTATCCCATGGATAAATGCCTAGTAGTGCAATTTCTGGGTCGTAGGGTAGTTCTATTTTTAGTTTTTTGAGGAACCTCCATACTGTTTTCCAGAGTGGCTGCACCAGCTTGCATTGCCACCAACAATGCAAAAGAGATCCTCTTTCTCTGCATCCTCGCCAACATCTGTTGTTGCCTGAGTTGTTAATGTTAGCCATTCTGACAGGTGTAAGGTGGTATCTCATTGTGGTTTTGATTTGTATTTCCCTGATGATGAGTGATGTTGAGCAGTTTTTCATGTGTCAGTTGGCCATCTGGATGTCCTCTTTGGAGAAGTGTCTATTCATGTCTTTTGCCCATTTCTTCACTGGATCATTTGTTTTGTGGGTGTTGAGTTTGATAAGTTCTTTGTAGATTTTGGATACTAACCCTTTATCTGATATGTCATTTGCAGATATCTTCTCCCATTCTGTCGGTTGCCTTTTAGTTTTGTTGATTGTTTCCTTGGCTGTGCAGAAGGTTTCTATTTTGATGAGGTCCTGGTAGTTCATTTTTGCTTTTGTTCCCCTTGCCTCTGGAGACATGTTGAGTAAGAAGTTGCTACAGGCAAGATCAAAGAGGTTTTTGCCTGCTTTCTCCTTGAGGATTTTGATGGCTTCCTGTTTTACATTGAGGTCTTTCATCCACTTTGAGTTTATTTTTGTGTATGGTGTAAGAAAGTGGCCCAGGTTCATTCTTCTGCATGTCGCTGTCCAGTTTTCCCAGCACCACTTGCTGAAGAGACTGTCTTTATTCCATTGGATATTCTTTCCTGCTTGGTCAAAGATCAGTTGCCCATACATTTGTGGGTCCATATCTGGGTTCTCTATTCTATTCCATTGGCCTAAGTGTCTGTTCTTGTGCCAGTACCATACTGTCTCGATGATTACAGCTTTGTAGTATAGCTTGAAGTCTGGGATTGTGATGCCTCCTGCTTTGGTTTTCTTTTTCAAGATTGCTTTGGCTATTTGGGGTCTTTTCTGGTTCCATACAAATTTTAGGATTATTTGTTCTAGCTCTGTGAAGAATGCTGGTGTTACTTTGATAGGGATTGTGTTGAATATGTAGATTGCTTTGGGTAGTATCGACATTTTAACAATACTCGTTCTTCCTATCCAGAAGCATGGAATCTTTTTCCATTTCTTTGTGTCTTCTTCAATTTCTTTCATAAGCTTTCTATAGTTTTCAGTGTATAGATTTTTCACCTCTTTGGTTAGATTTATTCCTAGGTATTTTATCGTTTTTGGTGCAACTATAAATGGGATCGATTCTTTGATTTTTCTTTCTGTTGCTTCATGGTTGGTGTATAGGAATGCAACTGATTTCTGTGCATTGATTTTATATCCTGCAACTTTGCTGAATTCATGAATCAGTTCTAACAGTTTCCTTGGTGGAATCTTTTGGGTTTTCCATATAGAGTGTCATGTCATCTGTGAAGAGTGAAAGTTTGAACTCCTCCTGGCTGATTTCTATGCCTTTTATTTCTTTGGGTTGTCTGATTGCAGAGGCTAAGACTTCCAATACTATGTTGAATAACAGTGGCGAGAGTGGACATCCCTGTCTTGTTCCTGACCTTAAGGGGAAAGCTGTCAGTTTTTCCCCAGTGAGGATGATATTAGCGTTGGGTTGTTCATATATGGGTTTTATGATCTCGAGTTATGATCCTTCTATCCCTACTTTCTTGAGGGTTTTTATCAAGAAATGTTGCTATATTTTGTTAAATGATTTCTCTGCATCTATTGAAAGGATCATATAGTTCTTATCCTTTCTTTTATTGATGTGACGAATCACGTTCATTGTTTTGTGGATATTGAACCAGCCCTGAATCCCAGGTATAAATCCCACTTGGTTGTGGTGAATAATTTTTTTAACATATTGTTGGATCCGGTTGGCTAATATCTTGATGAGGATATTTGCATCCATGTGCATCAGGGAAATTGGTCTATAATTCTCCTTTTTAGTGGGGTCTCTGTCTGGTTTTGGAATCAAGGTAATGTTGGCTTCATAGAAAGAGTTTGGAAGTTTTCCTTCCATTTCTATTTTTCAGAACAGTTTCAAGAGATTAGGTGTTAACTGTTCCTTAAATGTTTGGTAGAGTTTCCCTGGAAAGCCATCTGGTCCTGGACTCTTATTATTTGGCAGATTTTTGATTATTAATTCGATTTCCTTACTGGTTGTGGGTCTGTTCAAATTTTCTATTTCTTCCTGTTTCAGTTTTGGTAATGTATATGTTTCTAGGAATTTGTCCATTTCTTCCAGGTTGCCCATTTTATTGGCATATAATTGCTCATAATATTCTCTTATTATTGTTTTTATTTGTGTTGTGTCGGTTGTGATCTCTCCTCTTTCATTCTTGATTTTACTTATTTGGGTCCTTTCCTTTTTCTTCTTGATCAGACTGGCTACTGGTTTATCAATTTTGTTAATTCTTTCAAAGAACCACCTTCTGGTTTCATTGATCTGTTCTACCGGTTTTTTTTTTTTTTTTGGTTTCGATAGCATTAATTTCTGCTTTAATCTTTATTATTTCCTGTCTTCTACTGGTTTTTGGGTTTTACTTGCTGTTCTTTTTCCGCTCCTTAAGGCATAAGGTTAGGTTGTGTATCTGAGATCTTTCGTCCTTCTTTAGGAAGGCCTGGATTGCTATATACTTTCCTCTTATGACAACTTTTGCTGCATCCCAGAGGTTTTGGGTTGTGGTGCTATCATTCTCATTGACTTCCATATGCTTTTTAATTTCCTCTTT
The DNA here is from genome assembly GCF_022079265.1 of Lynx rufus. Taxonomy (NCBI): domain Eukaryota; kingdom Metazoa; phylum Chordata; class Mammalia; order Carnivora; family Felidae; genus Lynx; species Lynx rufus. Next base: position 201,345,609 of record NW_025814823.1, on the reverse strand, counting down.
AACTGCTTGGTTACCCCATTCATTCTTTAGTAGGATGTTTTTCAGTCTCCAAGTATTCGTTACCTTTCCAAATTTTTTCTTATGGTTGATTTCGAGTTTCATGGCATTGTGGTCTGAAAATATGCACGGTATGATCCCAATCTTATTGTACTTACTTAGGGCTGATTTGTGTCCTACTATATGGTCTATTCTGGAGAACATTCCATGTGCACTGGAGAAGAATGTATATTCTGCTGCTTTAGGATGAAATGTTCTGAATGTATCTGTTAAGTCCATCTGGTCCAATGTGTCATTCAAAGCCATTGTTTCCTGTTGATTTTTTGATTAGATGATCTGTCCATTGCTGTGAGTGGGGTGTTGAAGTCTCCTACTATTATGGTATTACTATCAATGAGTTTCTTTATGTTTGTGATTAATTGATTTATATATTTGGGTTCTTTCACATTTGGCACATAAATGTTTACAATTGTTAGGTCTTCTTGGTGGATAGACCCCTTGATTTGATATAATGCCTTTCTGCATCTCTTGATACAGTCTTTATTTTGAAGTCTAGATTGTCTGATACAAGTATGGGTACTTCGGCTTTCTTTTGTTGACCATTAGCATGATAGATGTTTCTCCATCCCCTTATTTTCAATCTGTAGGTGTCTTTAGGTCTAAAGTGGGTCTCTTGTAAACAGCCTATAGATGGGTCTTGTTTTCTTATCCATTCTGTTACCCTAAGTCTTTTGATTAGAGCATTGAGTCTATTGATGTTTAGAGTGATACTGAAAGATATGAATTTATTGCCATTATGATGCTTGTAGAGTTGGAATTTCTGGTGGTGTTCCTCGTCCTTTCTAATCTTTTGTTGCTTTTGGTATTTATATATATATTATATATATATATATAATATATATAATATATGTAAATATATAATATATAAATATATTATATTATATAATAAATTATATGATAAATAATTATATAATAAATATAAATATATATATATAAATATAAAAATATATATATTTTTTCATCTTTTCTCCCCTTATTTAGTCCCCCTTAAAATTTCTTGCAGGGCTAGTTTAGTGGTCACAAACTCTTTTAATTTTTGTTTGTCTGGGAGACTTTATCTCTCCTATTTTGAATGACAGCCTTACTGGATAAAGAATTCTTGGCTGCATATTTTTCTGATTCAGCACACTGAATATATCCAGCCACTCCTTTCTGGTCTGCCAAGTTTCTGTGGATGTTCTGCTGCACACCTGATCTGTCTTCCCTTGTAGATTAGGGACTTTTTTCCCTTGCTGCTTTCATGATTCTCTCCTTGCCTCAGTACTTTGTGAATTTGACTATGATATGCCTTGTTGATGGTCAGTTTTTGTTGAATCTAATGGGAGTCCTCTGTGCTTCCTGGATTTTGATGTCTGTGTCTTTCCCCAGGTTAGGAAAGTTTTCTGCTATGATCTGCTCACATAACCCTTCTATCCCTATTTCTCTCTCTTCCTCTTCTGGGACCCCTATGATTCTGATGTTGTTCCTTTTTAATGAGTCACTGATTTCTCGAATTCTTAAATCGTGCTTTTTTGCCTGCATCTCCCTTTTTTTTCTGCTTCATTATTCTCCATAAGTTTGTCCTCTATATCGCTGATTCTCTGTTCTGCCTCATCTATCCTTGCTGCCACTGCATCCATCCGCAATTGCAGTTCAGTTATAGCATTTTTAATTTCATTCTAGCTATTTTTTACTTCTTTTATCTCTGCAGAAAGGGATTCTAATCTGTTTTCGACTCCAGCTAGTATTCTTATTATCGTGATTCTAAATTCTGGTTCAGACATCATGCTTGTATCTGTGTTGGTTAAATCCCTGGCTGTCGTTTCTTCATGCTCCTTCTTTTGGGGTGAATTCCTGCTGAATTCTGTGGCTCAGGTTGTGCAGATTGTTGTGTTAATCCTCCAATCAGTTTTCTAGGTGTGTAGGATGGTTTAGTGTTTGTCTGGCTGTATTTCATGGATGCGAGACACACAAAAAGCTTCCATGCTGTTCCACCATCTTGGCTCCTCCCCCAGTAAATAACAACATTTTAAAATCCTTTTTATAAATCTTGATATAATTTTTATTATATAACATATATTATATGAACATCAGGTGTTTTTTTAATACTAGGAAACAACATGGAAAGTTTGTAGGTTTGAAACTTGGTTTCAGCACCCCAGTCCCTACAAGCTCTTTCATGTGGGAGAAGTAATTACTGCAAGTAATTTCCTCATCAGTAAAGTGTGGGCTTGATAATAACTGCAAATACTTAGACAGGAAGCACTCTGTGGCAGACATACAGTTCTTAAAACTGAATACATGCACACATACACACATTCTCTTCTATATCAGATCTACGATGTGAATAATGATTATCGTCAATGTATGATGAGGAAGCTGAGGTATAGAGAAGTAAGTTGTCTAAGTCCATAGTTTGGCCTGTGATTTTGTGCTCTAAGTCATTATTTATACTGCTTCAAGCATGCCTGCAGGCTACCAATAGTGTTCAAATAAATGAGATAGTCCATGTAATGTGGTTAGAAAAGTTTCATGCGTGTAATCAGCTTTCAATAAAGGTTAAGCATGATTGCAATTATATGCACGTCACATAAACAGATTTAATATTGATTAAATCCTTCACCCTTTCTCGAAATCTTGTGTGTTAATTATAGTACCTGAGATATTAAGAAAATTATTGGTCACATAGCAGGGGTATGGCCAATTTGGGAATCAAATCTCTTCTGACTTCAAATCTTTTGACTATAGCCACTCATCCTTGTAGCTGCTGATAATAGTTGTGCATGTATTAACAAAAGACTTCCTCTTGCTGTCTTTTTTTAAATTTGGTGAAAATAAGCTGGAATTTGGAAGTGAGTGGATACTGTTCCATGTACAGATACGTTGTACCTGTACATATATGTTGTAATAAAGTAACTGGTTTTCCCTAAGATGGGACCTTGAGATAGGAACACCTTGGAATCACAAGTGTTGTGTGTGGAATCAGGCAATCCCAAGGTGGTGTTCTCATTCCCCACTTTGTAGACACTTAATCTTGAGCAAGTTACAAGTGCTCTCTAAATTCATTACCTTCTCTGTAAAATGAGCATAAAAATACCTTGCCAGACTTCATTTGAAGGTTCGGAACACTAAAATGATAACTTATAATTATGTCTTGATTTTTTTAGCTTCCTATAGCTGCCTCTATCCTTTGGCTTATGCGCTGTCTTTTCGTGTTGAAGACCATCACTTCAATCTCAGATCTGTCATCTTATTGCTTACTTTTCTGACTCTGACTTCTGTGCTCCCTTCTAAGGATCATAATGATTATATTGACCCACTCAGTGGATGTAGGATAGTCTCCCCATTTCAAGATTCTTAATTTAATCCCATCTACAAAGTCTAATTCAAAGGTAATACTCAGATTCTGACGATTATGACATGACCCATTTGAGGGGCATTATTCAGCCCATAAAAGAGCTTACAATGTTCCATCTTATTCACGGTAGGTAAGGGCTGTGTAATGATAATTTGAAAAGCAGGAGCTCATGCTCATATGTCCCAAAGTCCTTCCCAAGTGCTCACAGTTCTCATTGTCACAATGACACTCTAAAGTTTCATAGATGAGAAAACTGAGACACAGAGAGATGAATTAACTTGCCTATGATCATACTACTGTGATTCTAGAGAGCAGCTCAGATTTTAAGTCTGGCAATTAGATTCCAGAGGCTCCAAGTTAACAACATTGCTGTATTGCCTCGTGGGTGCTGTTCTTTTCAAGCTGTTATGGTTCCTTAGAGCAGACAGGTTAACAATCAGTGTACAATTATGTGGGATTCTTCCATAAATGGGCCAGTGGCAAATGCTTGGGCATCTTGGTTTAAGACTACCCTGTTCACAAGTTGAAACAGGTAAAGGTTATCCTCCGCCTGAACTAGCTCTTCTCCATGATACCCTTCTCAGCACAGGTAACTTCCTTCATTGACATAAAGCATTTTATCAGAAACCTATTCTCAGACCTTCCCCTAAGTATAAACAGTAAAACCCAACTTGTACATCCTCTTCCTGAGGACCCTGTGTTTTGGATATATCTGAACTTTCCTGCATACTCCAGCATTTCATGACAGTTATGTTAGTCATAGAATAGTGACAGAAGGTTGTTGGGAGGGAGAGTTGGCCAAGAATGAGTACTCCAGCTGCTCTCAAACTTTTTCAGAACTAGAAAATTTGTGTAAATAAATGCACTTGCCCTTGCATAGAATACTATTTCTTGCTTCCTACTAAATCCAAATCTACCTACATCAGCCTTCAAACACTGATACACAATGTATTGAACGTACAGCTTTGATTACTCCAGAGCAAGTCCTCTGTTTCAGCTGGACAAAACTAGTTGCCATTTCTTACTTCTCTGAAGTTTCTGGACTCTTGCCTCTCACTCCCATCCGTAAATCCAGGCTTCCTCAAAAGCCAGTAATTTGACTCTTCTGTTGGCTCTGGATTTCTCTTCTTATATCTCTTCCCTGAGAAATGAACTTGGAAGACCCTGGTTGTAAGAGCTCTGGGAAAGGTCATGAGGTACACGTAATTACAGAGAGAGATCCTGTTGGCTAATATATCAAAATATTAACCTGCCAGTGTTTGAACTCTTTTTGAAGAAAAGATACGTGAAGGGCTCGCATAGAAACAGGATGTCTCTAACCCATAAGATTCTTCTCAGTGAAGATGCCAAAATCTTTTCACGAAACATCCTTAGCTGGCAACTATACAAATGTCTGGGTGACTTCAGTTTGGCAATTCTTATAAGCTACACATGTTCCTTTTATTCAGATTTGGACTTGAGATTATTGGAAAAATACATGTTCTCTATTTGTACTGTTAGGACATACGTTTCTTTTTTTTTTATTTTTTTAATGTTTATTTTTGAGAAAGACAGAGGGCAAGTGTGGGAGGGAGAGAGAGAGAGAGAGAGAGAGAGAGAGAGAGACAGCAAGACACAGAATCTGGCAGGCTCCAGGCTCCGAGCTGTTAGTGCAGAGCCCCATATGGGGCTTGAACTCACAAACCTTGAGATCACGACCTGAGGTGAAGTTGGACGCGTAACCGACTGAGGCACCGAGGCACCCCAGGACATACATTTATTGAAGGTAAAGAGACATTGCTTTGTCTCCTTTAAATATGTAATCCAGCAACAGTATGTGTAGGTCTTTGAAAACATTTTGCACATTTTCTCCTATGGTGTTCACCATTAGAGAAATGACTGTCCAAATTGAGTTGGCTGAGCAGCTACTAACAACAAATGTTTCCTACATTTATTTATTTATGCCAACTAATTGATTTGTCCTGCCAATATAAATGAGACTTACACAATTTTATGGTAAAATAAAAAAATAAGATAGATTATAAATAAAAATATAATTGAAGAAATGTTGGACTCATAATCCCTGACCTGCTGAGAACCAATGTAACTCACGTTTTCTAATTAATTGTATAATTTGTTCAAGTTTTAGTAGGAAATGGAGCCTAGAGAGTCGGAATATCTCCCAACCAAATTTTATACCTTGTGGAACAGAAAATCCAATAAAATACCTAAAAGCCTGATCCGAAATTACTATACAAGTGATGAAGTTGAGAAATCAGGGTCTGCCTTGGAACATAAGAATATATGGAATGAAATGAATATAAATGATAGCAATACATTTAGGCAGTAGTGAACCCAGGAGAAAGAGTTAAGGGCATAGTCTTCCCTAGTGAGGAGCATAATTTTATCAATAAGATTGCTTAGAATTACCAACACATGGTAATTATAATAAAAGACAGACTTGTGGTTAGATAGTTTATCACTCTTTTACAATCTCTATGGATAATGCAAACCCTTAATGGGTAGATCCCAGGCAGACCCATTCCATCCCTCCTCTTTTGGTACACAACTGTATTTTGATTATCTAATATCTGGATAATGTGTTTTCTTAAATTTGGCCTAGCAAATATGTGCAGAATAAACAAATCAGCCATTTTGACTGAACTCACACAAAGTTAGATGTAGGACTGACTTATACTGTAAACAAGAGAGTAATGTAGGAATTACCTGTGTTTGGCACTTCTTACGTCATTGATTCTTTTAAAGAAACACTGCGATTCATTAGTGTTACAATAGATCCTGGGGATATCAAGATAAATAAGAGCCACACCCAGTTTTAGCCTATAGGAACTCACAATCCAGTAGGAAAATAGACACAACTGAACAACAAATTATAAAACATGTGGACGCACACTGTGAGGATGCTGTGTATGAAGTCTGTGGTGGCCAAGAAAAAGGAGCAGTTGATTTCCCTTGAGGCAGAAATGCTAAAGTCACACAACTGAACTGGATTTTAAAAGACAAAAATGAGTTTGTCTGCTGGAGTGCTGCGAAAAAAGGCTGTCTGTCTCTGTATTGACAATATAGGGAGCAAAACAACTGGCTAACTTCTTTCATGCCGAGGTTTTACCTATCTCAGGAATGGTATTTGCTTTGTTAAAGAGGATTATGTAAGTCATTGAATCACCAAATAATGGACACTCGGGCAACACGGAAGGTAGAATTTTTCTTTAGGGAGTCTTCTGGCATTCCTCAAATCATACCCTTTGGGTGATTACCTGCCTAATATATACAAAAGGCCAGCTCAGATTTGGGTTCTCCAGTTGAGACATTCCAATAAAAAGGAGACATAGGGTCATTTCCACCAAATAAATAATGTGGTTTAATAGTTGGAAAAAACTAATGAACTCAGAGTTGTTTTAAAATGTATGGGGCCTAGTTTTGGAAAAAGAAATCACCTCAGTTTCCCAACAGGGTTGTAAAATACAAGTCCTAGAAAATGTCAATGCAGGTTGTAAAAAATTAAGTACCACTGGAAATTATCTACGTAATCCTGGTTTGTAGGATTTCCATTTCAGGAAAATACCTATTAAGGTTACTACACTGTGGGTCACCGACATAGCATCATCTTTCTAGTGGGCTAACTCTACCTCAACATCTCGGAATGCAGTGCAACCACCATTCTTGCCCTCAATGCCCTGTCCTACATCTCTATCACATGCAGTGGTGGCCAGAATAGCTTGCGATCTAAAGATAATGACTATTGTCATCTTTATGATTGAAAGTGAGCTTATGACACATTTCTTATTTCTCTTTCCAACTAGGGGATTCCAAGTAAGCAAACAAAGCATTGACGAAAGTTGAAGAGAAAGTGTCCAGTACTACCCTTCTTATATGTTTGTCTCCCCATTTCCTTCTGATGGTTGTTCATAGCCCATCTGGTGGCTACTTGACACAAAAGATCCTACATCTAATTCCAGTGTGCCTTGGCAAGTGACGTCATTGTTTAGACATGCCTCTGATTTGCTGGCATTGTCAGATTCTACACCGTAGTTATGCCTATGGAGATACCAGTTTTTATTCTCTGTCTTCTCATCCTCAAATTTAAACTCATTAAAGATTTGTGGTTCTTGCTGTAAATGAACTGCTTTGTTGGTGTACAAGTGTATAAATGGCTTTTAAACTTGTAATTCTATCCAGTATGTTTTGAAATACCATTCAATGAATACTTCTTTTTTCCCCATGGAAAATACAAATATTTGCCAATCTAGCTTTAAACAGGAAAGAAAAACCTTTATTCACAAATTGTTTAGCTTCCTATTTTGCTTGTTAGGTTTCAGGTGTATACTTCTGGGCACAGCTGGTTTCTAAGCTTTGCAGGAGACTCTGTCTCTGAAAACAGATATTTTCACCAAACTGTCATTAAATACAGGATAAATTTTGATTCACGTCAGCACCCCTTCCCTCTTTGGAGTTGGTTTCTTTTTTTGTTCAGGTGCAAATGTTTCTGCACAGCTGTCTGGAGCACCCTTCCAAGCCTTGTGCAGAAAATAAAAATATTTTCCTATTCAGTTATAGCAACAAAAGAAAAAGGGGAAAGAAACAGTCTTGCCTTTCTACCTTCTGAGCATGTAAATAGCAGTTCCACACTGTCCCCTCATGGGCGCCTGGCCCCAAGCAGCACACTGCAGGCTGACTGCCAACCATTTTGTGTAGAAGTAGCATTGGCAGGAGTTTGCTTTGGCAAAGGATCTGTTTCTTTCTCAACCTAAGGCTATTACAAGCTTCCTGTTGTATCTGCTCTATTCGATTTGCTGTCTATCGTTCTGCTCTGACCACGGCTACCTTTTAATCTACTTAGTGCATGAGGGCAATATAACAAATCCTTCGATTATTTTATCTTATCACAGGCTGTTCTGCCACTTTTTTTTTTCTGTTTTAAAGTTTATCTCTTGGGATTTGGAGCTAGAAAACTATCAAAAAATCAGTCTGTTTACTCCTCATCAATATTTAGGCAACTTTGTAAATGGCTGTTCTTGAGTGCCCTTGCATCTCCTGAAGCTGTGTGGACTGCTTGCAAACATTCAAAGTGAACACAGGTCCTGTCGTTGGATCATTCTGGCAAGATTATGTTGGCAAAATATCAAGAGTTTGTATGTTTGTATTTTGGTACTATTTTCATAAACAAGTTTTATTTGAAAGTCAAAACAATTACACTAATCTTATAGCTCTTTGAGATCTTCCTCAGTTAATCAATGATAGTTAGCTACTGTGATCGATGATAACTTTGTTTAATTCCAGAACTTGTAAATTTCCAAGCACTTCTAGGCAAATAACTACTCCTAGTCTCAACTGTATCAGTTCTAAAGACGGGGATAAGAATAAAATTTGCGGCATCTGTGTTATAGTAAGGATTGAATATGATATAATCTCCATACAGTACTTTGCATATTGCCCAGCATTACATGCACAATGAAGATGGTGATGAAGATGATGACGATGATGATTGACGTGACTCCAGTTAGTAAGAAGCCAGCTTTCTTTAAGCTTAATCATGCTTTTGGCCAGTATGTGACAGGATCATGATGAAATAATAGAGTATAGCCCTGAATGCAGTCTTTTGCCACTTCCTCGCTTCAGATCCAGAAACTGAAAGTTCAATAAGACAGACAGGAGCCCCAGATTCTATAATTAGCAGCAGATATAAGAATAAAACCTTGAGTCCTTATTCAGGGTCTCCAAAGTTCTTGTTTGTTCCTCTACATCATGTTATTTTCCTGACAACTTTCTTTGTCCTTTTCTCCAAAAATTAAAAAAGAAAACATAAATTACACAAATGGAAAGCAGATACTAAGGCCAGGTTTAGAGGAGGGGGAAGAGGAAGAGGAAAAAAAGAAAGACAATTCTAAATTCCACAGTCCATGGCAAGTTCACTAAAATCTACCCTTTTGGAGTCTACAAGAAAAGTGATCTTGAATAAAGACTAAGAAAATCTTGGGGTCCATTACTTGTTAGCCTTATACCAGGAAATTAAGCTGGACCATATGTAACCCACAAAAATTTCTTATTTCTATTCTAGAAACATTCTTTGATAAACTTCTTCAACCTTTTCCCAAGACTTAGTCTGCTTTCTGTTTTGTCTTGTATGGCTGAGCTGCTGATTCACTAACAGAAAAATCATGCCCTCCCAATCTCTTTCTCCTTTAAAAATTCAAAATAGAGACTGGAAAGTCAGGTAAAGTATCTCCCAGCCTCCTTGGGCACAAAGGGTGACCATGTACGACCAATAAGATGCTTACGGGGGAACTTTTAAGACAGTTTTTGCTACCTTACAAAGGAGAATAATGTGACAGGAGAGCTCATTCTTCATTTTTTAAAGTTTTGAATATGAACATTGTGTCTGGTGCTAAGGCAGCCATTTCTTTCCCATAAGGCAATCATCATGAAGATAATGAGCCAACATTTAAGAATAGTAGAGTGAAAAGATAGAAAGAAACTGAATTTGAGACTATCTTGGAATTGGTTTGTTGTTAAGAGTAAGTGTTATGTTTCAAGTCATTATTAGTTGAGTTTTCTATTACTTATAGAAGATGTAATTTCTAATTGATACTGTGTGATGGAGAATGTTAGGTATGTGGGTCGCATCTCCCTAGTCAGTTGAATGTCTGACTCTTGGTTTCAGCTCAGGTCATGATCCCAAGGTTGTGGGATGGAACCCCATATTAGGCTCCATGCTTTCTCTCTCTCTGTCTCTCTCCCCGACTTGTGCTCTCTTTTTCTCTCTCAAAAAAAGTACATACTAAAATTTTTAAAAATTTGTTTGGTATAAACTTCTTTGCATGTGATTTAAAATGTACGTACCCTTTGACCCTGCAATTACACCTCCAGGAACTCTAATTTATTTACTGTGTTAAATGAAAGATGGCTGTAATTATTTATTACTTCTATTGAGAAGCAGTTTTCTTTCTCGCCCTTTAACTTCAGGCTGGCCATAGTAAATTCCCTGGCTAGCAGAGAGTAGCAAAAGTGATGTCATGGAACTTCTAAAGTTGGGTCATAAGACACCTTGCAGCTAGCTATCATCTGGGCCTTTTGGAACACTCTTTTTTGAGCACTGAGTTGCTACATAGATGCCCAAATCCACTGAGTCTGCTATGTAGAACAGCCTATGTATAAGCAATTCTGTCAATAGTCCCAGCTGAGTCCAGCTTTCTAACGGTACTTGTCAAGGCACCAGTCATAAGAGGGAAGTTGCCTTGAACCCCAGACAGCACATCTGGCACCTAACTTCTGCTGAATGACTGACATTCATGTCATGTGAAACAGAAGAATCACCGACGAATTTCTGACACACAAAACCTTGAGACAAAATAAATTATGATGTTAAGCTGCTAAATTTCGTGGTAGTTTGTTATATAGTAATTGATTACTATAATACATAAGTACATAAAGACATATATACAAGAATGCTCATTAAAGCCTTAACTATAAAAATTAAAACCTGGAACAATTTAAATTCCATTAGAAAGGGACAAGTAATTTGTAGCAAATCCATATAAAAATCTATAACACATAAGTCTGTTGAAATGACTGGGATATATATTTGTATAAAATGATGTAAAGAGTTGATTATCTATTTTGAGAGATAAATTGTATGTGCAAGTGGGGGAGGGCGAGAGAAAGAGGAAGAGAGAGAGAGAGAAAGAGAGAGAAGAGAGAGAGAGAGAGAGAGAGAGAGAGAGAGAGAGAGAGAGAGAGAGAATCCCAAGCTCAGGCTCCACACTGTCAGCACAGAGCCTGATGCAGGGCTTGAACTTACAAACCCTGAAATCATGACCTGAGCCCTAATTGGACACTTAACTGGCTGAGCCATCCAGGAGCCCACTGGTTGTGCTTTTTTTTTGTTTTTGTTTGTTTGTTTTTTTTTTTTTAGTTGTTGTTTTTAAAGTTGATTTATTTATTTTGAAAGGGAGAGGCAGAGAGAGAGGGAAAGAGAGAATTCCATGCTGACAGCACAGAGCCTGATGAGGGGCTGATGTGGGGCTCCATGTGGGGCTCAATCCCTCAAACCTGTGAGATCATGACCTGAGCCAAAATCAAGAGTTTGATACTTAACCAACTGAGCCACCTAGGCGCCCCATAAGGCTGTTAATAGTTTCAGCCTCATGGGAAATTTTTACCCCTTTTGCCAGATGTTATCGTTCACAGATAATTTTGTTGTTTTTGTTTACATTGCTTAGGCAGTACAAATGCATTAAGAAATTTTCGGGGCGCCTGGGTGGGTCAGTTGGTTAAACGTCCGACTTAGGCTCAGGTCATGATCTTGCGGTCCGTGGGTTCGAGCCCCGCGTCGGGCTCTGTGCTGACAGCTCAGAGCCCGGAGCCTGTTTCAGATTCTGTGTCTCCTTCTTTCTCTGACCCTCCCCTGTTCATGCTCTCTCTCTCTCTGTCTCAAAAATAAATAAAATGTTAAAAAAAAATAAAAAAAAAAGAAATTTTGGAAATCAGCAAAAGGTGGCAAAAAAGGACAGACTACAATTCCATCTAAAGATACCTTTTGTATTCTAGGCTTTTCCATGCACATTTCATTTTAAGTGAGCTCAAGTGTTACATTGCTTTACATCTTTTATACATTTGGGTTTTCCAGATTTAACATCATATCATCTGCAAATAATTATTTGCTTTCTTCTTTCCAGGTTTCACTAGCTAGACTTAGGACAATGTTCAATAGTAACAGTGTCTTCCTAAAGCTTTGGATTAAGTCCCACACTGTCTCTTGGATCAAGCTTGATAGTCTTCATCATGTTGAGGAAACATTTTTATTTTTCTGTATTAAAAACTTATACTAGTTAATGGTTTTTGGATTTTTGCTATAGTCTTGGGTATCCAATTGGAAAGACTCTATTATTTTTTATATTCATCTTGTCTATGTGATAAATTTTATTAATAGATTTCATAATGATGAATTGTTTGATTCTGGGACTAAAGACCATTTTGTTGTAGGCTGTTAAAGACTTTGTGTGTCTGCAGTCATAAAGAATTGGATATACAGATTTCTCTGTATCTTTGTCATTCATTTATTTTTAGAATAGTTCTTATTTTATAAAGTGAATTTGGCAACTTTCCTTTTTGTAATCTGTTTCCCAGTAATTTTTGTGGCACAGACATTATCCATGTTTTGAAAACTTAGAATAAGTCAAGTGTAAAAGTATTGGTTGCTGGAGATGTTTTTTCTGTTTGTGCTGTTTTTGACAGTTTCTAGTTTTTTTGCTTTGTTTTTTCCTTTTAAAGTCTTTGTTGAATTTGTCCTTGTTGAATTTGAACCTAAAGTTTTTCATTAGATAGTTGTTTATTTTCTTGAGATTATTAAATATATTAGTATCAATTGTTCTAATTTTAAAATGTATTCTAGAGCTGTTAAAATATTTCCTTTCTAATATTAAAGTAATTTTATTAACCAGAGCTTTTCCATATAACTGTTTATAAAAATCTCATGTTTATCATTTCCCTTGTTTTGCTATGTAATTATTTCTACTTGGAGCTCCATTATTTACTTTCTTCTGAATTATTTAGATTTTGTTTATTTTTCTTGCTATCTCTTGAGTAAACCTTTAAAAGAATATTTCACTTATTTTAAAAATAATGAAAATAACATTTGCTTTGAATATGACTTTGATTGCATCTCATAGGTCTGATATGAGTTTTTGTTGTTGTTGTCGTTTTACTTATTCTGTTAAAGTTAATCCAATTTTCTCCTTGACTAATTGTTATTTATAAGGATGTATACAAAAATTTTCAAGTGTTTGGGTTTTGTTGATGCTATTTTCTTTTCATTTACCTTCTTAACTATCTTGGAATATGGCCAGTTAGGTAATTATTTATATGTGGTTATATTAAAACTGTGAACTTTTCTTAAATCAATTTCTCAAAGTTAAGAATAACACTGTACTAATTTATCCACCTTTTGGAATATAACTTTCCTCCACCCCAAACTCCACCCTTGCCTAATGTTATCCTTAGTAATTCAACCGGGAGATAAGACCCAACAATTTTTTCTTTGTTATTGCTACCTATTTGGAAGGAAAAAAAATGTTGTAAGGAACATTTTTGAAAGTTATGTTTTTTTTTTTTTTAAACATCTGGATGGAGTCCATTCTGAGTTCAGACACAACTGAGAATATCTTTGCACTGCTTTCATATAAGAATTATTCCTTGGCTGAATATAGAATATAAAGCACATTACTGTTAAATTTGTATTGGTGCTGCTCCAGTTTCTTTTTCTATTTATTTTTTTTAATTTTTATTTTAAGCAGTCTCCATGCTCCATGTGGGGCTTGAACTCATGACCCTGAGATGAAGAGTCATGCTCTACAAATTGAGCCAGCCAGGCTTCCCTCCGGTTTCTTATTGTGTTTAATATGGACCAAAAATTGGGAGCCAGCCTGACATTTTCTTTACCTTGTGAGTCACCATTTTGTTTTGTTGACTACCAGAGAAACTTTTAACTTTAAATGTTAAATAATTAGGTTAACACAAAGTGAAAATCATTTTATTATTTTTTTTCTTCGCACAATAAACAAGAGAAAGTTTAGGCCACATCTTAGGTCTTTTCTTTGAAGATATGATCAATTAATTTTCTTTATATTTTTAATACTTGATTCATTTTATCTTTATTTTTAAATATTCTTATTATTGTAATTAATATGTTTTATCGAGGTATCATATGGATGTTTTAAAATGGTCAGTTGTTTAGTATTCAATTCAATTTAACTGTCATCCAAAATACGTATCAAAAATTCTTGTTCCTCTTTCTTACACCTATTATCATAGATTACTTCTGCCAATTCTAGAAGTTCATATAAATGGAATCATACAGAATGTATTCTTTTGGGACACGTTTCGTTCACTCAGCATGTTTGTGCTGTTGATTCATACATCAGTAAGACATTGCATTTTACTTCTTTTTTTTTTTTTTTTTAAGTTTATTTACAGAGACAGCGAATGCAAGCAAGAGCGGGACAGAAAGAGAGAGAGAGAGAGACAGACAGAATCCCAAGCAGGCTCTGCACTGTCAGCATAGAGCCTGATGTGTGGCTTGAACCCACAAATTGTGAGATCATGACTTGAGCTGAAATCAAGAGTCAGACGCTTAACTGAAGCATCCAGGCACCCCATTCCATTTTGCTTCTGAGTTGTCTTTCATTGTGTGACTACCCTATGGTTTGTTCCTCCTCTTAATGGGTATATAAAAGGTTATCGTTTTTTACTGTTATTATTGAGCCTGCTAGGAACTTTTTGTTCAAGTCTTTATGGTGGATTTATGTTTTTATTTCTCTTGGATTAATACCTAGGGGTGGAATTGCAGGATTATAACATAGACGTATGTTTAACTTAATAAGAAATTGTCCAAAAAGTCTCCAAAATGTTGAGCCATGTTACACGCCTACCAACAGTGTATGAAAGTTCCAGTTGTTCAACGCCATCACTATTTCATGTCAGTCTTTTTGAATTTCAGGCATTTCATGGGTGTTGAATGATCTCTCACTATGGCTTAAATTTGCACTTCCCTGATGCCAATAATATTGACCACATTCTCAAGTTTATTACTACTTATATTTCCTCTTTTACAGAGTAATTTTTCAAGTTATTTCTTAGTTTATAAATGATTGTTCACTTTTTTATTGTTGATATGTAGAAATTCTTTATTGATTTTAAGTATGATTTTTTTCAGATAGATATATTACAAACATTTTTTCCAGAGAGTTTTTTTTAAGTGGAAATTCAAGAAAAATTCTATCTCTCTCTGTCTTTTCCTTTCTCTCTCACACACATGCATACTCAAAAGCAATTTTGTATTCAGCTTCTGATTCAGTACTAGATTCATGAATCTACCTTTACTTCATGACTTGATATTTTATTTTTATCAAGCTTATCATTATTTCCTTCAATGTTGTTTTAAATTTTATGTTTTTGTTTCCATGTGATTTCATTTTAATATTTTGTTTTGTTCTATTATCTTTTTATAAAAGTTTTTTTTTTTATATAGAAGGTGTTAGATAGAATTTTTTAATTGGAGAGTAATTGAGATGCAACTATAGTTCTGGACTCTAACACAGACTGAACCACCCCGACTATTTTAAGTCATTCATTTTAGAATCTGCTTTTTGGAGGGACTGCTCAAGCATGAAGAACAAGACTTATGAAGAGGCTCCCTGATAAAGTACTAAATTTATAAATGTTCTTTGGAACTACCTCAGCACAAAAATAAGGTTGTGGAGAAACAACAGTATTTGTCTACTTGCCCCTAAATAACAATACAACAGAAATTACAGCTATAATAATTAGGTTAAATGTAAATATACATATAAAATTAAAAGTTATTAATTATTATAACAATGTAAAAAATCAATATGACAATATATTTTTGTGGCTTCTTATGTTAAATTTTTGCAAGTCTGACATTAGGTTTGTTTTTTTCTCTAAGTTAGTGAAAT
This sequence comes from Lynx rufus, assembly GCF_022079265.1. Lineage (NCBI taxonomy): Eukaryota > Metazoa > Chordata > Mammalia > Carnivora > Felidae > Lynx > Lynx rufus. The sequence goes on along the minus strand of NW_025814823.1, from coordinate 201,329,742 downwards.
TTACCCAACAGTTCTCAATGTGCTATCATGTATAGGTCTGTAATGCTTGCCACCTAACATCTAACTGCTATTCTTTTTTTAAGAGAATAATTATGCTGCACAGATATAATTGGAGTCTGATTCTAGAAATACTTCATTGTAAATAATAAGCTACAGTTTATTGGAAGGAGGGTCATTTTAACAGTCCTTATGTATTGGAATCTTCAAAATTCAAATCCCCAAAGACTACAGCAACAAATTAAAAAAGAGAAAAAATATATATATTTTTTTGTGTATACACACACACACACACACACACACACACACACACACACACATAGACATATATGTAATACCACAATAAAACCACCACATGAAATGAAAATACATTCAGTGAACAGAATTCCTGGCATTATCTACCATGTTTAGATATTACTTTGTGTGATATTCTGTATTGCTTCCCTAGGGTTGCCTAACAAAGTGACTTAAAATAACAAATTGATGCTCTCGGATTTCTGGAGGTTAGAAATATAAAACCAAAATGTCAGCAGGTCCATGCCCCTATGAAGACTCTTGGAAGAATCCTTCTTTGTCTAATCCCACTCTTGGTGGCCCCAGGTTTTCCTTGGCTTGTGACAACATCATCCCCAAATCTGCCTCCATCTTTACATAGTCTTCTTCCCTCTGTGTCTCTCTGTCTCTGTGTGTTCACATGGCCTTTTTAAGAGGCCTGTCATTAGGTTTAGGATCTACCTTAATCCAGAATGACCATTTTAAAATTTAACTAATGATATCTGCAAAGACCCTATTTCCAAATAAATTCCTATTGTGAGGGTCTGGGTGGGCATAAACTTTGCGAGACATTATTCAACCAGTAGAATCTCTTAGAGAATATAAAAATAATATAAAATCATATTAAAAAGATTGATTTTAAATTTTCAGTTCAGTCTTGGTCTGAGTACTTTCATATTACATTAAAAGATCTTTGGGTTGACATGATTCTGGAATTAGTGCTTGATCTTGTGAACAACTGACTAGTAGCATGGCCTTGGGTAAATAGTTTAATATCAAATCTCTCAGTTTTTCCAGATCAAAGGTGAGGAGATTGGACTAACTGAATGCTAAAGTTTCTTCTGTGTCTAAAATCCTTCGCTTCTGTATAGAGTCCAGACATATTTAATGGTCATGATTTATGCAGCAATTTAAATTATACTGAATAAAATTATGAAAAAAGAATTTGACCTAGTAAGGTAGTAAAATTAACCCCCAGATGAATTCTCTACATTTCATATGTTTTATTGGGAATAGAATAGAATAAAACTGAATAGAATGGAATGGAATGGAATGGGATAGGATAGGGTAAGATAGGACAGGATAGGATAGGATAGACTACAAAAATTAGGGAGACTGGCTTTCTTTTGTATTTTCTATATAATTAGCCAGAAATTTCTCTCACAGAAGGATTAGCTTATTTGTATGCCAAAAAATGTTTTTCTAGTGGTTAGTCCCAAGAAAGATCTTCCACAAAAAAGATCTTCTAAATCAATAATAGAACAATTCAGCTGACAAGTTTCAAGAACCATTTTAAAATCAAATAACTGTGTTTAAATAGGTACATAATGACCAGATCTTGTCACCTACTCTTCTCCTACCTACCCTGCGTGTGTGTGTGTGTGTGTGTGTGTGTGTGTGTGTGTAAGCTTGTATTATCAGTTATTGTATGCTTTTGGAAGTATTGTGCTGACAAGTCAAAAGTTTCTTGAAACTATTTCTCTGTTTACTTTGTTATGAAATGAATGGTTATATAGCTAGCAGAAGCAGAGTCGGAAAAGCATAGTAATTTTTAAAAATTGACACTATTTAAACAGTGTGGTTCCTTCCTTGTATTTCTAAACATCTTGATAGAGGATTTCAGATTCATTGATTTGGTTATGAACCCTGGGGATATTCTTATTTAACTAGGAAGATATTGTAAAATTTTTCCTGTAAGAATCTATTTAAGTATGTATTTTTCTCTTTGGTGTGTACATCCTAATAGCCATTCACAATCAGTGATATCAGCATCTCTTCTTTATGGATGACTGAAAATTTTTAAAAAGCTGTCTAAGTTGTCATGTTTCTAGACATGAACTATATATTTATGTAACTAAGTTAAATACCAAATTTACAATGGTTAGATAATGAAAATGAATGCCCACAGAAATGCACGAATGAAAAATTCCTTATTGATTTGGTTTTGCATGTAAATTAGTTTTTTGTAGTATTTTTCTCTGTAAAACAATGTGATACCCAGGAAGTGTCTGTTTTAGACTAATGTTCTAATATCAATGGTGGGATTTTGGAAACATTACTAAATTTTTGAAACTTGCTTTCCTCATTTGTAAAAATAAGCACAACAATGCACACCTTTTTATGGTGAATAAAAGCAATTATGTGTAAAAAGCATCTTACATATAGTACATGTTCAATGAATGGTGGCTACTCTGAATGACTTAGATGCTTGATGGTTTTTCCATGAAATGCAAGAAAAACCATAAATTTTTTTCTAAGACTGGTTGCATATAAACACAAAAATTCTAAATCAGGAATTTTGTCTAACTGAAAGCACATGTATGCAATCTTATATTGAAAATGAAAATTTAAATGCATATAATTTTTCTCTGGAATTTGTAATAAATATATTACAAATTGTATTTAAGAAAGTTAGTAATTCTGAGGTGCCTGGGTGGCTCAGTTGGTTAAACGTCCAACTTTAGCTCAGGTCATGATCTCGCAGTTTGTGAGTCTGCACCCCTCGTCGGGCTCTGTGCTGACAGCTCAGAGCCTGGAGCTGCTTCAGATTCTGTGTCTTCCTCTCTCTCTGCCCCTCTCCCACTCATGCTCTGCCTCTCTCTCTCTCAAAAATAAATAATAAAACATTAAAGAAATGAAAAAGGAAGTTAGTAATTTTATTTAATAAAGAATAAAATTAAATGTTTCAAAGTATATCTTTAAAATAATAGAATTCAAAATATTTCCAACTGTAGTTCAGTTGAAGCAGTTTTCCCCAAACTTGCCTGATCATGCTATCCCTCTAGGCTGGGGACAAGTGGATTTCTTAGAAGTACCTAGTCTTGAACTCCACCTGGACTTGCTGAAGAAGAATCTTAAGATGCTTGGTCCAAGTTTATAAATTTATTTTTTTAGGGGGGTAGATTGTGTATTCCTACAATGTTTTAGGGTTAGGGAAGTCTGGGGAACATTGAATGAAAAGCATACCCAGATAATGTGGCTGTAGCTATGAATTGATGATTTATAAGGTTTTCTTAAAAGATATCAGAAATGGCAAGAACTCTTACCTTAAATAACTCAATCCAATGGGTCAACTGTCTCAGTTTTCAGGGTTATATTTCAAAGTTGGCAGGCACATCAGACATCTGTGAAGTTGCTTTAAGCCAGATATTCCATACAGCGTAACTGAGGTTTTCTATATATGACAGGCTGTTACCAGTACATGTACTGAAATTACCCAAATTGAAACAACCTCCTCGTGCATAATGTGATGACACTGCAGGGTCCAGTGGAGTTTTGTTTGGACACCTGAAGCAAACCATGAGGAAGAGGGTGGTCTTGCCAGAAGGTATAACTGGGATCATCTAGCAGACTGAGAACAAAGATGAGACCTGTCAGAATACAATGTTATCTTCCTCACTTTTCTGTGTTATATCAACATGGTATGTATATTCCCTACTCAAAGATATAGAATGGTAGCCCTGCTGTTTCTGAGTCAGGAACCATAACTGATTACAAAATCTCAAACAAATACTGGCAGAAACAGCATATTTTAAAGCATCCACTTCTCAGGGCGCCTGGATGGCTCAGTCAGTTAAGCATCTGACTCTCAATTTCAGCTCAGGTCATGATCTCACAGTTTGTGAGGTCGAGCTCCACATCGGACTCTCTGCTGACAGCATGGAGCCTGTTGGGGATTCTCTCCCTCCTTCTCTCTCTGTCCCTTTCCCGCTCTCTCTTTCTCTCTCTCAAGAATAAATAAATAAACTTTAAAAAATAAAAATAAAAAATAAAACATCCACTTCTCTAAGTATTCATTTTAGTTCAACAATTTATGGCACATATTGTTGGTCTAACCCCACCTGAGAGTAGGAATGGGCTAACGTGGGAAGGCATGAGGGAAGGTTTTCTGAAGAAAGTTACCAATTCACTGGAGAGAATGGGAGAGAAGGACCAGTCTCAGGTTAAGGTTCAGTTGCTTACAACGTAAGAAATGTTTAGAGACTAGTAAACACAATATTATATACATATTTATTTTTTGAATTCATTTTGTTAATCTATAAAATTAGATTATATAGGGTACTGGTATGTGATAAAGCACTGAATTTTCTATGCAATTTCATACTTGATATTTAACATTTTCTTCTCTTTTAACTAATCCCAAATCACTACTATGATCAAAATAGATGTCCAGTGGCAGATGTTGAGAATAGTGTTCTCTAACTATTACATTTTAATCTTTTGTCAGTTTCTTCCAAATTATTTATTTCCATTTTCAAGATATATAATTAATCTTCATTATCTTTTATTTTAATTCTAATTTATTGCAAGAAATTATAATTTGTATTCATAAATTAATTGAGAGAAACTTAAGCACTGAAATTTCCCCACATCTAACACTTATTCTATAACATTTTGACTCTCCTGGATTTCCACTGCCACTACATAACATATCCCACATTAATGCCCTTCATTCTGATGTAGCTAGTGTCCTTAGCGAATTAATTGCTTTTCTGTTAGGATTTATCACACCATTCTATTTTTCCTATCACTCACTATGCCTACTCACACTGCTTTAGACCTTACACAATATTATCTTGGGTAAAAAATGCTTTACAAGTCTGCTAACTGTTCTCTAATCTATCCCCATCTGCTGCTCATTCTCCAACCTTCGTTTGAATGCTTGCACATGAAGGTGGTGATCTTCCAGTTGGGCTTGACCAATATGGTAGATCGTAAGGTAGGAAGAGAAAGAGTTCAGGATACTTCTTCCTTCCCTGGGTGGCACCTAATTTCTGACCACAGGTAGCTTAGAGGACACCCTTTGCCATGGCTCGAGCTCTTTTTTGCACTCTGGTAAAACTCTGTGACAATCTTATTCCATTAGTCTTGAGGATGGTAATGACATATTGATGCTGCTGTTTGTTTTCTGTTTTGTTTTGTTCTTAACTTCGCCTTTCATTATAAACCATCTAGGGAAAATTCCACTTCCACCAGAGCCCAGATTGATATATAAAAGTTAAAAAAAAAAGTGGGGCGCCTGGGTGGCTCAGTTGGTTAAGCGTCCGACTTCGGCTCAGGTCACGATCTCGCGGTATGTGAGTTCGAGCCCCGCGTCGGGCTCTGTGCTGACTGCTCAGAGCCTGGAGCCTGTTTCGGATTCTGTGTCTCCCTCTCTCTCTGACCCTCCCCCGTTCATGCTCTGTCTCTCTCTGTCTCAAAAATAAATAAACGTTAAAAAAAATTAAAAAAAAATTAACACTGTTGTAAGTTATAATAATGTAATTTTAATTTAAAAAATCTTGATAATATGTGGTCCATGTGTGCATTTTCTTTTTTTAATTTTTAAAAATGTTTTATTTATTTTTGAGAGAGAGAGAGTGAGTGGGGTGGGTAACAGAGAGAGAGAGACAGAGTGAGACAAAAGATCTGAAGTAGGCTCTGCATGGACAAAAGCAAGCCAGATGTGAGGTTCAAACTCACGAACCCAAGATCATGACCTGAGCCACCCAGGCTCTGCTAATGTGTACATTTTCAAACTAAATGTACATCATGTGCAAATATATTCACAAAAACTTTGTGTTTCACATTGATTTATGTTGATAATACATACCTTTTCAGATAAAATACTTCTTATAAGAAAATTTTAGCAGAGGCAAGGGATCGATAATTGGTTTCATAGATTCCTGTATTTTCACCTCCATTTTGGTTCCATTTCTTTTTATAGAAAACAAAAAGCTGCTGGTGTTCAGGGTCACTATTACTTTTTCAGCTTTTTCACGCTGTTCATCCTTTAGTTTAGGATTGCTGAGTTTAGTTTTTAAAAGTTACATTGACTGAAAAATATTAAAATACAAGAGAAACCATCTTATGTGACATTTTGAAGTTTAAAAAATAGGGTTTTTTTAAGGACTGATAACGCTATTTGCAATTCACTTAAAGATTTACAGACTCCCTAAATCAAAACTTGGAGATTAAAGAGGATTAAAGATCCCACTGAAGATTAAATAAAAGTAATACATCATTCTATATATAACCAATATAACCATCCTGTGAACCGGTGCTATCTCATGGACCTGTAAAGTAAGCTGCAAACGAAAGTCATAGATGTACATTTACAATTTATAGCAGTCATGTTAAAAGTTAAAAAGAAACAGGTGACCTTCATTTTAGTAACATTTCACATAACTCAATGCGCCTAAAATATTATTTTAACATTAATCCACATAAACATTTCCATGAATTCTTCCCTTTTTCTTTTTTCATAAAAAGTTTTCAGCACTCAGTGTGTATTTTTCACTTACAGTTCATCTCAATTCGAACAAGCTACATCTCAGGATTCCAAGAGCTACCTGTGGCTGGAGGCTGTGACTCTAGCATAGCCACTAACATTCTGGATGCCTAAAACTCCAGAATTGGAGTAAGGAGCTTTGCTTTCTGAGATTTCTTTCTCTTCATCCCAGTACCTATTTTAGCCAGCCCGGAAGATTCTGTTTCTTGGAAGTCCTGATGCCCAAGCTCTTCTGTATATTTCAGTAAGAATCGACAGAACAGATCTCTTTGTGAAGACAACAAAAAAGTTCTGTTCACAATACTTCCTACCAAAGGGAGTTGGTAATCAGAATCCCGAAGGCTCTCGCTATCACTTATTGTGCCCGACAACAGGTGGTAGATGAGCCCTTACAAGGTACTTCCCCTCGGACCACAACATTGAAAGTACCGACCTTGAGCGGGGCTGGGGGTCCTTCCTGCTGAGACCTACCAGGTGCCCTGCTCTCATGCCATCTTTCTGACACCAGCGTGAATGGTTGCATATGGAGTGTAGCTGTCCTCTTCCCTTTGAGCTCAGATTTGCCTGTAATTCCAGTATTTTAAAACAGTGGTTTTACACATACCACTGGAATGCTGCTCAGGACCTAGTCATAAAGGGGCCCGCACTTGGTGTCTTCCCTTCATTGGTAAAAAGATTCAGCGTTTTGTAAGTTTAATCTTAAATTACATTTTAACGAATAAAAGCGTAACCTTTAATTTCTATTACTGTGGACTGTTTTTATTTTCACGCTGATGATCCTGTAGCCAGGTTTATGACAACAGTTCCTAATTGTACAATAGTAAATCTAAATAAGGCAGGTATTTAGATCTAAAAAAGGCAATTATTGTTGCTAGAATAAAATTTTGTGCACAAGCATTCAAACTTAGGAAGTTCTCAATAAATAATTGATTTTATTAGTATATCCTAAAAATATCAAGAAATTGCTGGAAACAATTTGTATTAAATTAAAGTAGACCTTAGCCTCTGAAATTAGATGAACCTCAACCAAGATACCATTTTCCAAATTTCTTAAGCTGTGTGATATAGGGAATTTGTCTTAACTCTCTAAATCTCAATTTTCTCATCTGGAACATGGGGATAATAGTAGTCTAATTTATAGTTGTGGGGGCAAATCAAATAATGATTTAATATGCTTGACACTGTGCCTGGCAATATAAGTAAATGAGTATTGGTGATCATTTATAATTGCCCTTATAGTTTTATCACAGAGCCCCCCAAAGTGGATTTCCAGGCTAATGTAAATCCTTCATTCACTCATGGATTCACTTAATATTCACCACAGAGCATCCATATGCTGGGTGCTATGCTAAGCAACAAAGGTACAAAAGGGAATAAATGAACACTATTGCTGCCATCTTAGACTAAGACTGGTCTTGGTCTATTAGAGGATACAGACAAATACCTATTTGACCCTACCAAAGTGCTTATTAGAGGAGGAACTTCCTCTCTGCTTCCAGGAGATTCTGTTCTGAGATTTCCTTTTCTCTTCAAGGCCACCACGGATACTCATTTTTATCTTGGGTTTTCTCTCGGGGGAGATTTCCGCTCCGTGCCCCATAGTCTACCCATCTACTTCTTTTCACGTGGAATGGATCGCAGCATCAGTTGGATTCTACAGCATTTTACTACATCTCTCTAGTTATATTCTTTTATTGACATGAAAGACACTGCTCAATCTCCTCTGCCTGCGCTTATACCAGATAACTATTTCTCTTGAGCAACTTTGGGTCTGGTGGTTCTGTGTCCTGACTTGATTGTGAGGGGATCCTGTTCTGGCAGGGAGTTTCTGGAAAGCAGCCACTTGAAACCAGTCAGATCAGACATAGAAAGGAAAATGTCACAGGCAGTTTATTGTCATGGTGGAGGGAGCCACCAGAATTTATGATTTAAGGGGACTTTCCACTCTTCCAAGAATACATACAGTGGAACCGCCCCAGAAAGCAAAAATTCAAACCTCTTAATTTTCAAAAAGATTGTGATGTGAGGGTGGGGAAGGGAGAGGATATGAGTGTGATGGCTTTTACACATCTTATGCCTATTGTGTAAAAAATGTTCTGTATATTGATCAAGTGCCTTTAGTATTCTGGACCTTAAAGTTACAGAAATTTATTTTGCCCCAGGATAAAAACAATAACATGATATTTTCTCTTCCTTTTCTATGCTCTCATTTTAGAATAAGTATTTATCATTAAACTATATATCAAATTACTGCTAAAAACTTTATAGGAATGTGAGTGAGAATGAGTATGGGTAATCTAGTGAAATATGCATTGTGTACATGACGAATAGTAGTGAGTTCTAGAAGAATGGAAATAGAATGTAAAAGATCAGAAATTTTCAACCCCCCTTCATCATGCAACTAATTTCATCTCATTCTGGACCGTGTCCCTTCAGCTTTTTAGAATCTTTGCTTGTTTAATTTCCTTGGCCTAGAAAACTTCATTATTCTTCTCCTAGCAGCAATTATTTTCCTCTTCAGAAGTGGGTCAGAATCATCCTCTCCAAAGAGTCTTTCTTATTTTCTTACTTGAGGCTAAGAAGTCCAAGGGTATTTGGGACATACAAGTATTGCTTTGTTTGTATGTGTATGTGAGGGTAGTTCATTGAGAGCAGGGAGTATGCCCTAGTTCATTATTCACATGTCTACAGCACAGAGAATATCCTATAAAATTTCATTGAATGCATATGCAAACCTGTATCTTATTCTTAAATATGCTAGACATTTGCTTTGTGAAGCAGGAAATACTAATTAATTTCTCCAGAATCCTGTCTGTGTATCCATACAATATTTGGCAATTACCTTCCAAATAAAACTTGATGCTTATTCTAACAATATGTTACCCTTTTGGATATGTGTAAAAGTGAGGGTTGGAGAGGAAAAGTACACTAAGACTCTTACATTGTATCTATTATTTTGAAAGAGAGGTTAATCTCTAGGGGAAAGAAATTCAATTTTAGAGTCCACATAGTTATACTAGTACACAATGGTATATTAGTATACTCTAGCAATAATTCATTCACTAGTTTTTTCTTAAGACTCTTAGGGCTGATGAATGGACCTTCCATAGAGCTCAGTGTACTCAAGTGAGTAACTTGTTCACATCCATATATACATGGGACACATATGCCTTGCTACCTAGTGGTCTATGCCTTGCCACTTAGTAAGTGCAGCAGAGTTGAGATCAGTTTTTGAAACTGATGAGGGTCGGAAATGTTTTCCTAGACATAACTAACTTTGGATTTTCTCTCCTGCACAAATGTTGACTTTGAATTATTCAACTCTCACTGATTCAGCTGTATTGCACTAAATAGTGTGTAAGAGGGAGGTGTCTACAGTCATGCATACATGTGTTTAAATCTTGATCCACTCTCCATGTGTTCTAGGGTTTCCTGAACCTCCACGTTCCTTTTATGGATTAAACACAACAAGTGATACAAACTTCGTAGGTTTCTTGTGAGGATTATAGAATGCTAAGTACAGAGCATGGAAAATTGAAAATACTCAATTAAAGAGAGCTGTGACTACCACTACCACCATTGCTGCTATTATGGCGAATATTCTTACTACTGCTATTTCTAGGGAAACATGATCTCAGGTTGGAAAGCTGTTGGAGGTCACCTAACTCAACTCTTCTGTTTTCTACTCCATCCCATATTTAAATTTCTTCTACACTGTCCCTGATACATGACTATCCCATATAGTCTTCTTGTCAAATTTGACTTGAAACCTGCCCTAACTGGGAACTGTTTAATTCCTATGAACATTCATTTTATCTTTGGATAGTTCTGACTAACAGAAAGTGTGTCCATGTATGTGCATATGGGTCTATGTGTTCTGCATATCCACCGTATGTGCCTTCTGTGGACATCACCCATTGGGTTCAGTTCAACTGAATGCGGGTGTCATGGACCGGTTATAGTCCTCTTTCCTTGCGACAGTTCTTCACGCATGGAAAGGCTGCAATCATTCTGGCTTCCAGATCCGGGAAATCAATTTTTGATATATTCAAATTTGAAGATGTTTCCATTCTGATCACTACCCCTAGACGTGCTCTGATGTTTCAGTGTCATAAAGAGTATGGCACTGGATCTTGACAGATGGTTTAGGGTGATTATTGCAGATAAATGTTTCTTTAGCTATTTTTGCAAGTCTCTTCCATTGTCGATTCATATTAGGCTTACAGTACACTACTATACCTGAGCCTTTCCACTTTCAAATCTGCAGAGATATTTTGTTGTCTTTCCTAACTTAATGTTAAGAAGCTGGATCAAAAAGCAAAATCAGTGCACATTCTTATCCAAACCGTTTTTAAGAAATTGAGTAGGACAAGACTGAGGGTAAAGCCTTGCAAAATATCATTCTTCAGGATAAAAACAACTGTAAATAAACATTCTTCTGGTATGGTCTTGCTCTCAGATTTATTAAATGTTTCCTTACCACCACATGTATGGCTCTTTACTACTAGAGAAACCATCAGAAATGCTGTCAAATGTATTACAAGAATTCTGATATGCTAAATCTATAGAAGTCTCCGTCTCTGCCTGGATAGTGACTCGGTACAAAATGAGATTTACCTCTGTCCATTTGTTTGCCCCTGCTGACTCCTGGCAGTCATAGTTCTTTCTCTATGCTCAGAAAAGATAATTTTAAAATCTAGTGCAGAATTTCTCTAAATATTGATTATGGGGTTACATAGGTATGACTCAAGAAATGTATCACTTTTTTGAAAATTGAAACTTTTTTTTAAATGTTTTATTTATTTTTGAGACAGAGGGAGACAGAGCATGAGCAGGGGAGGATCAGAGAGAGAGGGAGACACAGAATCCGAAGCAGGCTCCAGGCTCTGAGCTGTCAGCCCAGAGCCCGACACGGGGCTCGAACTCACGAACTGTGAGATCATGACCTGAGCTGAAGTCGATGCTTAACCGACTGAGCCACCCAGGCGCCCCCGAAAATTGAAACTTTTTAATAAAATTTCAGGAAACACATGCACCCTATATTCTTTCCCTAAAATGGTTCAATAGCACTCTAAGTACCATTAGTATGTAAAATCATCTAAATTTATTTTGTTTTACTGTCTTACAATAAGTGTAATTTTGCCCGTCTCATTAAAAGGTTGATGTTTTCATAGAGAAAAATATAACGATAGAAGGATATATACATACAATTGCTTACATTAATTACTACTTTGTTTGGCCCTAGCTTTGGCTGTGAAGTCAGCATGATTATATTTTTCACTTCTCACTGTTCACCTTGGTTATGACTCCTGTAGGTATAATTTATGTTTCCCCAGAATTGTATCTAACCCACTCTAGAAGAAACAGAACACTATCTTTGAAATTCTTTTATAATTATTAAAATGAGAACATTTAAAAGGAGAGACAGAAAACAAACGTTTAGAAAATAACCACTGGCCATTTTGAATGAAATATAAACTCTAGACAGTGATTCACATGTTAATTTGTTTTAGAAAATCTGATTGGGTTAAGCATGAGAAGGAAAAAATGAAAGACATCTTCAACTGCATTTAACAAATATCTCTTTCCATCTTGATTCACTCCCTCATTCAACAGACATTTATTGAACAGTTACTAAAACTCATACATTGTGTTGGGGACACAAACATACTGAAATGTAGTCCTTGACTGCAGATCACTCACAGTTTAATAGAGAAAAAATCAATAAAGAGCAGTAGAGATGTACTTTATTGTTCTAGGTGCTATGATGAAGGTAAGCGTAAGAAATTACAGAACACTGAAGAATCACTGAATCCAATTAGCAATTGGGAATAGGTTAGAAAGCCTTCTTAGGGAATATGACATTCCAGATAAGAGTCAAAAGACAAATAGAGAATAGCCAAACATAGGTAGAAGGGGTAGGGGGTACAGAAGTGGAGCATAATGAGATTAGGAAGCAAAGAGGTTGGGGAGGAAAGGATTTCTGGGAATAGGAAGCTACATGTTTGAAAGCATTGAGACATACTGCTCGGTGCTTGGGAACTCTAAGCCCTTGCATGTAACTGAAGAGTAAGGTGTTTGTGTGACCATGTGTGAGGTGGGTAGGGAGGGGAGCTGCAGCAAGATACGGGTCTAGAATAATGAAGGAACTCCTCTACCATGTTTCATCTTTATAAAATTTTAAGAAAGGGAATGACATGATCAGATTGGTATTCTAGAAACAACAAATTTGCACCACATTACTCAGGATGCACAGAGCGTGTCTGTGACAGTTGAAGGCACTAACATGTTCTACCTGTACGGGTTCAATTTCTACGACTCAATATGGATGTGGTACAAACGTATTTGCAGTGGCTGCCAAATCCTAAAGTCAAAAGACTTTCTAAGCAGCAGATGGAAACTCTAAGAGTTCAGCAGAATATTATGTAACCTACGTGTGCCCTCTAGTCAGTTTTGAAGATACTGACTTTATCTTTTGTTCTATTCAATTTGACACAATTGACCTACTGTGAAGAATCATATAAATTCCCAAATCGTCTGGGTGATCACATGGTGATGCAAAAAAGCACTTGGAAAAACATACCTCCAAGCTGATGTGTGAAAATGTGTGCAAATTATTTAGCCTTTTCTACAAATTTAAGAGGGAAAACTGTTTTCTCTAATGAACACGTAATGTGTTTTTCAGACAAGCAAATTATTTTTATTAAACCAAAGCAAGGAGATAGTTATAATTCACTCATCTGAAGGTTATTCATCTGGCATACTTGCTTCTCTGGAACACAGCTAAGAACTCACAGATAAAGAGAAAAATGTCTTGTGAGAAGTCAAATAAATATCCTAAGTCTCCACATCAAAGTTTGTGTAACTTCCTAAAAATGTTTTCACATCTCTGTTCATCAAATCCTGTGGACTTGTATGTTATCAAAAATCTAAACAAGTTTGGTAGTCACGGTAGATGATCGATGACACTGTGACTGAGCGTATTTGTGGCAGGGGGATGTTTGTATGTGGGCTTTAGAGTTTGATTGGGCTCATTTTGGAGGCATAGATTAAATAGTACTTGATGGCAGGTGAGAAGCAAAAATTAGAGACAAAGAAAAAAATCCTGAAACCACACCAAAAAAGAAAAAATCTTTCAAATGGCCGTAATCTGTAGCCATTTATAGCAGGATTGTATCTGTCCAAAACAGACATCTAATTCATTATGTTGACTTTTTTCCAAGAAAATGTGAAAGGGTTCATTTTTATGAGGGTTTTTCATACCAAATGACCAAAATATATTAAAAATATTCAAAAATAACCTTCAATTATCTCTAAATCACTCACACTGAATCCCTACTACCAGATACTGAGAGGATAAATGAATTTCTGCAGTTTTTGTTTAAATAATAATTTACATTATACATGTTCAACATAACTTCTCATTAAAGCATCTATTAACAGTAATTTATTGTTGGATTTTTCAAAGTATTTTCTATAATAAAAATCAATAGTTCTAACAAATGGCAGGGAGCCCAGAGCTCAATGACACAGTACTGTTTTCTAAGTATTTATTATGTGCTTTCTGCTTGGTGCTATACTTATGTGGTTTCATTTAATATTTATCATAAACATAAGAGGCATATATGCTCAGTTTAATTTAAAGATTTGGAAACTGAGGCTTGAGAGGCTGGCCCAAAGTGACAAAGATAGTAAAGTAACCGAGTCTCATTTCCAAACCCAGGTTTGCATTACTAAGTACTTGATGCTTTCACTGCACCGTTGTGTATCTTCAGGGCTTCTGAATTCCAGTGATTGGCATGCTTACAGATGACACATTGAAGCCTTTTAGGGGATATGTATCAGGTTGCAATTGGCTGCTTCTCCCCAGCATCCAGTTATCTACTCAAGTGCCAAGCTGCTCTATCTTTTATCTTTTTAACACTTGCCATTGTCTGAGTGTCTGCAATTTGCTGCCTGGCACTGGTTGGAATAAGAAACAGTTGTTGCTATTGTTGCCCCCAACCCTACTGTAAATCCCTTTCATTGTGGTCGTTGCTGCCACCACTGTTTCTCAGCTCTGTAGATTACCATACCAATTGATCACTTCTCTCCACTCTTGAAACTCTACTGTGTAATGTGCAGTTTTGCACATGAGCTGTGAATGTCACCACCTAATGCGAAGTTCTACATTATTCCATAAGAGTAAAGACCAGAGTTCACTAAATATAGCCTTTATTTTTCAACGATTTTGGAACTATATTTGTAATTACTGGATATATTAGAACCATGTCAACCATCAAGACTCTTATTAGGTTATTTCCATGTCAGAATAATTCTGGAAACCTGAGAATTTCTGAAGATTGAGGCTAGCCAGCAAGCTATTTGCGTGCATGCGTGCGCGCGTGTGTGTGTGTGAGTGTGTGTATGTGGTAAATGAAAGGCATAGCAAAAGAAGAATGAGGAAATTTAGGGATTTAAAACTAAGATTACTCAGGTCTTAATTAATTAAATTCATTAAATCCCAGGAAACTATTTACCACCTTTATTTATGTGGTTCATTTAAACATGATTTAATTGCCAATAGTGTAAAGCAATGTTGTGATTATAAAATAATGTATAAATTAAGGTGGACAGTTTATCAACAAAGTCACAAACCACGAATGGATTTGTGGAGTGGATGGTGAGTAGCATTTGAAAATGTGATACAGTAAATAAAGAGACTAATACAGAAAAATTCTTTGATGTAAGGTTCAGTACAGATTGTGTTCTGCTCCTAAGAAGCAAGGCACTCTATAAATCACTCCTAACAACTAGTGTCAGGCATACATTGTCATACCTCAGCATAATTCTGGGGCAGACATAGGCAAGGCTAAGGGCTATAGCAACAGACTTCAAGTTCAAGCATAGGCATTTGCAGTCTTAGACAAGAATCCTTTCCATTGGATGTCTTGTTCTTGACACCATTCAAGGCTCAGATTAATAGCAACCTATAATATTCTTTGATAAAAGAGAACACAAGAAACAAGTAGTGTTAAATGTGAAAGATAACAGGGAACAGGAAACATAGAGACATTCCTCTCATCCATAGATAGCTCAGATTTTCAAGATCACTTTCACGATGAAATATTGAAAATTAACACCAAAGACCACACTGTGGACACACTGTCATATCATTTTAGTTTATGTACTGATAGTCTTTAGAGAACACTTCCTTATGCATGTTCCTGACCATTGTATTCTTTTACTTTAGCATTTGGGAAATACTCCCACTCAAACTCACACTCTTCCTGGGGACTTTTGCTAAGCATTCTGGGACACAGTGATTTCTATTTTCCATAGAGATCTTATAATCTTCACTACTTGCTTTCGTCCTTGAATATCTATTACCTTAAAATATGTGGTATTTTCAGAAATTTAATATGAATCAAAGTAGGACAGTTTTTGATGGGGGAGTAATTAGAAGCAAAGAGACTATTTTAAAACATATGTGCCTAGTGCCTGATGAAGAGAATTGGAAGACGAGAGAAAAAGGGTACTTCTATGAATTCTTGGTATTTATAAAATGTAGAATTTAAAACGTGCCAACCAGTTTTTTCAGAACTAACTTCTAGAATGTTTTCCATAGTAAAGTCAAGTCTTTGAAAAATTCTTTTGCATTTTCTCTAAAGTTTGGAGCCATCTGCAGTGTGATCTAATGCTTTGGGTTTTCCCCAAGTTGGTTTATATGTATAATGTGTCTCTTGAAAGATCTAGACCTTGTTATCTACTGCTATAGTAGGATAGTATTTTTCAACATGTGTTTCATTGAAATATTGTCCAGCTAGACATTCTTTGATTAGAGCCTCTAAGTGAAATGACTTTGAGAAATGCTGCCTAACCGAAGCTCTAGTGTTTGTTTGTTTTAAGTTTATTTTATTTTGAGAGAGAGAGAACATGAGCAGGGTAGAGGCACAGGGAGAAGGAGAGAGAGGATCCCAAGCAGACTCTGTGCTGACAGGCACCCCAACCTAAGGTCTTGTTGATCAGCATTTAAAATATTTGTCATTTGGAGAACCTGAGTGGCTCAGTTAGTTAAGCATCTGACTCGACTTCGGCCCAAGTCACGATCTCACCACTCATGAGATCCAGCACACTGTCGCTGAAAGCATGGAGCCTGCTTAAGATTCTCTCTCTCCCTCTCCCTCTAACCCTCTCCCACCCTGTGTCTCTAAATAAATAAATAAACTTAAAAAAATATTTGACATTCTCTAATATGAAAATATACATAATTTAAAACTATACCAAGCTCTCTTTAATTAGAGATCAATTTTCAATGAATAATATTAATTCACAATTATATAAGGAATTTTTGATATGGCGCGCTGTCATTCTTAATGTCTGTAACACACATCACAGAGAACGATGTATTTTTAAGAGAAGACTTGAGTGTCATCACAGCTTTAAATATAACCCGTAGAGATAGCCTGTTATCACCACTGTAACCAGTTCCCTCTTTCTATCTTTCTATTTCTTCAATCACTTTGGGAAAGCAAATCCCAATGGTAGCATGCCATTACAACAGAAGATGATAACAAAAAGGCTCAAGTAGGGAATGCTCAACTTTAACCTGATTTTTCTCTAATCATTTCCCACACTATAGCCTAAATGTTGCTAAAATAACTCATTAATTCAAGAAAAAGGAACCCATCACACCAGTTAAAATTACAATTTTTTTTAAAACACAAAGTGAATGAGTTCAATATAAGTATCTTGAAAGAGACATTTAGTAAGTCTTAGTCTATATTAAGTCCTCTTCTCTGCTCTCCCCACCTGAAATATATTTCAATTAAAAGACATTGCAACTTCCATAACACATTAAACACAAATTGACAACCTGGGCATATTTTAGCTTTTGTCTTTGCTTTCAACTGATTTATGTGAATGCTGTTCTGTTAGGTGCTGTGGACATGAGTATTCCATCCTGGGAGTGGCTATGTCATTTGAAATTTGCAGATTACACACCAAGAAATATGAAACAAAAGGAAAAAAGTACTTTTCAAAAGTTTAATTTATTAATTCCTACCTGTCCAAACCTTGATGTCCAGTTCTAGGTACAATTCTTAGTTTGGCATATATTTACCTCTTATATCATCTAGTTTTACTATATTTTGGAACATTATGATAATGCTTTCCAGTGGTTAATATTTTTTCAACTGCAAATACTGGGTAACATGATCAGGGGCAATGTGTTTCAATGGATTTAGGGAAGAATTTTCAAAATTTTAGATAGGACAGTGCCTAACTGAATGGAATGAGGAGAAAGAGTATCCTAGAAAAATACTTTTTTGGGTCTTTATTATCTTAAATATATAAAACAGGTTTTCTAAACATTCTAATTGTGGTAAAATATAGGAATATAAAATAGTATCCTAGGTTTACCTTTAATTTTCTACGTTTAAGAATACAAATTTTCTAACTCTTAAAAACATGATATTTAGTTTCATCACGCCTCTTCAAAACTGAGGTCACAACTGTGCTGGCTAACCATAAAGTTTTAGCTGCATTTAGAGTGAAGGCCACATTGTTAAAAAATGCTGACTGTTCTAAGTCACTGCTCGTTAGAACCACTGACATGAGTGGCGCTCTGAAGGGGTCCATGTGTCTTCCATTCTCGACACTTTCTTTCCCGTGGAGTAAATAGGGTTGACTGTATCTTTTGCTCATATCTACATCAACACTGCCCAGGAACATCTTATGTCACACATTTTGGAAAATATATAAATATATAAAATAATAGTAAATGATTAGTATATTCAACTTCAGTGTAGCTCTATTGTTTTTAAATTATCAACTATGATATAATTTATTCTCATTCGATGAAATAGACAGCACTACCAATTGGAAGTCCAGATTAAGAAAAACAACTAAATTGCCACAGTTTTACTTCGCTGGTATTTTAAAAGCCAGATGATCTAAGAATATACACATTTACTTATCTCACAAAGACGTAATCACACTGTCATCCATTTTTGAACCACGAAAGATGGATAGTATAACATGTGCTTAAAATGGATTCATTAATTATCAAAATAGATAAGTGTTTCATCAGGTATATACAGCAGATAACATTTATCTTTTCTCATAGAAGAAAAAAGATTAAAGTAATTCTTGGACTCATATTGGGGAAGAAAAAAGCCTGCTCTACTGAGTCTTTCATAATATGACACCAGGAAATAGACTTTGCCACATATGGTAGAGTCACACAAGCATAGATAGAGACAAATTATTTCATATTCAACTGGGCAGCTGATTGCTGAGTAAAGCCATTCATTCCATCATAAATATTCCACAGCCTTTATTTTGTTTCTTTATAAACATGGAGCCACCCCAAAAATAAACAATAAATGTTAGAAATTTTGTTTTTTTCTGACACGTCTCTCAGAAATTGCAGAAGATTCTCCCCCATAGAATGCAACAGGCTGTTAATAACAATGGTAAGCTGTAACATGTAACCAATCTCAATGGTGACCATTGTAATGTAGGGCATTGGACTTACAGGGGAATGACTCATCAACCGATACCAATTGATTCTTTCCATATTTTAAGTATGACAGATTAAAATAAACAATTTTTACATTTCTCTGAAAATTGAAAAGTTCTTATTAAAACAATTTTCTTCTGTTACATTTTTTCTTAATTAAAAATTTGCTTTTTCCTCATAAAGTACTTAAAACTTAAGAATTCTATACACTTAAGTATATTTAAATACACCTGAAGGGAGAAAAATAATATTCTTTTAACTGTTGTCAATTTTAGTCAGAAATAAGTGGGTAATAGGAGCCAATAGGCAAAATGGAAGTGAAATCTACTTTCCACTGGAAAATAGCCTGAAATTATTTAACAGAACGTATAGTCACATTTTATATGGATTACTAAAATCACTGATGACATAGATTTCACAAATTCATTTATCTGCTTTCTCATGAGTTTCTCTTAGATTGCTCAATTGTTGATTAATAAATGCCTCTTGATTGTGCTTGTTCCGTATTTCACATTGTTGAGTTAAGGAGCACTTAGGTCACATGACCAAATATAGCTCTACCCCTTTTCAAGTTCCTGTACTTTGGGGCTGAGAATATCTTGCAATGTTTTCTAACAAGTTAAAAACACATTTTATGTACAAGAATTGCATGTTTCTATTTATACACTTTTGAATGGTTTATCTTTTGTTATGTATTGTAAAATATTATATTCAGTTTGTTTCTGCCATTTGCTAACTGTAAATGACTCATACACAAGCATCCTATCAGAGCGTGCTCTATGAAAGCCAGAAAAACATAATTTCTGTTGCCTATTCATTTTTAAATAACTGATAGATGCAACATTTGTGTGTTTGTGGCATTCAGTTTAACCACATTATCTTACTGTCAGATTTACACTTATAAAATTCTATGCAATCAACTAAGTTCTTTTAAACCTAGTGTATATTGTGATATTGATCATGCCAAATGCTTTGAATTGTAACACCACTGACTGGATAACATACTCCTCTCCATGTTGCAATTCACTGAATAATGTATTACTGCTTAGGGTGGAGACACATGAAATAATTCAGTTGTTAGTAAACTACTTAAATGCACTTTGCCAACCTGAGTGAAACAAATGTGTGGGGATATTAAAAGGAAAATACCAGAAATGAAAGCAGTCAGATTTGTGTGTTCTTTAATTTTAACTGTACTCTACTAGCAGAATTCAAGTTTGCCCTTTGAATCATTATCAATTCATTTGAGGACTCAAATAAACATTGATAAAGGGCTCCAGGGAAACATAAATGGCAAGAATGCTCGGAACAGGAATACAGACACAGGCCACTGTTTTGGGAAGACAAAGCTTTTCTCGCTAAGGGTGTGCTGATGGTTTGTGTTTCTACAGATTCTTATGAATGTTTTAATCCATAAAAAGTTAAAATTAATTCAATAAAGAAAAGAGGAAGTTAAATAACTTAATCTCTTGCTATTTTGCTAAAGCTGAGGTAAATGTCTAAAAATATTATTTTAAAGTTATTGGACTTTTAGTGCACAGTGTTACTGGGAACTATTAACACAATTCTACAAAAATTAAAGAATTTCTGAACCATTCTATGAATTACTAGATATATTTTGGCTAATGCCAACCATGTCCCCCAAATTGAAATTACTCACGGTTTACCTACTCAATAGTATTGTTTATGTTCAACTAAGTTTAACTGAAAATATTCAAAAACTAATTTTGTGAAAAATATTTGTTAAAATGAACTTTTTAAAATATAAAATGTTATAATAAAACATCAATTGAAAAGAAGAAAAACAAATAATAAATAAATTCCTGGAAATAACCTTTCTAAAAACACTGAAACTTTTTCTTTTTATAACATCAAGTTGTACTAAATATTTCTATTCGTGTGTACATAACCAAATATTTCAGTCCTAGTTCAAGGGTTAACGTGCATGAGGTTGTAAAATATATGACATGTGGAGAGTTATTTTATTCATTAAAATGCATATTTTTCAACAGCAAGTATATTCCTTCACTCTTAAAAGTCAGTGTAAATAACGAGCGAGTACAAAATTCACGAATTATGTTAGATTTAGCTTGCAGCAGATTGAGTGACAGCCATTTTTCTGCACATCTCCTCCAGCCTCACTCCAGATTAGAACGGGCACCTTCCCCTATGCAAATGAATATCTAATTAGAGACACCTCCCAGTCAATAAGCCACTTTCTTATCACCAGTTATATTACCTGACAAGCCCTTTCTCTCCAGTCCTGGCCCACCAAGAATCTTCATTCATTTTCTCTTCTTCTTCTCTGCAAAGTGAACTGATCCCGCATAATCCCTGGAATAATGTAGTTTCTCTTGTGGAAAAGCAGCTTCCCTCTCCCCCTTTTACATCAAGCTAATGGAGCCAGTAGGTATCCTATTGATCTTTTCTCTATATGGTTTCCACAAGGATTTGACAGACTTCCTTACAGGTTAAACATCCAGGCTTTCTGAAGTGGCTATAAAGCTTTGTTTTTGATTTTTCTAACTTTTTTTTTTGAAACCCTTGCTCATCTGTAATCTTTAAAAGCTCAGTTGATGCCATGCAGAGCAAAGCCTTATTTCTTTGCAGAACTAATCTAGACACTGTCTAGTGTTGAGTACAGTTGTCTGATTCAAATCTTCTGTTACAAAGCAGATGACATCTAGCTAGATGTCATGAGAAGAGCCTAACAATGACAATTCACTTATCCCTTAGAAAGAATCAATTCTCCCACAATGCATCTGTCAGAGAACTCTCACTCAGTAAAAGCAATTTTTCTAGCTGTCTGACACTGTAATTGCTCTTAAATTTTCAATGAACGTTTTACAAGGACTCCCCTGAACCATGATGAAAAACTTAACTTTTTTCTAAAAATGAGAGGCTGACAGGATGAAAGAGGTCTTTCTCTTTAAAGCCGTGCTTGCTTGAGTAGGAATTCTTTCATATCATCAACAAGCTGTTGAATAGAGGATAGATTACTTTCCATTTATTTCATCAATCAGATTAAAGGCTCTCCTTCACAATGCCCTTTAAACAAGAGCTGTTTATGATGTCCTCCCAGGTTTGACTTTAATGTAGTATTAAATCACTATGGACAGTGGAGTCGGTAAGGAATATAAATATGATGAATATCTGACAACATTTAGGTATTACATATATTTTCGTCATTATCTTCATTCTTGTCATAAAAGAGAGGTAAACAGAAGATGAAAAAACACTTATAGATTTGCTAATTTTCACTCTGAAAAAAAAATTCAACACAATTTCCTTTTATGGATTAGTAAGCAGAAATGCCAAGCATAGCAGTGATTTTTTTTTCTCTCAGACCAGTAATTTAAAAGAAAAAAAATTAGAAAGTAGAAATTTCTTCATTTCTGTACTTTTCTAAATACACAATTATAAGCTTGAAAGACAGAACTCTGAGTCCACACGTTCTTTGTTCCTTCAGACCTAAAGAGTATAGGTGGTATAGATAACCCTCTATTTCAAGATTTTCGAAAGTAAAACAGGTCCAAAGGACTGTTTATGATTTTATCGACAATATGACAGTCTTTTCGGAGAGCTGTGTGTGTCAAATAGGTTAAAATCATCATTTTTGCCATGTATATGTGCATGAATGTGCGTATTTCGTGAGTAAATGACAAAAAAAATATATGTATCAAAATTCCTTAATTCAGATATATGATGTAGCTGTGATCCAACCTTCCGTTTTGGGTACACAGTGATATTGAAGCTTTTTAAGATAAAAATATATTTTAAATTTCAATCTCTAATATGAATTACCCAAGAATAGAAGGAAATTATATCGTTATTGCAGAAGTTTAAAAATGTCAAATTGTGGAGAGGAGTTTTACAGCAATCTCATCCTGTCTTCTACCGTATATATGCAGCCCCTGAATGACTGCTCTGGTATTTTCCCATCCTCAGCTGGAAAATCTTCAATAACTGAAATTTCACTGCATCCCCTGGCAGTTTAGGTATTTTCTCACAATTCTATGTGTCAGAAAATATTCTTCTGATACTGAGTCCCAATCTTTATTCTATGATATATTACCCATTGTTCTGTAGGCCATTGTTTTTGTATAAACCAAATTCTACAATATATGATACTTGAAACAATAAGTATTCAAGTATTAAGAGAGTACTTTTTTGAAGACAATTCTCTCATCCTCCCCACCTTTCCTTTTGAAGGTAATCACTGTCAGTTCCTACAACAGTTTTTTATGTATTCATTGCAACAATTTAATAGGAACAAATCACCCAGGCATTTTTTCTCCATAATCTCATTGAATCCTCAATCAGTATATCTATGATAGACATGTCTTTTATTCAGAGAAAGAAAATGAGGCAGGCAAAGATTAAATAAATTGACCAAGTCACGTAGTTAGTAACTAGAGAGTCAAAATTTAAGCCTGCATTTGTCAGGCTTCAAAGGCCACCATCTTTACGTATTTTCACGCTGTCATTAAGCCTTCTTATGGCACTGCCCTTTTTCATTTGCTTTCTGATTTAGCATTTCTCTAAACGTGGCAACCATAAAAGTGATAGCAGGAAAATAGGGGACACTTGGGTGGCTCAGTCAGTTAGGCTTCTGACTTCAGCTTAGGTCATGATCTCGCCGTTTGTTCGTGGGTTTGAGCCCTGCGTCAGGCTCTGGGCTGGCAGCTCAGAGCCTGGAGCCTGCTTCGGATTCTGTGTCACCCTCTCTCCCTGCCCTTCACCCCCCTCTCTCTTTCTCTCAAAAGAAATAAATAAACTTAAAAAAAAAACTATTCGTGGGGTGCCTGGGTGGCTCAGTCGGTTCAGCATGTGAATTTGGCTCAGGTCATGATCTCACGGTTCGTGGGTTTGAACCCCGCGTCAGGCTCTGTGCTGAGGGCTCAGAGTCTGGAGCCAGCTTTAGATTCTGTGTCTCCCTCTCTCTCTGCCTCTCCCTCATTCACATTCTGTCTCTGTCTCTCAAAACTGAATAAACATGTTACAAATTTTTTAAAAAAAAGAGAAAACAGGGTGGGGTGCCATGCTTCAGACAAGAATTATAAGGGCAATGATCAGAATGGTGGCCGTGGGTATAAACATGATTGGATAGATACCTTTCTCTGTGTCTTCCATCTGTTTCTCCTTTCCCCCTTCCTTATCTCTTTCTTCTCTTATTCACACACACTCATATGCATTTTTGTTAATTTTCTCTTCTGTCATAACCTTGCCATGTGTTACAGCACCTAAGTCATTGATAAAATGTTTGCAATAGGTAGGGTTGAAAACTGCCCTTTTCAACATTCCACTGAGACACTTTGCTACTGGCTAGTAGAAATCCATTAATTGGCAATATTTCTGTCACTTACCAATTCCCCTGGATAAATCTAGTTGTCAAGTTCACTCTTCTCAACGCATCAACAAGAATCTCACTATAGGTTCTATCAAATGCCTATATTTCATAAACTTTGTGTTTAGCATTATCCTATTAGGACTGTACCAGAAATTGTGGCTAATTTGGTGTGATTTGTTTTAGAGATCAGAAAAAGAAAATCAGCCCTTTGTTTCTCGTTTTTAAAAATCTTTCTTTTTTAAGTTTATTTATTGGGGGGGGGCAGAGAAAGAGGGAAAATCTCAAGCACCCTTCACACTGTCAGTGTAGAGCCAAAGCAGGGCTCGAACTCGCTAAACCACAGGATCATGACCTGAGCCGAAATCAAGAGTCTGACCCTTAACCAACTGAGCCACCCAGGTGACCCTCTAATTTTTAAAATCTTATGCAAGTCATAACTTACATACACATGAGACATTGGTTTCTACCTGCCTTTTGTTAACCATATGCCTTGTGCTGTCTGCATTTGCCTTTGTAAAAAGTCTGAGTTCCTCTCAGAGATTCTTAGACGATCTCTTTATGGGGGACTGGAGATGGGACATTAATTTTCAGCTATGGAGTAAGAATTTTCTTCTTAGAAATCTTAATTTCTATAGGTATCTTTCTGTTTAGTATCTCATTTCATAGATTTATATGTTCATTTCTTTCTTCTATTTACCCTGGGTTTTGTCCAGGTTGGGTAGACCACTTAGGAAAAACAATCTCATTTGATTTTATTTTCCTTCCTTTAACCTGTTCTTTTTCATTTGGTTCCAATTTCACTAAGAACACTGAGAATTTCAGGGGAGAGTTCCCTGTTTCCTCTACCAATACGTACCAAGTTATATGTACTTACTTGTCTGAGTCTCATTCTGCCACCTTCTGCTCTGGCCACCATTTCTCTTCCCCCTTGAGGTATTTGTTTTACTATTGTCTTTCTCATGTCTGTAAACTCCCATTCTACTTTTCATTGTTCTTAACAAATAATCTGGATTAAGTCTTTACCATTAAAAATATATAAAACCTACGCAACAAAAAGTCTACTTCATTTAGTTATTCTCATTTCCCTCCTTTCCCCATTACAGTCAAGATTCTTTAAATAGCAGACCAACTTCAACATCATTACTTTCCTTCCCTCTCTTCAGTCCTCAATCTACTGGAGTCCAGTTTTAGATCTAGTCAACTAAAATTACTATTTCCATATCCTTATTTTCTTTTATCTTAGTTATTTTTCTTTGGTATTTGATGCTATAACTAAATATGTTGAACTCTGAGTTACTAAATGTTCTGGTTACTTCCCAGAATGTTCATCTTTTTCAGGGCGCCTGGGTGGCTCAGTCGGTGGGGCATCTGACTTCGGCTAAGGTCATGATCTCATGGTTTGTGAGGTCCAGCCCCACATTGGGCTCTGTGCTGACAGCTCAGAGCCTGGAGCCTGCTTCGGATTCTGTGTCTCCCTCTCTCTCTGCCCCTCCCCCATTCATGCTCTCTCTCTCTCTCTCTCTCTCTCTCTCTCTCTCAGAAATAAATAAACATTAAAAAATTTTTAAAAAGAAAGGTCATCTTTTTCTTTTTGCACTTGAAATATGAGTTTTCCTTTAGGTTCCATTTTTAGCTCTCTACTTTTTTCTCACTATATTTTCTTTCTAGATGATATCATTCAAATCCAAGCTTTATCTATTGACTATGAACTCTTCATTTCCATCTCAGGCTTCTCTTTGAACTCTAAATCCAAATATCTAACTGTACATGCTCTACAATTTCACTGGTTTTCTACTGTTTGAATGAACAAAGCTGGTACTTCCTTTTCTATGTGTCTTCTTGTTTCCTACCTGCTCTGAATTTGAATGCAAAGGGGATTATGACTGATACTTAATGAGCACAACATGAACTTCTCTTTAAGTTAAACCAAAGACTTACATTCGTGGTCCATAGAATCAGTAGAAATAATCAAATGGAATTCATCTGGTTTCTCCAATAATACTATACACACCAACCTACCCAAATTTGCCACATTCTCTTTCTATCCTATTATAATATTGGGTGTAATGCCTTGTGCCAAACCTATCCAAAGCAATCACCTTCATCATGTTTCCAAATATCATCTGCTCTAGGCTTCCCAGTTGCTTGGTGAACAACACACACACACACACACACACACACATATAAGTATATATATGCAATTGTTTCACATCATCAATTTTTTTCTATTCACACTGGGTCATATCCTTCAGCATACCTCCTTCTTCAGTAACTCCAAAATCTTAGAAAATGTTGGCTTGGCTTTGGGTGCCTGGGTGGCTCAGTTGGTTGAGCGTCCAACTTTGGCTTGGGTTAGGATCTCGCAGTTTGTGAGTTTGAGCCCTGTGTCGGGCTCTGTGCTGACAGCTCAGAGCCTGGAGCCTGTTTCAGATTCTGTGTCTCCCTCTCTTTCTCTGCCCCTTCCCCGCTCACGCTCTGTTTTTCTCTGTCTCTCAAAAATGAATAAATGTTAAAAAAAATTAAAACAAAAAAAAAGAAAGTGTTTCCTTGGCTTTACATCCTTTCTCAATAATGTCTTCAATTTTTTGTTCTTTTTGAAAGCTAATCTTAAGAAGATTTTTCTACAGTAACTGTCCCTATCTTCTCATTTTGAAATTTTTTCTCAACCCACTCCATACACACCATACTCTGAAACCACTCTTGTCAAAAGTTATCAACTACCACCAATTTAGAATTCATTGCTCTGTCTTCAGTTTTTCCTTTAATCTTTCGATAAGATTAAAGGTGACAAAGATTAAAGATGACAAAGTTAATCATTTCCTACTCTGATCACAATAATTTAAATTACAAACCATTTCTTCCATTATACCTGCTGTTCTATACCCTTGTTAACATGCTCTACATTAAAAAAGTTTCTCATTAAAATTCATCTTCTGTAATATGATTTTTAAATTTTTATATTTATTGTTTTATTGTCTCTCTTCCCACTACAAAATAATCTCAATAATAATAGAGATTTTTATCCATTTTAATATCCACTGATGTAACTCAATGGCCTGAAACATTGACTGTCACATAGTGAGTACTTAATAAATATTTGAATACATGAAAGAACTCCTTTTGAACACCTGTTTCCATTGGCTTTTAGTATATTCTATTGGTTTTGCTTCTACCTTACTGGCCATGCATTTAATATTTACATTTAAATTTTACAGTGCCCAAGGACTGAAATCTTAGCTATTTCTCTTCTTTAATCATAGTTTCTCTTTAAATGATCTTACCTAAATTCACAGATTTGAGCATCTTTATCCCATGGACCCCCTGATTTATAGATATAGTTCTGAACATTTTCCTGAACTTTACTCTCATACACCAGACTACCTACTTCATATCTCCACTTGGGTATCTTCAAGGGACCTTAATTGCAACATGTCCAAAATAGAACTCTTCATTTCTTTTCCAAACTTAACACTTCTTCCAGGGTTTTCTTTATCTCATATTTACCATCCTCCAATTCCTCGAGACCCAAACTTAAACTCTAGGGAATCATTCTTGATTCCTCTTTTTCCTGATCCCCCATTACAAATTTATGCCTATTTACCTTGTGCACTCAACATCAAATTTCCAGTTTTTATTTTTTTCCCCTGTAACATTTTTTCTTCCCACAGTGATTTTTTAAAAGCATAAATCATGGCATGGCATGGCATGACATTTAAAACACTTCAGTGTTTTCCTATTGTGTAAAAACAAACAAACAAATAAGCAAAGAAGCTCCTTTACCTGGCCTGACCTGATTGGCCTTTGCATCCTCACCTTATATAATAGTCCCTTTAACTTATTGCTCTGGAACTATACTTGGTATCTTTCTGTTCCTCAAACATGTGAAACTTCTTTCTACTTTAAGGCGTTTACATTAGTTATTTTGTCTTTCTAAATTACTCTACCCTCTTAATCCCAGGACTTGCTCTGTGGTGTCAAACCTCAAGTGTTACCTCCTCAGACAGACCTTTCAGAATGTTATTTAGAGTACTAACTGGCTACTTTCCATGATATCAATTTATTTTATTTTATTACTATAAGACATATGATTAAAATTGTAGTTCAGCGTTTGTTTTCCATAACTAGAATGTAAGTTTCATAAAATCATAAATCTTGTCATTCTTGTTCACCACTGGATCTCTGAAGTCAAAATTAGTGATACACAGCAAGCACTTAATAAATGAAAGACTTTTGTTGACAACTCTGATATGTTAAGAGCACTTTTATTTTTTCCTTTCAGTGAGTTCCAAGCAGCATTGACATAGTTTGAACTGCATTTCACATGTGTTAGATCTCCCGATACAATCTTATAGATCATAAAGTTTCTGTATTTTTTCTTTATCTTGTCTTTGCGCTTTCATGTGTATAATCTATAGATTGGTATAAATAGATCATTGATTCGTTGAGTGTCTGTATGTGTATACAATCTGCTATAAAGCCTATTTAACAATTTTTCTGTGGAGATATTATATATTTTTTGCCCTAGGATTTCCATTTGATTCTTTTTTTATAGCTTTCATATCTGCCTAGAAATTTACCCGTTATATCCATTTTCTACTACAGATTCTTTAATATTTTCATCTTAGTAATTATGAAATCTTGTCTTCTCACCTGAACATATTGGTTATATATTGTCTGTTAATTTCAACATCTTTGTTATCTCTGGCTGTGTTTCTATGTCCTCCCTTCATCCCACTTCACTCTGGTCTATGGGTTGAATTTTTGTATTTCTTTACTATGTTTCATAGGTTTTTTTTTTTTTAAAGGATATTAAACATTGTGGATGACATGTTGCAGAAACTGAATTTTATTACCTTCCTTTGAAAAATAGAAGGGGCACCTGGGTGGCTTAGTCACTTCGGCATCCGACTTTGGCTCAGGTTATGACCTCATGGTTTGTGATTCCAATCCTTGTATCGGGTTCTGTGATGACAGCTCAGAGCCTGGAGACTGCTTCGGATTCTGTGTCTCCCTCTCTCTCTGCCCCTCTCCCGCTGACACTCTGTCTCTCTCTCAAAAATAGACACTAAAAAATGAAAATAATAAAAAATAATAAAAATAATGAATAAGCCCACACTTATATGGACAACTAATCTATGATGAAAGAAGCAAGTATATACAATGGATAAAAGATAGTCTCTTCAACAATGGTATTGGGAAAAAATGGATGGTCACATGCAAAAGAATGAAACCAAACCACTTTACATGCACAACAAAAAAGTTAAAAGGGATTAAAGACCTAAATATGAGGCCTGAAACCATAAAACTCCTAGAAGAAAACATATGCAGTGATCTCGTGGATTATGGTCTTAGCAATGTTTTTCTAGGTATGTCTTCTAAAGCAAGAGAAACAAAAGCAAAAGTAAACTATTGGGACTATACTAAAATAAAAGTCTTTCGCATAGTGAAAGAAATCAACAAAATGAGGAAGTCAACCTACCAAAATAGAGAAAATTTTTTGCAAATGATACATCCAATAAAGGGTTAATATCCAAAATATATATAGAACTTACACAACTCAACACCAAAAAACCACAAATGATCCAATTAAAACATGGTCAGAGGACCCGAATAGACTTTTTTCCCTGACAAAATACATACAAATGGCCAACAGTCACATTAAAATGTTCATCACTAATCATCAGGGAAAAACAAATCAAAACCACAGTGAGATATCACCTTATTTATACCTGTCAGAGTCACTGGAATGAAAAAAAAAAAACAAGAAATAAAAAGTATTGTGAAGAATGTGGAGTAAAAGGAACTCTAGGACACTGTTGGTGGGAATGTAAATTGGTACAGCCACTGTGGAAAACAGTATGAAGGTGCCTCAAAAGATTAAAAATAGAAATGCCAGGGGCGCCTGGGTGGTGCAGTCGGTTAAGCGTCCGACTTCAGCCAGGTCACGATCTCGCGGTCCGTGAGTTCGAGCCCCGCGTCGGGCTCTGGGCTGATGGCTCGGAGCCTGGAGCCTGTTTCCGATTCTGTGTCTCCCTCTCTCTCTGCCCCTCCCCCGTTCATGCTCTGTCTCTCTCTGTCCCAAAAAAAAATAAATAAACGTTAAAAAAAAAAATTAAAAAAAAAATAGAAATGCCATATTATCTAATAATTCTACTTCTGGGTATATACCCAAAGAAACTGAAAACACAAATTTGAAAAGATACATGTACCCCTATGTTGATTACATCATTAGTTATAATAGCCAAGACATGGAAGCAACCCCAGCGTCCATTGATAGTTGAATGGATAAAGAAGATATGCTATAGATACATAATAGAATATTACTCAGCCTTGAAAAAGAATGAAATTTTTGCCATTTGCAGCAACATAGATGGACCTAGAGGGTATTATGCTAAGTGGGATAAACCAGACAAAGAAAGACAAATACCATATTATTTTCACTTATATGTAGAATCTAAAACAAAACAAAATGAACAATAAAACAAGCAAAACAGCAGAAACAGACCCATAAATACAGAGAACAAATTGGTGGTTGCCAGGGGGAGAGGGGATAGGCAAAATGGGCCAAGGGGAGTAGGAGGTGTAGGCTTCTAGTTATGGAATGAATAAGTCGTGGGGATAAAAGGTGCAGCATAGGGAATTTTTAAAAAGTGAATTTTGTTCTGATAGGCCATTAAGTTACTGGTAGATTACCTTAATATTGTGAAGGCTTGTTTTAGGCTTTGTTAGAAAATGACTGTTTCAATTGTGTCCTTATTCTTATGCCAAAGTCCTTGCTCTTGGGGTTTGGTCTTTATTTCTATTCATATTCCTTCTAGAGTTCAATGTAAAGGCAGTTCATTAAGGTCCTCTAATTTAGTGAAACTTTAAATCCAAACTCTCAGCAACAGGTAATTTTTGAAGTCTCTTTTAGCTCCCAGGCTTCCAGCCATTGTTTTTTTTCTGGAGTTTGGAGTCTCACTCCATGCATAAGCCATTCAGATACCAGCTTTGGATTTGGACAGAGGGTTTTGTTGTCATTGTTGTTGTTGTTGTTGTTTTTGTAAATCCTTCTCGTTTCTGGCATTATCCAACCATTTTTCAGCCATTCTGGGTAGTCTAAATTCTACCTCTGATTCCTCAGGCTCTTTCTACATGCAAATATAAACTAGGCAGTGTCCCTATGGGAATAAAAATGTATAATTGTGCATCTCACCTAGGTGGTTCCCTCCTTTCAAGGGTTGTATTACCTCCAGTTTCTGTTTACTGCTGATTGATTTCTAGTGCCTTCACAGAGTTATTTTTAAAGACATATTTTTTCTAAAATTTAGGATGATTACCAGTGAGGTGGTTACTCCATATTCTTTTACTGGTTTATATAAATTTGTGATTTCGGTAACCATGATCTATTATCAGAAATCACTTTTAGTTCATTATTTTTATATTATTAATCACAATACCTCATTTACAAGTCTGAAATCTCCGATGTTCTATAAAGCTAACATTTTTAGTTAGCTTATTTGGTGACTTAGTTATTTTATGTTATTTATCTAATCTAATTAGTGTCACTATCTATATATTTATGCTGAAGAAATATTAATGCTTTTAATTATAACATACTGCATCACACCCTGCTGAGGCTATTATGAAGTATACTATATCTAGATTACATTTTATGTCTAAAATATAGAAAATCCCAAATTTCCAAACATATCTGACTTCAAGTAATTCAGATAAGTGATAACCAAATTACATCACATTTGAGCAAGAAAAATAAATGTCCTGGTTTTGATCTAGATTAGAGACATGGTTAAAAGTGTCTTTGGTAGGAAGCACTTTGAATTTTGTCTAAAAATCAGCAAGTAATTGATCTGGAAATGGGCAGTAAGGAGCTGATAAAAAGCTAATATAAACATACCTGTCCATTAGAACAGGCTTTGTTAATAGATGTTAGTTGTGAACTACCCATTTAAGTCAAGCAATTTGTCCATGCTTTATTTTTTTGATAATGTGACTGAGGTTTGCAAAGACTAGGCATGTGGAACTAAGTCTAGTCAAATCAGCTGACCTCTCCAGTCTTAAGTCATTAATTTGCCATTCCAGTAAGCTACTGTCTCATCACTACTGCCTGTGATTATATTTTTAAGAGTATTATTTTCTTTTTTCTTAGGCAATGTCTAATCTACTGGAACAATCTCAGTCTGTTGAAATTTTTTTTAAATCGTAAATTTTAGAGTGTTCTCTAGAATAAACATTTATAATTTTGAACACTCATAACAAATATTTACGGATCATAGATGAGTCCTGTTGATGGCCCTTTATTACCTTTCTGAGATGTCTTCTTGAAAGTACAGATGTGAGTTTCTGTTTTTAAATTTCCAAAGAAGATTCTCAGTGCATTTATGTTAGGGTACTTTCAAAAGTCAACCAGGAACATTCTAGAAATGAAAAATGTTTAAGTCCAAATCCCCTTATATTACTGTTTAAAAAAAAAAAAAACCCAAAACTGCAGACCAAGCAATTAGAATGTTGCAGTCCTTAAAATATGAGGCCATATTTCTACAGCTAATTGATTTTACATCTGGCATGTTAAAAGAATTTATGAAACTTGAATAGTGTCTTTGTTTATACCCTGAAGGCTCAAAATGAATTCTCTATATCATCATCCTTAAGGAGAAATAATCTGCTTTAAAAATGTAATGTGTTTTCAAATGTGCATCTAATTATTTTTTTTAATCTTAATAAGAATTATTTCCTTTAAATGTATGTAATTATTTCTTTTAAATGTTTAGGATATCTTTCATGCATAGAAAAATAACAATGATTTATTTGAAGTTTTGATAAGAAAAAAGACCACTGGGTATTATCCAAGGGAAAATGGCATGTAAGTACATTAGAAATTATAAAAGAAAACAAGGATTTACATTTGCAATTAATAAAATGACTTCTCTTTGTGACAGGAGGAAGAGGCTAACGTTTTAAGCATCATGTACATACTAAGTGATAATAGCTAATTTATTGAGCCCTTATGAGACAGGTGTGGCTCTCAACACTTAACGTGCATTTACTATTTTAATCTTCACAACCAGCCTATGAAGTAGTTTCATTATTATCCATACTTCACAGATGAAAAAGAAAAGAAACCTGAAGCACAAAGAGGTTAAGTACTTGCTCAGAGTCACATGGGGAGATGTGGTAGAACTGGGACTCACACCCAGGCAGTCTGGCTCCAGAGCACGTGCACTTAAACTTTATGATATATGGCCGCTTCCAGTATTGAATGCTTACTCTGCCAGAACAGTTTTAAGGGATTTACATGCATTATATCTTCTAAATTCAATAGAAAAGAGGTAAAGCACAGGATCACTGGTCTATCCTGCATCAATACATTAGTTAGCTGCCTATGTCTGTCAAGATTGCCACTCTGGCTTCTACCGCAGAGTGATTAGGAGAAAAGTAAGTTATTTTTGGAAGAAGTTTCTGGCATTCTATTCTCAGGATCTTTTCCTTAACACATATCGTGGGTATTTTCAGCTGAAACATATGCAATATTTCCAGGTGCCTCTCCGCTAAAAACTACCTTGAGTTTTGCCATAGAAATCACGTCATCTCAATTTGGAGAAAAAAAAATTGTCTTTGACTCAAAGAAACAGACTTATGCAAACTTTATTTTTCTTGGCATTCCTTTAAAATTTGTTTAAAGATAAGATTGAATGATTGACCAGGTATTCATTGGATTATGATGCAAATTCTTTGCATAAAAAATAGAACATCCTTGATCAACTAACATTTTTTCCTCAATCTTTTTATTTGGTTTGAATGTTCACTGGAACCATACATAAAGACAAATTACAGGTATTGAATGATACATGCATAAGGGTTTTTAGGAAGTTTTATACATACAAACTATATTGACAGTATTTTTGGTCTTCTGCCTTTGTTATTTCATAGATATATGTGATAGTTAAATGAAGTTCAATAATCTTCCCAATAAATTCCTCATTACAAATAGCTCATTATTTTTAATTCAATTTTATACAATTTATTTTTAGCCAAAGGTGACAACTCAATAAAAGAGTATCCTTTGTATAAAATACCCTTTGAATAAGTTTTCAAATAGAGTCAAATTTTTTTTAAGGTTTATTTATTTATGAGAGAGAGAGACAGAGTATGAGCAGGGTAGAGGCAGAGAGAGAGGGAGACACAGAACCTGAAACAAGCTCCAGGCTCTGAGTTGTCAGCGCAGAGCCCGATGAGGGGCTGGAACTCAGGAACAGGGAGATCATGACCTGAAGTTGGACTCTTAACCGACTGAGCCATCCAGGCACTCCTCAAGTAAAGTTTTAAAAATGGCATTTTCGGGACAGCCAATCAGGATATAGCTATTATCATTTTAGAAATAAGGAAACTTCAGGGGCGCCTGGGTGTCTCAGTCGGTTAAGTGCCCGCTTTGGCTTAGGTCATGATCCCGCAGCTGGTGAGTTTGAGCCCCACCTCAGGCTCTGTGCTGACAGCTCAGAGCCTGCAGCCTGCTTCGGATTCTGTGTCTCCCTCTCTCTCTGCCCCTCCCCCTGCTTGTTCTCTCTCTCTCAAAAATAAATTAACTAAAAAAATTTAAAAAAAAGAAATAAGGAAACTTCAGATAGTGACAAAATTTGAATTTTCAACTCTGTTTTCTGAAATTGGCTGGATTTCTAGCTCTCAAAAACTAATGCAGTCACATGGTGTGGAGAAAGAGTGGGAGTATATCCAAATGCTGTCACCAAAATCAGTGGCTTTTTAAGCTTTTACACTCGGTTTAGGTAAAGTTGATGGAGATGATGATATGGAGATAATGAAGGCTGATAACTTCAATTTTATATTTTCAATGTCATTGAATCACATATCATAAATATATGCTTTTTAAATTTTAGGTTGAATGTTACATTAATTAGAAAAAATAGCTGCTCTGAAAAGTAGTCCCTCAAAATTTCAGTGCTGTAACAGATGCCTGTGTTTGATTTCTGCTCACACAAACTTACAATGAGGTCAGCACGTGCTTTCCTCCATGTGGTGATTCAGAGATCCAGGCTCCTCCCAATGCATAGCTTGTCATGACTCAGGGTCTGCATATGACAAGAAGAAGAATATGGAAGAGTCTTACCTACTTCTCAAAGAAACTTCAGCTCATTGGAAAAAAGTAGTTGCATTTCCACATCTACATGAAAAGGAAGCTGGGAAATATGGTGTCCATCTGGCCAGCAACTACTTAGCAACTTTAAATCATAGAAGAGAACAAGTATTTTGAAGGCAGCTATCTGTGGCTATCATCAATATTCACTGAAATGTATAATCTGTTCTTTACTTCACTGAAATATTAATAATATTCTTTCACTGCTCATTTTACTTGGTTGGTCTCTTCTATATGCCAACCACTGCACTGGGCACTAGAGATACAAAGATGAACAAAATATGAACCTTACGGTATATCAGGGGAAAAAAACTTTTTTTAATGTTTATTTATTTTTGAGAGAGAGAGAGACAGACAGACAGAATGTGAGCAGAGGAGGGGTAGATAGGGAAGGAGACACAGAATCGGAAGCAGGCTCCAGGCTCTGAGTTGTCAGCTCAGAACCCGATGCAGGGCTCTAACCCATGAACCATGAGATCATGACCTGAGCCAAAGTCGGACACTTAACCAACTGAGCCACCCAGGCACTCCCCAAAAATAAACTTTTAATGGTGGAATTATAAGCCAGTGTGATAATTACTATGATAGAGGTAAACCATGGGAGATATAAGCCAGAAGGGGCAACTGTCTCAAACTGAGAATGATTTGAGAAGTATATTAATTCAGATTCAATCAGGAAAACAGAAATCATTCTAAGGGGGTGTCATGGTAATAATGAAGACAAAAATGATGGTGGTCTAAACAAAGTTATTGACAAATTGACTGAAGGCTGACAACAGATTAAAAAGAGACAAGGAGAAATATTTGCTTAAACAACACATGAGGGATTCAGGGTAAAGCAGAGGGTCTGGTTTGGCCATTAAGTAGGTGTTGCCATTCACCAAGTTCGAGCCATAGGAGGAGATACACACTGGGAAAGGAGTGGAGAGGAAAATACAATGATGTGAACTTAATTTCCTTTTCATCACCTGTACGGAGAAACACAATAGATAGTTAAATATCTAGATATGGAAGCAAGAGTTAAGGGTTGAAGATACGGATAAAAGTCACTGCTATATGTATCAGTTAAGAGTTTTCCAAAGAACCATTGGTGAATAGAATGTGTGTGTGTGTGTGTGTGTGTGTGTGTGTGTGTGTTATTTTTAAAAAAGAATTGGGTCACATAATTATGGGGGCTAACAAGTCCAAAATCTGTAGGGCAGTCTTGCAGGCTGGCAATTCAGGCAAGAGCTGAGGTATAGCATTAAGGATAAATTTTATTTCTTCAAGAAACCTCAGTTTTTGCTCTTAAGGCCTTTCAAATCATTACATGAGCCCCACCACATTATAGAGAGTAATCCACTTTATTTAAAGTTGACTGATTTTATTATTTTTTTTATTTATTTATTTTTGGGGCAGAGAGAGACAGAGCATGAACGGGGGAGGGGCAGAGAGAGGGGGAGACACAGAATCGGAATCAGGCTCCAGGCTCCGAGCCATCAGCCCAGAGCCCGACGCGGGGCTCGAACTCACGGACCGTGAGATCGTGACCTGGCTGAAGTCGGACGCTTAACCGACTGCGCCACCCAGGCGCCCCAAAAGTTGACTGATTTTAGATGTTAACTACATCTACACAATACCTCCACAGCAACACTTAGATTAGTATTTGATAAAATAATTAGGTGCTATAAACTAGCCAAGCTGACACATAAACTAACCATCACTAACCTGACGCACAAACTAACCAGGTGACAGATGAAATCATCAAGAAGAGAAAAGAACAAGTAAATATCAAGTGGTAAAAAGCTTGGTCTTTGGAACAAATAGGGACCAGGACTCAAACTTCATTTTTACTATATTGTGTGTGACTTACTTCTGTTAAGTCCCAATTTCAACATCTATAAAGTTATGATAATATGCTACATTTCTTGAGTCATTATGAGGAGGAAATAAAATACGTAAAGGATTTATCACAGAGCCTACCATGCTCAAATAACTAGCACGAAAATGTTTTTTTTAAATGTTTAATAATTTTTTTTGAGATATAGAGAGCTCATGCATGCACACACTAGCGGGAGGAAAGAAGAGACAGAGAGAAAGAGAGAGAGAGAGAGAGAGAGAATCCCAAGCAGGCTCCATGCTATCAGCGCAGAGCCCAATGTGGGGCTCAGTCTCACAAACTGTGAGATCTATCATGACCTGAGCTGAGATCAAGAGTCAGACACTTAACTGACTGAGCCACCCAGATGCCCCCTTGTACTCTTTTTTAAAATATGAAATTGATAGCGCCTGGATGGCTCAGTCGGTTGAGCATCCAACTTCGGCTCAGGTCGCGATCTCGAGGTTCACTAGTTCCAGCCCCACACTGGGCTCTGTGCTGACAGCTCAGAGCCTGGAGCCTGCTTCAGATTTTGTGTCTTTCTTTTTCTCTGCCCCTCCCCTGCTCTTGCTCTTGCTCTCTCTCTCTTTCAAAAATAAACATTGAAAAATTTTTAAATGTGAAATTTATAAATATATTCTGATGAGAAAAAGGCAGTATTAAGAAAAAATGAAAGATAGACAGCTAAGAAATAACTGACCAAGTAAAGATTGGTGGTGGAGTGTGGAAGGAAGAAACTGAGACTCATAACAAAAGATTAACCTTAAACAAAATGATGGAGAAGAAGTTGAATATGTTCATATATGTTGGCCTTGATTTTCTCAATGAGGGTGAAAGGTTATTTCCTGAGAGATACTGATGGTTTAAAGAAAGGTGGTATTTCTGTGAAGAATAAAAGAGAGAGTGTAATAAATATAGATTAAAAAGTGGTAAAATGGAATTCTAAGGTTTAGCGTATATCTGCATGACTGGGTAATTGTAAATTCCTTCTGGGCAGAGCACATTTCTTTTTTTCTGTTTGCTATATGATACAACGTAAGTAATTGGCAAAAATCTCCTCATTTTCTCTCCCTGCAGGCAGCTGGGGTATAAAAATGGAAAAGCACATGCAGCAACTGATTCAACTTTGAGGCTTTGTCTGGCAGGTGCAGTTGGAAAATATAAGGACCACACTAGTGAACATACTGGTGCTTGTATTTGAAGAACTATAGCGTAGGCTCGATAAGGAAAACAAAACAAAAAAAAAAAACACTGTAAGGATAGCGATGGACAGAGAAAAAGGGCATTCTGGGAGTAAGAGTGTTGGAAACCAGGAAAGATGGGAGGCAATGGATAGAAACTGGTGTTGGAACAGAAGGTTTCAGAGGGAAACAAAGTGAAGGAATTCAATAAGTAATGCTATTTCAAAAGCAGGTTTGAAAGGAAGGAAACTGGTGTCCAGAAAGTCACAAAACTTGAGCTCAGGATCAACCCGAAGAAGGAGCAGTAGAGGACAGAAGGGAATGCTCCCCAGTGATGGCTATGCAGGAAGAACAGTGCCATCAGTAGTGTGCAGGATGACTCTAAACTCTTGGCACCAGGATGAAGGGAACTTGCTCAATTGGTCTTGCATTCATCTGTACTGTGGTTTGTTTTCAAGCAGTCACGCCAAAGCAGACATATTAAAACAATGGATAGAAAACCATATGTGATTTATTATCTAAAGATAATTTTGGATAAAGTCAGGGGGGAGACTCACTAATGAGAATACCTGGAAGTTGTTTCTCCTTCCACAAAGTCCATTGGCTAATGAGTGTTCCCTGGTTTTACTAAGTTAACTTCTATTTTATGGAGCCAACCCCAAAATAGTCTCCTCCTACACCTTGACTGCCCTTTTGATCAACAGTTCTCACACAATAGTAGGCCATCAATGAAGAAAAAGATTGATGAGCTTTGTTTCCAGTGTGATGCAAATGAGGTAAATGGCTGAGAGTAATATAGAGCAGTGTGGTGAAACAAAAGAGGATTTTTGAACAAGGGAGAAGAGTAAAAGATAAAATGTCATAGTGAGAATTAAGAATATCTGGGAAGGGGTAAAGTCCTAGAACAAGCTAAGCATTAGTTAAACAAGGAGACAACAGGTGTAGTTTGAGAGGAAGGTAACAATCAAAAACATATTTTTTAAAAATTAAATCTGGGCTCAGAGGGCAAGCTGGAAAGGGAGGGCAGCAATGGAAGAATCAGGAAAAGAGACTGAGAAAAATGGGAATGCGAGTATTATGTTATAGTCATATCATCATTGGGATGCCTGGGTGGCTCAGTCGGTTAAGTGTCTGACTTCTGCTCAGGTGATGATCTCATGTTTGATCCCTGCATCAGGCTCTGTGCTGACAGCTCAGAGCCTGGAGCCTGCTTCAGATTCTGTCTGCCTCTGTCTCTACCCCTCCCCCGCTCATGATCTGTCTCTCTCTCTCTGTCTCAAAAATAAACATTAAATATATATATATATATATATAGTCATATCATTTCAATAATATCATAAAGCTATGTAACTTTACACTAACTGCTATTAACAAGAAGATTATGTGTTGTTAATGGTTTATAAAGAAAATATAAAAAGTCTACCTGATTGTATTTCTAGGTACAATTTCCCTTTCGTTAACAGATATACTGCTTACATGGATGAATAGATGATTCTTTTCACACCTTTACATCATCATGAAATGTATAATACTTAAATCTATTTAGAATGTTATGGAATGAGTTTCTATTTGTTGAGTAGTACCCTGGTGACCTGAAAATCAATATAGCCTATAAAATTACTTAAATTACAATTAGGAAGTAGCTAGAAGGAAATAGCTAGCATGTTATCAACAAAATATTCGTTAAGAGAAATAAAAGAGAAAAGCTACATAATTTTGAAAAACTTGACAATCAATGCCAATAAATATATACCAATTTGTTATCTTATTGGTAATAAATATAATAAAAATTTGTTTCTCTTAGAAAAGGTGAATATTCCTTAAATTGATCACTTTTGTCATTTATAAATTATCTGTCATCTATAACCTATCTATCTATTCATCTATCTAATCTATACTCATCTTTTAATAATTTTATCATTTTTACATACCTGTCATTCACCTTATCAAAGCAACTATAAGTCTGTGTAAAATCTAAGAGAATTCCTGGGTTGAACTTACAGAAACATGAATGGAAATAAAATTGAAATAGACATGAAGCATAAGGGTATAGTTAATTTCATGCTGAGTAAACAAGGTTCATCTAATCTGATATTTCATCTCTGGAAGTAACTAGCTAATTTGTAGAAAGCCAGATAGGATATTCATGTTGTTATTAAAAAGTTAAAAATATTTCAATAAAGTCTCCTACCTTCTGTTAATAGCTATCATCCTATCCATATACATTTTCCTCATTATTTCATAGAATGAAGAGTTGTATCTACCAACTTGCCTTTTCAAATTAAACCATTCCTTTATTTTATTTTCCAACTGAGTATTTTAAGCCTAAACAAATGCCTCTATACTTTACCTTTTCCTCAGGAAAGGGTGTGTAATCAGTGCATCCCTTTTCGTAATGTTATGGGTCCCATTGATATCCTGCCTCCATCTTTGCCTTCTCCACAATTTAAAGTCTTAATATGATAAGCCTATTCTTTTTATCTCTATCCATTGATCATATTATTTGCTCTTCTTTAGGATGTGTCCATTTATTCCAGGTGCAGGTGATTCATGGGAAGATAATGTTTTGGCTTTTGTTTCTATAGTCTCTCCTGATGCTACTAGGAGCTAGAGTACTGATCTTTTACCCAGACAGCCTGACATCTTTAGGATGTAACTAATTACTTGATCTCTATCGAGTTACAATGCAGTTTGGATTCTAGTCCTCTTAATACATACTCCAACTTTTGCCGACCTCGGTCTCATTTTCTGTTATCTTGTTATTCACAGAGCTTTCTGAGGAATTAATGTAGTAAGAAATATTTCCATCAGCTTGTTTCTTCTCAAATAATAATATGGAGTAAGTGGATCATATGGAATAAAAGTTGGTGATAAAGACATGTTACAGAATGTACTATCCCTGCTTTGCTGCCCCAAAATAGTGAGACAAGGTGGCTCTGTAAGAATTTACCCACAAAGATTCTTTGTTTCTATAATTTCACTTTTTATCAAACCCCTTCTTCAATAAAAAGAAAATGTTCAAGAAGAATCTTTGACATAATTATAAGACCTTTCTACATTGCATTTAATTACAATATATTGAGTTATATACAGGGAATTTTTAAGCATGGACTGTAAAGCGAATTGCCCAACTTCACATCCGGCCATACCACTATGTATCTTTGTGGGGGAACTTACTTACCTTCTCTGTAATTCCATTTCTCCATTTGTAAGAACGAAAATGGTAGATATGACTTATGATATTATGAGGCTAAAATAAATTGAAACACAGAAACTACATAAAGCTTTGTCTGCAATGTGGTTAGTATTCAATGTGTGACTTTTAACAGTTCAACAGAATAATAAAGCAATTCTGTAAGATAAACACATTTATGAACACTATGTATAAATTTTATTGTCCTGTTATCCTTTTTATTTCTTTCTTTATAGACAAAAATGTTTGCAAGTTTGAAATTCTTAGAGTATTTTAGGGTATTTTTATTGATAAAAGTATAGTAAAACATTATTTAACCCACCCTCAAATGGAATAAAAATTATATGCTGATGGTTATGAACTATGGGTGCCCAGAATAAATTCTTTACTCATTAATATAGTTTTCTGAAAATAATGTAATAAAAATAAACTAATTAGAATTATTTATTAGTACAAAATAAAGTAATTTTAGAGCTATGCTTATTATAATATACAGCAAATAAGTGATAAAATATTTATGATGTAACTCCAAAAGTAATGACTTTATTTAATAACTGATGATATACAAAATGCATGGAAATACATTCGCCAGAGGGAAGAACTGAGATTTTAAGTAATTAGCATGGAAATAGAGCCATTATTGAATTAATATCAGCCTTAGAACAATTTTATTTTTATTGTTTTATTTTCTTAAGTTTATCTATTTATTTTGAAAGAGAGAGAGAGCCCAGGAGGGGCAGAGAGAGAGGGAGAGAGAATCCCCAGCCGCTACTCAGAGCTCGAACTCAAAAACCATGAGATCTTGATCTGGGCGGAAACCAGGAGTCAGATGCCTAACCAATTGAGCCACCAAGGAGACCCTCAACCTTGGGGCAATTTTAGATGGCCTGTTTGTTAGACATAAAGTAGTACCACAAGACTGAAAACATTTTACCAATGATCAGGTTAGGCATTAATTCTGTTTTGTTCCTTTAAAGCAATAAGTCAAAGGCTATTCTTGCCTTAAGAAAATTTAGACACATTTTTTTTAGTGGGCTATTTAGAGTTTACACATTTTACTTAGAAACTTGAAAATAAATAAAATACATACATATACATACATCTTATATATATTATTCAAAATATTAGCCTCTTTTCCTAAGGTATTGCAAGGACACCTACAGGTGGCAAAGACAAGAACAATAAGCCATTTAATCTGAATTGATTTGTGACAACTTCCCAACATCTAGTTATTTTTCTTAAGTCATGAAATAATATTTGTTATGCCTAATAACACACACATGAAGACAATTTGTGGATACACAAACATGACAATAAATAAGTATCTGCATTTTTAATTGCAACAGTGGAAGAAGACATCTGGAAAAATGCTTTTTAGAGCCTACACATTTTCCTTGACGATCCGAATAGCAGCTTCTTATCTAGGAATACCAGTTTTCTCCAGTGAAAAAGAAAGTGCATTTGTGTGCTCCTGTAAACGATTAGAATTTATATTGATAATTTTAACATACTAGAAGAGTTTGATGGGAGGAAATTTGTAGAAAAATGCGAGAGGAATATAAGAATGTGCAGGCAGGGGGATTGAAAATACAGATCATTTCGTGAGAAAGGGGTAGAGAAAAATATGCAACGTGGTTTTTAAGCAGAAGAAATTCTACATTACTATAAAGCAGCTTACAGATATCGGCACATTATTTACACAAAATGAGTACTTGTTAAAACACTACCATCAATAGATTCATATGTCTCAGCTTCAATTAGCAGCCTCATTTATTACCCACCAAGATGTGAAACTGCAAGGTGAGGTTCAAGTGTCACCGAGGGTGTCTTCATCACTTCAATATCATTGCCTTAAAAGGCACTGACCAGAAGAAGCAGATGACCTCATTTCAAAATTATTACAGTACAGAGAACTCAGTTTCAACATTATAATTCATTTTCTCATGGAATATTTCAAATTTATTATCACTTTCCTGACACGTAATGGCTAATCGTTAAGGATAGCCACTTTAACATAATATGAATACGCATTTCTCGATAGGTAATACAACAGTTCCTGCATTAGCATTATTGACTAAGGTGCATTTAACTTCTTCACTAATACTTAATGGAAGGTTAATGTATAAGTCAGGAGATTAAATGGCTTTTACTTAAAACAAGTATATTGATTAAAATAACTTAGTGAGATTTTTAAGGCTGATGATATAAAAATAGTCACACGTTTTAATATTTTATTTAATATTAAGAGCAAATTGTATGGTATAACAGATCAAGATTAGTGGGAGTTATTGCACTAATTACTCGTAGAGCTAATTCTTGCTCAGTGTTAACAAATGGATCTTGTATATTGAAAAGCAACAAATCACATTGGTTAATTCTAGTGTTCAAGGAGTCCTTCTGTTTAAAAATTTCCATTGTTTCTTGCAATGTCCTTCAGGTACGCCTTCCTTGTATCTCACACCTGGCACCATTGAAAGATAAAATGACCTTCCAAAAACAGGGTTGCTATTCAATGTCATTGAAATGCAGCTCTATTTCCTTTTTTTCTCTTCATCCTATTATTATTTAAATCTATGTTAACCTAATACATCTAATGCTTGCAGTGAATTAGCGAATGTTACTTTACTATTTCCTTTCTTTGTTCAAAACACAATATTCCACCAAATATAGTAGACTAACAAATTGTCCTTGTAATAATATGACACATGAGCCAGAGACCATTCACTTCTTTGATTCTGTTTCCGCCCAGAAATACTCAGCCACCCTCTCTATTCATCTCTTCTGTTTAGGTAGCACAAAGTTACACCTGTAGGGGCTTGCTCAGTTTTAACCTGAGCTTTGTATGAGAGGTATTTGATCTTCTCAAAATAAAGAAATAAATAAAAAGTGACCAGGGCTGGTGTATCATTGTGCCGGTATGACTGCAGAGTCAAGAACACATAGCAGTTGGCAGCGTATTCAAGAACTAAAAACAGAATGGTAAATAAGTGGCAAAAATTTAAATACTATGTATACAGTATAATATGATATATGTTAATAAAATTGCTTACACACAGTACTAAGAGCCAGGCTTGGTTCTAAGTGTTCTGGGGACAATAAATCGTTCACAACTCAATATAATCTCATGAATAGGTAATTCTCACTAGCTCCAGTTTATAGCTGGGAAGCTGAGGCTCAGGAAAGTTAAGATACTGAGGCAGAG
The DNA here is from genome assembly GCF_022079265.1 of Lynx rufus. Lineage (NCBI taxonomy): Eukaryota > Metazoa > Chordata > Mammalia > Carnivora > Felidae > Lynx > Lynx rufus. The sequence continues at coordinate 201,284,766 of NW_025814823.1, read as the reverse complement.
AGCTATTCCACCATTGGCCCAACACCATGCAGCTGATAAAAGGCAGGATGGGGAGACTAACAACGGGCAGCGTGGCTAAGAGGGGCAGTATTGTGGCTAAGAGCTGTATTCTCAGCTCTGGAAACAAAAGGATTTTAGTTCAAATACCAGCTCTGTCATTGACTAACTGCTTCAAGTCTTGGCATCTTTATCTGTTAAGTATATAGTGGCTACATTATTAGGTTGTGAGAAGAAAGCAAACTGGATATTTTACCAAGTTAGCATGTTACCTGGCACATGGTAAGATCTCACTAAATGGCACGTGTTATTACTATAATTATTTTAAATTGTGTATTCATTTATTCAACAGATGTTTTATTTAGTTAAGGCTAACTACCTGTGCTAAGCTTTGGTAAATGGGAGTGCTTGGGTTCATAGTTTAGTAGGGGATGACGGACATGTAAAAAACTAATTGAGATTAAAGTGCCATGATAGATGTATTTAGGGAAAGCAGAGAAAGTGAAACATCTCATCCAGGAAGGCTTCACTGATATGGTATGTAGCATATTTATATGGTGCCATCCCATATATTTTCTTGGGCTGAATAATGGATGAATCAGCTGGAGACATTATAAATTTATTCACTCCCTCTCTTGATTTGAGAAATCATGGAATAGAGGAAAAAATATAAATCCAATTTTTGGGCTATCACTTGGGCGAATTTGATGGATATATTTTAACTAAAGAATCTAGTGAGATCAATCTGTGCCATTCTGTACTTAAAACATGAGAATCTGTGTGATATATGAACACTAGCCTTACCCTCATAATATTTTCTCTTGGGTGTGATGTAGATTAGGTATTGCCTTGTGAAGCAAGCATTTTCTTATTGGATGAGCATTGCCATAGGTGAGTTACATGTGAAATAAAAACAAAACAAAACAAAACAAAAAGACAGACACAGCCACCTCACTTTTTTCTAGAAAATTGTATAAGAGAACTTTTGAGTTTTATACACAGGCAAATAGAGTTTATGTTCAGGGCAATTAATGTTGAAATGTTACCAAATCTCCATCAATTGTTTTAACATATTTTTCCCTTCTCAGAGTATGAAATGATAAACAGTGATGTCATTCGTAATGTGTCCTAACAAGTAGGACCAGGATTCTGTGTTACACAGGGATGATTATTCTTGAGAGGGTAGAGAATAATTCCCTGAAGAAGTGTTTTGCTTTATAAAACCATGGTTTTAAATGAATTTAACTTATATTTATATTACTGGTAGAGTTACCAGATAAAATACAGGATACCTAGTTCAATATGAGTAAACAGCAAATACATGTTCAATATGAGTATGACCCAAATATTCATAAGATAAGCTTATACTCAAAAAAACTATTGTTTATCTGAAATTCAAATTTAATTTGGAGTCTTATATTTTTACTTACTAAATCTGGCAACCATGTTTACTAGTTAGGTGATTTTTTAAAAAACTGGTGAATTTAGGAGTTCTTTGTGGTTTTTCTTATTGATATTTATGATTTGTACTAAATAGGACATTTTTCTCCTTTTTCCATCATCTTTCTTTAACAAATGAGTCTCAAATCTAATCATAATACTTATGCTATTTGTCATATTATAATCAATTATAACCTCTGCATTTACAGGATCAGAATGATGCATCTAATTTTTTCATAAGTTTTTAAAACTCCATTTTAAAAACTGGACATTTAAACAAACTGAAACATCCAGGAGACATTAATCATGTAGTTTCAAAGTGGAAAAAACATTTTCCCTTAAGCTTTCCCAATGTAATAATAATGAAAAAAATCTTTAAACATAATGCCTGAATGGAAAACTTCAACTCAAAAGATAAACACGGTCATATACGAGAGAGTGAAATTTGTGTGTTAGTGCAATCATAGAACTTAAAATATATTATATTATGCTGGGATTTATCAAAAAGGAGTTAAAGAAAAAAAGAACAAGTTTTCAAGGCAAGAATTCATGTTCTACTCTAGTAAAAGATGGAAAAACTAATAAGATGCCACTTCATATCCACTAGAATAGCTATAATTAAAAAGCTACAATACTAAATGTTATGGTGGAACACCAAAAACTTTCATATGATGCTAGTAGTTTATGATTCAGCAACATTGGAAAACTGCCTGTTTTTTTTATGAAGTAAAACATACAAGTACCTTGTGACACAGAGAGTTCACTGATATTTAATTAAGAAAAATTAAAACATACATGCACACTATAAATGCTCATAGTCCCTTTACTCATAATAGCCTAGAACTGGAAAACAGCTCAAAAGCTCTAGAAAACTAATTAACAAATTATGGTATGTTTATAAAATGGAACTCAGTCATAAAAAAAATGAACTACTCATATTCTCAATTTTTGGAGTCAATCTCAAAAATAATGTGCTGAGTGAAAGAACCCAGATACAAAACAGTGCTGTTTGTTGATTTCCATTTATAGAAAATACTAGAATGTGTAAAATTAGTACATGACAATAGATACCAGAAAGTGGTTTCCTAGCACATATGAAGTGGGGAGACTGATATCAATAGCAATGAAGGAGGAGTGATGGAAATCTGGGGTGGTTTGAGTGATGGTTACATAGTTGCACAAATTTCTTACAATTTATTAAACAATCACTTAAAATCTGGATATTTTACTGTGTGTAAATTGTATCTCCATATAAAAAGAATATTAGGGGTATAATGAATCAAACAAAAAGATTTAAAGCATTTCAAGCTTTGACTTTATCCACATTTCTCAATAGCCTGGTTTGGTTTTAAAAGACTCTTATAAAGAGTGGAAAGAATCAAATTATAAAAAAATACAGATGGGTTCTTCCTCTGTTGGTCTTTTCTCTGGTCAAATAGATAGAGATCACATGTTAGGGCTGAAATAAATGCTTTCTAAAAAATGCTCTCCAAGTGTTTTAATGCATTATAAATCTTGCCATACCTACGTAAAAGGATCTTGAATCTCCAGAACTCCTTTTTGTAGAAAGTTTGTCTTCTGAAGAAAAGAAAGCTTTCTGGTCTACAGGCACTCTCAGTCACTCTTCCTATTTGTTTTACCAGATTGACATAATTCACGCTGTCAATGTAGGTGTTATAGATCGGAGCTTCCTTTCTTGTGATATATAGCAAGCATAGATGCAATTGCTCTCAAGTAGTATTTAAACACTACATATTCATGAGTCAGTTCAGAGTTCTGTATAGAGCTGCTTAAGTAAAAGCTCTGACCTCTATGAGTTCATAATCTAAAATAAATAATAAATATTCAGAACCACTTTTAAGTGAAAATGTGAACATAAAATTGAAAATTATACCAAAACAATGTAGCTAACAGAATCATTCTGGGGTTTAATTCCTGGGACTTCTTTGGCCATGAAAAGTAGGAAATTGAAGCACTCCTTTTGCCTATTTTTTTTTAGCTGCTTGGGGTGGAATTTTCTTTTTTTTTTTAATAAACCAGGCACAGTTCTAAACAGTTTATGTGTACTTATTTAATTCTCACACAAAATCCTCATTAGGAGATTTTTGTTGTCTCTGTTCTAAAGGCATAGAAATGAGAGATAGAGAAAGAAAGCCAAAAAGATAATATTGTCTTCTTTAGGGCAAATCTTAAAATATATGAATTGTCTTAGTCTGCACAGGCTGCTATAACAAATTATCACAGACTGGCTTAAACAAAAGACATTTATTTTTCATAGTCTGGACATCTGAGATCAGGGAGTCAGCATGGCTGGACTGTGCTGAGGGCTCTCTTCTTGGCTTACAGATGGCTGCCTTCTCTCTGTGTCCTCCTATGGCAGACAGGGAGAGAGAGGAAGCTTGGGCTCTTAAAAGGACACTAATTATATCATAGAACTCCACTCCTGTGACCTCCTATACCTAATTATCTCCTAAAGTCCTCACCTCCAAATACCACCATATTAAGAGTTTCAACAAATGAATTTGAGAGAACCTAATCATTCAGTTCATAACATTAATCTCTAATGCAAATATCAAAGGAAATAATACCCATAATGTGTTTGGGATCCTTCCTGGCACATAATAAACCACAGAAAGTGTTAATTCTTTTAATAATGTAAAATTGATTGAATAACTTAAGCTTTGTAACGTATATCACTATGAGGTAAATTTTTAAAATGTCAGTAGAGGTACATAGGCCAACTTCATATTAAAACTAGACTACATTTTACTTAGAAGAAAGAATGTTATACTAATAAGCTGGTAGGACTACAACATTTAGAATGCTTCACTTTTATGTTGAAATTCATGAAGTGCTAAGAATCCATTCTGTATTCCATAACATAGTCATGATGCTTTTACTAAATTCAAACAATGTAAATAAGTTTTAAATTCCTATCATACTGCGATACCAGTGATAAGATGACTGGATTGGTTAAAAAAGATTAAGCAGTGGGAATTTGACTGAAAGGGAAGACACTGGCACATAAAAATATTCAAAGGAACCGACTCCCAAAGAAATGGACTGAGTGTTGGAACAAATAGCTCAGTCTCAGGAAAGTGGGAGTCAAAGGCAGAAAGAAAGGTAATCAGGAGAAGGAAGCTCTGTAGTGTTTGTTATAAGTACTACTTAATTTTGCCCGAAGAATTTGAGTGAGTAGTCTTAGAGCGACACGGAGGTAATTACAGCAGTAAATCCCACCATTGACTGACTTCTGGACAGAAATTTTGACATCAGTTTGGATCCTACCTCCTTTTAGAAGCCCATTCTGATTGGCTCCTGCCCTTCATTTCCACTTCAGGCTGGATTAGGTATTCTTCTCTGATGCTCCATAACAGCCTTCAAATAAACTATCAGTTTATCACGGTGTACAGAAATGTCCTCTTTCCTTTTTTATCTTTTCCCAATAGGACATAAACTCATGTCTCTTATTTGCTGTTGGAGACCCTGGACATATCACATGACCTGCCACATAAAACCACCCAATTAATACTTGAATGAACACTTAAATTATTTCTTCTCAACCCTAACAAAACGTGTGTCTTCAGGTTATGGCCTTAAGAAGACAAACATGACAGTGGTAGGGACATGAATATTGACACATCCAGGCTAAACTGGCCTTGTGAACAAAGACAATTACCCTTCGCTGAAGTAATCTGAGGGAGGACCCAAGGCCCCCTATTAACACCAACAGTGTTAAAGCTCCATTCCTTGGGTTCAGATAGTGGATATTGGAGTTTTGGGAGACTTCCGTCAAAGTGTAAGGTGAGAACATTCACACACTAATCTCTTCAGCTAACACTTCAGTCTTTGGTTTTGTGAGTTAATGCCTCAGCAAGGATTTGCTGAAACTAGATGGCAGTCAGAGTGAGTTGTGTGTGTGTGTGTGTGTGTGTGTGTGTGTGTGTGTGTGGTGTGTGGGGGGCATTTTAGGTTAGGAGGTGCTGTGGAGACTAAAAGATATCACCTGGTACAGAGTACCAGAAAGAGTGCAGGATATAGGATATGGGAGGCTGCCAAGACTAGGTGCACCTCCTCCATAAGTTCCTCCATAAGATCCTAATGTCTGAATATATCTATATATCTATAGATATCAGTATCTGTATCTTTATCAATATCTATGTCTATATCTGTATATAATCTTCATCTCTTACCAGCCTTTGGTCTCATGGCTCCAACTACTTACAGGAATTTTTTTTAGCATTTTTGGGTTTTTTATTTGTGTTATTTTTATTTTTTTTAAGGTTTTACTTTTTTAATATAATTTATTGTCAAAATGGCTTACATGCAACACCCAGTGCTCATCCCAACAAGTGCACCCTCCTCAATGCACATCACCCACTTTCCCCTCCCCGCCCCCCAATCAAGATAAAAAGCTTCTGCACCACACAGGAATTTTTTAAATGAGTACAATTCTCAGACTTCAAGTCCAAAATAAATAGTAGCAAATTTACCATTTTTTTCCTCCAACTAATTTCTTGGTCAAATTACTAAGACTAGAAAACTGTACACTTATCATCCCCAATTCCTTTTCTTGAAGCCTTATATCTAGTATTACGTCTTCCTTTACAATAGCTCCTGATTTCCCTCATCTCGCCAGTGCCAATGATTGCCACTATAAGATTGCGCACACCTCCATGCTCCCGATAGCTGGAGTACTTAGGTAATATAGTTCATGTAAAAGAGAAATTCACATTTTATTCACATCAAAACTTTACATTTTATTCATCAACAATACCTATATGAAAGCTGAATTTAACTCTCAACCCCCCCCCCCCATTATGTCATACTCTACTCACAGCGCCTGCTTCATGGACACGCAGGGGCCCACAATTAGGAAAAACCTACATTTAGAAAGCCTTCTATCTGTTGTCACTGTCTTGAAATTCTTGTAAGTTTTGAGCATGGGGCTCCCCATTCATTTTGCAGTGGGCTTACAAACTAAGTAGTTGATTCTGCCTACTTGAGGTCATTGTCAGCCTCCATCTGAATTACTGAAACATCATCTCCTTATGTCCCTTTCATTGGAACTTGTGTCTTCAAACTGTCCTATATAGAACTATGGAGTTGATATTCCTCAGAACCAATTTTATTATGCTGGCCTCTGTTGACACACTACACTCCTCTGCCTGGTGTAGATTTCCTTCTAGAACTTGACCCTCTTTACATCATTTCTTACAGTTTCTAACATGAACCTTCTACTCTAGCCAGGCTATCTCACCATTATTGCCTGTTTTGAGTCTTATCCATATTACAGCTTAAGCTTCTGGTTAAACCTATCCAGATTTTTCTTCTTTTCTGCTTATTCAGAACAGTCTTCACCTGGTTCACCCCAGTTCTGATTTCTCCACTAAATCATCCAAATTATTCTCAAATATCAACATATATGAGAATCGCCCAGACCTAATTAATCCAAATCTCAGAAGAATTTCCAAAGGAACCTGCATTTTATTTATTTTTTTTTTTAATTTTTTTTTTAATTTTTTTTTTTTCAACGTTTATTTATTTTTGGGACAGAGAGAGACAGAGCATGAACGGGGGAGGGGCAGAGAGAGAGGGAGACACAGAATCGGAAACAGGCTCCAGGCTCTGAGCCATCAGCCCAGAGCCTGATGCGGGGCTCGAACTCCCGGACCGCGAGATCGTGACCTGGCTGAAGTCGGACGCTTAACCGACTGCGCCACCCAGGCGCCCCAGGAACCTGCATTTTAAATAAGCACGAGTAATGCTGATATAGAGGGTTTAAAACTACACCAGAAAAAACAATGTTTAGCCCATAAAGTCTGTGTATTTACTTGCTTTTTTACTTTTTTAAAACCTGTTATTAAGGATTGGGTATACAACGAATAGAGTGACCTGAACTTTCAGAAATTGAGCAACTATAATACACTCCCTAAAGCTGGTGCTCTTTGTAAGGGTCTTGTAACTGTTTATAGAAAACAGGTCTTTCTAGAAGAATTGGGTGAATGTGAAAAAATGTAAAGCATCAAGCAGAAGGTTAGACTAAAGTTTCTGCTCCAGAACTAACAACAGGTGGTCCTGCCATAAGGTGTACATATGGTTGAGACACAGCACTACTATGAATTCTGCTCACAGAAATGCATCTTGTAACCCATGGGGAATAGGGTCTCTGGCAGTGACCAGACTTTTGAGCTTTCTTATAGGCAACAGATGCAACGGTTTATCATAAAATCTTAGCACTGAAGAGATTTCTATTCTAGTCCATTCACTTTCTAGCAAAGAATTTCTCCTATGACATTCTGCTCAAATTGAATACTTCAAATTAACTAATACAAATAAATATTTTATTCTTGTATGTTGAATATTAATTACATGCTTTTGCATAAGACAAACACTCTCAATGCCTTTACTATGTACATAGGTTATAAGTTACTGATTATTTACATAGATAATGTAACATATTTTCCATACAAATTGTAATTAATTGGATACCGATGTTACTATATCACATCTCTTACAATAAATATATATAGTAATATATATATATATGTGTGTGTGTGTGTGTGTGTGTGTGTGTGTGTGAGAGAGAGAGAGAAGAAAACAAAATTTTACATTTTTCACTGCTTACTCTTAAATAATCTTTCTTCTGGTGCATGTGTAGGTCACCCAAGTATATGGAGTCATCGCCTTCTTCAACTTGAAGGAGAGTGGCCACATATCCATATGTGCTGCTTAAGTCTGTTGTCTTGATATAGTTATTTGTTGTCTCCGTTTCAGCAATAAAAGTCAAACAAGCATGATTTTACTTGACTACTATAGTCGCCTATACTCTGTATCCACTTTTCTATATCTTAATTAGAAATAGGTAGTGAAGTGCTAATTATAGACAAAGCTCACCTTTGTTTTAATGTTTTAAAGTAGCCATCTTAGACACTTCAAAGTAATTTCCCTTGAAGTGTGTCAGTGTATGTTAGGAGAGAAAAGATGGCATTGAAGTTTCTTAGCAAATATTATAATTGAACTGTATTATGCCGGAGTAATTATATTACATTTTCAACCTATTATAATGAAGGACAGGGAATTGGTTTTTAAGGGGAAAAAAGATGTAGAAAAAATCCTAATGAAAGCATAAGAATAGCTGACAACCAGGGAGTCCAATTCTCCCTAGCACACTTGTCAAGTATACTTGTCATTCCCGGGTAATATGTTGAGATCATATGATGATCATTAACTCTTTCAAACCCCAGAGGTTTATATTCCAGTGGGTTTCTTCTGCGGTTCTTTCTCCAAACTTGTTAAATCCCCAGAGAGTTTTGGAGTCCTCAACTCTCTGTCATCAATTGTTGAGACATCCATTTGTCTGAAGTCAAAGGACCAGAGAAGATGATTTCTTAAGGGCTTTATGTTACTAACTCAGAGACCCAAGGAGGAGATAGTAAATTATGTGCTTGTTCTCTGGTAGCTTTCTGTACCACTCACTAACCTGTGCACACTCTTGTTCGTAAATTTGCTTGTACTGGCTCATTCCTGTCCTTCCAGGATTCTCTTTCCATTGTTTTTGGAGCTTCAGAATCACTGGTTTCTTTACTCATTGTCCATCCTTTTTGTGGTTTCATCCAAACATGGATATTTGAAAAGATAGGACTGGTTAAATAGAACGAGTCTCTTCAAAAGCTGAGAAAGAGCTTAGTAGTTCTCATATCATCATTTTAAATATTAAGTAATGTAATTGCCTAGTGTGAAGTACAAATGTTGAAGAAACCCTGATAGTTCTTTCTGTTTCCATATTAAGAGCACACAGTAAATTGACACTGAAGTTTTTCAGTTATCATTGGGTTCATTCATTTTATTCCAAGAAGAATCAGTTATATCATAGGTCAGAATACTGCAGCTGTTGGGTCAAATTCAGACTTTCTTCATTCTTGTAAAAAAGTTTTATTGAAACATGGATATGCCCATTTATTGACACATTGTCATGGCTTCTTACCTATGGCAGAATTGAGTAGATATAACAAGAGATAATAAGTATTTGTCCCCTAACAGAAGGTTTTCCAACCTCTGAACTACATCATGCTTTGTTTTAAGAAGACTTTGTTGTCTTCTTAAACAGGTAATATTTTAACATATTTGCAAAATTTATGAAATTTTTTCCTTATTTTTTCCCATGATTTAAGATAATATTTCTTTCTAGTTTTCAAAATCAATACTGCTTATTTTTTCTTTGAAGCAAATCATTTTAATTTTAAATTCATGCAAACTCATAATTTTTTAAAAATTTTTATTTATTTATTTTGAAAGAGAGAGAGCATGCATGCAAGTGGAGGCAGGGGCAGGGAGAGAGAGAGAGAGAGAGAGAGAGAGGAGTGAGAGAGAGAGAGTCCCACGTAGGCTCCGTGCTGTCAGGGCGCTGGGCTGGATCTGCCGAACGAAGAGATCATGGCCTGAGCAGAAATCAAGAATCAGACAATTGTCTCACCCACCCAGATTCTCCTAAACTCATAATGATAGTTAAATATTTTTTACCAGCATACTTTTCTTAACTTTGCCCTTTTATTCAGTATTATTTAATATTGGTTCACTAATAAATGACATGGTCACTGATGACTGATAAGATTATCTAGAATGTGACATTTACTTTAGTTTATCATTAATTAATAAACTATAGATGCAAACCTTTCTTCGATTTATAAAAATTTATTCAATTTATAGAAAAATAGAGCTGTTTATTTTCAGCCTGTGTTACTACAAGCCAGTCTGAATTATAGCCTAAATGTAAATTAGATTTGAAATTATTTTTGAAAAGAGGTTTTTTTTTACCATTTTCAACAGTTTGTGACCATTCATGTGTGTTTGAAAAAGGATTATAGCAAAATGCTCCTTTAAATATAAACTAATATCAGTAGGAAATCTAGTGATGAGTAAGCCTCCCACCAGAAAAGACTTTTCTAAACGTCATTAGGTCTTTTTTAAGAAAGACAACTAGCCTTACTTCCTTATATGACTTTTTAGTGTAGAATGCCAGCTAACGCAGCATATATTGGTTTGTATTTTGTTTATTTTTTATTTCTGTTTATCTATATTTCTGACTATAATTTCTGGTTAGTTATATAATTTTAAAGGGCATATATATTAACCCTGTGTTTTAAAAATTGTTTTTTAAAAATTTAAAAAATCTTTTAGAGGGGCGCCTGGGTGGCTCAGTTGGTTGAGCGTCTGACTTCAGCTCAGGTCATGATGTCACAGTTTGTGAGTTCGAGCCCCGTGTCGGGCTCTGTGCTGACAGCTGGGAGCCTGGAGCCTGCTTTGGATTCTGTGTCTCCCCCTCTCTCTGCCCCTCCCCTTCTCATGCTCTGTCTCTCTCTCTCTAATAAATAAACATTAAAAAATTAAGAAAAATATATAAAAAATAAAAAATCCTTTAGATAACTCTTCTATTCATGTGTTGAATATGGACTGATAAAATTATAATAATTTATTGCTAACATTGAATACATCATGGGACAAGAAACATGCAATATGTGCTTTACATTTATGCTGTTGGTGTTTTACATCCCTTATTGTTGGTGTTCAAATTATGTCTATAAGTTAGATGTTATTATTTTTCTTTAACATTTGAAGTAAAAGAATATGAGTATCTGAGGTCTTAGAGCTAGAGGATCTTAGAGCTAAGATTCAAACATAGTTATTAGATATATATCCATTTATCTTCCAATATTTTATTGGCAAGAAAATCTACAATGAAAGGTTCATGGTTCAAATATTTATAAGTTCAATTTTATGGACTCATGGAATGATAGGACTGGAGAATATTCTTTAGAAAACATCCAGATCAGTCCCTTTAATTTACAAATAAGGATGTTGAAGTCCATTCTTTTTTTCTCGAAGTTTTAATGAAACAGAATTTATCTTTGGTTAGCAAATTAATTTCTAGTCCAGCCAAACTAAAGGCAGTGCTCTTGCCTCCCGTTTTGCTCTACACCAAGTGTCTCTCTTTCCAAATGTCCTTCTTCCATATTATCCAAGGTACATAAACAGAAGTCTGAAATATGATTTGGGTCTTGTTCCTCTCTGCTGATAAATTTAGAATGTATATGTTGATGCCACCAGCACCTACTTACTGGAAAGGCAATTTGCACCACCATATCCTTATTCGATTTCATATTTCTATGACTCACACAATGAGAACAAATTGCTTGCTTTGAAAGTCTTAAGCTGAGAAAAGACAAATATGATCTTCCAATTTCTTCTACAAGAGTCAAGAAAATATTTCTGTTATTCGGATTTTGTACTCTCTCATCAGACTAAAGGAAAATGTGTTACCTAGACAAATAGAAGCTTCTGGAACATAGTTAAACGTTTTGAGATTTCATTCTAGGGCTAAAAATGTGTATTGTTCATATTATATTCATCTGCAGAGTGCTGAAGTCTCATAATTACTTAAGACCCCAAAAGATACTGAAGATTTTTCCTTATGTAGTCCTTTTTATTACCATTGATGTTAACATTAGATAAGTTGCTTAGGCTTTTGCCAAGTTATTTTTTAACATCATTTAGTGAAATAAATGAAAAATTAAGAGCTCAAGATTCCACTCTGAGTTCAAGTTCCCTTAAATTTTATTACTTGAAATAGAACCATAATCACAAGTCATTATGAATATGGAAATAATACGAAGGACTCTTATCTCAGATTACTTCTTGTTAACGAATCCTCTAAACACAAGGTTCCTTGCATATTGATAGTGAATTACATAGTTGAATGTGGAAATAACATATGCTTGTCAGTTATATACAAACACACAAATGTATGTAGTAGGCAGGAGGTGCAAAGAATTAAGATAGCCATTCTCCATAGTTCCCATTTTATTTTCATCACTGTTCAAGGTCCTTCTTTTGTTTTACTTATGTATTCTATTCCTTTTTTCTACAATCTCTACTCACATATCCCTTCTATTCATATTCATAAGCAACTAATCTAATATGTTTAGTGTAATGTGTGAATATATAACCATACATATATGCATGTATATACCTAAATATACAAAATATCTTTTATATATGCAGTGTTGTTTTATTTGCATATGTAGGTTTTTAAAAAGTATAGTCTTGTGCAAAAGCTCTTGTCCTATTTCTTATCTTTTTATAACGTTTCAATAAAAATGTGGTTAGATTTTAAATTTAATTAAAAAAATAAAATACATTAGAGAAAAAATAATATTTAAATATACAGATTTAAATTAATATAAATTAATATAAATTAATTAAATCAATTAATTTAATTAATATAAATTAATTAAATTAATATAAATATTAATAAATAATATTAAATATACATACTGTATCCTTGGGTAGGAAAATTGAAAAATGTAAAGATGTTAATTCTTCAAATTTTATGTGAAAGTGACAGAGTTTCCATATGGTGAAATTGTCCATCTCTACTGGAAGCATAAAGAAATAAAATAAAGTGACAATATTAAAGTGTATATCCATTTTCTAAAAATAAAGGAAAATCTTAGTAATTTCTAAATAGAGAGAGAATCTAAATAAGAAGTCCCAGTCAGCCAGACCACCTGGTGGGAGCAAGGTTGCAACTTCAGAGAAGCAGAAGGTTAAAAAGTGCCTCAGGCAGAAATGGGATCAAAGCTGGGCTTTCAGAATGACTATTTTGTGTTTACCAAGCAGTAAGATGAAGATAGTGATTAATACTGAGATCTTGTTATAAAGATAAAGTTGTATATTTCAAAAGAACTAGTATATTTAATGTAAAACTATGAAAGAATAAAAACAAATAAATCTCAACCAGACAAAAGGCAAGAAGTGATTTAAAAAAAAGTCAGGAAGAAAACATGGTTAAAATAAACTGCAAAAGAACATGGCAAAAATAAACTTGAAATCTTAGTAATCACTATAGATATAAATGGTGTATAATGAACTGTTGAAAATTAAAAATTATCAAGTTAGATTAAAAGAAGCAAAATCTAAGCACAAACATTTATTGGTAAAACAATTAGGACCTTTAGATGATACAGAAAGAAGTTAGTCCAATCAAAATACAGTATGTAGCAATATTCTCTAGCAGAGAATATTCGAGGTTCTGGGATCCATATCCTACCTGGGAGTTTGCTCAGCTGAAGATGACTGCATCAGTCCATCAGGAAGGACAACTGCCTTCTCTAGGTTCAGCTTTATGTACATAGGGCTAGAGCTGTTCTGCATACTGGGTAGAATGAATATATTTGAGGAACCACCTTATTTAGAGCAGGTGGACATTACATCTCATAACTTCCTCGATGCTTCTCTCATCTTATGGCAGTTGTACCTGCAAATATAATTTAAAAAAAAAAAGAAACCTTTAAGCCTTTCATTGTTCCACTTTGTTGAGCCCTCACATTTATTTTTTTTTATTTATTTTCTTTTTTTTTTTCAATGTATGAAGTTTATTGTCAAATTGGTTTCCATACAACACCCAGTGCTCATCCCAAAAGGTGCCCTCCTCAATACCCATCTCCCACCCCCCATCAACCCTCAGTTTATTTTCAGTTTTTAAGAGTCTCTTATGCTTTGGCTGTCTTCCACTCTAACCTCTTTTTTTCCTTCCCCTCCCCCATGGGTTTCTGTTAAGTTTCTCAGGATCCACATAAGAGTGAAACCATATGGTATCTGTCTTTCTCTGTATGGCTTATTTCACTTAGCATCACACTCTCCAGTTCCATCCACGTTGCTACAAAGGGCCATATTTCATTCTTTCTCATTGCCACGTAGTACTCCACTGTGTATATAAACCACAATTTTTTTATCCATTCATCAGTTGATGGACATTTAGTCTCTTTCCATAATTTGTGAGCCCTCACATTTAAAGGAGAATTTGGCTAGATATAATATTCTAGCTCCAAATGTCATTTCTCTAGAAACTTTACAAATAATCCCCCAAATCCTCTTGTCTCTGGCCTCTCCATTGAGAAGTTTGTTATCAATCCAATTATGTGTTCTTTGTGGGTTATCCTTTCTTACCAGAAACTTCTAGAACTTCTCTTGGTTTTTGTTGACCTTATATTACACTCTCATCTATCTTGAGGGCTTTTCCATCTATTCTGCTTAAGACTGTATCGTATCTAGACATTCATCTTTTATTGTTTAGTTCTTGGTAATGTTTAGCCATTATTTATTCAAATATTGTATCTGATCCTTTTTTATCTATCTCTATTTCTCTGGGTCTATTATAACTTTGCTACTTCTACTCTTACCCCCCAAATTTGTTAGATTTTTGTTTATATTTTCTACCCTGCCTTTTCTGACTGCCTTCTACAACTGATCTTTCAGCTCCAAAATTTATTCTTTGGCTCTGTCTTATTTTCATTTAGCTAATATGTGTATTCTTCATTCCACCTATTATAATTTTTTATTACCAGTATGCCTTCTAAGTGACTTCCTTCCTCAGTTATCAATAACTCCATGGATATAGTGTTTATAAATTCTTTTTTTTTTTTTTAATTTTTTTTTCAACGTTTATTTATTTTTGGGACAGAGAGAGACAGCATGAACGGGGGAGGGGCAGAGAGAGAGGGAGACACAGAATCGGAAACAGGCTCCAGGCTCTGAGCCATCAGCCCAGAGCCTGACGCGGGGCTCGAACTCCCGGACCGCGAGATCGTGACCTGGCTGAAGTCGGACGCTTAACCGACTGCGCCACCCAGGCGCCCGTGTTTATAAATTCTTGACTTCTATGTTGTATTAATTCTGGTTTATCCAAACAAAACAAATCTGATTTATCCGGTATCGTATAGATAAAGTCTTGTCATTTCTCTCTTATTCTGGATGTGCTCCTCTATGTCTGGTAATTTTGTTTGTGATAATATTTCCCCTCACTTCATCACTCATCTTGAGTAGTTTTATAGACAGTAGCAGGCCCAAGACCTAGTTCTAGCTTGTAAAATTTCTGATGGATTTGGAGGTGGAGCAAGCCCCTGGAAGAAGTCCCCAGAACATTATAGACTGGGTTTGATAGGTTGTGTTTGTTTTCTCCTAAGTGACTCTGTCCCTCATGGAACCTTGATACCTCTTCCTGACATGGCTCCATGTTGAAAGAGTTTTCTCAAATAATTATGGTTGCTAAGCTGTATTTTAGAAGTAGGGTAAGAACACTCAGGATCCAGTTGGTCTTCATTCACTTATTATCTACTTAGTAAAGGCTGTTGTGTTGCCCCTGGTTGCATTCTACTCTGAAGCAGTGAGGTAGCAAGGAGTGATCCACATCCAAAATATGGCAGAGAAAAAGAGTGCTGCAAAGCTCTTCATCCTATTTCCTGCCGGCAATGACAACAGGCCTGCCTCTGCCTCAAGCTGCATTGCTCACAGCTGTACTTTATTTTATTTTACTTTATTTTCTTTAAATCAATACATTCTTTTACTTCTATGAGGTTTGTAGGTAGGACTGTGGAGAGAGTCAGCAGCCTGTGACATAATCTTATTCATAACCGGAAGTCATTAGACACATAGTACACGTGCACACACACTCACACATACATACACATTTAGAACTGGGGACTGCAGTATTACTGTGAAACACAAAAAGAAAAACAGAAGCAATTTAAATGTCCAACTGCAGGGGTGTGGTTAAATTAATTAGATTGCACCCACCTATTTACGGGAATAAGATATTTAGATACCCATGTATTACTTTAGAGAACTCTCAAGAAACATTATTGAAGGAGGAAAATGTCAAGGTGCAGAAGAGCACGAGAAACGTAAAAAATAAAAGATACATATATACTGATAAAAATATTTTTTCTTTGTCTAACACATATCCAGAAAGGTTAACCATGCTGACCCTTTGAAGGGAGAGTCTCCACAGAGTGGTTCTTATATATTAAAATATAATTTAAAAACCTTAAACACATAGGTGTATGATTTTTAAGGTCTAAAATTTACTTTGCTAATACCATATAAAGAGATCTGTTTCATAAAACACATTTTCACACATGCACAAATACGTCCTTAGTGTTTTATAGATGTAGAAGATGTTATGTAGGATTGTTGTCAAATCTTTATGCTAATCAATAAAGGTTATAGAAATAAATGTGGGACAAAGGACATAAAAATATCATTTAAGTGATTATATTGCAACCCTGCTCATTTGTTTTATTAGAAGTTGTTAAGGGTTAGTGGAAGCTAGAACATTGTTTTATTTTAATTATATGTTTAAATTCCATAGTACATAATTTATTCATATTATATAAAATCTGTGTGGAGAAGCAATCTGCATGCTAACGTAAATGAGTCTGTGAAAGGTGTCAAGTGGTATTACTGAACAGAGCAAAAGAGATTTGTTGAGATTAGATAAACCGAGGCATCATTTGTCAGTTCTTCTATTTAGAAAAGGTAGACAGAAGGGAAGACAAAAGCCAATATTCAAATTATCTGCATGATTTGTTCCTTTTTGTCTACAAATTGTCAATGTAAGAAGAGTGGTGAGAAGAGACAGTAAAATCAAAACGTCACTTTCGTTAGCAGATTAAAATCCAAATTTTAATGGTATGCAAGCTATAGCAAGCTCCAATAATAGAGCCACATTTACCTTCTCTTGGGTTGTCAGTTTCCATTTTGAAGTATTGTTTTTAATGACCTATCTAGAGATTTATTTTTTAAAGAACATGAATATATTCAGGTGTTTCATCTATCAAAAATTTCTTTGCTATTTCATGATCAGATATATTCCATAAGTGAGGTGGACCTTGACAGATAGTGTCTGTTGATACTAAGGCTATGTCTACATGGATAGCAACGCATTTCCGAAAAACGTTTTCAATCTAATCTGCAGTCAAATCAATTAGCGCTAGCTTAACTACATGCTGATTCAATAAGAACCTATACTTCAGAGTTTCACACTAATTTCACTGGTAAACTTGACGGAAAGCAACAGCCACAGAAAGATCCTTAGAAATGTTTGCAAACACGAGCAGACACGATAAAATTAAGTTAAAATTAAAGTAACTCTAAAGTCAACTCGTTTTCTCAGAGAATGTTTATGGGTGGAGATACAGGAATAGATTTTGCCCTGAGTAGTTTTCTGCTCCTGCTTCTATCTTCTTTTTTAAGGGGCGCCTGGGTGGCTCAGTTGGTTAAATAAACGTCCAACTTCAGCTCAGGTCATGATCTCTCAGTCTGTGAGTTGGAGCCCGCATTGGACTCTGTGGGGATAGCTCAGAGCTTGCAGCCTGGAGCCTGCTTCAGATTCTGTGTCTCCTTCTCTCTCTGCCCTTCCCCCGTTCACACTGTGTCTCTCTCCTTCTCAAAAGTAAATAAACATAAAAAAATATTATCTTCTTTTTCAAGAGGCTGATCACTTCAGTAACTGCATTAAATGGTTTACTTTATTCTAGGACATAGAGATCAAAATTTGAGTTTTGCAAAAACAGAGCAAGAACAAGACTTGATATAAGAAGAGCAAAACAGACTTGATATAAAATCTGACCAATGAGGAAAGGACAAGGTAAGGGTAACAGAGTAGTGAGAATGAAAGCAAGAAGCAAGAAAGTAAGAGCCAGAGAAAGTAAGATCGTGCCTGCTTGTGTTTGCAAACATTTCTAAGGATCTTTCCGTGGCTGTGTGTGTGTGTGTGTGTGTGTGTGTGTGTGTGTGTATGGGGGGGTGGTTGGGATGAAAACGAGAGAGGCTGATTTTGAGATTCTCAGAAAAACTTTCAAACAACTGGTCTAGCCTTGTCTGAAGCCAGAATATTAGAAAATTTCCTAGACTTCTAAATTCTCAAGCCATTAACATTATTACCCAGATATAATCACTGAAAACCCTCTCATTTTTAAATGCAGAAAGATCAGTTTTTATCTTCTCAAAATCTGTTTTATTATCTTTCCGGGAATTATAGAAGAAGGTGCCTGTGTGTCCCTGAATCCGTCCTGGTGATTACACACTCCCATCAGCAAACTAAGGCAGTATCCGTGGCCTGAAGCCCTTGCATTTCCCTAACGGTAAAGTTCTGGGTTGGAAATCTGCTATTTTCCAACCACCATCACCATCACAACACTAGGAAAAGCTAATGGTTATGTCAGTTTCCCGATGTCTATGAGACTGTATGTAGGGCATGCTTACGTTGACAAGATGCTGCTTTTGGTTTCCAGTGCCAGAGAACTGATTCAGCATTTGGGGGTATTGTGCAGGCAGAACTGTTGCTCTCGCCCTGCCCTTGGTGAGGGGGAGGACCTGCAAAAGATTTTTTAAAACATCAAACTACTACCATGTCACTGATGTAGCACTTCCCTGCTCTACCAGGGCTGGCTGGGCCAAAGCCTGGAGGACTGCCCGTCCCGCCAAGGCACTAGCCTTGAGCTCTGCTCCCAGTATGCGGATAGCTAAGGAGTTGCATCTCTGCAGTACTGGACTTTTGTGGTGCCGGCAACCTGCCACCAGACCTCAAGATCCCTGATCTACTTCATTTCCCTTGTGAAGCCGAAGGAAAATTGTGTTCGTAGTTATGTGTAGTTAGAATGGGAGTGGATTTCCCCCTCCAAGGTTGCTTGAGCACGAACATAGTATTTGCTGAAACAACTCTTTCAATCCACTCACATTGCCCCCTTTTCTCCAGGGCAAATACACACTGCCAGCTGGCTCTGGTTAGTTTCGGCATCATCCACCAGAGTGTGTCGAGAACTATCACTCTCCTCTAATGTTTTGGGCAAATTATACCACCTGACATTGTTACCTTTGCCAGGTCTCAGCTTCCTTTCTTTCTAATTTTCCTCATATGTCAAGCAGGAGTAATAATAATTACCTCATGGGTGGAAATTAACCAATTAATATATGTCAGGTACTTAAAATAATGTCTAGTATATAATATGAACTACATCTTGAAACACTGTATTGGGAAACAAAGAGAAAACTTCCATGTCCAGGGCCTTGGTCAAGGTTGCTATACACTGTCAACCCTACTACTTTACCGGGTTGCACCATCTAACCCCTTTGGGTAACTGATAGCCAAGTGCCTAAAACAGCAACAGCTATTTAGAGCAGGGGCAATTAGAGCAGCACAAGTAGGTGAGCCAGTAAGCCAGGGGTAGTCTTCCCCTTCCCACCTTCAGCCTGAAGATGGGCACAGCCTCATGAGCCAGTGTTCATGAGTGCCTGCCTGTTGAATAGGCTCTAGGACATTTTGAGCATCAGCAGCAATGGGAAGCCCTGGGACAGAAGGCAAGAAGTACACAAGGTAGAGCTGCTAAGACTCTGATGTGTTGCATCCTAGTCTAGAGTGATATGAAGGAATTGGAGTAGCTACCATATCAGGCTTGATCTATTAACCAAGTGGCATGCCATATGATGTCACTTTCCCACTTTGTCCCACACTGGTGGCCAAGATCAAAGAGTGTCTCTTCAGTAAAGAACAAAATTATTTCTGTGTGGCTACAAAAATATGATTAGTGCCAGGTGATCTTCCCAGAAGAACACCAGAAGCATCAAGCAGAAGGAATGGCCCAGGTAAATCTGGAAATTAAAAAAAAAAAATGGGGCCAACAAAATCAGACAAGTACACAACACATACCTGAACACTAACTGGGGCTCTTGACATCCAGTTCTTTGTACCTTACAATCAAAGGAGGAGAGAGACGTTCTTCTCTCCCAGAATTTTCTCACCCATCCCTGAAATGACTTTGGAGAAACCCACCTGGGTCAAATACTCATATTGGACTAATAGTTTTATTCAAAGGAATGGGACTCCCTGGCCAGCTAGACTGATTTGTGTGCTGAAATTCAAGAGCTGTAGAACCAAAACTGATAAATGTGTTCAAATGAAAGGAATAGGAAGTAATACAACAACAGGACCTATGGGTAATCTCTCTCTCTCTCTCTCTCTCTCTCTCTCTCTGACTCTCTCTGTGTCTGTCTTTCTCTCAGAGTAGTGTTTGTGTTTCCATATTTTAAAAAACCAGTATGTGTTTATTAGATTTATTTATTTTTAAAATATTTGTATAAAGAAGTTGATTAGTTCTTGCTATCTAGTTTTGCTATCTGTTTTTTAATCATATGTTTTTGGAATAAATAGAGTGATTGCTGTTGGGTTTCCTCTATATGACCTTTGTATTTTGTAAATTACTTTCATATTTTTTACTATCATTCATTTTCCATTGAATTCTGAGAGTATTTTAGCTCTGTCTTTCAAGTCAATAACATATATCATCTTCAGTCAGTTCCATTCTGCTATACAGCCTATCTATTGAGATTTTAGTTTCAGCTATTGTTTTTTAAAAAATTCTTTTTCTTGTATTATAAGTGTTATACCTTCATGTGCCTCTCTAATTTTACAAACTATTTCTACTCTAAACCTTACGATTTGGCCCCTTTTATTATTTCTGTTTTCTTGAGGATTATTTCTTTTATTGAGATTTCAGTATCATAATTTTAATTATTGTTCTCCTGTTAAGGATATTATTGTTTATTGAATCTCTATAAATTGACCAATCACGTTGGTGTCTTTTGTTAATTCTATTTCCTGGAAGATACTTCTTTTATTGGTAAATAAATATTGGTAAGTAAATACCTTGTCGAGACAGCTAAATGATATTGGAAAGCTTCTAATGTTTACTGATATTCTTTATTTCCACTCCTAAGAAAGAGTCTAGATTAATCAGTCTTGGGAGATGGAGAATATTTCCCCAGTACAACTTAAGAAAAATTGGCAAATGCTGATTCTGATTATAGGTATCCTGAATTTAGGGATTTGTACAGATAAGTAGGGTATGTGAGTAGCTTGACTTCTAACTGTGTGAGTTCTTCCTGCTTTTCTTTTTGTTTTATCCATATGTAGAGCCTGGGAGTCTCCTTCAGCATATGCCCCACTTTATCTAAGGAACTCTATTACTGGTTTTAGTCTTGGGGCAAGTGCCATAGCAACTGCTGTGAAAATGTATCTTAGTGCAGCTGTTCCACTGCCCTTTAACTCAATTTGAATCAATCACTCTATTGCGGATCACTATCTCATCTCCTGCTCTTCACTCCTTGGAATATTTTCATGTTTCTATTTCCCGTGAAAAATTATTTATTTGGAAGCTCTGTCTGTTCCCTGTGGACGGTCATAAGTGTCCAAGCTCTGTGGACTTTTACCACTAGTTAGATTCCATTTGCATTATATCTTCCAGAAATTCCTTAATAATAGGGTTTGCTTCTGGCACTGATTTTTGACTTTCTGGTAATATATGGCTTTCTTCTCATTTGTTTAATATTTATCCTGTAATCTTAATAGAATTTAAGAGAGGCAAAGGCCTAAATAATTGTGTTCAATAAGCATCATAAGGCAGTAAGTTCTGGTTCTTCTTTGAAATGCAACTGAAAAGTTCTTTTAAACAAGTGCCCAATAATAAATACATATGTTCTTGAGGGACTTTTTATAACTCAAAGGAAGATGAATTTTTAATTTCTTGATTTTCTGCATGTTATTTTAATATTGATTGATAACTAGGTAAACCAATAAAATACTCTTATCATTTCACTTCTTCCTCATGCACAGAGGTGATTCTCACTAGCAGAATCACAGTCAATGAATGCAAACAGGTATCGCTTTTTTACTAATGATTGTCATTATGTTTTCAAAGCACAGTCCAACAACCATCTATTTCTTCATTCGTATCTATAAAAAAGTCTAAGTTCGGGGCGCCTGGGTGGCTCAGTCAGGACGTCCGGCTTCGGCTCAGGTCATGATCTCGCAGTCTGTGAGTTCGAGCCCTGCATCGGGCTTTGTGCTGATCGCTCAGAGCCTGGAGCCTGCTTCAGATTCTGTGTCCCCCTCTCTCTCTGCCCCTTCCCCACCCATGCTCTGTCTCTCTCTGTCTCAGAAATAAATAAACATAAAAAAAAAAGTCTAGGTTCAAGTCATTACCTGGAATAAAAAAATACAGATTTGATATTTCTGATTTTTAAACAAAATATTTGTAAATCCATTAGGAAGGAACAAATTAAGTTTCTCTTTGGATCTGTCCTCAAAACAGATCAATTTACTTGCTGTTTAAAATCTTTTAAAGAATAACTCATGAATAGCTTTTTAGAATATATTTGGGAGACAAAAATTATAGCAAAATAGATGGAAATACATAAAAAAAGAAATTCTTGTATTTAATCAAAAATCTCTATACCTTTGTTGAAGAACTACATTGATGGTTTTTGAATATTACAGCAAAAGGTTTGTGTTTTGAGCAGTTAATTTCTCATATGTTGTATTTTATGTTCAGGAACTGTATCATAAAATTGAACAAAATAAGGTGGATTGTATCTTCTCTAGGAACAATTTTGTAACTTCAGGTTGAACTCCAGACTAAGGACTCAAAATTAGATAAACCATACAAAGAAGAATTCATAAAAATTAATCTGGATATTAATATGATAAAATGGTTATGATACAGGTAATAGCATTGAAGGATATCAAAACATTTTGATGAATGAATGTGATTGAAGCCAGACACCAAAGAAAGTGTATGATTCCATTCATGTGAGATTCTAAAAATGAAATAACTATATAATGGAATCTGGAGGAGATGGAAATGTTCCATATCATGATTCTAATAGTGGTTCTATTACTTCACACATTTATCAAAACATATTTAATTATACACTTAAAATTGCTGAATTTATGGTATTTAAATTTCACCTCAATCAAAATAAAAATTAAATTAAGTTAAAATCCCCATCGATGCCTTACAGTCACTCTTATAACAAATATCAAAACGTTTAACATACCCTTTATGGATTTGCCTTGTTCGTTTCATGTCATCCCCAAGACTCAACTTACTTTTCCTTTTGTGTTTGGTCCTGTCATACTAGCTGTCTATTTAAATTGCCTTGCTTTAACCACCCTGCTCCCCAATTCCCCATTATAGGTAGAAATATGCTGTTACCTCTGCTTGCAAAACTTTATCCTGACTTTTATCTTCAACACCCATCAATTACTACTTTCTTTAAGATAAGAACAGAAATCACCCCACAGAGATCTTCCCTGACTACCTATATTAGATTAGTTACTCTTATAAAAGATCCGCAAAACCCCCTCTTTTACCTCTGGAATGCTTTTCATAAGTGTAAGTTATATAAATTTTGTTATTCTTCTGACAGTCTTATACACCTTTGTGCAACCTAACATTTACAACGATAAGAGAAGAGGATTTGGTAATGCAAGGCAAGCTAATCAAAACATATAAATTTCTTTAGTACAAAACCACCCATGAGATATGCCAACAAGAGGCTCAGTTTGGCTCTGTGAAAGGTTCACACCGAGGCTAAATTACAGAGAAACCCTCTCCCTTCCCTCCTATCTTCTACCCGAGGCCCTATCTATCCATGGAAATGATAAATAACTGATAATTCACACAAGAAGTTGAGCTTAAAAAAAGAGATGGGAGTTAAGAAGAAATAAGGGATAAGAGAGAAAGGGTAAATAGAGAGGGCTCAATGTGGAGATTTCTTTTTCCTCCTGACAGCAATGAAGTGTTAGTTGTATGAGAGCATCCCCAGAGTTAAGAATTTAAGCCAACCCATTGAAGGAGTCACAGGCACGTGGTGCAGGTGAATAGAGTCAAATATTTGAATCTTCACCTACTTCTGATTATGTGTGGAACGGATCTAAGACACATGCAGAGAAAGCACTGCTTGGACATTGCAGAGGATTTTCTGCGTTTGTTTGTCAAGCAAAGCTAGCATCATAAAATGTATTATTCTTCCCTTTGGTAATAAAGAAGGTAGAGCAGAGTTTAAGTGTTATTAAATAATCGTTTATAAAATGGGTAGATTGTTATTTACACCCTTGAAGAGTAAGCTTTCCTGTTTGCTGGGGCATCCTTTATGCCTGACAGCTGTCTGTACGTGGTAGCTACCGTTCAATGGATATAATTAAATCAAAATGTCATTTTTTTGAAGGACTAGAAGGTCCCCTTTAGCACACCTCACACTTTTCTTGTCTGCTCCATACCTGAGATAGATTATGAGTGCTCAAACTTGTCTCACTACTGGATATTTGAGAAAATATGTGGAAAACTAAGCAAGCCCGGTTTTCATTCAGTATGCTTCAATTATGGTTGTGACTGGAACAGTCAAAACCTGTCAACATTGATGCTTACATTTTTTAAAATTTTTCAAAATTTATTTATTCATTTTATTTGTTTTAGTAATTCATTGGTGTGTTTCACTGCACGGTTTATATTGTATATGACAGCGAAATAAAATGGCTTTTTCTTAACTGATATGTAAAATGTTAATGTTTTCACTGATGATATTTTACAGAAATTAAAAATTGGCAATTTGGGGCATATGGGATATTGAAGAGGTCATGATATTTGAGTTCAACATTGAAATCTTCTTTGTATAGATCAAAACAGGTGGATATAGGCAATTTTATAAGAGTCTACCTAATATTCTTGCTTTTTTCAGAATACTACTAATAAGGATACATTTTTAAAGGCAAAACAATGCAAAACAAACATATCAATGAACAAAAACTAAGGACTGAGAGATTAGGAAATGGGTCAAGATTCCAGTAGAGGGGCAAGTGGAACGTGTATTGTCAGACTGGAGAAAACTGAATCATGAACCTACAGTGGGAACATAGGGTCAGAGCACATTTAGTTTTGTAGGAACTGTCAAACAGTCTTCCAAAGTGGCAGTACCATTTTGCATTCTTATCACCAATGAATGAACGTTCCCATTGCTTCACATCCTTGCCAGCACCTGGTGCTAACAGTGTTCTAGATTTTGGTCGTTCAAATAAGCCTATAGTGGTGTCTCACTGTTGTTTCACTTTGCACTTCACTAGTGACATATAGTATGGTACATCTTGTTATGCTTGCTTGCTATCTATGTATCTTTCTTAGTGAGATATCTGTTCAGGTCTTTGCCCATTTTTAATCAGGTTGGTCGTTTTCTTACTGCTACATTTTAACACTTTTTTGCGTATTAAAAAAATAGTCGTCTATCAGATATGTGTTTTGCAAATATTTTCTCCCGGTCTATAGCATGTCTTCTCATTGCCTTGACAGTGTCCTTTGCGAAGTAGATGTTTTAAAATTAAATGAAATTCAGCTTATAAATTTTTCCTTTTGTGGATCATGCATTTGGTGCTATATCTAAAACGCCACTGGGCACAGGGTGGCTCAGTCAGTTAAGCGTTGGACTTGGGCTCGGGTCATGATCTCAGGGTTTATGAGTTTGAACTCCATATTGAGCCCCATAACGTGGACCCTGCTTGGGATTCTTTCTCTCCCTCTCTCTGCCCCTCCCCTGCTCTCTGTCTCTCTTTCTCTCAAAATAAATAAACTTTAAAAAAAATAAAATAAAATGTCATTGCAAAGTAATTGGGGAACTTCATTCACTTGAACTCCATGTAGCTATATGACTTCATTCGCCCAACCAGAAGTGATGTGTGCTATGTAAAGCAGAATTTTAGAGACCCAGCATATTCCTTTCATTTGTACTATCATATAAAGACCATCAGTGTGACCAGCAGTTCCTCTAGGGCAGCAATCCACGTCTCAGAGTGAAAGCAATGACAATAAGGAGCAGAATCCTCAGGTGCCCTTGAAAGGACATGTAGAAAAAGTGATAAATAAATCTTTGCAACTTAGGCCTCTGAGTTTTCTGAACTGCTTGCTATTGCAGTGTGACCCAGTCTCTCCTGACTCATACAGAAATTTGTTCAAAAGTAAAGTTCTACCATTAAAAAACTGAAGTACGTGGCATAAGCTTTAGGACACGGAAAGAGGTGGAGAGAAATTTGAGGCTTGGAAGGCAACCATTCATATTATACTAAGTTGAAATATTTGGTTATGTCGTTATTTGCGGCAACTTGGAAGGAAGATAAATACCCGAATAACTTACCATTTTAGTCAAAGATGTCGGAAAATAAAATATTAATAGTTGTGTTTATTATCGTTGCCTGTGTTTGAAAATGTGCTACAAAACAGAGAGTAGTGGTTCCAAGAAAGTTGGCTGCTTTCCAAGCATGTTGTGAAAGAGACTAGCGAGAATCCAGAACTGTGGCATTTGTAAGTGGGAACTGATTCTATCCTTAACTGATAAAACTAAGAAGATGTATGACTAGCAGAGGCCAGTGAGAATTTGTGGTAATGATAAAATCTGTGGTACAGCTGTCACACCTTTTTTTATAAGCCCTGAATAAATTAAGGTGCTTCTCAATGAATCCTTTCAGATGGAAAACTGAATGTGGAAAAAAGACTAAGTATTTTGCTCTCTCCTGACAAGGGATTCAGTCAAGGTAACCATAATTAAGTTGAGAGAGAGAGAGAGAGAGACAGAGATAGGGAGGGAGAGAAGGAAGGAGAGAGAGAGAAGTGTCAAAAAAAATTTGTGGATATGATTGGCACGTGGATTGGAAGAAATAGAAGATATAAGAAGCTGAATGTGATTTTAGGAGGTATTGCCAAAAGAAAAACCATGACAGGGAAATAGTCTAAAAAATCTGTTCAATTCCCAAAGAGAACATACTTTCCAATACCCATTCCACATGTAGTCAAGAAAGATGATTTGAAAAAAAAAAAAAAGGGCTTATCCAAGGTTGAAGGTAAGAGCCATGAAGAACAATGGGCTGAGTGTTAATCAAGGAAGACTTCCTACCCCCATTCTCAAAACTCCTGCCTGAGAGATTCTAAAATTCTTTCAGATAAATGACTGTTGTGTTTCTCTCCTCCCAATTTCTGAACGTGAGTGTCTTTGCTACTATTCCACAACTATATATTGGTGGGGGAGGGAGGTGGTGATGAGGGGGGTGATGCTAAATGCAGCTGATAATTTGTCTTTTTTATTGTTCATAGGTTTCTGTACCTCAAGTACATATCCTAAGATTCTTTACTTTATGCTCAATTCTATTATTGGAAGGAAATTTTGATTTTTTTCTCTTGGAATAAAAGGCGGTGAACGTCACTCAGTGATTGCAATGTGCCTCTCATATCCTGCTACTGAATGGCAGTTCAGATCCTACACCTGTCCTATCCTTATATACCGACTATAAGGGGGAAGGTTAGATAAAATGTCCTCTTGTTTATAAGTCTTCTGATCAAAGTGAATGATACCCAAAGAGCTGTTTCCAAGGAATTACATCTGAGGAACCTCATGTGTATCCAGATAAGATTTAGGTGATCTCAGGCCCAAGCCTGATGCTGTAATGTAATGGAAATTTTTGAGTACAGTGTCTTCCAAGGAGTGAACATATTAGACTTATTGTGGGAATGTAAATAATTAGTAGCCATGAAGCAACCTAAAGGGTTTAATGTAATGGCTACACATTCTTTGTCACAACTCTCTTGAGTCAGGATAGCTTGGATTTCTTTGACCATTAAAATATGGAGGCAGTAATGCTAATGCTATATGACTTGTGAAACTACCTCATAAGAGCCATGCAGCTACTACTTTGTCCTTCTCTACCGGGACACTTATTCCAACTCTTATAAAGAGTTTAGACCTTATCCTATAAAGGCTACATGGAGGTACTTTGGTTGTCAGCTCCAGCTGAGCTCTAGCCAACAGACAACATCATCTTTCAGCCCTATGAGTGAGCTATCCTTGATATCATGCCCAGGTGAACCTTTGAGTAAGTGCTGCCCCAGCCATTCTAGGCATGCAACTGCCATGAGAAGCCCCAAGTGAAAACTGTCCAACAGAGACCTTCCTGAATTTCTGAGCCTCAAAATCATGGCAACATAAAATGGCTGTTTTAAGCCACAAAGTTTTGGGACACTTTTTTGTACAATCATACTAACCAGAAAAATCTGCGTACAGTTTATTCTCTAAAGAGCAGCTAGTATGATCTTTTTTTTGCAAGTTAAGTGAGACCAAGTGATATCCACACTGGAAGAACCTGCAATGAAGTGGTTTCCCATTTCACCAGAGTAAATGTCAAAACCCTTGCAGTAGCCTGTGTGGCTGTAGCCGATGGGCCCCATCTCCAACCTCATTAGCTCTTCTCCTCCCTCAGCTCACTCAGCTATAGCTGCACTAGCCTCCTTACTATTCATGTACCCCAGTCCTGGATATTCCTACCTAAGAGCCTTTGCTGTAGCTGTTCCCTCTTTCTGGAACCTACCACATCCAGATGTCCACTTGCCTAGCTCCTTCACGCCCTTGTGTTGTAAAATCTCACCTTTCATAGAGGCCTGCCTTGAGCCTCCCACTCCCCCGTCTATGGCATTCCTGATCCTCCAACTATACCCTCTTTATTCTATCTACTTTTTACAGTTCTTTTCACCTTCTAACACAGGTATTTATTATATCCATGGTTCACTTCTAGTCTCTTCTTGCTAGAACACGTCAATGAAGGCAAAGGTATTTGCACAGATGTGTGTATGCTTGGGATTTAGTTTTGTTCTTTTGGGTTTTTTTTTTCATTGTATATCAAATGCCTATAGCAAGGAGTGCCTAGCACATATTAAATCCTTAATAAATATTTGCTAAAGCATGAATAAAGGATATAGAAAGAATTTTTAATGAGATATTTATTTGAAGGCCAGCATTCTTTTAGATTATTTTCAGTTTCTATTTTTCTTGTAAATTTTACCTGACAATTAAAAATTTAAAGTTTACTTAATAAATTTTAGTTACTGACTTGTCATAGCAAGAGCATTTTACACTTAAAGTAAATATGCACTGAATTTAATTTTGCTAACAATAAAATGAAATGAATACTGAAATCCCAAGTTCAGAAACTGCTTACTGTTTTAAAACAAAATTAAAGATACTATTTCATTTTTGAACACTCTGGAGTTAAAACTAGCCTCCTCATTCTATGATAAACTAGGGAAAATAATTGTCCAAATTCAGATTTTGGATCTTGTTAAGGGTGTTATTAATCTGTCATAAATAAGAAAATTCCAAAGTAATACTGATATACTGTCTTCATCTGACTCCATTAAGTTACACCCATGATGGTATTTTAAGCTAAAATTCTTTTCACTGATAGCAATGCTCCCTCAGGAGTTTCTTTACAAAAGATCCCCGTTTTATTCTTTATTTAATATAATCAGTAACTGAATTTTTGTTTGTCATTTATCTGGTCATATTCTGATGAAAATATATATACATATATATTTTTTAAGTTATTTATCTATTTTGAGAGAGAAAGCACGCACAGGAAGGGCAGAGAGAAGGAGGGAGAGAGAATCCCAAGCAGGCTCCACACTGTCAGCCAAAGTGGGGCTCAAACCCATGAACCATGAGATCATGACCTGAGCCAAAACCAAGCATCAGTTGCTTAGCTGTCTGAGCCACCAAGGTGCCCCCAAAATATTTTTAATCAAGCAGAATGAAAAAATTTTGCATTCTTCATCAACTGATTTGCTGATCTCACACATGAAAAGATTATAAATGTAACTTTCACACACTTTAGAAATATAATGTATTTAATGTTAAGCTTATTTGTGTTATATGTCATTATTACTTGAGCAAAATTAAACTAATGCTTCATATTATAAAATGGAAACATCGGGGCGCCTGGGTGGCGCAGTCGGTTGGGCGTCCGACTTCAGCCAGGTCACGATCTCGCGGTCCGTGAGTTCGAGCCCCGCGTCGGGCTCTGGGCTGATGGCTCGGAGCCTGGAGCCTGTTTCCGATTCTGTGTCTCCCTCTCTCTCTGCCCCTCCCCAGTTCATGCTCTGTCTCTCTCTGTCCCAAAATAAATAAACGTTGAAAAAAAAATTAAAAAAAAAAAATAAAATGGAAACATCTATCGGAAAACTAGGAGAGCTTCCATAGAGAATATCCACTTAGTTTGTAAGAATTTAAAAGATATCCATTCTTAACTGAATGACATCAAAAAGAATTGTAAAAGTATCTTGTCAAGCAGCATTGTTTTTAATCATAGCATAATGCTAATGCTTTTTAATCGTAGCATAATGTTAATGCTCTTAATGTATCTGCAAATACACACAGAGGTCAAGAATATAGGGTGAGAGAGAAATAGAGAAAGAAAGAATGTGTGTGTTAATTATATTTCTGGAAGTTTGGAAAGGTGATGTGATTGCATCTAATAAACTATTCTAATACTACGTTTAGTGGCATATGATTTGATTTTAAAACAATTCTTTGAATAAAAGTAATCCAAGAATTAGCTGGACACGACTGTACATAGGGTCAAAGATAAAAGACGTAGGATTATTATTTTTGAAAATATAAGTGAGTATGTCTAAAGACATACTGAATTGGCATTTCAGAGAGATTTGGTCAGTAATGTGCATATTTGGCATTCAAATTATGTTTCTTAGCTTATCTTTTTAGAATCAAGTCCCTTAATATTTTAACAACAACATATGTAGTTGAGAATTAGTCTATTTGTCAAACTGATTAGAATAAATCTTTGGTGTTGGCATATAATATATACCAACTTCTAGCTATAACTCTAAAACACTCTCTGTCTCTCAAAAATGTGTAGACATGTACAAAAATTCTCATACACGTGGTTATGTGCCTTCACACTTTAACCTCATTTTACTCAAAGATAAATATCAATTGTAAGTGTTTTGGCTTGCGTTGTTAAGATAATTTGTTTATTATTTCAACCCAAATAAAACAACACTTCTCTTGTACTTGAAAATCTTCATACCTACAGGCATTAATTCTAAGTTCATATATCTTTAAATACACATGTAGTGTCAGGATTTCCCTTGAGTACCATAAAAATGTTCCAAGGTAAATTTGATATTTATACCATGTAAACATATATAATTTTTAATGTTTATTTATTTTTTAATTTTTTTAACGTTTTATTTATTTTTGAGACAGGGGGAGACAGAGCATGAACAGGGGAGGGTCAGAGAGAGGGAGGCACAGAATCTGAAACAGGCTCCAGGCTCTGAGCTGTCAGCACAGAGCCTGATGCGGGGCTCGAACTCACGGACTGCGAGATCATGACCTGAGCCGAAGTCGGCCGCTTAACCGACTGAGCCACCCAGGCGCCCCAATGTTTATTTATTTTTGAGAGAGAGAGAGAGAGAGAGAGAGAGAGAGAGAGAGAGTGCAAGTGGGGGAGGAGCAGAGAGCGAGGGAGACACAGAATCTGAAGCAGGCTCCAGGCTCTGAGCTGTCTGTCAGCAAAGCCCAACTGGATTGGGGGGGTGGGGGTGGCTAGACTCACAAACCGGGAGATCATGACCTGAGCCAAAGTCGAATTCTCCATGGACTAAGCCACCCAGGCACCCCGTACTTCGTATACTTTAATATTAAAAGTAACAAATAGCTATCATTGTTTTTAAATACGTTAGGTGGCCTAGAGTTAGCTTCCCTGAATATCTAACTTTCAATTGTAAGGAGGGGACCTCTCATTTTTTTTTCTTCTTTGATCAAAATTTTCAAGCTCTATAATTTTCTTGCTGCTCACAGAAACAAAGCAAGCCAAGCTCATACGGCAAGTGTGTTCTGAAAGCTACAAATATTTGCTATTCAGAAGACCTCAATGACGGTTTAGTTATTTAAAACTAAAGGAAGAAAATTACTATTAATAATTGGTTTCAGCTAATGAAATGTTTTTATGCAAATAGGTGAATCCTAAATATGACTTGGAAACAAAAGACTGCTTAACAGTTACTATTAAGCAATACATTAGTAGATCAATTAAACAGAACTTCTTTTTAATGAATGTGCCATACACTTGTTACCATAGAAACCTGGAAAGAGAAAGCTTCAGAATGCTAATAGCATGAGAAACACAACAAAATGTTTGTAAACATACACCTTGAAATTTGCATGATCAGTTAAGTAATAAAAGGGTGATGCAAAGAATTTCCCAACACAGGCGGAAAGGACACAATTCAGAATTTAAGGTATTACAGGTTTGTTTTTCTTTTTCATTATGCAGATCAGCCAAGAAGCTGCCAAACATTATTATGGGTCACACTTACATGCATTAGTTGATATAAGAAAAGAGTCTGCTCTCAGGGTTTCGAAAGAAACGATATTTTAAATCATCTAACATTAAGGGCTAGTGAAAAATTTATATAGGTTATTTTTCGGAGTGAAGATGAAACCAAGATAGGGTTAAAAATGAAAATTTTAAATTCATGACGCCCGTAACATTTTCACCCACAGATATAATCTGTATAAGCTTTCTTCTCCTTTATTATTATTATTTTTTTGTTCTCTAATTCTCTTGTTTGAAACCTCTTTTACCCCTTTGTTTTGGTGCATGCATTAATAATATTTGATTTGGCTTAAACAGTTCCTAACAAACTGAAATGTCTGGAGCTCCATAGACAAATACTGTTATTTATGCGAGTACAATTACTGAATTGAACAAGAAAAATAATTTGGGCCACTTTAGGTTCCTGACTTCCAATGATAATTACTCCAATTTGGGCTATACTTTAAAGAGAAACAAAGCAGCTAAATAGCAATTCTATTCAGCAAAGAATTAATTTCTTTCCTATTCACTGTTGTGACAGAGTATTGGATTCTTTTAGAATCTAATAAATCAGAAATTCCATAACCGTTTTATACCAAATTTCATTCATAGTTATTGCAATAGAAAATGGGACAAAGACAACCTTCCAGCGTCAGTGGAAGGAAAGATAAGATAAAGAGCTTGGCATTGTCCAAGGACATAAGGTTTGTGTCCTGCGCTCAGGAATCTACAAGTCTGACAGAATGTGATTCTCCCTGTACAGCGGGCCCTGGCTGCTACTTGACGGGAGAGGGATAGAAAACCTTTCTGTATCCCCTTCCCACTGTGTTCACCCAACCTGAGTTAATTACTGGAATGTAGCTGAGTTTCTGCCAACTGTATAAAGGTGGCCGATGTGTTTGCTGCCTCAGAGAATATTGATTAGAGATGTACGTTCCAAAGATGCATCCTTTTCCTCAGGGAAAATCATGGTATTTCTCTAGAATACTGTCATGAGACATACGAAGGGTGTTCTGTACACCGTTTGCTCTTGTCAAGAGGTCCATATAGTCTTCTCGCCTGCATACTTATTCAGACTCTATCCTCTGAACACTTGATGGGAGACTGGGACTGTTTTATAATTATTGTGTGTTAACTCATCATCCCAGGTGTTATAAATTAGGAATTAATCTTTCAAAGGTATGACAGAAATAAATCATGTGGCAAACTTCACGTCCAGCGCATTTTATGGAACCAAAACAGCAGCACAGATGACGGCAAGGGTATAAAATAGCCATCCACCAAATAACCCAAAAGAAAATGTTAACTTTTGTCATATTGGCTTTAAATCTTTTAATACAGGAAAGATACAAACCATCTCATTACAGTTAAATTCTCTTTATCTTTCTGAGGTTTAAAAATTCCTTCCATCCCAAGAGGCAGCCATGGGTTTGAATTTGGTTTATAAAAACTCAAAGCAAAAGTTTTATAGAAAAGTACTGGTAAAGAACAGAGACTATTTTGTGCGTTAGATCTTGATGCCAAACTTCATTTCATTGTTTTAAAATATATTTTTTAAACATAGATATCTAATCAGATAATTCTATCATTGTATTCTGAAAATGAAATACTGTATTTTATTCACCCCTTAGTCCCTAGACATTTAAATATTATTCAGGTTTTTTTCCTCTACAAAATTTCTGCATTGAACATCTTTTCCCGATATCACCTTGTGGCTTGTGCTTCAGATTAACTGGGGGGTGCATTTGGAAGCAAAATTGTTGCACTCATATAATTCAACCTTTCTAAATATTGTCAAATTAATCTTAAAATAAAATATGTGTACCAATTTTCATCCCTGCCCTCAGTGACGGAGAAATCAGATTCTACCCTCTTTCCTCAATAACTTATGCGCGTACTGCATACTCATCAATTTTTATTATTTTCTGACTTAATTTTGGAAAATCTGTTCGTTGAAAACACATGATCAAGTTGTTTCCACTTGCATTCTCGAGATTGCTGCTGAGGTTGTTGAGCTTTTTGTGGTTTGGGCCATTAGGTCATCCTCTTCTATTTATTTGTGTTCTTTTACTTTGACAAGGCTCAAATTTACTGGGTTGTCTGTAATCTTTTTCATCTGTATTTGTAGAAGTTCTCTATGTATTTTAGGAACTTAAATGTGGACATTATAGATGTGTCAAATATAACATCCTTGCTTTTCCACCTTGTTTATGATGTTTTTATGACACCAAACGTTTAAAAATAGACATAGTTTAATTTGTCATTTTTTACGGTACTTATTATTTCTTTGATAAATTCATTCTACTGAAAAAAATGAAGCATTCTTCTATGTTTCCAGCTAAGGGTGTGAAGTTTTTTGTTTGTTACTTAGGTGTTCAATATCCTGAGAATTGATTTAGATACATAGTGGGAATTAGGGATCTAATTTTATTTTTTTATATCACATGGATAAGTGATTGTTCCAACAACACATTTTCAGTAGATCATCTGTTTCCAATTGATTGGTAAGGCCACCTCTGTTTTACACTGTATTTCCAAACACAGTTGGATTAATAACTTATTTCTGTTTTGTGCCATTAAGTTACGTTTCTATACTATACTAATATCACACTATTTCCAGTGCTGTAGTCTTATCATAATTTTACCTTAAAGTGAATTAAGTTCCATCTGTTGTTTTTCTTCTTCAACATTGTTTTCATTATTCTTGAACACTGACTCTTTCATCTGTTTTTCAACTCTCAGAAAAGTCTCAAAAATCCTTTTGAGACTTTCAGTGGACTTGAATTAAAATTATAGATAAATTTGAGAACACTTGACATTTTTATGACATGTATCAACACAGTAAATCCCTCAATTTACACAGGTTTTCTTTTAGGTCCTTACAATTTTTTTCTATAAAGCTCTCACACATCTTTTATTATATTCATTCATAGTAACCTTAACTTATTTTCTGGAGGGGGAGGACCCAAAACATTTTTGTTGTATTTTCTAATTGGAGATTATTGTACTATAAAGATCTCTTGACATTTAATTGATTATGTTGCTTTACCTTAGTAGCTTTGTTTTTAGATCCTCTTAGATTTTCTAGGTAGACAATTATATCAATTTTTTTAACGTTTATTTATTTTTGAGACAGAGAGAGACAGAGCATGAACAGGGGAGGGGCAGAGAGAGAGGGAGACACAGAATCGGAAACAGGCTCCAGGCTCTCAGCTGTCAGCACAGAGCCCGATGCGGGGCTTGAACTCATTGACTGAGAAATCATGACCTGAGCCAAAGTTGAATGCTTCACCAACTGACTGACCCTGGTTGTATTTCTAATTACTATCTTCCAGTTCACTAATGTTAATTTCAGCTGTGTCCCTTCCAGTGTTTATTTCATTTACAGAGCATTTTAGTGTGACTTTGTTAAGAGTTTTTTCATGAATGAGGTTTTTTTTTTTTTTAATGTTTATTTATTTTTGAGACAGAGACAAAGCATGAGTCGGGGAGAGGCAGAGAGAGAGGGAGACACAGAACCCAAAGCGGGCTCCAGGCTCTGAACTGTAAGCACAGAGCCCAATGAGGGGCTCGAACTCAGGAACCACAAGATCATGACCTGAGCCAAAGTCAGATGCTCAACCGACTGAGCCACCCAGGCGCCCTGAATGAGTTTTAATTTTATCAAATAATTAAATGAATAAGTTCAATTGCTCATATTGTCATAGCTCATATATTTCTGATTTTTTCATATCAATCTGTTCTTGATTACAGTACTGCTATTTCCTGTGCATTTTCATTGCTTTTTATCTATTTTGAAGATCAAGAATTTCTTTTTTTTAAATCTCTTGCTTTCTTTTTTCTGGGAGTGAATTATTTAATTTGTTTAATTGCTTTATTTGTATTTTATTTGGATTGTTGGCTTATATGATATATTTTTCTGGCAGTTTTCAGGATTGAATTGACTAATGTGTTTTATTTTTGTTTGTTGGCAACTTTTTGTCTCTTATGAAAAGTTTTTCTCTCCTGGATATATCAATTTTCAATTGTCTCTACCTGTTCTCCTCAAGTACCTGTCTGAGACAAGATCATAAATTAACAATTGAGGGCTCTGCGTCCTGTGGACCCTGCAAATCCAGGTGCTGACCCATTAGGTAGTTTGTCCCAGTTTGAGGCTATTAGCCTATTTTTGCTCCTTCCTGAAACCTAAACTAAACAGCCACTTTCCGATAAGAGCCCCAGATAGTGGTCATATTCTATTTGTGCTTTTTATTACAATTAGAGGCTCTTCTTCTGAGTCCCTGGTTTGCTGTGTTGAGCCTGGCTTATGTTCTTGCAAACATAAAAGTACTTTTGATTTCTGTTAGGAGTTGAACTTCCCATCACTTCACTTCAGCTGCTACTTATACCATGCATATGAATTCAGTTTTTAGTACATGGTGATATTTATCATGTTTTCAGAATAAATATGTGCTTTAGATTTTTAAATTTTCTATTTTACCTATATTGGTTTATATTGGATTAGGCAGTCCAAAATTAGCACACAGCTAATGTTAGAAAACTCCATGGTTTTTTTTTTTCTTTTATTTTTTAAAGTTTACTTATTTTGAGATGGACAGAGAGCACAAGCAGGGGAGGGGCAGAGAGAGAATCCCAAGCAGGCTCCACACTGTGAGCACAGAGCCGGACACAGGGCCAAACTCAAGAACCTGTGAGATCATGACCTGAGCTGAAATCAAGAATCAGACACTCAACCGACTGAGCCACCCAGCAACCTCTCCATGTTATTTTTAATCCCCAAATGGTATTTTTTAAAGTATATTTACCTTTATTATTATGGCTGCTAGCCTTATTGTAATCTGGACGATATGAAAATTTTTAGTAAGTATAATTATAATCGTCTTCTAGAACAAAAGGCTTGGACAATGTAGGTAGTAAGTAAAGTTCAGGGGATTATTGTATTTGTTCTCTGAGTCTAGGCCTTCAGAGCAGTTGTCTGACAAAGCTTTGTTGACTATAGGCCATCTTAGTGAAATGTTAGGTAGACTACATTATATTCCTTAGTGAAGAGCAGATTATATCTAGAAAAGCAAGGCATTTCTTCATTCATCTGAAACTATTTACTTCCCATACACTTTTTGCCAGTCTCTAGGATAGTGCTAGAGTTAGTAGGGTGAGAAAATGATGTATTAAACTTTAAGAGACTTATAGCAGCGATTTATTGATTTGTGAGACTACTTATAGCTACATCATAGTTTTAAGAGAAAATATGAAAGGAGATAGATTAATGCTATTTCCTACAACAAATCAACTGAAGCTGCCAATTCAGTATATTAACATTATAAAGATTTCTTTCTGGTGTGGGTCTGTAAGGTTTCATTGGGGGCTTTCTTGCATGCAGTAACTCAGAAATCTAAGCTTTTTTTTTCTTTTTTCTTTTTTTTTAATTTTGTGA
The DNA here is from genome assembly GCF_022079265.1 of Lynx rufus. Classification (NCBI taxonomy): domain Eukaryota; kingdom Metazoa; phylum Chordata; class Mammalia; order Carnivora; family Felidae; genus Lynx; species Lynx rufus. The sequence goes on along the minus strand of NW_025814823.1, from coordinate 201,247,012 downwards.
GGCTACTATCTTAAACAAATGTTCACTGATATCATCACGGAAGAGGAAGAAAAAACCCAGAGGTTTGACTATCTCTTTTAAGGGCCACATATGGAAATGACATGCATTATTTTTGTATATTTTCCATTGCCAAGAAATCAATCACATGGCCTCAACCTAGCTGCAAGAGAAGCAGGAAAATGTAGCCTCCCAATATTTCCAAAAATTACACTTGTGAGGCTCCAGTTTTCTTTCCTGTAGATAATCCTGGAATACCGAATATTAGTAAGGGGGAAAATGAGATTTGTGAAGGTAGAAATAACAAGAAGTCTATTTTTATGATTGGAAGAATTCAATGTGTCATTCTTACTAACTTCATCCAAAGACAACTTTTTTTTTATGTCTGTTATTGGTGTGAAGTTTCAGAGGATATCTGAAGATATATTTTTCCAGTGTAGTCCAACCCTGAATTTCTATTTAGAAAGTTATGATAATTTTGTTCCTATGACTATTCACTGTGTTTAAAGACTTGAGGATCTGAATGCTCTAATAACTTTTTTCATCTTTCAAAACACAAAACATGCAAGTATATCATATTAGTTTTCTAGTGCTGCATAATGAATTACCACAGACTTAGTAGCCTAAAACAACACCCATTTATTAGATCACGGTCCTGTAGGTCAGAAGTCTGGGCATGTTTGGCTGGGTCTGTGCTCAGGGTACCACTAAGCAGGAAAATCAAGGTATCGACAGAGGTCTTACCTGGAGGCTCTAGGAAAGTGTCTACCTCCAGGCTCATTAAATGCGTTGGAAAAATCCAGTTCTTTGTGGTTTCAGGTCTCACATCCCCGATTTCTTTCTGACTGTCAGGGGGAGGCCATTCTCTTCCCCAGGAGGTTTCTCGTATTTCTTTTTATGTGGCTTTCTTTATCTTTAAAGCCAGCAATAGCATGTTGAGTACTTTTAATGTTTCAAATCTTTCTGCCTTTACTTTCCGCCTTCTTCTGCTGCTTTTAAGGGTTCCTTTGTTTAGGTCAGGGCCATACAGAGAATTTCCCTATCATGAGGTCAACTGGACTAAATAAATAACATGACATATAATCACGGAAGTGGGATCTTATTGTATTAACAAGTTTCAGGAATTAGGTGGTGCATCTCGGGGCGGAGGGCGAGGGTGGTTTTCAGAATTTTGCCTGTCAACGAATATAGTTAAGAAAAGTGATGAAAAATAATCCAGAAGCATAAGGTAATGCTATCTGACTCAATATAATTATATTGGAGTACTATTTTGAGGTGAATGTGGATGTAATTCTTTTCCAGAGAAACACCAAAAATCGATGTCTTGATTTGCTTCTATTCTCTGGGCTGAACTGTCATTTTATTTATATAGAAACCTCACTTTATTTCATGATTAACTACACTCATCACAAGTAGTGGAATATAGTATTTTCTCAGTAGGAGATAAGTGTAACACTTGAGGATACTTGGATGTTTCCTCCTGTGCAGCCGGAGCTTGGGATAAGAGGTAGAGAGGCTTACTGACAACTATAAAGCTATAAAGGGTATATGTTGTCTTCTACATACTAGAACCAAAGTATAGGCAACACTCTCTGAACATGCAAGACCCCACACATGACTTTTGACATCCTAGTTGTACACTAGTTTTTCTCTTTAAAACTTTGAACATGCAGCTATGATGATCAAGAAATGTGTGGACTGAAATGCCACTCCCAAGCACACAATTGGGTCTATACATGAGAAAACGCATGTAATTCAAGAATTTTTTATAAGCTAACGTAAAATGGCTTAATTTCAGCTGGAGCAACTTCAGAGGCCAAGAAAAATGTCAACAAATATAAATAGATCTTTTCTTATTTTTATGTCTAAAATTACATAACTTTCCATACCTTGAATTTATGTCACCCCATAGAAAACAAAAATCAGATTTATATTAGTTATATATCAATATTAAGTACTATCGATCATGATTTCTCTCTCTATATATATACATCATCCACTTTGTGCACGGTCTATGAGATCTTGAAGTTTCTGAAGCTCTTTTCCTTCTCACATTTAGCTATAGTGTGAACCAGAAATACAATTTTTCTTTTAGGATCAATATGAAAAAGTCTTAATTTGCATTGAAATTATATAATACTACTAAAACATATAAGGTTTATATAAAGTAGTAAATTTGTGGTAAAGATTCTAGAACTTAGTTATTCAATCTTCAAATAATTACCTGGGGTACCTATCTATATAGTTATCTTTATTGATATTGCAACTAAGTCTTATATTGTTGTAACATTGCAATTAAGTGAAATACTTCATAGCAATTTATTCAATAAATACTTATTTATTCTCAATTATATAGTGCACTTTGTTTTTATCATTTTTACTGTTGGAGTAGGTGGACATTGTCCTCAAAGTCAAAAGGCAAAATTTTTTCCTCTTGGGAGTTTATTTTATTTAACACATTTTTAATCTAACTTGCTGTTAAGCATGATTTCATTAAAAATCAGCATTCCTCAAGTAGTAGCTTCATTAATCATGGCAAACTCCAAGGATGATTATAAAAGGTACTGGCTGAATTTGAACCTATTCTTGGTTTTGATATATGGTATTAACATCTGCTTCATGTCCAAAGTAACTTCCAGGCTATTCATCTTGTAGCTTTGTATAAAATCCATATTCCTTTGTAATTCATGCTCCTTGGCTAACCCAATCACTAGTTCCCCTTTGGAGTCTATGCACTCGGAAACTTATTAGTTTTGTAGCTTTGGACAAGTTAACATTTTTAAGCTTCATTTTACTAATTGTATCCACCATATATATATACATACATATAAGTATACTTATATGTATGTATATATATATGGTGGATATACATATATCCACCATACGTGTGTGTGTGTGTGTGTGTGTATATATATATATATATATATATATATATATATATATATTTGTTTTCTGGACGACAGTCTTTTTTCCAGGATTCAAAACTAAGATGAATAGTACTAATATAGTTTTCAGTTTCATTATGCAATGCATTCATGTACTAGCCTGAATCTATGAACTACTTAATGTTTTTTGCAGAAAGCACATTTCAGTTTTAAAAAACAGACCTACAGATAAATGTTTGTTTTGCAATATTTTAGTAAGTAAAATTATTTCTCTATTGAATCTGTATCAGATTAAATACCAACATCTTTTGATGAAACTTGTATAAAGTTAAGAAACTTCCATTATTTATCTAAAATTCATTAGTTTAGCTGTAAGGTTCTATGTGCACAGCAAGAAAGTCAATTAGCTCCACAAAGAAACTACTACCTGTCCTTATTAAAGAATAAGCAGTCTTTGCAAAAGAAAAATATGAGCTATACCGTTCCTCCATTTAACATGAATAGGAAACCATGCAGGTAAAATGAAATAATGGAAAAGGCAAGTCCTCAGGGAAAATAACCTCACTCTATGAAAAAAAAATTAATTAAGGTCCTGGTTATTTTTTTTTTATCCTAGTAGCTCATTCTCTCACTCTCTTATTTATCAAGCTTTTACAATAAAACTTTCTGCCTCCTTTGGATTCTTACGTTTCAATGTGATCCAAGTAGAGGATAATAGTTTCAGGTTTTCAAAGAACATATTTATCATTATAAACTTTATTGAACCTCTCAAAAATGTATGAAAGAGTTTATAATTCACCCCAAATATATTTTAATCTTCTTAGCCTTTCAATAATTGATACTGAGGTAAGCCACTTCAATAAAGCAGATATAATGCGATGAACATTAGCATACCAAAATTGAGAAAAAGTTTTTCTAGAATGTAGCAATAGATATGTTTTCCCTCTCAATAATCACGTGTGAATAGCTATAGAATACAGAGAAGAAATCCTGCTACCACAGAAATAGCTGTGATAGTTTTCCAATGTTTTCTAGATGGGAGAGGTCTCAGTAAAATTAAACACTTTCCTGTTATGAATCTGTTCACTTAGATATCAACAAGGAATACTCAGACTGTTTCATATAGTTGGATATAAAAAAAGGTTTGGATCCTCTTTTCCAATTCTCCAGACAGAACAATATCTTAATGCAAAAACCTATGAAGTAGGATCTAGAATTTCCTCTCACATCTCAGTTTTGTGCCAACATTTAATATCCTCTAGGTAAGTCAAACTAAAATGAAGTAAAACTTACGTTCAAACATAGTTCAGCAAACATTCTGATTCACTTCCCTTTCTTGAAACAGACAAATAACAGTAAAAGAAACAAGTGATATGGGGGGGGGTGTGGTGTGTGTCATGCTCTGTTTTAAATTAAACACGAAAATACCCCAAATACCAACTACCAAACTGGGAGAAGAGACTGGCCAAAACTGTGAAGTTTCAACTTGAACTAATAAAGATGACAAAGAGCACAAGCAGACATTCTCAGTAGTGGAGGCACTTCATCTGAAAAGCTTACCCAGTGATGTGTTTATTATAATAAGACATATGGGCATGAGGAAACTGTAGGAGAAGCCACGAATGTCCATTTAAAGATCCACCTGCACATTACAGAGCAGGCAGGTAGATCCGTAGAACAAATCACTGGTTTGCACAGTCTCCGAGCCCACATGGTACTAACAAAGAACATTGGAAGCATAATCTAGTGAAAGAGAGAAGGGGGTAAGTAGCCTTTGATAAAGGGATTCAATATGAGACATGTGGATCACCATTTCTGTATCAATGATTCTAAGAACTACTTTCCAACCTTGACAACTTTGTCTAATAGTTCCAAGTCCTTTATTTTCTAGTAAACAACTTATCAAGAAGCAACTCAGATTTCTATTCTTTACCCTGAAGCTATCTTCCCCTAACTATAGTTTCCTGTAGGGCTTAAGGTTATCACCATACTTCCTAGTCATCAAAGCCTGGGAACTGGGAGTTATCTTTCACTCCTTTTTCTCTCTTGTTTCTTAAAGCTAACCATCCACTAACTGATATTATTTTATCTGCCACTATATCCTTCTTGTTTTTTCCTTTTCTTTCCCGTAGCACTTGATTATTTTTTACTCTATATCTGTGAGCTCCTTTCTTCCATTATCACCTCTAGTTAATCCATTCTGCATAATGACAATGAATTTGAATTCTTTTTTTTTCTAACTTTTTGAGAGAGAGAGAGAGAGAGAGAGAGAGACTGCAGAGGAGGGTCAAAGAGAGGTAGGGTGCTGCACTGACAGCACACAGCAGGGCTTGATCCCATGAACCATGAGATCATGACCTGAGCAGAAACCAAGAGTCAGCTGCTTAACGGACTAAGCCACTAAGGCACCCTGAATTTGCATTCTTAAACCATGGTGGTAATATGTTTTTCTCCCTCTCAAGAACTTCTCTTGGCTGCATAACTTCTTTTAGGCTACATTAAAAATCATTACAAAACATTTAACTCGCTATTATCAAAAGATCAATCTTTCAGACTTTCCAAATTATCCCTTCCGATCTGTTTAGACCTTTACCTTAGAAAAACATTGTATGGAATATCTTTCAATTTTTCTTTTTTTTCTTAAGGTATATGATGACTCTGTGAGGACTTCCCCAAACTCTTGCATCCTTATAGGATCTTCCTTCTTTGAGCACCAATAGAATATTTTGTTTGATACTATTCATTCGACAGCTATAACAGACTATATATGTCTCTCTCTCTCTCTCTCTCTATATATATATATATATATATATTTACATTTGTATCTATATAAATGTGCTCAAAATATACTTTAAGTCCATTGACAACAGGAACTATACATAATAACATTTGTTGTGGATGATGATGATGGTGATGATGATGATGATGGCATGTGTGGACTAACTGAAAAAAATTGAATATTTACCATCTATGAAGTTCTGTAGCTTAACTGAATGAAAGCAAAAAGACACAGTGTAATTATGTATGCTTCTGTTTTTGAGATGCTAAAACACCAAATTTCGATGTGGGCCTTCAGTTTAGTTTACTTTTAATTGAGCGGCACAAGGGTTGGGGAAGAGAAAGAGAGAAGGGAAGGAAGAACGTGTGCAGATTACAAACCAGGGGATGTCCTTGATATACCTGTAAGAAGATGGTGCTTAGGGTGACAGGCTGTCTACCCCTGCCTCTTCTCCTATCTCCATCAGATCACATTCCTAGCCATCCTTTTTCAAAGTTTACCTTGCAAGCCAGAGAATTTCCTTAAGAGGTGACTAAGAAGCCCAGTTGGTATAGAAGGCAGCTCAGGCTGTCACTGAGATGGTGCTCATCAACTCCATTAGGTCAGACACATACTTTACCTCCCTGAGTCATCCTGGTGCAGAATGCCCTACATTTGCTTTTTCCTCATTTCTCTGGCCTCTCAGTTATTCTTAGGGTGATTGCTCCAGATCCAGAAAGCCCAGGAGACCCAGACTACTACGGAAGTGAAACAATTTTAGCCATTCATTAGTTACTGGAAAAAGAACCATGCCACCAGTAGATTCTCAGAAAGAAAAGGTATCCTTTAACTTACAAAGGGCTGAGAGTGTCTTCCTAATAACCATATTCTCTTTTCCTTCCACACACATCTTTTAGACAGCAGACTCACTTTTGCTACCTCTCTTCCCTTCTGTGCTTCAGTGTGCTTTAACTACATGTCTCCAGTATGGACAGGAAACATAACTTAATGCAGGTTTTGTGCCTATTACCTCAGTAAGGAAAAGCAGCGTGTGCTGGTCCCTTGGGAGACCGCAAGTGCCGCCATGTCAAAATTCATCAGAGCCCTAGTTTTCTTCATGTCATGGCAAAGTGCCAGCTCAGCTCTAGCTCAGTTCTCTTGGGTTCAGGACTAATTGGCAGGGGATGCATTTTAAAACTCAAGAATGCACTTCTTTTTATGCCTCTGCCATTTTAACTTTTAAGTATGCTTTATTCACATGTCAAATAATTTTATACACACACACACACACACACGTGTGTGTGTGTGTGTGTGTGTGTGTGTGTGTATCTCCTGCAAGTATTATTTATTTCCACGTGTTCCTTAGTCAATGGAGACTTTTGGTCTACACACACACACACACACACACACAGGTGAGTCATTAAATGGAAACATCCCTTTCTGTTACATAAACATATTGATATGTAGTTTCCTGTTTGCTTTTTAGTAAGTTTTTCAAGCATTGGACAAATACATGTCTATGACGTTTTGTAGGAATCTTCCTGAGGTAAAGTATGATGCTTCCACTGACTTTTCAAATTGGATAAAGAGATGGGCAGATGATGATGATGATGATGATGATAGATGATAGGTAGATAGATAGATAATAGATACATATATAGATAGATACATAGATACATAGATAGGAAGATAGAGGAAAACTTATACGGTGTGAGAAGGAATGAACATGTGAGAGAAACAAACATTGTGGGATATCAATAGAAGGTGAATCCAAGTGAAGACTATACAGTATTCATTTTAGTCTTTTCTTTTCCCCTATAGGTTTGAAATTTTCCAAATAAAAAATAAGAAAGAACATAGTACTCCAGGTAAACACAGCATAACTTTGAATAACACTGGAAGATCTTGAAATTTTGAAGGACAGAAAAGACAGCATTTATCTAACATTGAGTTTTTCTGCCAGTCCTGGATTGGAAACAATGGCTTCAGGAGATTCTCTTTGGTTCTAAGCCACCTGCATCTAACTGGAAATCTACAGAACTCAAACCAAATATTGGCTAAGGGTCAGAACAACACTGGGGACTGGGATGAGGCTAAATTATTGCAAAGAATTATTTAGATTAGAAGGAGATGGAGTTGGCTTCATATGACACAGAAATAGAAAAGAACTTTTTAAAAAGCTGGCTAACAATAAAGCACAGGAGAAAAAAATAAAAATTGGCTTCTACTTAAACTGCCATATTATTAAACTATCCCCTTTCCAAATATGTAAGTGGCAAGGAAGGATACATGGGGGTGAGTGAAGTGAAGGCTGCATAAAAAAATTTAGTGAAATTGTACAGGGTCCTTGGCAAGAATAAAATGAAAGGGGGGGGGCATTGTGCTCTTAAATCAAATTGACAATCAATCAATGCTGTCAAATCCAACCTAATAACAGCCACTATTCCCCCAGGAGAATGTCAAGAAAATGGAAGTTCTTGTCACTTTTGTGTTTGAAATTTGGGGCTTTCCTTTAATGTCTAGATTCTGAGTTGCTCTCAGAATAAGTAAAGGAAGCTAGAATAATAGCACAATTCTATGTTCTGGGAATCACTTTGCTCCCCTGCAGGAATCAGAAAACATCCTAGCATATGAACCAGTGAACTTGCAATGGGCTGACTGTGCCAATAAAATCCAATAGCACAAATGTTTCAAAGCTAAATTACTATAGAAAGAGTTTCTCTAAAAACTACCGCATAACTGTACCAAGAGTAGAAATTTGATTTAGCAAAGATATGAAGAATTAAATTTATTTCCAAATGATTCAATAAGCATATTTGGAGAGTCTAATATGTTTCAGGAGCTACTCTAGATGCTGAGGATATCACAACATGGAGGGCATGTTTGGCGCATGCGGAAGGTGGTGAGCCAGTTAGTTGATTATACCTAAATATGCAATTGGTTTCTATGTAATCAGAGATTACAACTGATAGTCTTTGATAAATTCTGGAGAACATGAATTGAATCTGAAGCTTCTAGGAATTCCCTGGAATGGATTGAAATTCCAGATAAGACCCAGTAACTGACATAAAGACCAAGGCCTCCTTTAATTTAGAAATTCACATAGGCTCGGAGTAGCCATTTATCTGCATATAACATCAGTTGAACCTACTTATACCTATACCTCTTATATATGCTTCTTCTATTTACACTTTTTATATACTTCTTGTCTATTCCTAAACTTAGATTCTTTAATTCAGTTTCATTACCAGTAGTCTTACTTCATTATCTCTATTACTTTTATTTTATTTGGTCCTAGCAAAGCAGGGTCCATACCACACCCTATTTAAATTAAACTAGCCACCAATTACATGGTGTTATGAGTTGAATTAGGTCCCCTTAATAGTCATATGTCGAAGCCTTAACCTTCAACAGGTCCTTTAAGGAGACAGGGCCTTTAAGGAGGGCCTTTGAGGAGGAAACAGGGCCTTAAAGGAGGAAATCAGGTTAAATAAGGTCATAAGGGTAGACTCTTAATTCAACATGACTGATGTCTTTATAAGAAGAGAGAGAAAAAAAAAGAAACACACACAAATTAATATTAGTGCATTATCTTTGTGTATTTTTTTTTTGGTCTACTAAAAAAGTTGATGGATTATTTTTAGATTGCTTCATTATGTTACATGATGTTTGAATAATAATTAATTCAGGAATCTGCAAAATTCTTCAAATGCAACTCTTAAGATTGTATGAAATTACAAATGTCTATAAACTTTGAAATTGTGACATATAACTCATTTTCTAAAAATGAACAAAAAAAGATATGTTAAATTAGTGTGTACATTTTCACGTAGAAGAATAAGCAAAAGGCTGATTGGCACTTGCAGAGTTATATGCATTGATCAAGGCGGTATATACCCTTATATCTTTATTTATTTGAACAGTCTTACAAGTAAATTGTACATATTTTCATGACTACTTTGTACAATAATATCACATAACTATTACTTATACCACTAAAACAAATTTAACTGACAGATGAAACAGCAGCAAAAGCTCTTGAGGTTTCCAGATAAATAATTTAAAAAATGACTACATGTTTACTCCATGGACTTTAATGGTATTTCTCCCATTTAAAATATACATAATAAATATGTGAAGTTAGTTTTTCCAAATGTGTACATGAGTCTGGGAGCAATATTTTACAAATATAATCAGAAAAATCACCCAATGTATACTTATCCAATCTCAAGTAGTTGTTTCTGCACATTGCTTCCTTTCAAATTTCTTACAGGAATAATGTAGAATGCAAAGCTCTCCAAAAACCATTTTCATATTATAATAAGATTGAGTAAACTCAATACAAAGATTGACATTATGCATATAAAGTGTTAATATTATACTAGAACCTATGAAAAAACAGATATTTCAATTTTTTGAAACATCTCTCTCTTACTTACCCAAATACCTGTCCCCAGAATTAATTCAAGCACATTTAAAACTGAACCACATCTCCTTCAGTTCCTGGATACTGAAAGAGATTGAAGTATATCTAGTACCAGAACCATAAAAGGGAAGGATCTAGGCAGGTTATTTAATTTAGCATCCAGACCTCAGCTAAAATGTTTAGATTGGTTAATTGTTTTCTTGTTATATTTCCCAAGGTATTTTCTCTGCATTTTATATTATGATGCTCAAGAAATTCTCATTTTTTTCTGAACAGAGTCCCTCCTAATTTATTATTATTATTTTTGGAAAAGCAATGTTTTAAAACAGAAACGAAGTGAGTATATATAGTTAAGGTTAGTTTTCTACCCTGAAGGGAAATAAATATGTGAGAATATCAAGAAGAGAGCTTTCCTGGCGAATGACTGTACAAGTGCACCGTTATGGACTGCTCAAAGATCCTTGTCAGAGCCGCTGAGAGGGCATTGATATGTAGCCCACTTTTCACTTGCCAAGCTATGTGGCCTCATACACTACAGGACTGACTGGACTGCTTCAACCTTGTGAAGGGAGGCCTTTTTCTTTTTCTTTCTTTTTTTTTTTTGGTCATGGAGCAATTATCTGCTAGCCATACCAAGAGCCTCAAGACTATGTCCATCTAGAGGAGGTGTCTATTTTAAACCTCATTTCAGAATCTCTACTAAGAGAATGTTGGATAGCAAAGGCCCTGGCATGCCATGTCTGTTTGTATGCATTTAGGAAGGGAAAGGTGAATAAAATGAAAGCAGGAGTAAAAGGCTGCATAAGTATCTCAGCATAATCTAGTTTGAGCATGGTTTATCTTGAAAGGATTATCAACTAATTAGCTATTAAAAAGTGCTGAGCATAGAAAACACAGAATTATCTATAGATCAAAACAGAAAACAAAAACAAGTAGACATGACAATCTTTTTTCCAAAAATTCATCGAATAGTGGAGATCATTATTTGGGCATTTCAGAATTTTAATTCTGAGAAAGAGAAAATAAATACAAGGGAGGGAGAAGAAGGAAAGAAGGAAGAAAGGAAGGAAGGAAGGAAGGAAGGAAGGAAGGAAGAAGGAAGGAAGGAGGAAGGGACTCAATTTGATAACGTTTTAGTAGCAGTAGAATTTCAAATTTAGGATAGACTTTTGAGATCACTGAAAACATTTTTATTTCACAAAGAAAAACAAACACTGGGGCTCCTGGGTGGCTCAGTCGGTTAAGCGTCCGACTTCAGCTCAGGTCACGATCTCGCGGTCCGTGAGTTCAAGCCCCACGTCGGGCTCTGGGCTGATGGCTCAGAGCCTGGAGCCTGCTTCCGATTCTGTGTCTCCCTCTCTCTCTGCCCCTCCCCCGTTCATGCTCTGTCTCTCTCTGTCTCAAAAATAAATAAACATTAAAAAAAACTGATAAAAAAAAGAAAAACAAACACGTAAACAAATAAGGATATTATGAGCTTTCCAGGCTAGTTAAATGGGGAAAAAAAGTTTCATATTCAAAAGTGCCATTCTATTGTTCTTTCCTATATGCCTTTATAATAATTGCTATATCAATCAACTAATTTTTTAAAAATGTTTATTCATTTTTGAGAGAGGGAGAGGGAGAGAGCATGAGCAGAGGAGGTGCAGAGAGCAAGGGAGGCAGAGAATCCCAAGCAGGCTCCACTCTGTCAGCACAGAGCCCAATGCAGGGGGGCTGGAATTCATGAATGGTGAGATCATGACCTGAGCCAAAATCAGGAGTCAGATGCTTAACTGACTGAGCCACCCAGGTGTCCCAAATCAGTCAACTCTTTACACATATCAATTCTCAAAAGGTTGGTACTTTATGTATCATCATTTTACAGATGAGGACACTAAAGCACAAATGATCTAAGTGACCTAAAATCACACAACTTGATTAGGAGGATTAGTCCTAAAGGTTGACTGAAGAAGAATTCGAGGCCAGACAGTGACATGCCAGAGCCTATGGACTTACACTTCACACCTGACTAATTTCCTTAAAGCTTATTTGAAGAATTAGGACATTAACACATAAAATGAAAAAAATAATTCAAAGTGATGCCTTATAAGACTAATGTTTGTGATATCTGTACAAAGGTTCTGAGAAAAAAGAATGCTACATGAGTGACACTAAACAGAAAAGACATTCTACAAGGGGCTTAAGTTGGACCTTGAAAATGGAAAGGGTTTGAGTTGGTAAATGGTATATAATGGTAAAAGAGGAGAGCATTCTGAGTAAGGAAATGACCTATAAAAGAGTCAGGCATTATAAAACTGTGTGTGTGTGTGTGTGTGTGTGTGTGTGTGTGTGTGTTGTGTGTGTGTGTGTGTGTGTGATGCCCAGAGTGGAATTCAACTCAGGGCTTGAACTCATGACTTTCAGATCAAGACCTGAGCTGAGATCAAGAGTAGGATTTTTAACTTACTGAGCAACCCAGTGTCCCTATCAAAGTGTATTTAGAAAAAATGAGGTCACATAGAAAATTTTAAATTCCAACTAGAGGTCTTTCCTCTTTCTTTCTTTCTTGCTTGCTTGCTTGCTTGCTTTCTTGCTTTCCTGCTTTCTTGCTTTCGACAACAGATGCAGTGAGAATCAAATGGTTAATAAACAGAAGATATATAATGAGTCATGGCCTTGGTCTGGCAGTGCTATTTGGTTTTGATTGAAATATAATCTATAAAAGAAGATGGAGCTAAATTTTTACAGTTGTTCAGCAGAAATACCTTATAAATGATATTTGTTAATGTCTTCCTGAGATTATGCTTCTTTATTATGATAGTTTCACCATATTTTTGAACATTAAATGCAATGAACTCAGAAATGATAGAAAATGACATCATTCAAAACTGTCACTGTGAATTAGCAAGAGCCACTGGCCAAATCAGATAGCATGCACATGGGTAAGGAAAAATTAATATGAGCCAAATGGGCTTTTAAAATAAGCAGAATCAGACAGTGGAAGTTTCAACTTGATTGAGTATAGTGAAAATCATAGCAATTGTTTTTTTTAGCGTGAATGGTAATGTTCTCCACTCTGGGTGCCTTGACCAGTTTTTAAATCCAGTGTTCATTGGATTATGTTTTTTAAAAACCCATAATGTATACATGGTAAATAACACTGAATTCAATATTTTTGACAGTAGATAGTACTTGTCTTAATGGAAAAAGTAAAAATCAAGTATTATTTTGAAGTCCTACAAATAACACAAATTGCTAAGTAGTATAGCCACATGTATGTGGCTGTAAGAATTTAAAGTATGTGTTTTAATGCCTATGAAAATGTTTGTCTGACTCAGAAAACTTGTTTTGGCATAATCTACTCTGGTTACATTAAGAATAATGAACAGAGACCTTGCCTCAGTAATTCCAACTTATTTTTAAAGTACAGTAAAACCTTCGATAGTGAGTAACTTGTTCTAGTGAGTGTTTCGCAAGAGGAGCAAACATTTCTAATAAATTTTAACTTGATAAATGAGCGATGCCAAAAGTCTAGAGTTGATCACTGGATGAACTGATGGATCTACATTGAGGGCAACAGCACCACCTGAATAAGGCCATAGCAGTGCGAGTGATGACCCTGTTTCACGATGCAATGTCACATTTCCGTGAAATCCTCAAAAGGAGGCAAAAGCAAGTGTCATTCATTAGATAGCTTCCTTGTTAAAGTTGCATGAAAAGAAAAAAGATTCCATTCAGTCAATGATTAGCAGTGATTCTGTTAGTGATAGTGAAAGTTGTCCTACACAATAACCCTCCTCTCTCTTGTCTCCAGAACACCAGCCACGAAGGCTTTCAAAGGTAAGTGTGGGTTAATTTGTTTATTTTTCTTTATATTTTGTATTTGCTTTATTATTTTGCATTATATTACAGTTTTGTAATCATTTTTATATGAATATTTTTGAGCTATGGAACAAATCATCTGTGTTTCCATTATTTCTTATGGGGAAATTCGCTTTGATATACAAAATGCTTTGAATTACATGCATGTTTCCTGAATGAATTATGCTTATAAACCAAGGTTTTACTGTATAATTATTAAACTATCATTTAAAATATATATTAACAATTTAACATCTACCGAAAGTGTATTTGTGTAAATTATTTTTGCTTACCAAGAAAATGTGCTAATTGTTTCATTACAATTTTTAGATGTAGAAACATAATTTTAGAATATAAAAGTGTTTAACATAAAATGCAAATAACTTAAAAGATTTGGGTACAGATCATCTGGGATATTCCTAGCAAGCTAATGAGAGAATTATCTATTTAATTAGAGAATTGGCAAGCATCAATTTAGCATGCGTCAGAATTATCTAGAGGGCTTGTCAAAATACACATTTCAGAGCTCCACCTCCAGTTTCTGATTCAATAGATCTGGGATGGGGCTCAAGAACTTGCATTTCTTTTCTTTTTTTTTTTAATGTTTTTATTTATTTTTGAGACAGAGAGACAGAGCATGAGCAGGGAAGGGGCAGAGAGAGAGGGAGACACAGAATTGGAAGCAGGTTCCAGGCTCTGAGCCATCAGCACAGAGCCCGATGCAGGGCTTGAACTCACAGACTATGAGATCATGACCTGAGCCAAAGTCAGACGCTCAACCGACTGAACCACCCAGGCGCCCCAAGAACTTGCATTTCTAACAAGTTCTCTGAATAACTCTTCTAGAGCATGTAAAATCTTAATATGTACTCTGAAAAGAAGAAAATAAAAGGTTCATAACGCTTTTCCTTTCAGTTTTCCTTTCATCAAACATGTGTCATCTTATGAACCAGTTGTGTTATAAACGTCTTTTTAGAACAATGGGGAGAAGTCCCAGGTCAAAAGAAGAAGACCCGGATGAAGTCTAGTTGGTTACACAGTACATTCATGGCTTTGGGTAAATGTCTTTAATTCTTAGTTCCTCCCTCATAAAATAAAGATGATTCTTAAATTACAGACTATGTGTATGAGTGTTACATAAATATACATTTGCTTTGTAAATTCTATACCATAAACAAATGGCAGTTACCCAATTAATTATTTAGAGCCCAGAATTTCATATAGAAGCAAAGATATTAATGTTGGCTAAATATTTGATATAGCTCACCAAAATCTGCTCAACATATTTTTTTAAAAAGGCTGTTCAACATATTTAAATGTAAAAACTCTTTCAACTCATCTATAGTGCTCCCCCATGGGTAACCATTCTCTAATATATTTCTTCCTAGGGAGTTTTTTAGTCTGTTAAACTTCCAACAGAACCCATCACAATTTCTTAGACTAATTTCTCAAAAATGTTGTTGAATTGAATACACATACATTTTTGAAAAGAATAATCAAATAAGTTGAACACTTATTTTTAATTTATTTTTCATATTGTTATTTGAAGGGAAAAAAACTGTTGTTAGATTAGGAGGAAGTAGTTACTCTTGAGTTTCTGTAAAGTCTTCTTAGCGCTTTGAAAGGCTTTGAAGCTGATGCCAATATTACCTTATTATATCTAATTTCACATCAAAACTTCCATTTTTCCCTAACTGATGAGTTATCAGTACTATTACTGCAACTTTCAGACATGATTAGATACTGACTGGATCCCAAAATTGGCGATACTCACACAACTTTCACCCCGAATGCTCAGCAACTTCTTCAATATCCAAAGAAAATTGCTTTTAAAAATATTTCTTGGATTCCTTTTTATTGATTTTGTTTCTGTTTTCATTTTTGTTTTAGTGCTGAAACCTGGGATGGATTCTTGTTTTTAACTCTACTTTATTTGACTTAAGGTCTACAGTTTTTACTCTGATTTCATTAGTAATGAGTACTCTTGGCTCTCTAACTGGACAAAGTATACAGGTGCTAGCAAGATCGTGCCCCTTAAGCTATGAGTCTTCCATCCACCAGCTTAGTCGAAAGCAGACTCTTCAGTCTTTTGGCCTATACCTTGGTTAGGCTTATATTTCAGGACAGTGTCAAAAGCATTGTGTTGGGTACAAAAATGAAGAGGGCCTGGTCCTCTAAACTCTTACCAGATAGAAGAGTGTTCTGACCTCTGTTTCCTACATAACTTTCTAAGCCATCAGGGAAACCACTCTTGGCCCTCAGTGGGGCACTAGGAGCTGTAGAGTGAAGTTCTTCCATGTCGGAGATAAGGGACTCAGTGCACTCCAATAAGGCAGGGAACTACATTTGAAGGCCTCATCTTCCAAGTAGCTTTCCTACTAATTAAAGATAGAAGTAGAGCCTGTATAAGAACTTAATATTTTAACTATCGGCTGGTCAACATTGTAGCTATACAACCTGTTTATAAATTTGCTGCTGTAAAGATTTCCCTTCTTTTCCCCCTGACTTCTAACCAGCATAGTTTTAAAACTAATAAAAATAATATTATGTTCAGGTTAAAAAGATCAGCATCATGATCAATGAAAGAAACATAAATATATTTTGAAACATAAATATATTTTAAAACATAAATATAGTGGACATCACATTTTTATTGCTATAATTTCTTAAATTATTTTTTCTGACATTTTATTATGAACATTTTCAAACATGCCACAGTTGAAAGAATTGTACAGTGAATACCCATATACTATCACCTAGATTCTACCACTAGCATTTTACTGTATTTGCTGTGTCGTATGTCTACACAGCTATCCAGCTTTTTGTCTCTTAATCATCCTATTTTATTTGGATGCGTTTCAAAGTTATTTTAACTTTTAAAAACCATATAACATTTATCCAGTCATCAGTGATTACTTATTTATTATGCAAAAATTAGTAGATCTTCAAAATTCCACCATCCAGGGATTATTACTGATAGGCTAATATTTCCTTATACCCACATAGAAAATACATTTAATATGTTTGGAACTTTCAATGCAAAATATTTATAATCTACTGTTCTTTACTTAAGGCTGTGTCATAAATATTCATTCAATTGATTATTTTTCTAAATATGGTTGTTATGAATTTTCCAATATATATATGTATATATATATATATATATATACACACACACACACTTTGGTCAATTCAATCAATTGTTTAACTGGTGGGTATGTAGATTACCTCCCTGTTTTTATTATTAATCACCTCACATTGTTGTAAATGATCTTGTAGGCAATACTTTTATACGGCTTTTATGGTTTCCTTGTGATATATTCCTGTTACCAAATTCCTTTTGACATAGACTTTCCAATATTTTTTTGCCAGGATGTTGCATCAGTGGAGATGTGTGGTTGTTTTCTGCCCCACATTTTGACCAACATTAAGTGTTGATTTTTTTCGAATTGCCATATTGATACATAAAAATAATAGCCTCATTTGGTTGATTTTTGCTCTTTGTTTCTTTACTTACAAGTAATGTTAACTATAGCCTGCATGTTTACTGTCTCTGAATATTTTCTTTGACAAAATATAACATTTTTCTATGTGTGTGCTTGCACTTGTGTGTCAATGTGTATGTGTGCATGTGTTGCAGTGGTTGTAGCTGCTCTGTATGGAGGAAAGGTCACTTTGGCACACGTAATGCATATTTTCTCATTGTATCATGTCTTTTATATTAATGTTTAATATTTTGACTTTTTAACCTATCACTTTTAATCTTAATAGTTATATTTCTTAAAATGTCTTTCATTTTTTCAGAAAATATCATGGGTCTATATACTTTTAAAACATTTATGTTTACATTTTTTACATTTAACTGCATCAACTAACTGCTGATTATCTTGTGTGGTGTGAGTTAGTTCTACTAACTAAAACCTAGTGCATTTCTCTTCTCGAGAAGACAATTTGTCCTCTGTGTTGATATTTGGCACTCAACATTGCATTGCTTTTTGCATATGCCTAAGTTTTATTTCTTCCTACTTGAAAAAGCCACATTTTTCAATGTCTGATTGGTCCTCTTCATCATTTTATACTTGAAACACATGCTTTTCAAGTTTGTCCACCATTTGGGATTGATAACCAGGTTGTTGACCAAAATTTCTTTAAGCTACTCGCATTATTTATGTTGGTCAATATATGGCATTTTGGTCTGTGCTATGGGAAATACATGTGTGTATTTCAAAAAGCTTTTATCACATTGTACCTGACCTTTCACTTCTATAATAACCACTCACAACTCCTTTAAGCAACTCAACCTGTTTCAATTGATTGCACAAAAAAAGCTGCCTTTTAAAGCTACTGTTTTTCTCCCTTTTATCCTCTAACCTTGATATTCCAAACTATTGTCATACTAAATTATGTATTAAATTAGAGTGAGTTGTTGAGAATTTAGAATTCTTTATATTCTTCCTCTTTTTTTAACCCTTTGTTAGACTCCCCCAAATTCACTTCAAAGAGTAGAAATCCCAGTGACCTTTTTGATCACTGTTACGGTTTTTCATTTTATTTTTAAGTTTATATTTAAATTTCAGTTAGTTAGCATACACTGCAATATTAGTTTCAGGCATACAATGCAGTAATTCAACACTTCCATACAACAACATGTGCTCATCACAACAGATCAGTCCTTAATCCCCATCACCTATTTAACCCACCCCCGCCCATCTCCCCTCTGGTAACCATCAGTTTGTCCTCTACAGTTGAGTCTGTTTCTTGTTTGCCTCTCTCCCTCTTCCCCCCACCCCCTTTGCTCGTTTGTTCTGTTTTTTAAATTCCACATATGCATGAAATCATATGGTATTTGTCTTTCTCTGACTGACTTCTTTTACTTAGCATAATGCTCTCTTAGCTCCATCCATGTCAATCACTGTTATGTTTTAATGGTATGTATTAATTGAAGAGGGAAAGAAAATAAGCAATTCACATGATCATACTACACATAGAATTACCATCCAACTAATAAATAAATTATAAATAACAGAAAACAGAATATATTGAGATACTGGCTAAAGTCTCTTGTTAGCTCTTTTCTTTTGAGACTCACCATTTAAATCTGTTCTTTCTTGTTCATAGTTTACTATACTGTTGCCGTGTGTGCGTGCGTGCGTGTGTGTGAATGCAATATGCTTTTCTTAACTGATCAACTTCAACTGGGCTTCCGCCCTGTTACCTCTGTGTTGTATAATTTTAATTTGCCGACAGTCAATAGGACATATAAATTAAAATTCTTAGTTATCAAAGAAATATAAAAATTATAATTTGAAAATTGCCACTTAGAAAAAGAACCTAGGAAAAAATGTGTACACGCCCATTCAACTTCTTATCTGTTGGCCGTGCTGTCTGCACAAAAACCTACTCACCAATGGAACAGCAAAGTCAGGTAACAGCACATTCTTGTTAAAATTTCCTAGACACATTGGCCTTGTGGGTACCATTGTTTATACCTAACTAGATTTTGGGCATCTCCACATAACTGGAAAATTAAAGAATGATTTGTGATGCTACTATGCTATTACTTATCTCATTGCATGGTATCATTACCAATATTTAAAAATGCTTCTAGTGTTCTTAAACATGTAGTTTACTAAGCTCATTTTTAACTTTTTGGTAATTAATTATTCGGAGTTTTCTGGATAGACAATCTGCCTTTACTACCTATTCTTTTCCTTTTAGTGGTTATATTATTCTTCATTTGCAAGAAATAACACCTCGTTCCCTCTGACTGCCCTGGAACCAGATAGCATAAGCAAAATGAGGTCTTGGCTGTATTGAAATGGGACCCCAGCTGTATTTGTTGTTTCAATGTTTATTTATTTATTTTCAGAGAGAGAAAACAGGAAAGGGGCAGAGAGAGAGGGAGAGAGAGAGAATCCCAAGCAGGCTCCATGCTGCCAGCACAGAGCTCAATGCCAGGCTCAAACCCATGAATCATGACCTGAGCTGAAACGTACAGTTGGATGCTTAACTGAGTGAGCCTCCCACATGCCCATTTAACACTGTGTGATATATCATTGTTCATTCTCTTTCTTTTATGTAATTTTGTTTTAGATTTACCTCTTGTAGATGGTATATAGGTGAATTTCTGAATTTTGAATGAAGCTAAAATTTGAAACTTAACAACAGAAGAGTTAACACCATATTAATTTTCATAACGATATGTGTAACATATAATGTATGCTACATATTCATGTCTTCTATTTTGTATAATTTCCATGTTCATTTTCAGGAATCAAATTTGGGTCAAATATTGGTTTCTTTATTCTTTATGATATGATTAAAATTGATCCTGAATATTATTACTTAGTGATTACCCTTTTGTTAAAATCTTAAAACAATGGTTCTCTACTTACTAGGTCCTGAATGAAATACTAACTAAATTTCTGTTTATGTGAGCTTCCCACTGTCCTCATCCATTTCCTGGTATTGTTTGTTACACTTAGATTTTTCAGATGCAGAGGAATACATTATTTTTTTATTTTTATATTATTCACCTTTTATTTTCACATCTAAATTCTGTTCTGAAGCTATATATATAAAACTGAACTTAACTAAATATATGGTTGTTTTCAGTGATTATTACTAGTCCTTTTCCAGTACAGCTTTTCCACTTTTCATCTTATTTAGGTTTCTTTCCCAATAAGTTACACTGAATCTTTGAGACTTTATTCAGGAAAAGTATTCAGGTGAAATACTTTCTGAATCCTTATGTAAATCAAACAATTTTGATTAATTATCCTGCTAACAACAACTTCATAGAACCTTGAAAACTGAGTCATCATTTTCTCCTTTGGTGAATTCATTGTCTTCTGACATCTAATGTTGTAAAAGATAAGTCTCAAACAAGCTTAATTTTTATTCTTTTAAGGGTAGCTTTTTCACTTCTTTATAGTTTTTTTTTTAATTCTTGAATTTCAGATGCTGTAACTGGTATATGTATATTTTCATTCTCTGCATAAATTGAAGACGAGTATTTATTAAGCTTAGTAAATTTTTGTCTCATGACTTTATTACTTCTATTTTTTCTTTAAAATTTAAAATTTTTAAATTTAAAAATATTTATTTATTTTTGAGAGACACAGAACATGAGTGGGGGAGGGACAGAGAGAGAGAGAGGGAGACACAGGATCTGAAGTCGGCTCCAGGCTCTGAGCTGTCGGCACAGAGCCCGACACATGGCTCGAACTGACGAACTGAGAGATCTTGACCTTAGCTGAAGTCGAACGCTTAACTGAGCTACCCAGGCACCCCTATTTTATTTTTTCTAGCCTTTTGTTTAGGAACACCAACTTTATAAGTGCTTACACTATCTTCCTTTATTCCTGTAGTTTTTTTTTTATCATTACTTAAATATTTTTATTACTATTTACAAGTGCTTACTTTTATTTTTACTATATTCTTTGATTATCTGCAGTTTTTCTATTATGTTTTGGTTTTCTTTAGCCTTGTTTCTATTATTAATGTTTCTAATATTATTTCAAATCCACTTATAGAATGTTTTAAGAAGTTACAAAAAGAGTAGAAAACTAAAAAATAAAGAAGATTCCTTTAGCTAAAATATACCAGATTTGTATATTTTATTAATTATACAAATTATACTTAATTCATTTTGGTCTATGTTCATTTAGATTTACTATTTGACTTTACTAATATTTTTTTTCTCATGGTTACTTGTTACTCCAATTCGTTCTACTTTCACTTTTTTTCTTGCTTCCTGTTCAAACTGAGAGAGGCAGTCAAAAAGATAAATGCTCATTACATCATCCCTCTGAAATCATTATTTGGCTGGGTAAAAAAAAAAAAAAAAAGAAAAGAAAAAGAAAAAAAGTTTATTTGTTTTCTTTCCCCAAAATGATTTTTTTGTTGTTTTTGTTTTTTCCCCCATTATGTTTTTAACACTATCATTCTACTGTATTTTGGCATCTTGGTTGCTGGTGAGAAATCTGCTGTTGGGTTATTGCCATTCTGTGTAACATCTTCCTTTCCTGTGGCTTTTAGAGGATTTTTGTTTGTTTGGTTGGTTAGTTGTTTTGTTTTGTTTTGTTTTGTTTTGTTTTATTTCTGATATTCTGCAATTTTGTTATGATGTAGCCAGATGTGGAATGAACATGATTATTCTACCTTTAGGCTTTTTCAATATGAATAATATCTCAGTAGGGACAATTCTTAGCCTAAACCCTTGGATATTGCCCACTCAAGATGTATCCCCATTCTCTTCTTCTGAAATGTTAGACATGAAATGGAACTTCCTAACTAACCTTACATATATCTGAATTTTTCTTTCAGATTTCCCATCTCTTTGTGGTACATTATTGCAAGGATTCCAGCTTCTGTTTTCTAACCTAATCACCATTTCTTTAGTTGCTTCTAGGTGACCTTAAAGCTCATTTATTATTTTTAAAAATATTTTATTTTTATTTCTAATATGCTTTTTATTTCTAATATTTCTAATAAATTATTTTTCATAGAAACCTATACTTTTTAAAATAATAATTTCTTACTTTTTACTTGTTTGTTTTTCTTATTTCATAGGACTATTCCCTCTTTCATAACTAAGAAATTTTAAGTAGTCTATTGGAAAGTCCTTTCCAAATTGTTTCATTATCATCATTTCCTTGGATATGAATTTATTAAAATTGTTGGGCCCATTTCAGGTGGCTTTAATTCCTCATGTGGCTTTAATTCATTTTAGTGATTTCATCTTCTCAAGGAGTTTCCTCCAGTGTGCTCCCCCCATACTAGGTTTTAGAGTCTTCGACAGCACAGGTATACCAAGGGTACAGAGGGGCGATTCTACCTCTCCCCCAGGCTGGTAGATGGTATTCTAGGTTCTATCTGTAAATAGACTTTCGTATGGGCACCTGCAGTTCTAACTACCCAGCATGTAGGATGTGTTCTCGGCCCCACCCTCGCAGGGGCTTTGAGACCTCACCGAGAGACTTATTTTCAGCTCTGGTTTCCAATGAGTAGTGTAGCTGTATGGTCCTTATTTACACCATGGGTTCCCTCTCTGTTTCTGGTCTGCAGAGATTTCTCTGTAGCTAAATCAGCTATGCATTTATATATTATTGTTGTATTCTATCCATTATTTTCTATGTGTTTGGAGTAGGAAGATGTGATCAAACTGCTGTTTGACCTAGAATTGCTATCACATTGAATTTTTTGTTAAGAAAATATATTTACTTATCTCGTTTCATTTTCTCTCTCTTTTAAAGTGTTTTTTATTTGTATTTTTGAGAAAGAGAGAGAAACAGTGAGCAGGGAGGGGCAGAGAGAGAGGGAGACAGAGAATCCCAAGCAGGCTCCACACTGTCAGCATGGAGCTGGGTGCAGGGCTCAAACTCACAAACCAAACCATGAGATCATGATCTGAGCCCAAATCAAGAGTCAGATGCTTAACCAACTGAGCCACCCAGGCGTCCCTCTCTGTCTTTTTTAATATTTTTCTCAAACTAAGCATTTTTCCATTGGGCTTTTTCAGTGTAAAGAATATTTCAATGTAAACATATCATCTAAAAATACTTTGAATTTTTAAATTATTTTATAAGCATACTTAATAAAAGAAAAACTTTAAAATGTCTGTAGAGCTCTTTTTAAAGTATATGGCTTGCTTATATATTTAGCTATGAGGTAGCTCATTTATTTTGCCAAAAAAATATGATTTTTAAATTTTTTTCTCAACATCAAACACCAATTTTACATTTGCAATTTCAAATAAAGGATTATTTTTAAGATACATAAAAGTTCTAGAAACAGGTATTTAGTGTGCTGGCCCTGGGTACATTAGTTCAGTTTAGAATGGCAATTTGAATTCCTCTACAATGATACTAACAGGTGTTACAATGTTCTTGGTTGTTGGTAACACTGATATTGCATTTAAGTAATGTCAAAACTGCAAAACAATAAGAATAGACCACCCATGGCAAAAACATTTAATTTAAAAATACAATTTGTTGCAGTTTTAAAAATGGAAAGTTATATTTTAAGTCATAATAATTTAATGTTAAATTGCCAAAATAGCTGAAAAGCTTATATGGATAGTAGTGACTATTCTATTCATGCATTACATGTGCACAGGAGTGCTATGATAAATACATTTAAATATGCTTAATGCTCCAAAACCTGCAAAGGCAATTAGTGGCAATAAAATTTGTATTGAATTTGGATAAATTTTAGACAATTAGCCATCTTCTAAATGTGATTTTAGCCAAGTAATCCAATGGGACACATGACTTATCCACATTTATTACTCATTAGAGGAGAGTAATTCCTGTCATATCTGAACATCAAGGGATTCATTGTCATAAATTCAGATCAGCTAATGGACTCTGTAACCCTTTTTGCCCAAGTACAAATCCCTAGGTAAAACATGAAATACAAATTGATCACAGATATGCTCTCATATAGATTGGATGTGTACACACATTTGTGAAAATTTCCAGTGTATATATTCTAATACTTTTACAGTTTATATTCTAATACTTTTACAGTATATATATATATATATATATACTCTGTGAATTATATAAACGCACTTAGTACATGTATTCGTCTTATATACATATATATATACATATACATATACACACATACACATATACACACAAGAAAATGACAATATTTCTTCTTTTTTAAAGTCTATTTATTTATTTTGAGGGGTTGGATGCAGCGAGACAGGGAGAGAGAATTATAATCAGCCTCCATGCTGTCAGTGCAGAGCTCAACTCGGGGCTTGAACTCACAAACTGTGAGATCATGATCTGAGGTGAAACCAAGAGTGGGATGCTTAACCGACTGGGCCACCCAGGTGCCCCACAATATTTCCTCTTAATATACCCCCGTCTGTTTGTGGCCGGAAGGCTCTAGGTATTTTATATATTCTATGTAAATGTAAATCGTATACATACAAACACTCAGATTTTTTCAAATGAGTAGCACACATTGTACAAAAATGGCTCAGGTTTACTTATTACCTGCCCATGAGTCTGGAAAATGATTCCCAGAACACAAATAGTATGAACTCTGACCCATTTCTTTTCCCCTTAGTATTGCTTCTTTTCTGATAATGTGTCACATTGTCTTAAGGAGCAGAATGCTCTCCCCCAAGATTGTTCTGATGCCCGTCTACCAAAAAAGACACAAACAGGCTCCAGGAAGTCACACATTTTCTTCTGGAGCACAGGTCATTTCTGTTTACACACGGGCCCCTTTTTCTCATCTGTCTCTGAGGTGCTGATGCCTTGGAGATGGCAGCTTGCCGCCTTATTTCCCAGCAATGACATTTGCTGTCAGCAGCAGAAATGGCGCGCTGGGTCTGATTTTATGAGAATTGGCTTGTGGCTTTCCATCAAATTTAAACCACACTATGTTCATGAGTGTGGAAGGAACTTAATAGAACTTATTATTTTATGCTTTTGACTCTATGATACTGTCTGCTGTATCCTTTGGAGATTTTCTAAGTATAAGAAAAAAATCATTTATTATCTTCTTTTACTCATGATTTTTATCCTTGTAACACCTTCAAAATGATGTTTCAGTTTAATTTTTTTGGTGTTTCACTCAAATTGATGTTTAGCCATCAGTGATCCCTGTGAAGTTTTGTGAGGATTGACACAAACTAAGGGAAGTTCAAAAATCTTAGTAAACTCAAGCAATACACACACACACACACACACACATATGTGTGTGTGTGTGTGTATGTGCGTGTGTGTATATATATAATAAATTTTAAGACATTATATCATATATATATACATATATATATACTTATATATACATATATATACACACACACATATATATACCATAAATTTTAAGATATTAAAGTTACTTCTCTTACAAAAATAAACATAATGCTATTACAAAATATTGATCAAATGTGACAGAACTCCTTCTATGCACAAATTGAGGAAAGTTCCAGATGTATGATAAGGAATAGGAATGATCAATCAGAAGCCCCAGCAGAGTTGTCCTGGTTTCTTGGTACTGCTATAATCATAAGTCAATTTAGTTTTTCTTTGAAAAAGAATAATACGGTCTTAAATTTCCAAGAATGAGAAAATGGAAAATGTTATGTATCACCTGTTCTTCCCAATAAAATTCACAAATCCATATGATTTTTCTCAAAATCTCCAACACTTCAAAGAAGACCAGCACATTGTAGGTCCTTGATAAATAGATATCAAGTAAATGAATGAAAGGGTAAATAAATAAATTATAGTTTTGTAGCTTCTGACATCTTAAAAGTTCTTTCACCCTTTTATGTAATCAAACTAAACTAAATTTTCTATATAATTTTCTACATAATTTCTTAATTTTATTTCCCATTTAATCCTTCCCAAACAAGATAAATATTGATGGAAATTTTGAATAGTAGTTTGGAGAAGAATAAGATATATCATGGGGAAAAGAATAATTAATTATGAAATTGATTTTATGAAAAGAATAATTAATTATGATGTTGATTATCAAATAAATGAGTTATGCAAATATTACTGGACAAGAGTGATATGAATTCAGGAAAACAGACTTCATAAAAATAGTAAAAGGTGAGTGAACTAGGTTAGGGAAAATAGATAAAATGTGGGTAGGAGATAACATGTAGGAAGGGGACTGAGCACGTGTAAAATTTTACAAACAAAAACTCAGTTCTAGAGAAGAGCAGTTAGGGGTCAGCCAAGAGAACTTTTTGCTTAAGATTGAGGATTATGAAGGGAGGAAATGGTAATAAGTAAACTGAGAAAGATCTTTGTTAAGAAACAATCCAAAAAGAAGACCACTCTGATAAAATTGTATGTGAGACACACACACACACACACACACACACACATATATATTTGAAATGGAGTAAAATCTTTGGTACAGGGTACTTTCAAGGTAAGAGTAAGTGTCTTACTGGTGCTTCCTGGATAGCACGAGGACACTGGGTTTGAGGTGCAGGAACGGAAGTGCTAACAGGCTGGAAGACATTGTTGAACAAATTATCTGCTTTTTGCAATCTCTACCTGTGCTGGCCACAAATGAGGGTGGCCTCAGAGATCATCTCATTTGGTCATCCTCAACCCTGGCTGCACATTAGAATCACCTGGGGAGCTTTAAATAATCACCAAGGCTTGAGCCCCACTCCCAAAGACACTGATTTACTATTAGCCTGCAGTGGGTCCTAGGCATTGGTGGTTTTAAAATCTCCCCAGGTGATTCTAATGTGCAGTCAGGGTTGCGATTCACCACTCCAGTTTCATGCCCTCTCCTTATAAATGAGAAAATTGAGACCTAGAGAAATTAAATCTGGCTCAGGGCCACAGATTTTAAGTGGTTAATTCTCATTCATCAATTCTGATTTAGCTCTAGGATTATCTTTTCCAGAGAAACTTCTCCAATGGATCAAGGGTACGTATATTTCCCATAATATTCTGTACATCACTGTCATGGCACATCATGTCTCTATTCCATCCCCTTCCTCACTTCTGGGACATCCCTTTAAGGACATCTCTTTAAGATGAAAAGAGCTACTGACTTTTTTTTTTTTAATCCAACTTTCCCCCACTCTCTAGTGCATTGTTCAGTAAGCATTTAATAAATGAAAGACTAAGGAATGTAAGCCAGCCTCATCCTGGAGGATTTAATGTTCTTCCCAATGCCTTCTCCAATGTCCCTGTTCTTCAGATGATGACTTCAAATTAAAGTGCAGAGAGAAACTCTTGGTTCAAGTCTTCTTCCTTTGAGCCGCTTAATGGGCTTGTTGACTGGCTAGCTATTTTCACCCACTCTCCTCATTTTCTACAGAATAAATTTTAGAGTCCATACATGGCATTCAATGTTCTGAACAAAGTCACAGACTGTTTTTCTAAATTTACATTCTAGAATACATCTTCAGATTATTTCATATTCTTTCCCCCCAAAAAGGTTTATATGCTCTCTGGTCAATTGTCTTTTCCTTTTCCTGGAATTCCCTTCCCCCTGCCCCTTTTCCATCCAACTAAGACCCATCCATCCTTTAAATTGCAGCTCAAATATCACTTCCTCTGTGTAACCTTTCCCTGACCTCTCAGACAGAACAGATAACTTCCTATTTCATGCTCCCTTAGCACTTGGGACATTGTGCTGCAGTCAGTGTGTGCCCCTCCTCCACACAGCCCTGAGCAATGAATGTCTCTGAGAGGAGAGGCCTTCATGGTTTTATTTATTCCTATATTCCCAGCTCTTGGTACAACGATAACATACTTGGTACCTAATAAAAGTTTGTTGATTAAAGGTAATCAACAGGTAAATAGGTAAAAGCCTGTTCATTTTTTTTTTCTCATGTGTTCTCTGCATTTGAAGAGTATGACTGTATAAAGAACCCGTTTCAAATTTTTAAATTAGCGACAAGCCAAACAAGAGAGCTATACTGTTAAACCCAATCTTGGTACTGCTCATTGGAATTTAAGGCAGTCAATACTGTGGTAAAACTCTGAATCTCTAGTTCTGACGAGACACTAAGCCAATTAACACTGTCCTAGTTTATAAAAGTGTGATGGGGTCATATTCTTTATTGTTAGATTCTAATGACCATCCAGGATTTAATTTCAATTTCAGGCCTATGATCTTCTTTCACTTTTGTGACAGGAGTGTTGAGGCTTCTAATCAATATATTCATGTGTGTATGGTGCATATATGTGTGATGTGTGTGTGTGTGTGTGTGTGTGTGTCTGATTTGGCTGGAAGAGTACATTAACCCATGTACATTCCACAAAAAGTAAATCAAGTTAATCAAATTTTGAACTCAAAAAAGAATTAGGAAATGAGTTATTTTCTAGTGCAGAGATTCTCCTGTAAATGTAGAAAAATGTGCAACCCTAAAGCAAATATCAGCATTAAAGTTAATTACTTCGTTGGAATATGTTTTTCTCAAGTTGAAATATATAGAATACTCTCACTTAGAGTGATGACTAATTACTTAGTTAATAAATGATTAAGAAGAAATATGGATATGGTCCCAAATCGTTACCAAAAACTCAGCCCAATTAAAACATCTATGGTGTAGAAATTTTAGCAGGATCTTTGAGCTACTTTTGTAAACAGTGAACCTAAGCCTTAGGGCCATGAACTATCCGAATGAGTTCTCTGCAGAGAGGAGTTGGAGGTCAACTTGGGGATTACTCTCTCCACCATCCCATGCCACTTCTCTTCATCAAGAATTTTACAGCTTTATTTTCCCTGCATAAAAATCATTTGAGTTAACTGTTACAGTTTCATAGTGAGGGGCACTTTTCAAGTCAAATATAAAAAAATCACCCAAGAATATTTCAT
Organism: Lynx rufus; assembly: GCF_022079265.1. Classification (NCBI taxonomy): domain Eukaryota; kingdom Metazoa; phylum Chordata; class Mammalia; order Carnivora; family Felidae; genus Lynx; species Lynx rufus. The sequence goes on along the minus strand of NW_025814823.1, from coordinate 201,217,770 downwards.
TAAATATGCTCTTTAGTGCATGCCTTTCCACATCTCAGGAGTAAAAAACTAATCTGATTTATGTTATAATAATTTTACCCCAGTAAGAGCAAACTATCCAAACACCATGTCATCTTCAGGCTTGTGAAACCCTGGTCCCTCTATTCGGATTGTCCTTCCTATTTCTCTGGGTAAACCTGTCCATTCTTGAATCTTTATGTTCTGTGAAAACTTCCAAAAGTTGCTGATTTTGTTTGTCATGATGCACACCGTAGGCGGTAAACATGCTATCTCCACATTTCCACATATCTGCTGGGCACCCATATGCTTATGTGCCAGCCCCAGCTTCCCCCAAATCCTCTCCTAAATGACATTGTATGTATACCAGCAAAGACCTCATTAGTGTTTGACTTTCAAATAGTTAAAACTTAATTGACAGCAAAACATATTTCTTAAACTGGTTTATGACAATATCATGAGAAGAATACTCTAACATAAAATAGTAACTTTAAAAATAAGTCTCTATATTAAAACATCCTGAAGGCACAAATATTTTTAAGTAAATTTTTTACTTTCAGTTCACATGGCTACCTAAGGGATTATTATTTTCTTATACAATCCTTGTCATCATTGAGTTTTCGAGGGTCTGGTTCCTGACTCATCCTGAGACCATCATAACACAGTATCTCTCCTTTTTATAATTTGTTGACCTTGGTGTGCTTTTGACCATGCTGACTTATGTCCTCCCCCTTCCATTTTTTAGTTATCTGTACTAAAAGCATTTTATGGGTGGTCTAAACTGCTAAATTCTGAGTAGATGATGTTGCTATTTTCTAGACTAAAGATTATGGAGGGAGAGGTGGGCAGACTGGGGTGCAAACTAAATCTTCAGGTCTAGGCTTGGAGCATTTAGGTAGTCCTATGCATATGGTGGCTGAAGCCATGCTGGAACAATAAATACATGTGAAGGCTCAGCCTGTAATGGAATACATATCAGTCTGGGGTACAAATTTCTCTTCCACCCAAATTTTTAGTGGGGAGCTACACTTGTGGTTTGCAACTGGATATTCCTGGCATCCTGAAAAATGATTAGAAGGAAGTTCAGCTTAACTTTTCAACTTTTGGAACTTCTCCATCTTGGTGATAAACTCAGTCTTTCAGTAATATCTAAAACAAGTTTAGCAAGACATGAAACACAAAAGTCAGTTCCCTGGGGCCATGTATTCAACATATGTTCTAATTAAAAATTTATTCTAATCCATTTAAATTCCATTCATATGTCATGCTGATTGCCTGTTTCTTTCCACCTTTTGTCCCTCAGTCCGCCAATCTGAAGGTCTTGTGTCAAAAGGTTCCAGAAGAATCCATCTGCTGGAGGGCAGGGGTAGCACAATTACTGAAGGCTGGCACATGAGGAGTGGGATAAAGCGGAAGAACTAAAGCTTTGTGTGCCATTTATTGCCAGTGTTCATTGGTTTAAGTATTCATAGCAGAAGGCGTAGGCACAGACCAACCTTCACACAGCCATGTAAGATTAACTTGAGAGTTTTGTGGTCTTTCTAGCATCAATGACCTGTTACCTCTTAAATTTCTAAAGACTAGAATTCATGGAACAGTTAAGACTTGCTTTGTAGTATCTGTTTGGGGGACTAAGAGCCTAAAGTCAGAACAGATTTCTTCTGTTTACCCATAAATTATTCATTGACTCATAGATAACATTCATTGTTTATTTGAACACATATGAAAGAAAAAGCCTCTTCTCTGGCTCTTCTGATTTGCCTAAATATATATAAGATTGGAGACAGAAGCAGATTTAAATTCCTTCATAACCATTATAATTTTGAATTAGTTAACTTCATTCAGCCTCAGTTTCCTCATTGGTACTGGACAGTATTTTGGCACCTTGCACTGCCCAACTGTAAAGAAAGGGGCCCCCCATCAATGGACTTCAGAGACTGAGCAAGACTCCTGGTCTAGCTCCCATGTAGTCATGGCACAGTAGCCAGTAGTTACCTGGGCAATTTTCAAGACGTTAGAGATGAGAATGAGAGAAGGAGAGAGTGAGCAAGTAAGAGAAAACATGCTGAGGAAACACATTTTGCTTCTAGACCCAGGGGGAAAAAAGAGTTGTTCTTCAATCCTCACTGGGGAAGCTATAAAAGTACTTAATTCCTAAATGTCTCAGATGATATTATGTGATTATATTACCTTTTCCCCCCCAAATTTTAAATCTTATACATGCCTTACTTTATTAGTAACAATGACAATTATACTTAGAATTCTATACTTTTCAAACCCTGTCACATAGAAATTACCATCTTTACCACTATTCAGTAGAAAAAGCAAGGCTAGCTTTCTTTCTCCCATTTTCTTGAGAGGGAATTGGAAAGAGTGGAAAGAGGAAGAGGTCCTGATCCGAAGATCAGGGTTGGAACTGGAACAAATATCCAGATCCTTTGGATTCTTGTCTCTGATAGCAGACTGGATCATCACTTGCAAATATTTCCATTACCTCTAAAGCAATCAAATGTAATATAGCATAGCCACAATTATTCATATATTATACAAAGAAATCCTTCCTCGAATATGCCTCATGGCATGATTTCAAACAACTACCAAAGCTTCTTGGGTCATGTCATTAATTCTCACACTATCTCTAAAGTTGGGAAGAGAATAGCACTAGTGTTACTTGACATTGATATAGATCTGTTTTAAATATTGTGGTGATGATAGTGGTGGTCGTTGTTGGGCTCCAGTGCACAATTTTTATGGGCCATTGGAAATCCAATCATTCAAGAACAACATTATTAATTGAGTTTTAGTTAGCATTCATTTATTTTAAAATAAACTTGATGACTACCTTCTGTTGAATGGATAATTTAAATGAAATACTTAAATTCTAATTTATGGCAGGACAATGATGAAGCACATTGTGATACATTTTTTTTTCATGCTATGTAGTTTAGGGCATGTCTGTAGAAATTTCTTCCTTTTTTCCCCCTCATTTAATTCTAGAATCCTAGCTGTAAATCTACAATACAATACAAGTATTTTGGATAAAATAACATGGGAACTTTTTATTTTAATATTTTGATGTTACATCAGCTGAGTTAACACTTCATAAAAATTGTATGTATACCAGCAAAGACCTCGTTAGTGTTTGACTTTCAAATAGTTAAAACTTAATTGACAGCAAAACATATTTCTTAAACTGGTTTATGACAATATCATGAGAAGAATACTCTAACATAAAATAGTAACTTTAAAAATAAATCTCTATATTAAAACATCCTGAGGGCACAAATATTTTTAAGTAAATTTTTTACTTTCAGCATTTAAAAATCACATTAAGTTCCTTCGGATAAGTGTATTTGATTTTACAAATAACCTAAAAGATTTTCTTTCATTTATTTGACTCTATTAACTGAGAATTTATAGATATTTCAAAGTCACACTTTTGTTTCCTGTGTGATAAGACATAAAAGGAAACAACAACCATATTTCTACAAATATCCTCTCCAGCACAGTGCCAGTAATTCCAGATCTTCTGTAATACCTCTGGTGACTGGAATCATTAATCCCATGTTTTGAAAATTATTTAAGATTGAAGGTGCCACGGTTGTACATATTGGTTCAGTCTCTAGAGCCCTAAGGAAAGATTTAGTGCATTTTCAAAAGAATTTTGCAGGTAGGAGCCCAAATGGATTTTCAACTAGGCCTCAACCTTTTTGAAACCTACTGATGTTGAATAGTCTTTTACTGGTTGCCATGCCAACTGATACCCGAGGAACACTCTGCAGTGTGTTCATCCCCTAGAAAGCTTCACCAGATGTCTTCAACAAATTGCTATGAAAAGACTTTGGTCTGTCAGCCTTGTTAGGAGATAAAAATCAGGCTGAGAGACGTCCCTGCCTCCACTTCTGATAAAACCAACCCATAAAATATGTAGACTTGTTCTCCTCTCACAATAAACCAGTAAAATCTCTCACCCCCACCCAAACCCTCCTTACTTCCTGTAGCAGGATTTTTAAAATATTTATGCTCTTATTTCTACATGAAGCAGAGGCCATTATGTGTTGCAGCTGACATTGTCTGGCCGAGCAAAGCGAGAAGCATCTGGCTGGCAGCAACGAAAGACAGCAAGTTGATAAATTATTGATTTACATAAATCAACACCCTTTAAATATTGGTCTTTTGAAGAAAAAAGCTTTTATGTTATTTCAGGTTGAAAAGCGTTAAGATGATAAATACGGAATCAGCTGTGTCATGATTTTATATTTCTAATCAAACATACACCGCTATCACATGAATATATAGTGGATCTGAGAAGTTTAGAACTAAAATGACCAAAACTTATTTTCTCTAAGATCAAATGGGCAAATAGGAGTATTTCTTTCAAACACATTAAAATCTTAAAATATTTCCCTACCTGAGTATTCCAGGAATATTAACAGATTTTCTGTAACAATAATAGAATCATAAACTACTTAAAGTGTTGGTTTCTTTAAAAAGAGAACAGAGAGGAGGCAAAAAGAGTCCACATGGATATTATTTACATGTACCAATTGGCATCTGTATGTTAAAATTGTGGGTTTGCACGTGCAAATGAATCATTAACTGTCAAATTACCTGTTTGCATATGCAGTTATTCCACACAGTATGAAAATGTGTGAAATTTGCATACACAATTGAGGCTTAGGCATTTACAAAGCCTGATTTTTAAATAGGAGTTCAAAATCTTACTGCCAATTAGCAAGACAATGAATTACAAAATTGAATCCAAAATGTATTTTGGGCTACATTGTTGTTATATAGTTCAAATTCAAAGCCCAGACAAAACACCTAAACTTAGACTTAATTAGCGATAATGTGCTATTTGTATTTCCAGGATTATATGGCCCTTTGTCCCTCTGTACACATGTGTGTCTGTGACCATGTGAGAGTCTGTTTAATATGTTTGTATTTTTGACACATACACAAGGAACATTTTGGAAATATGATATAAATCTCATACAGTCATATTTTATCTTGTCTAATCTTTCAGGAATCTAATTATTTTAGTATCAAATCATCTAGATAATAGGATTTAAAATGTCACCATTTCACTTCTATGTTTTGTTTTGGCAGATCTATAGTCAGGTTGACTGAATTTTTTCTAAGATTTCAAAGTGGACCAGAAGCACAGACATCCATGATATGACTCTTCATGAAAGAACCACACATTGGAGTCCATATATATAAATATGTAATTGATATATACATATATATTTATTCATATATGTATGAAATTAGAATTTACATATATAATATATATGGAATTAGAATTAAAACCACCACATAGGAGTTTATACATATGTATGGAATTAGAATATATATATATATATAGATAGATATAGATAGATATGTGTATATATATATATATAAAAGGAATTAGAATTTTTCAATATTAAGAATTTAGTCAAAATGTTGACTATTTTAAGGAGATTGGTTTTCACAGAAAGAAAAGGACTCATTATGATGTCTCTGGATTACTAATTAAAAGAAATGAATCAAAATTTGATACCATATATGCCAAATTTAAGTAGAATTTTTCCAAATTATACTAAACTTTGGCCTTGTTTATAGATTTCCTTTATATGAGTATTAAAAATGGGCTCCTTTTTTTTTTTTTTAAGTCTTAGACATTTTAAGAGACATCCTTCAGGTGATTTACTTGGGACTTAAAGAAATCATAAAACTGAGAAAGAAAAAAAAGAAAATACGAGTTGGTTTATCAAGCCAGCCACCACTTTGGTCAACTGGAGAGAGTCTGAAGGTCCGTGTAGAGGGGAGCCTAGATGGCTCAGTCGGTTAAGCATCTGACTCTTGACTTTGGCTCAGATCGTGATCTCACGATGTGGGAGATCAAGAGCCACCTCAGGCTCTGTGCTGACAGCGTGTGGATACTGCTTGAGAGTCTCTCTCTCCCTCTCTCTGCCTCTCCCCTACTCATGCTGTGGCTCTCTTGCTCTCTCAAAATAAACACATAAACAACAAAACAAGGAAAGTCAGTGTAGAAAGCATATCTCAAAGTTATTCAACCTATAACCTGAGTTATATACCCAGTAATCATTGACAGCTGGAAGTCAAGTCAGCAAGCACTAAAACAGAGAGGAAGAGAGAGCTTGAATGGGCTGCTATAACTATGAATACACTAATTTTTCTATTCTATGCAAACATTTTAGAAACTCCATTAAGACATTCACACCCACTAAAGCCCTTCTGTAATGGGTACATTAGTATGTCTATGTATAATCTATCACTTGAATTGATTTAACTCTCCTTTCAACAACGCTAACAAATTGATTTCTACAACAGTGGCTGTCCAACTTCAGTGTGTGCATTAGAATCACCCCGGGGCACTCGATCAAATGTGTTTTACCATGCCCCATCTCCAGCAATCTTGATGCAGTTGGCCCATATGGATCATACGCTGATAAAATAGTTCTGCAGGGCTCCCCACTCCTAAAGTCTAAAGAACACCACTACAATGTAGATTTCTTACTCGGTCATTTTTCTAACTCATGGCTTGTAAGCCCATGTTCTTTTGAGGTTACAGAATGCCACAATGGAAGGACTCTGATGTAGACTGGATTAAACCCCTGATAATATCACTTATAGCTGTGTGAATTACACTATAACACTTAGCCTCTCTGAGCCCTAATTTCGTCACATTGAGATAATCTATTACAAGTGTGTTATGTAGAAATTCTTCAGTTGTTTCCAACATTGATTAAATTTTAAAAATTGATTATCCTTTCATGTGGTTCACTTCTCACACCAAAACCTGAAACTCACATTTCAGAATCACAATAATTTAAACGTATTGACCTACTTACATAGAATACTGATTCTCCTACTTAAAGTCTCTGCCACTTGGGGCAGTTCACTTGCCCTCTTCTGGTCTTTTTTATTTTGCATTAAATGAAAACACTGGACTAGCATAATTTCTTAAATTCCTTCCAGCTATGACACTCCATTAGTAACTTGATTCTGGTTTTTCATATTAGATTGTACACTATTTGCCCCACATTTCTTTATATAGTTTGGAATCTCCAGAAGCAAATGCTGAGATGGAGTTCGGAGTATGAGATATTTACTAAGAACCAACACCTATGGAATAAAGGGGATAGAAGAAATTTAATTTCAGTGTCAACATCATCTTATATCCAGCCCAACATTCATATATTACTTTTTTTGCAAAGTCTCTCTGGTACTGATGCTTGTAAGAGTGATTTTTTTAAGTTGATAGAGTTCGGGGCCAAGAATGTGGGTGGAGAGAACATAAAGTGTTGCCAGGACATTTACTTCTCCTGGAATCTAGAAGCATGCTAGATGTTCATGCTACAGCAAATGTGCCTGATATATGAATGTGATGCATTCGAATTATTCACAGAGGTGTTGTAACGCAGTGTATCTATATGTCCCGTGTCTGACAGTAAGGATGGGGGGGGTGGCAAACCTCGTGCCCAGCATCAATACTACAGAATACCTGAATTATTCTCTCCTTTCCCTCTGCTCCCATTACACTTGTCCTAAGTAAACTCCTTCTCTGGGAATCCTCAGTTCTAGGAAAGCAAAATCTGAGCATTCGGTAGCAAACACTGTTCATGGCCTGCCCCATCCTCTCTGCCTGCCTTTGAGTTCATCTGCTGAGGTGGTAGAAAGTTTCCTTGGCAGGCTGACATCTTCCCACCTCATGCACCTGCCTCTCTTTAGTTCTCTGCCCGAAGGCAACTAAGAACAGGTAGCAGGAATATTCCCTCTTCCCTGAAATCCTCAGCTCATGGCAGATAAGAGGTGATATTCAGATGTACCTTCCTCCCTGCCTCAAAATTTGGTAGGGTTTCTCTAAGTGTCTTCAGTAGAATTGAGCCCCAGTTGCCTCCTTATAGGTTTTTTCACATTCCCTGCCTCACTTTTCTTTCTTTTGCCACTTTGGTCATCTGCTTAATAAACTACATGCAACCAATTCCTTGTCTTATCTCCTTTTGGGAGAGTCCAAATGAATCAACCACTTTATCTCCAGCAACTTAGTGCCTGGCACCTAACAGTTCAATGAGTGTGTGCTCAATATTCTGACTGTGTTGAAGTCCCTTGATTATGCACCCAGTTTTAGTTGGGTCTTGAACCTAGGGCCAGAGGACCTAGACTCTAGCCCTCACTGTTTGTGTGGCTTTGGGCTCTGGACTTCAGCTTGCTCCTTTGAGAAGCAACTTTCCTCACCAGACAACCATGAGGTCAAATGCCATGATGCACCCATATGAAGGGACCTGTAATGCAAAGTGTCTCACTTGCCACTTATTTTTATGCATATTTCCTACAGTAGAGTCTACTCCTGTAGGAGGTAATTTGGTTTCATTAGAAATTCATAGTTTGGAGCCTATAAATTGAAACATAGTGAATGTTTGGAAAATGTATTTGAAATAGCCAATGTTATAGTCAGGACTGTAAAGAGTGACAATCAATAAAGACCATCCCTGTTCAAGTGAAATATTATCCAGTTGGTAGAAAAGAATTAGCGCACATAAAATAATTGGCTAATCTGTGTGGTTGGCTACTGGTTAATTGTTGAAGAAGAGAAGAGCGAATCAATAGTTACTAGATTAGGGGCACCTGGGTGACTCAGTTGGTTAAAAGTCTAACTTCAGTTTAGGGCATGATCTTACTGTGATTTCAAGCCCTGCATGGGCTCTGCACTCTCAGCATAGAGCCTGCTTCGGATCCTGTCTCCCTCTCTCTCTGCCCTTCCCTCGCTTGCTCTCTCTCTCTTTCTCTTTCAAAAATAAATAAACATTAAAAAAATAGTTGCTAGATTAGTCAGGGGAAATCACGGAAGAAGTGGGTACTGGTGGGCACTGAAAGCTGGGCAGGAAGAAGTCTGTCTGGAGAATGTGCAAAGAAGGGGGTCCAGAATGAAAGTATGTCCAGGAAGAGTGAGGGGCTTGAGGTCCCTGGAGACCGAGTAATCTGACTAGATGACAGAGTGCAGACGAGTAGTGTGGTCAAGGGCACATGCTAGGCTGGAACATCACTGGGCCTTTGCTATATTAGACAAACCTCTATTTCCATATCTGTATTAACAAGGATGACAAAATAAATTCCCAACTTTGTTTGAAGATTAAATTTTATACTATTCACAAAGCATTTAGTGAAGTACCCAGCATCTCACTATATATTATATATTTATTACATTCTTATTGCTATTACTATTATCATCTTGGAGAGTAGTAAATTTAGGCACTCTAGTTCAGACATGAAGACCCCTGTAATTCACCATGAACTTGATATATTTGATTTTGACTTCCTTCTCTCTTCACAATTCAGCTGCTACACTAGGAAACAAACTAATTTTAAAAAGTAACCTAGGAAGTCTACTGAATTTTCAGAGAGCTACTACGACCATATGTTTTTTTTTTTCCAGGAATTAAAAAAGAAAAGGGGTGTTGGAAAAAGGGATGTTACATTTCCTAGAGAGTAGGGTTCTTTTGCTTTCCGGGTTCTAACTTGTCTTTTACTTGCAAATTCTCTCTCTCCAATCAGGGAAGCTTCAGGAAGAAAGGTTATGGCTGAGTAGACAAGTAATTCCCAGCAATGTGCTTGGCGCATCAGTTTTACTATCGCATAAAAACTAAAGGCAGTTATTTTGAAAAAACAGGTGGATCCTATATTTGAATATCACACAAATAAAGCGCTGCAAGTAATGCACAGGGTTGTTCTGCCTTCAACTACCTACATCATCATCTTATTAACACAGGTTGGAACTGTGGGTCAGTTGTTTCCAATCATGAATTATTGAAATTATTGACCTGATTCTTATAAATAATATGGAGTCTTTGATGTGAGCCTTAACTCAGTAACAGCTTACTGTATTCAGAAATTCTTTCAAGGTATTTTAAATATGTTTGAAAAAAATACTTTTGTCACTTAGAGTCAGTTGTGGTACAGAATTAATTACACCTAAGTAAATATGTATTCTATACTTCTGATACACAGAATACCCTACTCATATCTATATTTTTATGGACTCTGAATATTCTTTCCACTTTTATTGGAGGGGTATGAAGTTTTTCTACGTAGACTTGATCTTACTATTGTTGAAAACTAACTCATTAGTTTAATAAATTTTTTCATACTCTTTAAAACAAGATGTTTTTTTGAAAAACCTATAAACATAAGAGATTGTAGTATTTTCACTTAATTAAGTACTACACAGCAGTGATAATAACTTACCCCTATACAAAATATGAATGATATTTTAAAAACTAAAACAGTGGTAGGTTAAGAAAAGAATATAAAAAGATATAAAGTTCACAAACAATCTAAGCAAATTACACCATTTAGAAATACATAGGTAGGTAATAAAACTATTAAGAAAAGCAAGGAATTGACTAGTATAATTGTATGGAGACATGAGAGATGGTTAATGCCAGGTAGGGCACATGATATGTGCCTTTTGTCCTGATCACTCCCTGCACACATCTTCTACTCCTTTGACAGTCTCTCCCTCTGATTAACAGCAAATTTCATGCCCCATTAATAATTAGTCTGCTCTGTACCTGTATGGGATTAGCAGAAACTATCCCGGGGAAAAACAGTTACCATGTGTAGTCTCCTTCTATGTTTACGACTACAAATCCATGTGATTCTCCAGTGTTGTCCAGTAATCTCTCCATATTTCCACATCAAATTCACCCCACACTTTCCTTAAGATGAAAATTTTATACTATCCCCTTTCCCCTCACATATCCACATCCTTTCCTCTCTTCACTCATAGGTTAGGACCTCATTTCCCTGGGAAAACCAATGCAAGCAGAAGAGAACGTTCTCATTTTCTCACCTCTGAGTTGATCAATCCATATTGTCACCTATATTTTCTGTCTTCCTTGTGCTACAAAAGGAACTGTCCTGTTCCTCTCTAAGCCAAACCTACCTTAAGCATTCATTCCTTCTTATCTTCTTAAGTTCATTACTTTGGTACTTGTCTGTTTCCCATTTGTTAAAAAGAAGAAAGAAAACTCCCTTGGCCCAGTATCTGCCTCCATCCAATAACTTTTATTCCATTTCCATCTATTGGCAAAATTATTGAGAGAGGGACCTTATTCTCACTATTTCCACTTTAAAACTCCCTCTGCTTGTTCCTCCCCTGAATCCAAACAAACCACCATTTTCTGTATTCCACTAAAAATGAACTTTCCAAACCAGTGAGTAACCCCCATGGGGAAAAATCCAAAGGTCTACTTCCAAGTTTTATTTTGTTCAACCTCTAAGCAGCACTTGACAAGGTTGGTCAAGTTTTCAGGACACTGACTTTCCTGGTTTTTCCCTCCTTCCCTGTAGCTACATATTTTCTCTCTTATCTGGATCTCTATACTCTGGGGTCCTCAGTGTTTCCAGTTCTCTCTTTCTTTCTCTATACTCACTTCAGTAATGCTTATATCCAAGTTTGTAACTTTAAATATCATCTATATACTGAAAACTCAAAATTAACGTATCTAGCCAAACCCTTGCTCCTAAATGCCAGACTCTCATTTCCACATGCTGATTTGACATCTCTATTTGAATTTTTAATAGTCATCTTAAAACATCGGCTAAAACATAATTCTTAACTTAGCCTCTCTCCCCACTTTCTGATTCTTCCCATGTCCTTCTAATCTCAAATAATAGTATCAAAATTTACTCAGTGGCTCCAACCACAAATTAACAAATCATTACTTATTCTTACTCTCTCCTTATAATTTCTTATAAATTATATAAGAAATTATATATATGTATGTATATATATATATATATATATATGTATACATACACACACACATATATGTAACTCACCAACAAATACTGTTGGTTTTATCTTCAAAATATATCTTGAATCCAAGCATTTCTCTCCACCTTCATCAAAAATCATTTGGAGTCCAAGAAATTCTCTCCATCCTCATCCACTGCAAACCATTTTCTGGTCTAAACCAACACTGTCTCTTGTCTAAATTTTACAGCAACCTCTTAACTGGTCTCCTGCTTATAACCCCTATCCCATTGTTCTGAGATCTATTCTCCACAGAGATACAGCAATCTTTAAGACTCATACTAAAAAAGTTAATAATAAAATTTTGTGTTTCCATAAAAGGAAATTGAATGACCAAATTGTCCACCACCATTGCTCCTATTTCAGCATTGTAACTCAGTCATTAGCAATGCAATAAAACTAGAAAAGGGAACATATGCATAAAGCTTGGAAGATGTCACTTGTACTTATTTTCAAACAATATGATTTTCTACATAGAAAAATCACGTAGACTAATGAAAAAACAACAGTCTTCCATATAAATACTTATAGTAGAAACTGAAATCTGTGTTCCAGTAACTGCTCTCCACCTCTTACATGATAATAAAATTATTATCTTGGGCACACAATCACCCAAGTAAAGACAACATCTCCAATGTCTCTGACATCTAGGTTCTAATGAACAAGATACAACGAGAAGTGGTATGTGCGGTGTTTGGATTGTGCTTTTAATGGGAAGAAACAAGCCCTCCCTTTTCTTCCCTCCTCCTGCTGGTTGAATTGATGGTAGAATCAGAAGTACTTGTCTTGGCACAAGAGAAGAACCAAGAATGTCAGAGAAATGATGTAGCAAAACCTTTTGACCTCTGAATTCTTTGTAGAGTAGAGCTAGTCTACCAACTCAGGTATTAAGACCCTCTGATTCTGATGTGTCTGTGATAGCAGCCAGATGTATATAATATACTAATACATCAATAATACATCAGGAGCTAACACATCAAATAAATTATGCAAATATTGGCATTATTTTGTCATTGTTTCAACATATTGTTTTCCTTTTTAAATAAATAAAAGGTTAAAGATAAAATTGATGTGTCCCATACATCCTTCACCAATCTCATTCACCTCCTCCTCTCAGGAGGTTATCCTTGCCATAAAAATATATTTTTATCAAGAACATAATTTAGATCTTTATTAAATATTAATAACCTTGAACTATGTACAATGTCATGTGTTCATTTCTAAATGTTCCTTTACTGTTTCAGACAGTATGCAACATTCTACAACTTACTTTTTCACTTGTTATGTTTTTAAAATTCTAGTCATGTTATTTTTTTTATTTTATTTTTTTTTAACGTTTTTTATTTATTTTTGGGACAGAGCGAGACAGAGCATGAACGGGGGAGGGGCAGAGAGAGAGGGAGACACAGAATCGGAAACAGGCTCCAGGCTCTGAGCCATCAGCCCAGAGCCTGACGCAGGGCTCGAACTCACGGACCGCGAGATCGTGACCTGGCTGAAGTCGGACGCTTAACCGACTGCAACACCCAGGCGCCCCTAGTCATGTTATTATATATGAGTCTAGTTCATGTGTAATATTTAATATTATGATACTGTATGAAAGTTGGGCCATTTATTTACTGAGGTCCAGAATTTTTGTATTTTGTTTAATGATATATGAATGTCTGTAACAGAGTTTGCCAAATTAAAGGCATTTCATAAAAATTTGTGTGGTAAGTGAAAGAACTCATTTCCACGATTAAGGGCATTTGAGTTGCTCCAAATTTTTGTCATTACAGATAAGGCAACATTTAATGTATTTGAGGACATCACAGCGTTAAAATAGCTGTGAGAAATCTTTAAAAGCTATGCCCTGAAATGCAAATGATTGTTTGACAGGTATGAGTAACCTCTTCTTCACTGTCAAATTACTCTCCCAAGTTCATGAGAACTTTCCTTTCACCACATCCTCAACAAGTTTCTCTTAGGAACACTTCATTAATAACTATTACAGGCTGAATTGTATCTCCCCCAAATATACATGTTGAAGTCCTCAAAAGGTACCTCAAAAGGTGACTGTATTTGAAGATACGGTCTTTAAAGAGGTATTTAAGTTTAAATGAGGTCATTGGGGTGGGCCCTGATCCAATATAGCTGGCGTCCTTATAAAAAAGAGATTGGGGCGCCTGGGTGGCGCAGTCGGTTGGGCGTCCGACTTCGGCCAGGTCACGATCTCGCGGTCCGTGAGTTCGAGCCCCGCGTCGGGCTCTGGGCTGATGGCTCGGAGCCTGGAGCCTGTTTCCGATTCTGTGTCTCCCTCTCTCTCTGCCCCTCCCCCGTTCATGCTCTGTCTCTCTCTGTCCCAAAAATAAATAAATGTTGAAAAAAAAAATTAAAAAAAAATAAAAAATAAATAAAAAAAAAGAGATTAGGACACAGGCACACAGAAAGAGGACCATATAAAGACAACTATCCAGGGTCCAAGGAGACAGTCCTTGCTGATACCTTGTTCGCAGACCGCTAGCCTCTAGAACTGCAAGAAAATACATTTGTGTTGTTTAAGCCACCCAGTCTGTGGTGCTTTGTTATGACGGTCCTTGTAAACTAACACAATAAGTAAATTGCAGTGAGCTTCATCTAATGTTCTAAAACGATTTTTCTCTATGTTTTCAAACATGCCATATCATGTTACTTAAAAAATAAAAACAACCCAAAACCTTGCTACAGGCCTATCTTTGAATCTCATACACTCTCATGGAAAAGTATGCATAAAATGTAGCCAAGAATGATTCGTAAAGTTTGGTAGATTTTACTTTTTTTTCCCCTTTAAATGTGGAAATGTAAATATTTTTCAGTGTGCTGATGCTAATAATATTCACAATAAAAATTCTGATTTGTAACTTCATCAGTCACGTGAATTGCAATGCTCCCATCACAACTTAAAATGTCTTTATTCTGGAAGCACTAAGGTTTTAATTAAATATACAGGGATGAGTTGCAAATGTAGCTGTAAAGTAGTGTGAGTGTACATGCCCTCATGAAAAGTAGCATTAATCTGAAAAGCAAAATGATACACAAAGTGTGTGATTATGGAATGTTTCTACAAATACCCATATACCCAAGTAGACTTCCTAATGTTTCTAATTTTAAAGCTAAGAGGCAGAGATCCTTACCATTCAACCATTTTCTCAGTGACACAGTTGAGGCAATGGGCCTCATAATCCACCATTTTGCTTCATTCAGGGGCAAAAGAATTGAGTAATGAGCAAAGATAACCCTGGGACAAGGTGCTATTCATTTCTATAGTGTAATCTGTCTCCCGCTGCTTTTGCTTATTACTGCCCTCACTTCATTTTATTTCCCTTAGGAACATGCATGCAGCTTGGCCGGGGTAGTAGAATTATCACTGAAATCAGCCCCATTGCTGCTTGACCAATGAATAAGAGCCTGATGATTCCTTGATCCCTGTTTGGATTTGTACATTTTATCAATTGTTAATGTGGCCTCTGCCTGAAGTTCCCCATCCCCCACCATTGCACATCCTTAGAAAAGGACAAACAAGTACTTCAAGTTCCAGTATAGGATAGAAATGCTCTGTCGTTCTGTCCCTCTTCTTTCTTTCTTTGTTTCTTTTTTTCCTGCTCTCAAATCCACCATAGTAGAATATATTATTTAAAAACAATTATTTGGATATTATGTTATTTTGAACGAATGAATTGAATTTCTTGGCTTGATTAGACTTTGGCTTGCCTTATTTCAACTTCTACCTGCACTAAATTCCTTCCCTGGTATAATAGAGATCATAATTTTTGCTAGTACCTTATAAAATTTCTAGCGATTTGGAAGTTGACAAGGTGTCTGTTTCTGTGCTGTGTGGCAGAAATTTGTAAGACATGGGAATTGAAAACAGAGAGCCTAGCGTTCCAGTTTCTTTTTCACTGACTGTTTGCTATGTGATTTTATTCAAATTATTTAACCTTTCTGAAGCTCAATTTCCTCATTGGCAAATGGAAATGATAATAATCATTTTAAAAATGCAAAATGTCTTCATGCAGCCATGAGAAGTAAATGAAACAATAGCACAATACATAGCACACAGTGAGCACTCCATTTATGCTATTATTTGGTTATTACCGTTCAGATTTTAAGGACTTTTATTAATCCATTAACCTCTATTGAAACTTGCTGCTTGCGAGGCATGGTGCTTGGTGCCTGAAATATCGAGATGAGCAAGACATAGAGCATTTCCTAGGAAAATAACTTGCCTAAAGGAGGAGTCTGATGAAGCACAAATAATTACAGTGCAGAATAATAACTATGATAGAGGTTTAGGAAAAGAATTTAAGGAGAAACTTCTCCATACTACCTCCACACATACACCTGACACTCCCTACCCAGTTTCCTCAATTATTTCTTTTCAAATGTCATTATTACCATGTTCCATATTTTTCTCACCGATTTGTTTGGTGTCTATTTGTAGGATATAAGCCCAATGAGGAAAGAGATTTCTGTCATTTAGTTTACCACTGCCACGAGGATACCTAAAACACTACTTGGCACATTGTAAGTTCACAATAAATCGTTGATGAGGGGACGACTTATCAGTGCTCCCCAATTTCATACCATTCTCATTGAACAACCGAAGAGTTTTCTTCTCTAAGCTCTTTTATTGTCCTAGAAGATAGCACTTCACATGCAACTTCTCAGTTTAAAACACTCTTTTATAAGTTTCAGATGAAGAAACACAGTACATATCTATATCAGTTTTTCAAATCATAAATCTGAGGAGAAATGGCTCTATCACTGAGTGGGAAACCACAAGCTGGGTCTAATAAGATGGAATTTAAAGGAAGTAAGTTTAAATTCTTCCACTCATGGCCAAACTAGACATATACGGGACCAGGGAGACTTTACTTAATAGCAATTATTTGAAAACAAGGGGTGAGATATTTAGCTTATTGCAAAGATAAAATGAGCAAGGGGCTTGCCAAACTAAGCTAAGAAAAAAGTATGCTTTCAATCCTCTTAGTAAAGAACTAGGATTTAACATTCCCACTCTAGTATGGAACGTGAGTCAACAATTGAAGAACTGTGCTGACTTCTGATATCAAAAGTTGACAATAGCTCTGAATGTTCTGGAGTCCAGGTCATATAAATACTGAGCATACTGCGTGGTGTTTGGCCTGAAAAAGAAAAGATTTAGGAAAAAATAGGATTGCTGCTTTCACATGTTTGATGGACCATTTTCCCTAAGAGTTTACCTTTGTTCTAATAATTGAGTAGTGGTATGGCATAATAGTCAAATGGGGCTGATTTCAGTTCCAGCACAGACATGAACTACCTATGTTATTTTGGTTGATGCACCCTCAGTTTCCCGGTATCAAAAATAAAAATAGTGAAACTTACATTATATGGTTGATGTGATGGTTGAAAACACCATTGGCTAAGCCCGTGTCACAAACCAGGCTTTCTATAGAAGACAACTATACTGCTTGGCTTCCAAAGGAGAAAGTAGTACTGATGGAATTATAACAAAACTCAAAACAAGTTGTTCAAGCATGGAATCAACTTCCTTCTCAGTGAGTTCATTATCACTGGAAGAGCTTCAATGACTACGTGGCTACCCATTATCAATTTTGTAACACTCCTTTCAATTCCATGATTGTCATACCTACTCTAGTCTCTATCACTACAATGAAGGCTATTCTAGGAACATGTAATACGGGAAAAAAAAAACCCAGAAAGAAGTAAATGTTTCCAAATAAATACTATTATTGTGCATATAGATATTATTGAATATAGGAGAAAGTCAACTTTCATGTATCAGTAAAGGTCTTCAGGGACAGGACAGGCTTGAATCCTAGCTGTGACTCTTTATCTTAACTTCAGTAAGAGTAAATTGGAGGTGATATCTTCTCACAGTCATTGAGAATGATTATCCTGCATTTTGTATATAATCTAGCACACTGTAGTCACTCGGTGAAGAATCATACTTCCCTTGCTACTCCCCAGAGATATAACAATTATGATCACTTGTCTTCTCTTTTTTAAAATGGAGAACAGAATGCAGTACTGATATAGTAGCAAAATGAGATTTGACAAAATGCCCGTAGTCATTTAAAACTAAGAGTAATCAGTTCATAAGTGGGCTATAAAAAAACAAAAAACAAAAAAACAAAAATGACTGGGGCAAAGAATCGGGCAATAAGGATTTGATGCAAGTGTATCATTGATTCTATCACCTTGAACAACTCATTAAACTCTTACCAATCCATACAGGGCAAATTATGAAGATGCTCTTAACCAATTAGAAGAACAAACACAGATAAATATGAATGGTACAACTATGCTGATGCTTTTACTCAGTAAATTTTACATTTCATTAAAAAATGCCCAAGTGTATTATTTGCATGTAACTAACAGAAAGACAATGACAATAAATAGAAAATAGTTGTCTATAGAAGACTTTATTTCTTCCAAATAATAATGAGTTTTAGTGACCAAGGTCCTTGTTTTTATAGAAAAAAATAAATAAGCACATTAAATTTTTAAGTGAGTTAGTTCTACAAAATTACATTTTATGATTGCATAATTCATTTTATTTATTTATTTTTTTTTTCAACGTTTATTTATTTTTGGGACAGAGAGAGACAGAGCATGAACGGGGGAGGGGCAGAGAGAGAGGGAGACACAGAATCGGAAACAGGCTCCAGGCTCCGAGCCATCAGCCCAGAGCCCGACGCGGGGCTCGAACCCACGGACCGCGAGATCGTGACCTGGCTGAAGTCGGACGCTCAACCGACTGCGCCACCCAGGCGCCCCTGCATAATTCATTTTAGAGTCTTTCTTGTTGGTTTGAATGTAATACGAGGGGAGGAAAATACCTCTGTTATGTATTCTATATCTTGAGTCCTGTATGCATACATGTTGTCTGATTATATTTTGGGGGATAAATAAATTAACTGAACAGGCCACCTAAGAGTTTGTCCCAGAGATTCCCTGGCAACCCATTCCTACTTTATCCCTTATCCTCACCCTACTGAGCTTAATATACACCTGCTTTCCACTGTAGGTGTTTTTTAATGTCAGCTTTATTTTTCTTGATTCATCTTTTTGAACAACAACAAAAAAATGCATCACATCATTCTTTCACCCATAGTGTCTGGGAGAGAGTACCATCAGGAAGTGTTCTGTGAGTAACAGAGCAGTGGACCTGATAATTGCAGGGAGGAGAATTTTTGATGCTGACAAATAAGCTTCAGGCAATATTCCAACTCTGATTGTGAGATCTCTCAGCTGCTTCTAAATTGAATCATTACAGCCATCTTTCCCACATTTCTATTTCTGTTACACATGCCTAGAAACATACTCAGGAGCAAGAGTTATATGCAAAGTATCCAACAACTGCTAGGGAGTGATTAATCAAACTAGAAGCCATCCACACACTAGCTAGAGCAAGGTCCTAAAGGCCTCTTACAGTGCTAAACATTATTTTGTAGATGCAGAATAGTCAGTTGGGCTGGAGCGGCTTCTGGGGGAGGAAGCCAACCGGCAAACCAATCGAGTTGGGGAGGAGGATATTAAAATCTTAACCACTATGGCTGTGCTAGAACGTACTGGCTGAATTTCAGCTCTGCTTAGCAACATGTATTAATAAAAGAATTGGCAAAATGTCAACAAGTTCTACAAATTGAAATCCTGCCAATTCTTTTTGACTACCACAACTCTTAACCATCTCTGCTCACATCCCTTTTCTTGAAGAATGCAGACTGGAAAATGAATGGGGAATTTTAGTATCTGCAGAAATGTGAATGGTATAACTCACTATTTTACAGAAGCTTGATTTATAGGAGGGGAATGGGAAATTATGTGTGAGATCTAAAATTGCAATCTCCTGGGGTCTTTTCTACTTTTCAAAAGAGAGGCAGGTCAGGTCAGAATTTTATTATTTTTGGCTAAAAGCCAATGAATGTCTTACAATGTGATCTTAACATGTTACAAAACAATCAAATCAGAAGAAAGTTAGAGATTTTAAGCGCAAAAGTTGGTAATAACAGTTGAAAGTTAATTTCATAAGAAGAGACAGCAGCCTAATACTTCTCTGTGTTGTTTTAACTTGTAGTGTCTTAACTTTTCACTACCTACTTCCAATATCTGACAGAGAAAGAGACTTCAAACTCTACCATAGTCAGAAGTTGAGAATTTCTTTTTTCTTAAAATTTTCAAATCACTGCTGCACCCAAGAAGCTTCTTATGGGATCACAGATTCATGAAGAAGAATCCATAGCTATCCAAAGGGGGTCTTAACTCAGATTTCAAAGTTACCTACTTACTGGTTTGGATGAGTTTTTGATTTCTGCTTCAAGGATAAACTTGCCTTCATGACATCTCATAGCTGAAGAAAGTTAAAACTAACCAAGTAAATTTTTCTATTTCGATTTATATTTAAATACTGTAAATCAGGTGAATTTGAAGGGTTAGGCCTTTTATGAAATACTTTAATAACAATTATTCATGGTGGAAATTGGAGTATATGCAAATCCCTCATAATGTGGGACTACAATATAGTGAGCATGTCAATTTAAATCATGGGTATTACATAAACTATGATCAAAATACATCTATAAAATATATAAGCCCCTTTTATGTTAAATAATTCCTTCCCAAACTGGCAAAAACAAATAAGCAATAAAACAAAACTTCCATAAAATAAGAATAAAATAAGTTGTTTGATTGGAGTATTCTGAAAGAGTCAAGAACATATAAATTGATTTTAAGTACATTTAAAAAACTTTCGGATAAACAAAAGTTCCTATCCAAAAAAAGGTTAATCATATGTTATGAATTTAACAGTCTCATTAACATTACAGTTACAAAGAATGTATACTTGAAATATTTTTTGAAATATTTTAATACTATTTCAGAATGTTGAATAGCAATTAATTTTCCCACAGTAAGATATTTTTTTTTCAAAGCTTGTTTAAGAACCAATTCACCAATTGAGAAGATATTATGTTTTTTTTTAATGTTTTTATTTATTTTTGAGACAGAGAGAGACAGAGCATGAGCAGGGGAGGGGCAGAGCGATAGGGAGACACAGAATCTGAAGCAGGCTCCAGGCTCCGAGCTGTCAGCACAGAGCCCGATGCGGGCTCGAACTCACAGACTGTGAGATCATGACCTGAGCTGAAGTTGGACACTTAACCGACTGAGCCACCCAGGCGCTCCGAGAAGACATTATGGTTTTAAAATGATCATGTTTTTAAAACATAGATTGAACAAAGAATGTAGAAGATGTTTGTATCCCTGACTTAGGCTTCAACTAGTGAAAAAGCTCACAATTGCACTCTGCAATAGTGACAGGACAATGAATTTACAAATCATGGCAGAAAACAAGTAGTGATATAAAAATGGAGCCTGCCTAGCAATGAAGTGAATTCACCTCTTTTACATACAGCATCATGGTGATTTGGGAGGTAAAAGGAAACCTTTCTTCCCATGGTGTCTTAGTCCTGATCTCCTGAATCACTGAGACCGTGAAATCCCTGCTTGGAATTGCAGTTTAGGGAGGAACGTTGATGTAACGCCCACCTCTTATTACCCATTTCATATTTAGGGAATGTAGCCTCATATCAACAACGTACCTTAGTTTTAATTCCGTATGCCTGTGAATTCCTTTGCTTTGTACTCTCTAGATCTATGAAGTCCACATTCCTTAGTTTCGTTTTGACATTTTGGTTGCCTCTCAATCTTTCTAAATTCATTTGTCATTAACAGGTTTTTCTGAGGCCTCCACTTACTTAAACTGAGCTCCTTACACCATCTCTTTCCATTAGAACAAGACACATCACTTCTAATTTTTACTAAAAATACCCTCGGGGAAGGGGGGCAGGGGGAGAAAAACGGGCCAGGATCTGGAGTGTTAATTAAATCCTACACTTAACTTCAATATTCCTCTTTTAGCAAGGTTTACCAGCCTGCTTTATGTTTGTGGCATGCAAAAGTTATGTTCTTACATCACCTTTTTTCACTCTTGGAATGAAAGCCGCTTGCGAGGGGAACTATGTCATATATTTTGCATCACAGCACATTCCTACGAGAGCGTGAAAATAGAGAAGGTGCTACAGGAAGCCCGGATTTTCTTTACACACTTCTGCATCTCTTACTATATAATCAAAGAACAATGATGAAGAGGAAGGAATGATGGCAGTGGAATTGTCTCTTTTTTTTATAAATTTTCTGGGCACCTTCTACATTTTTAATGGAAACTATAATCAATATCAATAATGAAAAACAAATTAGCAATTGCTCCCTATAGTAGGGAGCCTCGTAATGAGCAGAACTTCCTTGCAAACCCTGAATGAGAGAGTAACAGGAGTGAGAAACAAATCTTTGAGGTTTAAAACCCTGAGATTTGAAATTACTTGTTGTCTTGGTATAATTTAACCTACCTCATGCATAACCTTACCTCCAATTTCTAGGCCTCCTATAATTAGTTTGGTGTATATCTTTCCACATTTTGGTTCCCACCTATGAACACTGCTTAATTCCTGAAGGCAGGTGAGCCCGGGAAGGCCACCTATTTGGATTTTTATTTTTGATCAATGGAGGGAAAACTTCTGGGTCAGAATAATATGCATTAATTCAAGCTAAAGCTTTAAGCCCCCATTCCTGCACAGGGAGAGAAACCAAAAGTGAAAAAGAAGAAAGATTCAAATAAGATGTTTTCACCATTCTTATAAAATATTTCATACAGAAAACTACAACCAAAGCAACAACTTTAATAGTGCTCAAAGCACTTTATCAAGTCTCTCCAAAAATATTTCCTTAGCAGTAAAGTTCCGTACTCTCCCAACGAATGAAAGAAGCAGGCTTAAAGAATAATTCTTTCAACTGCCAAGATTTTGTTTTAAACCATCACCTGGATGTCGAAACTCCCATTTCAGGAAGAAAAAGTTTTCCTGAAGCCACCAGTGGAAACACAAGCCGTAATCAGGTATGGCATTTAGGGTAGGAGAAAAATGATGTCCCAAGAGGATAAGTGTCTCTACCTACAATAGTTCTTATCTATCCCTCTTAGGAGCTGAACAAACTTACGACAAGGGCATTGCCTTAATGAGAACAAGTAACAAGAGTTTTTTCTAGGATGGTTGAGTTGCCTTTCAATACTGAGACAAAAATTCATGTAAGCCACTATTCTTAATGTGATGTGTTTATAAAATGTGAGTGCATAGGGGCGCCTGGGTGGCGCAGTCGGTTAAGCGTCCGACTTCAGCTCAGGTCACGATCTCGCGGTCCGTGAGTTCGAGCCCCGCGTCAGGCTCTGGGCTGATGGCTCAGAGCCTGGAGCCTGTTTCCGATTCTGTGTCTCCCTCTATCTCTGGCCCTCCCCCGTTCATGCTCTGTCTCTCTCTGTCCCAAAAATAAATAAACGTTGAAAAAAAAATTTTTTTAAATGTGAGTGCATATAAATGTAATAAACATGAATGCCATGAATGTATAATATGAAATCCAAATTGTCTCTTTTGTTTATTCAGTAACTTAGTTCTTAATGAAAAAGTAAGTCACGCAACCTTTACATACCTACTATGTGTCAGCAAGTACTGGTAGTTTTACATTGTTTTACTGAATCCCACCAACCACCTTAAATGATTTATTTTTCTCAAGTTACACATGGTGAACTTGAGGACAAGACAGGTTACATAAACTGTCCAAGGTCATATAACTAACAAAAATGTTTGGTTTCCAAATCTTTATTTATTCCACTGTCTCACACTGAAATTAACTCAATGTCAAGGTAAACACGCAACAATAATAGAAAGGAATTCTTGTTATTGTAATAGCCGACACTTACTGGGTATTATGTGTGAGAGATGTAACAAAAATATTTTTCTAATGTATTGTTTGATACTCTCAACATCCCAATATCATTTTCACCATTAAAAAAAAAATGCTGGGCGCCTGGTTGGCTCAGTCGGTTGAGCGACCGACTTCGGCTCAGGTCATGATATCACAGCTCGTGAGTTGGAGCCCCGTGTCAGGCTCTGTGCTGAGAGCTCAGAGCCTGGATCCTGCTTCGGATTCTGTGTCTCCCTCTGTCTCTGCTCCTAACCCACTTGCATTCTGTCTCTGTCTCTCTCAAAAATAAATAAACATTAAAAAAATTTAAAAAAAAATGCTGAGGCACAAAGTCGTTAGGTCACTTGCCCTAATCTCACATGGTTAGGAAGTGCTATAGTTGTGATTAGATCCAACACAGACAGAAGCTAGAGCCCACAGGATGTTGTAAGTGAAGTCAAGACTCCGGGCATGAACCCACGAGAAAGAAGGTCTGAACAGTTGTTTTGTAAATTGTATTTTTTTTTTTACATTAGTAAGCGTACCAGTTACATTAGGTGGCTGCTTCAATATTCCACTACACTTCCGCTGTCCAGAGAGTAACAAAAAACAGTGTAATCTCTACTGGAATCTTGTTGTTCCTTTACGATCAATAAAATTATGCAGAACTCGAGTCAGAAACAATCTTTTGACCCAAATGATGGTGTTCTGTTTTTGCTTAAGTGCTACTGTAAAGATTTTACTTTAAAAAATACCCTGAACTCCTGGAACAAGAAGTAGGGGAGAGGGCAAGATCCTGAAAAGATTTTTAACACAGATTCTTCAGTGTGCTAATTCTTAAATACCAGGGGAAGTAGAGAAGCAAAGATAAATAATACGAAGTGCAGGCACCCAAAACCTCTGCAGCCAGCACCCCCGGCAGCAAAGCAAAAAGTGTTCTGATGGTTCGTTTTATGTATCAATTTGGCTATGATGCAGTACCCAGTTATTTAATCAAACACTCTCCTAAAGGGTGCTGTGAAGATATTTTGTAGAGGTAGTTAACTTTAAGTAAAGGAGATTATGCTCTATAATATGATTGCACAGTATCCACCCAGTTGGAGGCCTGAGGAGAACAAACTCCAGGCCCCTGGAAAAGAAATTTGGTTTCAAGACTGCAGTATCAACTTCTATCTGTGTTTCTAGTCTGACGGATGCCCAACTCAATTTGTACTTGCCAGCCTCCACACGTGGGTGAGCCAACTCCTTAAAATAAATCATGTAACAGATCTGTTTTATAATTCATAAAATAAGTCATATATATTCTTTCTCTAGAGAACCTTGAGTGATACAAGTGTTTATTTCAACCCTGCTAAGCTATGATGTCATTAATATTCATCAATAATAGCACACTTAGAGGACATGGCCAAGGCAGATGGGTTGATTTTATAGCATCTGCCAGCATCTGCGAAAATCACCCAATGCTTGGCCTCAAAGATTCTGTTAAAAAATGTAAGCTATTTTATTTTCAGACCACTGACCCTGTTTTTACAAACACTACACTTTGATTTGGCCATCGATCAATAGAGGCCAGGTTCGTGATCTATCGTGTTGGGAAGAAAACAGTTTCTCTTATCAAAGATGTATTTCTGGGAGGCGGAAGAAAACTATAAACAAATTCTACGTTAAATACTTTATACAAGTAGATCTAAATAAAAACAATGAAAAAATAAGATTTTAGAAACCATGGCTTTATAACAACTTTTATCTTGACCATAACCTAAGTTAAAATGCTAGCCAGCTTTTTGATCTACTTGATATATTAAAGTAAGATATTGCATAAACACCACTTTCACTGCTATTATTCAAATTTCAAGAAGGCTGGATTTATATGAAAATGTTTTGCTCATTATGGTAATTTTAATAAAACTATACAAAATATTTACTTTGTATTTATTTTGCATATGAATTATTACGTTAAACAAAAATAAGATATAGCCCAAGTTCTCTCTCCATAGTTGAAAAACTATGTGACCTATTTCTTCAGAAGTTCCCACCACTGACTATAGACTGATATTACAGTTAGAAATCAATGTGTAGCAGCACTTGGGTGGCTCAGTCGATTAAGCGTCTGACTCTTGATTTTGGCTCAGGTCATGATCTCATGATTTCTTAAGATTGAGTTCCATGTAGGGCACTGTGCTGGCAATGCAGAGTCTGCTTGGGATTCTCTCTCTTCCTCCCTCCCTGCCCCTCCTTTGCTTATGCTTGCTCTCTCTCTCTCTTTCAAAAATAAATAAACAAACTTTAAAAAAATCAAAGTGTACAAATCATTTCAGCCAAAGGGCAGTGCAAATGATTTAATTATAAGACAACACATTAATCAATGAAGACATTATTTCCTATATTTCATGGTTTCTTTAATTTGAATTACATATCTTATTTGAAAAGGAGCAAGTGACACAACCATAGTCTCATCATAAAAAATATCTGGCAGTAAAGAGTATTTAATTATTAAAGGATGATGAGCTGATTGTACATTTACAAAATGTTCTTTTAAGTAAGATTTGAGAAGTAAAGAAAAATAAAAGAAGTCTCAATATATAGTCATAAACAGTCACTGTCCAGTGCTGGGTTGAACTCAGTATTTCTCCAATTTATTTAAGATGAAACCCCAGATTAGGCAGCCCTAACAACAAAGTCAAAGTTAATTAGTCTTAACTAATAGACAAGTAGTAAACTGCTTGAGGTCAGCTCCACCCTCAAGAAAGTGGACATTAGTGGGAGGTTTTAAAGCAGTGTCTGTTTTTATAGGCAGTGCAGGGAAAGGCTAAGCCAATAAAATGTAATGGTTCCAGTCTATATTTTAATAGCAACCTCCAAAGCACAGAATCCTTTCCTGAGATTTGAAGGCAAAGCCTTGTACCAAGTTAAAAACAAGACACGAACAAAGAAAATTGCTGTCATTTTACTTTCATTCGGAGCACTGAACATAACAAGTGAGTAGCAATCAAGCACATACCAATCATTGGCTTCTGGAGTCAGAACCATCCATACCTTGGGCAGTGTAGAGACCCCAGAGACCACCCTGGGGCTCCCTCAGTTTACCCGGTGGATAAATCACAGGAGGCTCACATTGATCTGTGTTTAGGTAGAAAGAAACATCAATCTAAGAATCTTGGGATGCTGTTGGGAAATGTTAGTCTTGAGCAGCTGTAGTCAATTACGGCTTCATTTTCTCTCCAGTCGTCTTTGGTTGCATGCCATAACTGCACGGGGCATTGAGGTTTATGGCTCTAAAATAGCCTTGTCATTTTGTGAAGGCTAACAGAGCAAAGAGGTTTGAGAAATAGTTAAAAATATGTTACTTAGAAAGCTGCTTCAATCAGATTATTTCTCCCCCACCCCCAACTTTTATTTCAGAATCCCAATAGCATCCAGTACGTAAACATTTGATGGCACCAACTTGATAAGCAAAATAAAAGCTTAAAAAAAATCCGTGTCTTGTTTTGTTTACAAGGTGTTTTTGCTGCATACTCTGCTAAATTAATCCAATAAATGGTATACTTAGTTTACTCTCAGAGCACTTACCGGGAACACTAGGGCAGAGATGCTATAAATTGGTCACAAAGAAGGTATGGGCTACAACTCTCATCAGCTTCAAAGTTTTCATTTTACTCCCTACAAGAAATACTAATGCCTTGTTTTCATGCCGTATTTTCATTGATGTTATCCCTTAACATACAAGGAAAAAAAGCCATAAAATAATGTACCATTCATGTATTCAGTGCCAGCAGGCCCGTCAGTGGATACACACTGCTGAATACTTAGAGTGCAGGGGAAAAAAAAGAGATGTCTACTAGGAAACAGGCAGTGCTTTACAGACTCAATTACTTAACTTACTATTAAGTATACATATCTAAGCAAGTTTCAGTTTATTGAAAAAGAAATCATGTGGAATTCTGGAAGCCAGTGGCTTGAAAAAAAATTCTAATTTGCAGCAGACTGCAGGAGCAACGGCATTTTTCCACTGGTGTTCAATATAATTGCAGCAGTGATGGGATTCAGACTTTCCTCCATGTGAAATTTGTCTTTCATCCAATCAACGCAAACAACTAATGCACTGCAAGGTATATTATATTCCATCCCTTTCCCAATAAAGTCAGTGGTGTCCAATCAGACACCTATTGTTAGCAGAGAATCTGAAATTGATACAATCATCACATTGATCCAAAGTTGTCAATCATCCTACATCTGTACTTCCTTCTTTCTCTTTGCTCAGAATTTATAGATTCCCATGGATATTGTCATATATATTCCAAGTTTTAGAAAGTAATTGTTGAAATCATAGGTTTTTCAAATGATTTCCAAATTTAATTTTTTAAGACTGCTTCAAAATCTTTTTTTTTTTCTACTTGGCACTTAATACTTTGACAAATACTATTTACTTTTCACTGAAAACTAGTTTTAGTTTAATCTGATATATTTTATCTACCTTTTTCAAAGTACTACATAAAGCTTATGCTACCTCCTAAAATTTTGTGACTCATGAAGACGTCTTGAATCTCAACTTTATTTCTATTAAATTTTTATATGTATATGGATACAGAGCTAAAACAATTAAGGATGTAATTTCTGTAAGAATTTATTCATGACAAATCTATATTTACCTACTATAAATTCCTTAGGGTTTTCAAATGAATAGAGTGCAAGCCTCCTAGAGGCAAGGACCTGAATTTTATGTTCTTTGTAACATAATCCTAAATATGCCGGCTATTTTGTCATTATCCTACCTAGTGGAAGAATAAGTCTTTCATGTTCAATGAAGCATCTCCTTTATTTCCACTTACTTCTGAAGACATTTGAGTTTATTATTCATGATGTTTGTATTTAATTTCTCACAGTTTAGTGGCGTCACTTAGTTCCTTAAATGTCAAACGATGTCAGGGATACCGGTTGGAGCAAATTAATACTTTCCACATTAAAGAATTCTGTTCCTAACGTAGAAACAGAATCATTCAAGTACTTCTCTGCTCTACTGCCAGTGTAAGTGAGTTATGACTTCATTCATATTTCAGCTTCCATCTAATAAACTCTTCTATATTATTTGTAGTCCAGCAATCTGTCAGTGTATTATAGGTGTGTTACAAAACAGTTTTCTTCTTAGATTCTCTCTTATGCCCAATCAAAATGATATACAATGACCTAAGAAACCACATGCAAATAGCTAGAACACAGTTCCAAATGGTATAGAAAATGAAATAGATTAAATTCACAATGATATGAAGATTGAACGAACATTTAAAAATATTTTGTGTTAAACATAAACGTAGGAAAAAAGAATGTAGGTCAGGAATGTCAAATTTATCCATTTAAGCAATTAGAGTTTATTTTTACCAATTGTTATTGAGACTAGAAGGCATGAAGTTTATGAAATCTGTCTCATCTGTGACTAAGTGCCTTTAATATGTCAAGGAGAATAGCACTAAGCCTGTTTATAATAAACAATTCATTAAATAGTGATAATTAAACCAATGTGTAACATGTATATAAATATAAATATGTTTTATCATATCTGTGTCACAAATAGAAAGATAATTACCATTTCTCAGATTCTGACTTCCCCACCCTGGACTCCAGTTGCTGTTTGTCACAAAAATGGTTGCTAAGAATATATATATATTCTTATATACACACATACATACACATCGATGTGCATATTAATGACATGGGGAGCAGATGCCACCCATAGGATAAATGATGTCATTGCCATTTGAGCTACTAGGTTGTAAACAGCGACAAAATTAGGTCATTACTGACCAGGGCTATGCACCTGTGACAAAATTGTTTCACAAAGAGAAGAGTCGTAGCACCTGTTTACAGAGTTGCTATTAATATTCATATATCCATCCAGAAAATCATATGTAAGCAGATGGATGAAATCCGAAACCTGTCAAAGCACAATTTCTTAATTGCTTTAAATAAAAGATTCCTACGGTTGGTGGAGAAGCAATTAGACATGTGCTATATTCATTACCATTTGCTAGTGTCAAAGTTTTCATAGTTAATAAAACTAATATGCAGGCTATTCATCACAATATCAGTGACTAGCACAAAATTCTACTTTTGAGTCTTCAGCGTCAGTTGGAGAGAATTCAGATACACAAAGCTTTGGCACCGCAGAACTAAATGCTGCCCCTCTAATTTGTCATGTGTGGCTTCAATGTGTGAATGGAAAATATCAGAGCTGGAAAATATAGCAGATAGTATATCAATTGGACCTACAATTTGAACTTTACACATTGAGAAATTTGTATTTTTTTAACCTAAATGTTCTACATTATGTCCATAGGTTCTATGTTAGGTAATCTTTCGTTAGGGGCAAAATAACACTATAATCGTATTACAATGCAGTTAATAGTTTGAGTTAGCTTTTTAACTTTCCTAAGTATTTACGCTTTTAAAAAAAAATCTTTAATTCAGTCATGCTTTAGTTATAAGATGTGAATTTTGTAAAAATAATCCAGAGAATCAATCTTCATTCCTTTATTACAATCTCTCTCTGTACAAACGAATCAAAGTTAGATAAAATAAAAGGAAGAAAATGGTACAAATGAAAACAGCAAATAATGATCATAACGCAGAAAAACAGTGGAACTGTTACGTACTTTCAAGAGCTGATTCAAAACTTATTTTGTAATTTAAAGAAGTTTAAATTGACAAAACTTCAGCAAATTTAATTAAAAACCAAATTACATTTTAAATTAAATAGATTAAAGTAATTAATTTAGAGAGAACACATAAATTTAAAATATTATAAAAGCACAAAAGGATGTAACAATATATTTGAAAGTGATTAAATTTATTAAACAATATTATATAGAACAAATTTGAATTACCTTAAAAGTATTTAAGAAATCTTGAAGTTTGTACCATTGAATTAGAAATTGCAGAAAGCTTTAGGAGTCTCTGAAACTATGACAGTCATTGAAAAATATATACAGTACTAAGAAAAAGGAAACACTTAAAACAGTTTCTGCACCCAGATAGGTTTTTTTGGAGCATTTTAAAAAATTTTTAAAGAAATACTTACTTCTGTTAAGTCACGCACTATATTCATCAGTGCCTACATGTCGGAATATGTTAGAAACATAGCGAGTTCTCAGACTTTATTTGTTGAATTAGTATTATATTTCAGAACACAAATACATATGGAAAGAAATAATGATCCACTTTATAAAGTTACTAAAATCCGTGGGCTAAAACGTACAAGAAATACCAAAAAAAGAAAATTAAAGATCTATTTTACTTGTAAATAGATACAAAACCTAAAGTATGTAATCAACAAACCAAGGACGAACAGTGCTTTCCCTGGAATTCAAAACTAGTGTGATACTAGGAAACATACTACCAGAATACAGTATTTGAAGCAGAGAGTAGAAAAGCAGTATCACCTCAAGCTGCCTGAAGGCATTTGATAAATTTATTGACATCTCTGATTTTAAAACACAAAATAAAACAAAGCAAAATCCCTACAATCATGTATATATTTAAAATATCTTTGTAAACAAACAATGAAGGTCGTTTTTATTTTGATCCACTTCAACTGTCACAGTGAGATAAATAATTGGTCCACAATAGTACTTATCATTATTATTATTTAATATTGTCAGGAAGGTAAAATCAATGCCATAATCTGAACCAAAAGATGCAAACAAGGAGGAGGATTAAAAACGAAAGAATGCAGGGGACTCAGGACTTAGCTAGATGGCTATATATCCCTTTCAATGTTTCTAGTATCTGTATCTGCCTCAAGCAGTGGACAAAATATAAAGTCACATATTAATATTAACTGTGAGATTTAAAAGACCAAAACGTATTTGTTTGGTCTGTGTGTACTCCTATTCTACTACCTAAAGTTTTAAATTGTGGGGGTGGAAGGGCTAGGTGGCCCAGTCGGTTGAGTGTCAGACTCTTGATTTCAGCTCAGGTCATGATTTCACTATGGTGGGATCAAACCCTGTGTGTGCTAAAAATTCTCTCTCTCTCTCTCTCTCTCTCTCTCTCTCCTCTACACCTCTCTCCCATTCATGCTCTCTCTCTCTCTCTTTCTCTCTCTCTCTCTCTAAAAGAAAAAAAATTAATTAAAATAAAGTTTTAAATTGTGATTAAGAATTTGTTAAATTGAGGAGCACCTGGGTGACTCAGTCGGTTCAGCATCTGACTTCAGCTAGGTAATGATCTTAAGGCTCATGTGTTCGAACCCCGGGGCCAGGCTCTGTGCTGACAACTTAAATGGAACCTGCTTTGGATGCTGCGTGTGTCTCTCTCTCTTCCCCTCCCCCGCTCATGCTGTCTTTTTCTCTTTCAAAAAGAAATAAACATTAAAAAAAAGAATTTATTAAATTGACATTAATTGCTTTTCTGCTCTTTTCCTCATTTTTGCTTTGTAAAGGTGATATTGACTTGAATGTTGCATTGAAAAACAAGTATTCAAAGACCAAAGCATTCAAAACTTGTCACTAATTAATTTTTTAAATTGTGCCCCCAAATAAGATTATTATATATAAAGAAATCTATAAAATCAATAAAAATACCTTTAAAATTTGGAAAAATGATTGAATATTAAATGAATATAATCTTATTGGTTTCCTTTGTAACAGTAATATTGTTTTTAAATTTCTTGAGAAAAATCTTATATTTTGAAAGCAACAAAACAGATATGGTTCTAAAAAGAAATACATGGAAGTCATGTGTGAAAATCACAAAATTAAAACGTTAGTTATAAATGTATACTTACAGTAGCAGCACAAGTATTCTAGAGAGCATAAAGAGCAAATATAAAGCAATGGGGCGCATTGAAGAATTTGAAACAGAAATGGCATGGACAGATTTTTAATTTTTAAAATGACTACTCTGAATGCTGTATGAAGAATTCATTGAGAGGCACACAGCCGGAGGCAGAGATCAATTAGGATGTTCTTCCATTTGTTAAAGAGAAAAATGACAGGGATTTCGACTAGAGATTGGCAGTGGAAACTGAAAAAAGTGGATATTTAAAAAACATTTAGATAATAGAATCTATAGGAATTGGGAATCGTAGTTGCTTAGTGAAAGAGAAGGAATTAATAAGAATGACTCCCATTATTGTGCCTTGACTATGAGAGAGTGGCTCCACTGGATGAAATGAGGAGCATTGGAGGAAAATTTTTGAGAGGTGAAAAAAATCAATTCAGTTTTGGATGCGCTGTTCTTGGGATATTCGGAAATATGTAATTGGAGAGTAGAGTAAGCAATTAGATAAATTTTGGCAATTCAGTCTGAAATATAAACTTCAGAATTAATAAGAATAGTTAATATTTGAATTCACAGGAGTAGTCTTTTTCTCCTACATGTATAATGCAGTTAAGAAGAAAAGAGCACCAATTATCCAATCCTGAGCAGTGCTATGGGGAAGAGAGAAAGAAAGCCAGAAAAACAGCCCAAGAATGGAGAACCAATGAGATAGGAGGAAAACCAGAAACACATGAATGGCCTCCCAGAAGCTAAGAGTTGAGAATGTTTCAGAACGAAGACAGGGACAAGTTCTGAGGAATATTGCTGAATTATCAAGTTAGATTAGAAATTAAAACAGTCCATTACAAATGGTAGCCTGGAAGTCATTCAGAGTTATTAAAAAGGGAAGTCTTGGTAGAATGCTAGGAATAAATACCAAGTTTAAATGGTTTGGGGTAAACAAATCATGTGAAAATGGGTAGAGAATTCTTGGGAGAATTAATGGGGAATTAATTAAAATAGTAGAATTTAAAAGATGTTGTGAGACTAGATTTTTGAAGACAGGAGGTCATGGAGCATTTACGACCACAATAAAAGCAGTAGCATCTGGGGTCTCAGAAGAGAAAGCCTTAGTTATGTTCAGTACCATGAAGAGGACTTACAATATATTGAACTACATTATAAATTTACAAATTAAAACTCTGTGTCACTATCCAAGACGCTAATTTTTCTTGAAACATGCCCTCTTGCACGAAAGAATTTAAAATATACTAGAAGAAAAAAATACCAATAGGAAAGTCTAGGTGTCATATTTTCAAGAAATACTGATGTTGAACCTACTATGTACTAGGCACCCTTATAAGAGCTCAGAATACACTACTGAACCAAGCTGAAAATGCTCTCTTGTAGTTTACATTTTAGCGGAAGAAGACAGCCTATAAACAAGATTTTTAGTAAAGGACACCATTTAGTAAGCTATGGAGAAAAATAAAGCAGGAATGAAAGACGAGTATTGTGTGGGGCAGAGATGTTGAATACATTGCCAGAGAAAGCTTTGGAAAAGGTGAATTTTGAGAAACATCTAAAAGTATTGAGAGAATTTGCCACGAGGGTATCTGAGAATGGTGAATGTAACAAAAGTCCTGAGATGTAAACACGTCTGGAGTGTTGAAAAAGAAAATAAGACCGGTGAAGGTGGACCAGAGTGAGGGAGGGGAGCATGTCCAACATGAAGCTTAGGCAGGGCTGTAATTATGTTACCTTGTCAGTAAGGGGGAAAGTGTTGACAAAATGGTCAGATTCTGGGTATATGCAGAAATTTCAAAGTAGAGCTAGCAATATTTGCGAAAAGGTTTCACATGAAGGGATAGAGTGAGTGAAAGAGGATTCCCAGGCTTAAAGGCCAGAAACTCCGGCAGTGGTTAAGCTCACCATCCAGTGGTTAAGCTGCAGACTATCAGCAATTGTATTTCTAGCTCAATCACTAGTATGGCCTTGGGTAAATTATTTATTTCTTAATGCCTCAGTTTCTTCATCTGTAAAACTGGGGCATAATCATACTTATATCATAGAGCTGTTATGAGATTTGAATTGGTCAATACTTCCAAAATACTTTGGTCAGGGACTAGCACACAATAGCAACCGGGGAAGCCTCTGGAGGAATTATATTGGGGAATGATAAGAATGTAAATTCTGTATTTAAGATGAGTTATTACTGGATATGTACATAGAGATGTCTTGAAGGCAGTTAGAGATGCAACTATCCAGACTTGGGGTCTAAGAGAAATACTCAGACTCAAAATTTTATTTGTAATACATCAGTGTAGAGATGGCATTTAAAGCTAAATTTAGAGAAAGAAAAAAATGCATCAATAGACTGAGATCTGAGGGTCTCTTAATATTTAGAGGACTAAAAGTTGAGAAAGAAACGGCAAAGGAGCACATGAAGGCATAAAAGAGAATGTCTAGGAGTGTGAAGCACCCTGAGTGGTCTGCTGAATTAAGTGCTTTGATATTCAAGGAAGGGAAGGACAGAAAAATCTCCATGGTTTTAGCAATGCAGCAATCATTAGTGTTATTGATAAAAGCTGCTGGAATACTGTGGTGGGGGAAAAGTATGAGTGGAGTAGGCTCAAAAAAGAATAGGGGTAGATAAGTTGAAAAGAATGAATACAGATGTTCTTTTAAAGAAATTTTGTTTGAAAGAAAAGGCAAGACAAATTGTGCAAAGAACCCAAATGTCCATCAACCGATGAATGGATAAAGAAGATGTGCTTTATATATACAATGGAATACTACTTGCCAATGAGAAAGAACAAAATCTTGCCATTTGCAACAATGTGGATGGAACTGGAGGTTATTATGCTAAGTGAAACAAGTCAGTCAGAGAAAGATATCCTATGTTTTCACTCATATGTGGAATTTGAGAAGCTTAACAGAAGGCTACAGGGGAAGGGAAGGGAAAAAATAGTTTCAAACAGAGAGGGAGGCAGACTGTAAGAAACTCTTAAATACAGAGAACGATTGAGGGTTGATGGGGGAACGGGGGAGAGGGAAAAATGGGTGATGGACATTGAGAAGGGCACTTGTTGGGATGAGCACTGGATGTTGTATGTAAGTGATGGATCCTGGGAATATACTCTTAAAGCCAAGAGCACACTGTACACAATGTATGTTAGCTAACTTGACCATAAATTATATTTAAAAAATAAATAGAGGAAAGGCAAGAATAGGCTGTAACTAGAGAAAGAAAATAGAGTCATGAGAAGATACTTTTTATTTTTTGTTTTTATTATGAGATAAACAACAGCAACTTTGTAGGTGTGAGTGCGAATTTTCAGTACAAAGAGGAAAATGATTATGCAAGAAAGAGGGGAAAATTTCTAGAGCAAGGTCCTTAAGAAGCAAGAAAGGATAAGATTTAATGGTCGGCTTGGCTTTTGCTAGGCTCATGGAAAATTCATCCTTGATAATAGAAAAGAAGGCACAGACACAAGTGAGCAGATAAATAGTAATGGAAGCAGGTAAAAATTAACTTCTAATTAATTCCATTTGTTACATGAGTTGAGAAGCAAGGTAAAGAGCTGAGCAGGAGAATGGAGGAGAAGTTTTTGGAGATTTAAAGAAGGAAGATCAGGTAGAAATTACTGGCTAGGCACATGAGAGTGTGCATGGACTGGGAAATATTGATTGATTTCCACACAGCATGATGGCTACTTTCAGTTTCGTTACCATGAGTTTAAGCTAACCAATAGCATGTTTGTGTGTTTTTTATCTCCAGCCATATTCGAGTGTGAGAATTCAAGTGTGAATGGAACAAGTACAAAACTGTGGGTTAGCTGAGTGGAAGGACAAAAGGAAAAAACAGGCAAGAGTTGAGGGTGAGGGCAAGGAAATAATTTTAAAGATTAACCTTGCTATTTGAACTGCGTTAGAATGGAGTTGAGACATGGGAGAGGTGTGGGGCAGTGGGTTCCATGGACTGTAGGTTTTGTTAGAGTCATAGTGGTTTTGGAGGCAGAATAATTAAAGATAGGAGCTATCAAGATAGTTGCTGATAATGGCACAGTAGGATCCTTAAAATTGAGATTATACAGGAATTGCAATTATTGGCAATTAGTTTTAGAAAACTTCATGGGAATAGGTAGCTGAAGCAGGATTGAGCGCAAAATTGATGGCCAAGTAGAGATTAGGGAACTGAGGGCTATAGTGTTAGATGATATGGTTACTAGAATCAGCAAGAATTATGACAGGAGTAGTACTGGAGAGAACGACAGCGAGGCCAGTGTTAAACCTTCAAGCAGTTAATTCTGGAAAATCAGAATTCTGTAGGTGTTTGCAAAAGAAAGGATTATGGGTGAAGTAGACTGATGACATAAGATTCAGGTTGGAAGACTTTATGGGGAGAAGAGAATGTCTGAAAGCAGTAATAAGGATCAAGGATATGTATACCACCTGAGATGTTTGAGAAGAAAACATTCATCACTTAACACACTTCAGGAGAACAGTGTCTTCAGGGGATAACACATTCACTTTAGAGTAAAATGGTCTTTTATAAAAGAAACTGAATGGTTATTTAATTGCAAGTTTAGAAATTTTGACAATTTGGAAAAAAAATCTAGTTAAATATCTACTTTTACTACACAGGCAAATCATTTCCACAGAAATAAAATAATCGAATGAAAAAATACAAACTATAGAAATACAGGTTAATATTTAAGGAATTTTTGAATAGGTAAAAAATTTTCTGGCACAAAAGAAGGAAATACCCATATGAAAAAAAATTCATAACATAATTACCAAAAAAACCTGGAACTGACATTTACCATAGATATAGCAATGACTTACTAGCCTTAAAATATATCACTCTTAGGGGCGCCTGGGTGGTGCAGTCGGTTAAGCGTCCGACTTCAGCCAGGTCACGATCTCGCGGTCCGTGAGTTCGAGCCCCGCGTCGGGCTCTGGGCTGATGGCTCAGAGCCTGGAGCCTGTTTCCGATTCTGTGTCTCCCTCTCTCTCTGCCCCTCCCCCGTTCATGCTCTGTCTCTGTCCCAAAAATAAATAAACGTTGAAGAAAAAAATTAAAAAAAATATATATATATATATATATCACTCTTAGAAGTTATTAAGGAAAAAACCCTCATTGAAAATAAGACACATAACATTCAAAGAATTTCTCAAAAACGATTAAGGGTTTTTTTTGTTTTGTTTTGTTTTTGTTTTTGTTTTTGTTTTAAGTGGAGCCATAATGGTATGGTGGTTAAGAGCTTGATTTTAGAATCAAAACTATTGTGGGAACAAGTACCAATTTTACTCGTTACCTGCTAAGTGACCTTGGGAAACTTTTACAACTTCCTTCAGTTCCAATTACTTCATTTGTAAAGGGGTGAAAATAATACTGTACTACTTACTTGGTATGGATATGCTATGTTTATCAAGATAAAAGCAAAGTGCCCAGCACAAAGAAAACATTCTTTAGGTGTTCATTCTGGTTCTTACCATAGTGGTGGTTGATGTTATCATTACTATTATTAATAGTACTGATAGTAGATCTCTAAGTATCTTATTCACCCACTCTCCCAAAAAATGCTTTACAAATTAGTCAATCAGTAAGATTTTGTTAACTGAATAAATTGATGGTTAATCCATCGTCAAGTACAGTATATTACATAACATCATAATCAAATTCTATTCATTGCTTCCTCAGAGATGGATGGACTCTAACTTAAGTACTATGTCATTGTGGCTGAAGTGCTGCAGAATGAGAGCCTCTGACAGGTTCAAGCTGAAACTGATAGGATAAGCCATATGAAATTAAAATAATAGGGCGATGGCACACACCAATCATATACTAGTCATACAGAAACAGAAATCAATTAGAAAT
The DNA here is from genome assembly GCF_022079265.1 of Lynx rufus. Taxonomy (NCBI): domain Eukaryota; kingdom Metazoa; phylum Chordata; class Mammalia; order Carnivora; family Felidae; genus Lynx; species Lynx rufus. The sequence continues at coordinate 201,179,491 of NW_025814823.1, read as the reverse complement.
ACAACATCCTGGATGTCTATCAGTTAAATTCCCACGAAACAGAATTCCAGAATTTACTCCCACAAAAAAAAAAATTTAAGAAAGGAGCACCTACAAATGTGCCAACAAGGAGGCACTCCCAGGTCGGCAGCAGAAAGAAGCTGACCTCTCTCTCTCTAGGGCTAAGGAGACAAGGGGGATTCCCAGAGCCCAGTGAGAGTGAAGCCATTAAGGAGTACCATCCAACACAAGTTGTTCTCACTGAGTGACCAGTCACAGTACTGAAGCAGGGAGGAAGTAGGGAAGAAAGATCCCATCCCCCTTTTCCTCTGGTGCCTCCTTGTTTACCAGTATTTCCCACTGGCTGAACCTAACTGGAAGCTAACCATCAAGGTTCGCCTCCATGGGCACAAGAGTGTAGCAGAACAAGAGTGTAGCAGGCAGAGAATGGATCTGGGAGTATGTATGCGGGTAGTTGGAGCACGGGTGGAGAAGCATAATAGCCACATGATGCCTAAAATGTATTGTATTTCCTCTATGGTTTTCAAGTTTTCCTCATAAATTTTATTTATACAATTGCCACAGGACATGGTGTGTATTTTGTGATTCTAGAGCCGTGAAGAACGTTGAGTCGAAAGGTCAGTAACTGGTGTCACTGGCCACAATGAATGGACTCACAAAAAGTTCTCATTTATTTCAAATTGGAAGAGATTAGAATTATGTTGACCTTGTTTTTCAGGCCCTTGACTAATAATATTGAATCTAGTCATGGTGGTAATAATGTATTCACGTCCGACACGGAAAATCCTTTCTGTTAGTCAGATCACTTCAGTTTCTAATCTCCTTGAACGCGTCTAAAGTGTTAAAATGCACAGAAAGCAAACAAAAGACTCAATAACCTTTGTACTTAGACATATTCTAAGCAAATTGTGGGGAATTTTTTCTGCTTCTAACTTTCCAGGGCAGACAATGAAAAGACCGGACATGGACTCTGAGTATTTATACCGCCACTTTATCCTCTTGGGATGTATGTAGGCAAATTGACCCAGAATGATAAAGGTTCTGGGCCTGTGTGAATGAGAAAGAGAGAGAGAGAGAGAGAAAGAGAGAGAGAGGTATTTGTGTATGTTTTAAAATGTTTTCTATTTTATATTCTTGGATACGTTCAAGGATATTTTATATTCTTGACTAAAGTGGGTAATGACTATACAATTCACACACCACTGTCTAATATATGTTTAATTAATATTGCATAAAAGGCTTGCTGTGGTTTTTTATGCAAATAGGACCATAAGTGTATCTGTAGATTTTCTTTTCTTTCCTACTTCTCTCTTTTGGAGTTTTGCTCTCCTGAGGTACAAAACTGAGCAACAAAATTACCTTAAAGAGGGTTTATGAATCACAAAAGAGAATTCTTTATGTACCTTGTTTCCATATGAAAGTAGCAACATTTGTGCATAAATGGCTTGCATCATTTTTTTATGAATTGGGCCTTAAGTGCTCATGATTGTCCTTGGTATTCAGTTTTTAGTCATTAAGTAGCGTTGAAACAACAGGAGGAGAAAAAAGGAAACATTTTGTACCTGTGGTACACACTTGGACAACACAGCTTTAGGAAAATAGCTACACTCTTATCCTTTTATATGTATAAATTATTCAGGGACAAAGACAAGTGTGAATTGATGAAAAGGCAAATAATATATTTCTGAAACATTAATAGTCGAAGCCATACTCAGGATAAAAAAAAATTGCATTGATTTTCTTATTTGATTCACATGCACTCTCATATTTTGCCAATGTATATGGCTCCGTTGACAGAATTAGGTTGCTCCAGATGAGGAAAGGAATAACTCTCTTTCTAACTCTGGGTAATATGTCACCTCTCTTACCACATTACCTAATAATCACCCCCAATGACTGAGGAAGAGGGGCATGACATATAGATTTTTTTAAAGGTTGGTTTTTAGTGCTTTATTATTTTATACTGCAGACAAAGGTAAAAAGATTCGAGACAAGAGAAATGTTTCATTCAGACATTTGAAAAATATATAAGAGAAAAATCCAATGATTTTTCTTCCTATTGTGGCCTGAATTGTATCCTTCCAAATTCATATGGTGAAGCCCTAACCCCAGGACCTCAGAATGTGACTGTATTTGGAGATAAGGCCTTTAAAGAGGTGGTTAAGTTAAAATGGGGTCATATAGGTGGGCCCTAATCCAATATGATTGTATCCTTATAAGAAGAGATGAGGACACACAGAGAAGGAAGATGATTTGAAGATAGAGGCAGAAGATAGCTATCCACAAGCCAAGGAGAGAGGCCTCAGAAAAAATCAACCCTGCCGACACCTCGTTTTCCGATTTCTAGTCTCCAGATTCGTGAGAAAATATGTTCTCTCTCAACCTGTGTTATTTGTTATGACAGCCTTAACAAACTAATACAGTCTCCAATTCCAGGTGATAAAAATGGTGGCTGTAGATGAGGAAAAATTTCCTACTATCCGCTGAGGTTTATGGAGGAGAATGAGCCTTTTGGTGGAATTGGTATCTACTGAATGCTGCACACATTGCTTTTTAGTACTTCCTGAACTCTCAGCTTCTTTGGTATGGATTCACAAAGTACTTACTCGAACCATTATCACTAATAATCGTATTTAGATTTATTGTGTGAGGTAGGCTTTATTTCTATTTTTTTTTTTAAATTTTTTTAACGTTTATTTATTTTTGAGACAGAGAGAGACACAGCATGAACGGGGGAGGGGCAGAGAGAGAGGGAGACACAGAATCTGAAGCAGGCTCCAGGCTCTGAGCCATCAGCCCAGAGCCCGACGCGGGGCTCGAACTCGCGGACAGTGAGATCGTGACCTGAGCTGAAGTGGGACGCTCCACCGACTGAGCCACCCAGGCACCTCCCCAAAGGTACAAATATCTTGTGTGGATTTAGTTAAAACAGAGACCTCCGTGTTTGATACTTCCCCCCCTAGATTCCTTGCTTCCTCCATTGACTGAAACATATTTCAGGAAATGACTGTCCCTACACCTCCTGAGAGACTGCACTGATCTCTTTGTTGGAGGCTGAAAGACTGTAACTGGTATGTGGTATGCATTCAATAGCTCTTTGAAGAATTAACAAATAAATAAATATTTTCTCTATCAAGGAGCTCCCAAATAATCAAAATGGAAGATACATTTAACAATACACGGGGGTGCCTGGGTGGCTCAAGTGGTTGAGCATCCAACTCTCAGTTTGGGCTCAGCAGGTCGTAATCTCACGGTTTGTGAGTTTCTGCCCCGTGTCGGGCTCTGCCCAACAGCCCGGAGCCTGCGTGGGATTCTCTCTCCCTCTCTCTCTGCCACTCCTCCACTCACCATCATTCTCTCTCTGTCTCTCTCTCTCTCTCTCTCAAAATAAATAAATAAACAACAGCAACAACAAAAGAGTGTACAGGATACAATCTCAATGATTGCTAAAACATGATCCCATGGCCTGATGAAAATGATTTCTCCTTTACAGTATGAGGTGACCTAACTAAGCTTTTTGATTCTACCTCCACCCCTAGTTACTATTTTGAATTTATCATTTCTGTATATTGCCATCACAAGAAGTATGTACAACCAATTCTCTATGACACGATTTTTAACTCCAGATATCATTTTAAAAGTTTCTTCTAAACTAATTGGAGCAAAGATAGAAGTAGGTAATGAGAAATTGATGTTTTCCTCTCTCAGCTGCAAATATGAGAGGAGTCTCCCAGAATTATCTGGTAGTGGAAGCTCTAAAGTTGGATTTCAATATTATACTAAGTCTGTAGACGAATCTTTCAACTTAAACCATGGAGCTGGTTGTCAGTCTCTGACATATGGGGAGGAACCACTGTGTATACAACACTGGATTACACAGCAATACAGCATCCTTTAAATTGTTGTCAAATTATGCCAAAATGAAAAAGTAAGAAAAGAAAAATTCACAAGCCAGGGAAATAAATAATATGAAAACTGATCACTGTTAATGATATGATTGAAATTTAGCAAGACTCATCATAAAAGGTGAATTTTCACCAGGGTCTTGGCAACTCAAGGCATGGGAAATAGAAAACAGTGGAGGTAAGACAATATCTTGGGTGTAGCAAAGATGTTTTACTTAAAGATAGGAAAGATTCTGTAATGCATCTTTTATACATGCCCTAAGTGAGAGCCCACACATTGAAACTGAGTTTTGTTCTATTATGAAAATAATCAGAGGGACACCTGGGTAGCTCGGTCGGTTAAGCATTTGATGCTTGTTTTTGGCTCAGGTCCCAATCTCATGGCTCATGAGATCATGCCTCGCATCAGACTCCATGCACAGAGCCTGCTTGGGATTCTCTCTCCCTCTCTCTGTGCCCCTCCCCTGCTCGTGCTCATCGCTTGCGCGCTCTCTCTCTCTCTCTCTCAAAATAAATACATCTTAAAAAAAGAAGACATCAATCAGAAAGGTGGGATCAGAAACTAATACTTCAGCTCTAGCTTACAACTACTGTTACTTTAGCATTTTCGTTTTTATTTTGCATTCACAGTCTGGCTTTGTTGCACACTAAATTGAATACTAATCTCGAATACTAACTTTATACTTTCAAACGTCTAGAGGGACCTGAGACCAGAGCAATAATAGTAGTAATAATAACAATAAAAAGAAAAAAGCTGCAATAGCTTACCTTTACACATAACTTACTGTGGGTCGAATGCTATGTAAAAGCTTCCAAATACAGTATCCCTTTGAATTTTCATAAAACTATAAAAGCTATTAATAGCCTTGCTTTACATATCAGCACAACTGAGGATCAGATGAACAAGTTCTTAAAGTCACACAACTAATAAGGAGGACCATGATTTTGAACTAGATTATTTAATTCCATATATAATGCATTTTCTCATTTCATGGAATGAGCCAACAGAAAAGGGTTGGGGAATAACACGGTACATGGCAAAAGCACTAGCTTATAAAATTAATGAAATAAATTAGTCATAACATTGATAACACTACCAGTTAATTAATACAAATGTGCTATGTAATTAGCTGATAAAGATTGAGTGCCTATGTTGAATTTCCCACACCTTATGTTGCTATCAAACTCAGTTCCATTTTGTTCTTTCAAGTTGACAACAAATAGATCTGTTCGACTTCAAACAGTAATTGTTTTAGGAGGAGTCTTTCTTTGTAGATAATTTTAATTGATATGCTTTCTATTAAAATGCCAATTAGACTTGATTTTCATCCTTTATTATTTAAAATAGGTACTGAATAATTTTGTTGCAGATATAAAACTGCAAACCTTTAATGAAGTAAATTGCGTACTGAGTTGCTGCTTAATTAGTTCAGTCTCTAGCTGTCATTCCTAATTAAATAACTAAATTTCCTACATTTGGAAAATATCACATTTAGTATGAACTTAACACTGACAGCCGTTAGTTTGGTATCCCATGGCTACATTTGTGGATTCACTCATGAAAACTTGGTTTTGTATTTGTTTCCCTCACGTTTTATTTTCCACACACACTATGATGTTACTTTTCTTTACCCTTCTCGGTCAATCTATGGTTTACTCAAAATAATCTTTTGCTATATGACTGTTTTAAAAATAAATAAAATTGATTAGGTTTGTCATTTTGATCTTTATCATGTAATCAAAAATCTTATAAAAATCGCTTCCTTTTTTTTTTTCCAGGAAACCTCGTGAGATTTTCCCAACATCATTACAGAGCACACATTTCTGTCTACCTATTCTGATTTCTGTTTAACATGATCTCCTACTTTCTCCTCTTATCTGGACCCACATACTCCTCTTAGGTATTCATTCTTTCCTCTAGTTTAATTTGGCCTTTTGTGTCATGAGGTTATAGCCCACATTCTAGGTCTAAATGTGCAAGAGCTACATTAGGTTAAAAGCAACCCATATTAGGAAATGCAGAAAAGCTTTCTCCTCTTTTTTGATCTTTGGATGTTATCATCAGCATAGGGAAAAAAAGAAATCACTTTCCAATTTCAAAGTGATTTTGTTTTCCTTATGAAAAGACAAACGAGATTAAGGAGAACATCTTGACTCTTTTTAAAGATATAATTAAGAGTCCCAAGGACATTCTCTCTACCAAAAGCCAAATATAGTAATTTTGTGATTCATGCTCTTTTTCAAAAAAGAATAAAACATCATGTAATACATATACAAAATTTGAGGGATGAAATTGTTACTGAAAAAGTAAGTCTCTGGATAATATTGCTTGTAGCAAAAAAAAAAAAAAAAAAAAAAAAAAAGAAAACAAAACAAAAACAAAAACAAAACCCCATGGATTTGGGGGAAAACATTACAACTTGAATGGAATCTTAATTTTAATGATTATGGCTAGAGGGGTATCATGAGAATCTATATAGAATATGAAGATTAAAGCTTTAATACACTTCAGCAATTGTATTTATTTATAGTTTCCCAAAGGCACATAAGTTGGACAGTTTCACAATATATGATGCATATATTAAGGAATATTCAAAGGCCACAGAAAAAATAAAACATCAAGGTGATCACTTCAGCAGATTCTGCATCGACCACTTCTCTGGGCCTGGGGCCAGACTACATTTCCCAGACTCCCTGGCATCCAAGAGGAGCCAAGTGACTAGTTCTCATGAATGGGTTAGGAGGGCAATGATTTGTATCACTTCCTGCCTGAGATGGTTAAAATCAATTCTCCTTGTTCTCAAGTTCTTCCTGATGCAGAAGATTCAGAGAACAGCCTTGACAGTGCAGGAGACGGCAGAGGCACCAGATGGCAAGACATGAGTTTCTGCAGGACTTCCTGATGTGAAAAATGAACTCCCTGCCCCTCTCCCACTAACCTGCACTGACTGTGACAGGAGTGAGAAATCTAGCTTCATTTAAGTGTGAGATTTGGGTTATTTATCATAGCAGTCAGCCTGTCCTGAGTTACAGTAGCAAATCTGATGGAAAAATTTTGCAAAGACCAACCAGTAACAGACCATACAGAGTGAGGGTTGCACCCCCAAGGTTAAATGAAGCAACTGCACAGAAAAGCAAAAAACAAAACAAAACAGAGACCTAAAATAACCACCACAGAATGTGGAACTATAAAGACATAACCAAGTAACGTATGCAGTCTCTTGGAAGACTCTTGCAGATAGTGCCTTGGAGATGATGCGAAAAGCTAAAATTCACTGTAAACGTTATACATTTAAGGATCTCACGTAAAAGAAAACATGCAAATTCCATGCACCTTCCTTTTCTTACTTTTCCTAACAACTGTATACAAACACTACAGAGCCTGGCATAATTGGGTACACTTACGTTTAGATTACAGTGAAAACATCGTTTATTGTTACCCACCTGGGTCCTGTCATCCCTTTCCTTCCTTAGTCTCCCACATACACTTAGTAGTAAAACAAGTTGTGGTTAAAAACTTATGACATCATGAGAAAAATAGAGCTATGGAAGTAGAGGAGGAAGAAAATTTAAGCCATATTTTTTTTTTTAAATTTTTTTTTTTCAACGTTTATTTATTTTTGCGACAGAGAGAGACAGAGCATGAACGGGGGAGGAGCAGAGAGAGAGGGAGACACAGAATCGGAAACAGGCTCCAGGCTCTGAGCCATCCGCCCAGAGCCCGACGCGGGGCTCGAACTCACGGACCGCGAGATCGTGACCTGGCTGAAGTCGGACGCCCAACCGACTGCGCCACCCAGGCGCCCCAAGCCATATTTTTTATGTTCACATATATAAAGTCACACTTGAAGCATGCGACCAGTATATTTGCGAATCTGATATTAGGACTAAGCAGTGCAGTGCTATCTTCATCTCTGTTTCCTCTTTAGGATCTTCAATTCCATGCTTCAACAAGACCCTACGGACGTGTTGGTTTTATTTTAGTTAATACTGTTAGGATGGTTATTCACTTCCCCCCCACCTCCTCTTTTTTCTGTATGGTTCCCTGTAAAAATGAGCAGTGTCTTTCTAATTTTATCTGACCTGTTTCTTCCTGCTTGTCTTGATTCCCAGTTCTCCCCAGGTTCCTAGAATGCAGATAACTTGAGTGTTTGAGATGGAGTGGGAGGGTAAGACCCAATCATGGGTAGTCTTCATTTCTGAAGCCCATTTCATCAAACTCATGGCTTTAACTTTGCCTATTAGGACTCTGTGCCCCCGTTACTTCCTACAGAGTGCATATTGGAAGTCCAGACATTCTTTCCTCCATCCTTCTTTATGCATTCCAAGGATCCTTGCTTTACCTACGATTTGTCTTCTTAAGCTCTAGACTTAGGCTATAGATTCTTAACCCTCATAATTCTGAAAATGATTAAAGAATAAAAACATATATGGGGATGGGTTCTAATGTGTTGGTATCTGCCAGAGCACACGATGTCTGGCTTGTTAATGATTATAGACTAAGTAAATATTTATTCTAAATCCAGACATGCTAAATTAATATGCTCATGCTTTTTTTTAATTATTTCATGGGTGTTTTTTTTAATGTTTATTTACTTTTGAGAGAGCATGAGCAGGGGAGAGTCAGAGAGAGAGAGAGAGTGACAGAGGATCCAAAGAGGGCTCTTTGCTGATAGTAGTGAGCCCAATGTGGGGCTCAAACTCATGACCCGTGAGATCATGACCTGAGCTGAAGTCAGAGGCTCAACTGACTGAGCCACCCAGTTGCCCCTCATGGGTGTTTTTTTATTACAAAAATTATTTGTCAAAAAATAATTGTCATATTTTAAGATAGATTACATGCTCATTAGGGATTTTTCTTATAAAATTATGAACAATTAATAAAATGTTAATGAGTATTCATTTGACATTTTCTTTATGTCTTTCATGTTAGGAATCACCCACCAAATGTGGCTATACCTTTAAAATCAGAGCAGGAAATTTTTACCTAACACTATGTTTGTATCCAGAAGTCAAAGCTATCAGAATAAAATATGGTAGAATGTTCTATTGGCCAATTGTGAACAAAGATAACATAGAAATAACTGACTTTATCCTAAGTATGAAATAGCAAGCTGTGTCAAAAAACAAAACAAAGCAAAGCCAGATTAATCTTTGTGGCTATGATCTTGCTTTGTGACCTGGAAACACTATTTCTACTTATCCTGAACTTTAAAAATTAAAAATGTAATTAAGTTTTCCATCTCTGATTCTCTGTCATTTATCTATCTAAAACAGCAAAGGTATGCTTATCCTACATTTCGTGTAGAGATACAATTAAGAATGGATAAGATCTGCAACATGTATTGTAATGCATAGCTTGTAAATCACATAGTAAATTTTATTTAAGGATTTAACTTAATTTTTTTATTTTAAGTTTATTTATTTTGAGAAAGAGAGACAGAGAGAATGGGAGAGGGACAGAGAAAGAGAGAGAGCGTGTGAATCTCAAGCAGGCTCCACACTGTCAGTGCAGAGCCAGACGCGAGGCTCAAACCCACAAACTGTGAGATCATGACCTGAGCTGAAATCAAGAGTCTGGCACTTAATCGACTGAGCCGCCCAGGCACCCCATGTAAGGATTTTAAATATGAGTCCTTCAACTTCAGATTGCATAGTATCCTTATCCAATCTGTTTAAGTGTAAAGAACATAGGAAAGTTTTCTTTCAGGGCTAAGAATGAAAGTGTCCAGAGGAAGAAACCGTATACACTCTTGCATTCCTCACTCTACAACACCATAATAACTAAAATTAATATGTAACTAAAATTAGATCAAAATATGACAAAAGACAAAGAAAATATAATAAAAATCCAGATGATGTAATGAAACACTCAGATAATTAAAGCAAAGATGTTCTTCCTCCTGAACAGCTTTAGCTGTTTAACTCCCATCTTTCACTTGTCCTTAAAGTAAATATTAAAATATTCCTAATATGATGGAAATTTATGTCATTTGTCTTACTCCAATTCCAAACTGAAAGGAATTTTCAAAATTACTTGGCATGCATAGTTCGCAGAGTCAAAACCAGAATTTAACTCTGATTTTTCTGATAATGCAATGTCTTCGGCAACCTCTGCATATTGCCTTTGTTCCTGAGGTCTTCATTCTTAACAATCAGTCCTTTTGTCAAACTGGCTCCCTTCTGCAATCACATCAGGATGACCACCCTCTATACCACTCTGAAACATCTTTAGATTCAGAATGATAGATTGTGCCCAGGAAATATATTCGTCACGTCCATGCCAATCATTAGTACAAAGAAAGGGCTAACATCTCTGACTCATACAAATAAAGCTTTTTTTCATAACATAATACATCTATGTATGTATTTGGTTATAGGGATTTTCCTCCCAAAATACTAAATAAATAAAGTCAGGGATTATTAATAAGCATAGAAGGAGGGAAATGAGTTATATCATCAAATTGACTCTTTTATGGACAATAACAAACCAAATTACGTTGTAATAAAGAGGAAAAAATACAAAAGAAATTGAGGATGGAAAGGGATTTTGATCACATAAGTTAACAGTGTTTGCTCCATGAGAAGGTGGTTTGTGATTTTTTTAATGTAAAAATAACTAACAATTCTTAGAATTTCACACGCCATCTCTACAGTAACATTTACTATAACATTTTGTGTGAAACAACCACAACTTGGCATCATGACCACCGCTTGTCAGAGTCTATTCCAAGAGCAGCCACTTACACCTGGTTCACATAAGGGAAAAAAAGATTAATCTTGGGTGTTTCTTCCTCCTGGTGTTGTGTTTCCTTTTCTTAAAGATGGATCTCCTCCTCAGTAAAGTAGATTGACTTTACTGAAACAATGAGTATTTGGTGCACCTCAGATTTTAATGCAAGCATTAAAAGTCTAAATGTATATACTCCAAACAACTAAAACCATCTGATGATAATTTTAAGATCAAATTTCTTCAAGAGAGAACTAAACAAAAATATAGAGTTCTTTTATTTTTAATAATCATCACAATAATAATTTCCTCACATTTCTGGATGACCTTTTCTAAGAACTTTATGATATCTATGTGCAAAAGTCAACAACACAAGTTAGATTATGATTTACATAAAAACACCTACACAATATATATATAAATACCTAAAGTACTTTTTAAAAAGTTAATGCTAGTGCAAACAACTGATAGTTGGCTTAATACATGAAGTGAAAATAATCAAATCCTAATCTACTGGTATCAGATTTTTTTTATTATATTGTCTCCTAGATGAATATGATCAACCCTATCAGATTTCCAACCTCCAAAGGCCACATAGGATTAAAGGGTTACAACTCAATTGACTCATTGCAATTAAAAGTTTCACTTTTAATTTATTTTTAAAATATTGTCATTCCCACATTTTTCCTGAAACCACTGTATAATTAAAGTTTGCACATTTCAAAAGGAGAATAATTTTCTTTATTAATCATCATTTAGGTAGAAATTATCATGGTCCTAAATATTCTTGCACATAATTTGGCAATTTTTGCAAACAAAAAGGCGTTTGGGTGAGTAATGAATATTTGTGGTGATTTACCAGCTATTTTTCTTTATAATTATTTTTTTAAAAGAACAGTATACATTTGGCAGTGCTAAAATACCCATATGTTTAACATGTGTAAACAACTTTTTATAGATGTATGTAGTATATACGATCCATGTTAAATATCTTGTCATTTCAGTTAAATGTGAAAAAAAAAGCTGCACTGTTATTTTGAAAATAAAATATGCACAAAAACAAAGTACAAATAGGTATTTACTAATATGTTAAAAATCATTATTTGGGGGCCATGTGATTATGGAAAATACTTATTTTCTTCTTTCCTTTTTTTATAAAATGTTTCTTGCATTTCGAGAACAGATCTTGGAGGAACACTGAACACAGCACATCAGAAGGCTGAGTGTCTCAAAGGCAATGGGGAATTTGAGAACATGTGGATGAGAAGTGAACTTTCTGGGGCAATCGGGCCTCTTTCGCCCATGAACTGCAGGATGTAAGTTGCAGATGATGCTGAAGAGAAGAAAGACCTGGGCAACATATTTAGTACAAAAGCAGCAGTCGTGAACAGGTTCCCTTGAGATAAACTATGAGGTTTTATGCAAATGACATTATGAAACAGGCTTGGTCTAAAGGACTACGAATAATATGCCATGGTGGAAATTTTTAATAACATTATACTTTCACATTAGAAGGCTATCACTTGAGGATTTTGTTGTGGTGGTCATATGATTCTTTCGTCCTGTTTTATTGATATTATTTATCTGTTTCCCCCCATGTGGTAAAAGGCCTGTACAGGAATGTATCACACGTGAATTTATACATATTCTTAATGGGGTCAAATGTGATGGGGAAAGAATGGCAAGGTGAAATACAATTTTTAATTTCTTAAATTATTTAAATATGTATTTGATAGAGCAATTCGACAAAATCACAACTACAAACTACAGGCCACGCTTCTTAATTTTCAGAAAAAAAATTTGGTATAGACTTACTACAAAATAAAAATTAGAAGATAAGAATAATAGTCATGACTCACATTTCTATAACATGCTATTTGTTTTCCATAATAAAATCTTAAAAAGTTAATAGCATTAGTAAGTTATTTATAAAATGAGCTTTTGATGAACACCATTTTCTTCCACCTTTTGTTTTAGAGGAATAATTCAGAAATGTAGTGTAAAATAATACTTTCAAACACGCGTATATTATGTATATTTAAAATGTCAGCTGTGTGCAAACTACTGCAACATGAAATGACCATGACAAAACTTGAGGGAAATTGTTGGTACAAAGGCTATTTTGAGTTCCACAAATATGTACCGTGTGTCTGAGCTCAACTTTTGATCTACTTTTTCTATACAAGTTGTATTTAACATCTTTGATCTCCAAGTTAGTGATCTAATCCGCTGTATAACTTAGCTTTTATTGATCTGTTCTCATGCTAAGCAAATCAAGTCTCACTTTTATGGGGTAGATTGAAAAAGATAGTAAAACTGCCTCTGAGACAGCAGTTTAAATCTGTGCAATAACAGTGAAAGCAAGAGATAAGACTTTTATTACACTGCCAAACTTCACGTGAACTCAAAGTGTCATTAAATAGGTATGTGTCATTTGCCACAGATATTTATTTTACTAGAGAGCATGGTTACCACCCATTTGGAAGCAATGTAGTATATTTTCTACTGTCATAGACTATACTGCTTGCCCAGTTACCTATATTTAGAGTGACATTCGGTGCATAACATAGTATCCTTTTTGAGTGAATTATTTATTCTGATTGAGCTCTGTCTGCAACTCCTGGTTTTTCTTTCCTTTCAAGGTAGTATCAAGAGCAACAGAGAAGGGGTTTATGTTGGGTGCTTTTGTAATGTTTGGTTTTTAAGAACATGATCAAGGGAACAAAAGCCAATTGGATGCTATTCCAAGTGATAGCTTATCAAGAAATGGAAGAAGGTGAGGCAATGGTCGAAGCTCAACCAACTAACATCGACAGATTATCACTTGCACCCTGAATGACACTTTGTTAGAGCTGGAACTAAGGACTCAGAAAACATTAAATATTTATTAATTTTTCAGTTCAATATTTACTTCTTTAAATGTACATTTAAGGCTTATAATATCCTATCATACAGACACTATAATTTACCTTATCAGTCACCTAATGTTGACCATTATGTTTTTTTCAAGAGAAGTATTGCTATAAGAAACATCATTATGCCAACTCTAACTTTCCCCTAAGTTTTTTTTTTTTTACCTTAGCTTAGATTTTTGAAATAAAATTACTGAAGAGTACAAACAGTACCAACACTTCTCTGCTTTACAGAAAAGTGGTGTTAATACCTTCAATCTTTTGCCCATCTGATTTTATCTTCTTTATATTGTACAGAATTGATTTGGCTTTTTCTGGCTTGATAAACAGAGGGAAGAATTTCATTTTCAAGTAACATTTGTTCATTAATATCAAGCTAAACATTTTTCATATGTTCGTTAGCTACTTTTGTGTGTGTGAATTTTTTGGCATTTACTGGAATTTCAGTAACTTCTTAGCATTTTTTGTAGTTACTTTTATTTTAAGACTTGTTATGGTATTCTCTAATTTGTTTCAAGAATGTTTTATATTTTTATGTTCGCCATTAATTTTAGTCATGCTTCTATTTGATGACCGGAAGTGTAAGTACCTATATTGGTAATGACCAATATGATATTTTCTTTTGTTTTAACGTTCAAGCTCAACAAATATTTTTGCATCCTGTAAGCAATGGAGGTTATGCTATATTTTTCTAGCTTTTATGCTTTATTCCCTCCCCCCGCCCCTTGAATTATATGATGATGAGTATCTCCAAGAGGAAGCAGTACCCTTACTAGGAAGTGCGAGAAGTCCCTACCTCTGTGCTACTAAAGGCAAATCATCTAATCTTAGCCTCCTAGGGTTGGGGCAGTTCCAATAAGTAAGGGATATAGAATCTACAAAATGAAGAATGTCTGCTTCCATCCAACACCACACGTCAAGTATCGTATTTCTTCAAAACTCTGAATTAAATACTTCCTTTGCCTCAGGTTAGTGACAAAAATCACGGATACATTCTACTACACTGACACATCATAGGACACAGAATTCGAATTCAAGATTCAATGTTAAGGTTGAGCAGAAGTAAATTTCAAAATTTTGTGGTGTTTCTACTTATATGACATTTCTGCTTGCCAATAAATGGATAGTGCTTTACTTATATCAGAAATACCTTATTCTACAAAAAAAGGCCAAGCGAAGAAGCTTTTCCAAAATAGCTTGTAGCTCATCAGTCATGTCGATGATGTTAATGATAGGGTCGTAAGGTCTTAAAATGGGTCTCTCCCATATAGGCAAAAATATCTGCCAAGTAAGTGAACCTAAATAATTTCTCCCTATTGAAGAATGACTTCTTTGTTCTGGAAAAAAAAAAAAGGAGCTTTACATTTAATCAAAGTAATTTTAGACTTATATTTGTGAAGCAAATAATCTGCTGTTAACATAAAACAATTATAAAAATTGAAATTCTTATTTGGTTAACCTTGCATCTACACAGCCTACGAAAACGGCGTCCTGGCCAAACAGAGGGATTGCAGCTGCTGATGAGAAATGGAATTGCAATCAATTACTCCATAACCTTCCTGCTTCAAAATATAAAAGGCAGCTGCAGGTAGATGGAGCCATTTGACAGAGGTGTCGCTTTGGTGTTATTGTCGATTATGAAAATATCCATAATTCTCCCCACTTCCATAAGGAAACAAAATCTATCTCCTATTCCCTGAATCTGGATTAGCTGTGAGACTTGTTCTGGCCAAAGGGATTAGCTAAGCAAACAGAGGTTTGAAAAGCACTTGTCCCTTGGGACCTTTGCTTTTGCTCTTCAAACCCTGCTGCTGCACGAGTTCTGGCTAGCCTGCTGGGTCATGAGAGATACATGGCCCATTTACCCCCGTCGCCCCAGCCAACAGCTGGACTGCTTCCAGACATGTGTCAGCAAACCCATCTTAGTCTATCCGAGTACTAGCTGAGCCGCCAGCAGACGGGAGACATGTGGCAAAGCCCAGCTGAGACGAGCTTAGTTCAACCCACATCAGCACCATCACCCAACCAGTCATCCTGTAGATCCACAAGCGACACACGTTAGAAGTTTTAAGTCACTAAAGTATGGATGATTTTTTTTTAAATACACTACTAGGTAACTCACAGAAGTCACCTTGTTTTAAGCAGCAGACCAGAGAGATTGTTTCGAGGGGACCTGTAATGACTTTTCAGTCGTGAAGTACTTCTTTTGCTCAATTAGTAAATAAACAACCTTGCAACAAAACTCCAGGACGGGAGCCCTTTAATGGAATAAATCCCATTTCGGACTCTATTAGTAAAGTCTTCTCTTCCACCTAAAAAATCCACAGCTTCTCATGGACAGAGTTAAATTACTCTTTTTGAATTTCCAGACGTTATTTGTCTTACAAGTAGCATTGGCAATTTTGGTTCCTTTGTGTTTAGTAATGCAAGCTAAGGACATAAGAATTTAGTATTATCTTTTTTTTGATATTTTCCAACTTAAGTTAGGTAACTTTATTTTTTTTTAAATTTTTTCAATGTTTTTATTTTTGAGACAGAGAGAGACAGAGCATGAGCAGGGGAGGGGAAGAGAGAGAGGGAGACACAGAATCTGAAGCAGACTCCAGGCTATGAGCTGTCTGCACAGAGCCCAAGGTGGGGCTCGAACTCACAAGAGTGTGAGATCATGACCTGAGCTGAAGTCGGACGCTTAACCGACTGAGCCACCCAGGCGCCCCCAACTTAAGTTAGGTAACTTTAAACAAATACTAGAGGTTGATGATTATTGGTAATGCGTGTTTTATTTCTATAATAGGAAAATATTCTCAATATCAAAACAGAGACAGTGATTGTGTGTTACCTGGCTATATACAATAGGTCTCATGCTACCTTACATTTCTTTGAAAGGAAACAGCAAAACCTTATTTGTATAACATGACATGAACTGTTTTTGAAAGACAATTTTCTAAATAACAAGAGGTGTATTTAAGAAAAAAAGAATTCTCTCTTCTGCTTTTATTTTTAACAGCCAGTTCACAGATAGCATGACATTCAGCCATGGGTCACAGGTAATGAACCTGTACACAAAACTTACTATAAAATAAAATGTTGAAAACAAATTTGAAATACTTGCCATCACAAAAAAAAATAGGAATAATTGAATTTAGCATCAATTGTCCTTTAAAACTTATATGATGATAACATTGTATCTCACACCTTATGTTTTTTTTTAATTACTATGTTACAAGTAGCAACCCATCCTTAAAAATCTAGAATTGAGTTTCCTGACTTGTGGCAAATTATTTTATAAAATATTTCATATACCATTTTTAGAGTTTTAATTATTATTTTTCTATATTATAATTTTAAAATAGAGACACACATATATGTATATGTACATATGGATATGTATATATACATATAGATACATATGTATCCATATGGATATGTATATATACAAATAGATACACGCTAGATATGTATATAGCTATCTATATTAGCTAGATAGATAATATATACATTATATATGTCTTATATAATACATAATAAAAGGTAAAATTTGCTCAGTGAAATGAATCAGAGTAGTTTTCCTTCATTTCCTACTGGCTGGAAAAAATTTTTAAGCAGTATAATCATCTGTTTTCTTGACTTCACAAGTGGCCTCATTTAGAAATAACTGCAGATGCATTTTTGCAATTTTCTACATCTAAAGCAACAATGGAATGCATTTATTTTTAGAAAGTTATTGAAGTTTTTAGGGCACCTGTGTGGTTCAGTTGGTTAAGTGTCAGACTCTTGATTTTGGCTTGGGTCATAATCTTGCAGTTAGCGGGTTTGAGCCCCACATCGGGCTCTGTGCTGACAGTGCAGAGCCTGCTTGGGATTCTCTCTCTCCTCTCTCTTTCTCTGCCCCTACTCCGCTTACTGTCTCTCTCAAAATAAATAAACATATCTAAAAATTATTTAAAATTTTGAAGTTTTTAAATTTATCAGCATATAATTTTCCAAATTGTAGGGAATTTTCTAATATTTATCACTGCATTATAAATATTACATTTTCTGTCATATCTAACTTAGTTTAAATTTTATGTTAGTTACAGGTATCACTACCTGAGTTTTTTTATTAATTTTTTTTAATGTTTATTTATTTTTGAGACAGAGGGAGACAGAGTGCGAGTGGGGGAGGGGCAGAGAGAGAGGGAGACACAGAATCGGAAGCAGGCTCCAGGCTCTGAGCCATCAGCACAGAGCCCTATGCGGGGCTCTAACCCACGAACTGTGAGATCATGACCCGAGCCGAAGTTGGACGCTTAACCGACTGAGCCACCCAGGCGCCCCCTTTTTTTTTTTTAACTTTTTTTAAATGTTTATTTATTTGTGAGAGAGAGAGAGACAGAGTGTGAGAAGGGGAGGGGCTGAGAGACAGGGAGACACAGGATCTCAAGCAGGCTCCAGGCTCTAAGCTGTCAGCGCAGAGCCTGATGCGGGCCTTGAACCCAGGAGACGTGAAATCATGACCTGAGAAGTCAGAGGCTTAACCGAGCCACCCAGGCGCCCCTAACTGTGAATAAATTTGTATCTATTGATCTTTTTATCTGTTTCCTGCCTATCAGTCTACATATTTACTAGTTTAGGTTGATATTCATTTATTCCCCTAGGTTCCCACTCCTCTCCTTCCCACTTCACTTTTTTTTGTAGATATGTCCTTTTTCTTTAGAATTCTCTTGTTCTTTTTCTAACAGCTTAAGTTCAAAATTCCAGTTCATTATTTTCTCTTTTTTCCCAAAACATTGTTGCCTGACTTTACCACTTCTGTACAGGACAGCACACTAGAAAGAATCAACCCATCTGCTGTGCCTACCTCGTTTCCTCCGTCAGAAATATTATTAGACACTTATTTTTAAATTGCAGTATTTGTCTTAGATTTTCAAACTTCTAAAAACCTTTTCCTGACTTGCTTATACTACAGTATTTGAGTGATTTCTTTATTTTGGGATACATTCTGCATTGTTTCCTGTTTAAAAAATTACAAATACATGAACTGGGAACAATAGCAACACTCTTATACACCATCATCTTGGCTTATATCGGGTAATTTAATAACCTCAGTCTTATCAGGTGGAGAACAGAACCTTAAAAGAATGGGAAAGAAGATAGGTAAATTTTGGAAGGATGAGGAAAATGAAACATGTTTGTTAGACACATTACATGTCTATGAAATATACAGAGGGAAGAGGCATCTGTAACTACAACATGGGTACTAATGAATAAATTCACTCACTTTACAATGTTGCATATTTTGTAAGCCAATAAACCTATGTACTAGGTTATGCTGTAAGGGAGTTGTGATGTGAGAATGACCTTTCCGCTACAGAATATTCTACTGAAGTCCGGAGCTATCAATGGATAGATAAAATATTAATAGATTAATACATTTATTAAGTATTTATTTTATGCATTTACACACTCACTTATTGTCACATAGAAAGCATACCTTAAACAACAAAGATTTTTGCCTCTCAAGAACAGGACTACTGAAAGTGACCTACGTGGGTATCCAAAGTATTAGGGAAAACCTTCTCAACTGTTGAACGTACAAATTATTCTTTGTTTCTGCCTGCTGGTATTGGATCACCAATAAAAGTGTATGGCAACACTAGGTCTAGTGACTTTTAAAAATCAACATAAAGCACTTTCAGTGCTTCTGAAACTTGACAAAGCACTTAGAAGTTACAAAGTTAATTAGCCATCATGTGTTTTATAAGTACTGCATGCTAACTGATTGAGCCACCACAGCTCCAGGCCTTCATGCTTTTTAAAGCAAATATTATATTCTGTATCTTAAACCCCTATAAGTAGTCTGCCTCCTGTAATTTCTAGAATAACAATGTACAATTGTGGCATAACAGACAGCACAAATTGAGAAAAAAATGAAAATACTTTATTTCAATAGTGAAATGGAGTTTCACTTCAAATTTACAAAGCCTAATGAAAAAGGCAGGTTTTAAGTAAAGTTCATAATAATGTTGTAGCTAGATCAATATAGTAATTTTAATTTTAAGGACACTTTAAGGACTTGAACAAATTAATTTGCAAATCAATCCTGTGAAGTATAGAAATCTCATCTTCATTTCAAAGGGGATGATAGAATACAATTATTTCTTACCCAGACTTAACTGTAGGATTTTCCCAAAATTCAGTACATTTATTTATTTCTATATAAAAATACTTAGTGACATTTTTCATTATTTCTAGAACAAAGTTGTCCCAAGAATTATGGGATTCAGAAGGGTTAATAATCTGTATAAAAAGCACTGATAAGCCACAGCAAACATGATTGTCTACCCATCCATCCATCCATCCATCCATCTGTCCATCTGTATCATAAGATTAAAATTTGAGTTTAAAGTTAGCAGCCTACACATTGAAACAGCAAATATTAAGGCAATTTGAGCAAATATCATTTGTTGGATTTGTGGGTAAATTGCTAATAATTTCAGTTGAATGATTTCACTCTTATAATAGCCAACCAATATTTTTATACTTAACTGTCAAAGAGCCTATTCACAGAGTTGTATGTTTTTCTCCCTTTCCTTAAATGTAAATTCCATGAAAACTGATACTATATGGTCAGTAGGCTGCTGCATTCTCAGTACCTTATCCACTGCTCGGCACTTAGTAGGTATTCAGTAAATAATGAATGTGCAAATGCATGAAGATATTTCTAATAATCACAGGTGTACTGCATTGTTTAAAATTTTATTTTGGAAGGTTTTATTTTTTGAAAAGAGTAATCGTATACAAAAACTTAAGTGTCATTTTGAGAATTGCTATGTTGAAAACTGGGTAGTAATGTCAAATAGAGGAAATGTTAATCCATACTTCCTTTTATAATGTTTTACAAACCTAATTAAGTGGTAAGCATGTTTTGATAACCTTGTTTTATCAGGACTAATAGAAAACATCTCAATTCCTTTAATATTTGTTGCTTTAGTCTAGATTACATTAAACAGTATTTCTGTATTAATATTTAGAAAGCAGAATTGTTTGTCCCTTAATTGCATTCTGGTAATTTCCAAATCATGAGGATACGCACGTGTATTATGTGTGTGTGTGTGTGTGTGTGCGCGCGCGCGCGTGTGTGTAAATGAAACTGTGAATGACTTTAATGAAAGTTATTTCCAATGGAAACACAGGGAAACAGGGAAAGGTTATATTACACTATTTTTCCAGAAATGACACTGAATTAGCTGTGTATTCTATTGAAAGTAACACACACTATTTAAACATTAAAGAGGAAAAACCAAAAGAGAAAAAAAAAAAACGGGCTCTACATTGAGATAGCTGTATGGAAGAAAAACTATCACCTTTAATAGCTAGGTGTATTTACTTCATCACTATCAATGTTAACACTTACAGGAAGGGTTTATGTATTTTTCACAGTTTTGCTCAGGTTAACTCATATACAAGGGGAAATTAACATTAGGGCATGATAAAGTAGCCAAAACAGAATTGAAATTATTAAAGCCTGATTCACACTTCACCACCATGGTCTCATTTGATGAATCTCATCTGGACCAAGGAAATGAGAAGCTATGAAGAGACTTTTGACATGACTTAGTTTTTCTCCTAAAATAACTAAAAAATGAGATTACTGAGGCCCAGGGTAGTGGAATGTTTAAGTCACAGAGTCAGTTAGAATCCTCTGATTTCACTCAGCTTTTTGAGTTTATTAAATTATATCATGAAGTATATTCTAAATCCCAAATGTTATTTAAAAAATAAGTCTAAATACATAATAAAACATATAAAATGGATTTACAAATAAGTGGCAAGTGTAAATCAGTAAATATTTCAAAATAGTTTTTTTCTTTTAACATGCCAAATCTGAATAAAATAATCTGTCATAATTAGTTGACCTCTTTTCAGAAGACTCATTTAAAAAAGTTGCTTATTCAATGCTAGGGAAGAGAGGAAGACACAGGTCTAGAATAGGAAAAGGGCTTTGGGAAAAGTCCACTCATTATAAAATCCCCCTTTAAATACTCTAATCATATTGATAACCTCCTCATTTTAATAACAATAACACTAGAAAATATAAATCAACCACCAATCTCTATGTAATAAAATTCTTATTTATTTGTTTGTTTATTTATTTAGCTTAGAACCTAACCTCCCTTGGAAAAGGACTGTTTGGAGAGAGAATTAGAAGGGTAGAAGGGGAGGATCATTTAAGACAAAGACAATACTTCCAGTGGGAGCATAACTGAATGGAATACCCCAGTTGGATAATTTAGAGTGACATACAAAGGCAAGTTTCAGGATTTTGGAGAGGTTGTTTATAGCCTTTTTTATTTCAAAGGCTTCATGAACAGGTGTCCGAGATGACTTTGCTCGAGCTCCAGCGGAAAGCACTCCATAAAGTCAACCAAGCTGGGGAAGCAACATTCTGGAAGTCTTCTCGGAGAAGTAATATATTTTTCATGAAACAATCCAAAAAGTCTCAGTGAAAAATTCTGATTATTTTGTAACCAAGAGCCAATTACTTGTGCTGCTTTGAATTCCTCACTTTACTGAGGCAGGATTTGTATTGTCTAATATATACCTTTCTAGGGTGTTATCTAGAGAAATCTATCCTCATTTTCTATCACTAGCACCCAGAAATTATTTATCCTCTTCAAGATGGTAGAGTATTTGATTCAAAAATTCACCGTGTTGTGTAGCTTTACAAGTGCTCCCAAATGGCATAAATAGGAACTCAGTTAAGATTCAAGCTGTCAATTGAGAGTAATAGTCCAAAAGGAATAAACCTCATCAACTCATTCATATCCACCAAGTGACTACTACATAGTATTTACCAGTACCATAGGTTTGGTGGAAAGTTTATAAAACATCTCAGATACAATCTCTAAAGGCACTCACCATCGAGTTTAGAGAAAAGGACATCCAATCCCAATTACCATGTATACCCCTTAGCTTCTAAAATATCTTAACACATGGTCTCCAGCTAAATCATTTGCTAGTGCAGTATGTGGACTTCAGTCAGAAAGAAACAGGTTAATGTTGTTTCAGTTCTATTGTCCAAGCCAGACTATACATTCCTCAGGGACAATCATCCCACAGGATGTTCCAAACCTCAGTACACACCAAACAACCCTGATTCCTACTGGGTTGACTGGAGTGCTACATGTCGTTTTGCTTTGCATGGTTACAGGAGTTCTTCTGCTTCTTTCTTTCTTTTTTTTTTTCCTGTTTAAAAAAACGTGTGGATTCCAGGGGTAAAGTTAAAAAGGGAAAGGTCAGAGTGGGACTGGAATTTAGGAGACAGGGTCATTTAAAACAGTCCAAGAGGATCTTGATCTTCAGAAGCACTAAAATACTTTGGGAAAAATGAGTGGGGGGAGAAGAGGCAAGACTTTTGAAATAGCATCCTGAAAACAAAGCATGATTATTGTCTAATATTCCAAAATTGATTTTACCAAATGAAATATTTTGGCTAGCAAAGACGTACTGGTTATCATAGAGAAATGTGAGCTGTTAATGAGTTTAATACAAAGTCTGAGATGAATTAAGAAAGGTAATATTTCCTGAAGGAGTTTTTAGTTCTTTGTTTATTCCTTGTTTATGATAAGTCTATCCTTGTTAATTGGAATTCTTGTTTTCTTTTTTTCCTCCCTCCCTCCCCCTGTCCCTCTTTCTCTCCTTCTCTCCTTCTTTCCTTCCTTCCTTCCTTCCTTCCTTCCTTCCTTCCTTCCTTCCTTCTTTCCTTCCTTCTTTCTTTCCTTCTTTCTTTCTTGCTGTAAGATCATATCTCTGTACTCTGAATCTGCTAAGTAGTTCCTGAAGTACTAGTTAAAATACCCTTGATCCTACTCCGAGACAGCCCTAAAGACGTAAATGAATGGTGTTTGGTGATCTCAGCTCAGTCCCCAGTAAATGCCCACATCACAAAACCACATCACTTAATTTCAGGTGATTGATTATATCTGCTTAGCTTAAACTCAGACTTGAGTCAGCCAGAGGACTTTATTACCCTCCATTCCTGTGAGGGTGGTCCAGCCAGGTCAAAGTCGAGGTCAATAATAGGGCAAGAAGGTACTGGCTTTGCAAGTAAGCAGACCTACTCTCAACCAGAACAAAGAACTCCACTCCTTACAGATGCTGTTTGTGCAAACGGATACAGTCACCATTAATACTAAAAAGCTACAGTGAACTCAGCATATTTGACCAAATAAAAATATTTTCATCATCCAGGGTTTGTTTATATCTTAATCTAGGAACAAAATATTAAAGATTATTAACTTATTAGATATTTTAAAACCAGTAAAATTATATGAATCAATTCATCAACTGAAACACCTATTTAAATATGAAAATTGAAGATACAATTTTAAAAGTAACTTTTAATAGAAAAACATTTAATTATAATAATAGACTCAAATTTAAACTTGTACACTAATACCATACTGTGAAACATATATAAATAGGTTCATAGTTTGTCCACAAAAGGAATTTTATATTTATAATTAAAATGCAAAACCAAAATATCTATACATTTTTATGTTAAAAGTCACATTTTAAAGTAGAACTAAAAATTAAAATAAAATAAAGTAGAACTAAATCTTACTCATTGTAGGATTTCAGATTGTACAGCTGCAATAAAATAAGATAACCCATTAGCACCCAACATATATAATTATTTTATATGATTGTAATGGAAAATTATGACAAGAGAAATATTGATTTTAATGGTAACATTAAAAACCAGGCACTAAAATATATTATACAAAAAATTACCCCAAAAAGTTAATTTGGCCCTTATGTATTATTAACTTGTATTAATTTGTATTAATTTCAATTATCCTATTAAGTTATGAAAAGACAATGCTTTAGTATATATTTGAACTAGAAGCCATATTTTAAATTTAAAAAAATTAATGTTTATATTTGAAAGAGAGACAGAGAAAGTGCACATGAGCAGGGGAGGGGCAGACAGAAAGGGAGACACAGAATCCAAAGCAGGCTCCAGGCTCTGAGCTGTCAGCACAAAGTCCCTCACGGGGCTAGAACCCATGAAACCTGAAATCATGACCTTGAGCCGAAGTTGGACGCTTAACCCACCGTGCAACCCAGGCGCTCCTAGTTTTGCATTTTTAAACACAGAAGTAATGCATGGTAGTAATAAGATAAATTACAGAGGTGCAAAAAGTAAGAAATGAGACTCCTATAGCCAATGATCCTATTTTCCTGGGATAAACATTGTAAGATATTTACTTACTATTTATCCCTTCAGAGCTGTAGGTACACATAAAAATATATAACCTTACGTATTTATTTTTTTTTAATTTTTTTTTCAACGTTTATTTATTTTTGGGACAGAGAGAGACAGAGCATGAACGGGGGAGGGGCAGAGAGAGAGGGAGACACAGAATCGGAAACAGGCTCCAGGCTCTGAGCCATCAGCCCAGAGCCCGACGCGGGGCTCGAACTCACAGACCGCGAGATCGTGACCTGGCTGAAGTCGGACGCTTAACCGACTGCGCCACCCAGGCGCCCCAACCTTACGTATTTAAAACAAAATTAGGAGCTTAAAATATGTGTGTAGGTATGTATATGTATAGATAGATATGTAGGTATACATAACAGAACTTTACCATGTTTTGGTTAGTTTAGTATAGACTAATAGCCTGGGATAAAATCAAGAATCTGCCTTGTGATTTTGGTTAAGTTATTCAACCTGTCTCTCAGTGGACACAACATGAAACTAGAATAATAAAGACAGTTATCCTAGGATAGTGGCAAAGTTTCAGTAATGTAGCTATATTACTATTTCATATCAGTATATATAACTTGATTTTTAAGCTGCATAGTATTGAATAGATATGCCATGTTTATTTAAACAATTTCCTATTGATAGACTTTTATGTTATCTTTAAATTTTTTTATAAATTGAGTATACTAAATGAACTTAAGGATAATTCTTTGTATACTACAGTGAAATGTCTGTAAAAATATCTGGAAGTAGAATTGCTAGATTAAGCAATGTACACATTAACAATTTTGGTAGATAGTCTCGAATCATCGTTTCAAAAGATATTGTGTTAGAATGCCATGGACTGTGTAGAATACCAATCCTATCACACTACTCACAACTCTAGCTCTTATCAATAACTTTAATATTCACAAGTTTGATTAAAATGAATAAGATAATTACTTCAATATCTATTTTGTTTTTATTGATATCAAATATCTGCTCGTGAATTTAACGGGCATTTGCCTTATTTTTTCTGTAATCCATTCAAATCCTTCTCACTCTTCTCCCAAGATTTTCATCTTTGTATTCTTATTCATTTGTCAATGTTTTTTATATATTAAAAATTTTAACCATTCTTTGTATCAGAAAATATGAAGAATCGTAGCAATGTTCTCAGTCATTGCTTTTCCCCTAACAATTTTTAATGGCTACAGATGAATTTGAGGCCCTTAATTTCAAATTGGTCCATATATGCATATTTATACTTACTTAAAATCATATGGTTGTTTGTTCAAATATTTTTCTGTAAATAACTCACCATTCACTTGGTGACTGCCATGATCACTTTTCTTTCTTTTTTTTTTTTTTTAATTTTTTTTTCAACGTTTATTTATTTTTGGGACAGAGAGAGACAGAGCATGAACGGCGGAGGGGCAGAGAGAGAGGGAGACACAGAATCGGAAACAGGCTCCAGGCTCCGAGCCATCAGCCCAGAGCCCGACGCGGGGCTCGAACTCACAGACCGCGAGATCGTGACCTGGCTGAAGTCGGACGCTTAACCGACTGCACCACCCAGGCGCCCCGCCATGATCACTTTTCTAAGGATGAAAGCTCTCCTGTACATCATGGAAGATCTAAGGCTCTCCAATACTCTAACTTCCACTGTTAACATTTTTATGTAGGTTTACTTAAATTTCGTCAGTTCTAAAAAAGGAATACTTTATCTTATATTGTAAGCACTTGATTTCTCTCTGCTTGAAAAGAAAATTTTCATACACCACAAGACACTTATGTTTACAATTCTTTTAATAGCTTTCATTTGCAAATGTTTAGGATGGCTTATAGCAGAGCTACTGAAAAGAGTGTTCTCTAAGGAGGGGAATAGCACATCTTCATCACGTGGGACCTTATTAGAAATGCATATTCTAGGGCCCTATCACAGACTTACTGAATCAGGATTGAAAAAGTCTTTTCAAAAAAAAAATCACAAATGTAGAAAGGATTAGTAAAACATATCAAAAACTACCTAATTCATCTCTACTCCCTAATGATTCACAAATTTACCAGATTTGTTTTGAATGGTTTCATAAAAAGAAGAGAAAAAAAGAAGTGATGGCAAAAAAACAGTTCTTGAATGCCATTGGAGAAAACAAGGTGGAAATGAGCAAAATACCAAAAAATAACACATCATT
This sequence comes from Lynx rufus, assembly GCF_022079265.1. Classification (NCBI taxonomy): domain Eukaryota; kingdom Metazoa; phylum Chordata; class Mammalia; order Carnivora; family Felidae; genus Lynx; species Lynx rufus. The sequence continues at coordinate 201,152,519 of NW_025814823.1, read as the reverse complement.
CTCAGTGAGCAAATAATATTCTAAGTCTTTGGCAGAAAAAAAAAAAAGCCAACCTAGATGGTAAATGAGTGGGTAAGTGGGGAGGTGAGTTTGGAAATGGATGGGGGGGGGGCTCATGCCTGAGGAGTCTGAATGAGTGGGTGTGTGAGGGAGGGAGTGAACCAAAAAACATGAGAGAAGCAGAGTTGAGACCAGAGATGAGAAAAGAAAGTGTAGGAAGAGGACAGGAGAAAAGATGGTAGAAATGCACAGGAAATGCAACAAGAAAACAGGTAAAGAGAAGTTTAAATAAAATTCGACAGAAAAATCCAGAGAATAAGAGAAACTGAAATGGCTCAATTTTTGTGGGTTTTTGTTTTCTCTGGTGATGGTGATGGTGAGTTTGATCAGCTGCCGACATCTCCCTATTTTGTGCTAATTTATAGCAAACTCTATGTTTTGAGGGACGTGTCTAAGACAGGCCCAACCCTGAAAATGTTGTGTCAATGAAAATATTTTCTAGCTCTGTGAGTGAAAGAGACACCTGAGCCATACCTTATAAAGGTTCTAAGTGGGAATGTCATGAAGCCTCACAGATGGGAGTCGTTTGCTGATGAAGAACAGATCCATGTAATGCTGCTATTTCTATTGAAACACTGGTATAAGTCTTTTTCTACTATAATGAGAGCTCTTAATTATTGGGTCCAAAAAGAATGCCTAGAACTATACTAAACATATTTCGTTTTTTAATTAATTTGCAGTACGGCTATTATGCTTTCCATCTTAAAGATATGGAAACTGAGGTTCAACGACACAGACATTTGCTGAAGTCGGGTAGCTAGAAGGTAACAGAGCCAACATTCAAGCTAAGGTCTGACTTCAGAGTCCGTGGTCATTTCACACCTTAAACTCTTTCTGTCCAAGGCATCTCAAAAAGCTAAGATGTTTACCAACATAATCAGGTTATAAGAGTTTGCTATTTCATGTTGACATGGATTACAAGGCTAGATATAGCTGGTGATCCATAGTTAACAAATTGTATATCTTTAAAATTGTTTTGTAACTTTAGCAGAGAATAAGTTTCTGTGCAAATGTATCATCGAAATTATTTTACTAAGTTAACTAAAACTAACTATGAGGGTAAGAGTAATGTTTGTCAATTTCCAGTCTGGCACACAACTACTTTTTTGTTTGTTTGTTTATCATGTGCTTATACCATTGTCTCACATAAAAAGAATGCTTAATTAGAAAATGTTAAAAACCAAAAGCTTTCAAATATCGCACACATTTATCTTTTGTTTTATTATGAAATATACACCTATTTTTTTCAGTTGACCAGTACTATCATCTTTTGAATCTTAAGAGATGATTTCTGATCCTTGAGTCTAGAAATACTTTCTTGGTACTAAGCAACTGTAGATCTCACCCTGAGGAAACAAGACTAAATTGGAAAAAATTTTTACTACCTCTATGTCACTTCTAGTTTATCTCAGTTATTTTGTGGAATCAACCCATAGACAAAGTTATTCACAAAAATATGAGATGCTATTATAGAAAACATTTATGAGACAGTTGCTTTGGCCCTTGAAGTATTAAAAGTTTTAACGGTGTTAAAGGTGTAATCTCTGATTTGAAACAAAAATCCAATAAGTGTATAAGATTCATGTTACAGGGGTTCATTTTTACCCACGTCTTTAGGAATAGATTCCATCCATAATCTATCAGTGTCTTCCTTAGATCTGTTAACATCATTTTTTAGTTGAGTTTCTTCAAAATTGTTCTAACTATAAGAAATACAGCAGAATTTATAAACTGCATTTTTACATTTCAAAGGCAATATAATAAATACTTGGGTAAAATACATTTTTAGCAATTTTGCTTGTTATTATTTAGTATTTAATTTAAAGACTTGATTTTGATTCTAGTTTGCTTGTAAAGACTTAACCAACCCTGGGTTAGTTATGTGGGGTGTAATTTAATAAATGTTGGGTCTCTATGTTGGAGGACACAAATTCTTTCTTTGCTGTGTTCTGTTTGCAAAGACAGATTTCAGTAATTTGATGTAGTGCCCATGAAATATATCTCAATGTGTGTTAAGTTTCCTAAATAAATGTTTTTTAAATGATGGTTTTAAGTAATATCGCTTCAAATTCACTGTCACAGCTATTTACTGGTATAATATCTATTTAAAATAATCTATGTAAGAAAGACAAAGATATTTTATTCAGGTAATTTGTACTAGCACAGTCTAATGACGGACTGGGGAGGAAGGGCCGAAATAACTGTGATGGTCAGGGTGGGCCTCCTCAAGAGGGTAACACATGAGTGATACCTGGTAGAAGGTGAGAGAGCAAATCATAAATTGGAAGGAAGTTCCAATACAGTGAACTATTTCAGCGATTTCAATTGAATAGTAGATACACTGAAAGTTGCAAAAAGTAAAATGCATGCTTTTCTTTCTTTACAGGGACCCATATATACTCACATTAAAAAATTTCTTTTTATTTTTATAAATGTTTTCACCTATGTGCTTTCTCTATAAATTATATTTTAGAAGTAATAGCCTTGTACATAAAAATATTTACAAAATATTAACTCAATAAATGCCATTTATAAAACACAAAATAAAAATGATTAAAATATTTCTTCTCAAATAGTTTGATGGGGAAAAAATGCTTGCATTGATTTCCAGTCTTATTTACTCTCCTTGACATATTTTAAAATAGAGAGAGCATGAATGAGTATAATACATTTAACATATATGAGGAAAATATGGGGGAAAAGCTTCTTTTTTAAGCCATGAGCCTAGAGGCTAAGTAATCATTCAGACCTGGAACGGCATGTAAACATTCGTACATTTGTTCAACTTCAGAAATCTAGGCTTGTATGTCTAATGATTTAGGACTTCTTTTTAACTTCTGACTCTTAATAGCATCTGAAACTCCTCTGTAAACCAAGAATCTACTATAAAATAAGGGATTACATTGGGCTTTCAAACAACAAATGAAAGAAAGAGATGAGGAAGATCAAAGAGTCTGCTTTTCATTTTAAACTTCTGTCTTTATTTGAAAATTCTTTTCTACTACTTGGCAGTTCTGAAAATCTGGCAAGTCTGGCCAATATTTCTTTGAATAAAAACAAAAATGGTTATCTTTAAGATTTTATATTCTTGGAAGAGGCTATTTTTATTGCATTCTGAAAGAAAATCTGAATCTCTGAGAATTGAAACAATTGGTGAAAAGGGGAATGGAGAAGGTTAGAACTATTATATTGCAATTTGTTTACACTGCTTACTTTTGGCTTTTTCTCTTTTCTAGACAATTAGATGGAGAGACAATCTGGCAAGTAGAGAACACGTGTTCACATTCCCTTTTTCTCTTGTGTTGGAGTAAGCCAGAGTGGGTATTTCCTTGAACAAATCACACATGTGAAACTGTAGAATAGACTAAAAAAGTTTCCAGCCCTCATCACTCTTTGAACCTGCTCTATTTGGGCAATGTGGTTTTCCATGGTTGTACTTGGAGAGCAGTGGAAGGAAGAACCCTCAGGCAAAGACGCAGACACCAAAGAGTACAGGTCCAGGAAAGCACACCACCTTCTCCAGGGACTTGGATAGGACACTAATGGCACGTGCTACACATTGTCTACTGCGGGCTAAACTAATACCCTTTTTGGCAGAAGTAACTTCTCATGAAGTTTTTGTTTCATTACTCCTGGCAGTACAGTGAAGCAAGTTACCATTCCCTTTTTATAGATGTGAAAACTGCCAATTTGGAAAGGTTAATAACTTGCTGTATTTATTAGTTTTCGAGGGCTGCTGCGACGAATGACCACGAACTGGGTTGCTGACATAACAGGACTTTCTTCTGTTAGTCCCGGAGGCTAGCAGTCCAAAATCAAGGTGTTGGCAGGGCTGATTCTTTCTGAGGGCTATCAGGACAGACCTGTTCTAGAACTCTCTCCTTGGCTTGTAGATAACTATCTTCTTTCTATGTCTTCATTGTATTTCTCTATCTGTATCTGTCTCCCAATTTCCTCTTTGGACAAAGACACAGGTCGTAGTGGATTAGGGCCTTTACTAATGACTTCATTTTCACTTGATTACTGCTGTAAAGACCCTACCGCCAATAAAGCCACATTCTGAGGTATGGGGGTTAGGACTTTAACATGTGAGTTTGTGGTGGGGGGAGTCACAATTCAACCCATAATACTTGTCAAAGGTGCCTTCGTAATTGAGTAAAGAAGTTGGGGTTTCAAACACCTATAGGCACAATCCCAAAGCCTATGGCCTTTACACAACAGAGCACTGTCTTCTCATGTAAAGTATGATACATTTGGTAGACAGTTACACAGTAAAAAGTTAAACCTACTTTCTCATATTACATAACTTTCCAGGGAAGAGGCTCCCTGGGGTAGACTGTCATTTATTAGTCTTCGAGTCAAGGAGCTTACTTCCCTGTCAAGAGAGGCAGTTGCATATGTGTCTTGTGATAGGGACTAGGAGCGGCCATCTTCTTCCATAGGTCAATTCAAGTGCTACCTTCACTTGTATGGACTTTTCTAATTCCTTTATTATAGGTAATAAATATTTTAAAGTATGTTTCTCTATTTGTAACATTATAATTTGTTTCATGTCTGACTTTACCAACAAATTATGAGCTTTTCGATGGGCGGGTGCCTGGACGACTCAGTCGGTTAAGCATCCCACTCTTGATTTCAGCTCAGGTCATGATCTCAGAGTTTGTGAATTTGAGCCCCGCATCAGGCTCTGTCCTGACAGCATAGAGCCTGTTTGGAATTCTCTCTCTCCCTCTTTCTTTCCTTGTCTCTCTGTCTCTCATAAATGAATAAATAAGCTTAAAAATAAACAAATTATGAGCCCATTGGGAATTTGTCTTCTCATAAAATGAAAATAAAATAAAAACTGGAGAATAAATAATTAAATCTAAAGAAACTGTACATTAAAACAATCATGTCATATCACTACCCATTAGAATGGTTAGCATTAAAAAATGCTGAGAATTTTAACTGAAATTCTCATACATTGCTGGTGGGAGCAGGACATTTTATAGCCCCTCTGGAGAACAGCTTGGCAGTTTCTTATAAAGTTGAACATACACTTGCCATGTGAGCCAGAACTTCAACTTCTGGGTATTTACTCTACAAAAAGGGAAAATTATTTTTACTCTATAATCTGTACACAAATGCTTATAGCAGGTTTATTTAGAATAGTCAAAAATTAGAAATAACCCCAATGTTCTTCAATAGGTAAATGGAAAAACAAACTATGATACTTGCATACAATGGAAAATTACTCAGCAGTAAAAAAAAAAAAAAAATGAACAACTGATATATGCAGCAACTTGAATATAGCTGACCAAAATAATCCTGTTACAAAAGGTGATGTGCTGTATGATTTCTAGTATATGACATACCTGGGTGGGGGAGGGGCGGGAACACTACATTGATAGAGAACAGATTCATGTTTTCCAGGCGTTATGGGTGGATGGGGAGGGTCACCCATAAAAAGATGGATCAGGGAAATTTTGGGGTGATGGAACTATTCTGTATCTTGATTATGGTGGTGGTTACATGAGTCTATTTGTGCGTTAAAATTCCTAAAATTGCATGCCAACCTCAAGTCAATTTTGCTTTATTTAAAAATAAAATTAAAATACTCCTCTCCCAAAGAAAGACATTTAGGGATCAAAGAAATGCTAATTAAATCTCATTTCTTCCACCTTCATTGTAAGCCATATTTTCTGCAAATCTTTTTTTATATTTTCTGCATATATCCTGGCTTCCCAGTTGAGGAAGGGATACAGGGACATTTCCTGAATTAGGGACATAAAGGGCAAAATAAGATTTGAGTTCCTCGCTCCATTGAGAGTGACCTCTTGGACAGAGAGTCCCCATTCAAAATGACTGAGGTGGGGCAGGGGTACAGGCAGTGGGCAAAGGCCCTGATAGGGGGTTACCTGAGGCCACAGCTGCTCTGTTCACTCCTAAGGACTCTGTTTTGAGGTTGTCTGTTGTACTTTATTTTAAGCTATTAGTAAGGTTAAGGGGAATGGGGCCATGGTCTCCTCAGCCTCCATGGGGAAGGTAGAAGGGGAAGCTTTCTTTATATTGACTTTTTTTCTACTCTGTTTTCCCATTTCCTTCTGCTGCATTTGGGACCCCTGGTTGGTTTTTTCCTGTTGTTTGTTTGTTTTTTTGTTTGTTTTTGTTTGTTTTTTTACATCTCTCCATTTAGTATCTGGCTTGTCTTTCTTTCTCTGTTGATTCTAACTTGTAAATAAAGAAAATATTATTTAAAAATTTTATTACAGATTTTAAAACTTTTAAATTGTTTTGAAAATTTTATTGTTATTAATTAATTATTCAAGCATTTGCAAGGTTCTCAGATGGTAAAATTTTAGTCTTTGTGTGACATGTGTTTGTTTCACATCCTCTCTTGAATGTGAGCTTACATATGCAGAGAATTCTAGGTGTCAGTAATTTTTCCTTAGCATATGTTATTGCTGTTTACAAGACTGTAGGAGAAGTGTAACTGTGCTTTTTTATAGGCAAATTTGTCTGTTTTTTCTTCCTTTTAATATTTTCCTATTGTTTTTGATTGTCTACAGGATCACAAGGCTGAAGCTAGATGTTTATTTTTCGGTTGTCCAGGATTTTGTTTAATTCCTCAAATTAAAAACATCTCTTTCTTTAATTATGGAAAAATTTTTGGACACTATCACTTCAAATACTTCCTCTCCCACATTCCTTTTTGTTATTCTTTCCTCTAAGAGATCATTTTTTTATGCCCACAACTTACTTTTAAGCCCCAAATCCTTTAATAGATTGTAAGCTATCCTATTTCTTTTTTCCATTGGTGGATGGACTTTTCTAGTAGCTGGGAATAAGGAAAACTTCAAGGCTTCAGAGTTTATGTAGGACCCCACTTATAACTATCTCAATATTCAGAACTGTGGCCCTGTCTCCTCATGGCATCTGGCCATTAGAACCTGAGATTTTAGTGCCTAGATCCTGGGCCTTTGTCCAGACCAATGTCAATGGGCTGCTAAAGTTTCAACTTTCTCTTTACTACTCTGGCTTTGATTTCTCTCCTTCATTTTTAAGATCTGTATATTCTTTATTCATTACTTAGAACCTAGTAATTTAGAAATTCTTATTTTATTTGACCCAACATTTCTATGTTCCTGTGTGTGTGTGTGTGTGTGTGTGTTGGGGAAAGGGGTCTTTGACAGTACATTTATTTCAGCTCAACCCATCATGATGCTAGAAAGCATCTCAGACACTTACAAAGGATTGAGAATAATCTTAGGAAAAAAAAAAGTTGTCTGTAGACACACAATGGATAGGATAAGGATTTTATTTCCCATCCCTACTATCTACGCATAAAAACACAATGTTTTTATAGTGCAAGAATTCATAGTAGGAGGTGCTCAATAAACGGTTGTTCAATGAGTAACATGTGAATGAAGAATGTCTAAGACATTATACACTGATATGTAGGGCAGGGCTCTTCTCGAAAGTTTCTCAATTTTTGTTTATGGCAGATAATTACTTTCATTTTTTGTCTCCCAAATATATTTAATTCTTTATCTTTGCCAAAGTATCACTAACTTTCAAAAGTTTATTGTTGTGCAATATTTGTGTGTGTTTGTTGACCAATAATTCCACCAATATGATGGATGCATGCATGGTAAAACCCAGAGGTATAAGAGTATCACTATGGTAACATAATAAAAATATCTCTGACCTGGTCAGAGAACATTAGTGAAGGCTTCTCATAGGCAACTTAATAGATGAAAAGAAGGGATATGGGATGGGCAATAGGGGTGACAAGCAATCAGGGAAGGGCATTCCTAGCTAACTGAACAGCAAACGCAAAGGCAAAAAGAATTGAATGAAGAAAAAGGAAGTTAATATGATTGGAGAAATACATATTTATTTCAGGGTGGCACAGGGGAAGGGAATGGGGAGAGGTAAATTTAGAAACATTGGCAGAGTGAGATCATGAACGTCACGTTATACCGTTTTAAGAGGTGTGGATTTTATAGTGTAGGAGACCTTGTGTCACTGAGGGATTTTAAGAGGGAAATGATATGATCAAATTAGGGATTTATAAGGCACCACTTAGAGTAGCATAGAGACAATTTGGAAATGAAGACTAGTTAAGGGCTTGGCAAGACATTGTAAGGCCCTCACCTAAGGCAGTAGAAGGGGGGCAATGCAGAGGAGATAGAGAAATAACTAGGTGATCAGATCTACAAGGTTTGGCAAAACCTGGAATATGCTAATGGACTGAAAAATAGACTTTGGCCAACAAAAAGTATTCAGCCCATGTAAACTATGTATTCAATTTAAATGGCATCTAAAATGTTGAACTGGTTTTCTGATGAGAGGGATTGGAATTATTTGCCTAAGAAACTCTTTGTGTCCATAGCTGATACATTTGTAAAAAGTTTCTCTAAATTATCTGAAAGTAGTCACACATGGATGACTCTGATATTAAAAAAAAAAAAAGAAAAAGAAAAAGAAAAGTCTACATAGCTAAAGTTGTCCCTAGCCAAGATACTTCCTTCCTCTTACGGTTTTAAAATTGCAGCCTAAATATGAATTGTGAGCATATTTGCTTTCACCAAATTCAGGCAACCTCATTTACAGCAGCAGCATCTGCAGACAATGTTTAATTGCTTCTTCTTTTCAATATAACCAAAACTACCCAGCATAACTTTTTTTTTTTTTCAAAGAAAGCCAAATGTAAAGAGGTAGAATTTTAAAATGCAGCTTTTTGTAGTAACAGTTCGAACAATTTCTAGAAGTTGAAAAATGCTGATTGGTTGCCTAGAGGGTTATGCTAAGGAAAACAAGACAGAAATCCAAGCCCTAGAATTCATGAAAACCTTTGTCATGGCAAACAATAGTGAAACCCAACATTGCCTGGAAGGGGAAATTTGAGTCTGCAATCTGTTAGACTTTATGCACTGATAAGCGATAAGATTCTGTGCTGCATTTTGAAAGGAATACAGTAAACACAATTCTAGACAGATCTGCCTCAGGCTTAACATGACACTTAAGTGCTCTGTAAGCGAAAAGAAAGGGCAATTCTGGACACATTACAAACTGCTTTTATTTTCTAGCATTAAAGCTAAAATATCAAGTAATGTCTATTAACAAGAAAAAGTCCTCACTACTGTGTTTTATCTAGTCTATACAAACAATGATGTGGAGGGAGAAGATAATTATTATTTTAAATAGGAATATATGTGAATGTTTGAACATTTTGTCACAGAAACAGGTTAGATTTCAAATATGTTCCCACTCCAAAACAAATCTAATGCAAATTAAAGTAGAATAAGTAAATACTTACAAGTAAATCTGAATTGAAATTCATTTTCTACAATAGAAAATATTAACGGATGACTATGTAATTGTTAGCTGTAACAGCACATAGCTGTTTTGACACATAGCTTTCCTGTAGGAACCCACAATCCAGGAGGGGAGAAAGAACAGCCCTCCCATCAACAACAACCACCACAACACTATGCTTAATTATGTTGGGGCAAGCATTTGATGACCTGAGATAGAAATTACCTAGGTTTCCAAAAGTTAAGGATTTGACCAGCACATTGAAACTAGAGTTATCTGTGGAACTGGACTCAGGGACATCTTTAAAATGTTCCCACTTATTTTAAATTTGTAAAAGAAAAAAAGAACTGGAATGACTTATGAACATTTACTAAAGAAAAATACTCTTCGCTGTCAGAGCATATTAGTTTGTAAGAAGTGAAATATATAATATAACACCAAAAGCTTTATGGCATTTGTCTTAAATTATGGAGGAGATTTTTGGTTGGAGGACAAAATTCATTTTCTGAAATTTAATACTGAGACAAATTGTCTTCCCTTCTAATAATCCGAAATAAGTGGAATTATCCATATAGTTTACAATTACATATACACAATATAAATAAGATGAACAGGAGTTAGACAACTATATGGGTTAGATTTTAAAAATATAGAAATATGGTTTATTTATTATCATCTTGAATCATCTGTTCTAACTCATAGTTTCTGCTTTATATTGGCTGTAAAGGCACACTTTCTAATTTTTAAGGGATTTGCATTATTGATTAACATTTGTTCTTTGACATACAAAACTAACAAATCTATAACAATATATTATATTAAACATTATTTGAGTTTCTTTGTTAATTTAAAACAGTCCCTACATAATTTGCAAGTTATTCTAATTTTGTAAATTGATTAAATAATCTAATATCCTGACATTATATATATCATTTTCCTGAAAGCTAAGCCAAAATCAAGAAGGAAGTTCCACTTAATTTATGAAAGCTTTAAGCAGTGACTTTTCCCTATGCTAATCTAGGAAGAATTGTGTTGCGTACTTGAAAAAGTAGCAGTTGGGGCACCTGGGTGGCTCAGTTGGTTGAGTATCAGACTTCGGCTCAGGTCATGATCTCGCAGTCTGTGAGTTTGAGCCCCGCATTGGGCTCTGTGCTGACAGCTCAGAGCCTGGAGCCTGCTTCTGATTCTGTGTCTCCCTCTCTCTCTGCATCTCCCCTACTCATGCTCTGTCTCTGTCTCAGAAATAAATAAACATTAAAAAAAATTAAAAAGAAAAAAAAGAAAAAGTAGCAGAGACTTGAGACTGAATCTTGGTTCTACTACCATAGCTTTTTGCCTCTGGGAAAATTAATGAATATTCAAATAGTTAAAAATTTTTAATTAATTTCACTTTCCTTGTCAACCTTAAAAATAAAATAGCCAGTTAGTTTACCAGCAAAATTAGTTTACTCAGGAATAGCAGAGGAATTGCAATTCAGGACATGGAAGCTATAGTGAACCATAGGCAAGTCTAGAGAACAAAAGAGTGGAGCATTATTTTATAGAGGAAAAGAGGATGTGGAAAGGAGCTATGTGGAATGAAAGTTCATTGGAGGAGAGCAAGAGTTCAGGGTTGTAGAGACTTCTCATTGGCTGAGTTGTGGTTCTCATTGGTTGGGCTATTGCTGAGCAAGTAGAAAATCTCCCTTCCTCCTGCTGGGCTAGTAAAGTAAGCTGTGATGAGTGGTACATGCTCAGGACTTCACAATTCCATACTGAATGAGGTTATCCTTTACTCATTTTTACATTTCCCTCTTTTGATCAAGATCTTTCCTTGAAAGCATTGCAGATCAAGGGTCACGTTTTTTACATTTAATGGTTTCATCCCTCAGTGCCAGGAAGGACATTTCTTGGTTGTCATGTGCCATATCTGAGGAAAAGCACACAGACTAGAAATCACTTAGGCCACATTTGAGGCAAAAGGAAGGGTAGGAGGAAGAACTCTCAGGCATTTCGCACCAAAATCTAACTTATCAGAGTCATAAGCGACACGTTATCGCTACAAAGGTTAGATAGGCAACAGATGCAGTTTAAACATGATTATACAAAGGAAGATGAAGAGCAGAATAATGACCCTAATTTCTTTAATAGTTCTAAACAAGACTAGACCTGAAAGTAACCAGCTAAGGAGATAAAAAGTATCGTCAGGTAAAATTTGTTATAGCAAATGTGTTTGTTCCCTAATCATATGTAATTGAGTTTCCACTTCCAGAGGAATTTATCCATGTGCAGAAGGCGTGTTTGCCATCACACAAACAGCTCCTTACTCAGCAAGCAGGTAATCAAGGACCATGTAATTGTTCAAAACTACATTAGCCAGCAAGTCAAGTGATGACTGTTGCGCTGCTGCTGCCTTGGCTGTGGAAATGGCTAGCCCCCCCTAGTGTTAGGAAAAAATTTCTGATCATGCATTCATTGGCATTAATTCTGACCCAAGAGAAGGATATCCTCAGGAAGGAAACCCAGATTTATGTGTGCCTTCTGGAAGTTTTCCTTTAAGGAGGCCATGGAGGCTTAATGGGGTGAACTAGTGAAGGACAAATGGGAGACTTCTGATTTGTTATGAATGTTAACAGGGACAGCTAAATGCCCCAATGGACATTAGCCTCCAATTCACCAGGTATCTAAACATTCATATACCCATGGGAAATGCCATCGATTGCAGACGAAAATGAAACATGGTAGAGTTCAGAGGACTCCAGTTAGTCTGGATATCAATAGATCTATTAGCTAAAATTTCTTGATACTCTTCAAGCCAGGATCAGAGAAATTGGAATGACATTCTGTGAGGTACCACTCCATCTTAAAGCATTGTTTTCTAAAAGCCTTGAAAAAATGAGTTAGCCCATTTGTATTTCTCTTGGGTGCAGGGAAACAGATCATATTTAAATAATAACAACAACATGGAGACGAAGGTCACACAACTGGCAAAAAAAAAGGAGCTATCTAGAGGAGCTAATACAGTTATTACTGGGGAAAGGTTGAAACAAGGTATGGGGACACCTGGCTATAACATCCTACTCCAATAAGTAACATCCATAAGCTTGCAGGTACGATCAACAGTGGCATTTGGGATGAAGGCGAAATTAGTTACAGATAAGACCATTAGAGTATCCGACTTCATGAAGTTATCAGACATCAGGCTGGAGTTTCTGATAGATCCATCTGTCACTTTTGAAGTATATTGGGAAACGCAGATAAAAGCACTGTCTTTCCAAGAAAAAGAGAGAGAAAATAAGGCAAGAAGCAACAGTAAGTAAAAGGTATACAGGACTGGTCCAGTCATCTTGGGCAGGCTGTCTGCTGCAGCTATCATCTGCTTTAATTCCTAGAAATCGTCACTTTCAGGTCACCAGTTGGTATGAATGTCCATTCAATGTGTGGCGCTTCCTTTCAGGTGTGACATGTGGGTCCAAGAGTCTATTCCCTGGCGTTTGGTGGCACAAAGAGTTGATTAGCAGAACCTCACAGAGAACTTTCTAATGAGGTTGAAAAGAATCTTACTGAAGATGTATTTTCCAATACATGACATTTCTGGGTTGTAAGAAGTGGTAGTCGAGGTCTTCATCTCCTGGGAGCATGCTGTGAAAAGACTGCCCTACTAAAGCATGGTTATTTTCAATAGATTTTGTGAGACCTATCTAACATTGAAGTCTATCTCCTTTGACCAGCTGTGGATCAAAAGAGGCAGGGTCTAAATATATCAGGCACCTAGTAATTATTTTGGAAAGTTAGTGTGTATGGGCCACAAAAGGGAGAAACCTGAGATTTACATTTTTTTAAGTCTATTTATTTATTGAGAGAGATTGAGAGAGAGAGAGAGAGAGAGAGAGAGAGAGCAAAAGAGCATGATTTAGGAGGGGCAGAGAGAGTGGGAGAGAGAATCCCAAGCAGGCACCACACTGTCGGTGCAGAGCCAGACGCAGGGCTCAAACTCAGGAACCTCGAGATCATGACCTGAGCCAAAATCAAGAGTCGTATGTTTAACAAACTGAGCGACCCAGGCACCCAGAAACCTGTGATTTAGAAGGACTAAAGGCAGCGCTTTTGAACAGGGTTTTTAAGGGTCTCTACAAATTTTGCCAATTGAGTCTTAATGGTGCTGTCAGTGCATTCAACTGGCCCTGATGATTTAGGGTGGTAAACAGAGTGAAACCAGCCAAATAACACAAACTTATCAAAGTACCTGACCAGTAAAGTGAATTCCTATCACTATGAAGTTCCCTAGGGAGGGGTGTCCCTAGGTAGAAATGATCCTTTCTAATAGGATCTTCGTCAAAGAGGAAGCAGTGGCCTGTCTACAAGGTGGACAGATTCTTATTGAACTCATGCAAATAACTAATTATATTGCCATGGGAAAAAATACTCAAAAGCTTTTAAATTCTGGAAGGATCAGGATGGGAGAAAAAGTAATTGCTTCCTCTTTGTTTACAAAGGTTTTGCCAAATTACTGTAAATCACAGATAGCTTAAGAGAAAACATCTCCCTAAATCCAATTAAGTGGTATGATCTTAAATATATCAGAGACCATATTCTAAATTACTTGTCAAAATCCTTTTCATGAATTTCTCTGAAGGTGAAACATATTTGTGAAAGCATCAGAATAAAATAATAACTGTCTATAAATGACAAAAGACTCAAAGATACCCATTATTAAATATTTGATAAGAGTTAATTATAATGGAATTGACAAAAGGATTTGCTTATTTCTGTAGCATACATTTTAAAATTATGGCTGATAACATTAAATCAGGACACAGTACAATTTCCAGAATTTCATATAGGTTTTGGGAGACTTCAATCAACATGTACCTATTGTATGTACCTATACAAATATAAGGTGAAGAAGGTTTAGTATTAATTCTTATTTGACATGCTTCCCATGTAATTTAGCATATCAAATAAGCCTAATTTAGTCTAACATTTCCCTTTTTATAAAGAAAGGGAACAAATCCATTGAGATGCTCCGGGGATCCTCTGCAAAAGTCTGAAGTTAGTTGGAAGTTAAGACTTTACCCACAATTTGATTTTGGGGGAAATTTGTTAAAAATACCAAAAAGTTTCAGACACCTGACCAAGTAGGATCACAATAATTACGAAACAAGACTTAATTATCCATTTAGCCAAAGGGACAAAAAATTTTTAAAGGCAAATATAGAAAGTTATATAGTTGCAAAAATCCTTAGCTCTTTTTAAACAAAGACAGGTTTTCTAAGTAATAAAAGACCTGATAAAGACAAAACACAGAATCTTTGCTTCCTAGGCAAATTACATTAAAGGTAAAGAAATTTGTTTATAATTTCTCAGTAAGAGCAGACCAATAATCTAAGAAAATTGTGTCCTGTTAACAGAGAGAAAAAAAAATCTAATTCTGCACCAGTATACTTTTAATATTAAAATTCTTTTTTTAACTTAAATAAATTCATTCCAATCTTATTCAGCTTGACCACTCATAAAAATCCTTTCTCAAGATTTCTTTTCCACAAAACTTCTATAATTTAATATACCGAATTCAGCTTTTGTCCTACCTTTTTATTTTCTTATGCTGGCAATAAATTTACTCTAGAACAAAACTACTTTCTCTCTCCTCATCAAAGTGCATTTCCATTCCTCACACTTTCTCTAACTGATAAGACACATCTAATTTCCCTTGCTTTCCTTCTACCTATAATCGTGTCCTTTCATCCTTATTGTTTCTGATAGTTTTATTCTTACATATATTAATTAGAACTCTTAACCCTTAGAATTCTTAATTCTTAGCGAAAACTAAGAAGTAAGCAATTGTGGAGTGGCAAATTTACAAATACATTTTATAATTTCTAGAAACATATGCCCTTTTAGCTAGTGATCTTTCAATGTGGCACAAGACATGGTTACTAACAGACCTAAATTTATTGTCAGTTTCTCTGCAATTCGAAACCAAAAGTAAATAAATCTATGTTCAGTAATAAATGTTTTAGTATTTTATCTTGTTTGGAAAATAATTTCAATGAAATTTTATCATTTAATTTAACTTAGTGAAACTCTAAAGTTTCTAGTTACCAAAAAGATTTAGGGAAGCTATTTTTTTTAAGCACACATACTATAAAACATAATTACTGTACCTAAAACTCTTAACCCATTTTCATCTAGGCTACTTGTTTCCAAAAATTATGTTTACATTACTTCATGAGACAATAGACAAAGCCAGCCATTATCTCAAGCAAGTTTTCCTGCTAACAAATTTTGAAGACATGCTTGCTTTTATTAAACCAACAAATTAAACCAAATTTGTCAAAGATTATCTCAAATAATGTAAACTTGAAGAATATTTGGTTTCATGTACTTAATTTTTATAAGCTCTTTTTTTTCCTTAAGCTCTTTACAAATTAGTTTTGGCTATAACATCTGGAGAGAGAAAAATATCACATACTTATAACATACATATATGACATACAGACAGATATGGAGGTATTTCTAGCTTTTGTTTTAAAAACATTAGCTGTGTCTCAAGCATAAAACTCAAAGAATAGTTGGATCCAAATTGTGTTTCTGGCACATGGACTAACTTAAGGTTCTCTGGTCAAGTTTTTTTACTAAAGTTTTGTTTTGCTTTTTACTAACACTTGTTGTTGTTTTGTTTTGTTTTATTTTGCAGGCTGTAAATATCATTTTAGAGCTGTTTTTGGTGTCATTTTTCCTTTAGAAGCTTCTGCATACTAATCAAAGAATGCATCCTATTGCCTCTGACAGGTTTGGAATCCTCTCTTAAGGATCTCCCTTAAGGTCAATTTATCTAAAACAAATCCTCCCCAGAATGGCATTACAATTCCCAATTATCTAAAAGTTCGCATATTTTTCAAGAAAGGCACAAGATCCTGGTTTAAGGACCATGTGAAACCTATGTTGCCTTTGGACTCCCTAAAATGCCCTAAGCGTGAGGGGCTTTGTTTCCCAACAGCTGTTCTCAAACACTGGGAATCACATATTTTACCCATTTGAACAGGGTGTCTTATCAAGAGGCTTCAACAGAAACAGAACAGAATAAAAAAGCAGAAATAGTAAACAAGTGTGCACAATAAACTTCGACAACTCAGAACACGAACAGAGTGGACAACCATAAGTTTAGAAAACAAAAGCATACTCACCAGGAATGGCGATGCCTTCATAAAAACAGATCCTAAATAAAGTCAGAGAGCTCGACCAAATGGAGGGAGCTCACAGCTGCAAGGAAACTTCCCGCATAAAAAGGAGAAAAAGGACTCATAAATAGAGAGTATGAGGGGCTCACCTGGGTACTGCACGCGATTCTGGGGCTTGCTTTGGACGCCCCTTCTGACGACACCTACCATCAACCTTTAAAATAGCTAGTTAGCATACCAGCAAAACGAATTTACTTGGGAATGGTAGAGGAATTACAATTTGGGAACTGGAAACTATGCCAAACCATAGGCCAAGTCCAGAGAACAAAGGAGTGGAATGTTACTTTATAGAAGAAGAAGGAAGGTAGTCTGTTTGCAATGAAAGTGCATTGCAGGACAGCAAGAGTTCGGGGTTGTGGAGACTTCTCATTGGCTGAGTTGTGGTGGTTCTCATTGGCTGGGTTATTCCAGGCAAAGAGACAGTCTCCCTTCCACCTGAGAGGGTAGTAAAGTCAGCTGCAACCAGTGGTACTTGCCTGAGAGCTCCCCCTTTAAGACTTCCTGGTGACATTCTGAACAACATTTTCCTTTACTCAATTTCACGTTCTCAAATACAGGATGAAACTAATCAGAAAAAGAATAGCAGTAACTTTGTAAGATTCCTTTAAGACTTAGAGACGATGTGTGTAAAGAAATTATCATGGCGGTCAGCACACAGTAGGTTTTCAGAATATAACAATAGTCCTAGAAGTAGAAGTAATAGTCAATAGTCAGCATGTGTTGGTACCACCACTATACATTCACCCTAGGTGAATGTAAATGGTTTTATTTCATATTCTAAGTTAGTGGAATTACTTTAAAGGACAGATTCATTTTATAAACAAATATCTTTAAATTACTTTACATTCTTCTTAACTCCATTCTGACAGTATTTCCCCTCTTTATGACAGTTTATTCTTATTGAAGATAATGCTACGCCAAGTTATATTCATTATCAAGACATACTGCATCAGACCAAAGTGATAGAGACACAAAAGTGAAAAAAATCTTTAAGAAAGCCACAATGAAGTCTATTTAAAGAAATGAATATGAATATGAATAAGGATAATTACTGGGGTATAGAAAATGTCAGAATTGGGGCACCTGGTTGGCTCAGAGGGCTGCGCTTCTGCCTTCGGCTCAGGTCGTGATCTCACAGTTCCTGGGTTGGAGCCCCGCCTCAGGTTCTGTGCTGTCAGCTCTGGAAGCCTGGAGCCTGCTTGAGATTCTGTGTCTCCTCTCTCTCGCTCTCTGCCCCTCCCCCACTCATGCTCTGTCTCTCTCTTTGTCTCAAAAATGAATAAACGTTAAACAAAATAATTGAAAAAAAGAAAAGAAAAGAAAAGAAAAGAAAATGTCAGAATTACAGAAATATCGGGGATAATTTCCAAGTCCAAGAGGCACTATTCATGAAGTTGGGTCTTCATAGAGAAAGCATGAGAAAAGCTAAAAAAAAAAAAAAAATAGAAGTTAAATGGCAGGTGACTAGGTGTGAGAGTTTAGAGTGAGAAGGCTTTTCATATCAAAAACCAAAAATCCATGAAATTATTTGGCTTTTTGAGGAATGGCCCTTAATATAGTATTGTAATACTTAATAAGAATAAAGGTGTTGTACAAATGTGGTTAAGAAGAAACATAGGGCTAGACTAGGGCTAAATCTGCCATGCTAAGAATTTCTTTTCCTTGAAGGTGATGGAGAGTCAACAATCAGTTTTAGCCAGGCAATGGCATGCTCAAATTTTCATAATAAATAAATAAGTAAATAATTATATAAATGTGTGCTTTGGAGAATGAAAGACAAACATTAAGGACATAAGTTGCGGAATAAAAGCTAGGGGCCTAGATTTATGTAAGGTACAACAAAGAGCTTTTTTGTTTTGGGGGGGGGGTTTGTTTGTTTTTGAGAGACAGAGCACCAGCAGGGGAGGGGCAGAGAGAGCTGACAGCAGACAGCCCCATGTGGGTCTCGAACACAAGAACTGTGAGATCATGACTGGAACTGAAGTTAGACGCTCGACTGACTGAGCCACCCAAGCACCCCCAACAAAGACACCTTTAAAATTGTAGAGTGAAACATCAGAGGGAAAAGGTATTGTATCTCAATTTGCCAAAATCAACATTTAATATCACGATCCTCTCTGCTACTCGTAGCAATTCTTTATAATGGAGGAATAAAAATACCACCAATGTTTGCAACAGCCTATGCTTTTTCAGTTTAAGCAAACTTTTTAAGTACTTGATATAATTTTCTCACATAACTATTACTTACTAATTATAATATAATTGGCTAATAAGTTTGTAATTATGAAACAAAATGTTATTTATTCATTTCAGTATAATTAACATACAAAGTTATATTAGTTTCAAGTGCACAATATAGTGATTCAACTGTTCTGTACATTACTCTGTGCCTATCTTAATAAGCCTACTCTTAATCCCCTTTATCTCTTTCACCCATTCCCCTCCCCCCCTACTTCCCCTCTGGCAGCCACCATTTTGCTCTCTGTATTCACCAGTCTGGTTTTTTTGTTCGTCTCTTTTTTCTTTGTCTGTAAAATAAATAAACCAGCAAACAGATAGGTATACTAGGGAATATGTGAATATGAAAGTAAGTGAAATGAGGAAAATAGACATCCTCAGCAATTTAATCGTAGAGAAATAATCACTATTTCTAATTTGGTGTGTTTCCACATATATTGGTTCATAGCTACAAAGACATCATGTTGCTGAACTTTAAAGCATTTAACCAATTCCTAGTTATTATACAATGAAATTCATTTTGATATTTTAAAATTATTTATAATAATATGGTGAGCAATATTGGAAACATGGCTGATAATTTCTTTAAGATAAATTCTGTATACATCAGTGGTTAAAGACGTTTTTAAGTCTCTTCATATGTTTAAAATTATTGTCCTAAGGAAAGTCTATATCAATTTCATTGCTCATTTTTATAACCAGTGCTGGGTACTAGTATGTTTTAAATATTTTAAAATGTAATAGGAAATAAGCATTATGTCATGATTGTTTACAATTTTATTTATTTTATTTAAAGGAAGGGTAAAAATGTTTCCCCTTAGAATTTGGAGATACAAAAATTATATTTGTTATATTTGTTGTTTTTTCAAAACTTAAAATTAAGCAATGGGATAATTCTTTCCATCTGAACAAAGCATCCAAATAAACCACTACGAATACAACTACGAAACCATATGGCACAACTGTTCTCCTTCCTTGCACTTAATTTTTTTCCTTATATTAAAATTCAAAGAAGTACAGATTAGTTTTTGAGATAAGTATTTTTTAACAAATAATTGAAATTATGAGATAGTAAACCTAGTGACCATTTATTGAAGCAGGAAGAAATAGAGTCCTTGGACATAAGAAATTAGCAGAAAATTTTTAGATTTCCTTGCTTCGACCTCAATAAACAAGATAACTACCTAGGGTGGTAACTTCTATCATGAACACCTAAGGAAGTACCGTCATTTGGTATTCCAATGATAGATCTAAAAGTAAGGTTAGGAAACCCCAGATATGGAAGGGAAGAGAGAAGGGATTGTGGTTTACTCGATCGAGTCCCCATTGCACCAGGTGTCAAGACAAAGGTTTCGTAACGTAGACCACACATAGTCACCTGGAGTTATTTCCACATGGCTAAAAAGCAACCTCAGTAGCTAGATCCAGTTTCCAGTACAGAAAGCTGCCATGCTCATTAGATTTCTATTGACTGTTTGGGTTCAGGACTGTAATTATCTAGAATAGAGAATTTAAAGGAGAGAGGAAAGTATAATGAGAATACATTGTCATAAAACGATAACTCTTATTTTTGCCAAATGTTTCTGTCTAGAAGTGAAAGGGTGGAAAGTAAAAATACTACTACTAATAATAGGAGGCAATATTCTTAAAAGTTTTCAGATTTCTTACATGCAATATCTAGGACTGTTCAAGATACATGCACTGATTTGAAAATAGAATTTCAATCTTAGAAATTGTGTTGAGGAATTAACACAATTGTCTGCACTTGGTCAACCAAGTTGTAGAGAATGGATAATAACATTTAAATTTCAAAGACAGAGGAAATAAAGAGAATAAAAGTTAAGTTCTTAAGGAACTTGTTGACAAAATCACAGTGTATAGCTACTATTTAAAGATAAGGCCTAAAGATGTTGGATAATTTTTAAAATGTTGGATGTGTCATTTATTAATAGCAAAGAAGGATGTATCAGAGAATTACAGTATGGTTAGAGTAATTTTCATATTTATAAACCTTCTAAAGTTCTGCACTTGATTAATTTGTATTTATCAACAGAACAAAAGAGCAGCATTCCATTCTTTTTGTTTCTGCCATCAAACTCTGAATTGATAGAATTAAAGAAGAATTTTTTATAATTTCTGCCCATGAATAAAGATAGATTTGAACAGATTGTTTTTCATTAGTAGCTGTTCAGAAAATGTTCTTTGAACTGAACTGAATTTTAAAGGCTTATTATTTTGCTCTGAAAGTCTAAGTTTGTGTTTTCTACTGTGCAACAAGGGAAATTCAAGGCTGGTTTGGAAGCATATTTTCAGCATTTAGATGAACTCCTAGGGTGTATCCCATTAGTATTACAGATATTATATGATTGTTCTAATCTATTAAATTTTTATATAAAACAGAACTTTTTAAAAAAAATGACTCCAACAATATTTGCCACCTGTACGTTAACCTTAATAGAAACGTCATTGAAAAACAAATGAATTACCTACCTAATTAATTAGCAAACCTTATAAAATGCTTAATGTGACCTTAATGCAATGCATAGCCTCAAAAAAAAAAAAAAAAGAAGAAGAAGAAGAAGAAGAAGAAGAAGCAGCAGCTTCAGGGAATTTTAATGCTGTCCTTGTTATCAGCTTATCCTTGTAAACTTCAGTTTATCTTATCAAAGTAAGGCATCACTTTTGCTTCCTTCTTCTAATAAGGTCTGGAACTGAGCTTTTCTCTAGCACTTCCCTAATTCCTTTTGCAGACAGAAGTGTTCAGTCTGCTGGCTCTCCCCACTTTTCTCTTCTCTTTAGTTTTTGTTGTTGTTGTTGTTGTTGTTGTTCCCCCCAGGGAAATTAGAGACCCAAATTCATTTTCCTCCACTGCTGGGATTTTAAGATTCTAAAGAGTATGAGGCAGTTTTCATCCTTAGAACCTCAATTCTAAGTAGATCTTGGTTTTCTGGATATCTAAATGTTAGGAATGCAGAATCTGGGGTAAGTCATGAATCATAACTAAATCATGCTTAAATCAAACATAATAATATTTCTGGCACTTTTGTCCAAGCCAATGGTAAAACTATTTAACTCTCAGTACCTCAGCCCCCTTTTCTGTGACCTGGTGATGAAAACTTGTAATTCACAGAATACTTGCAAAGGTAAATGAATTAATATGAACACCACATAATGGTATGTTTCATTATTACTACTACTACTATTAATATTACCATTAAGTGAGATAATCTACATGAAATATCTGATCTCATTATTGTTATTTTTGTTATTAGTGTATATTAGCTCATTATCCCAGACTACTATCAATTTACAAATGTCAGCTGTGAAAGAGGAGATTGTTTTTTGTTTTTTTTTTAATTTTCTTAAATGTTTATTTTTGAGAGAGAGACAGAGGGCGAGCAGGGGAGGGGCAGAGAGAGAGGGAAATACAGAATCCGAAGCAGGCTCCAGCCTCCGAGCTGTCAGCACAGACCTTGGTGTGATCCGTGAGATTATGACCGGAGCCAAAGTCGGATGTTTAATGGACTGAGCCACCCAGGCGCCCCGAAAGACAGATTTTTAATTCAGTATTACCTTAGGAAGTTTGAAAGACAGATGTAAACAGATCACAGCTTTGTCAAGACAAAGTTAAATTAGAACAGTTGAGGAGGATGGCAGTGAAAGAGAGGAAGAATTAATTGATTATATTTGGGAGCAATGGCAAAATAATGAGTGTATGAAGAAGAAACCAAGTAAAGTTAGTCACCAGTGTCAGCTTTAGAGTTGGAAAGGCAAAGTCAAGGCTTTGATACAAAATTAAGGACATAGCATGTAAGAACTCTGAGGTAATCTTCCTAATGAATGGACAACTTGTCAAATCCTTCCCGGGATTCTGTAGCATGTAGAAGACTCCCAATCTTAAAAGGAATGCAAACACTTGGAGAGGGTTCAGAGGACAGCCACAAAGATAATGAATTGGTTGTAAAGTAAGACCTACAAGAGAAGGTTAAAAGATCTGGAATTATTCAACTTGGAGGCAAGAACTTAGAAGTTATTTAAATCCTCAAGTTAAAAATATACGGTGCCCATCTCAAGCTTCTCCATGAATTAAAAGGAAAAAAATCAGTTTAAATTTCAGGATGGAAAATTTATGGAATTTAAACAATAATTTAGGAAACAGATTCATTACACATCATTAATGACTCCTGAGAGTGGTTCACAAAACGTACATGCCCCTTTAAGTTGTATAATTTATTTACATATTTATTTTAGTTAGCTGTGAAGGTGCATCTTTGATGAAGAAGAGAAACGGCCTAGATGACCCAGCAGGGTTCTTCACAGCCTTAAATTTCACTGAAATGCAGAGTTAAGTATTAATAGTCCACTAAATCATTGCCACACTTCTAGCCCTGTCTCTCACTCATTTGTTTTAGGATGGTGGGAGGGAAAAGGAAATTGAGGCGATTTGTACCAAGGTGAGTGCAGGCGAAGGAGACAGAGGTGGGGCATGGAAAGGAGGGAAATGGAGCAGTTGGAAGAAGAGCGTTCCAGGCAGAGAGAACAGCAGTTTAAAGGCAGTTTATGGTTTGGCTCCCTCCCTCTCTAACTTTTTTTTTTTTCTTACCCTCCCCCATGGTCTTCTGTTAAGTTTCTCAGGATCCACATAGGAGTGAAAACATATGGTATCTGTCTTTCTCTGTATAACTTATTTCACTTAGCATAACTCTCCAGTTCCATCTATGTTGCTACAAAAGCCCGTATTTCATTATTTCTCATTGCCAAGTAGTATTCCCATTGTATATATAAACCACAATTTCTTTATCCATTCATCAGTTGATGGACATTTAGGCTTTTTCCATAATTTGGCTATTGTTGAAAGTGCTGCTATAAACATTAGGGTACAAGTGCCCCTGTGCATCAGCACTCCTGTATCCCTTGGGTAAATTCCTATGATGAGGTCCCAATAGTTCATTTTTGCTTTTAATTCTCTTGCCTTTGGAGATGGGTCAAGTAAGAAATTGCTGCTGCTGAGGTCAGAGAGGTTTTTTTTTCCTGCTTTCTCCTCTAGGGTTTTGATGGTTTCCTATCTCACATTCAGGTCCTTTATCCATTTTGAGTTTATTTTTGTGCATGGTGTAAGAAAGTGGTCTAGTTTCATTCTTCTGCATGTTGCTGTCCTGTTCTCCCAGCACCATTTGTTAAAGAGACTCTCTTTTTTCCATTGGATATTCTTTCCTGCTTTGTCAAAGATTAGTTGGCCATACTTTTGTGGGTCCAATTCTGGAGTCTCTATTCTATTCCATTGGTGTATGTGTCTGTTTTTGTGCCAATACCATGCTGTCTTGATGATTACAGAATAGAAGGAGAGATAAAGGTTTTCCCAAACAAACGAAAACTGAGGGAATGCATCACCACTAAACCAGCCTTACAAGAGATCCTAAGGGGGATTCTGTGAGTGAAATGTTGCAAGGACCACAAAGTACCAGAGACATCACTACAAGCATGAAACCTACAGACATCACAATGACTCTAAACCCATATCTTTCAGTGATAACACTGAATGTAAATCGACTAAATGCTCCAACCAAAAGACATAGGGTATCAGAATGGATAAAAAAACAAGACCCATCTATCTGCTGTCTACAAGAGACCCATTTTAGACCTGAGGACACCTTCAGATTGAAAGTGAGGGAATGGAGAATGATTTATCATGCTACTGGAAGTCAAAAGAAAGCTGGAGTAGCCATACTTACATCAGACAAACTAGACTTTAAATTAAAGGCTGTAACAAGAGATGAAGAAGGGCATTATATAATAATTACAGGGTCTATCCATCAGGAAGAGCTAGCTACTGGAAAAATTTTGCTGACATGAGACCATGCATGTGTTTTGTTTCATGATGAAGCTGGTTTCATCTCTTAGGTGTGGAGATTTTGAAGGGTATTGAAGAGAGGGATGCAGTGATCCGATTTCTGTTTTGGGAACATCACACTGAGAACGATGTATTACAGAGGAGAGACTGGAAGCATGAAGAGCTGGTAGGTCCATATCCAGTCAGTCCATTTGAGAGATAATGAGGATCCAAACTAAGTTTTAGTGGGAATAAGGAAGGAGACCAAAGCTGAAGCATATTGGGGAGGTAACATGAGCCAGAGTCCATACTGGAGTTAGTGTGGGAATGAAAGGGTTATTTGGGGATAATTTTTAGTTTGATACCTTTGGCATCTAGGATAAATGCTAATTTATCAAAGAGGTAGTCAGAGCTACATAGTTTTGATTGAATAATTTACTTATTAATTTATTCAACAAAAGAGTAGTTATTATGAATCAGGCATTGTATTAGGTACTAAGGATACCAGGATGTTTATCAGAAGGTAGATATGGCCTGGTTTGCTTGGAACAGTCTGGTGTCACTTTTTTTTTAAATGTTTTTTATTTATTTTTGAGACAGAGAGAGACAGAGTGCGAGCGAGGGAGGGGCAGAGAGAGAGGGAGACACAGAATCCGAAACAGGCTCCAGGCTCTGAGATGTCAGCACAGAGCCCGACACGGGGCTCAAGGCCACAAACTATGAGATCCTGACCTGAGCTGAAGTCGGAAGCTCAACCGACTGAGCCACCCAGGCACCACCTTGGTTGACACTTTCTATCCTCATCCATCAACAGGTGACTGGATAAACAGATGTGGTATATACATAAAATGGAATATTCAGCCTTAAATACAAAGGAAATTCTGACATGAGTTACAACATAGATGACCCTCGAGGATATTATGCTAAGTGAAATAAGCCAGTCACAAAAAGACAAATACTGTCTGATTCCACTTATCTAAGGTAGTCAAACTCACAAAAACAAAAAGTAGAATAGTAGATGCCAGGAGATGGGGGAAGGAAGAAATGGGGACTTATTATTTAGTGGATATAGACTTTCAGTTTTGCATGGACTGTACAACAATAAGAATATACTTAGCGCTACTGATCAGTACAATTTAAGATGGTTAAGATTGTAAATATTATGTCGTATTATTTTACCACAATTATAAAATTTTAAAGTTGTGGTTAATGCATTTGGTTATAACTTGAAATTTCCTTTTAATTCTTTGAGATAATAAATAGTATATGTTGGGAATATATGTCAATATATGGGAATATATGCCAATTTCCTGGATTTTTTTTTTCCTACAGTGTTTGTGGCTAGCAATACCCAATAATTTTTCTTTGAGGAAATGAGTTATACTATCCGGTGAGGTACAGGAGTGATTTTATGTTGGCAACATTTGCTGTAAATCAGGTCTCCAAGCCAAAGGGCATGCACTTGTTCCCATGGCTTACCTTTGGGAAGAGCTACTCAAAGGTGTTAATGAGAAGCCTGGATATAGCACATCAAACCTCTACAATATTTGATCATACCAGCCCATTAAATAGAACAAGGAGAATAGTTAGGTCCCTAGACCCAGGGGATATCTGGGCCTCAGGTCATGTGGCGATAGTCCACAGGTTCCCGTTAGGGTGTACCTGATGGCCATCAGAGCTAATGGCAAGGCATTTGGCCATAACAATTGAAGTTTCTCAGGTAATTTTCCTTGTTTCCATTTTTATGTGCCATCCCTTCATTCTCTTTTAATTAAGGATGGTAAAGGCAGTGAAGCTTCAGGGTTACAGAATTCCTTAATTATTCTCTCAGTGAAATGGGTACCACTATTACTAGACATACAGGAGGGTCTCCCCTAAACAGGAAGTATAAAGTCTAAAATTTCTTTGCTCTGTAAGAGCAGTTGTTTTATTGTTAGGGAGTCTACCGAAAGAAAAGAAGGAGCATGAAGAGGCTTCTAGCCAACCATAAGACAAACAGCCAATATTACGAACACATCCATAAACATATGGGACAGAGGCTGAAATAAACCTTATTTGTAGATATGCACACATGCTTAAAATGTTAGCCTGTTTTCTTACCAAACTTGTAAGTTTTCTCAGGATTGTGGGTTTGAACAATAGAAAAAAAAAACAGACATTCTGGGCAATCTCATTGAAGTTTCACCAACAAAGCCCATTTAGGATGGTTGTTAAGTTTTTCTACCCGTAGTGGGTTTATAACTACAGCAGTTTTGATAAGACTGTATTTCAACTTATTTGGGCTGATTATCTTCGTGCCACCAGAGACTGAGTGGACGAAACAATCTAATCTTTACTAAAGTGTCTTTTTTTTTTTTTTTTTTCAGAATTAGGTGCCTAAAACTGGCATTAAATCAAAACTTGATGGTATCAGTCAGGATTTTGTTTTGGCTTTGAGTTTTGGACTTGGATGGGCTAGATGTGTCTTAAAGCAGCTCATTTAGCATTATAATCTACTGAAGTATAGCCTTTTGCTTGTTGAATCTGTTTTTTAGTATGTGCTTTCATCTTAATTATTTACCAACTCCTCTGGAAGAAGCAAGCCAGTTAATTGGGTTTTGATATGGTTGGCATGTTTAACTGCAGCACCACCTCCAGATAAGAACTCTTGTTGCTTCCAAAGCACCCCAATCATTAAGGACCCAAAAAGATAACTGCTATCTGAATAGACATTTCCTCTCCTATCTGTTCCTAGTTGACAGGGCTCAGTAGCCCTAGCATCAACTAGAAATGAAATATTTTGTCTTGCCATTGTATGAGAATTTCTTCCTCCTTTGTGAAGGGTAATTTTGGTCAAACAAGAGGCATCATTCAACCAGACAAAGTTTGTTCTTTATCTTTCAGATTGTATCTTTTGAGATAAGACAGGGTAATTGTTCTTTAAATGTCCCTTGCCCTTCCTATAAAGACAGGTATGTGAAGTTTTATTGTTGCTGTTGTTAATTTGCTTTATTTTGTTTTCTGAGTAGTCCCAGGGATGTCCTTGTTCTTGGGCATACATAACTGCCAAATTTAAGGTGTTATTATGTGGGTCTAGAATTGCTTGTTTGTTGGAGTCTAAGTATCTTCAAACTGCCCAGCAATGTCTTATAGATCAGAGAGGGGGAAGTCTATCATCTTCTTTGTATTTCTCCTAAAATCCACCACTGCAGATTTATGACAATCAAACAACAAAGGTGAATAGGACAGTTGTAATATCTTCTCCCTGACTGAGACCAGGATACTTTCTGAAAGTGTTAGGGAAATGGTCTCTAATATCTGGGATGTATTTATTTTATTCCCTTGTATTCAAACTGAATTTTTGACCAGTTTTTACAGGAAAGATCTCATGGAGAGCCTTTAATAGATTTTATTCAATTTTTATACTCCTTTTATATACATCCTTGGCTAACTTTCAATTCATATGATTGCTACCACTTTGTTAATCAATTCACTCTGATTTTTCCAAATTTAAACATTCTCTGTTTCCAAGAGGTGGCTCCTGCACTAAATTTTCCAAGTGACATACTAAATCCTTCTATGGATTTGTTTTTACTTGTGAGGGTTAGAAAAGTCTTTAACTAGATAATACAAATCTAATCTAGACTACAGTTTAAAACTCTAAAGCCAGCAAGTCTGGTCATAATCTGAAACTATGTTATAAGACATTGTAAGTGGCTATTGACCAACAAGAATGTATGTGTGTGGGAAAGGTTAATGGACAAAAAAGAAGAGCATAGAAAGGCCAGAAGGAGGAGGAGGAGTAAAGCAAGAGGTGGGCAGGTAGAGGGGTGGAATTAAAGGAGAAGGCCAGGGAAGTGTTCATGTTAAAATTGTATCTGGAAGAAGTTTAAATTTTAGTTTAAATTTTAAATTTAAAAGAAGTTTAAATTTTAGTTATTCTAGGCAGGCACTTCTTTTGTCAGAGTAGCAATTTTAGAACTTTTCTGGATTAAAAAAAATTTTTTTAAATGTTTATTCATTTTTTGAGAGTGAAAGAGGATGAATCGGGAAGGGCAGAGAGAGAGGGAGATACAGAATTTGAAGCAGGCTCCAAGCTGTGGAACTGTCAGCACAGAGCCCAAAGCACACTGGGCTTGAACCCATGAGCCGTGAGATCATGACCTGAGCCAAAGTTGGATGTTTAACTGACTGAGCCAGCCAAGCACCTTGAAAAAAAAAATTTTTTTTTTGGATTTTAAAAGTCTCCTTCTATAAATCACAATACAGCTGCCCACCGAGTATTTTAAGTCTTAGTAGAATCCTTTGATTTCTAAGATGCTACACAGGTAATTAGTTTATTCATATCTTAGTTCCTCATATAGATTATTGAAGTTCTTTGTGGCCCTTAGTAAAATCCTGCAAGAACTACAAATACTTAGTTTGGTTTTTTGTTTGTTTGCTTGTTTTGTTTTTCACTATAATGTCTCTTCATATAACCCAGACAATGACACAGAGTTGCATAATAACTGATGATTATCTATGTTCAAATGGTGAGACTAAATGGGAGAAACAAACAAACAGATCCCAAGAACCATCCTGTCCATGAGAGCCTGAGTGGTGAAACAAATAAATCTAAATTTACAGCAATAGGAATTAAAGTATGAATAAGTGCTTCCGTGATGCTCAGTACAAAGGACTGAGTAGGATTATTCAGTGGTCCAGTGCCTAAGACTCCAAGGAGGCATGTCAAGGGCCTTCTGTATGCTCTATTCTGGTCAAAGTGGCCTGGATTGAGAAGGAAGAGGATGTAGGGCTTATTCAAGTGACAGCAGTTATGTTTGTACAAGTTCCCAAGGTTAATTCCTGAATGGAGCGTCTACATTCTTTTAACAATGGAATTGCATGCAATTCATTAGTTTATCAAACATAAAATATGTATTTAATCATGTGATAGTTAGCCTTTGCTATCAATAGTTTACAAGTGATTAATTTAAGGCTGCCTAAATGAAAGTGGACATAATTTAACCATAGTACTCAGAGTGCAGTGCTAGAAAAGTGTGGCAGCTACTGGTGCCCAGTGTTAGCTGTTGCCTTATGTTCTCTGTCAAATATACCCAAGAAAGGAAACAATCTATTAGGAAAAGAGAGATGAACATAACTTAAAATACATAGTTTTAAGGCTGCTTTTATTCAGGAGAATTACATTTTAGAGATTATTAGATTTCATAATTTATAAGTGAACTACTAAAATATCAAATTTTAAATTAGTTTTGTCTATAATATTAAATTTCATATCTATGCATTAAAGAGCAAGCTTATCCATTAAAAAATTGAATGCACATTTTAAAATTTCAAGACAATTTTATCAATAATTATAATGATTTTAATTAAAATTATATGATTATAATAAATTTTAAAGAAAATTTGATATAAATGATATTTTTCAAAATAATATCCCATTTGCCATCTGAAAAAATCTGATCTATAATACAAACAGGTAATATAAATAATGTCCCTT
This sequence comes from Lynx rufus, assembly GCF_022079265.1. NCBI lineage: Eukaryota > Metazoa > Chordata > Mammalia > Carnivora > Felidae > Lynx > Lynx rufus. The sequence continues at coordinate 201,122,392 of NW_025814823.1, read as the reverse complement.
AAGTCTGTCTATATTGTTTATACTCATTTTCCCAAGTCTGGAAACAAGTGCGTATATATTTTTTCTTGATATGAAGGAGAATATTCTTTTTTTTTTTTAATTTTTTTTAACGTTTACTTATTTTTGGGACAGAGAGAGACAGAGCATGAACGGGGGAGGGGCAGAGAGAGAGGGAGACACAGAATCGGAAGCAGGCTCCAGGCTCTGAGCCATCAGCCCAGAGCCCGACGCGGGGCTCGAACTCACGGACCGGGAGATCGTGACTTGAGCCGAAGTCGGACGCTTAACCGACTGAGCCACCCAGGCGCCCCTTGAAGGAGAATATTCTTAAAATTACAATGGACAAAGAAAAAGAATCTGATATTCAATGAGGTCAATATCTTAATATAAAACAAGTTCCTACAAATTGGATAGAAATCTCTAACCCCCTGTACAGAGTAGTTAAAGAACACATAACAAAAGAGAAATACACATGGCAATAACATATAGACCAATATTCATTCTTACTATTAACAATAAATGTGAAATGCAACATAAGATAACTATTTTCTACATACAAAATGTCCAAGCACTGAAGGAGACAAGCTGTGTTAATTTAAGAATATGCATTAGAAGCCACAAAAGATATCCCTTGTCCTTATAATCTGACAATTCTTAAAACCACTTTTAAGAATTTATCCAAAGAAAATAGTCAGATACAGAAAAATGATATTTTTAGAAATATCCATTCTATAATATAAAAATTAAAAGTGTTTTTGAAATATTTAAATACATAGGCTACCAAAAAATTTTCTAAGCATGTCATGTTAGTTCTCTAATCATAAAAATAAAAACAAAGGAAGCTCTACTTTTAAATTTTTTTAATTTATTTTTTGAGAGAGAGAGAGAGAGAGAGAAAGAGAGAGAGACAGGGCATGAGCAGGGGAGGGACAGAGAGAGAGGGAGACACAGAATCTGAAGCAGGCTTCAGACTCTGAGCTGTCAACACAGAGCCTGACATGGGGCTTGAACTCACAAACTGTGAGATCATGACCTGAGCCGAAGTCAGATGCTCAACTGACTAAGCCACCCAGGTGCCCCGAAGCTCTACCTTTTTAAAATTTTGTTAAGTTTATTTATTTTTTGAGAGAGAGAGAGGAGAGAGGGGAGGGGCAGAGAGAGAAGGGGACAGAGGATCTGAAGTGGACTCTGTGCTGACAGCAGAGAGCCCCATGCAGGGCTTAACTCAGGAACCATGAGATCATGACCCAAGCAGAAGCTGGAAGCTTAACCGACTGAGCCACCCAGGAGCCCAGAAAACTCTATCTCTTTTTATATGTTAATTAGAAACTACATATTAGATATAATATTGCAAAATATATTGTCTCAAATTATTAATGGCATTCATCAACCTGATTTACCCTTTAATATTTAAAAGACATAGTTACATATATTACATATATAATTATATATATGAGTACACATATATTTCACACATATATGTATGTATATATATATGAACTTATCTATATATACATATATGTACATATATTTACATTAGTAGCAAATGCCAAAATATTGTGACATCAGTATCTTAATAATTAAAAATGGTTGTTCTATCATTTGTATTTCAGAACTTCACTCAATGAAACTTCATTCAATGAAATCAAATTTCAAAATTCACTGAACCATCAAGGATTTGTAAATTCCAGCAAGATAAAATGTAAACAAAACAAAGCAAAACAAACCAACACACAAGAAGTTGGCAACTATAGTCAACTATATTTCAATTTTTTTTAAAAGTCAATACATAAAATGGAAATGTTATTTCAGAAAGCCAGTTTGCAGTTCTTAACTTTGCTACTGAAACAATAGATGGCAAGACTCAGCAGTAGAGTTGAAGTCCAAAAAACTAGAACAGTCTGCGATGTCATCAACTATCAGACAGGAAAGTATGAAGTTCTATACTAATTATCTAGTAATCTATTAAGTTTTATCTCTAACAAGGGGGAAAAACTTAAACAAGGTCTATTAGCAGTAAATAATTCTGCCAATATCTTTCCCAGTGGGGCAACTCCTCCAGCAGTTTTCAGGATTAATTACCAGTGGCAAGCATTCTCATAATCTGTTCTTAATTTTGCTATGTCTGAATGAACTTGGCTCTGACACATCTCTTATTATTTCTCTACTACCAGTAGGATGAACAACTTGTCCAGGTCATGCTGTGTCAAAGAAGTGCTAATGTGTTTATATAAATGCTGCAGACAGCACCTGTCTTAAACACACTGTAGTGGTACTTTTTTTTCCTTGCTACAGTAGAACACATACAATTTCTCGGTATAGGAATGTAAAAGGGAGAAAAACACAAAGTGAAAATTTGTAATGATAATAAAAATTATATTGTTTTTGCTGAAGCACTGTCTACTGTGATAACATTAAAAGCTTTTTGTTGTTGTTCCTCATCCACTGCTTTTCCTCATTTCCATTACATACATAGGCAGAGATTTCAGTTAGTTTGTTCTTTTCAAATGCTTTGAGAGTTATAATTAAACTCATTTTCATTCTTTTCCTCAATCTGTATATTGAAAGTGAAAATTAAATTAGCATGGTATTTCTTTTGATATGTTTGTGTGTATATATATTTGACAGCTTTTATTTATAAGACAATTAATACTTATGAATCATCTAAAGAAAAAAATGCATAATTATGACTAAGCTTTGATAATATTTCTGACCCCCCAAATTATTTGCCTGATGAACTAAAAACATTATTCATTTATGTAGTTCATCTTCTTTTTGTGTTATTTTGAAGTATAAAACAAATTTTCAAATGACTCTCATTTCAGACTCACTCAAATGCTTGTATGAAAGGAAAACCCTCATTTTTAATTCCAGTGAACATATGGCACATTTTTAGTGTCCTTTGCTAGTAGTTATAGTTTCCAGATAAACATAAAATAAAACCCATTCCAATCAGTTACATAATTCTCTTACTTACACTAAAAAATGCAGCTAGGAAAATACTTTGTTTTTCAAAAAAATTATAAAGCATTGTAATTTTGAGGAATCATGGAATAAAAAATGGAAGGCGGTAAATATACATGTAAATGAATCAATTACTTTTTTAATGAAGGTCAACTTGATAAAGCTGGTTTAAGCTTGTTAACTTTTATTCATGTCTTACAAAAGACAAACATTGTTTATTTTCCAATATGAAAAACTTGTTATAACTTTAATTGCATTATGATGCTTTCGCTTGCCACTCATTTTCTTAGCAGTTAACGTGTTTATGCTGAATGATGTAGTAAACAAATTCCTTGAAATGTAACAAGAGAATTGGGATTTGATATGCTATTTCCAGCATGAAACAAGGTAAACTAGAGCCTAAAACCCTGTGCATCTTAACCGCAACTGAATAACTTAGAAATGTTCAAAACTTTTGTCAAAATGATAACATGAATGAAATCGTTATTTTTAGTGTCTGCTTCGGTATATATGAGACAGATTGAGAGACAAAGAGATAAACGTACCCAGGGCAGTGCACAACACTTGGTAATAGGCATATGCTTGAGGGCCAGGGCTGGGCCCAGAATAGGGGTTAAAGGGCCAGCATATGGAGCCTAAAACACTGTTGAGCATGGTTTCAACTCTAAGTGCTACCATGGGGCTCATAGTAACCTCCATTGTTGAAAAGGAGTCACCAGCTGGATCAAGATTTGTAACCACATTAGAAGCAAGTTTTCTACTTGTCAGTGCTTGGGGCAACTGTCTGCTCACTGTAAGAAGTGAGCAGCTGTCTCCCGAGAGAAAAGAGATCAGCTCTGGTGAATTCTGTGACAGTTCTGTCACTGACTGAGGGGTTGATAGGGTTCACACAGATGAGGAGTTTAAAATGGAGCTTCAAGGTCAAAGGGAAAAATGAAAGTAAATTTTGAATATTGCCAGGATTGTTAGGTTAAAGGATGCTAATGTAAAAATAATTCTCGCAATGTATGTTTGAAGAAAACAACAGCATCTAACATGATCGCAACTGGGATATGGTGGCCTATGTAAGTCAAGTAATCTCGGTCTTAGTTTCTTACGTGCACAGTCACCACTTTAAGTAATAAAATTGTCATTCTGACCTAAAAATTACAACTGAAGATTCTTCGTGCTATGCCAAAATATTTGTAGTTCTACAATAATGCGAAGAACAATAGCATAAAAATACAAAGTTCTAAAAGTGTATTTTGTAAATACTATACTATTTTCAATGACTCCCCTGTTGCATACTCAACTAAAAGGATGGTTATTCACTTGGAATTGGGTCAATAGACATGCATCTTTTGGACAGCTAACACCACATTAATCACATTTTTCTTTCTGTATTGCCAAATTTGTGACCTCAAAGAAGAGCATGAGAAAAGTTAGTATAGATGAGCATAAGGCCTAAGGATTCCTTTAGAGCAAGTCAGAAATAATACATGAAAGATGGAGACTAAGGAAGAGAGGGAAAGTGTGAGAGAAAGAGTGACAGAGAGACCCAGAGAAACGGAGTGTGTGTGCACATACATACAAGAGAAGAAATGATTAAGGAAACTGAGATGTGCTATGAAAGAAAACAATACATAAGATGTAGCCATTGAATGTATCTTACTGGTATTACACTTGGGTTGATTTTATCCTGCAGGACATTCATTAGCAACATATGTTCTACGAGAGACCTTTGAGATACCTTTTTTTTTTTTTTTTTTGTCAAGTAGAACACTATAAATAACCTGCATTAAGCAGAGGTTATTTTTCCATAACAAAATGCTTCCATCAGCACTGAAGAGGTGCTCTGAGTATCCATGCTGTTGGCATTCAATAAATGCTTAATAGTAGTAATAATACCACACATAACATGTAGCTTAAGAAATAAAATTGGCCTTCACATATTTGTCTCTTCCTCCAAGAATAAAATGTCTTCTTGGCCCTTTTTCATGTGATGTTATGTGAACATTTCCCCATTAATGTGAGGGAAGCTCTGCTTTGTTGAATGCTTCTGCTGCACTCAGGAAGATAAAAGTAGGCCAGATCATAATCACTTGTGTTGTGTTCATGGAAAGAAATGTTATAGGTTCTTAAAACATTTTACTCATCATATCTAATGTAGCTAGTTTAGTTCCATTGATTTTCTCTAAAATCCTTGATGCTAGATGGAGTATTTGTTATTCTGAATCATGTGGCTAATTTCAGATTGTAAGAGACAGATAGAGTAGAACAAAGTATATGGGGTAAGACTATTATATAATGAACATATGTTGTATTTAAGCTATAATCTATATAAAAGTATTCTAATTGTTGTCAAAGGGGCATCTAAGATGCTGAATGTATTATATATAAAGAAAAAAAACAGGAAGATAAAAAGGGAATACAAGAGTAAGTTTACACTTTTGCAAACTACATTTGAAACTTACATACATACAAACAAATTGGTTATATAGTAAGTATAGCACATAATAGGATACTTAAGAGTTTACTGAATTATATGTATAATTACTGAATCAAATTATTTGGATATTTAATGAAGTTGTGTCAGATTCTTTCACTTTTGTAAGAGAATTTAATCTTGAATTACCATACTATCATTACTAAACTCTAATGAGTTATAGAAGATAATCTTTGTGTATGCCTGATATTTTTTTCAAGGATCTGATACATGCTTATCAGTTGTGTTTGTATCTGATTTCTTTTGCAGGATGCTTTGTCACTTTTGATTACTTGCTTGATTCTTCTAACCTGGAAATGCCCAAGAACACTTGCCTGCTGGTATTCAAAACACTGCATTAAAGGACAGTGATTAGAGAAAAACTCTCCACTCCTGTTTGTGTATACTCAATGACCTCTCATGTTTTTGCAAATAAAGTTTTTTGGAAACACAGCCTTGCTCATTCATTTATGTATTGTCAATGGCAGCTTTCTCACTTTAAGGGCAGAATTGTGCACATAGGACAAAGCCTAAAAAAAATGACTATTTGGCCCTTTATAAAAAAAAATTTCCTGACCTATGAATTATTATAAGAAAGTAGCTAAATTGCCTTAAATCCTATTCCACTCTGCCCCCAATCTCTTTTTATTCCTTCCTCATTAGAAAATAACTAGATCTTATTCTTCCCTTCCTACCATTCATTGACTGACTACATGGGCTTCAAGTTTCCACTTGAGAAACATTTTTTAAAATTATTTTAAATAATTCAGTTTGAATGACTTTTGGAAATAGCCAAAAAACTCTAAGCCCAATTCATTCTGAATAATATTTAAAAATAATAATAGCAAATACGTGTATAGAACTTACCAAGTTCCAATCATGGTTATGACCATATTGTTTATATTAACCTATTTAATCCTCACCACAACACCTTGGAGAGAAGTGTCACCATTATCCTCTTTGGGGGATGAAGAAAATTTGGTACAGACAATATAAGTAATTTACCAAAAGTAATACAGCTAAATGGAAGGCGGAAATGGAATTAGAACCCAGGACAGCTGGATAATAACTAAGCTCTATAGCCTCAGTGTATATCTGTTGGCCAATGAATGTGCTTTACATTTTAAGCAGCATCACCACCTCTCCCCAAAAGATCATTATCTCTTATTCTTATACATTATCATAAAACTATAATGTGAGCCAGGTGACACATTAACAATTGAATGTTTTCATTTAATACAGAGAGATATCCTATGACTCTAATTCTCTAGTGCTTAGTAATGCTCAAGAAACATTAAAACAGCGCTTAGCAGTGGAGGAGAAGGAGACAAAGGGTGGTTATACTTTGAGCTTTATGTGACATTGAACTGAAAATGAAAATAAGATTAAATACTTTCCAGATAGTGTAGATTTTATGAGAAAGATATGGGGGGTTTCCAGTTATTTCATCACAAATCTTACTAGCAAATGTCAGAAATAAAATAATCTTACTATTACATGTAATTAAAATATTTTTAACATTTATTTATTTTTGAGAGATAGAGAGAGACAGAGCATGAGCAGGGGAGGGGCAGAGAGAGAGGGAGACACAGAATCCGAAGGAGACTCCAGACTCTGAGCCCAATATAGCTAGAACCCACAAACCACGAGATCATGACTTGAACCAAAGTCAGACTCTTCAATGACTAAGCCACCCTGGCGCTCTTATTACATGTAATTTTTATATGAAGACACAGATGAAGCACAGAAAAATAAGTGAACCTATAGAAATAAACAACAGACACAAGTTTACCTGGATGGTGCCCAGAAGAATCAAATTAGAGAGACGAATTTGTCCAGCTATAGAAATAAACCACCACTGCAAAGAATCCCTACAAATTAGAGAGAAATACATTAGTCAGGAAATACATTAGTAGTAGTAGTAGTCAGTATACTAATTGAAAAAGGGAAAGATAGCTTTGGGAAAATGACTCTAATTTCAAACTAAGCATCAATTTTTCTAATTATAAGTAAAATAGCTGAGAAAAAAATACGCAAGATCTGAATTGTCAGTAAGACATCTTGATTATTCTCTAGTTTATCAAGTTTTCTTTCTTTTATAAAGAATACATCTAAACTATTCAAACATAAAAAAATTATCTCACCTTTAAACTCACATAATTATTTTTGATTTATGAACCTCTCTTCATAATTCATTGTCTGAGGAACTCCTCTAAATCTCTGATTCAAAAAGATAAAATAAAACAACTATTTTTTTCTAGTAAATTATGTAATGTACTAAATAAAGAGCAACAATAAATGTTCTTTTTTAAAAACTAAGCTCTGAAAGGAACTGAACTGCTGTGTGATATGGCTAGTGCCATATTACTTTATTCTATATGATCACATAGTCATCTTGAAAATGAGAAATGCTATCAATTCAAAACATTGCTTTTTGCATTTAATAAAAAATATTGGCTACTTAGATCAACCTTGAAACAAAAATAAACTTTATCAGATTAAAATTTTGTTACAATAGCTCTTTTTATAATACTCATTCAAAAATGCTTAAACATTCACATGTGACGGAGGGATAAATCTGTTTAAAGGGGTTTAAAGCACAACCACTCACAACTAAGCTGGCCTTTGTCAGCATGCACTTGACATCTGAATGAGTCTATTCTCTATGTGGTAAGGGGTCAACACAATAAAATGGCTGTCATTGAATCATCAAGTGGTTTTGGAGAATACTACTGAATGCTTTCTAGGTGTTCTGACACTAGTCTGTAGAGAGGTCACTTTCACCTGAGTGACCTATGAAATCTCATGGTCAAGAAGACACAAACAATGGTTAACAAACCCAGAGACAGTAAATAGTAAAGCCGCTCTTCCTTGACCAAAGCTTTGTATTTAACCGAAGTCTTATACAGGAGTTTTGTTAGATCTGTTTTAGAACTATGGAGACACTATGAACTTAACACCTTTGGATGGATTGAAATTTTCTATTCTAAATCCCACCCAATTCAATCACATGTACTTTAATATGCTTATTATTTTTATTACTGTTGCTGTTGTTGTTTACAATGCTTAAAATATGTAAGATTTCCATTAAGGAAAGGGATCTACTATTTAAAAGGAGATTAGAAAACCCCCGCAATAGTTCCTGAGACTGTCTCAACATTTGTCAGTTATATACTAATTAAGTTCCGTGCATTACAAATTATCTGACACAAGATGAATCTATAAATAGACAGTGTCTTCAAAGGTCTGTTTAAAAATTCGGCAGACTATAAAATAAACTACATGGTAATTTCAGAATTAGATATGTTATTATATCTTAAAATGATGTCATTGTTAGCTTTAAATTTTTTTGTAAAATAGCTCAGTACTCTGATTAAGAAAAAAAATGCATATTAGAAACCCAAAGAAGTATATATTATAGACCCAAAGATACTAAAGACCATCTTTAGAAAATCCTATAGAAAAGATTTATAATAAAATCTGTAACTGGCAGATGTTGCCCTGTTTTACCAAAAAAGTAGGTAGATTGATTGGAAACTCATAAAGAGTGGCTTGAAATTAATCTCTGATAAAATTCTTGAATCGTAAGAATTTATAAATCAAATGAATGATCATTTAGAAGCCAGCACGGTTTCCATAGAGTAGGTCACATTTTTCCTAGCATGCCTTGAAAGAGCTATTTAAGCATGAAGAGCCTCATATAGACATCAGATATTTAAAACTACTTCTGGTTTTGTCCTCAATTCAACTTCTCCTTTTGGCTTCCTACTCAACACGGCTCTGCATTCATTCATTCATTCTTTTTTTTTAAGTTTCTATTCAAGTTCCAGTTAGTTAACATACAGTGTAATATGAGTTCCAGTTGTACGCTACAGTGACTCAACACTCCCATACTGCATTCATTCTTGAGTTCATTGTTAACTCACAGTTACGATTAAAGAAACTCTCTCTTCACTGCTTTCGTTCTACAAAACCTTCACTAGGTAGGCTATAAAAGGAGGATATTTAGGTGATGTTTAAAAAAAATCAAAATTCTATTTATTTATTTGAGAGAGAGAGAGAGAGAGAGCACAAATGGGGGAAGGACAGAGAGAGGGAGGGAATAAGAGAATCCCAAGCAGGATGGGCACTGTCAGCGCAGAGCCTGACATGGGGCTCAAACCCATGAACTTTGATATCATAACCTGAGCCAAAATCAAGAGTCAGATGCATAACCAGCTGAGCTACCCAGGTAGCTCAGGTGCCCAGCATGAACCAGCTGATGAAAGTTTTATTTTTAAAAGTAGATTAGATTGAAATATCAAGAATTTGTTTTAAATAGTATTTCGGACGCAGTACATCTTGAGATCACCAGGGCGCTTTATATTTTGGTGGACCTTTCAAATGAAATTTGGTGGACCTTTCAAATGTAATTTGCTAGAAGTGTTCAACTAAAGTAAATTAGATGTACAGGGACAGTTCTAGTAGCAAGCTATGGACTTGGTAATTGTGTCCTTGGTCATAATTTTTTATAGGCGTTAGATTGGCATTTGTCACAGAGTGTTATATTAGTTGTTCATAATTCCTGCTTCCTCCTCAACTCCACTCACTAAATCATAGGACATTATGGATTTGATATGAATCAGACCCAAGGCTGACGCTGAGTATCAAAGTGGTGAGTTGGCCATACTTGGCCCCTCTCTCAAGGAGTTTATAGACTTATAAAATCTCTCTAGCCAGGAAATGAGTCTTATGCATTTAAATGTATTATAAGTACATATAATATGTACTTAATAAATATTTATGAATCTTGATTGGAAATTTATAAGGTATACATGTCACATTTTCCAAATTTTGAATGCTACTGGAGATATAGTCAATATATTGAATAAGCGACCACAAGTTTAAACAATTTTAAAACTCTGGATTTTTCAATGTGGGGTCACAATAATATAGGTACATCTGCAGAGATGTGTTTAAAAAAAACTCAAGGTAACTGTAGGGTTATAGGATGAGGTATATATAAACTTAATGGAAGTGTCTCTGAAAATAGCTTAGCAATTTTAGTTTATTTTCAGTTCCTTGGTGTAATTTGATTTCTGAAATAGTAAATAAAATTTTAGGTAGAACACTAGTGTTGAGATGAAAGAAAAGAGTAATCTCATTTGCTAGAGTATAATCATTCTAAGATTCATCGTGTGAGAAAAACTTAAGAAAACACTGAAGGAATCTGGGTCAGTTCTCTTGGTGAAGAGAGACAGAGGAGAGCTAGCTTTAAAACCATAAAGGAATGTCAAATGGAAGATGAATTATATATTTTTTTTGTATGACTCCAAATGGAAGAATTAAAGAATTAGATACTAGGCTCCTAGGATCAGAATCCTAAGAAGAGAAGATCCTGAGGTCAGCATCTTTCTAGTCTCTTAGCTCCTAGGATCAGAATCAGGAAAAGAGGTCCTCAAAGTGTCAAGTTACACCTTACTTAGTAGGCCTATGAGGGAGAGAGGGAAAGCCTGAAGGTTCTCTGGAGATGTGTTTACCGTATGAAGGCTGAGAGTCCCAGTACTTCGTATCAAGAAGGATGAGAAAGTGATGAGCAGGAAATAAAGCCATAGATAAAAACCTGGAAAGCAAGACACTGAGGGGCTAAAATCAGAATGATTTCATTATAATTAATTGGGAGGTCTCATAGAAATGGGGAATATCTCAAAGTTGGAGTAGGTAGAGAAAGGACAAGGCTTGAGTGAAGACAGAAGCCCGATGAGGAAAATCTTGTGGCTGCCATTTTCTAATCATGGCATTTCTTTTACATGAGGTTCTCACTCCTTTTGTGCCTCAGGTATGGGTTCCTAAAGGAGCTTACTTCCCGGAGAGACTAAAACATAATCCAGTTTAAGTATATATGTTCTAATAAGGAAAGTTGTTTAAAAGTACAATGAGATTCCTTGTTTCCCACGACTGAAAGAATTCTGACACAGGGTGTGTCCCTGAGTTCTTCAAGATGTGGAAATTTTTCTCAATGATAATCCTAGAGAGGTTATTTATCTCACACACTACACTTTCAAGTTGAGGTCTGATGAGAACCACAAAGTGTGGAATGGATTTTATTTTGTGTATTTGAAGTTAAGATGTCAGTAGCCAATCCACGGATGTATATATTCCATGCAAATTAACCTGACCTTTGAACTTCTGATTGTTGGAATAAAACGTGATTGCTTTATTTAATATGACGGTTGAAGTGCCTTTTATGCATTACATAAGAATATAAATTAGCAATTAGAAAAATTCTACGAGTCAAGAATTTCTTATATTAAATGCAGAATTAAGTCAAGTGACACGGTTTATGGCTTTTAAAGCTTTGAGACAATCTTTCAAACTGAGTTAACACCAATATTTAAAAAAGTACTGACAACCAACATCCTTAATGAATTTGAAGAAATAAGTTGGTCCCTAATCACCAACTAAATGTATGGTCCATAGATGAACCTTAACACCTCCTTTAAAATTAAACTGTAAACCACTCACAACCCAAAGACGACTCACAACCAAGACGACTATATTACGGTAGTTCCCTTTGGTACATTTTCTCTAACCGTGCTTGTGTTTTCTTGCTTCCTGCTGTTATTTCTCGTTTTGTTTAGATAATTTTTTTCTCTCCCCCCCCCCCCCCAAGAAAAAGGTAGAGTGGTGGAAGATGTGGACATTCTCTGGGTTACAGGATAAATCCCGTTTGGCTGCCTCATTTAGCAGCTGGTATTTCTGTAGAGCAATGCTCAGCACTCACTCTTACAGTCTTTTATGTAATATAATATATATTTTTAAAATTGATTGTAATTTTTTTAGCACTTTGGGGGCTGCTGGTGGTCTCTTTTTCAGGCTAAATAGACCAACTGCTGCTGCTAAAAGAGTTTATTCGACCACCCACACTCGGAAGCACAACCTCCTTCTCCCCGTGTCCCCTGAAGTAGCAGTCGGCGAGGCCTGTGCGGTAATAACCGTGAGCAGCCTTCAGGCTCAGAAAAATGTCACAGCTTGATCCCTGGAGCCTCCAGTGCCCCCATTCAATCAGTGTTCAACTGCATGACGCACCCTGAAACTTAAAATGAAAGCCGTGGATTCATGGCCAAAAATACAAACTCCCCACTGACTCCTCCTGTGGGAGACATTGAAGTTCTCAGTTAGCTCGCAGACAGTTACCTACCTTTTCCTTCTGTCCCAGGCAGCGAGGAAAAAAGGCACAACTGTAACATTTTCTGCACAAAGGCCTTGACTGGGATGCAGAAAGACTTAAAAGCAGCAGGCCTATACTTTTTAAAACAACATTTTGACAGATACAGTCAAGTGATAAAATAGAGTAAACTTATAATTACCTCAGCTGTTGGAGGCAAGCAAAGGAAGGGATAGTAGCCCAGAGGTGGGGGTATGCCGACTAAGCAAACTTCATTTATTCTGCTCTGAAATCCCAGAATTCGACAGTGTGTATGTGTTTCTAAATTGTGGTACGGGGTGCTAATTTTTAGGCATAGGTAAGCATAGAAGAGTGGGAAAGCAACAATGGATTACAATTTGGTTAAAATATTTCCTTGCCACTCGAAGGCAAAAGGCATGTGTGGTTGATCCCTGCCTGCATCTACATTAGAAAGGCCCAGTATAAAGGGGACCAAGAGGTTTTGGTCACCGGAAGATAAGGTCATAAACACATGTAGAAATGTACATAACTATCAGTAATCATCAATATTAGCAGTCTTTCCAATACCCTTATGATCCCTGGCCCCCCAGACACCTCTCACACACTGAGTTTATTTCTTTTTCCAGTAAAATTGTATTTTCTAAACTTTCAAACGTTGCTATTTCTCTGGTAGAAAAGTTTAGGGAAGAGTAAATCATTCCTTCACTTGCTGATATATTTTAAAATTATCTATTTTTTCCACTGTAAGAAACAACACATTTAATACACCTGCCATGTAAACAGAGATATATAATTTGTGTATATGAGTCAAATCTCAGTTCATATTATTTTGTTTTATAATTAAATTTATTGTAATAGAACTTCAAAGGCAATACCTGCTCTCTATTCAGTAAGTAATAAGACTCCATCATACACACAAGTTGCAGACCCTGTTAATTTTAGAAGCAAACTCATAGCAAACTCATATTTTTACACATGAAGTCTTGTCCAGTAATTCAAACCCACCATACCTGAGTTTATTTTTACCTTTTACAAATTTCTAATTTACTATTCTTTGCTAAGATATGGTTTGTTTCTTGATTAGGAAGATTAACAGAAGTTCAGTGAATCTTATGATCGGTTGGATATGTGTGCTCACCATGTCCGAGGAAACTGGCATGCTGAGAAGAGAAGCTAAAGAACCTTTATTCAAATAATTGAGCAGTGATGAGCATGGAAAGGAATCCTGGTTAATTAAATAGATTACTTTTCTCAAAGTTTTCCTCAAACAAAATATTAAATGTGTAAAAGTAAGTGATAAGATCGACAGTGTTGAATCACATAAAAATAGCTTTTTCTTAGGTAGAAAATAGTATTTAAGATGTTTATTTTGGGGCATCTGGATGACTCAGTGAGTTAAATGTTTGGCTCAGGTCACGATCTCAAGGTTTGTGGGTTTGAGCCCTGCATCAGGCTCTGTGCTGAAAACTTGGACCTGGAGCCTGCTTGGGATCCTGTGTCATCCTCTCACTCTGCCCCTCCCCTTCTCATTCTCTGTCTCTTGCTCTCAAAAATAAAGACACATTTTAAAAATTTTTGAAAAAGATGTTTATTTTAATTTTATTAACCTTATACAGTTGAGGGGAAAAGGATTGTCTGTCACCTTTCTGTTGCAAAACTGACAAAACTGTGTATGGAAAAATCAACAAGAAAAAGAAGCCAATACCCAGATTTTCAATGAGGCTTTGTGCTGTATGATTTGATACAGCTTTTATTTTAACTATTTCTTCCCCTTTTCTACTGATGCCATAAATCACTGTGCTTCCAGAACAGTGAGGAGCAGCTTAGAAAAGAACTTTATAGTCCAGATGGTCTTCTTTAAACAAAAAGAGAGAAAGAGAGAAAGGAAAAGAGAGAGAGAGATGTGTAGAGAGACAGGAAGAGAGAGTGAGAGAGATGTATATACATTAGAGCAGAGGTTGGCCAAAATGTTCTATAAAGGGCCATATAGTAAGTATTTTAGGTTTTTTTTTTAGGGTTGTGGGTGAGCTGGTCTCTCTTACAACTATTAAATCCTGTCATTGCTGTGGGAAAGCAGCCATAGACAATATGTAAACAGATGAGAATGGCTGTGTTCCAATAAAATGTTATTCAGAAAAGCAGGCTGAGGGAGTAACATCAGTGAATGGTAGAGTAAGGACCTCCAAGAATTCCCTCCTCCATAAAAGCAATGAAAACTGGTGAGATTGTCAGAATCAACTTTTTCAATACTCTGGAAATTAATCAAATGCTTGCAGCAGTCCAGGGATTATATATTAAAAATAAATGGCTGAATCTTTGTAAGAGCAGTGAGCGTTGTGGCATTTTATCTTGACCCATTCCCATTCCCCACGTCAGTTCTGGAGTGTGGGCTTAGAAATTCACAGCCGGAAAACCAGCAGCGTGGGAGCCACCAGAGAGCACAGAATCAGGTTGGAGCTTCTTTAAACCTCATTCCCAGAGAATTGTCATCATTTGACCGGTCAAGTATGTGTAGTAAAGAATTTGACCTTGTCCAAAGAGAGGTCTGGCCTTTGCCCTCAACTTCTGGGAGGTAATCAATGTCACACCTGATAGGAGTGTCTTGTTTAGAGCAGAGGCTGGCCATACCAGATCTTAGGGTGAAGCTGGCCACAGCAGAAACCCAACCACGTGATCAAGGGAGGAAGGCTGAAGTCACATGATCTCAGTTGACCTGGATACTGAGTTCAATCAAGTGGGCAATCAATCAATCAGTCATGTATATACAATGAAGGTACAATAAAAATTCTGGACAATAAATCTCTGGTAAACTTCTTTAGCTGGCAATATTTCATGTGTATTGTCACACATCAATGCCAGGAGGACAATATGTCTGGGCAACAACAAAGTTTCATGTTTGGAATCCTCCTAGACTCTGCCCTATACATCTTTTCCTTTGGTTGATTTAGTGAATTCTGTGAAGTATTCTAACAATCATCAAAACTTAAGGTTATTTTGGAGTCACCACCCCCCCCCCAACCTTCTTTCAGTGTCAGAAGTCTTGGGAAGATTTGGTAGTCTGAAGAACTTTTCTCTCAAACTTTGCAGTCTGACTCTGGGTATTTGCTAACAGAATTGGAAGTTCCCTAGAATGATCTTGATTCACCAAAACATGTTGTTTAGAGAGAGAATGCATAATAGTGTAGGAGATGAGGAAACTTTGAATGGTCATAGGGTCACCCATCTAATAAAATTGCAGCTGTGTTTTGATCAGTTAATGGAAGTAAAAGATACCACTGGAATTTAGAAATGATGGATACATCTCCTGAAAAGTTGGTTCACCAGATACATAAGGGAATGCAAGGAAAGAAGATATGAGTTAAATATACAATCACTTGTTGTTGATATCTGTAATAGCTAAAATGAGAAGAAGGGAGAATGTTGGGCCAAATTTGGATTCTGGTTCATTGAAGCTATAGCCTCCATCCTCAGTCACATATTAATGGGTAAAGTTAAAATAAAAAATAAAAAATGATGCCAGACCAAACTTGGATCTGACCAGACTGAGTTATAGTCTCTAGTCTCAGGGCCCTGAACAAATGGTAAAGTTAAAATAAAAGCAAAGAAAACACTGGGGTGGACCTTAATTGAAGTCTCAGAGCTACTTCCAAAGGGAAATATTATTCCAAAAAACATATAGCAATAAAGGATAGAATGATTCATAAGAGAATAGGCAAAACAAAGAGGAAAGAAAAAGAAGAGAGTCAAGGGACTCATTCCAACAAGGTGGAAATCTTTAAATAGTTATGAAAAAATGAGATGAATAAAGCAGACATTGATGGGATCCCAAGAAAGGTGCTAATCCAGCACTCTCCAAAGTTGGGTGGATCAGTGGAAGCCCCTGCCATCTGAACACTGAAGGACTAACATTAAAGAGCTTCACAGAAGTCAAACAAATCTGCTTTATTTATCGAAGTAATTTAAAAGGATGTAAGGCAAAGATGATGAGAGGCATGACCTACGATCACTTGGAACAATGGTCGCCTGATGTATTTAAAACAAAGACTGATCAAAGGGTCTGGGTCCCTTGGCCAGACTCCCAACTGGCAATAAAAGCCTACAGAAATGTGAGTGAATAAAATGGTTAGAGGGTGGAAAAAAGACACTTCAGGGACTCCTGGACATGGGGGCTCACCCACTGTATTTCCAAAAGAAAGGAAAAATGAACATTGTCTCAGAGACATGGGATACACCACTGAGTATATCTGGAAACATGATGTGAGTCCTCAAAAATGGAGAAAAACACAAAAAAATATTTTAAGAAATAATTGTTGAAACGTTCCTAAATTTGATAGAAAACATTAATTTACACATCTAAAAATCTCAGTGAATTCTGTACTCAAAAAGATTGACACATAGATGCATCATAATCAAATGGTTGAAAGCCAAAGAGACAATCTTGAACCTGCAGGTGAGAAGGAATTCAGAACTTACAAGGAATCTTCAGGAAGATTAACAGTTAATTTCTCATCAGAAACCATGGGAGTCAGAAGGCAGGGAGATGACATTATCAAAGTGTTAAAAGCTAAAAACTGCCAAAGAAGCATTCTATGCCAGCAAAACTATCCTCTAAATAGGAAGGAAAAAATAAGACATTGATATAAAAAAACAAAACAAACAAAAACAGAAAAATAGAGAAGTCATTGTTAGCAAACCTGTGCTACTGGAAATATTAAAGTGAGTTGTTGAGGCCGGAATGAAATAACATTAGACAATAACTTGAACACCCAAAGAAATAAAAATCACTTGAAAAGGGAACTACACAGGGAATTATAACAAATAGTACACAGTGCTTTTTTTGTAGC